>NC_136735.1:10766662-13166662 GCF_936440315.1 Barbus barbus | reverse complement strand
AGAATGATTTCTGAAAGATCGTGTGACACTGAAACCTGGAGTAATGATGTAGAAAATTCAGCTTTCCATCACAGGAATAAATTCTATTTTAAAATATATGAACATAAGTATAAAAAAAATAGATACTAAAAAAAAAAAAAAAGTTTATAGTTTTAAAAGTGCTTTCATCTCAAATGCAAAGTCCGAATTATAAAATAAAAGCGATGGCAGAAATGTAACTGGAAGAAAAGTGGCTGAATAGAATAAAAAAGGATAAAGTAAAAAATAAGTAGTGCTCACAGAAACAGAAGAAAAATGAAGGGAAATGAGGGATGTCTGTTCTCTGTGATGTTTGTCAGAAAACATATTTGATGACCGCTCTCCCTCACACAGACACACATTCCAGTTAGGTGTTTGAAAAGTAACAGACAAGTTTTTTCCAAACCTAACACACTGTGGTTTGAGAAGAAGCAGGAAACTGTGGGACTAACAGCTAACGGACAAACAGATCCCAGTGTTTATATTTGAATCTGAAATGAATAGTCCCTCGCATCGAGTGCTAAATTCCCAAGAAAGAGTAAGTTGTGTGTCTTCAAACTGTGAAGCGGTGTGAATTCATACCCAATTGTCGCCAATTTGCTTTGGCTTAACAAATGCTCAAGCTAACTTACAACACAAACTCTTTAGGAGAGACAGACGAGCTGTTCTATCTGACAAAATACCCATGTCAAGAAGACAAACTAGTTTTAGTGGAACAAACAGTGCTAGTAGTCCAGGTGTGTTCAGTCTCTGCCCCCTTTCATAAAGCAGGAGGATGTTTACGGGGCTATTGAATGGAGACGTCTTACAGCGACTCATGAAGAGACAATGCACAATCTAGACACATAAGAGAAAGTAGACAAAAAGAGAAACATGGAAAAGAGAACAACTTTTCATCACTCACCGTATGAAAGTAGTAGACCCTTTTAAACGACAGTCTCTTTTTGAGACTCATGGTCTTTTTCGTATGCGTGTCCATTCAAACGGCGCAGCTCCTAACATGTAGAAACCCAGTGCTTTGACTGGCGAATCCATCCCTCTCTTACGCCTAGACTGCGCTCACTTCATTCCTCCACGGCAAGAGCTGACATGCGCTCCGAGCACAAGACAGACACTCAGTCTTACTAACGAGGAAGTTCCCTTCTGATTCTGTGCCGTTACAGCAACCTCGACTCTCAGCAGAATGCGCCTGGGTTGCGAGCGAGAAAATCAGATGGAGAAGAAAACGATGACATTCTCCTGTTCCTTGACCTGTGTAGCAACTATAAAAACAGATGTCAGACTTTTCTCTTGGTGATCTTTTTCAACACCAACTAGCGCCTCTCACTTAGAGGAATCAAGAAATGCTTACTCAACCGCTTCACCGTCCTTGGCTCTGCCACAACTCAAATAAATCCTCCATTCAAGACAAAAGAAAGCACTCACTCCGGGCCTCCAACAGCACAGCCCTGCGCTGCCACTTCAAATAAGCATCTGTCTTAATTTCCCAACGCCTAAAAACACAGCCGGTGGAACTGAGTTTCTTGGTACTGTAAAAATCCAAGAGGATGGACAGGCCTCTGGATCGTCCTGCTGAAAGGCGTGTTTTTGGATTAAAGTGAGGCAGTTGGAGAATAACGTAAGGTGAATGACCATGCCGTGAGAGTGGACGCTAATGAAAGGCAGGTTCTGGAGCAGGTCATATCAGTACAGAGAGAGAAAGAAATAAAAATATCCCAGAGCTGGAGGTACAAAGGCAGTGTTTGATACAAACCTCATGAGCTCGATTAAAAAATATGAGCGTCGCAATTGGCAATTTCCTGAGTAGATGGGTGAAAAAGAAAATCTTAAAAATACTTGGCAGACATATTTCAGAGAACAAAAATATTAGGGGTCCATTAAAATGCCACCTTTTGGCTAGTGGTGAAAGATCTTTAAGGGAGGTTTGGGAGCTTTATTTTTAGCATTTCTGTGTGGGCTGATTTTCTGTTCTTTTCTTTCTTTTTTTAATCACCCATCACAAACCTCCACCCCACCCTAAAAAAAAGTTTGGCTCCATATAAATTATATAAATATTTCAGTTGTGAAATCTACTATAAATATGGAACACTGGTATATGGTAGAGCTACATAATCGTTAAAAGATCGAAATCTCGATTCAAACACCCATGTGATCCCATTTTCAAATGACTATTAAACCCTCGAAAAATCAACCCGGAACATTCAAATCTGCGTTCTCGCTGCCACTAAAACAGAGCAGACAGACAGTTACCGTGTTTGGGTAAGAAACCGCTTCACAAACAATCTTTTCAACGTCACAGTATTATTTTGTCTTACAGTAATTCATATTATCACAGAAATACTGGGATGAAAGTTTTCAGATATGAAGTTCAGATTTAAACATTTGTGTCGATTGCATTGTTTTGCCTTTTGGTGAAAAGTGACTGTTAAAAAATTTATTTGTCATTGAATAATTCATTCAAAAACACAGATTCATCTAGTAATGAGATCAATTAACTATTTGTGACCCTGGACCACTTGTAGCAATAGCTAACAATGCATTGTATAGGTCAAAATTATTGATTTTTCTTTTATGCCAAAAATCATTAGGATATTAAATAAAGATTATGTTCCATGAAGATATTTTGTAAATTTCCTACCGAAAATATATCAAAACTACATTTTTGATTAGTAATATGCATTGCTAAGTACTTCATTTGGACAACTTTAAATTTGATTCCAAATTTTCAAACAGTTGCATCTCAGCCAAATATTGTCCCATACCAAAACAAACATCAATGGAAATCTTATTTATTCAGCTTTCAGGTGATGTATAAATCTCAATTTCGAATCTCAATTAAGAAGGTTTTGTGGTCCAGGGTCACATTTACGAGTGAATCACTGAATCATCCATTCAAACCACTTTTTCATCATTTTAAATGTTAAAAATTTGTGTATTAAATATATTTTAAATGCATATATATTCAAATGTTTTATTATTCCTTCAAATTAATTAAACACTTTTAAATAGACTGCAGCAATAATATTTTGTCAGGTTCAGAATCGTGGGAGATTCGTGATATCGATTTCAGACAAAAAAAAAAAAAAAATGTGATTCTCAATTTATCCAGAATTGTGCAGTACTAGTATATGGCCGTTTGTAAATCTAAAAAGGAAAGAAAAAATTTAATAAAACAAAAAAAACAGGTTTCATTCATTTATATACGTCACTAAATTCCAACAAACAAAATTAACATACTGTAAAAACTAATGTTGATTGCTTTGAACAAGTTGTCAATCAGCTGATTTCACATCTGTGAAAGACAAAGTTCTGAGAGTTTGAGCAGAGAACAGAAGTATGACAGTGTTTCAGATCACCTCTGACAGTTCTGCAAGTTAATATTCAAATGAATGGCTTGGCTCAGATCTCCACTCCAGGGCTGTGGCACACATTTCAGATGGGGATTAACTCTCTGAATCAGGGGAAGTCCTGATTCTCTCAAGAGAAAACCAATGCATAATACGGAGTCAAATCTCAAGTCATTTGAATGCAGATCCACATTCCTGTTGGTTCTCATGACTGTCCTCTCTGCCTGTTCCCAGTGGGCATGAAGGCATTAACAGTGGTTCTCTCTTCCCTCTCGAACCAAGAGCAATGGAGCTTATGTGAGCTAAGCGAGCTGGCAAACAGACGCAACTCTATACAGAAAGACATCTCATCTCGGAATGTTAATGGCAGATAAGAAACCAATAATATAACGTAATAATATCAAATTATTATATAACAGTGCCCTCCATAAGTATTGGAACAGTAAAGACAGAATTGCTCTGTTGGCTGTGGAGTCAAGACATTTGCAAATATGATTAAAAGATGAATATGAGACAAAACTACAGAATATCGCATTTTATTATTAGCCGTTTCAACACATACATGTTTTACCAAATAGAGAACAGCACTTTTAGAGTTCATCCCACTCATTGATGTGAGCATAAGTATTGGGACAGTTGAACATAAGGCAGATATAAAAGATTAAAAGCTATTATTTAGTTGCAGATCCCTTGCACACAATCACAGCAGTGAGTCTGTGACCCATAGACATCACCAGACTCTTGGTCTCATCCTTTGAAATACTTTTCCCAGCCTTTAATGCAGCCAATTCCAATTGTTGCTTGTTTTGGGGAGTTTCTGCCTTTACTCTCCTCTTCAGCTGGTGAAATTCATGTTCAATCGGATTTAAATCTGATTTTAAATCCATTTCTTTGCCCTTATAAATTCCTTGACTGAACTGGCAGGGTGTTTTGGGTCATTGTCCTGATGCAATATGAAGCACTTCCCAATGAATCTGAAGGCATTTTCTTGAATATTGGAAGGCAAGATGGTTTTGTACCCTTCCAAATTCATTCTGCTATTGTCATCATACATCAAGTCATCAGGAACGTTGAGAGGGCCTGTTCCAGAGACAGCCATGCATGCCCATGCCATGACACCACCTCCACCATGCTTTACAGATGAGGCTGTATGCTTGGGATCATTTGCAGTTCCCTTTTTTTCTCCACATTTTTGCTTTCCCATCACTTAGATAAAGGTTCATCTTTGTCTCATCGGTCCATAAACACAGTTCCAAAACTCTTCTGGCTCATCTTTGTGCTTTTTTGCAAACTCTAATCTTGCCTTTCTATTTTTGGTGCTGGTCAGAGGTTTGCATCTTGCTGTGTAGCATCTGTAATTCTGTGTCAAAGTCTCCTGAGGACAGTAGATTGTCAGAGCATCACCACAGCTTTCTGGAAGTTGTTGGTGATTTTACAGACACATCTTTTAGGGTTCATTTTCACAGCTTTTATGATCTGTCTGTCATCTACTACTGTTGTTTTCTCAGCCGATCAGGTAGTTTTTGGTTGCTGGTGTCGCTGGTGGTTTCCAAACTCTTGATTTCTCCATGCCCTTTATTGTTGCTATAGCTCTAATTGACTTCCTCTTTTCTTTTAGCATCCAAATTGCTTGCTTTTCTCTCAAAGTCAGCTCCCTCATCTTTATCCTGGTTTGTGTGTGTCATCAACGAATGCAAGATTCAGAATACAGAAGTAATGGATATAACTGATACGACACATTCCCTGCTTTTAATATCTGAAGAATTAATGCAACAGGACACTGCTGATCACTTAGAAAGACCTGTG
Organism: Barbus barbus; assembly: GCF_936440315.1. Taxonomy (NCBI): domain Eukaryota; kingdom Metazoa; phylum Chordata; class Actinopteri; order Cypriniformes; family Cyprinidae; genus Barbus; species Barbus barbus. The sequence continues at coordinate 13,161,491 of NC_136735.1, read as the reverse complement.
AGGCAACTGTTCCAATACTTATGCTCACATCAAGATAGGGGGATGAAACTCTAAAAGTGCTGTTCTTTTTATTTGGTAAAACATGTATGTGTTGAAACGGCTAATAATAAAATGTGACATTCTGTAGTTTTGTCTCATATTCATCTTTTAATCATATTTGTAAATGTCTTGACTCCACAGCCAACAGAGCAATTTTGTCTTTACTGTTCCAATACTTTTAAAGGGCACCGTATATTACAATACACATATTATATAATGTCAAAATGATCTAGTACTCTGAAACTACTGCAAGACAGTCCAACAAAGTCCTACAACTACAATAAAGTCTGTCAGCACAGTATATAAAGTATGACAAGACTGATTAACACTGCAACACATGAAAAGAGAGATACATAGAAGAGTGATAAGTAGAATAAACAATAACATGGATGATGGTGACACCGTTGAACAATACATTATGTAAATATACTTATTTGCATAATGTAAATTATACAGAGAGAAGGAAGGAGCATAGGATGTCAGTACTAGGTGATTTCTTCATTAAAAGACCAACTTGTCTCAATACTGCCATCTGCTGTACCTTCCAACACAGGCACAAACACACTCACTCACATACTAAATGTTCATCTTATGAATAAAAAATAAATACATATATAAATAAAAACCCTTTAAAATAATATATTATATAATGTTTGCATATTCATTAAAATGATTCCAAGATACATTTGAATGATATTTAGCGTAAGTTAATTTCTTGGAAATAGTAGAGAGAAAAACAAAAAAGAAAATCAAATAAATTTCTATTCTAATTTTCAGGCGAAATGCTTTTCTCCTAAAAAAAAGCGTGGGGGCTTAAGGAGCTCAGAACTACTAATCAGCATGACCATACATTACTATATACATACATTTCAAAACCGAATGAGTTCACTCACAAAGTATTTGTTTCACATTAAATTTTTGATGTGTGTTCTTCTTTCCTAAAGGGAAGTACAGCTTTACTTCATATGAAATGTGACACGTGAGATTGATGACGAAGTTGCTTTAAATTCATAGCTGAGCACAAAAAAACCTCCAATGATGCTCAAAGAAAATTCCAAAAAAAGAATGACAGATACAGAAATCTTTTATCAGGAGCTCGTAAGAATTCAATAACACCTGATTGGACAAATTCGGTCACATGATTAGGATATGCAAGTTGATTCGTGATCAAACCATAAAAGGTAAATTACATAATTACATATATAAATATCTTTCATCTAGCTAATTTTGGCATGAAATTAGATAATTAAAAATATATTTAAAGCATAAAACCTGCAAATGAATGGCATCAAATGAGTATATAAGATGCAAATTCACTTGACAACCTGTCCATCAGCACAGTTTTTAAACTAATTTGAGGTTTCAACAGACATGGACCTGCATTCCAAAGCAAGATCACACAAGTACTTGTACAAGCGGTGTTAAAATCCAAACAGCGCTTTGTGATCACAACCACACTCTTAAATATTAACAGCAGACACAGACTCCAGCGCTAGAAAACTGTCAGAGTGCATCCACAACCCCCACCTCAACTAAAACACTCTGCCTTTAAACACAACACGACTTGATAGATCAAACAAGCACACTAGCCCATTCTAATGTTCATGTACAGGTACTCACTCCATCAGTATTGACGCTCAAAGTTGGCTCCATGTATGGCAGTGTTAGTCTCCACAGTCGGCCGTTAAATGACTCCACGCTCTGTAAACACATCCATCCACTGGCTGCGTTCAATACAGCGTGTGTGAGTCCGTATTCACAGTCTGTCCCTGTCACTATCTCTGCGTCTTCTGTTGTTTGATTCTCTCTCTCCCTCTCTCCGTTTTTCCACCCACTCTGCTGTAATTCCTATTCCGCCCACAGAGCCCAGGGCTCACAGACAGAGATGCAGAGACACGCTCGCAAGTGGGAGTGAGTGAGTGAGTGTGTGTGCTTGTGCGTTCACACTCATATACTTCACAGAGGCGTGAGAAACAGTCACACAGACACGCACTGAAATGTAAGTGCTTCACAGTTGGATTCTTCATGTTATTTACACAATGCCTTGTGTCACCTACTTAGTATGCCTGGAGCACAGCATCTGCTTAAAGAAGGGAGCATGAAAGAATCAGAATGAATGTGTGTGTGTGTGTGTGTGTGTTTGAACAATTAAGGGGTTTCAGCTTCCTGGCAAGTGTTCATTTCAGTGTGTATAATTGCAGTCAATGTGTACAATAAAATGTATCAGGAACATTGAAATTGTCCTTCTCATTGTGTTTGTGAGTGGATCTGTCTTGTTTGACAGGCACTACTAAACCTAAACATGGTATGAAGGGCTACATTCTTCAACAAGTCCCAACTCTGTTCTCTCTGTAAGCAGTGTTTAAGAATCCATGGGGTCTGTTTTTTTAACCCGGGAGCAAAGTAGAATCTTCACTATAATAAATCACTCAGAGTTTGTGACTGATGTGAAGCTATGGACAGATGAATGCATGTGGCTTCTGTAGCCAGCAGCCTCAGAGAGTTAAAAATGCATTGTATTGCTCCTGCTTTGGATTATAAAATGCCCTAACATGAGATAATACATTCACTTGGACACAGACATAAGATAATAGACAGATAATAGACAGACATTGTAATGCATGCATATAGAAATACAACCAGAAACAAACATGTGATTCTGAGAAACTATTCAAAACAAGGCAGTCAACAAGCATGAGAGTTGAGACATATTTCTTCTGGGTTGCACAATTATTAGGATTCCTTGTTTTCTAATCAAGCTTTTCCACTACAGGAAGTTATTTTCCAGTGTTGTGTCATTAATATTTATTTAGCCTTGAGGTGCACAGCAAAAACAGTATTTAGGTTCTAATTTTCAGAATTATAATTTTTTTGCTCTATGATTCTACTTTAAAGGATTCAAATATTGGCTAAACAGCATCTGCTCTTATGATGATAACCATCAAGTTGTTTTCACACACGCTTGACTTCATGTATGCTGCAATCGTTTCAAGACTCTCAAAGTGAAACTGACGGTTTTTGCAATCATTCAGTGCATTGCCTTGAACATACAGCGCTGATCCAATTACTCATACATGATCAAGTCCACAAATATGAACCGACTTGTGTCACCAAGTTGGTTAAGCAAAGCCTGCATACAACATATCCTATTATGCCAATTTTATTGCAAACATGCAATCTAAAAACATTACTTACATAATCATGATTGTTCAAATGAGTTTAAATCAGTAAACTGGTCAATTTTATTTCTGAGACGATGTAATAAGTTGAAACAGACATTCATGAGAAAATGCACTATAGCACATCAGAAATGTATAAAAAGTTGTCCCTGCTGTTTATTAGTGGTTGTCAACCAGTGGGCCAGGGACCATTAGGGGATCTCAGCAAACAAATGATTTAAAAAGAGACCAAATAAGCATTAAAATCAGCTAAAACATCTAAAAATGTCAGAAACGTTTTTCTTTGAAGAACTAGGGCTATTAATTTTTTGGGAAAACAGGGAGTAGCCTATTTTTAAAATGTGATTTCTAGATCTGGAAAAATCTTATTTATTTATTCTGGTCCTCAAATCAGATTGGCTGAGAGGAGTGCGATATTCTAGTCATAACAGAACTCCAACCATTTCACCATTTGTATCACTCCGCTTGCGCTATTTCACTATAATTTTATAAATAATACTGTTTTTGTGTCACGCAGGTCAAGAGGTTTTTAGGCAAGAATGTACTTGTTTAGACTTCAAATATGTGGTTCGTTAATAAAGATAATGATACATTTAAATAAAGATAAGTTTGCACATTTGCTTTGACATTTTTGGAGATGTGAGTGCAAGGGCATCGGCGGCTGTTGTTTCTTATATATTTACACACATGTATGTACACTCCCCTCCAAAAGTATTGGGACAGTGAGGCCAACTCCTTTATTTTTGCTGTAGACTGAAAACATTTGGGTTTGACATCAAAAGATGAATATCAGACAAGAGATTTACATGCCGGCTTTTATTTCCAGGTATTTACATCTGGATCTGACACACAACTTAGAAGATATCACTTTTTGTTTGAACCCACCAATTTTTCATGTGAGCAAAAGTATTGGCCTCACTGTCCCAATACTTTTGGAGAGGAGTGTATGTATTGTCATGCCAATCTTATAAATAGTGTATTAGGTAAAAACTGTGAATTTTGAAAAATATTTCATCTTTATTTCTTTATTAACCGGTAAATCACAAAGTACTGGAAAAGCCATATAAATCCGTTGCTTAAAAAAATGGGAACCTTGAAAAAACCTTCAGTTCTTAAAATCTACTGAAAGTTCATTTACAGAAACTAGGAGTGTCTGGCCTTCGAATATTGTTGTGAACAATGAGGGCCTTGGAGTCAAAAATAAAAAGAATCTCCCTGCTCTAAATGGTGGCATTTAAAAAAAAAAAAAAAAAAAAAAAAAAAAAAAAAGGTTTGATGACATCAGCCAAGAAGTCATACTGAAGCAAAATGATTTGTCTCTGATGTAAGATTATGAAGATCAAAATTCATTTATTTTCTAATTATTCACCATGAGGCAAGGCTAGGCAAGTTTATTTATATGCCACCTTCCATACACAATGGTAATTCAAAGTGCTTTACATAAAAAGGAAGTAAAATAATCAATACAAATAAAAATAATAATCACAATAATAAATACAAGGAATTTTAAAAATAAGACCAAATATGTGTATTTCAAGTTTACTTCAGCAGTCTGTGTTTATGAAGTCAGTATCCGGAGTGCCATTCAGCTTAAATTATCCACGTAAAAAGAGTTTGTATTTAAAAATAAATCGTATTCGTGACTTTCAAGGATAGTCACGATCAGTTTTGAATGGGGGGTGGAATTTGTTGGCTCAGTGAGCAAACTGAAGGCTGGAAAGGCTGGCGTGATGTCACACAGTGTCTGTGGGCATGAAGAGAAATGACATCTCACCGGGTAAACACACGCTGACAAGATAACTGCACAGCTCGCTTTCTCTTACACGATAGGCCAGCCAGAGGAAGTGTGTGTGTGTTCTGGAGAAGCCGGTAATTAGTGCCTTTCCTGATGTTGTTTGTGTATGTTCATCTCAGAGCTTGAAAGTGTGTGTCACAGCATTTAAGGACAGTATTCAATTAGCATGTAATTTAAGAGCGCGCATGCACGTTCATGCCTCACTGCAGAGAGTGTGTGAGTTCGTAGCAGAATCCCTGCTAATGAGAAGAATGCTGCTCAATGCTCATTAGCACACACTCACACACTAATTACTGTGCTGCTTCACAAAGCGAGCTCTGTTCAGACACAAGTGCCGCCACCCTGCATATGTGCAGCTCTGAGAAAAGAGACGAAGCTACCGGAAGACGAGGTAAAGAGATAAGAGCAAACCAAAGAGAGAGAGACTACAAGAAAATAATGGAAGCATGAGGAAAAAATATAAAACTGTCGCATTTAACCTTCTGTTTAATCTATGGCATTATCACAGTTTCTGCATAAAGGCTTTTCTTAGCATGTGTACAGTGCAGATGATAAACATCCTGCTTTTAAGAGCTTAAGACTCTTCATCACTCAATACAACCCGCTTTATGCAATCAGGCGAGCGTTTGTTCCAGCCACTAACACTGAAGGAAGTGTTTCATTCTTTTATCTTATCATGTCTGATCAACAGTGTGACTGTCCCGTCAGAGTGGCACGGACACTCATTTTCATGTTATGTGACTCAGCTGGTAAAGAGGGACTCCTGCTTAAGTCCAAAAGAGTAACAGTTTTCTGGGATCAGTTACTTATTATTGACAGATCATTTATAATAGTGGACAAAGGTATAGGAGTGGGGGGGGGGGGGGGGGGGGGAGTTAATGATACTTATTTAATTAGAAATTAATGTATATTACTTTATACAATTTCATTATTATTATCATTATTATACGTTCCTTTGGACATTCTATTCTTCGGAAAAAAGTTTTTTACATATTACAATTTTTATTGAGCAGCAAATCAGCATATTAGAATGATTTCTGAAGGATCATGTAATACTCGAGACTGGAGTAATGTTGCTAAAAATTCAACTTCGCATAAGAGACTTTTTTCAAATACGAACTGTATTATAAATTGTTACAGTTTTAACTAGATTTTTACATATGCATATGGAAGAGGTTTTATCCAAAGCTACCTACAATGCATTTACATAGCACTGGCAATGACAAATTCATGGGTTTAATTCCCAAGGAATACATAAACTAATAAAATATCCTGAATGCAATGTCAGTGGTTTTGCACAAAAGAATCCGGCAATTGCATAAATGTTAATGTGTCTTTTCTGAACCCAAGATTTTGGCGATGATATAGCTATGGCCCCACATTAAGTGTTTAAGTCAATGTGATTAGTTTTGGCTGTTTTATTGTTGGTCACATCTTCCCATCAACCTCCATGATTTAGGAGTGGAGCGGAATAAGTTAAATACTTAAATTCATAGGTCCAGAACAAAGATTTTCTGTATTTTACCCATTCCTTGTACTCAGTCTTCATGCTATACCAAGGAGGACTTTAGTGGACTTTAGTCTAGACTTTAGATGACTTTGTGAATGTTAAGCACAGACTGATGTTCATTTAAAATAAGTTCAAATGAAAGTGTGTAATTTCTGAACTACTAACATTTAAAAAAACAAAATGGTTTTTCAAACAGGTTGCCAAATCACTACTATTTGTCAAGCAATGTTTTCATACCACCACAGATCTACAGTGTTTACACTTTTCAGAAAAAAAAACCACACGAATGCTTCACTTATTGTTGTCTGCACAAATTAAGTTAAGGAGAAAATATGCAAAAATTAAGGAGAAAATGTCAAAAAAACACACACACACACACACACACACACTTCAACTTTAATGTTCCAAATTAAGCCTCTAATTACTCACAGAAAAATAGATAAAACTGTAATAACCGCTGGCATGCTGGCTATCAGGACAGACCGAGATGTGATGTGCTGTCAGTTTTTTTGTGCCCCCGAGCTCTTCCATCTGAAAATTACACCATCCATGTTTCACCATCTCCTCCGTTGCTATGGCAATCTGCCGTCACCACACTTTGTGAGCATCACACGACACGTGGATGGACTCCTTCTCTCAGACTGCTGAGTCTAAAATTAAACTCACGTGTGTGAGTGTGACCACAGCCATTAATACACTAGAATACCCTCTCTGAGGTGTCAAATCTGCTGTACAGCCACACACCTGTCATTTCGTGAATAAGGGCCCTAGAGTTCATGCACTCCAGAGGGTTGCTTGTGTTTTTTGTTTCAGTGTGCATGCATATCTCTGAATCACTGAGTCACACGTAGAACACTCACTCTTATGTAATCATTCCCAACCCTCCGAGTGATAGGATCGGAATGCTGAGAAGTGAGAATGCGAGAGAGACTAAAATGTAGGGACATCCATGAGGAGAAAAAGAAGAGCATTTAAGGAACCTTACCTCAAGGTCATCAAGTGAGCGAGCCATACTGAGACGCTTGGAACGTCCAAAAGATCGTCTGCCGGAGGAACGCTGAGGAAAGCCCATAGTGATGCCTTTAAATCTTCCACCCTATGAGAAACAGAGAGAAAGACATTAGTAACATAGACAAGACCAACATTTTTACAATGCAGAAGTCCTTTGATACAATAAATGTTCCATCGTCCTCACACTGGCAAACCATGTGTCCCCCAAGAAATGTCTGGGAATTAGAAAAATAGTTTTTTGCAGAGTATAGCCAACAAATAGTTTGGAATAATTAAGATTGTATTACAGTAAAAACAGTAATATTGTAAAATATTATTACAGTTTAAAATAACCCTTTTCTATTTGAATATATTTTAAAAAGTAATTTATTTGATGGCAAAACAGTCTTCAGTGTCACATGATCCTTCAAAAATATTTTATGCTGCTTTGGTGCTTAATTATTAATAATGGTTCAATGTTGAAAAAGCTTTTACTGCTTAATAATATATTAGCAAAAACTGAGATACATTTTATTTCAGGATTCTTTGATAAATAGACTAAAGGCCCGTTCACACCAAGCACGATAACGATAAAGATAGTTCTAAAAATCGTTCTCAGTATTAAAGAATAGCAATGTCCACACCACAACTATAACAATAAAGGCACAGAGAAACAATATCGTTGGAATCACTTCCAGAATGATTTAGTTCACTCATGATCATTTATCAGACTTCTACATTTGCATTCAACCTTAGTTCTGCGCACAAAACACAAGAGAGTCTGGTGGACAGTCTCGACCCCAGCTCATAATCATATCACAGTGTCCGTCTACCAAAACTGTCTCCTGAGAAATAGAAATGATAAGCCCTTTGTCTCCCTCTCCCTATTTTTGAAAAGGACAACAACATTTCTCCTCCACTCCATGTGTGAAATCCACAGAGGAACCAGTAACCAACTCTCCTCTCGCTGTTTGATTTCATTACGAGAGGAACGTTTGGTGATATCGTTTGAGGATCACATGAACAGACACATGGGGAAATGTGCGCTTGTGTGTGTGAGTGTAAATATAAACCGTATAAAGGATACTTTTGTCACTAAAGAGGTTTTTAAAGTGGATTTCCTAACAACACAAGGTTTTTAAGCAAAATATGACATTTGTGCAACTAGTATTGCCAAAACAACAAGACTATATCTTAATGGGTTACTCCACCCCAAAATTAAAATTTTGTCATTAATCACTTACCCCCATGTCAATCCAAACCTGTAAAAGCTTTGTTCATCTTCGGAAAACAATTTAAGATATTTTGGATGAAAACTGGGAGGCTTGTGACACTGTCAAGGCCCACAAAAGTATGAAAGACATTGCCAAAATAGTCCATCTGCTATGGTTCAACTGTAATTTTACGAAGCTACGAGAATAGTTTTTGAACGCAAAGAAAAAAAAAATAACGACTTTATTCAACAATTTGTCTCCTCTGAGTCAGCATAGCGCCATTTTAGAGAGTATCCACACAAGCCTCCAGGTTTTCATCCAAAATATGTTAAATTGTGTTCTGAAGATGAACGAAGCTTTTACAGGTTTGGAACGACATGGGGTTAAGTGATTAATGACAACATTTTCATTTTGGGGTGGAGTAACACTTTAAGGTGCTGTGGGTGTTTCTAGGTTGGCTCGAAGTCGCTATAATATTCTGGTTCCTAGAAATGACTCGAGTTCTTTTTTCAATGTAAAGGTACAGTCACATTAGCAAATGCAATTAAAATTAAACAATGTAAAAATAGGTATAAAAATAGGTCTACTGTCAATAGTGTATTGATGTATAAAGCATAGCTCACACAGAATACAGCAAATGTGTATGACCAACTTGAACCTATAATATACATTGGGAAATCTTTTACATTCACATGAAATTCCAGACGACAGATGAAATGACTGGATTTTGCCCATAAAAACTCACTAAACAATGCACCTTAAAGTGAAAATCATTTACTAACCCTCATGCCAACCCAGATGTCATGAAATTCATGACTTACTTTCTTTAGATGAATACTAATATTTTTAGATCTCTGTCTATATGATGAAAGTAGAAAAAACGCATGTAAAATGTTTCAAAAACCACGTAAAACAACCCCAGTTGATGAATCAATGTCTACTGAAGTGAATTATGTTTGTGTAAGAAAAATATAAATGTAAAAAACAAAAATTTAACATAAACATTGCTTCCAACAAACAAGCCAGAAGACATTGATTCATCAAATGGGGTCGTTTGGATTAACGTCATGTTCACTTTGCAAAGCGTCGACTCTGGGACTCCTCTTGCATTATAAACATTCTCTACACATTTAACTGGTATATAAGAAAGTCTTTCAACAGAAAACAAAATACATCAGCATTAACCCTGATGCAGTCAGAAAGATCATCAGTGACGCTGGACAGAGAAACAGAAGGACGAATGTAGACGGGAGAACCAGCAGTCAAGCGGTCAGAGAGACAGACTGATTAGAGGGATCATTTTCATAGGCTAAAGTTTACAGGCTGATTGCGCAGATGACAAGAGCAGTGTAATCAAATGGCCTCCTGTGTTGCCTAGAAACGCAGCGAACTCTGTGTTCAGCCTCATCATTATGACACATCAAGTGATAACAAACATATGCGCGCACACACACACACACACAAATATGCCAACACAAGTGAGTACATGCACATGAGAGTCAGGGTAGTACATACTTCAGCTATGCACATGTGTGTCTGCGTTTAAAAGGATAGTTAAACCAAAAATTATAATTCTGCCATCATTAACTCACTCACTCACGTCATCCCAAACCTGTTTGATGTTCTTTATTCTGCAAACACAAAACAAATCATTTGAAGAATGTTGGTAATCAAACAGTTTCAGTGACCATTGACTTTCAATTAGGAAATTTCAAAGATTTCTAAAAATATTTTCTTTGTAAAGTTCCCTTACAGAAAAAGTGTGCAATCACGTTAAAGTGACGTGAAATATGTGAAGACACATGAAACACGCATGAAACGTGGTTTTGGAATATTTTCATGGTCTAAATGTGTGAAACCCATGTGAACACTTGAACAAATATGGACAATGTGATCACGTGTTCACATGAGATCACATGGGTTTCACACATTTAGACCATGAAAATATTCCAAAACCACGTTTCATGTGTGTTTCATGTGTCTTTCACATATTTCACGTCACTTTAACGTGATTGCACATGTGAAGTTCATGTGCTTTTTCTGTATAGAATGACGGTGAGCGGGCCAACACAATGACCGACTTTTCCTTTTTGGTGAAATATTTCTTTGAGGCTAACAAGACAGGACATTTACATATTATCTCTCTCAATCACACACACTCACCATGTGAATTTCAAGGCGAGCATGCAAAGACACGATCACACACACACACACACACACACACACACACACACACACACACAACGCACATACTATAAAAAGAGAGCTCATAGAATCAGGAGAGAACAAATGATGTGTGCTATGGAAATAGATGAAAAAGATGGTTCCTTAAAGAAAAGATTTGAAAGTTAAGAACTGTAAAGAAATAAAAAATAACAATAAAAAAACTAAAAAGAATCACACAAAGGTTTGCTCTTGTAGTGCAGTGAATGATTGTAAATTCTGCATTTATTTCTGGTGTCTGGATAGTAGAACCATATTGGGTTTCAATAAAAACACTATCGGTCATGTAACGGAGGAACAGGTTAGCCAGACATGAGTGACTGCCTCTTAATCACCCCAGTGGTTTCCATGGCAATTGAGCTTTGTGAATTAATCTAAAGAAATATCATGGACTAAACTATGTTCCTTGGGTGAATCTTGCAGATGGTTGCTGAAAAGCAGCATAGAGCTGTCAACATAGGTTTTGGAGAACAACACTAAATGTTCCAGATGTTAGCAGGAGCTACTCAGTTTTGTGTGCAGCACTTGAATCCTAGGAGGAAAAATGTTTTATTTATATACTTCAAAAGACTAATGATGAAGGGAAAGGCTTAGAAACATGAGACTCATATGACTATGCTTACATCAGCACAGTCTAAAGCTTTTGTTTTAGGCTGCCAAAGAGCGAATGGTACGTACATACAAGCTGAAAGGTCTCAAAGTACATTCTGTCCCCTCTTTTTTATATAATTTCGTATGACAGTTTCATCTATTGATTTATTCGCTCTAAAACTGTACTATTTACACTTTCCTTCTCTAGCTCTCTCTCCCCTCTTAGGGTGCAGTTGGGTCAGTCTTGGGGTTGAGATAACATCATGGATTCCTGTGGGGAGCAGGAACGTAATGTGCACTGCATAGACTTCTTAGACTTATCAGGGAGGAGCTATCTTTGAGGAGCTTTCTTTCCTGTTTACTTCATCCATGTCGGAATGACAAACCATACTAAGAAATGTCACTATAAAAAAATCTATGTTTATCCGTTTCATACCCATCGCAAAACTATCTTGTTCTCTGTAGAACCATGAAGGAGATCTGCAAATATCTATTATAGAATAATCCATCACACTATCAGATTACAACACAGCCACTGCATGCAAAACAAGTATTGATATAACCAACTGTTACAACTGTAAACATCTCAATACTCAAAAACAATACCCAGTATGGATAATACCTGATATGACGACTGTTCTATACTGCTCTCCTCAAGTCTTGACATGGCTTGTTCTAGCACATGATCAATAGTCATTGTAGGTAAGCACTTTACAAATAATATGAACATGAAATACAGAGTTTTTCTTGTATACAGTACATACAAAGGGACAATGTTTCCAGTTGATTTTAGCCAACTAGGTGATTTTTAATGGATGTATGAAGTTAGCTGCATTTATTACATTAACTATGGATGACAACACGAAAGTGTCTAATCACTTTGTCTTTACATTGAACAATATATCTATTGCATAATCACTTGAAATTTAAATAAAAGTTTTTAAAAAAATATGAAACGTAAATAAAATAATAAAATGAAGCTTTTCGTCTTTACTTTGAACAATATATCAATTGTATAATCATTTGAAACAAAACAATAGATGTAAATATTAAGTGAAATAAAGTATATGAAAAAAATATTAAAAATGTAAATAAAATAAAACCATAAAATGAAGCCAACTGGTTAGACATTTTGGTAACACTTTGAATTAGGGAACAATATTCAACATTAGCCTACGTAGTTGCTTATTAGCATGCATATTAGTAGCATATTGGCTGTTTATTAGTTCTAATGTTATATGTTATACGTATAGTTCACCCAAATATTACAATTTTGACATCATTTACTTTGTCGTACCAAACCTCTATGAGTTTCTTCCTTATGTTGTACATAAAAAAATAAAAAATAAAGATATTTTGAAGAACCAAACAGTTGTTGGTCCCCATTGACTTCCATAGTAGGGAAAGAAATACTATGGGGGAAGTCAATGGGGACCATCAACTGTTTGATTACCAGCATTTCTCAAAATATCTTCTTTTATGTTCAACATAAGAAATTCATTGAGTTTTCTCAATTTATTTTCTTTTTTTGGTGAACTATTCCTTTAATGCCTTATTCTGCATTACCATATTCTAAATCCCTTATCCTACCCTACATCTAAACATTACTACAAACAACTACCTTACTATCAATAAGCAGTAATTAGGAGTTCATTGAGGGGAAAACTCTTATGCGTTCCTTAATATAAAGCGTTACCGATATTTTGCTTTATAATCAAGCCATGCATATCACCTTTAAATCTCTAATGAAAAATCGTTTGAATTGGAAAAGAATCATCATACTATACTGCAACAAGTATTTGACCTGTAAGTGATGCACAGACAGTGGAACAGTGCCGTCTGTTGGTGAGTAAGAGATCAACTTGTGACCCTATGTGGATGCCAAGAAAATGTTAAGATTTGTCTCTTTCATGATTTCAAAAACAGACAAGAAAGTTTAAACTAACATAATGAAAAGAACCCTATGCTTTGGGATTGCGCAGCTAATGCATTAAAGAAAATTACATTATATAAATTAATTATTAACATAATTTATCAGCCTCATTCAGCCTGACTGTACACTATTAAAACTCATGCTGCCATGATACCTCACACCTCTTCATCAGTCATGGCTGCTGCCACCTGTGTGAGACAGACGTGGCATGGTCTCTATGTCAACAGCCCTCAACTAGAATGCTCCCATATCAATAACACAGCCTGGAATCACCTTAGCAACTAGATTTATGCATGCAGTTTTTATAACCTCAATAAATCAGAGACTACATGGAGTATTTGTATTTTTAAATATTAATTTGTCACACTATTCAAATTAATTAGTGGAACAAATGCTTAAATGCTACAGCATCCAAAAAATACCACATTTCCTTATAAAGACATTCAAACATAAAATTGATGTTGATGTCCACATTATATAAGCAGTGCTAGAATGAAACAAGCAGAGAATGAACTGAAAAACAATTCCTTCAAGCAGTGAACACAGACCATTGATGTCTGACATGCCTTACTGTTTTTAGCAGGCCCTGAAGCTATTGTCACAGATGATGCATATAACAGTTACAATACTATTCTGGGAAATCCAATCAATGACTGTTTTGTTGCTTTGGGCCTGTGGACAACTTTGGGCCTGGTTGGGCCCATTGGCTCCTGTGGAGCAGGTTCTGGGGATTTACTTTATCTGAAAAAAAACTGTGTTTTTAGAGAGCTTAGTACATCACAAATAGCTGGACCCAATAGTCTGCTGAAGAATATTGTAATTTCATCCTCATGTCAATCCAAACCTGTATGACTTTAATATCACCTGTACAACACAAAGTATCATATGGCTTTTGAAAACTTGGAATACATTGTATGAGCAATACATTGTCATCCGCAATACAAAAAAGATGGTTCTTTAAAGGCTCTTTACACACAGTAACAGTTTTATTTACAACAATTACATCCCGAAGAACCCTTTTGAAATGGTTCTTTGTGTCAGAGTTTTGAAAATGCAAGCACGGCCATCTCTCTTCAGTTGAGGGTACTGCCCAAATTGTGAAGGGCTCATGCTATTTTGGCTTTAGAAACATAATTGCTTTTGCTTAAACAAATGAAAGAGACATAATGGTGGACCAAAAGGATTCTGCTTTAGAACCACTTTTCTTGAGAGTGTAGTTTTAGGGCAATTTAGTTTCATCATTTTTGGAGTTTAACAGCACCTGGCCCCTATACTGCTTTCGTTTTATGGAAGAGAGTGCATCAACTTTCTACTAAACTTCTCCTTTGGTGTTCCACAGAGGAAAGAACATCATATGGGTTTGGAGCAACGTGAATTGATGAATTTTCATATTTGGGTGAACCATTTCTAAAAATATCGTGATCAGATTCATTTCAGTGGTTTGACATCTCCTGCCCAAAACTTGAGCTGCTGGAGGCCCATCAAAGGCACTCAGATCAGAGCAGAAGCTCACAGCCATTTGTGCTGAAAGTTTTCCACTGGGAGACTGATTCGAACCCAGCTTTGTATCTCAATCTTCTCATCTCAGGGTCATTTTAACATATTCCCTCCAAGCGAGGAGCAGCAGCTGAAGCAGCAAATGGCACCGAGGTATTTTCAGCCTGGCTACGCATGTCACCTACCTGACAGAATTCTTTTTGACAGTAAAGTGTTTGTGCAGTGTTACCCGGCTCATTAACCAGTGTACTGCACTTGTTTCAAATTTAAAATCCTTACTTACTAATTCTTCCTAAACCTGAGGATCACTTACTGTTGTATTTCTGAATGCATTTCAATTTGTGGTCAACTCCTCTGGAATGAGGTAGCCTTACTGATTGTGATCCTGAACGAGTTGTTCACAGACTTGAAAACAGAACTTGGGGCCTTAAAAAATTCTTACCTTTTTCTCTGAATCTTTCGTTCTTTTGCAATCGTTCGATTGCTGCTGATGCTCTCGTAGGTTCTTCTCCCCAAACAGCTTCTTAGCCCACTCGTCCTTCTGCGCATGGAGCCGGTGAGGCTGCGAGGCGATGTCGCCTGCAGCACGGTACCGGTCGGCTGGAATCTTACTCATGGGTGGTGGCAGGGTGCTACAGTTAGCACTGGACCATCCGTCTGTGGACTCTGCATAAGACTCCTGATCACTGCTGTGCCCCTGACGCCAGTCTCTCAGGACGTGAACTGGCAGCCAACGCTGGCTTGATGCCCCCTTCACCTTCTTAGAATAGTGGGAGCGTGAAGGAAGACCTGACACATCCAGTCGTGAGGAGGAGTTTAGATGCCTGCCAGAAAGCAGAGGTGGGTCTCCGTGGAAATGTGGATGGGGCTGAGGGTGATCTACAAACTGGTCAGGGCGGTAGCCATTACGATGCGAGATTGGCGGAGGCGGTGGTGGTGGAAGACCTCCAAGGACACTTTGGCTACGAGGTCCTGGTGGGTTTTCCCATAGTCCTGTGGGAACATGGCGACTAGGGTTTGCGCCCAAGTCAACCAAGAGGACTCGGTTGTTTTTCTCCTCTGGCAAGAAGTTGCCGATGCCACTGTCACTGTTGCTGCTTGTGCTGTTGTTTTGTTGAGCATCTAGATCACCATCGAGGAAAGCTCGAGCTCGCATACCCTCAATAGATTCTCCCATATCACGGTAAAGCACTGACACGAACTGTAGAAGCGGCTGGGATGTTGGTGGGAACTCCAAGCAGCCACCGGTATCTGGGTCTGGAGTACAGTCAAAGCCGAAGCGTCGGGCTACACCTTGGTGGACCTTATGATGACAGAGTTCAGGGTCTACAATAAAGACGTGACAAGAAGTACGCAAGCCTTGCTCCTCCTCACCGTGCCGAATCATGGTGTGGTCATTTGTGGCTTGCATGGTGACAAGGCCAAAGAAGCGGCGGTCGTCTGGACACACGGCAGTGAATGCTAACTTCTCTGCAGGGTAAGTGGCTAGAACAACACCTCGATCGTTGCACAGCTGTACACAATCATGCATGATTTTGAGCAGGACCAATGAGTGTACTTTTTGTTCTGCGCGCAGACGTCGCATACAGCCACGAATCGCCTGCAGGCTGTCACTTTCCAAATTGGCACTAGTTGAAGCTAATTCAATAGATCCCAAGTATCCCACAACCATCCCAACGTTGAGTATACCCGCAGAGTCTGCATTTTGCAACAGGGCAAATTCATCTTGCTGTTCAAACATATCAATGAACACAGAGTCATCATTAAGCACCTTGGCCATCTCCTCTTCAGTGAGCAAGTTAGGATCGCTCCGTCGGGTGCCGGCGTTACCGTACGAGAAGTCTGGCTCTGAGAGAGCCCTGGTTTTAGAAGCAGAGGCACAAGCTACTGCCTTCTCCGAGCTGCTGGATGAGTGGCTGGAATTTTCAAAGATCATGTTAAAGATTCCACCAGACTGCATTTCTGCTACTACACGTTCTGCACGGTTTATACCAAGTGTCTTCAAGTCTATCTTTGGCCGCAGCCAGTGGCTCTTGTGGTCATGGAACCCCAATTCTTCATCGCTTGAACATGAATCTAGATGTGCATTGTTATGACTGCCTTCAGCGATGACCAAGTGTAGGACACCTGTACAGCGGCCAATCAGCTTGACAACATCCTCGTGAGATGCTTTGGACACATTGATGTCGTTCACGCTTAGTATCTGATCTCCAGTGCGAAGGCCCACGTAGTCAGCCGGACTACCCTTCAGGATGCAATTCAGCACGCACGGAGACTGACCAGATAGCGTGAAGCCATAGCCTGTTCTTCCCCTCGCAACCTCCACCCCTCTTATGCGCGCAGATGGATGGGCATTCACACGCCTCCTGCCTTGCTCTGATTGTCTGAACATCCTTCTTTCAGTCCCTGTTTTACTCTCTTCTGACTAGGGCTCACAAAAGGCGAGATGGCGAGTTTAGTGATATCATCCTTCCAGCTCCAGAGCCCAAGTCTAAGGCACTAACGTGGTGCATGACTGAATATTCATGCAATACCTTCACAAAGGAGAGAGGGAAAAAGTTCATTAATACATTGACAAATTAATCAACACATTAAGAGAAAATTATATGGAAATGGTGAGCGGGTAATTTCAGTTATTAAAATATGCATTTCAAGTTGATTAAATTATTAGGGATTCATTAAAACATTGAGAATTGCAGTAACTGTTACTGCTTAGTCATGATTATTGCTTCATTTTAGACTAGGCATTATTTACATCCAGATCTATTGAAAAATACCAACATTTTGATTTAGATTTTACGTTTTCCATCGTCAACATATTTATTTTTATTTATTTACTTGCTTATTTTAGTCTTGCTTCAAATCAGAAATGTCCAGGTGGTGGACTGATAAAACAAATAAATAAATATGGAATAAACATGACTACAAGGATTCAATTTATAAGAACTTGGAACATGTGTTTTCAAAATAACTTTTTGTCATGCCGTCATTTGGCACTGACCCACATAACGCGATGTTAAATATAATGTATGTTAAATATAACAATACATAAATTCCAATATGCTAACCAAATAAAAAAAATACACGCCTTACTGGACATTTATATGCAAGCGTATGCATTTTAAAGGCGGGGGACCGTGTTTTGAAAAAATAGCATTTCATAATAATAAACATGAAACTGATAAGATAGAACACTGACAGGATAGACAAATTCACAAATGTAATAGTGTTTGTCATCGATATCTTTTCCTTAGTTTCCTAAAAGACTATTAAAGTTACAGATGCGAAGACGACTCATCCACTCATGCTATCGGTCCCGCCTTCTTTTCCCCATTGTTGGAATGCCCACGCGTCAACATGTGTAACCATGACAATGGAACTGTCTGTAGACATTTCTCATCTCTCATTGGTTTCCATGGCTGTCAATCATCTCCACAACGACCCAAACCCAGTTTGACGGAGACTTGCCAACTGACCACAAAAGTTATGCTACAGGTGTCCTTCCATCTCAACACGAGCAAAAAACGACTAAAAGTAAAACACCACCGTACACATCTTAATACCTACTACTTAGCTGCCTCGGTGTTGGTTTTCGCGAGGAACAGCTGGCAGTGAGTAACATCTAACGGTATTGAATTATCGGCATCAGTAGCCAGATACTGACTAGAATAACATATATTTGAGACACAACTCGTAAAAAGCTATAAAACGACACCCTTATATGGATCCGCATGCAGTTAAATAATATATATATTGTACCTAAAAAGTTTTAATATCCCCAGAAAGTACAATAAATTCCCATGGCTACATTGCTAACATTAGCCGCACTTCCCAAAAACTTTCCTGTGAGGAAGAAATCAAGAAATCGTTGCATTACGGTACAGATAATACCGAGTTATAGATCATAATTATATATTAGGTAATTAAGTGCCCTTACTTGTGACGGATGTCTCCAAACCTGATGTGAAGTTTAATGACATGGTGACCTTAGTGCTGCATAAGGAGTAAACAAAAGGAGAGGGCAGCTGGTGTGGACAGCACAAGCAGGAGGAGGAGGAAACTACATCTCAGTTTTTCTTTTTTTTCTTTTCTTCTGTAAGGACAGCACCGGTAAAGGGGCTTTCCTTTACGTGACATTGGATTTAGGGCTATAAGTCAGTTTATCCTCAGTGTTATATAGATGTGGTGTTTAAGAGTTATTGGAATGGCATTAAGAAATATAGCAGCTACCCTTCCAAGTTCACACTAGAATCATTTAAAGTAATGTAAAAATTGTTCTTGTTCTTTAAATAGGTCTGTAGAAAGTGACAGATTTTTCCAGCCAAGGTGTTTCCATAACACATAAAAGATGGGATTATCAAGAGAGTTATGGTTTATTTGTAAGATTATTAGTAGCAAATAATTTGGTTAATAATTAACAGCTGCTGCTTTTGAACTGACATGCACATAAATGTGAAATTCAATTTCATGCACACACACAAGCCCTGGGCTTGGAATCCCCCATTTGTTCTGCACAGAAAGTTAATAACCTGCACTTTTTCAGAGGATTACCAGCACAAACTCAAAAACATCCAAATCCATTATTCGAGCACATCTTAAAACATCCTACCTTGGAGTAGAAAATGTTCAAAAGCATATAGCTAAATGTAAAAAAAAGTAAATTGTACTAATGATAAAAAAAATAAAAAAAACGTAATCACAATATTTCAGGGCTCTTAAATTACTTTTAAGGGCCATATTCTCTGAAGGACTGTTATTCGAAATCTAACGTGCAAATCAAATACCCAACTGTCACATTACAAACATTATAATGATAATAAAAAAGACGAGTGTTTCTCCTCTTTTGCCCCTTAAAACTCCCATTCTGTGTAAAATAAAGTTGAAAATAATTGACGGACTGGAGTCACTAGTTGACAAGCCCACATGTGTGATAAATGAAAAATGCAATTAAACAAACTGAACATTTTACATCTTTTATTCATTTCTATATTATAGGATTTTCATGACTTATGACGTTAAAACAATCCATTAATATAAATACATAAATTTTTGTCCTTTTTACCAGCTTAGTTTGCATAAATGAGCGAATCAAATAGCTAACATGAAGTAAAAAGGTTCCTTTTAATAAAAAGAAAAAAAAAGCTCCGGTGCTTGACCATCATGGCATCGTACTGTGATATTTATAGGACATGCTGCCGCTCCAGCTAAATATTAACTTCATGTTCTGCATCTCAGATAAAACAAGCTGAAGTAAACATTGATTTGAGATCTAACAGGATCACTATGGAGATCAATAGGGGGAGGTGTAAAGAATAATCTCAATTTGATAGAAAAGAACAATATAATTTAAGGGGAGTGGCTTAAAAATCATCTGAAATGCATTAACCAGTCATTAACCTCTCTTTCACAAATGAAGCTTCCAAGCATAAAATATAGAGGATAAAAGGTATTTACCATCTGATATTTATAAAATTGTGATAGGCGCAGTAGTAACATTAATTCTGCAGTATTTCACGTTTGGTCCAACCATATTGGTGGTCTTTATGAAAGGCATTCAAGTTATTTCAGCTGTGAGTGACCATTAACACTACTGTCTTATTTATCCCAACAAAACTAAGATTTAAAGATCTCCAAAGCCTCTAAAGATTTGTTTCAAAGGACACAGTATGTAGATTAGGTAAATCCATTATTTTGAATGGTTCTTTAATCTGTAGATTTGCAAGAAATCCTGCAATCTTGGGGCGATATTTACAATGAATTTAAGATTAATCTGACAATATATTTTAGAGAAGTAAAGGCTTTTCACTAAGCATTGAAAAGATCAAGTATTAATTGCTATGTATATGTTCTGGTTCACTAAAATTAAAACATTTAATTGAATCATAATAAACATACATACTAGACATGACCAGCTAATCGTCTCCATGGAAGGATGCCATGAATCATGTAATTTGCCAAATTTGTCTGACATTGTTTGGCAGTTACTCGTCTGTCATTGGTCAAATGTTGTCATCACATAAAATTTTAACACAATATTGAAAGCAGACTAAAGCATGCTTCAAGTGAATATACATCCCCATCTTCTCAAATAGACTTATATTTACAGTGAAGGTTTCTATGCCACCTGAGATGGATAAATTATAATTGTTGTTTTTTTTAGTCTCTAAAAAATGAAAGGTTGGGTTATTGCGCACATTTGGTTACAACAGCCTCTCTCTTTACACCATCTCATGTCCACCAACAGGTGTTGTCATGCACCATAGTTTATTCATTTAATCACAAATAGCATTTCTTTTACACAAATTGTACATTGATGTAAACACTCTATAGATTAAAATACATACTTCCAGTTATTACACTAGATCAATAATCATATCTTTCGTCCTGAGCTTTTAAAAGAAATTTAACAAAAAAACGAAACGTGTTTCAAGGGACACAGTATGTAGATTTGAGCTGCAAATTTCATATGCATAAACCATCATCTAAAAACTTCTCTAAGCTAACTGCTATGGCTATTTCAAATCCCGTCCATACAAAAGGACTTAAGAGATTCACATTTGTGATCTGGTTTTTCTCAGTCTTAAAAAAAAAGTATCAACTTAAAAACAACAAATATAGACAACCAAATTTTAAGAGGAAAAATAAACTTTGTTCCAGGCAATTTACCCCTCTTACTTAGTAAGTCAAACACATTTTACATTTAAATACACAAAAATCTTATCATACCAATAGTCGTATGTAACCTCTCCCACATTAGAGAGGATATACAAATTCAATTTACAATCTATTTTCACTTCAAGTGCTAGCAAACACAGAGCAAAGCAATGCGTTGCCCATGCAAAAGGAATGATTTTAAACTGAATAAGTGCTGAGTGTATGACAGCGAGTGTCTTTCGGAGAGTATGGACTGCTGGAGAGGAGGATAAAGACCGGCATTGTATAAAATTCCCAGATGTATTGATTTTAGCAAGTTGGACAAGAAGTACTTGGAGTAGCTGAACTCCAGGTCTGCGGACTAAAAGATCTGATCTTGGATCTGCTGAATTCCGGAAGTGCAAGAGATATTTTAATAGTGTTTGCATCATATTTAAGAACATTCACTACAATATGTTCTTTAGTCAGTTTGTTTTTAGCTGAAAATTCTCTATATTAGAATATGACGTTACTAATGATGGAAACGCATCGTCATTTTTGACCGATAACCTTTGCGACCAGCCTCACAGTTTTGCCACAGTAACATTCTTTGATACCAAATGAAGAGCATTTATACATACAAAATATAGAGAAGACAAGCTTGCATCCATATAGACTTTTAAGATGTTAAGTGACAAACCGTGAAACCAGTCAACTATTCTGATGGTAGTACTGCTTTTCTTTTTTTTTTAAATTACAGATTCTGGTGGATGTGCAGCCTTTCTTGGATTGGTCCCACTGTCCCTAATAACTATGAACTACTTGGGACAATGTCCTCTGGTGTTTAGTAACATTATAGTAACTGCCACATACATCCAATCAGAGATAATGGTTTCTTGTTGCCATGCATCCTGGTGTGTAACGTTCTGATAAGTGTGATGTCTTATGCTTGGGTACTGTTACCATCTTTTTGATGCCTGATTTGCAATGGCGGTTCTAATGATGCATTATTGTTTTCTGTATTATAGTGACGTGTCTTGGTGAATGCTCGATTTGCAATGGCGGTTCTAATGATGCATTATTG
The DNA here is from genome assembly GCF_936440315.1 of Barbus barbus. Classification (NCBI taxonomy): domain Eukaryota; kingdom Metazoa; phylum Chordata; class Actinopteri; order Cypriniformes; family Cyprinidae; genus Barbus; species Barbus barbus. The sequence goes on along the minus strand of NC_136735.1, from coordinate 13,138,803 downwards.
TTTTCTGTATTATAGTGACGTGTCTTGGTGAATGCTCTGCAAACAGCAAAGTAACTGGTAATACGGACTACCAGGTGAAGCCACCATCTCAAAGACAGACTGAAAGGCCCTGCGGTCTAACTCCTCGTCGATCTGGTGTCGGTAGAAATCCATAGCTACCAGACAAAAGAGGCTAACGTCCACTGTGTCGGACTTCCCCATGCGACTGATGACATGCGGCAGGCTAATGGGAAGTAAGGCGTTAAGGAAAACAAGGATGAAGAGAAAAAAGAAAATAAAGTATGGAATAGGAAGTGTACTCTTACCAATACAAGGGGTGCAGTAACTGCACCAACTGAAAATCATATGCGTTTAAGGATACAGGGCAGAGATCCACTGGCTGGTTGAGGCACTGACAAAGAAACAAGACAGGCTCCACATTGCCATGGCGACAGGCGTCCTCTGTGTGAAGTTCGACAGTGAGAGTAGCACCCAATCACGAACCATGGAGGACTGCCCAGTTGCATGAAGTGTCTGAAATACCTGTATCAAGAAATATATGCACTTATATGAATATATAGTGAAAGCCAGTGGGGTCCAAAACAACACTGAACTGTACTGATTTCATTATATGTACAAAGATCTTTCGATACATTTCTCAAAATGTCATCTTTTATGTTCCACAGAAGAAAGAACGTCATACAGGTTTGGAGCAAAATGAGGGTTAGGGTTAGTAAATTATGACTTAATTCTAAGAATAAAGATGCGAACACATTTACTGATGTTCTGTGAATTTTCACAGGTGAAATTAGTCATTTCTTTTAGAATCCACACAATTGGGAATTTCACATGAGAGCGAAAAATGTACCCCTTGCAGATTTTGCAACAGGTTTTCACAAGCTTCTTTGTCTGTGAAATTTCAGCAAAATTTTGCTAACTGTACTTAAGCATTTAAGATAGAGTACTATAGGGTTAGTTCACCCAAAAATTTTAATTCTTTCATTAATTACTCAGCCTCATGTCGTTCCAAACCTGTAAGAAATTAGTTCATCTTCGGAACACAAATTAAGATATTTTTGATGGAATCTGAGAGCTCTCTGACCCTCCCATAGACAGCAAGGTAACTGACACGTTCAAGGCTCAGAAAGATAGTAAGGACATCGTTAAAATAGTCCATGTATCAGTGGTTCAAACGTTATTTTATGAAGCTACGTGAATAACTTTTGTGTGCAAAGAAAACAAAAATAACGGCTTCAATCAACAATTTCTTCTCTTTCGTGTCTTCAATGCGCATTCTCTAGAGTATCACAATGCATACGTGTGATGCTGCTGACTAGGGCTGCAAATCGGTTTATTGCATTCAAAATAAATGTTTGTTTACATACTACATGTGACCCTGGACCACAAAACCAGTCATAAGGGTCAATTTTTCTAAATTGAGATTTATACATCATATGAAAGCTGAATAAATAAGCTTTCCATTGATGTATGGTTTGTTATGATAGGACATTATTTGTTACTTAATGTCCTAAATAATTATTTTTGGGATAGAAGAAAAATCAATAATTTTGACCCATACAATGTATTTTTGGCTATTGCTATAAATATACCCCAGCGAATTAAGACTGGTTTTGTGGTTCAGGGTCACGTGTGTGTGTACTGTGTATATTTATTATGTATATATAAATACACACATATGTATACATTTAAAAAAAAAAAAAAACAATATTTACTTGCATATAATTTATATTTTATATATAAATCTAACATTTCCTGAATATATACATGTATGTGTTTGTATTTATACAGTGCCCTCCATAAGTATTGGAACATTAAAGAAAATTGCTCTGTTGGCTGTGGAGTCAAGACATTTGCAAATATGATTAAAAGATGAATATGAGACAAAACTACAGAATGTCACATTTTATTATTAGCCGTTTCAACACATACATGTTTTACCAAATAAAAAGAACAGCACTTTTAGAGTTCATCCCACTCATTGATGTGAGCATAAGTATTGGGACAGTTGAACATAAGGCAGATATAAAAGATTTAAAGCTATTATTTAGTTGCAGATCCCTTGCACACAATCACAGCAGTGAGTCTGTGACCCATAGACATCACCAGACTCTTGGTCTCATCCTTTGAAATACTTTTCCCAGCCTTTAATGCAGCCAATTCCAATTGTTGCTTGTTTTGGGAAGTTTCTGCCTTTACTCTCCTCTCCAGCTGGTGAAATTCATGTTCAATCGGATTTAAATCTGGAGATTGACTTGGGCAAACGAAGACTTTCCATTTCTTTGTCCTTATAAATTCCTTGACTGAACTGGCAGGGTGTTTTAGGTCATTGTCCTGATGCAATATGAAGCACTTCCCAATGAATCTGGAGGCATTTTCTTGAATATTGGTAGGCAAGATGGTTTTGTACCCTTCCAAATTCATTCTGCTATTGTCATCATACATTAAGTCATCAGTAAAGTTGAGAGGGCCTGTTCCAGAGACAGCCATGCATGCCCATGCCATGACACCACCTCCACCATGCTTTACAGATGAGGCTGTATGCTTGGGATCGTTTGCAGTTCCCTTTTTTCTCCACATTTTTGCTTTCCCATCACTTAGATAAAGGTTCATCTTTGTCTCATCGGTCCATAAACACAGTTCCAAAACTCTTCTGGCTCACCTTTGTGCTTTTTTGCAAACTCTTATCTTGCCTTTCTATTGTTGGTGCTGGTCAGAGGTTTGCATCTTGCTGTGTAACATCTGTAATTCTGTGTCAAAGTCTCCTGAGGACAGTAGATTGTCAGAGCATCAGCCCAGCTTTCTGGAAGTTGTTGGTGATTTTACAGACACGTCTTTTAGGGTTCATTTTCACAGCTTTTATGATCTGTCTGTCATCAACTACTGTTGTTTTCTCAGCTGATCAGGTAGTTGTTGGTTGCTGGTGGTTTCCAAACTCTTGATTTCTCCATGCCCTTTGTTTTTGCTATAGCTCTAATTGACTTCCTCTTTTCTTTTAGCATCCAAATTGCTTGCTTTTCTCTCAAAGTCAGCTCCCTCATTTTCATCCTGGTTTGTGTGTGTCATCATCAAATGCAAGATTCAGAATACAGAAGTAATGGATATAACTGATACGACACATTCCCTGCTTTTAATATCTGAAGAATTAATGCATCAGGACACAGTTGATCACTTAGAAAGACCTGTGAGGCAACTGTTCCAATACTTATGCTCACATCAGATAGAGGGATGAAACTCTAAAAGTGCTGAACTTCTTAGCTGGTAAAACATCTATGTGTTGAATCACCCAATAATAAAATGTGACATTCTGTAGTTTTGTCTCATATTCATCTTTTAATCATATTTGTAAATGTCTTGACTCCACAGCCAACAAAGCAATTTTGTCTTTACTGTTCCAATACTTTTGGCGGGCACTGTATGTACATAATAAATATACAAAGTACACACAGATATAGCAGGTCAACAAACTTTTGTTTTGAATATAGGGCATTTTGAAGCCCTACTTCTGACGCAGGAGCCTTGTTTACAAGCGAAAGGAAGACGTATGCTGTACATAAAGTCTTTGTAAACATGTCTGAAGATTTGACAGAGAGGATGTCTTGCAATTTTTTGCCCAGCATTACTTATTAAAACCAGAATATACAGATGAACTAAGAGAGACTGATGTTCTACGTCAGAACACCGGCTCCTGCGTCAGCAGCACCAACACGCATGTGTCGTGGTACTCTTGTGAACACGCATTAAATTCTGACAAGGAAGAGAAGAAATTGTTGAATAAAGTTGATTTTATTTTCTTTTTGCAAAAGAAGTATTCACGTAGCTTCATAAGATTACGTTTGAACCACTGACGTCACATGGACTATTTTAACGATGTCCTTACTACCTTTCTGGACCTTGAACGTGTCAGTTGCGTTGCTGTCTATGCAGGGTCAGAAAGCTCTCAGATTTCATCAAAAACATCTTAATTTGTGTTCTGAATATGAACGAAGGCCTTATGGGTTTGGAACGACATGAGGATGAGTAATTTATTTATTGTTGGGTAAACTATCCCTTTATGTAAAAATTCTGCACCCAAAAAGTGCCACTTGCCTTGTATACCACTGTAGCCATGAATTGTGGGTAAGGCTGCTGATTGGACAAGAACTCCCCAATGACTTTGTTCATGACATCCTGCAGTGGGAAAAAGTCATCCAAGAACTGAGGAAGGATCCGGGCTACCACACGCGCCTCACTTGGAAAGCCTTTACGAATCCTGCGGCAAGCATTTTCCACAGATGAATTAGTGGAATACAAAAAATGGTTTTAGCTTGGGTAAGTTTCTTCAAAAAGAGACATACATACCTGTCAAACAGGACGGATACGCGCTCCATTGCGACAATGACCGATTCGCTGTCAGGGGCTGTGGAGTCTGCATCAGCAGGGCACCCAGGACTTCCCTTCTCCTTCCCTGTTGGGTAAAATTATGGCCACCAGTAAGAGGAACAGCTCCATAATGGATCAACTCAGATAAAACTAGATTTCTATACAAAATCTCAGAGTTCAAACATTAATTTTAATGTTATTCTTCTTATCTAGTATTTTCACTTCGGGTTCACAGGAACAAAATTAAGCAACCTGTCGCATTAGACACCTTTTTGCTGAATTCATACTGGGCTACTGTGTGCTCTGTTAGTAGGGTGAGCATTTACGGTGAGTCTGTTCTTATGGCTGTTGGTGTTAGTAGGGTGGGTAAGTATTAAAGATGTAGCTTAAATGTGTCCTGCCTTCCTCTCCAGCCACACCTGTGTACATGCAGGTGAGCATGAGACCCAGGGCAGCCATGGCACGGTGTGGACTGGGCATGTTCACACGTTCAACGCTCAGCTTGACTAGCGTCTCTGCATCCATGCGTGACAACTGCTCAGACAGAAGCAACCGCTCCAGACCTCGCAGAATGCAGTGGTAGATGATGGACGGTGTGGCCTCCTCACTAGCAGACAGCATCATACAGCATATCTGGAAATGTAGAAAAGGTACAAGAGCAGAGAGAGAAGGATCAGTGAGTGACATCAGTGTCCATGAATAGGAAAAATCTTTTAAAAATGTAGCACAAGTTCTCTCTCTTTATATTCTCTTTAACAACATTTCCAAATAGAGTTTAAACTTAAAGGGATAGCTCACCCAAAAATTAAACCAAACAGTTGCTGGTAGCCACTGACTTCCTCATCAAAGTCAATGGCTACCAGCTACCATACAGTTCGGTTACCAACATTCCTCAAAGTAACTTTTTTGTGTTCAGCAGAAGAAAGAAACTCACACTGGGTTGGAACAATTTTTGAGGATGAGCAAATGATGACAATTTTCATTTTTGGGTGAACTATCCCTTTAATTAAACCATCAACATTGTATGTTGTAACCATCAAGTATTATCTAAAAATATGTTTTACTTAAACCTACATGCGAGCACCGATTAATTAAAATAATACTAATAATATATATATTTTTTTTTTACAAATATCAGAATTTTATTAATTTAGAAATATAATTTAGTTTTTGGAAAGTCATGCCACGTGACATTTTACAACCTGAATATACCTTGCCCTGTTGCAGAAAGGTCAAATTATAAGATAATATCTTGTTTTGTTGCTTCTGCATGTTTGTTCTGCCAGATGACTTAATTATTTTTTTCTCTAAATAATGTTATGGCAAACTACTTGCCAAACTACAATAATTTTCTTAATGAATATATTTATAGATATGGGAAAAAAACAGCATCATGTCATTGACCCAGAAACCGACCAGCTGAGGTCTAGAATCAGACAGATCAGGTAACTCTTTCCCTGCCATTGACGGAATTTTCCGGCTTTCTATGACAAAAACGCAATTTTCTTTTTTTTGTTCAAAATGTTGCATTTTTTTTTAGTGAAACTCATGTTCAAATGTTGATAAAAACAATGGATGAAGCTAGAGGTGGCTGGCAACTCTTTTTAAAAAAGGAAATGCTGGCAGGGAAAGAGTTACTACAGTATATCAACACTTTTTTCCAAAGTGTTGTCTCTACCCACTTGAATAATCCCGGCATTGAACTCGGACCCTACATCCAGGGGGTAGTTCTCCATCATGTAGAAGGCCACCGCACACATCACCAACACATGCTGCTGGTTGTGTAGATTCACACATCTGAGAGACACACACCAACAGTGTTAGTCATAAACACACTCATCTATTTTCAGTGAGGCTATCTGATGCTAATTCTATCCCTGGTCTTTAATGAGGGATTTCAGATCTCAGTAAGTCACCATACATTACAGCTAATGAGGAGCTGATGACCATGCAGTGTGCAGGCATGTGTTGTGATTGCCAGTGTGAGCCTATTATTGAATCTCCCAGCATGCCATAGAGACTTTGCCATTAGCTTTGACTGCATGGGGCATAACCTCTTAAGAGAGGCTAACAGTATGAAGTCTTTCATCCAATGCAGGATGCAAGCCGTTAACCTCTCATCCCATATTCTCTTAAATAAAACAGCAAATATTAAGAGTTAGTGGAACACTAATGATTGGTGTGGAGTAGGGGTTAAAGCTCAAGGCTGGTAATAGGAAGATTGTGAATTCAATCCCAGCAAAAACGGAGCATAAAGCGTGTGTATGTATTCAGGTTGTAGTGTTACTCACTGTGCTATAGCTCTAAGGTTAGAGAGCAGGTATTCACTGACGGCAGGTATAAGCTGGCGTGCTGTATCATCCAGTAGGTCGCACTCCAGCACGTACAGAACGCCGTGAAGAGCACCAATCCGACTGGGCAGATGAGTGCTGCGCAAGGTGCTCTCCAACAGACGGCACACAGGCTCTGCGATGGCTTTATCCTGACACAAATACAATAGTCCAGACTGTTTAATAGCTGTAACTGCATTTATTTATATAGCTGCTGCATCAGTGCATATACATGCTCACCATGCCAAGCACTGCAGCTGCTTTGCAGATAGCTGGCATGAGGTACTGGTTGAGAATCTCATCTTCTGGTGGATGGACCTTCTGTAGCTCAGTCAGAGTGGAGAACATCATATCAAACTGATTCCTCTCGGTAAAGAGATCAGACACTGCCAGCAGCTTGAAGACACAGAGAGACAAAGAAAGGATATGTGTTAACTGCATAGGAAAAGCAGAGGTAAGTGTATAGAAGAAAATTTGAATGTGTACGCTCTAAAAACACAATGTTCAAACTATCAAATGTTTATTTACTGTGTGCTGGGCAACAAATGTTGAAACAGTATGACTAATATAGTCTGATTCATTAACAAATTACTCCTGTGACCCAGTTCTTGTAAAGAATCACAAAACAACTCACAAACTCAGGAGTTATTAGTCTGAATTAGTCTTAATAAAATAAATGATGTACTTTAAATTCAGCGGTTACTGAATTTACATCTGATTAATTTCAGTTATGTCTGACTTGAAATGAGGCAAGAAGTGTTTTGTAAACTTTAGCTTTGTGAAATGTAAGAAATTATTACTGACTGGTTAGTTCATGACATGCAGCAAAATATTTCAATTAAACAATTTCTGTAAATTCTAGCTTAATTTAAATGATCATGAATTCAGTGTTTAAAACATTAGACAGTATGCAAGTTTCACCGCTAGACGTCACTTCAAAATGTTATCAAAATAGCACTTTTTGTGTCAATTTCAAATTTCCCATTTCATTGATTTTAAATGTTCATTTTGTGTAAATTTTGTAAAAAAAACAGTAAGTGGCACTACATCTAGATTTCTTTTAACAAGTGTTAATTTTGGTTGGCGCCAATAGCTTCTGTTGAACGTTGGGAGTCCAGAGTTCCAGTCCCGGCTCACAGACCTTTCCCGATCCTGTTTCCCCCCTCTCTCTCTCCCACTTCGCTTCCTGTCCACTTAATTTTCTATTCCAATAAAAGGCAAAAATGCCAAAAAATTTATCTAACAAAAGTGCTGATTTTGCAGTAAATTGTTAGGTATTTTGCAACAATAACTGTTCTATCCTGATCATGGCGGTTTCATTGTGGCCAAAAAACCCCCCATTTTACATTGTTGGTGAACAAATGGAAAAATATCAATATACAGTCATGGCCAAAAATATTGGCACCCTTGGTATATATGATCAAAGGCTGTGAGAAAATTAATCTGCATTGTTAATCCTTTTGATCTTTTATTTTAATAATTCACAAAAATCTAACCTTTCATTGGATAATAATTTAAAATGGGGGGAAATATCATTATGAAATCAATGTTTTTCTCTAATACACATTGGCCACAATTAACGGCCCATTTTAATTAATTTTTATTGAATACTTTTTGAAACCTCCATTTGCCAGTTTAACAGCTCTGAATTTTCTCCTATAATGCCTGATGAGGTTAGAGAACACCTGACAAGAGATCAGAGACCATTCCTTCATCCAGAATCTCTCCAGATCCTTCAGATTCCCAGCTTCATGACGGTGCTTCTTCTCTTCAGTTCACCTCACTCATTTTCTAATTTCTACAGAGTTCAGGTCAGAGGACTGGAATGGCCATAGCAGAAGCTTGGTTTTGTGCTCATTGACCCGTTTTTGAGGTTTGTGTTTGGATTATTGTATGGTTGGAAGATCCAAACATGGCCCATTATAAGATTTCTAACAGAGGCAGTCACTTATAAAAAATTTTATCTGTTGGTATTTGATAGAATCCATGATGCCATGTGTCTAAACAAGATGTCCAGGACCTCCAGCAGAAATATAGGACCACAACATCAAAAATACAGCAGGGCTTTGGGCTTTGTTTTCCCTCCTATTTATAAATGTGAAACAGGATCCATGGCTGGATAATTTCATGTTCATAATCACCCTGGAGTACTCAAAATTGTGAATATGAACAGGAATATACTTCAGAAATATTTTACTCAAGAATTTCTAGGGGTGCCAATAATTGTGTCCAACATGTATTTGAGAAAAACATTGATTTCATAATGATATTTCCCCCCATTTTAAATTCTTATTATCCAATTAAAGGTTAGATTTTTGTGAATTTTTCAAATAAAAGATCAAAAGGATCAACAATGCAGATTAATTTTCACAGCCGCCTTTGATCATATTTATTGAGATGTTATATAATATATATATTATATAATATTACATAATATTGAGATGTACATTTTTATCACCCAGCCTTACTATACAGTTTAAAGGCTGATGAATGGACTCACCGATCTGACCACTTCACTGAGGAGCACAACAGGAGTCTTCCTGCTACTGGGGCTGCCAGGGAGGATCCACTGACTATAGAGCTCCAGAAGGAACTGAGAGCAGGAATGGATATCAACCCCAGCACGGTGCTTCCTAGACAGGACAAGAAGAAAGGCAATGCAGAGTGTGAAGTCTGAAAGGGTTGCTGATTTTAAGGAGCTGTTCTGCTAGTAATTTGCAAGTCTGACCTGGAGTTGATTGGCGATAATGGTGGTGAGGAAGGCACTGGAGCATCTGCTTCATCTTCCTCATCCTCACCCCATTCTTCCTCCCTCAGAGGGGTAATGTTATTTCCCAACCAAACTGAGTGAATTGACACCTACAAAGTGTACAGGATTGATATTGTAAGTAACGATGTGCCTGAAGGTGAATACCAATCAATAATCCATTGAATAATAGAAAACATATTTGGCATACACTCATGTTTGCTGGATAACAGGTAAGCTAAAAAATAGCACAACCATCAATCGACATATACATCTAAATAAAATGAGCATGAATCAAATGTGTTAATAAAATGAAGGTTTGTAGAGTAGTCCATTTACTAACTTGACCCAGTTTGTAGTCCATGTTGCCAATCTCCCTCTCCGTGTTGATCTGCAGCAGGAGTTTCTCATGGCTGATGAGGGTGCCTGAGCATTACAGATACACACACAAACACACGTAAAGGTCACGAATGTGACAAGAGACACACTGCACATATAAAGCAAGAGGATCTTTCAGCTGACCACTGACCTGCCGTTGAGGATGATAAGGATGGCACAGGGTCCCAGGCCTGATAGGGGAAGTGTGTGGCGATGTTATCTCTCTTTGACACCATAGCCTGAATCTCACGCTCAACCATGCCTCTAATCACACTCAGCTTACGGCCAAACCTAGAAAACACACGTAAAACGTATGTTCTGCATCTAAACCAAGAGGCCCAACACATGAATGAAATAAATGTATACAAACCTTGTATCCAGAGCTTTGAGGATTTTGTTGCGGGGTTGCTGTTCAGGGCAGCTGACGGCTGGATTTCCTGCTGTCGGCAGAGTCATGGCACTCAGCACCAGAGAGGTGATGGCCTGAACCGCCAGTACATTTATCTGAGTCCTTTCCATATCCTCCTGTGACACAAACAGACACTTCTTATCTATCACTCACAGTATCCAAAGCCTGGAAGAGTGTTTTGGCAGAAGTTAAATGATGTACCTCTTGCTGGGTTTCCTCTTCTTGGTCCATCGTGATTGGCTGAGTGACCAGCACTCCCAACAAAGTGGCCCACGTCTCCTCAAACTGTGTCCGACTGCTCCAGCCTGCAAGACCACATGGATGAATCAAACTGCTTAATAATCATGTATTATAAAAAGGACTACACATGTTTGCCTGACGTCAACACAGTAACATATTGTATGAAGCTATAGAAGTTTGACTAAATTCATTGTCTACTAATTAATCCAGCGCTCTCTCCACCCTCAATACCACGACTGAGGTGCCCTTGAGCAAGGCACCGAACCCCCAATTGCTCCCCGGGCGCCGCAGCATGGCTGCCCACTGCTCCGGGTGTGTGTTCACGGTTTGTGTGTGTGTGTGTGTTCACTACTCACTGCTGTGTGTGTGCACTTGGATGGGTTAAACGCAGAGCACCAATTTCGAGTATGGGTCACCATACTTGACAATACGTCACGACTTTACTTTACTTTACTTTACTTAATTTAAACATTTCACAATCCAAATGATGCTAAAAATGTTATGCTTCTCACTTGTGAATGAATGCATGTGTAAAAATGTATGCAAAAATACACTAAATGGTATTTTATATAGCACATTGTTTTTTAACAATCAGACGTGTTTCTTGTATAGTGAACTTTCTTTCTTGTATAGTTTCTTGTATAGTGTTTATGTATTTTTTTTATATTTGAAAGATGAAAGGGATGCTCACAAAGACTACATTTCATTGATCAAAAATCCATTGAATCCAAATCCAGAGTAATGTCTTGAAATTTTATTACAATTTAACACTAGAAGTCCCAGAGAGCAGCCATTTGGCTTTTCTACCTATAAAACCCGCAGGACAGCCGATGGGCTGGAAGGCTTTAGGCTAATATCCTTAATTGGCTGTGAACAGTTGCTTTTGTTATGTAAACAATGTGGGGCCATGCTGAGCCACTTCAAGGAAACTAGTGTTTCACTTTGCCATCTTAGGGAGAAATCAACACACATGTTTTTTTTTTCCTTTGTTGCTGAGATTTATTGATAAAAACAGTACAAAATAAAATAAAAAAGAAACCAACCATTTGTACACATTTACAAATGATATTAAAAAGTGAGTGAGTACACGCCGCACTTTGTGGTGTTGTAAAGGGTGACAGTGTTTGGCTTCCTTTTGGTGGTATTATCAGTCTGAATCACGCTGTGCATGCTGCTAAGAATGTAGACGGTCTTCTTCCGTTTGGGCGCATACGCCGTCAGCGTAGCAGCAGTGGTTGAAAACACCTAATAAATAAGATAAATTGTTATTTTCATAGCACTTTTACACACAATGACACACTTGACGGTGTTGATTCTAAAAATTAGAAACACATAAACATAGAACCACAAAAGACCTGCAACATACCTGAGTGGTGAATTCATTGCGATCTGTGTGTCTAGCGGATTGAGGGATTTCCCGGCGAATCTTGTTGACTGTGCCGAGGATGGTGGTTTTCCGGCTAAGGAGTTTATGCGCAAGTGACAGCGATGTGAGACATGGTCAATCAAGTTCTCTGCTTTTAGCAGCCCTCCCTGCCCCCTTATCTTGAATTGTGTAATATAACACACACACGCGTATATGTAGCTATATATGTACGTGTATGTGCATATATTCCCATTCATATTTATATTTTTTAGCACACCAGGGTGACTAAGAGTATGATATTGTCCAGCCATGACTTCCTGTTCCACAGGATTATAAATATGAGGAACACAAAGGCCAAATTCCCTTAATCATCCATCACAAGGAGTAAAACCTAAGAATATAATTCTGATGTGCAGAATAAGAAATTAGTTAAAGCATTGAAAAATTCTTTCCAATCAACTAAAGATGTTAAAAATCTGCCTGGAAGAGGACACAGCTGTAAAATTGTAAAGATTAGTTGAGTCTTTGGGTCAGAAACCTAAAAACAACATTTAAACATCCCCTACATCACCTACATGTTCGGGAGGGTTTCAAGGAAAATTCTCCTCACTCATCCAAAAACAAACTCCAACAAATTCAGTTGTCAGACACGATTGGAACTTCAAATGGCACTGGCTTCTATGGTCAGAAGAAACTGAAAAAAAAGCTTTTTGGCAGCAAACCCACCAGATGAGTTTAGTACAAACCGGGATTAAAATATTACCACGGTTAAATATACAGGTGCATCTCAATAAATTAGAATGTTGTGAAAAAGTTCATTTTTTCTTGTAAGTTATTTCAAAAAGTTAAACTTTCATATGTTTTAGATTCATTGCATGTAAAGTAAAACATTTCAAAAGTTTTTTTTTGTTTTTTGTTTGATTATAGCTTACAGCTGATGAAAGTCAAAAATCAGTATCTCAAAATATTAGAATATTTACATTTGAGTTTCAAATAATGACCATCCCTACAGTATAAATTCTGGGTATCTCTTCGCTGAAACAACAATAATGGAGAAGACTGCTGACTTGGCTATGCCAATGTGAGACATGGTCAATGAAGTTCTCTGCTTTTAGCAGCCCTCCCTCCCCCACACATACAAACAAGCCACCAGCAACCATTCACACACACACCCCCAACCCCCTTGCAGATTGCTCAGGTAATGACCACATTTACACATGAATTGATGCTAATGATAGCCAAAAGACTAGCCAGTTAGCATCCACTTGGCTAAAGGAGGGGTAAAAAACTCTGGGATTTCTAGTGTTAAAGAACTGTTTTTTTTATTTTGAATATATTTTGTAACTTATAATGTAATTTATACCTGTGATGGCAAAGCTGAATTTTCAGCATTACTATTCCAGTGTTCAGTGTCGCATGATCCTTCAGAAATAAATCTAATATGCTGATTTTGTGCTCAAGAAACATTTCTTATTGTAAATGCTGAAAACAGTTTTGGACATTTTTTTTTTAGAAACCATGATACTTTTTTTCAGAATTCTTCGACCAACCGAAAGCATTTATATGAGGAAAAAAATGTAAGAATGTAAATGTCTTCACTGCCAATTTAATGCATCCTAGCTGAATAAAAATATTCATTTCTTAATACTGAAAAAAAAAATCTTACTGACCCCAAGCTTTTGAGCAGCTGTGTGTATTCATACTTTTCAATTGTTAATTGGACAGAGCAGCTTACCTATTTAATATATTATAAAAAAAACATTTGCATATGTGTATATATATATATATATATATATATATATATATATATATATATATATATATATATATATACTCCATTTTTTTTTTTTGCATGAAGAAACATGAGGTGACAGTGATGGAATGAATAAATCAAAGATTCTGTGAGAACTCAAAATCACATTCAGAACCACTTTTAAAGAGACAGAGGACTCTGAAACTAGTCTCATACCCAGAGTATTAATGCGGTAGAGGAACTCTCTGAAGACGTCTTTCTCCTGCAGGAACTCTACAGGGATCTCAGGCAATGCTGTGCCAAATTCTCCACTCGGCCTGGGGGACCAGCCCAGCTTCCAGACCTGTTAAATCAAATGCATCAATACTTTCATACACTTCTAAACACACATACACAAAATGAATGCATAAACACTCGCTCAGACTCTCTCACCAGTGGTGGGATTCGGGTGTAGCTGTTCACAATGGGCAGCCTGGCCAGGCTGATGATGACATTCCGCAGGGTAGGTGTAAGGAATGCTGGGATGTTCTTGTTTCTATGGTGACCCAGAGCCAGCACACTCTGCAGACCTTCAACCAGCTCGGCCATGATCTCACAACACCGCCATTCAAGTTGTTCTGAAAAAAAAAAAAAAAAAAGCAAACAGAGAAATTAACACTTGTTGCTATGGTCCTCATGGATCAGTGTGTAACATGTATGTGTCAACTTACTATCTGCAGAGTCCAACTCGTCTTCTGACTGCTCTGATGTTTTCCGCTCAGGCCTCAGAAGCTGGTCACCAGGTCCAACAGCAACTACATAACACATCATAATCACAAAAGGAATATAAATTTTCAAAATGATAGCACTTTTATAAGGTTTCAGTAGGCTGTGTTTTCCAGAGTTTTGTAGCACACACCTGCGTGGATGAGGAGCTGTATACAGTAGATGATGGAGCAGGTGTGTGTAAGGTAGGTGTGGGAGGAAAAGTGTGTCCACACCGCCGGCTGCTGGAGAGCCAGACACAGACACGACAGACTCATCTGCATGTCCACACTCAGAGGCAGCTGATCCTGCAGCAAACGCCAAACCACCACCTACAGAGATGGAAAGAGAAATATGAGCTTAGTGCCTTTGATTTATATAGAGCTCCATGATTTCTGCAATGTGGAAAACAGAATCCAGTTATAGACCTATATATATTTGTATAACATGGTATATCATGTCATTTGGGTAAGGCTACACTCTTAAAGAGATAGTTCACCCAAACTACCTCATGATTACTCACCCTAAAGCCATCCTAGGTGTATATGACTTTCTTCTTTCAGATGAATACAATCGGAGTTATATTAAAAATGTCCTGGCTCTTCCCTTTATAATGGCAGAAATGGAGGTTGAGATTTTGAAGCACAAAAATGTGTCCATTCATCATAAAAAGTACTCCACATGGCTCTGGGTGGTTAATAAAGGCCTTCTGAGCTTACACAATGCCTACACTAAGCCACTCCCTCATGAACGTGTGTACAAAAGCTAGCCGAAGCTAGAGATTACTGTTTATAAAGTTTTAAATATGGATATTTTTCTTACACAAATGTATCACTTCACTTCAGGTGGCCTTTATTAACCCCCTGGGCCGTGAGGACTACTTTATGATGGATGGATACACTTTTTTGGGCTTAAAAATATTCAACCCCCATTCATTTCCATTATAAAGCTTGGAAGAGCTAGGATATGTTTTTATTATACAGCAGTCAGAGCTTCTAACAGCAGCTGCAGTAATGCCACGACTTTACCAATTGCCGAATGGCTCTTTTACTGAGAAGGCAGGGCTGTCCTGCCAAATCGCATAATGCACTTTCTACCATTCATAAGTAACAGGAGTGCGCTGTCTTTGTATATATAACTAGTTTTGTAATTTCACTTACTGGCATCGCCCGGTAAGTATTGTGATACCATGTAGACCTGTATCTCTTTATATCAGCAATCGACCATTCGGCATTACCCATTAAACAATCAATATTGGTCAACCACTAGAATATTCCATATAAAAATCATCCTATTTGGAAAGGATGCATCAGCCTTACCTCTATGGCGAGGGTGCTGAAGGTGGTAATGAGTGTCTCTCTGTCTTTGGGAATGTGCAGTGAGGATGGCAGTTTGGACAAAGACAGCAGGTACTGACTCAAAACGCCACACAGACTCAACACTGTCTGATAAAACCCAGGCTCACCTGCAACCACACACATAAACACATGCAATGAGAGTGTTCATTACCACTTTATTATAATTTGCAGAATTTGCCACAAAGGATAATTCCTATGTACTTACACCTACGAATGTTTAGACACACCTACTCATTTTTTATTATTACTATTTTCACCATGTTGGAATAATAATAATAAAGTCATCAAAACAATGAGATAACACAAATGTAAGGATGGGGATTTTGCAGTGACCACAGCAATGTTAAACAAAGTTAGCCTTTGCCTTGATTACAGTATTGTACACATTTGCATGTTGAACAGCACCACCTAATGTAGAGGAGCAGATTTGGTTGCCATTTAGCTAAGCTAATAATGAATATAAAATTATTATATTTTATTCAATTAAATTTTATATTCAATTTGAATAGGTTCCTAAAATATCAGTGAGCATTAACCAACATCAGAAAACATGAATATACGAATGTCATTAGATTATTAAAGTATTAACTTTAAAACTAATACATTTTTGTGCATGAGCAGGCATGTCGTTTGGAGTAAATAAGCTTAATTCTGATTGTGACTCACTGTAGACTTGTTTAAGCTTCTGCCAATAGTCCGCACACATTTTGGAGGACGGTAGGAGGGGCTGATGAGGGGAGGGGAGGAGCTCGACAACACCAGCCAATCGCTCGAAGGCCACCTGTTGAACTGTGTCAAATAAAACTGTCCCATGATCCCTACACACCCTCTGTACCCCAACACTCAGACATGATGCCAGCAGACACAAGTTAAAGTCCTGCAAAATACAATAGCACAACTTCAGTGTCTGTTCGTGTTATAAAATGTGAGATATGAGGAGATTCCCCTCTTCCATGTAAAGTGCTTTGAGTACCCAGAAAAGTGCTATATAAATGTAACAAATTATTATGTATTTGGTCTTTACCTTGCAGGTTATGATTGCGTTTAGGTCAGATTGAGGAAGTTTTGTCAGCAGCTCTGTAGTTTCATATAGAGCTCCTTCACCTCTCAAACAACACTGAGATTTCACCAGAGCAACATACCACTCCTGCAATACACACATAATAGCAATAATTTTTTAATAGCAATAGTTTTCAACTATTTTTACCTAGAAAGCATCAGTGTAAGTCATACTTTATTGGGATCCACATTCTCAGGGGGAGGGGGTGGATCTCCATCCAGTGGGTGTGAGGTAATGGGGGCAGCAGGGCTCGTGGTACCTTCAGCAATAGTAGCTCTGAACCTGTCCAGCAGGGAATAGAACCTCTGATGCCTGACATAAGAAAAAAAAAGGATATTTTAAAAATCAGGGTTGGGAAATCTTATCAACAGCGACAAAACAAGTAGACTGATGATGTGCCTTACCTTTGCGCAAGTCCACTGGTCTGCAAGTACTGCTGAATCCTGTCCAACTCCTCCAGTGGCAGCTGAGCAATACTATTCTACAGCAGGAGGAGAAAACATGACCCTCAATAATCATTTAGTGCAGTTGATCTTAAACAGAGGTCCAGGGCCCACAGCACACTTCCTGTAGCTTTCCTGTAGCTCAAATAGTAGAGCATGGCGCTAGCAACGCCAAGGTCATGGGTTCGATTCCCAGGGAAAGCAAGAGCTGATAAAATGTAAAAACTGTAACTTGAATGCAATGTAAGTCGCTTTGGATAAAAGTGTCTGCTAAATGTAAATGTCAAATGTCAAACTTCCAACGGCTGCAAGATGGCTAAAACACGTTAGACGTAAGGCTGACATTTTATTTCTTATTTTAATTTGTTTTTCTCAACAACATTCATTTCTATTCAGGAGCCATGATTCTCACGGCCTTGGAAATCCTGGATATGCGAGGGATTCCTAAGTCAATCTTAAAAAGAAATTCTTAATAGATTTTTTCTAGTTATATCAGTCTTTAAAACATTTTAGCAGGTAGAATTTGTTATTTGTGAGTAAAAACACATTTTAAAGACAATTTATTGGTAATAAAAATAAAACACTGAAGAACATTCAGTTATTGATTTTTTTATATATATATATATATATATTTACTTTATTTACTTATTTTTAAACAAATTATTATGTTTATTACAAATATAAATGTACAATATTTATATACATTTTTAAATATATTCAAATAGCCTCTCTCCTAGTTTCTGTCTATAATAACAGCAGCCTTGTTATTACAGCAGAAGTGCCAAAAATGCATTGGGTGGGGGGAGGGGGGGGGGGGGTCTTTAAACATTGTCTTTGACAACATGGGACCAAGAAAGGGTGAGAATAGTTGATTTTGTGGTTTTTGACTGAAAGAATACATTTTGAAGGAAAATTAAGAAATATATTTAGAAAAATGCTGGAAAGCCACTGGCTGCTAAAAATAATTACTTAGAGGCCAAATATTCCAGAGTTGCTTTATATGAATTGGTGGTTAAGTCACCCATCCTCAAAATTCTTACAGTGGTAGAAGATCCCCGGGGAAATCTCTTTAATTTTAACTATATTTAAATTTTTGTAGTAGTAGTATTTTAATTGTGTCTTTTATTTGCAATTATTTTAGTTTTATTCAATTATAGTCTTTTACACCAAATGGCACAGACAGTAAAATAAGCCAGTAGTGAGAGAGAGTGTGTGTGTGTGTGTGTGTGTGTCTGTCTGTCTGTGTTTTACCTGTAGGGTCTCAGCAAGCAGCATCTCCACACGTCTGCAGGCGAGTGTGTCCACCATGCGAGCCAGCACACGAAACGGCGTGTTGAGAAGCTTGTCCACGTATAGCATGAGCAGAGCCCCAGACTGACTTAGATGAATGCCTTCCAGACACTGCAGGGACTTCTTCAGCATTACCGGCTGGAGATTTACACATTTAATATGTAAGTAACAGAAAAGATCATCACAGCACAAACTCAAAGAAAATGCAGTGCATATGTATATACATACAGTAGAAAGGTTGTCACAGCGTGATTGTATAGCCTGTATGAAGAGTCCGCTAGCTGCAGAATTTCGGTGCACAGCACTGATGAGATCCTGCACTGGAGGCTCATGGGAAAGACTGATCAGATCGCTCACATGATTCACTGTCAGCCACGTCAGATGTTCAGAGTCATGCAGGTTTTGACACTGAGACGGGAGAAGAAAAAACAAACAACATTTTTTTGTAAAGTGCAATGTATAATATGTTTTATTAGAAATATGATGAATGGTAAGCTTGGAAAACAAAGATCAATTATCAACCGACTTAAGAGATTTTTTTTTTAATTATCAGAATCAGATATATATACACAGTATCTCACAGAAGTGAGTACACCCCTCACATTTTTGTAAATATTTTATTATATCTTTTCATGTGACAACACTGAAGAAATGACACTTTGCTACAATGTAAAGTTGTGAGTGTACAGCTTGTATAACAGTGTAAATTTGCTGTCCCCTCAAATTAACTCAACACACAGCCATTAATGTCTAAACCGCTGGCCACAAAAGTGAGTACACCCCTAAGTGAAAATGTCCAAATTGGGCCCAATTAGCCATTTTCTCTCCCCAGTGTCATGTGACTCGTTAGTGTTGCAAGGTCTCAGGTGTGAATGGGGAGCAGGTGTGTTAAATCTGGTGTTATCGCTCTCACTTTCTCATATTGGTCACTGGAAGTTCAACATGGCACCTCATGGCAAAGAACTCTCTGAGGATCTGAAAAAAGGCTATAAGAAGATTGCCAAGACCCTGAAACTGAGCTGCAGCATGGTGGCCAAGACCATACAGTGGTTTAACAGGACAGGTTCCACTCAGAACATGCCTTGCCATGGTCGACCAAAGAAGTTGAGTGCACGTGCTCAGCGTCGTTGTGTTTGGGAAATAGACGTATGAGTGCTGCCAGCATTGCTGCATAGGTTGAAGGTGTGGGGGGTCAGCCTGTCAGTGCTCAGACCATACGCCGCACGCTGCATCAAAGTAAGCCTCTTCTAAAGATGATGCACAAGAAAGCTCACAAACAGTTTGCTGAAGACAAGCAGACTAAGGACATGGATTACTGGAACCATGTCCTGTTGTCTGATGAGACCAAGATCAACTGATTTGGTTCAGATGGTGTCAAGCGTGTGTGGCGGCAACCAGGTGAGGAGTACAAAGACAAGTGTGTCTTGCCTACAGTCAAGCGTGGTGGTGGGAGTGTCATGGTCTGGGGCTGCATGAGTGCTGCCGGCACTGGGGAGCTACAGTTCATTGAGGGAACCATGAATGCCAACACGTACTGTGACATACTGAAAGAGAGCATGATCCCCTCCCTTCAGAGTCTGGGCCACAGGGCAGTATTCCAACATAACGACCCCAAACACACCTCCAAGACAACCACTGCCTTGCTAAAGAAGCTGAGGGTAAAGGTGATGGACTGGCCAAGCATGTCTCCAGACCTAAACCCTATTGAGCATCTGTGGGGCATCCTCAAACGGAAGGTGGAAGAGCGCAAGGTCTCGAACATCCACCAGCTCCGTGATTGGAAGAGGACTCCAGTGGCAACCTGTGAAGCTCTGGTGAACTCCATGCCCAAGAGGGTTAAGGCGGTGCTGGAAAATAATGGTGGCCACACAAAATATTGACACTTTGACTTAGGGGTGTACTTACTTTTGTGGCCAGCGGTTTAGACATTAATGGCTGTGTGTTGAGTTATTTTGAGGGGAAAGCTTATACAAGCTGTACACTCACTACTTTACATTATAGCAAAGTGTCATTTCTTCAGTGTTGTCACATGAAAAGATATAATAAAATATTTACAAAAATGTGATGGGTCTACTCACTTCTGTGAGATACTGTATTGGTCGGTACACTCACTTTAAGGGACAATTCACCCAAAAATGGAAGTTCTGTCATCTTTTACTCACCCTCAAGTTGTTCCAAACCTATAAAAATGTCTTTCTTCTGTTGAACACCAAAGTAGATATTTTGAAGAATGTGATTAACCAAACAGTTTCTGGTCCCCACTGACTTTCCATTTAATTTTTTTTTCCATACTATGGAAGTCAATAGGGACCAGCAACTGTTTGTTCATCCACATTCTTCAATATCTTCCTTCTGTTTAGCAGAAGAAAAAACTCTCACAGATTTGGAACAATTTGAGGGTTAGTAACTGATGACCAAATTTTTATTTTGGGGTGAACAAAGTAAAAGTATTAATTTCTTTAAAAAAAAAAATAATAATAATAATCTTAAGTGATGTGGAAGTTAGGGTAGATAAAATAAAACTCATGGCACTGCTTTAAAAAAAGGGCACACATTGCTTAAGAAATCTCACCACGTAGTCACAGAAAAGGATAAGGGCTCCTCGTCGGACGATCTCTCTGTTACACATAGCCAGTTTCCCCTCAGGCCTCTCCTCCTCTCCAGATGAGTGCGGGCTCAACAGCTTAGTGCTGGACAGACTGTGCCTCCTGATGGAATGATAAAGGAAAAACAAGTTGCTTAAAGGAAAAGTAACATATTTCAATAAACAACAACAGATCTACCACAGGCTTTTACCTCTTACAAAGAGCAATTTCAAGCTTCACTTAACCAACATATAACTGTATTAACTCACAACCCATGGAAGGCCAAATTGTTTTTGCCCTTACAAACAGCAATTTATTCTAAAAATTACCAAAAATTTAGCTTAGCCTGGTTGTAACAGTTGGATGAGGCTTCATTAGGCTGCTAGCACATAGTCTGACCTGGGTGTCTGATGCACCTCGGACCACCAGGTGTAGTTGGTGTAGTTAATTATGAGAAGGACCTGACACCAGAGCAGGACCAGAGATGGGTGTGTAGTGATAAGCTGGAGCACCAGGCTGTTCAAACCCTCCAAGGTATAAAAACTACCCCCTTCGCCTCCTTCTGCCTTCAGCAGCCTGCTGCCCGCTGCCGTGATCCGCCGGAACATTCCTGGAAAGTTTAAGGGAAATGGGAATTTACTGAGAACATTGAGTCTGCTGAACTTGTAAAGGACCAGTGTTCGGTTATTACATCCTGACATATGACTGTATATGAGTTGAGCCATGTGAGATGTGGGCTCTGCCTACCTGATTTGAAGATGTGGATCAAACACATGAGCAGTGTGCCCAGCTGCTGACAGTAGAAAGTGTGCTGTTGTTCACTCATGTCAACTTTCACTTGCTTAGTGGCGATATCATCCAGCAACACCCCCACTAACTGCAATAAGAACCTGACAAACAAAAAGAAATGAATGATTGTATTTATAAAGAACTGTGGCAACGTCTCCAAGATGCTTCAAGAGACCTACCTGCAAAGCTACCTGAAAAACTATGCGCAAGTGCACAAAAGCTGCTTTAAATGCAAAGAATGGTCACACCAAATGCTGATTTACTCTAGTTACTAGAAATTCGTTGATAAAGAAAATCTATTTATGACATTATTTTTGGCAGCATCCTCATTTTACAGCATTTTTACACTAGTGCTTAAAACTTTTAACATTAATGCAGCTTTGCAGGTAGGTCTCTTGAAGCATCTTGGAGACTTTGATACAGTTCTTCTGGATTTAGTCTCTCAGTCTGTTCAGTTTCTTTATGTTATTCCAGAGAGTCTGGATGATGATAAGATCAGATCTCTGTGTGGAGCACTGGCTGTTGTCAAACTGCTTGGGCAAACAAAAATCTCACTGGATTATTACAATTAATGGCAAAATTAATGTTTGGAAACGTAAACTGATACTTCCTACTGACACACTTCAGCAACAGATAGAAATAACTGACATAAAACCATTTTTTAGCTGGTGAAAATACTAGTGTTCTAATAATTCTGGCCACAACTGTAATTTATCTTAAAAATTTAGCATTCATTTTTCCACACTGACTATCTCCAATGACCAGCAGTTACCTAGCAAAAGTTTCCTCCGGAGGGATGCGTTGCTGCTCCCCATTGGCGTCTTCCATGGTGGTGGGCAGAGCTTCAGGAGAGGACGGGTCATCGTCACACAGTCGACGGATGGTGGGACAGGAGAGGAGGTAAGGTGACAGAGAAAGCTCCTGAATACGAGACAGAATGATGTCCTCTGTGGATTGTGAGATGAGGACACGCAGAATGGCAAGAATCCCAGACACCCACAACTGTACTGTACCCACTGATGCCTACAGAAGAAAACAGGAAAACAATGAGCCAACTAATAGGATGAAGGTGAGCTTGCATTCAGTTAGACTCATTGCCACAGTAGTATAAAATCAAGCACCTACACTGCAAAAAATGCTTTTCTTACTTAGATTTTGTCTTGTTTCCAGCAAAAATATCTAAAAATTCTTAAAATCAAGAAGGATTTTCTAGACAAGTAAAAATAATTGTCTTGTTTTCAGAAAAAAAAAGTCAAAATTAAGTGAGTTTTTGCTTGAAACAAGCAAATGAATCTGCCAATGGGGTAAGAAAAATAATCTTATGTCAAACAGAAAACAAGATTATTTTTCTCACTTAATTATTAGATATTTTTGCTGGAAACAAGACAAAAATTCTAAGAAAAGCATTTTTTGCAGTGTAGCCTTGCAGTCTGCATTTATAAAAACGGGTTGTTCTGAAGAGCTCTGTGAACTCAAGTGTGATAATGTGAAAGGATGGCACCTTTGCATTAAGTTAGTTTAAAAGATACTGCTAGATACTCCGTAAACTGTAAGAGGTATTATTGAAAAATGGAAGCGATTAGGAACAGCAGCAACTCAGCCACGAAGAAGAAGACCCCGTAAAGTCACAGAGTGGAGTCACCGATTGCTGAGGAGCATGCTGTGTAAAAGTTGCCAAAGCTGTGCCGATTCCATAGCTAAAAGAGATCCAAACTGGCATTAATATCAGCACAAAAATACGTGGTGGGATCTTCATGGAATGGGCTAGCTGCATGTAAGCCTCACATCACCAAGTACAATGACAAGCATCGGATGGAGTGGTGTAAAACACACCGCCACTGGACTCTGGAGCAGTGGAAACCTGTTCTATGAAGTGACAAATCATGCTTCTCTATTTAGCAATCTTAATGAACAAAATTTCACTCATATGACCACAACTTCACATGGTTTTTGACAACCTCTATGTAATCTATGCAATGTGTGACAGAAGGTTCTCACTAGTGTGGGAGGTGTAATGAACATGCTCTTCAGTAGCATGTCCACAGGCCGCAGAGAGGAGGGAGCCACTGTCTCAAACAGTGTGTTTAACACACCCAACGCCTCGTGGGAGTCCAGGTGCATCTGTCAAGCACACAGACACAAATCTGTAAAGCACACTTATTAAAAAAAAAGTTTATTAGATTTTATTCTGAATTTGACATGAAACTCATAAAAGAAGAGTCAGGAAGTTGATTAGACAAAGCCGCACTTGCTGTTTGCCGATCATTGGCAGTATGATGTCAGCAATCTGCCGTGAAAGCCTCTTCCATTTATCTTCATTCTCTTTATGGCACTGTTGTAGGACTAGAATAAACATCTCCAGCACCTACACACACAAACATCCATTATTTTACAAATAAATCCATGAATGCAATAAAAGTACAATGTTTTTCCAAATTAACACACAGACCAGCAATAAGTGTTACCTGATGGTGTTGTATGAGGCGTAGCAGCATGGACACCACCACCTCCTTCTGTGTGTCCAGCTCCTTTCCTGCATCTGCTTTATTGGAGCCACGCAGCACAAAGAGGTCATGTACTATAGGCTGCAGCGCAGGGATTGCTGGGAAATAAAGAGAAGCATAAGAATGAAAAATGAACTTTTTTAAATGATTAGATTAATGATTAATCTATGTGTAGTAATATGTGACATTTTAAAGCCAAAAAATGTAGTTTTTGTTTAATTTAGACTGTTTATTCAGTATTAGTAAATTAGAACATTTGGAGTGTTTTTTTTTTTTTAAGTTACACAGTCGTTAATTATTCTGCTCAAGGATGTGAATATATATTCGTATTGTGATCCTACACACCATGTGTTACTGCCTTCCTGTCGCTGGCCATGATGCCATCGCACAGCTGAATGATCTTTGGGATGCTGATGATCTGTTTGGAGTGGTAGCGCTCATAGGACAGCAGAACCAGGAAAAAGAAAATGTTGGGGACAATCTCTTCAGAGTCCCTACACAGAAAAAATAAATCAGTTTAGTGCAAACTAATAATATTATCATTATCTATATATCTGAGCATGTGCATTTGAGTGTACACTACAGTTCAAAAGTTTGGGGACTGTAAGATTTTTTTTTTTTTCACTAATACTTTTAGTAAGCAAGGATGAAATAATCAAAAGTTACATTACAAATACAGATTGTCTTACCTGAACTGCCCCACTTCAATATACTCAAACTGCTTCAGCACGAAACCAATGAATACCTGAAACAAACACAGGGTAGTAAAATATTACAACAGTGTATGTCTAACGCAGAAATAAAGTAATAGCAAGATTTGCAAGATTCTCAATTAGTTGAGTAAAGTAGCATTTTGACTCAGTTGGAGTATGAGCCACAGCTCTAAAAGACTCACCTGGTCTGAATCAAGCAAGCAGTAGTTGACCCGGAGCTGCACAAGTTGGGCGAGAAGGTCCAGCACCTGTCTTTGCAGGGCCACTGAGGTGCTGGTGGTGTACTGCTTCAGAGCCTTTATCACCAGCGGCTCAAACAAACGGATGTGATTATGAATGGCATTCTGAAACACACACAAGTAGTCTACTATTAGAAAATTTAACTGTAGTAAGTTGTCAAGATGTCATTGTTATGTGATTTAATTATAGTCATGAATTATGGGGCAGCCTACCTTGTCTCCTCGGTGGCGAGTGACATTGGTGATACTTGACCTCAACTGGTTGGAGACTTTTTGCATGACATCAAACCACCTACAGGATCAGGACGTTTAATCATAATGGTCCTCTTAATGTTGTTTATTATATTTATAGATACATCTTTCTAAGGAAATATTATACACAAGTCTTCTCTCACTCACCCAGAGGCGTCCTGTTCTTGTTCAGCTTGCACCATGTTTCTGAGGCTGGCATCTGCGAGGGCCTGGGTAAAGTGAGTGTATGGGGCCATGAAGCAGTAATGGTACAGGCCGGGTCTGACGCTGCTCGAGCCGAGCCGGAGGGCCTTGCCCTGGGACCGACACGGGTGAGATGAAGCCCCCTCATATTGAGATGCAAGATTGGTCCCAAACAACGCCTTCAACAGCTGTAAACACAGAGCACATGGTGAAGCCAAGGACTTCGTAATGTCATGGATTAAAACAGAACATTTACATTTATTAATTTAAGCAGACGCTTTTATCCAACAGAAGAGTTAAGCATGTCTAACCTGCTGAACACACACAGTGGCCATAGTGGGTTCCCGAGAGAAACACGACTTGAGGTAACCCAGGATCTCTTCAACACACTAGATAGATAAAAACAGGGTTAAAGTTTGTTACTGACATTCATTTTGCTTACTCACTGACAGGATGACATTAGGCTTTGACGTCATACTTTTCCAATATCATGCAGGGTGGCCAACTCAAGCAGCTGTGAAAGGACATCAAGCGCCGACCTCAGGAAACTCCCAAACTTCTCATTGGTGTTGTGAAGGTCTAACGTGACCTGTTAGATGATAATAATTATAAGCAAAATGAATCCATTTGGAATGAGCATTTTGTTCATCTTGTCCACCTGAATGGAGTACTTTTTAAGAAAAAAAAAAAAAACATTTATAAACATATTTATTGTGATATCTTGTTTTGCTTCCCTTAACTAGTTAGAAGTAATTGAAAAATATACACTAAGAATATTACAAAAGTTAGGGGTGGGTCTAAATGTTTAATGTTTTTAAAGGTCTCTTATGCTGACCAAGGCTGCATTTATTCAATTAAAATAAACTCAGTAATAACAGTAACATTGCGAAATATTTTTACAATTTAATTTAGAATTTATTACTGTGACTGCAAAGCTGAATTTTCAGCATCATTACTCCAGTCTTCAGTGTCACATGATCCTTCAAATTCATTCTAATATGCTGATTTGCTGCTCAAGAAACATTTCTGATATCAAATTTTGACAAAGTTTGAGCTGTTTAATATGCGAGTGCATTTTTTTCAGGATTCTTCAATAAATACAAATTATAAAAGAACAGCATTTATTTGAAATAGACTTTCTATAGGATTATGAATGTCTTTACTGTCACTTTTGATCGATTTAATGCATCCTCGCTGAATAAGAGTATTAATTTGTTCCAAAAAGGAAAAAACGATTGTGCTGACCCCAAACTTTTGAACAATAGTTGCTAAATATAATAGACAAACCAAAACGCTTGACTGTAAACTGACTTTGTAGTTAGCATGTGTAGCTCTCAGTGCATCATAAAGCTTCAGATAAGGAGGGAGGTGATAAAAGCTGCCCACAGTGGTGGATTTGTTAACTGCTGGTGTCGCTGTGCTGTCCGCTACTCTGCCTGTATAGAAAAACAGTACAAGATACCTGTAAATATTCAATTAATAAATAATATAAGACACCATGAGACTTATTTTCCTTGTTTACTGACAGTGGTATTATTCATATGTATGGTCAACAGGTGGCACCGCAGGTGTAACTGTACCTGTGTTGGCTTCTCCTCCTTTCTTTGGGCTCATGGGGGTGGTGCTTGGCTCCGTCATCTCCTTCTCTTTACCCTTCCGTCTGATTGGACTGAGAGAAGGAGTGTTGCCCAATGAGGGTAAAGTAGCCTGGAAGGAAAGATTAACAGAAATAACAAAGCTTTTAATACCATTGTAATAAATATTACTGATGTTATATGATTATGGTACCATATAGCATTATGGTAACAGGATCTATTGAATGCTTCCTTTACCTT
The DNA here is from genome assembly GCF_936440315.1 of Barbus barbus. Lineage (NCBI taxonomy): Eukaryota > Metazoa > Chordata > Actinopteri > Cypriniformes > Cyprinidae > Barbus > Barbus barbus. Next base: position 13,111,227 of record NC_136735.1, on the reverse strand, counting down.
GACTGCAGGGCCTGGGGGTGTGTCATCCAACACATGGGCGCAGATGTTGAGGATTTTCAGCAGGTGTGAGAACAGCTGCTCCACCATAACAACCAGAGCGCGGTCGTTAAGAGCAGGCCACGCCTCCTCCACCTTCGAGGGGGCGGGGTTAGACTCCTCCTCTCCTGCCCATGGACTCTTCATGCACTTTGGTGCAACGGCTACAAAAACAGGTAGAAAACAACATTTTACATACAAATGGGCCTAAAACAAAGTAAAAATTAAATAAATATCTCCAGAGATGAGACTTTCATTAGCCTTGGATGAACAGAATAAAATCACACAACACTCCTAGGCTGTTTGGTCATTTTTGACAGATTTAATTTATGTTTATTTTATCAAAATTAGGTTTCCTTAATCTGAGTGGTTTAATATTTGGTGATTTTTTTAGATATGTAACCTGAACGAACAAAACAAATAACTTGGACATAAAGGTACACGTCAAAACTGACTGATACATGAAATAAAAAGGAAATATCATAATGCAGAACACTTATGTAGTAAATAAAATCTAAATATCAACCAATAATAAAATCTACATATCGATGCTGAACAAACACAAATAGAAATAAAGTACTGAGACTCTAAAACATCTAAAGTGCAAAAGATTCACTTATAGAGGTGTAGATTTTTACTGTAGTGAGTTTCAAACGTTTGCTTATTTGCTTATACAAATGATGGTGCAATTGAGAAATTTACACCTAAACAAGACCTAAATAACCTACAATTATACATGCATACTTTTATTCTTACCAATTTCATTTAAAAAAAATTATACATTTACTGTTCTGAGTCAACAAAAGACCCCCAACAGACAAGGGTTTAGGATGGGTAAAAAAAAGATAATATCTTTAAAATAAATAAATAAATAATACTTATACTTTTCTCAAAAATGGCTGCAAACAGCCAAAGCGTGACTGTGGCTAATCTAATATAAATGCATTTGTACCAGCGAGAAGATTTCCAGCCAGTAGCAGAGCAGCTTGATGGGCAGAGAGATCAAGAGGGAACCAGGCAGAGGAGATGAGAGACAAAACCATACTGGCCACACCGACCGTCAGAGACCGCCGCACCTCTTCACTACCACCAGGCTGAGAGAGACTACAGGAGAAGAGAACATTTATACTATTGCTGTGAGTGAAACATACTGATAAGATTGGCAAGGGATATTTGATTTTTATAATCTTCTTTATACTAACAATATGGTCAAGACATTAAATATACAGGTTTTATTCTTGGTCCTACAAGAAAGACTTTACAGCTGTAATGTTCAGATTTTTTCCAAAAAAAAAAAAAAAAAAAGTGTATACCTAAAGGAGCGTCCTCGGCTCCGGTACTGGCTGGAACGGTTGAGATGAAAGACAGAAGAGCTCACAAAGCCACAATGCCAGCCTGTGCTCCAAGTGCATACTGGGAAGGTGTTGGACAAAAGGCACAGAGCCTCACAACAGCCAAACTAGAGAGATGACATTAAGTACAGAGATTAGATCTTGGGTTCAAATAAGAGCAGCTGTTTGTTACTTCTGTACCACCAAACAGAAGCGTTTCCAACCACACAGAAACCCACAGAGGGCTTTTATTTTTTATTTTTTTATGCTTCTTTTCATCATGGTACTTCAAGAAAAAGTAAGAGATAACTCAAGACAAAATTAATCATAACAAACAATAATGTACAGTAATGTAACAATAATGTACAATAAGACGGTCCAATAAAAGTAAATATTTTATAAGAATTTGACTCAGAAGGTTAAGGCACTCACAGTCATGGCTCTGGAAGTGGAGGAGGTGAGACCGTGGGAGATGGCAGTGATGACCCGAGACAGGTTGTTCTCCACAGTAACATCCGGTGCACTCTGACCCAGATTGTAGCCACGGTATGTTCTGAAGTGAGGCACATCATATAAAAAATTTGATTTAAGCCAAGTGCACAACCATTCAAAACTATAAAGTCAGTAAGAAGTCTCTTATGCTCACCAAGGCTGCTGTAAATTACAGTAATACTGTGAAATATTAGCAGTAAAAAAGTAATATTGTCTAATATTCTTACAATTTAAAACAACTGTTTTGTATTATAATTTATGGTCAAATTTAATGTAATTTATTCCTGTGATATCAAAGCTGAATTTTCAGGAGCCATTACTCTAGGCTTCAGCGTCTCATGAAACCATTCTAATATGCTCATTTGCTACTCAAGAAACATTACTTATTATTTTCCATGTTGAAAACAGATGTGCTGCTTAATATTTTTGTGGAAATTGTGATGCATGTTTTTTCAGGATTCTTGATGAACAGCATTTATTTGAATTAGAAATCTTTTGTAATATTATATTTACGTCATTTCTTTCAAAACAATAAATAAAGAAATACAAGTGTAGCTTTCACTTGTATTTATTTATTGTTTTGAAAGAAATGACGTAAATATATTATTTAAATACATTGAAGAATGGCTGTAGTGTACCGTGTAATAGTGCTGACAGTGAACTGTGATGGAGGCTGGGTCTCGTGCATTAACAGCTGCAGGTAAACGCTGCTCTGATCTCGAGCTATGGCCACAACCGGGTCTGTCTGAGCCTGGTCACAGTCATAGAACAACCTGGGCACCAACCTGAGTAAAGAAAGGTTGATCAAAATCAAGAGTGTGAGACCTGTGATGTGCAGTTAGGAGATGATGAGTCAGAGATGAAATGTCTAAATACCTGCTGATGGTGTTTGCTGCCACATGTCTCACACGCGGGTCCTCATTGCCCAGTAGATAAAGCACAACATCATTGAGAACCCTGTCCTGGAGCCTCAACAACTGATAATATGAAAAATACATTATTCAAATATTAATTACATACAACATTGATTACAAAATTAATGAAATCTAAAAAAAAATATTTATAAAATATTAATTTTATTTTTATTAGAATTATATTTTTGTAAAATATAACTATGTCATGTAACATAAATAAAATAATATAGCTGCGAGCAGCGATGACGGGCCCAAGCCGTCAGCATACGCCATCCCGGTGGCATCGATAAAACGGTGCCCAGCGAGCACACACATTACAGTAACCCTCTGGCAGTTTGGTTTTAAGGGATACGGCAATTAAAGGGTTATTCCAAACCATCAACTCTGTGAAACACACACACACAGAACAACATATAAAACTTTAAATTCTGTGAAAATATATTTTTCATTGGTAGTTGATGTTAGTTAATGCATTTACTAATGCTAACAAATGAGAAATTATTATAGTTACCAAAGGTTTTAATGATTTATAAGCATTTTTTAATGATTTATTTTTCCATTAACTAACATGAATAATTTATTCTAACACAAATGAATAAAGTAAAACATATATTGTTAATATTTAATGTTATTTGTGAATTAACCAATGTTAAAAACAACATTATTTAACTGTTGTTAATTTACATCATTAATAAATATATACCATTTAATGTTGATCAAAATCAATTCCAAAATGTGTTAATATATTATTACATTTTAAAGTTTTATCTTTTGAACATGACTATTTTTCTAATATTAAAAATATTTTGTTCATTGTAAGTTCATACTATCAATGAAGAATTAACATGCTGTAAAAAATATATTTTTCATTGTTAGTTCATGTTAATTAATGCATTCCCTACTGTTAACAAAAGAGACTTAATTATAAAGTGTTATCAAAACCTTTAATGCTTTATAAGCATTTTTTAAGGATTTTATTGAGAAGTTTAAACAGACCCTCTCTCTCTCTCTCTCTCTCTCTCCCCCTCCACACTCACTGAACTCACACAGTCAGTCACCCACCCAGTCACCCACCGCACACATTAGAAGCACAGAGACAGGAGAACTCTGATAGTTTTAATTTTCTGCTCTCCATAGTGTATTGTAAATTCATGAAATTAATCACATATCTCAGACTGTCTTGTTCTGTGTATGTAATTTTTTATGAAGTGTTTGGAAGCTGCTCTTTAAAGATAAAAAAAAAAAGTGTTCTTTTTTACTGTAACTTTAATAAATTGCCATTAAATCACCGTTCAAGATATCCTAAATCAGTCCGCAATGTAGCATCTTCAGTATCTTGGAAGCATGTGAAAAAATGTTTGGTGTGAATTTTTGGTTTCTGCTTGAAGGAGTATGAATTTGTTTACAGCCCGTTTAAAAAAAAAAAAAACACATAAAAAAAAAAAATAGCCGATTTCCTGTTGGTCGTAGCTAATGACTGTAAATTAGAAAGTTGTCCGGATTAATAAGAACAATTTATGTACCGAGTTTGGTGTCTGTAGCTATCATTATATATATATATATATATATATATATATATATATATATATATATATATATATATATATATATATATATATATATATAATCATTAATAATTATATACCATTTAATGTTGATCAATATTAATTCCAAAATGTGTTTATATATTATTACATTTTAAAGTTTATCTTTTGAACATGACTAATTTTCTAACATTAAAAAGATTAATAAATGCTTTAAAAAAATTGTTCTTTGTTAGTTCATACTATCATGGAAGAATTAACATGCTGTAAAAATATATTTTTCATTGTTAGTTCACGTTAATTAATGCATTTCCTAATGTTAAGAATTGAGACCTTATTATAAAGTGTTATCAAAATCTTTAATGATTTATAAGCATTTTTTAAAGATTTAAAAAAACAGACCCTCTCTCTCTCTTTCTCTCTCTCACCCACTGGCTCAATCCACACAGTCACTCACACAGTCACTCACACCCCACCCCACCCCCACCCCTCACTCAGCTGCAGGCTGACAGGGATCTCTCACTCAGAAGCAGTCTAAGTCTAACTCTCTGATAGTTTTCAAATTTTCTCCTCTGCATAGTGTATTGTAAATTCATAAAATTAATCACATATCCTCAGACTGTATTGTTCTGTGTATGTAATTTTTTATGAAGTGTTTGGAAGCTGCTCTTAAAAGATAAAAAAAAAAAAGAAATGATCTTTTTTACTGTAACTTTAATAAATTGCCATTAAATCATCGTTCAAGATATCCTAAATCCGTCCGCAATTTAGCATCTTCAGTATTTTGGCATCATGATAAAAAATGTTTGGTGTGATTTCCGTGTTTCTGCTTGGAGGAGTATTAATTTGTTTACAGCCCGTTTTTAAAAAAAACCCACATTAAAATAAATATAGCCGACTTCCTGTTGGTCGTAGCTAATGACTGTAAATTAGAAAGTTGTCCGGATTAATTAGAACAATTTATGTACCGAGTTTGGGGTCTGTAGCTAAAACTAACCCCCTCATTTTTGACAAAAGGTGGCGCTATAGAGTGCCTCTTCCACGCCCGTATATGAGCTTTTTCCAGTGTCTAACTATCATTAATACTCATATGTGTGTTGAGTTTCATGACATTCTAAACATGTTATCTGCCTCAAAATCACCAGAAACGAATTTTCAACTTTGACACGTTGCCATGGCAACATAATTTTAGATATCAATCTTCCCTTCACAGTTTTACATCGGCCGTGTTTTGACATTATTCTGGTGAAGTTTGAAGCAAATCGAGTAAAAATAAGATGCTGAATTCAAAGCATTTTGAAAACGACACACTTCCTGCAGCCAGTTGGTGGCGCTATAACTTTCAGTCATAATAGTCACATCTATCCGATCGGCATCATACAAAGAACAAATCACTGAAGTTTGATCTACATCATACAATGTATGTGGACGTTATTAGGCATTTCCTGGGTCTCATTTTTCGCCATAACTTCATCGCCTCGCCACGGGCAAACCGTTCGACATATCAAAAATATCTTCGCAATTTAGCGTCCCCAATGTCCTGAGATCATGTTCACCGAGTTTGGTGGCAATCGTATGGAAATCCTCAGAGGAGTATATCAAATTCCAGAGCATGCGCTTTTTAAACAGCCCTGAATAGCCGACTTCCTGTTGGGCGGAGCCTAAGACATGCTGCGTGAAAGTTGTTCAGCTCAATGAGTTCTATATGTGTACCGAGTTTCATATGAATACGTGCAAGTATGTGTGAGCTATACATCAAGTTTTCTGACAATTTTCCAGGGGGCGCCGTAGAGCCCCTGTGCCACGCCCGGGTCCCAGCCTCAGCGGCGTCCTAATGGCCGCAGGTTCCAATGTGCGTGCCAATTTTCGAGAGTTTTCGGGCACGTTAAGGCCCCCAAAAGTGCCCGGATGATTGAAATAAAAAAAAAAAAAAATAAATAAATATAGCTGCAAGCAGCGATGACGGGCCCAAGCCGTCAGCATACGCCACCCCGGTGGCATCGATAAAACGGTGCCCGGTGAGCACACGCATTACAGTAACTCTCTGGCAGTTTGGTTTTAAGGGATACGGCAATTAAAGGGTTATTCCAAACCATCAACTCTGTGAAACACACACACACACAGAACAACATATAAAACTTTAAATTCTGTGAAAATATATTTTTCATTGGTAGTTGATGTTAGTCAATGCATTTACTAATGCTAACAAATGAGAAATTATTATAGTTACCAAAGCTTTTAATGATTTATAAGCATTTTTTAATTATTTATTTTTCCATTAACTAACATGAATAATTTACTAACAAAAATGAATAAAGTAAAAAATATATTGTTAATATTTAATATTATTTGTGAATTAACCAATGTTAAAAAACAACATTATTTAACTGTTGTTAGTTAACATCAACAATAATTATATACCATTTAATGTTGATCAATATTAATTCCAAAATGTGTTAATATATTATTAAATTTGAAAGTTTTATCTTTTGAGCATGACTATTTTTCTAATATTAAAAATATTTTGTTCATTGTTAGTTCATTGTAAGTTCATACTATCAATGAAGAATTAACATGCTGTAAAAAATATATTTTTCATTGTTAGTTCATGTTAATTAATGCATTCCCTACTGTTAACAAATGAGACTTAATTATAAAGTGTTATCAAAGCCTTTAATGCTTTATAAGCATTTTTTAAGGATTTTATTGAGAAGTTTAAACAGACCCTCTCTCTCTCTCTCTCTCTCTCTCTCTCCCTCCACACTCACTGAACTCACACAGTCAGTCACTCACCCAGTCACCTACCGCAAACATTAGAAGCACAGAGACAGGAGATCTCTGATAGTTTTTAAATTTTCTCCTCCGCATAGTGTATTGTAAATTCATGAAATTAATCACATATCCTCAGACTGTATTGTTCTGTGTATGTAATTTTTTATGAAGTGTTTGGAAGCTGCTCTTAAAAGAAAAAAAAAAAAAAAAAAAAAAGTGTTCTTCTTTACTGTAACTTTAATAAATTGCCATTAAATCACCGTTCAAGATATCCTAAATCCGTCCGCAATGTAGCATCTTCAGTATTTTGGAATCATGAGAAAAAATGTTTCGTGTGAATTTTTGGTTTCTGCTTGGAGGAGTATGAATTTGTTTACAGCCCGTTTAAAAAAAAAAAACACACATAAAAAAAAAAATTGCCGATTTCCTGTTGGTCGTAGCTAATGACTGTAAATTAGAAAGTTGTCCGGATTAATAAGAACAATTTATGTACCGAGTTTGGTGTCTGTAGCTATCATTATATATATAATCATTAATAATTATATACCATTTAATGTTGATCAATATTAATTCCAAAATGTGTTTATATATTATTACATTTTAAAGTTAATCTTTTGAACATGATTATTTTTCTAACATTAAAAAGATTAATAAATGCTTTAAAAAAAATTGTTCTTTGTTAGTTCATACTATCATGGAAGAATTAACATGCTGTAAAAATATATTTTTCATTGTTAGTTCACGTTAATTAATGCATTTCCTAATGTTAAGAATTGAGACCTTATTATAAAGTGTTATCAAAATCTTTAATGATTTATAAGCATTTTTTAAAGATTTTAAAAAACAGACCCTCTCTCTCTCTTTCTCTCTCTCACCCACTGCCTCAATCCACACAGTCACTCACACAGTCACTCACACCCCACCCCACCCCCACCCCTCACTCAGAGGCAGACTGGCAGGGAGCTCTCACTCAGCAGTTTAATAACTCTCTGATAGTTTTTTAATTTTCTGCTCTCCATAGTGTATTGTAAATTCATGAAATTAATCACATATCCTCAGACTGTATTGTTATGTGCATGTAATTTTTTATGAAGTGTTTGGAAGCTGCTCTTAAAAGATAAAAAAATAAAATAAATCTATTTTTTACTGTAACTTTAATAAATTGCCATTAAATCATCGTTCAAGATATCCTAAATCCGTCCGCAATTTAGCATCTTCAGTATTTTGGCATCATGAGAAAAAATGTTTGGTGTGATTTCCGTGTTTCTGTTTGGAGGAGTATGAATTTGTTTACAGCCTGTTTTTTAAAAAAACCCACATTAAAATAAATATAGCCGACTTCCTGTTGGTCGTAGCTAATGACTGTAAATTAGAAAGTTGTCCGGATTAATAAGAACAATTTATGTACCGAGTTTGGTGTCTGTAGCTAAAACTAACCCCCCCATTTTTGACAAAAGGTGGCGCTATAGAGTGCCTCTTCCACGCCCGTTTATGAGCTTTTTCCAGTGTCTAACTATCATTAAAATGGATATGTTTGTTGAGTTTCATGACATTCTAAACATGTTATCTGCCTCAAAATCACCAGAAACGAATTTTCAACTTTGACACGTTGCCATGGCAACATAATTTTAGATATCAATATTCCCTTCACCGTTTTACATCGGCCGTGTTTTGACATTATTCTGGTGAAGTTTGAAGCAAATCGAGTAAAAAGAAGATGCTGAATTCAAAGCATTTTGAAAATGACACACTTCCTGCAGCCAGTTGGTGGCGCTATAACTTTCAGTCATAACAGTCACATCTATCCGATCGGCATCATACAACGAACAAATCACTGAAGTTTGATCTACATCATACAATGTATGTGGACGTTATTAGGCATTTCCTGGGTCTCATTTTTCGCCATAACTTCATCGCCTCGCCACGGGCAAACCGTTCGACATATCAAAAATATCTTCGCAATTTAGCGTCCCCAATGTCTTGAGATCATGTTCACCGAGTTTGGTGACAATCGTATGGAAATCCTCAGAGGAGTATATCAAATTCCAGAGCATGCGCTTTTTAAACAGCCCTGAATAGCCGACTTCCTGTTGGGCGGAGCCTATGACATGCTGCGCGGAAGTTGTTCAGCTCAATGAGTTCTATATGTGTACCGAGTTTCATATGAATACGTGCAAGTATGTGTGAGCTATACATCAAGCTTTCTGACAATTTTCCAGGGGGCGCCGTAGAGCCCCTGTGCCACGCCCGGGTCCCAGCCTCAGTGGCGTCCTCATGGCCGCAGGTTCCAATGTACGTGCCAATTTTCAAGAGTTTTCAGGCATGTTAAGGCCCCCAAAAGTACCCGGATAGTCGAAATAAAAAATAATAAAAAAAAAAAAAAATATAGCTGCGAGCAGCGATGACGGGCCCAAGCCGTCAGCATACGCCACCCCCGGTGGCATCGATAAAACGGTGCCCAGCGAGCACAAGCATCACAGTAACCCTCTGGCAGTTTGGTTTTAAGGGATGCGGCAATTAAAGGGTTAATCCAAACCATCAACTCTGTGAAACACACACACACAGAACAACATATAAAACTTTAAATTCTGTGAAAATATATTTTTCATTGGTAGTTGATGTTAGTTAATGCATTTACTAATGCTAACAAATGAGAAATTATTATAGTTACCAAAGGTTTTAATGATTTATTTTTCCATTAACTAACATGAATAATTTTTTCTAACACAAATGAATAAAGTAAAAAATATATTGTTAATATTTAATGTTATTTGTGCATTCACCAATGTTAAAAAACAACATTATTTAACTGTTGTTAGTTAACATCATTAATAAATATATACCATTTAATGTTGATCAAAATCAATTCCAAAATGTGTTAATATATTATTACATTTTAAAGTTTTATCTTTTGAACATGACTATTTTTCTAATATTAAAAATATTTTGTTCATTGTTAGTTCATTGTAAGTTCATACTATCAATGAAGAATTAACATGCTGTAAAAAATATATTTTTCATTGTTAGTTCATGTTAATTAATGCATTCCCTACTGTTAACAAATGAGACTTAATTATAAAGTGTTATCAAAACCTTTAATGCTTTATAAGCATTTTTTAAGGATTTTATTGAGAAGTTTAAACAGACCCTCTCTCTCTCTCTCTCTCTCTTTCTCTCTCTCTCTCTCTCTCTCTCCCCCTCCACACTCACTGAACTCACACAGTCAGTCACCCACCGCACACATTAGGAGCGCAGTGACAGCAGATCTCTGATAGTTTTAATTTTCTGCTCTCCATAGTGTATTGTAAATTCATGAAATTAATCACATATCCTCAGACGGTCTTGTTCTGTGTATGTAATTTTTTATGAAGTGTTTGGAAGCTGCTCTTTAAAGATAAAAAAAAAAAAAAGTGTTCTTTTTTTACTGTAACTTTAATAAATTGCCATTAAATCACCGTTCAAGATATCCTAAATCGGTCCGCAATGAAGCATCTTCAGTATCTTGGAAGCATGTGAAAAAATGTTTGGTGTGAATTTTTGGTTTCTGCTTGAAGGAGTATGAATTTGTTTACAGCCCGTTTAAAAAAAAAAAAAACGCATTAAAAAAAAATAGCCGATTTCCTGTTGGTCGTAGCTAATGACTGTAAATTAGAAAGTTGTCCGGATTAATAAGAACAATTTATGTACCGAGTTTGGTGTCTGTAGCTATCATTATATATATATATAATCATTAATAATTATATACCATTTAATGTTGATCAATATTAATCCAAAATGTGTTTATATATTATTAAATTTTAAAGTTTATCTTTAGAACATGACTATTTTTCTAACATTAAAAAGATTAATAAATGCTTTAAAAAAATTGTTCTTTGTTAGTTCATACTATCATGGAAGAATTAACATGCTGTAAAAATATATTTTTCATTGTTAGTTCACGTTAATTAATGCATTTCCTAATGTTAAGAATTGAGACCTTATTATAAAGTGTTATCAAAATCTTTAATGATTTATAAGCATTTTTTAAAGATTTTAAAAAACAGACCCTCTCTCTCTTTCTCTCTCTCACCCACTGCCTCAATCCACACAGTCACTCACACAGTCACTCACACCCCACCCCCACCCCCACCCCACCCATCACTCAGCTGCAGGCTGACAGGACCTCTCACTCAGAGGCAGGCTGGCAGGGAGCTCTAACTCAAAAGCAGCTCTGATAGTTTTTTAATTTTCTCCTCTCCATAGTGTATTGTAAATTCATGAAATTAATCACATATCCTCAGACTGTATTGTTCTGTGTATGTAATTTTTTATGAAGTGTTTGGAAGCTGCTCTTAAAAGATAAGATCTTTTTTACTGTAACTTTAATAAATTGCCATTAAATCATCGTTCAAGATATCCTAAATCCGTCCGCAATTTAGCATCTTCAGTATTTTGGCATCATGATAAAAAATGTTTGGTGTGATTTCCGTGTTTCTGCTTGGAGGAGTATTAATTTGTTTACAGCCCGTTTTTAAAAAAAACCCACATTAAAATAAATATAGCCGACTTCCTGTTGGTCGTAGCTAATGACTGTAAATTAGAAAGTTGTCCGGATTAATTAGAACAATTTATGTACCGAGTTTGGGGTCTGTAGCTAAAACTAACCCCCTCATTTTTGACAAAAGGTGGCGCTATAGAGTGCCTCTTCCACGCCCGTTTATGAGCTTTTTCCAGTGTCTAACTATCATTAATACTCATATGTGTGTTGAGTTTCATGACATTCTAAACATGTTATCTGCCTCAAAATCACCAGAAACGAATTTTCAACTTTGACACGTTGCCATGGCAACATAATTTTAGATATCAATATTCCCTTCACAGTTTTACATCGGCCGTGTTTTGACATTATTCTGGTGAAGTTTGAAGCAAATCGAGTAAAAATAAGATGCTGAATTCAAAGCATTTTGAAAATGACACACTTCCTGCAGCCAGTTGGTGGCGCTATAACTTTCAGTCATAATAGTCACATCTATCCGATCGGCATCATACAACGAACAAATCACTGGAGTTTGATCTACATCATACAATGTATGTGGACGTTATTAGGCATTTCCTGGGTCTCATTTTTCGCCATAACTTCATCGCCTCGCCACGGGCAAACCGTTCGACATATCAAAAATATCTTCGCAATTTAGCATCCCCAATGTCTTGAGATCATGTTCACCGAGTTTGGTGGCAATCGTATGGAAATCCTCAGAGGAGTATATCAAATTCCAGAACATGCGCTTTTTAAACAGCCCTGAATAGCCGACTTCCTGTTGGGCGGAGCCTATGAAATGCTGCACGGAAGTTGTTCGGCTCAATGAGTTCTATATGTGTACCGAGTTTCATATGAATACGTGCAAGTATGTGTGAGCTATACATCAAGCTTTCTGACAATTTTCCAGGGGGCGCCGTAGAGCCCCTGTGCCCCGCCCGGGTCCCAGCCTCAGCCGCGTCCTAATGGCCGCAGGTTCCAACGTGCGTGCCAATTTTCAAGAGTTTTCGGGCACGTTAAGGCCCCCAAAAGTACCCGGATAGTCGAAATAAAAAATAATAAAAAAAAAAATAATAATCCTTAGAAGAACAATAGGGCCCTGCGCCTTACTGGCTTGGGCCCTAATAATAATCCTTAGAAGAACAATAGGGCCCTGCGCCTTACTGGCTTGGGCCCTAATAATCCTTAGAAGAACAATAGGGCCCTGCGCCTTACTGGCTTGGGCCCTAATTAATTAAACAACCATATTCAGGAAGTGTGTGTGTGTTTTACATATAACATGTTGCTGAACTGGCAATATGTAAACTGAAATTTTAATTTTTGATGATTATTTTATACTTTTATTAGTTTTTTTTAGTTTTTTTACATAAAATCATATGATCATATGAAGTATATTCTTCAAAAATGTATCCTTGTGTGTTTCATGAAAAAGTAATACGAGAACAACATGAAGAGTGAATTATGACAGAAGTATTATCTTTATTATTCTTTTTAATCATTATTTAATACTAGATTAATAAAACAAATAAATAACACACAAACCATCTTAAATTGAGAAAAGAAAGAAAGATGATTTACCCCAGTATAGTGATGCTCTCCTTTGTGCAACTTCTCAGTTTTTCTCTCCAAAAAACTTACCAACCTGCCAAACACAGAAACAGCAGGTGATTTTAATAATTATATGTTTGTTATTTTTTTCCACAAAGTTCAGCAGTCATATAGTCATTATGAAATATGTGCCTTATAAAAGATTGCATCAATATGTGTTTTACAAAGTTTTCAAATACAAGTAAAGTTTGTGTCCACTTACCGGAAATCTATCTCAGCAAGCGTCTCCAAAAGCTCAGTGCGAACCAGCCAATAGGGGCAGTCCTTCAAGGTCAGCAGATCAATGAGTAGTTGCAGGCCAAGTTCACTTAGACTGCCATTGCACAACGCCATGATACAGTGCTGCAGTTGTGTAAAAACACAATATTTTAAATTCCTCTAACAGACAAACATAAACTAGCATTCTTTACATGTTTAAAATGATCCGAGGAACATGCATTTATATATATTCTCACCCTAACAGCAGCACAGGCCATTTTACATGTGACTGAAGATTCATCTTTCAGACTTCGCTGCAGCAGAGGCACAAAGTTTTCCAGTGTCACAGAGTTTCCTGAGAAAACAGAAAGACAAAGATTGTGAAGACAGGCTTCAGAGAGTGTGATTCATTAGATCGAGCTGCAGCTGTAGTTCTCACCTGTGACAGAGTGGATCTGGGACAGCCATGCCTCCGTGTTGTAGCGTGTCTTGAGGTGGATGGCTTGGATTAAACCCCCACACAGAATGGCTGTGGCTCCTCTGATCTGAGGATCCCCATGTTCAATGCACTGCAGTATATCACTGATGTACTGTTGCTCTGTTCACACAAAGACAACAAGCTCAGTTATCTAATTTGGTATCATTTCAGTTTTGAGGTCTGAAAGCTCCTTTATTTTTCCCTTTTTATTCTCCCTGCTCTTTGCTAGATCGTCATCTAATGTTTCTGTGGTCCTATTGGTTCCCAGTGTGTCCTGCCCCGCCGCGTCCTGTCTTATTTTGCTGTGGCTAAGTATTTTCCCTTACGGGGTAGTTTCTGTTTATTTTTGTTTTATTTTTGAATTATGATAAAGACTGTTGAGCTCTGCGCCTGAGTCCTTGACTCGTCCCTACCAAAAATGAGACATGTACAAAAAAAGACAGAAACTAAATAAAAGGTAATCTAAAGACAAAACAAAACATAAACAAAAATAAAAGCAAATGTAGAATTTCTAAACCAAAAAAATGGCAAGATAAAAAAAGCAATCCCAACCAAAACAAAACAAAACGAACCAAAATAAAAAATGTCAAAACAAAAAAAACAAACCAAACTAAACTGAACCAAACCAAAACAAAGCTAAACTAAACAAAAGACAAAAGGTCAGTATTTCTCTCACCGTCTGGTTGTTGTCCTTCTAGTGGCTGCAGGTAGAGTTTGTTAAAGAAGGCTTTAGGTAGAAGAGTTGCTGCTGCCCCCACACAGCTGACGGCTAACGCCTTAACGCTCACACGGACCTCATTATCAGGAACCAGCCCTACAACACACACACAGACTAATTATTTAATGAAGAAAGACACTAATGTCCAACTAGCAAACACCAACACCCAAAAGCACTTGTATGCTATTGTGACAAATACAGAATCAAGCAACACATGAGAGTAAATGTCTTATTTCCCACCATTTCTTTGGCCGGTGAGCAGGAAGGAGGCAGCCAACAGCCGGACACAGTGCACCAGAGGCTCTTCCTTTAGGTCAGTATAGTGCCCAATATCTCCTTTAATCCTAGATGGCTAAAACACATAGAATACATACAAAATATTCACATGATTTGCAGTTTAACTACTAGATCTCTGTAAAGAATCAGTGACCAACTGAGATGAACGATATTATTCATTTGGACTATAAAGATTATGTACGTTTTTACCTTGTTGTCGAGTTCTGCGGGTTCCAAAACCTCTTCCTTTGGTATGAATCGATCCACACTGCTATCAGATGATTGCCTGTTATGACCTTTTCCCTCCAGAAGATGGGGCTTACTTAAAGCTGACGACAAGAGAAAGCAGAACTGTGAGCTAAAAGGATGACTAATAAACATGTGCACTTGACACACAAGTTAGACCATTAGAGCAGGGTGTATTTCTGAGCAAGAGTACAAAATGAGCATGTACCCAGTGCTGACTGAGAGAAAGGTTCTGGTATTTTGTCAGGTGGTGGAGCTGCGCCCTCCTCCTCCTCATCCTGAAGTGTGCCAATCTGCATCCCTGAGTACTGACTCTCACTGCCGTCCAGCACCTAAACATCACACACATGATATATGATATATATTTACACATACACATTTATATACAAACACACATCAGTATATGAGACAAGACACAAGAGAATGGACCAAACTCACAAACAAGCATAAACATTCACATCAGCTCATTCATGCAAATACACACAAAGAACAGTAATAGTCAGACATGCAGTATCACTTTAGGAACTCAAATATTGCTTGATCACAACTTTCTTTTGCATAATAATATGCATGTCAAGACAATTTTGGGCCTCGCAAAAACCAAAAGTAGGGTGTTAATGGCCAGCTGCATTACCAAAACATATTGAGGATTTAATGACTCACTAGATATTAGTTTATAAATTTTAGTCTCCTAATTTGGCAGAAGGGAGCTTGTGGCCAGAGATCATAGCTTTTATCAAAACAGGGAAATGGCTTAAATTCAAACCAATGTTATTTTAGTATTATTTATTAATATTAATATTAGTGTTATTTCAGTTTTCATTTTAACTTTTAGTCATTTTGTTTTGTGCTTGTCATTTTTATTAATGTTTGTTTTCTTTAAACATTTCTATTTAGCGTTAATTTATTTCTATTTCAGTTTTAGTAATTGTAATACTTGTCAAACATTCCTAATTTAGTTTTTTATTTTTACTTATGCATTTCATCCAATACTTTTATTTTAAAAGCGATTTTTTTCAATTAACAAAAATTATTTTTAAAAGTTTTAGTTAACAATAACAACAATGATTTATGATCAAATGAAGCCCTTAAAACTGATCTGAGATCAGCGTCAGCATTGTTGGGACTAGGTTTTTAATCACTGGTCCAGAATCAGGGAAATAAAAGGCATTCGAACACCTCAGGAAAGAGGCCGTGCATGTGGGGGGTGGAGCAAATGAGGGGCGGGGTTCTATCAGGACGGGGAAGAGCAACAACAGCCTCACCCCCCGTCCTCTGCTGACCTGGTCACTACTGCTAGAGGAAGAGATGGCAGAAAAGATGGAGGAAGAAGTCGAGGTAGAGGAGGAGGAAGAGGATGGCCTGTAGAGAGATGACTCGCTGTCGGAGTGCGGGTCCGGCCCTTCTGTGGGAGTTGGGGAAGGTGGTGAATAGTTCCGATAGCGTCTGCTGGTGCTGGTGACACTTACGAGCTCGGCGCAGTCTGAAGGCGTCACGGCAGAGTCCGGCCCCTCCGTAGTCGTCTGGGAACTGTCACTAGGGGGCGATGACGACATGGCTCCCGTCAATATCTGGTTGCCTTCGGTTACTAAGTCACCGGACGTGCTGACGACCCCGGCGCCCCCGCTTGAGCTGCGACTTAGCATGTCCTCCTCGTCTTCCTCATCTGGAGTATCAGGCCCTACACCCTGCTCTGATGCACTCAGGTCCACTGAGTCTCCCGCCTGCAAGGCATGCTGGGAGGAGCGTGGCTGCTCTGTGATGATGTCAGATGTGCCAAGAGACGAAACGCCCGATGAGGAGGGAGCTTCACTAGAGCTGTCGCCACCAACCGAGGCTTGAAGAAAGTGACAGAGAAAAACAAACCATTAACCCTGCCATACATTACAAGCAATGCATTTGTTTGAATTCAAGGAGTGTGTACAAATAAAAATGAGCTTAATTTTTTTTTTTTTGAAGAAAGCGAAATTCAAGGCCATGATACCCCGGGCTACGGGAGTTTTAAGTAATTTCTAGCATGTGGCTATGTGGTTGTTAAGGTGCTCAATCAAAACAGCAAAATCCTCAAATCTACTCTAGAATAATTAGCATCCAATTTTGTGGTCAGAAACTGAAAAGGTAAAAGGTAAAACATTATAACAATTTAAAATAACTGTGACAAATTTTATGCAACCATTACTCCACTCTTCAGTGTCACATGATCCTTCAAATCCTTATGCTGATTTGGTGCACAAGAAACATTCATTCATTCATTCAGTAATGTACTTATTTATCTATTGTGCTCAATCAAAATTTCTTAATATCAATGTTGAAAACAGTTGTGTTTGCTTAATATTTGTGAAAACCATAATACATTTTTTCATGACTTTTTGATGAAGTTCAAAAGAACAACATTTTATAAAATCATAAATTCAATATTTTTATAACATTATAAAAGTATTTCATGTAACTTAATCAATTTGGTGCATCCTTGCTCAATAGAACTATTGTTAAAAAAAATCTTACTGAATTTTTGAACAATATTGTATATAACATTCTGATTCCTTAATATGACTCTGGTCCCTCTTTCAGGTTACTTTATGAGATGTTAACGCTGTTTTTTTATTTATTTTTTCATCTGTCAGGAGAAATTCACACGTCTTCCAACGTAACCGTACTCCTCTCCTCAACTTACCAGAGAACGATCCTGTGGAAACCTCTGCCCTCTCAGGGTCATCCTCCAAACCCTCTTCTTCACCTGACAACAGCTTACCTGAGCACAACACAACAAACAAGGCTTATCATTACAATACAACAAACGTTTTTCTATTTTAAACACCATTCTAAATTTCTTAGTCTAAAACTCCAACTGCACATTTAGTATCAAAACTGCTTTAATAACATGCCACAGACAGCCCTCGAAACGAACACAGAAACATGTCAGTAGGTTAGACGCAAAAGAAGGGCAGTCAAGAAGTCACCTTTCTGCTTCCTGAGGAGGAGAGGACTGCATGTTGACCCACCGGCTGTATGCAGGAAACAGGAAGTGAAGAGAGCAGAAAAAGCCCAAAAATTCAATTTTAGGGTTAGCAGAAGGAAGAAGCAGAGGATGAAGATCACATGCATCGTGAAAATTGCTGCAGTGAATTTTGAAGTAGTTATCAGTCAAACAGAATAGGCAATATTAAGAAACAGCGTGGAAAATATTAAGAGGGCTTGTCATTAGTGAGTAACAAAGATTTGAATTAAAATACAAAGAGAGAACTTTAACAATTTCAGATAATAAATCCAAACATTACAGATGATTACTCCACAAATGGAGGTTGACCGATAGTCATAGTTTTACCAAATAAATGGGTCATCGTAAAATTCTTTGTGATACTTTTTTTGCTCCATGTTCTTCTGCCTGGCCTTGCAAAATAAACTTTATGAAGTAGTTATGCACATTTTTCTCTCACCCTTTCTTGTACATTACGTAAATATTTCATATGACATCAAAATTAAAATAATAAATTTGTCAATAGTGATTTTGTATGTATAAAAATTATTTATTTGAATCATTACAAACATTATAATGAATAACTCATTACTGTTAATTTTATAATAAAGTTTGCTGATTTTTTACATTAAGGGAATCGTTTTCATTCATCTTACCGATTCTAAAAACAATCGGCCGATTAATCTGCGACTGACTACATTTTCCATTTTTAGTTATATTTTTATTTATACTTTATTTGACCCTCTAACTCTAGCACTCTCTACTCTAATTCTTTCTTTAAAAAACTTGTCCCTTTTAGACTTGCGCTATATTCATTTACTGCTTGTTTTCTTAAAATAAAAATAAAAAATAAGACTAGCTTTTTTAATTTTTCTGAATTCTACCTATTGGTTTTCTTTTTATTATACAATAAACAAAAGCAAAAAAGGCCTCTAACACTAGCTTGCTCTATTCTTTCGGTTTTCTTTTTATTTATTATATAATTTAAAAAAAAACCTTGCTACGTGTACTGCGTTAAGCTAACAGAGACTTGTTATAGCACTTGCGTATCATTGCTCTTTTGTTGATTTTGATTGCTTCCATTGTCCTCATTTGTAAGTCTCTTTGGATAAAAGAGTCTGCTAAATGACTAAATGTAAATGTAATGCAAATATAGTTATCGGTATCAGCTACTATCAGTCGATGTCTACTTATGAAAGTCGCTTACGTACCCAACACAAACCTTATTTTCTCACAGGATGCTTCTCCACTGACAGTGAAACAGAGACGACTGACCAAACTATTACGGCATGATCACTGATGAGATAAATTCAACGGACTGTATAAATGCAATATTTACCAATAAGCTCAAGAATGCTGCCACTGCGTGCGCGGCTCTCAGTCTCTTCTCTGAAGACACTGGTGTGTGATATTTTGCCACATGTGATGAGTGCGTTCAGGAGCTCAGGGGGAGGAGTGCGAAACACCTGCTGCAGAAGCTCCAGAGATGCCGTCACCACATTATGATCCCAGTGCTGCGTGTAGTGCAGGGTCAGTTCATAGACCTAAGAAACAAAGAATTCACAGCAACACACAATGAATCATAACAACATAGCAAAACTGCTGAAAATTCAGCTTTACTGAATGTAGCGAAGGAATTTCAATAAATGATTAAGGGGGAGCCAGGAAAATCCTGTTTTCCATCATACCAATAAGTCAAATCACAAGAATACAATGAGCTTTTTCAGCTCTGGTACCTGAATGAGCTGCTCAGGTGTAGGGGTGACGTCTGCCTCTTTACGAACGAGCCCAAAGCTGCCCTTCAGACTGGTGTTAGGAGCCTGCTGCTGAAGAAGAGGCATCAGGTTGCGCAACATCAGTAATACACCCAGAATCAGGTGACTGGAATGTTCCTCATCCACTGGCACAACCAAACCTGAGAGAGAGAAAACAGGAAGATGAATTAAGACATCTGAAACACACCGTTTGACCATGTTTTTCCAGTGTATGTGTTTCAGAGTGTGTGTGAGCGTCTTACTGAGCAGCACGTTGAGGAGCCAGGTGTAGAAGTAGTGTGTTCTGCGTGAGTGCTGACACACACTGACAGCCGAGCTGGCCGCTGTTCGGCGAATAGTGGGAGAACTGGACTTCAGATTGGCAACAAAGGCCTTCAGCAGCATCTACATACACATTCACAGAGTGACATCATAAGTGCCACATTCAAAGTGATTGGGATAAGAATCATTTATTGAATATGATAAGAATGTGAATGAGTAATTTAAACATGAAGTGAGATTATGAAATCATATTGTTTAATTTGCGCTACTAATTATAATACTTTATACTTTTAATACTTTGAGAATACTTTAATTAGTTTTTTTATTTTGTAAGAAAAGGACGTAAGAGAAGTCTAGGAACATTAATTAGTGTTTTCCCTTGCGAATCTGTGATCCCTCTTCTGCAACAGATTGTCATCTGAAGAGGTACATTAGTATTCAAAGTACAATTCTTCTTTAGAAATTAGTATTTCTTTTTCAAAAGTGACCTTAAAGACATGCATACTACTTCTGTTTTAATAAAAAAAAATGTTCTTTTGAACTTTCTTGAAAAAGTATTATGGTTTCCACAAAATTAAACAGCAAAACTCTTTTCAGCATAAAATCATAAAAAATCAGCATATTAGAATAATTTCTGAAGGATCATGTGACACTGAAGACTGAAGTAATGGTTGCAGGAAATTCTGAGTATTTTTGATCGAATAAATGCAGCATTGGAGAGCATAAGAGACTTCTTTCAAAAACATAAAACAATTTTACAGACCCTAAAATTTTGAAAGGTTGTGTATTGTGATTTGTCTTTGTCTCCTGTCTTTCCAAGGACCTTCACTTGACCTTGCATGTGAAATTTGTGCATTAAAGGGGTCATATGATGCGATTTCTAGTTTTCCTTTCTCTTTGGAGTGTTACAAGCTGTTTGTGCATACATAGATAAGATCCCTGAAGTTGCACAGACTATAGTCTCAAAACCAAAGAGATATTCTTTATAAAAGTTCTCTGCCATGCCCCCCTAAAACAGCTCATTCAAACACGCCCTCACATGTCTACGGCATGGTGTGGGGATATTTGCAAAACACTGCCAAATGTATATGCAAAGAAAGAAGGCGGAACTATTACTCTCGCTGTAGTATTGTTGCTGCCCCTGGCTCCCTGTCCTGGAGACGCTGTTTCGTTGTGAAAGCAAAGTACTTTGTTTGGGCTTCCAAAAGAGGATATAATCAGTATTATCAGTTATGTACCCACTGGATGCAACAAATGCCTAGTTTATAATGGGTTTTATTGTTTTTGTGTCATCGCGCTGGGATACGGCATCACAATACGGTGAGGGGGCGTAACATTTCCGTCTCACACATGAGGTATTCAGCCAATCACAACGCACTGGAAAGCTGGCCAATCAGAGCAGGCCTCACTTCTCAGAACGATGAGCTTTGTAAAAATCGACGCATTTCAGAAAGACGGGACATAGAGGAGCAAAAATAATGTACAGTATGTGGAAAATTATGTGTTTTTTTAACCTTAAACCGCATAAACACATTGCATTACACCAAATACACAAAATAATATTCTTTTTAGCAACGTTATATGACCCCTTTAATGAATTTAGCTGGATTTAAACATACGTAAACTACACTAAACTGACAAATCTCCTGTCTTTAAATGTAAATGTGTTCTTGGCAAGGGAACAGACTCTTTCCGTCTCCTACTGATGTGAGGGAGAGGAGGCTCATGGATAATTAAATCCAGTCTGAGTCACATTCCATATTGGGAAGATGATGTCACCACTGCGCATTCACGGCTTCAGACAGTGAGAGAAGATAACGTGTGGGAAATCCTGCACTGAGGTGCCAAATCACAGAATTCAGGCCAGGGGCCATGGTTAATATGGTGGTGTTGTGACATTTGAGTCAAATGATTTCCACATGAAAATCAGGTGATGTGGTTCTTTAAAGCGCAACATTCAGCTAAACCATAAAACATTGGTTACAGTGGTTTCCTTTGAGTTTTTCATTATAGTACTGAACTCACAGACTGCAGTTATTACCTTGATCTCTCCATCATTGGCAAAGTGTCCCAGGGCGGCCATGATTTTAGGAATTGAAGAAGAAAGAGTTTCCTGCACAGTCTCCTCCTGACGTTTAGTGATCCGTGTCAGACATGGCAGAAGATTCACAAGGTACGGCCTGAGGAGAACAAAAATTCATGTGTGTTTGCTGATCATTACAATTAGAAGCATGATTTTCATTTTGTAATCACTAACCCAATATCAGTTTCACTTATTCCTGAGCAGACCAATAGAAGTAATTGACTTTAAGTCAATAAGCATACCTGCATTTCTGAGGACGCACTAGGTGAGCAAGCTCAGCAAACCTCCACAAGGCTGCCCGCAGACTCCGAGAGGCAGCGTTCTGTGGAAATAAACAGAGCAGTGCTTTATTAGTGATCTGTACATTTCCCTAGAGAAAACAAGACCCCTGTACCTACGAAAACTATACAGTATGCCATTTCCAAAAACACTCTCACCTAGAAAAAACAATAAAGCATTGTTTATACCAAGAACAAAGCAAAATGAATAACAGACCAACTGTCTATTTGCACCCAAAGAAAAACAAAATATATAACCAATCAGACAATATATTCCTTGTGCTCAGAATCCTATACCAGAATTTCATGACTAAACTCTCTCTCATATGGAAGCCCGTTTCCGCCACTGAATAAAAATAAAAAAGGTTATTGCGACCTTTTATCTCACAATTCTGACTTTTTTTTTCCTCAGAATTGCGTGATATAAACTCACAATTGTGAGTTATAAAGTCAGAATTAAGTAATATAAACTCGCAATTGCAATATAAAGTCAGAATTACGATTTAGAATTATGTTTTTATTCTGTAACAATTCTGACCTTTTCTCCCGCAATTGCGAGTTTATGTCTTGCAATTCTGACTTTTTTTTCTCAGAATTGAGAGGTATAAACTCACAATTGTGAGTTATAAAGTCAGAATTACGTGATATAAACTCGCAAATGCAAGTTAAAGTCCAGTTTTGAGGGGGGGGTTGTGGACTGATATGTTCGATTTTTTCGATATGTGCGAAAAAAGTCAGAATTGCAAGATATAAATTCGCAATTCTGAGAAATAAAAAGTCAAAACAAAACAATAACCAATTGTTTATATCTCACAGTTCTGACTTTATTTCTCAGTTTATATCACGCAATTCTGAGAAAAAAAAAGGCAGAATTGTTAGATAAAAAGTCGTAATCACCTTTTTCATTTTTTTATTCAGCGGCCCAAACGGGCTTCTATACTCTCACCCTCAATATCAAATGTAAAAAAAAAAAAAAAGGGGGGGGGGGGGGGGGGGCAAGAAAAATTTGTGTTACATCCAAATCTCATAAAAAGAATACAATCTGATTCACCTTTTTAATCTCTTTGTACAGTTCAAGCTGTAGCCTTGGCAAGTTGGAATCCATCAATGCCTGCAAGAAATTATTTAATGTAAATGTACATTACATAATAATGTAATGTAACTGTAATCATCATTAGAGTCCAAATGATATATATGAGATATATCAAGTGTACATGACTTACTTTGATGATTTTGTTGAGGCACTCATCTGCCACCATCCTGACGTCAGACTCCTTGTCGTCACTGCACAACAAGAACATTTCCATAGCGATTCCGAGAAGTTTCTGGAACTCTGGAGAAGTCCTGATAAAGTCACAGTGAAAAAGTCTCAGTGGAATCACATACATTACATACACAGCTGTGACAACAATATTAGCTTGCTAACAAACTGTAGGCTAAAACTTTCAAACTAGCAGCGGCCCTGATAAAATGTGCATTATGTATATTTTGTCCCAACAAAAGCAATTTGACTTTGCCACTGATTAAGATTATAAAAGAAAAGCAGGAGACTACACATTTGAGTGTGGTCTGTTCCTTTTTAAATCCAGATGTTACTATCAGCAAATCCCTCAAACACTAACAGCTCCAAGAGAATGTCGTTGTGCAGCTGTTGTGCAGTCTAGCAATAATTCTGCTGGCCAAAAAAGTAAATGCTAACTGAAAAACAAGGTTGTGGTTACACAGTTAGGCAAAGAATGAAGCCCCTTGAGTCCGATGTAGCAAAATGAATAATAAACTTCATATTGCTACAGTGTGTATATGACCTGTACTGCTCCAGATTCAGCTCTAGTTTAGCGTTAGGATGACTGCAGCAAGGCCAGTAAAGCCAAAACAGTAGAAAATGAGCTGTTATGACTATAAGACCATTTATAAGTCAATTCTACCATTAAAATTTCCAAAAACTATGTCAAAGCCCAGGACCGTTTTCCCCAAGTTCAGCCAGGATTTCACTACATCTGTATTGTCCCTAAACTTCTGAACAGTAGTGTATATGCTGACAGTACAGTACATTCAGAAAGATCCTATCAAAAAAGTCTGCGCAGGCTTTTTACAATAAAAGTTTACAATACTCTTTAATTTACTGCCATTGTTTTTCCAAACAGATTTATTTTAAATTCAAGTGTAGTCAAGCTGAGAGAATTTGACTTCAAGCGTGCTGGCACTCACATTAAAATTTGCAAGGCCACTTGTAATAATTCAGGATTTTTAATCTTGAATACCTTCACTGAATTTACATTGTAAGGGTGAAAAAGCCTAGCCACAGCATCAACAGGCTTTTGTCAATGACTCATAAGACATGACCAAATCTGATTATCCTTAATCTGATGTGTCCGTCCATTGACTATTGCATACCTCAGCGACTGTGCCACAATGTTTTCACATATCGTCAGGCAATGAGTTACTCTGTCCTTTTTGGTTGTAGCAAGGTCTTTTTTTCTGTAAGAAAACATAATATTACTGGAAATGTCACGAAAACAAACACAAACTGAATTTATAACATTTGATTAAACACATGAATAATATCTCCAGCATATATTTTCTTCATAAGCATACACAAGAGCTGCTAATACGCAACTCAACATGAATAGAAGCAACTGAGTTGTAAATCTGACATTAATCTGTAAAGTCAGTGAGTATATTAAGTTGGGCCACAGTCAGCCAGATACTGTTTATTTTCCAATACTGATTACCTAAATCCATTAGGTTAATGTAAAATGGCTACCAATGCAGCAATAAAGCTGTTCTTCTGAACCACGGCACATATAACATCACTGTTCACTCGTGGTGATCTACAACAAATCTGAATTTATTTAAACACAACCAAATGACTTCAGCAGAGGAGCATTCAACCTTGAAAAACTAAATATGTAATAGGTTATCTATTACAGTGGTTGACGCATGATCACTTAGAGGCTTGGCAGACAGGTCCTTTAACATCTAAAATAGTACCAAACAGTTCATTTTGGGACATTTTAGAATCAGAATGATAATGAGCTTTATTGCCAGGTATGCATTTTCTTCTTATTATTTTTTTTTTGGAGACAGAAGCTCCACAGTGCAGCTTTATTAATTTTTTTACCCAGAAAAATGTCAATCTGTCATTAATTAATGCATTTTCATGAATAACAAATGCAATGAAAAGTCAACTCGGCTATTCAAATGCATCTGGTGTCTTAAATGAGGAAATCGCTTCATTTATTTACACACAATTCCAATCCAATGGGAAATTTTGCAAGATTTGAATAGATTCAATACATGGAGCTGAATATTGGCTTGAAGCAATTTGAATTTTTTTTGTATCTGATGGCATTGAGTCACGTTGAGTGGCATATGCAAGTAAAAACACGTTTTGTAAGATGATGTAAAATGAGGAGATGAACAGATTCATAGAACTACTTAATTTACACAAACATTTCTCAGTATGCGTTTTGGTTCAGCAATCAAGAATTGATTGTTTTCTACTGGGTTTTCTAGACTGTTTTAACGTGTCATGTGACTTTAAGCCCAAAACAACAACAATAACCAGCTTTATACGAGAAAGCCCTCCTGCATGTGATGACAAGATTACTACAGCGACTGTGTCAGGTGATGAAGATGAAGACGAAGAAGCAGCAGTAACATGAGCTCAGCACTCACTGTTTCTGGACGAGCTCCTCGGCCGACAGCGGGCCTTGCTGCTGCTGGAATGATTTGAGCGACTCAAACGCCTTCATCAGCTTCTCCATGGTGGCCATTTTTTCAGAAGCACTTGTCTGGATGGAGTCTGACTGGAGAGCTGGTAATATTTACAAACTCAACGCTGCAGCCAGAGTAAGAGCTCTGCTGTCGGGCGCCGAAGGGAAACTGAAGCTGTCGTCGAGGTCGCACAGTGGCCAAAACCCCCTCAAATCCGATCTAATTTCCACACACCATCCGATTATGACCGATATTCAAACCAAATAATCAGAAGGTAGTTGAAAACATTTCCAGTTCTGAAAGCCATCTTAAAGCAGGGTAAGGGGAGAGACGGTTCTGCTGTATTTCCGGGTTAATAAAACTCCTGTCAAAATTAAAGTCCTCTTTGTCATAATAAAACCTATCCACGACGACGTTTATATCTGTAGGGAGTTTGAGTGACATGAACTAATACAAGACTATCGCCAGATCAGTTACTAAAGTTAGATCTGACTTGCCTTCAATCACTGCTGTATGCAAAATGCAGGTAAAAATGAACAAACTTTACGCACCTAGTTGTGTTTTTATCTTTTCATGAAAAGTTTTAAAAGCAAAAACATTTTTTTTATTATTATTATTAGGCTATTGTTTGAATGCAAAGCATAAAGCATGTAGAACTCGTTTGCAATTATCCACCATCTTTGAAAACTGTATTCTGTCCATATAGGAAGACCAAGACAGCAGACTAATAAATCTGAATTAGGCTTCAAAATTCAAGAATCAAATATAATATAAAGGTCATTTCTAGTGTGTAATTTAGCAGGTGTGATGCTGATGTTATACTTCCATGTGAATACTTACTTTTATTCGGGAATAAAAACACAATCAGACAAAAAATCACTTACAAAAACGTTCAAATTATTTTAAATAAACAGCACGTGATTTTGAATGTTGTCAGATTAAGAAGAGGCATATTATAGGAGTATAAAATGTCTCTCTTGACTTTCATATATATTCCATTTTTCTACTGATTATTTAACTAAAAAGGCATGTATAATGCTTTCATGGCTTAAAAATAAGCATTTCATATTCATATTCACATATGGATTGTTTTTTTTTTCTTCACGTGAAAGGTCGTTCCAGTTTTCTTGGCTTGGTCGGCCAGTTAAAATCTCTGCACAATCTTCAATTCCATCTACATCATTGGGTTCTCCTGTTGCCCAGTACCTGAACATAACAGTTTTAATTAAAAGAAATCTCTATAAACTTTCTAAAACACAGAGTTTCCATATATTTTTAGAATTTTTGCTTGGGGGAAAAAAAAACTCATATAAATCAGATCTCACTCTTTGATTACTTCAGCGTTGTCCACCCATTTCCACACTCCCTCAGTAACATTTACAGAAAGGCCTATCCATATGTTTATTTGGACATTAGATATGAATTCCTGTTGCAGCCCATATGTAAAGAAATGGTTAGCACCCAGGTGGGCAAAATTATTTGAAACCAATGATAATGGTACATATTGTACAGACACAGTTATCTGAGATACCATCACATTTCATTGACTCTTAACTCTAAGGCTTGTCTCTTTTTGCACTCTCACTGACCTGTTCCTCTGGACTATTTATGATCACAAGATAAGCTCCTTTCTCAGCACAGCGGTGTCTGCTCTCATTCCACGAGAACATTGTAGCAGAGACACAATAAATATGAGAGGAAAAGTTGCTCCTTCCTGTCATGCACCCTTAAAAGATTATAGTTGTAAAAAATGACTATGTCACTGTGTATGTACAAATATGTTATGCTGAGGTGAAACTAACTACAATATTTAGACAATATTTACCTACCAACTAGTAGCAGCTTTTCTAAAGTCTGTACTATTTTCATTTGGATTTTTTCACTAGCCTGCAGCTGATCTCTCTCTATAGTCAGATTGTAGTAACGTCTATTCAGATAGTCCTGATCATCTATACACTGGTCATAGTCAGTCTTGAACTGGACAGTGTCTGTTCTGTATTAAATGCCAGAGCTATGAGACCAGCCAGCAGAATACCGAACAGCAACGCCAGGCACACAACCACCACTTTGCAGAACACTGAAGAGCCTAAATGAAAAAGAAAACAGGCTAGTCTACATTTATAACTGCATTATCATTCAAATGTACTATATTTTGTAGCCTACCTGTTTCCTGAGGCTCAGTCTGGTTGATTTGAGACTTTGGAGTCCTTGCAGTGAATTCTTGATTGTATGCAGCCACAGATGTGCTGCTACAGTCGACTGTGTTCGCTCTGTCTTTCCTACTGAAACTGATTCCAGTTTCAATCCTACCTGTGTAAAAAGCAGCCTGCAGTTTCAAACTTCATGGCTATTTGGGTAGATATATGCTGTATGCATCTGATCAGCTGTTTGTTAATATTAAAACATTTACAATGGCAGAAATATGTACATAAATGTACAATAAGCAGAAATGCTCAGTGATAATAGCTGCTTAAAACTACTTGTCTACAGTTTTGGTTGCTCTGTTTTGATTTCACATTAAAACAATTGTAAAGTCACTACATTGTAGACCAATATATAATAATTAATTGATAAACAAATCAGATATACTCACTGTGTGATATACTCACTTTTCTTTATAGGACACCTACTTACACTATAAAATTATCTTTACTTCCTCCTCGCAGGAATAGATTAGTAGCTGTACTAACTGGGTTTTGTTTTCTTTCACACTAAACTACAACAAAGTTTTATGAAATGTTGACTGTATCCATTAATGCATAGATACCAGATTAGAAACTGTTGCTGAGTACTGCAATATAAATGGCAAGCTGTTTACACATTTACAAATGTTATGTTGGTAGCGCCTTTTGTAGTTTAAAGTGTCACAACAGTGACTACTTATTAAATGTGGTAGACCAGCAATACATAATCAAAACATAATATCAAAATAACTTTACTTATTGCTAGTGAAATGGATGTATTTGAATTATGGTAATATTGCTGCTTTTGATGAACAGAATGAAGCTTGTTTTTGTTGTTATTAGAAAACATTAGTCATGACCTTCACAATTGTCCTGGTCAAAAACATTGTTTATTTATCATGGTTATCAATGTATGCATTTTACAGTGATCAGAAGTAAATCCATTGTTTGTGTTGTTTCACACAGAAAAGATTCTTTTGTGCCAAATGTTATCCAGACAACATTGTTTTGCAAAAAGAAAGAAAGAAAGATTACAACAGCAAGCAGATATTCATTGCAGACATTTGCACTCTCAAATACTGTTCGATCCCAATGCCATGTCTCTCTGCTTCTTAAAAATCAGAAATGAAATAAACATTAAAGCTTCAATAAATATTTATTTTAGTTCTCTTATTTTCCTTTCATTTGTTCTCTAAGCTTTGAAAAGCACATCATTTCTTTTATTTGGCCTTCATTAAACATCCTGACTAGTGGAGAAATTAATACAGCAGTCAAACTAAAGGACAGAAGCAATGGAAATGCATTGCAAATGTATGTATGCTTACTGATTTTAGCTATGCGTATAAAATAAGATACTACTAGAGGAAGATAACAAATCAGGATAGATGCTAAACTATGAGAGATGATATTGAAGGCCTTCCTTTTCTGCTGGTTCTCAACAGCTCTGCCTCTGTCAGTTTTATTGTGTCTGTCTTTTCTTGTTATCTCTACATTTGTTCGTTTACCTGGTCCTGGACGCTTCAGAGCATAAAGGACTGAAGCGCAACAAAATGAGATTATTGTCACTGCAATGCAAAAAACCAAAAAGAATACATGATCTGGGAAATATTCTATTCCGATAAAAATGAGCCTCACACTGTTGGCCGCTCCAATTAGCCAAGCTACTGTTGCCAATGCAATCCTGTACTGGATGCCCTTGTATCTCAGGAATATTACGGGATGAATCATTGCCAGGTAATGTTCCATGCACATGCACATCTGGAGAAGAGGCCTGACTGTCCAGCAGAGACCAATGAAAAAGGCAACCAAACGATCACCTGTCACAGTGGGATAGCTGGTAATAAATGAGTCTATAATGCAATTGATGCAAAAAAAACAGCTCCACTATATTGATATTCAATGGAAAGACAGAGTTTGGTTTGATGTGAATGAACACCCAGAGGGTCCAGCAATGGATTGGTGTTCCCACAATGGAGAAAAGTACTAAAGTAACAAAAATGACAAGGCTGCCAATGTGTCCCTTGCAAATACAGACCCATATTATAGACTCGTCGAATACAGAGAGTGTATCATTGATTTGGAAGGATGAATTGCACATGTTTGTACAGAACTGGGGAACATAGAAACAAATAAGTCTGAACAAGTCTTGAAAAGCATTGACTTAAAAAACGAAATTGAGAAATCATTGAAAGAATTGTCATACCTGAAATGATACAGAAAAATATACAGAAAAATTATTTCAAGAAGTGTTTCCAGCAGTGAAAAATTCACAAAAGTGCCTCATCCACCGTTTCATCCATTTATATGGAACTATAAATGTACCTGCCCGCTCCTATTTTGTTTGCATATTGTCATTGTTTGCTAACTTATGTCATTGGCAAGTGCTTATGAACATCAACAGCTGGAAAAGAACAATTATTATTCCTATAAGGCATTTATTGCAATGTCTTGCTCTATATTCTTTAAATTATAAGAACTTTTTTGTGATCTATTTTTCATACAAAATGTATCAAGTTATTTAAATGCAAATAGCAAAACCTTAAAAATATGAAAAGATATATAAATTATTATTGAAATTATTTTGAAACTGATATAAAATTACATTTGAAAATTCAATAACCACAGAAGGCCTATTTGCTAGATGATTTGCTCTCTATATGCAAAAACAGAAGATTTCAAAAGTGCATCCAATAAGTTGATCCCAAGCCTCTATTTTAATGTGAGAGTCAATGCAGTAAGAATAACATGAATAGTCTTATGCAGAGAAACTCACAAACAGATGAACGAGGAAAAACACAAGGGAAGATGGGAGTCATAGCTGGAGTGTAGACGGATGGAGATTGCTGGAGAGGAAAGCATGTAGGCTAGGTAAAAGGGTAAGTGATAGTATTAGTACCTTCAGGTAAGTGATAGTACCTTCAGGTAAGTGATAGTATTAGTTTGTATAATAAAAAATGAAATATATTTTTAAATCTGGCTGATTTAAATTCCAGACCAACTCCTATGTCCCCTTTAGTGCTTCTGGTAACTCTGACATTTGGATTAGTTCAATTAACTCAATTTAGTAAATTTTGTATTTTTTTTTTTTGTAACATTCAGAAATACAAGTTGATCACTCTCTATGTGACAAATGCCATTAATTTTCCTCTTAAAATGAAAATAAGGGTTACAGAAGCAACAGAATGTACCTCATCCAACATGTTTCATATGCTTGTCAGAAACTATAAATGCTCCTGTATCCATTCAAAATGTGTTTGAGGACTGCTCCTATTGTTTTAGCTCATGTCATTAATGTGTGTTTATGAGTGATAGTTTCAATAGTATATGAAATGGTCCAAATAAATTTTGGTACAGTATTTGAATAGAAAATTCTGACCTTAGAATGTTATTGTAGACAGGCATGTTTTAACACCATTTTTCAGTAGCAATAGGGTTTTGCATGTACTCGCCAGGTGTTTGGCCAGGTCTAAAAGCAACATGTCATAAGGACACTATAAAATAAAATGCTAAGATTTGCAAAGCAGCCTCACTGATTCAATGGGGGAAAATATATGCAGTGTAGATAGTAAAATGTGCCATTCATTTCAGCTATTGACATATTTTTATTGACATTTTTGTTGTTTGCTTTCATTAAAACCGTAAAAAATTAATAAAAAAAAGTCAAGCCATTTGTTTTCAGTTGTTTTTTAATTAATCAAATGCATAGTAATTACACATAATTTTCAGAACAAGGGTAATATCTTTTAACAAAACTGGTTATATTAAAATGCACAAAAGACACATACCAATTATGTAAAAAAAAAAAAAAATGTAATTACGAGTTGAGCACAAACAGACAGATATTACGTTATTACACTCTATGTCACATCCCTTTTAAGAAATCTAAAATGAAATAATCCTTAAACCTAAAGGGTAAATTTACACGACAACACTGTACTAAGAAACTGCAGGTGAGGAAGGTAGGCCCACTGTGCAAGATGCCCGTCTTGCAGCTGATGCAGCAGCACAGCATGTCTGAATCTGTACCCCCAATGCAGCAGATACAATTATGATCCTCTTGCATACAGACGACAACATTGTCAAAATGATCCCTGTTCACAAGGATCTGTGAAAACAACTAAAAATTCTGTATTTTGCATGCCAGGCCAGTAGTTGGCAATGTCACGAAGACACTATGTGTCTGTGCACACATAAAGACTGAATGTCTGTGCATGATGTCACAATTCTCACAAATTTTTGTAGTTTAGAGACATTAATGGTCTCTTTTCAAAACTATGTACTTTGAAACCTGTTTTTAAAGGTTTGCATTTTCAGCCGTCCAAGACGCTGTTCTCATGTAAATGAATGTTCGAAACACATGAATAGTTTTCCATTTTTAGTTGAAAACGGTGTCGGGTAAATAGCCCCTGAGCTTTGAAAAGCACATGATGTGTTTCAGATGGCCTTCACTATACATCCTGAATAGTGGTGACATGAATACAGTAATTACAGTGATGGACAGAATAGGTGGGGCAAATTCACATAAAAATATGTGTGTAGTGACTATATCAGCTAGGCACATGAGATAAATTACTACTAGAGGAAAATAACAAACTAGGATAGACACTAAAATATGAGAGATGATTCTGAAGGCCTTCCTTTTTTGCTGGTTCTCAACAGCTCTGCCTCTGTCAGTTTTGTTGTTTCTGACTTTTTCTGTCATGTGTACATTATTTCGTTCTCCTGGTCCTGGATGCACCAGGGCACAAAGGACAGAGACAGAGCAAAAAGAGGTTGTTATCACTGCAATGCAAAAAACTAAAAAGAACACATGATCTCGAAAAAAGTTAAGCTTGATAGAAACAAGCCTTGAGCTGTTGCCCACTGCAATTAGCCAAGCTACTGCTGCCGATGCAATCCTGTACTGGATGGCCTTAAATCTCAGGAATATTACTGGATGAATCACTGCCAGATATTGTTCAATACACATGCACATCTGGATAAGAGGTCTGAAAGTCCAGCTGAGACCAATGAGAAAGGTAGATAAATTGTAGCTCACTGTTGTTGAATATTTGAAATCGATGAAGTCTGCAATGCACTGGAAGCAAAAAGTCAGCTCCAGTATAATGATGTTCAGTGGAAACACCATGTTTGGTTTAAAATTCCTTCTGAGAAACACCCAGAGAGACCAGCACTGGATCGGCAAGCCCACAAAGAAGCACAGTACTGAAATGAAAACAAAGACAACAGGGCCAAAATGTTCCTGACACCTGCAGAACCAACTTACATCCTCAACAGTAAATAAGATTGAATTGTTGATTAGGAATGAAGAATTGCACATGGTTGTACAGAACTGGGGAAACAGAAAAGAATGAGTTTGTCATAAAATTTTATGAGCAGCAAATGTCAATTTAAATGATCAGCACTTATACTGTAGTAACACTGGACAGAGGGACTTACTTCTGGATGAAATCTTATAATAAATCTTGCACTGTGTGTGTAATTTTACTCCTAAATACAGTAACTTGATTAAAGGCATAGTCATACCTGGATTGATGGTACAGCCTGCAAAGTAAGAATTGTTACGTCTGATGCCAGCAACGACAAGCCACCAAAAGTACCTCATTCGCTTTGCATCATCTGTTCATAGGGAACTATAAATATACCTGTGTTCACTCTTGTTTTGTTTGCATACAGTATAGGTTCACACAGTCAGTGTTTGGGAAGGTGAGTCTCGAAATGTCCTGTTCACACAACAGCTTATAATACAGAGGCTCAAAAAACATCTGTATGAATGCGTAATAGAGTCAACCCTTGTTCTATTTATGACTATCACCTATTACCATAACAACAGTGACTTAAGTAAATATCAAAGATGGTGACGTCAACAACTGCACAGACTTTGTTGTCATATTTGACATGACAAAAGTTCAACTGAGGCACAATTTTACAAATCATACCTTAAAGGGTTATTATAAAAATTCTGTCATTAATTACAAACCTTCATGTCGTTCTAAATCTGTAAGACCTCCGTTCGTCTTAGGAACACAAATTAATATATTTTTGATGAAATTTGAGAGCTTTCTCATCCTGCATAGGCAGCAAGATTACTACCATGGTCAAGGCCCAGGAAGGTAGTAAGGACATCGTAAGGTAGGGCTTTGCCAAAAATATGGTTCTAGCCTTGGTTCGAGCCCCTATATTTTAAGCTGCTGTGTAAATCCCGAACACTGATAGTGTGCACACAACCATAGATTGTGTTTTTTTAACTCCAAATAACAGAACTTTGAATGCAAATTAAAGACTCAAGGACTGACAACCATATGATGCTATGTATGTCATGTAATCAAGAGAAGGATTCAATAGCGGATAATCACAGTTTATTATAGAGAAGAACAGAGTCACAAGTAGCCACGAAGCTCGCACACAGCGTAGATAGGAGACTGACGCAGGGACGCAATGGGCAGCCAGTCTGACTGTAGAATCCTCAGAAGACAGGACAGAAACACACCAGGACCACCGAGAAGGAACACAGTGATACTCTGAGGATTTGACAGTGAGAGTAGCGTTAGCAGATCTTAAATAGTCCCCAGTAACGAGTAACAGCTGGTACAGCTTAGCCCGTAATCACGAGCTGGCCACGCCCACTCATGCCACACACACCACAACAGACAAGCAGGCTGAGACAGTGATTCTATGAATCGTGACAATGTGAATGTGGCCAATGTGTGCTTCTTCAGGTGCTGCAATGAATGAAGCTGATGCTACGTTTACATTGTCAGATTTTGAATTGACAACCAACATATACTTAACAGGTATGAGTCTCGAAATGTTCCGTTCACACAGCAGTTTACAGTAGTGTCACAAATACTGTCTATGTTGCAACAGCAACGGACAGTGACCAAAGTAATATCAAAGATGGCAACGTCCATAAAAATGAAAAGTCTTATCACTTTTAACATGACAGGAGTCGGGCTGTCAGGCTGTTGAGCTGCAAATTCATCTGTCAAATCTTCATTAACCAACATCAGCTTTTTTATTTGGGTGGAGAGCGGAGCATTTTGCGAATACAAAACTGATGGAGTTCCAGTGGAGAAGAACAGTGACTGGATCTTAAAACCTTCATATGACACGCAGCTCATATTTGTTATAGGTTGTAATATTTGCTGTAAGTGATCACATTATTACCACATTATGAAAACCTGCAACACACGCGTTTGTGCAAACCAAAGCAGCTCTCTTGCATTGGATAATGTGATAGACATCTAGTTTGGTTATATAATGTGGTTGTTACTCCCTTAATTAAGTATACCGCATGCAAGGACTCATATACAGAACTGACAACCATATTCTGCTGCTGTGTGAAGGTGGCCAGGACATTCTCAGGACACTTTCAGTTTGCATTATCTGGATCAGCTGTGATTTAATTCAGCTATGTGACAACATGACAAAGACTGGACAAATGTGGGCATGACATGACAAAAATGGGCAAAAATGTTAGGTGACAGTTTTAGTAACTTATCACATTCTTTAAATAAATAAATAGGCTAACTAACTAACATCAGTCGAGAAAGATTTTCTATAAAGTGCAAACTACAAAAGCATCTCATCCACTACATCTGTTCATCTGGCTCTGTGCTTACTCGTATTGTGTTTGCATAGTGTTGTACCTGTTTTTTAAGTTAATTTAATTTACTAATTGTATAAGAATGCTTTTATTTGAATAGAACATCATAGTGTTGTCACGGTCCTGCTGGTGTGCCCTGGTTGGCCACCAGATGTCACTGGGTGTTTGTTTGAGCACATGGCTTGTTGTTTGTGCCATGTGCTCTCCTGTCTATTGTCTGACCCCGCCCTCCTTGTTATCTCATTATTGTTTCAGTGACTTCACCTGTGTCCTCCTCGTTTGTCTCCCTATTTATTCTCCTGGTATCTGCAGTCCTGGGCTGTTTCGTTCTGTCACGGGTGGGGAGAGATGAAGACTCAAAGGCTGGCGAAAAAGTTTGTCTCTTAATAAAAGAGAACAAAAACCACCCCGAAGGGGAAAAACAGGCAGACAGAGAACTGCAGTACCTGCAAACATACCCACACACAACTTTAAACATCTAACATGAAATAACGAAACAGCACAGGACTGCAGACACCAGGAGAATAAATAGGGAGACAAACGAGGAGGACACAGATGAAGTCACTGAAACAATAATGAAATAACAAGGAGGTGCTGTTGTAAAAAAAAAATGCTTGCACTCTAGTCTTGTTGATGGTCTTTGTAGACGGACATTGGAACTCATTCAGTATGCAAGCACACATGTTTGTGCATAAAACCTTTTTTTCACACAAAAGGTTTTCGATAACAATTACATTAAAATCAAATTTATAACGAAAAAAAAAATCAATGAAATCACCCAGAAATTTACAGACTTCTAGTGGCCTAAAACCGTTCAGACAAATATTTGTAGTTTTTTATAAAAACATTGAAAAACTAATGTACTTACACAAGTATTGATTATTTTGAGTAAAAATATTTGTTTCATAGTTTACTGAAGTTTATAGCTGGTTCAAGATGATAAAATTGTGTTTCGTTACCACGTCTCACATAGTTACCTATTCTTTGCATTGTTCGCAGTTGTTTGTGCTATTTAATTTCACTGGATATTGGCAGGGTATGGTAGACATCAGAAAAGTTCCCAGACTGGTGTTAAAAAGAAATTTATTTCAAAACTTTCAAAAACTCTTTAACTGACTATTTACAGTTGGCTGTGTTAAATGCTATATGAATAAATAACAAAGTGATTAAACGTATCATCAATTTGCAACAAAGTGGGTAAATTCTTTTGTCAAAACACTGGATATTTCGAGCCACCAGGGGCCCACAAAGCAGGGTCTGTTTTAATTAATTTATTAGTGACATGCAAGCACTGGCTCAAAGGGTTTTCTGTCATAATAAAGTACACATTTAAGCAAGGAGTGGAAAGATGTGGCTTCCAGTCAGGGTGTAACTTAGGACCTCCATAATGCTCAGAAACAGCCCCAAAACACATGCTATACACTTCAAATTTGCACAAAAGATCAGTCTCATGAAAATGATTGAATAATATATCTATATTACTATTCTGTCCTAATGTCACACCTCTTATAATAAATCTAAAACCTAATCATCTTTGAAGCTCCAATTTCTTTCACTTTGTCTTATTTTCCCTTCATTTTGTCTTTAAACAGCACATTATGTGCTTCAGATGGCCTTCCCTATACATCCTGACTAATGGTGAAAATAATACAGCAGTTACAGTGAAGGACAGTGTTAGTGGAACAACTTCACATAAATATACATATTTACTGATTTTAGCTATATTCATAAAGTAAATAACAACCAGAGGGATGTAACAAATCAGAAGAGATGCTAAAATATGAGAAATTATTCTGAAGGCCTTCCTTTTCTGCTGGTTCTCAACAGCTCTGCCTCTGTCAGTTTTATTCTTTCTGTCTTTCTCTGCCATCTCTACATTCTTGCGATCTCCTGGTCCTGGACGCTTCAGGGCGTGAAGGACAGAGGCACAGCTAAAAGAAATTATTATCACTGCAATGCAAAAAACAAAAAAGAATATGTGATCTTTAAAATAGTTCACCTCACTGAAAATGAACCTCAAGCTGTTGCCCAAAGCAATTAGCCAAGCTGCTGCTACCAATGCAATCCTGTACTGGATGCCCTTGTATCTCAGGAATATTATGGGATGAATCACTGCTAGATATTGCTCAATACACATGAAGATCTGGAGCAGAGGTCTGACAGTCCAACTAAAACCAATGAGAATATTAGCTAAACGGTCACCCTCCACAGAAGGAAATCTGATAACAATTATATCTATAATGCATTGAATGCAAAAAAACAGCTCCAGTATAGTGATGTTCAGTGGAAACACCAGGTTGGATTTAAGGTTCCCATGGAGAAACACCCAGAGAGACCAGCAATGGATCGGCGTTCCCACGATGAAGCACAATATTGAAGTAAAAAAAGTGGCAATAGGGCCAAAATGTCCCTCACACATGCAGAACCAGTCCATCGATTCATCAAATATGAAAGTTTTATTGTTGATGGATGAATTGCACATCCTGGGAAAAACAGAAATGGGTCAGTGTGCTGGCAAAATAACATTTTCATTACATTCCATTTTATACTACTGTAAACCTGTAAAACCCAAATTTTAAAGCATTTTATTTAGTAGTAAGACAGATAGAAAAATGTATTTCTGGATCCAGATTGCCACTATTAATTTAATAGGTAAACCTGATGTATGAATTAAAATGATTGAAATGTCATACCTGGATTGATGTTAGGTCATGCAATATACAGCCTACTGAAGAACCGTTTTTGATCCCAAGAATCAAAAACTGTGTAAAAAAAAAATAAATCAAGCTGAATGCACCCCATCCGTCATGTTTCATCCGTCAGTAGGGAATTCTAAACGTGTGTGTGTGTGTGTGTGTGTGTGTGAGAGTTTGTGTGTGTGTGCTCCCAATTTGTTTCACATATGTGTGCCTCTGTTTTTCATGTCATAAATCAATATGTTGGAGGGTTTTCTGCAACAGCATCCCATAGGATGCTCCAAGCAAATCTTGGTATAATATTTGAATAGAATATCATAATGTGCTGTCATACATTTAGACAGTTGCTAATTTCACATACAGTCAAATAGATTCAGTTCTATCTTTATTTATTCTATAGTTTGTTTGTTTTATAAAGTTACAATACAATTTGCAATGTGGAGAAAATAAAGGGATGTTACAGCTTTCAAGACTGAAAAAAATGTCCAGCCTGAGTGATAAATAATCTTATTCACAAAAAACACACATAAATAAGCAAAAGAGGGATGTAGCCAATGGACAATGTTATCTTACATTACAAATGGTCTGACTTGTTAGTAACTGATGGTATTTCCAAGAAAAGTGTCTACTCATGTTATGTTTGCATAGAATTGTCCCTGTTGTTTTAGCACATGTCATCAGTATGTTTTTAATCATAATGTTTTTGCTTTTTTGAACAGCTTATTTGTGGGTTGGTCCAAACAAATTGTGGTGCAATGTTTGAATAGAAAATCGGTATTTGTGTTTATAAAAACACCTGTGTTATAGACAGACATTTTGATTGTTTGTTTTTAGTTTTTACATATGATAAATGATCTCTTCATGGACCATTTTACAAGAACACTGTAGTGATAAAACACTGTACTGATAAAATGTGACATTTTAATGGCTCCTTCCATTAAATGTTCATTAAAAATAAAAATCGTCATACTTGTTTCACTAGATTCTATATATGCCACTTAAAAATCTGTTTAAGTAACACATTAATTGTTTCAGTTTTGTGTGCCAAAAACGTTATGTGAATATAATTGCCTAGTGAAAACTTGGAATACATTTTCAAAATCCAAAAAACAAGGGTACATTTATTTCTCAAATCAACTGATATATCCAAATAATCATAACACACATGACAAAAATTATATTGCTGTATAGTGGCAACATAATGCTATGT
This sequence comes from Barbus barbus, assembly GCF_936440315.1. Taxonomy (NCBI): domain Eukaryota; kingdom Metazoa; phylum Chordata; class Actinopteri; order Cypriniformes; family Cyprinidae; genus Barbus; species Barbus barbus. Next base: position 13,071,312 of record NC_136735.1, on the reverse strand, counting down.
ACTAAATGCAATCTTAATTTGTATTTGCACTAATCACATATATATAAATGACAAAATCTAATTTTCACTCCCATGCCACATCTCTTTTAAAATGCAATATTCCTTTCATTTGAAAACATTTGAAAAGCACAGTATGCGTTTCAGATGGCCTTCACTGTACAATCTGACTAGCGGTGAAATTAACAGAGTAATTGGGGTGACTGACAGAATCAGTGGAACAGCTTCACATATATAAGAAGGTTCACTGATGTTAGATATGCGTAAAAAATAAGTTACTACTTGAGGCATGTAACAAATCAGGATAGACACTAAAATATGAGAGATGATTCTGAAGGCCTTCCTTTTTTGCTGGTTCTCAACTGCTCTGCCTCTGTCAGTTTTATTGTGTCTGTTATTCTCTGTCATCTCTATATTCTTTCGATCTCCTGGTCCTGGACGCTTCAAGGCGAGAAGAACAGAAACACAGCAAAATGAGGTTGTTATCACTGCAATGCAAAACCCCACAAAGAATATATGATCTTGAAAGTAATATATCCCATTGGAAACAAGCCTCATGCTGTTCCCCAAAGCAATCAGCCAAGTCACTAAAACCAATGCAAACCTATACTGGATGCCCTTGTATCTCAGGAAGGCTACTGGATGAATCACTGCCAAATATTGCTCAATACACATGCAGATCTGGATGAGAGGTCTGAAAGTCCAGCAGAGACCAATAAGAAAGTGAAGCATGCTCTGGCCCAGTCTATAGGGATACCTGACAACAATGATGTCTACAATGCATTGAAAACAATAAAAAAGCTCCAGTATAGTGTTGTTCAGTGGAAACACCAAGTTGGGTTTGATGTCCCCACAGAGATGGACCCAGAGGTACCAGCAATGGACTGGCGTTCCAACAGAGAAGTACAGTATTGAAGTGAAAAGAACAAAATAAGTCCCAAAATGTCCCTCACAAATGCAGTACCATTCAAATATAGATGCATTCCAGATTACGAAGGATGAATTGCACATGGTTGAACAGAACTGGAGAAATAAAAGATGGATTTTCATAATAATCTTCTTAATTTAATATAAAATATATCAAATATTTACAGATACTTATCATTTTCACATATACATACATAGTTAATGTGTCTCAAAACAGATGACTATAGTACTTCATATGGTGTAAGACTGGACAAAAGACTAATTTCAATATAAACTTTTATATAATGTGCACATAGTTTAACTCTTAAATATATAAGAATGTTTTATATGAATTGAAATTGAAAGAAATATCATACCTGGATTGATGGCACAGAATCTGTTTTATTTGATCCCAGGAGCTACTATCAAACATGCATCATCCAGTTTGTTTGGTCTGTTCATAGACAACCACCAACGTATGTGTGCCCACTCCTATTTTGTTTGCGTATGTTTGTCACTGTTAGCTTATGTCAATGTGCAAATGTGAATATACCCCTTTCACTCATTTTATAGTAATGATACAATGTGAGCTGTGGAGGAGGGTCATCCTGCCTCAAATAACCCATAAAACTTTAGGTTGGAACACCTTTGAAGACCTGCTGCATTTGCACTAGTGATGGGAGAATTGAGACTTTTGAAACTTAGAATTGAAGCAATTGCTCTACAAAATGATTCATGGCTTCCAAGTGCTCAAATACTGCACTCTGAGGAAAGCCGTGTAAATGCTAAATGCCACAGAAGCATGTGTTCAGAGACATTTGCTGCAAAACAGCTTCAGGTGTTGTCAAGTCTAGTATTATCTTTAGCCTGCAATATTTAGTCTTGCATTCATTTGTTGCACTTCAGTCTTTGCATCAAGTATGCAACACTCATAGCAATGGACAAAATAAATGGAGAAATATCACACAAATATAAATGCTGGTCAATTTTAGATATGCACATAAAATAGGCTATAGGTAAATAACAAATCAGGATAGACACTAAAATATGAAAAATTATTAGAAATGCGTTTTCTTTCTGCTTGTTCTCAATGCCTCTGCCTCTGTCAGTTTTATTGTGTTTGTCTTACTCTACCGTTTCTATGCCATATTTGAATAGAAAACCATGGTGTGCTATTATAAACATTGTTATTACACTTTTACAGACTACCTTTCATTAGCTTATATCATTTTATAAAGATACGAGAATACTTTTTGTGTGCAAAGAAAACAAAAATAGAGACTTTATTAAACAATTTCTTCTCTTCTGTGTCAGTCTTCGATGTGCATTCAATACAGTATATCACAATGCATGCGTGTACATTCTTCTGCTGGCAAACAAGCCGCAGCGCATCCGGGTTCAGAATCCCGGCTCCTACGTCAGCAGCATCAAACGCCCATGTCATAGTATTCTCATAAATGTGCGTTGGAGAATGAAATGGAAGAGAATTGTTGAATAAAGCCCATATTTTTGTTTTCTTTGTGCACAAATAGTATATTCTTGTAGCTTTATAAAATTAAGGTTGAACCACTAACACATGGACTATTTTAACAATGTCCTTACTACCTTTCTGTGCCGGGTCTCGGGTCTGATCACCTGTTCTTTGCTGTCTCTGTGTTCGGGTGTTGTGTTGTTGTTGTGTGCGTGGCTTTGTTTTGACAGCTCGCCACGTGCGCATTGTCAGCGTGATTTTTTCACTCGCCGTCCTTGTTTCTCTGCTCATTAGCTCATCTTGTTTCACACCAGGTTCTTGTTATCTTATTAGCTTCCACTTTATAGCTCCCCTTGTTTCTCTGTCTTTTGTCAGACTGTTGTGTTTATTCCCATTGCGACTGTCATAGTCTGAATCGCTTACCTGTCCTGTCTTGTCTCGTTCAGGCTCCAGTGCTCGTAGCTGCAAGTGTATTTTCCTGCATCTCTCTGTGCTGAAGGAAGATTCCCGTGGGCTCCCTTCGGCATCCGCCATCTGCGGACTCGTTAGTGGATTGCTCAGCCTCAGCCTCTCACTCGGATTAGCGAGCTACCCTGTCGGCTTTATCTCCTCTAGCGCTGTCGCCGCTGCTATCCACCCTTCTGTGTGGTAGGAGATTCCAAGTCCACATGAGTAGTCCGCGGAAGCGCTCATCTCCTGTTCTGATTATTTTCTGTTCAATAAAGCCTCGGTTTGTACTCGCATCTGAATCCAGCCTGTTCCCTGACATTCTGGCCCTTGAATGTAGTCCAACCCGAATTCCAGAAATGTTGGGGCGTCTTTTAAATTTGAATAAACTGAAAACTTAAAGAATTTTAAATCACATGAGCCAATATTTTATTCACAATAGAACGTAAGTAACATAACAAATGTTTAAACTGAGAAATTTTACAATTTTATGCACAAAATGAGCTCATTTCAAATTTGATGCCTGCTACAGGTCTCAAAATAGTTGGGATGAGGGCATGTTTACCATGGTGTAGCATCTCCACTTCTTTTCAAAACAGTTTGAAAATATTCTGAGAGTTTATGGAGATTTGGTGTTGGAATTTGGTCCCATTCTTGCCTGATATAGATTTCCAGCTGCTTAAGAGTTTCTGGTCGTCTTTGACGTATTTTTCATTTAATGATGCGCCAAATATTCTCTATATGAGAAAGATCTGGACTGCAGGCAGGCCAATTCAGCACACAGACTGTTCTACTATGAATCCATGCTGTTGTAATAGCTGCAGTATGTGGTTTTGCCTTGTCCTGCTAAAATACACGTCATCTGGAGGGGATCAGATGTTGCGCTAAAATATTTATATACCTTTCAGCATTCATAGTGCCTTCCAAAACATTCAATAAACCCTGCCCATACTGTAGGCACTTATGCACCCCCATATCATCAGAGATGCTGGCTTTTGAACTGAATGCTGATAACAAGCTGGAAGGTCTCCCTCCTCTTTAGCCCGGAGGACACAGTGTGATTTGACACGTGATTTCCAACAAGGATGTCAAATATTGACTCGTCTGACCATAGAACATTTTTACACTTTGAAGCAGTCCGTTTTAAATGAGCCTTGACCCACAGGACATGACAGCGATTGTGTTTACCGACAGTGGTTTCTGGAAGTATTCCTGGGCCCATTTAGTAATGAGAATCATGCCACTGAGTGATGCAGTGTCATCTGAGGGCATCCAACAAAGGTCTTCGGCCTTGTCCCTTACGCACAGAGATTTCGCCAGTTTCTCTGAATCTTTTGATGATGGTATTCACTGTAGATGATCAGATTTGCAAAGCCTTTGCAATTTGACGTTGAGGAACATTGTTTCTGAAGTATTCCACAATCTTTTTATGCACTCTTTCATAGATTGGAGAGCCTCTGCCCATCCTTACGTCTGAGAGACTCTGCCTCTCTAAGACATCCCTTTTATAGCTAATCATGTTACAGACATGATGTCAATTAGCTTAATTATTTGTTAGATGCTCTCCCAGCTGAATCTTTTCAAAATTTCTTGTTTTTCAGCCCTTTGTTGGCCCCTGTGCCAACTTTTTTGAGACCTGTAGCAGGCATCAAATTTGAAATGAGCTAATTTAGTGGATAAAAGTGTAAAATTTCTCAGTTTAAACATTTGTTATGTTCTCTATGTTCTATTGTGCATAAAATATTGGGTCATGTGATTTGAAAGTCTTTTAGTTTTCATTTTATTAAAAATAAAAAAAACATAAAATGAAAACCATCCCAACATTTCCAGAATTCGGGTTGTAGTTGCATTTCATCCAAAATATCTTAATTTGTGTTTCAAAGTTGAACGAAGTTTTTACAGGTTTGGAACGACATGAGGGTGAATAATTAATGACAGAATTTTCATTTTTGGGTGAAGTATCCCTTTAAGTTTATATGTGACAGGATTTACTTGATGGATGATGTGTAATGGGGCCAATGTATATGGGACTTAATTTCTTACTGGGCAGATGCAGCTTGATGTTCCTAAGCCACATCTTTGCAGGTGGTGGTGAGCTGCGTGCCAGACACTCTTACTCTCCCAGTACAAGTAGTCGACTGATGGAACATCTGACGGTTCCCCGCCCCATAGAAACAAGAGAGGCTGGAAACTGAGTATGCACTGGAAGGTTGTGAATCCAGTGGCAGGTTGGTAAAGGAAGTTCTGAGTGTACTCTATTGACTGTGGTAGAAGGTTTGCAGCAATTATACTGAATCCTCCTCTGCGTTTGCCCGTTCGACTGAAGATGGTATCTGGAAGAGAGGTTCACGGTCACACCCAGGAGAGAGAAGAATGCTGAGGTCTGTGATGTCTGCTTTGAAAGCCATAGTTTTGGAACACATGGTTAAACATCAACTCGGCAGTTTCCATTGCAGAGAATCAATGGAGGTGCATGTTTGAAATGCATGTTTCAGTCTCTTGAGGTGAACAATATGGCATGTTTTATATAATGTGGCATGGGTGGTGATGGCGCAGTGGATAAGACACATGCCTTTGGTGTGAGAGACCCAGGTTCGAATCCACTGTGAGACACCAATGTGTCCCTGAGCAAGACACTTAACCCCTAGTTGCTCCAGAGGCGTGCGACCTCTGACATATATAGCAATTGTAAGTTGCTTTGGATAAAAGCGTCAGGTAAATGTAAGTGTTTTAGAAAATCTATCCACTATGACCAGGGACGAGGGGAAGTGGATAGTGGACTTTCACTGTCATCTTTTTAAGTGCCTGGTAGTCTATGGAAGGCCAAAGAAACTTGGCACAGCAGGGGAAGTTGAAAGGCAAATTTAAATACTTATTTCTGTTCAGGGATGGACAGTGGATGTATTTATCCACAGGGCACTGGCTCACCCGGAACTAATTCAATGCCACAGTCCCATGGTCTGTGAGACGGTTATTGTCAGGTTCGTTTTGGGCAGAAAATGACTTTCGGGAATAGACAGAACCTTTCTCCAATGTACTTTCAATACATTTGGAGTTGAGAGGGAGGACCTTGGACGGAGGTGAGGTTGCTTGGGGAAGCTGAGGAAAGTATTCAGAAAAAGGTAGAGAAGTATACCTTTTGAAAAGGCACTGCCTCAGTGACAGCTTTTGCACACACTACAATATATGTGGAGTGTTGTTAGCTAGTTTATTCAATATTATCATGCTTCCTTATCAGTAAATATTTTATTCTTTTTACCGTAACGCTTAGTGCAATCGAAAATAGTCTGCTAGGCAGCGCTTCTCTTCATTTTCAGAGCCTCCTGCACTCTCAAACGGCAGTTATGAAACTCTGAGCGATGTGTAGATACAGTTGGGTGTTATTAATTTGTATAATAAGGGGGAATTTTTTGTCTGATATATTACGATAAACTCACATTCGATCGGGAACAAAAAATGTTCACAAATCAGGTCTATGTATTTATGAGATTAACATGCTTTCTATTAAAATATTACACCAAGATTTGCTTAAATCATTTCATAAAATGATGTTGCAATGTGTATATAATTCCCTATACAGCTAAAACAAAGTCACTTTTGGTGGCCTGTCACTGTTGGGATCAAATGAACAAATTTTGTAGGTATGATATTTCTTTTAATAATTGTAAAAATTACAATTAAATACAATTAAAGTTAAATTACACACAAACTAATAGCAAGATTTGATCTAGAAAATATTACAAAATAAATCAATTTTTCATGTATAAATACTGGGGGGAAGGGTAATTTGAATACTACGCCCCGGGGTTTGGAACAACGCAAAGGTAATTAAATGATGCTAAATTTTACAATATGTATGACCACATGCATATATAGTTTCCTATACAGATGAAACGAAGCCAGTCACTTTTGGTGGCTTGTCACTGCTGGGATCAAATGAACCAATTTTGTAGCATATTTTGCATCCTGCTTCATTAATCCAGGTATTACATTTCTTTCAATGATTTTAATTCCTTTAATTCTATAGACTTAAATTAAATTACACACAAATTGATGATAAGATTTGATCTAGAAAATAAACATTTGATCAAATTGTCTATTCAAAGTGCTTTTATGTTCATTTGAACTTACTTTGCTTGGCTATTTTTGCAAGTTAATGAAATAGACCAACTCATTCAATTCTTTTGGCAGCTCTGTACAGCCATGTGTAATTTATCCTCGCTAACTGTCAATTCAACCTCCAAATTAGATGAGCCTCTAAAGTGGTACAGTGGTACAGGCCTTGAAAAACAAGAAGAATAAATATCTATGGGAGCTTCAATGATTAATGCATTTAAGATTGCATGGAGTTGTATCAACTGTGTCTCATTTCAGAGATTGGTTTGGTTGTGCATTTAAGTTCTGTGTTTCTTTCTGTTCTTGGTCCGTTCTTATCTGTGTATGCTTTGGTTGTTCTGTTCGTGTTCTAGTCTATAGGAGAGATACTAAATTCAAAGCTGTATAATGTTGCAAACATTACATACATTACATTTATTTAGACAAAGTATATTATATAGTTTTGACTATTTTTAATTAACCTTAAGATATTTAAATATTTACCATCTTTTAATCTCTGTGGAATAAACATATACCGAACACTTCAAATATAACTGAAAATAGAAACTGAAATTGGTAAATAAAGTTCTTGACGCAACTAATAATACTGTCTTAATTTATATTTGTTGAATATAGCTTTGAAAGAAACCTTTCTGTCTGTGCTTGTGTGTGTTTATTTGAGAGAGAGAACTGAATATTCCTGAATATTACGATACAAATACGATAAAGTCCCCCCCCCCCCCCCTAAAGGGGGGAAGTCGTGGCCTAATGGTTAGAGAGTCGGACTCGTAATCCAAAGGTTGCGGGTTCTAGTCTCGGGCCGGCAGGGATTGTAGGTGGGGGGAGTGAATGTCCAGCGCTCTCTCCACCCTCAATACCACGACTGAGGTGACCTTGAGCAAGGCACCGAACCCCCAACTGCTCCCCGGGCGCTGCAGCATAAATGGCTGCCCACTGCTCCGGGTGTGTGTTCACGGTGTGTGTGTGTTCACTGCTGTGTGTGTGCACGTTGGATGGGTTAAATGCAGAGCACGAATTCCGAGTATGGGTCACCATACTTGGCGGTATGTCACTTCACTAAACAAAATTGTAATGTTGTAGGCATGCTGTATATGTAGTGTTTGGCCCACTAAGTCTTGTTATGTAAGGGATAAAATACAGTCAGTCTGTATGCTTTTCACAAGACTACTCACCAAATAAATAAACACAGGGACATTAAATATTTATGTGTCTACTATCTTAAAGCAGGGGTGGGGAACGTTGATCCTAGAGGGACACTGTCCTGCAGAGTTTAGTATAAAAAAATACTTACCTGTATCTTAAACCTTCCTCTAACAAAACAAAAACATTTGGACATTATAATGTCCAAATCAATCGGCCTGGCAACAAGATAAACAGTGCAATAATATAGTAGCCTAATTGTAATACTAAGGTCCTCTGAGGTCATTTTCACTAAAATCAAATCAAAGCATTTGAAATGAGAGAGTGGTGTGATGCTAGAGATATAAACAATTGGGTCCAGGTGTCAACCATTTTTGGTAACATGGATATTGTGGTCAAATATAGGCCAACATTTCAGAAAAACATGCCATTCCTTTTTTAAAACCTGCTCTAAAACCCGATAGCAATTGTCTGATACATGGATGAAGATTTATTTGGTGATGATTTTTTTTTTTCAATGATCTGGTTCACAAATAACATTGAATGATTAATTTATGAATTCAATCACTTGAATTGTGTTCACTTGAACAGTGCAACTCACATATCACACAAATGTTCTGGTCAAAAACTTTACAACATAACAACATAATAAATATTTGAATAAGGAAAAACATGTTATTTTATCAGAAATATGCTACTTTATCCACATTATCATAAGACAATGGCAATATCAATAGACTATAGTATATAGGCAAACGTTATCCATAAACCTAAAAATCCATTCAGTAAGTCATCAATGTAAAAGTGAAGGCAACTAATCTCTAGCATTCAATACACGCATTATACTCTCAAATACATTTTTCCTTATTTTGCTTTCATTTTTTTCTCTAAGCATGGATAAACACAGTTTATGTTTCAGATTACCTTCACATCCTGACTACTGGTGGAATTAATAAAGTAGTGGTTTATAGATTAGGATGAATGGCTTGTTATATTCCTCAACTGTAAATTGCTTTGGATAAAAGCATCTGCGGTCCCACTTTATATTAGGTGGCCTTAACTACTGTGTACTTACATTTAAATTAATAATTTGATACAATGCACTTATTGTGTACATACATGTTTTTACCTTTTACTTATATTTTTAAAAATACCTCTATGTAATTACATCTGTAATTAAGTTCTGTAATTATATTTATAATTACACTGTTGACGCATCTCTTACACCTTAACCCACCCTTAAACCTACCCATACCACCAAACCTGTCCCTAACCTTACCCATATACCACCTCAATAGCAGCAAAAGTGTTCTTCAATACAATATGACCACAATAAGTACATTGTATTTATTTTTTGATGTAAGTGCATAGTAGTTAAAGCCACTTAATATAAAGTGTGACCACATCTGCTAAATGAGTAAATGTGAATGTGATGGACAGAGTCACTGGAAAAGTATCACATGTTAATTCCTGCTCACTGATATTAGATATGCACATAAAATAAGCTACTACTAGAGGGAAATAAGGATATGCAACCAGAACACAGTAAAAACATTTTACATAAGTTGCAAAAGTGTGTGTCAACTCTAAGTTTCAAGTATGTCTATATTATAGCACTTATTCAGGTATGTAACACTTTTAAAAACTTTTTCCACAATTCTACTCAGCATTATGAAAGTAAAATATAAAACTGATTTGAAATACAATACAACATAACCTGGTGGTTGCTAAATTACATGACTTGGTTGATTTGATGCGTGCCCCAAAACACTTGCTGTGTCCCATTCGCCTACTTATACTACGCTCCCCTAAAAATATGTACTCTTCTTGTGAAAAAAAGTACATATTTTCAGAAGAGTATAGCTGCATCCCACATGACGCACTATACACTTATGCTGTTGTTATGCTGATGATACTCAACTATATATCTCAACAAGACCAGATGAAGCTTCTAAACTATCTAAGCTAATAGATTGTGTAAAAAATTTAAAAGATTGGATGACCAATAATTTCCTCCTATTAAATTCAGATAAGACAGAGATATTACTTATTGGACCAAAAACCAGTACACAAAATCTCTTGGATTACAATTTACAACTAGACAGATGTACCGTTACGTCCTCTAAAGTAAAAAATCTTCCATCTTAAAAACATTGCCAAGCTTCGAAACATGCTACCTGTTTCTGATGCAGAAAAGCTAGTTCATGCATTCATGACCTCTAGACTGGACTATTGTAATGCACTGCTAGGTGGTTGTCCTGCATCTTCAATAAACAAGCTACAGATAGTCCAAAATGCAGCGGCTAGAGTTCTTACCAGGTCAAGAAAATATGATCATATTACCCCAATTTTACAGTCTCTGCACTGGCTACCTATTCAGTTCCGTATCATTTACAAAATATTATTACTTGCCTATAAGGCCCTAAATGGTTTAGCTCCTGCGTACCTAACTTGTCTTCTACCACGCTATAATCCAACCCGCTCCCTAAGGTCGCAAAACTCTGGACTTTTGGTAGTACCTAGGATAGCAAAGTCCACTAAAGGAGGTAGAGGTTTTTCACATTTGGCTCCCAAACTCTGGAATAGCCTTCCTGTTAACGTTCGGGGTTCAGACACACTCTCTCTGTTTAAATCTAGATTAAAGACACATCTCTTTAGCCAAGCATTCACATAATGCATCTTATAATCTTGTACTGCAGTTATATCTGATCAAATGTACATTATTATTATTCTTTAGCTTGGGTTGAACAAATCATTTTTGCTTAGATGGAACAGCAGCTACGCTAATTATGTCTCTATTTGTTTCTCTGTTTCTGTAACTAGGAATGACAGAAGCTTCAGTCTGGATCCAACCCTTAAATGATCTGAGATGACCGAACACCTGAGAAAAGATAATGCCAACCCCTCAGAGGACCTCAGAGGATGCCAACGCTCAGACAACATACGGAATTACCAAATTTTGCCATAAGTTAAATATATTAAGGTTCTGCAATATATAAATATATTGTGGAAACTTAATTTCTTGTAGAGCTGCTTTGCAACGAATTGTATCGTAAAAAGCGCTATACAATATATATATAAACTTGAACTTGAACTTATGCACTATATGTAATCTGAATATCAACATTTGTGATATTTAGTTAGTTGAAACAGTTTTGAGGTTAACTGATCTAACGTTGTGTCTCTGGAAAATAGTGATCTTGTATTTTGTTGATTAGCAAAGTTTTTATTTTGAAGAAAACAGATTGTCAAATTGTCAAAATATAATTTTAATTAGAATATTTGACAGCTGTAATACTTTTTTAAATTCCCTGGTTATTTTGTAATCATGTTAGCATAACAGTGGTATACCCACAGCTAATATTCCTTCCAATTTTGAGTGATGAAAATTAACAATACTTCAGAAGTATTTATAAATTATTCTGTAATTTATATATATATATATACAGTATATATATATATAATGTGTATGTATGTATGTATAATGTATATATAAAACAGACACACACACACACACACACACACACACAGTGTATGTGTAATGATTTATATCTAGTAAGGGAGTGGGGTAAGATGATTTAATGCTGTTGTTCCAGACGTGATGGTTGGCTGATAGCTGATGGCAGCCAGAGGTGAATCTGAACTGCTGCAGAAAATGTCATTTTAGTGTGAATTACCCATAAACATCATATTCTCATCATACTGAACATTATTTTAATAAAGTGTTTGAAACTTACGTCAATATATATTTTCATAAAGTTTTGGTAAGGTTTTCTATAAGCAGTGTGTTATGTATTTGCCGGTGATGTATTCAAAATTCTAAATGAAAATGTTTAATTGATTAAGGTAGGCTACTTTTTGTTAAATACAAAATTTGGATCGTCTTGCTTCTGTGCTGTGTTGACAGATCTTCAATGAGCTCATTCCTAGTCCTCGCCAAACTGGATGTCTGTACTGTCATCCAGTGGCCATGATTATCATGCACACACTAGTCATGTGTCTTGCAAGTAGGGCTCGCTGCAGCCCACAAGATCCAGGGGGTGTGGTTGGATCCACATCTAGGGGGTGGAGATGGGTAGGTTTAGGGATCAAGGGGGTGGAGATGGGTAGGTTTAGGTATATGTAAGGTGGGAGGAGTTGGATCTGGATCCAACCACTGCAGCGAGACGCTCCTCTTGCAGTAGCTACCTCAAAGTCCCTTTTAATGGACTTTTATTTCTATAGTCTTTGGCTACCTTAGTGCTGCAGGCAGCTGTGAGTTTTATGGTGTATTTCTTTTCACGAAAGTGATTCACTACATGCACCCACATAATGCCATTATAATGATCAGTGCCATTATTCTTTCTTTCTTTCTTTCTTTCTTTCTGTTGAATAAAAAAGAAGATATTTTGAAGAAGAAGAACGTCCCCTTAACGCAAAATAAGTTTATTCAAGTGTGCTATACTTCTTTTAAACTAAAAATAAGAAAGTATACTTTTAGTCTACTTTTTATGTACTTCTCAGAAATACACTTAAAATAACATTTAAGTATACTTGACTTATACTTAGAAAAGGTCTAAATATATTTGAGCTATACTTGTGCTCCTAGAAGCCGTGTTCTCATTGTTATATGGTAGTGGGTGCTAGTACTCATCTTCTGTACAGAATTTCCACACAAAAAAGTGAAGTGAAGTGAAGAAGAAACCAAAACAACAGATGCTTCATATGTTAAAACATGCTTCCATGTGTTTTGGTGTTTTGTATGTTCAGATATTCATATAACAAAATATATACAAATTAATACCTAAATAGGGACATAGTAGTATACTTAAAGTATGATGTAAAGTTCACCTAAAGAAAACTTACGAGTATACTTGCAGTAGGCCTATAAAATCATGCAGAACCTGATTTTACCAAGTGCGACATGTTCCTGGATCAACATCTTTGTTGACCCTAGAACAACATTGTGATTAACCAATCAGATTTGAAGATTTTTGTGAAGTTTAGGCTTAATCAGTGTCTGGTGAGATACTTGGTAGCAATTAAGTCTACAATACAATTAATACTGAAAAGCAGCTCCAGTACAGTGATGTTTAGTGGAAACACCAAGTTGGGTTTGATGTTCCCATGAAGAAATATCCAGAGGGACCAGCAGTGGATCGGTGTTCCCACAAATAAAAATAATGCTGTAGTGGTAATAACAACAAGAGTGCCAAAATGTCCCCGACACATGGCATACCACTTTAAAATCTCATCTAATGTCGATGTTAGGGATGTTGGGATGCCTTGAAAGGATGAATTACACATGGTTCTAGAGATGTGGAAAGCAGAAATGAACGAGTCATTTAAATTCACTAAGTCTGCAGTATTGGTATTTGAATTATTGAAAAAAAATTTAATACCTGGATTGAAGAAAGATAATTCAAAATATACCACAGAATTGTTTTTATTTGTTCCCACCAGTGATGAACCACCAAAAGTACCTGCATTTAGTTTCATCTGTTCATAGGGAACTATAAATGTGCCTGTGCTCACATATATTGTGTCTGCATAGGATTGTCTCTTTTTTTCATGTCATTAATGTGTGCGCTCATGAATGCCCATATTTGCTGCAACATATCATTCAAGCAAATCTTGGTGCAATATTTGAATAGAAAATCATGGTGTGTTATCATAAACATGATTATCGTACACTGACATTTTTACAGATTGTCTTTCATTAATTTCTTTGCAAAAAGGCAAATGTTGTTTCTAATAATCATCATTATTCATATTTGTGAGAGCCAAATCATGATTTATACTTACTAAAGAAGGATGAGGTAAGGTGCACACTTTCCTATATTTATCTATTTTATGGAGATGTAAAAATTCTTTTAAACCATCTTTGAAAATAATATAGTGCCTTATAGTCCCAAGTGTAAGCAAGCCAAAGGTGACATTAATACAAAATAAACTCCTTAAGATGTTTAAAAAGATGCATTAGCAAAAAAATCTTGGGATGAACCAAAACCAAAGCCCTCATCTTTGTTGCCAAATGACAAATTCATATAAAACATCAATCCATACATGCATACACTAATGCTACTTGAAACAAATTGAATTCATGCACAATTATGAATTGCATATTTTATTATTATTCAACATTTCTAACAGAGTAAGAATCCATGTGCTGTGCAGGTACAAGACAGACACAGCGAGGTTAATTCTACTATTGGACAATATTGGCATATGGTAATCAATTACTACTTTGCTACATTACAAAGAAGAATATATGACTTTGTACTTCATTAGATTCATGAATGAATGATTCTTGAACAAACCATTTGTTTTGATTGTCTTCTCTGAACAGGTTGTATTTTGTGAACTCGACTGATCCAACTGAACAACTCATTGACTCGTTGATCCGGTCTTGAGTCTTAAATTAACAAATTACTGAATCAGAAAACTCAAAAGTGTAAAAGTGTAAAAAAAACTACTAGCTTACTAATTATAATAGTTATATACTGAACAATTCATGATATAACGCCATTGTGATAATTACAGGGGAAATATTTCAATATTATGCTAAAAAGAAAGTAAAGTTCTTTTGACACAACTGTGCAATTTTATTCAAATATGTATAGTAAAATGCATAATAGCAATAATAATAGTACTATATATTGTTGACAATATGAGAGGTCTCTCATTTACTCTCCTAGAGTAGGATAACACACAAGTAATCAAATTACTCTAAGCAGGTATTCATCACACATTTTAATCTTTCAAATATAAGTCCCTTTGTTTTATAAAATAAATCTAAATTCTAATCATTAAAGCACTCAGTATTATATTTGCATTTTATTTGTTCTCTAAGCTTTGAAAAGCACATGATATGTTTCAGATGGCCTTCACTATACATCCTGATTAGTGGTGAAATTAGTACAAAAATCATAGTGATGGACAGAATCAGTGGAAAAGCTATGCATATGTATAAATGACTACTGATTTCAGCTATGAGCATAAAATAAGCTACTACATTAGGAATGTAACAAATCAGGATGGACACTAAAATATGAGAGATTATTCTGAAGGCCTTCCTTTTCTGCTGGTTCTCAACGGCTCTGCCTCTGTCTCATTTATTGTGTGCATTTTTCCCTGTCATCTCTATATTCTTTTGGTCCCCTGGTCTTGGACGTTTCAAGGCACGTAGGACAGAGGCACAGCAAAATTAGATTATTATTACCACAATGCAAAAAAGGATAAAGAATGTATGATCTGGAAAAAAGTCTGTAATTGCAGAAATGAACCTCAAACTCAAACTCCACTGCCGCTCCAATTAGCCAAGTTGCTGCCAATGCAATGCTGTACTGGATGCCCTTGTATCTCAGGAATTTTACAGGATTATCACTGCCAGGTAATGTTCCATACACATGAAGAGGTCTGACTGGCAAATGCAATGCCACTGTAGAACTTCATGTAACACGGAAACTGAAGCGTTGCTTTGGAAGGATGGTGACACGGCTGGGGAAACAGAAATTAATAGGCAGTCAATTGTTATTTTTTATGATTTTCAAAAACAGGTAAGCAAATTTGTTCTGAATTAAGAGAAAATACTTACTGCATAATTTCTAAACTGGACAGAAAGACTAATTTCTTGATCAGATCTTGCAATTATTTTGCCACTATTAGATTGTAAAATGTCACTGGTTTGAGGAAACAGTCCCAAAATTGACAAGCCAACAAAATCTTTGACTATATTTCATCTGTTCATGAGGTAATGTACCTGTGCTCATACATATTGTGTTTGCATAGTATTGTCCATCACTTTGTTACCCAAATCATTAATGTATTCTTATGAATGTCTGTGTTTGCAACATATATATATTATGCAATGGTGCAATATTTGAACAGAAAATCATGGTGCAGTAACATATATTTTGACCTTGAATATAAATGAAGTAGAATTGAAAATTGACATTTACGGTGCTGTATTGCTGAGCAGGGTTTTAACCTTGGGTAAAACTTACAAATGTGAAACGTACCATCACCTAGGGTTAAAAGCAGGGTTTAGAATGATGATAACCTAGTTTAAGAACAACTTTCTGAGTATTTTTCTCATTCTTTTGAGTAGGTACATTGTGACTGTTATTTTGTCACTGTAAGGTTGCTTCCCTGCCGTTTAAAAGTCATGCATGGCCTTATGGGCTAATAAAGTGTCTATTGGATGTGTGCTTCAGAATCTTATCAGAACTAGTAGGTCATCTAGAAACTTACTGTTCTATGAATGCTGTGAATTCAGACATACTACTCTTTTCACGTAATGTTTTTTCATTTAGTAAAGTAAGAGTGAGGTGTGAGTGATATCAGTTAGTCTGTTGAACATCATTGTAAGTGTCCAATGCTAAACAATGCATGAAACCTTCAAATCTATTGTGTGATCAAGTCATTCTTGCTAACCACTTTTTTGAACCTGACCTCTAAAATACAGTGCTGATCATTACCTAGTCATTTTAGTGTGTTCTAGTTAATACTGTGAAGTGAGAGAGAGGTGCTCCCAAAGCAGAGAGAAAAGCCTTGAGGAAAATGATAGGGGGTGGTGTTGGTAGGGCAAGCATGTGTGAGTCTGGGGGATGAAAACATGTGAGAAGAAAGAATGTGTTACAGTGTGTGTCTGACTGGAGTGAGGAGTAGGATAAAATTGACAGAGGGAGACAAAATACATTTTGCATTGGGAGTAAGTAATCTGTGTGTGCTTCTAATACTGTTCAAATTGTAGTTTTTGGTGTTCATCTGAAATGACAATCAGGAGGAACAGTTGAAGATTTCTGAAATCTGAAGTGATAAATAATGAAGAATTCACTCCAAAGAAAAATAACCTCCAGCTCAACTTTAACTAAAGCCAACATGTGAGTATATAAGGATTTTGTTAGAAGTGTCTCTGAATTAATCTTTCAGCATGGGTCATGTTGGAAACATATCTAATTATTTTGAAATGGATAGTAAGCATCTATTAACATTTAACCTTTTACATAATGCTATACATTTAAACACACAGCCTAATTGTTTCACATCTATGTCTTGTTATAAAGCTTTCAATCAAAGTGGTTTTCAACTGTTCTTAAGAGAGAGGCATTTATTTTTACTGTTGACAGCTGATGCTGGCTTGCCAGTGTCATCACTCCACTATGATGCTATTTTATATTATTCAGGGCCACACTACATTCTCTGTATGGGATGCATGAAATCAATAAATGTATGCATTCTCATTGATAAGACTTTGTATCTCAATGTGATTTCATATGTGACATTATTAACTGCATCTTTATTTCTTGTTATTGTGACTTTCTCATGCCGTGAATATTTCTCTTATGACATTTGTTTCTCATAATTACACATATCTCATAATTATGGCTATTTCTCACAATGTGACTTTATTTCTTATTTTAACCTATATCTCACAATGATCTTTTTTTATATTTTGTACTTCAAGGTACAAATCTATTGCTAGTTCGAACAGTGACATGTAGATATATTTACCTGAACATGAGGTATTATAATAGAGATTGGCTTTATTGCTTTCTAATTTAAGCTGAAAATAGCTGTTATGCTTCTGTATCAGTCCTGAGAAGTTTTTAAGAAACAAAACCTTAATTGTATGAGAAACCATGAGTCAAATGTCACTAATCACAAGCATAGAAATTTATGACTGTGAACTGTTTTGGTGCCCAGAGAACAGTCTTGTCACCTGTTGGATTCCATTTTTAACAACGATTGTGAACTTTAACTAGACAAGTGTGTCAAGGTCTTAAATTTGTTCTCAAGTAAAAATCACATGCATGTTTCTGTCTCTTGTTGCCCACAGGCTGCATGACTACAAGCTGATAGCCTTCAGTTTTATCTCCAAGTTACAAAAAATGACTTCTAATTTTATCCAATCATTTTTATTCACTATATTATATTTATACACGGTACTGTATTATATTATATTCAAATAAGTACTGAAGAATAGTTAGTCTACTCTTCGATTCCTGGTTTAAACCAATTCAGGTTTTATCATAAAAGACCAGGGCCCGTATTCATGAAGAATTTTAATGCAAAAAGTAGCTCCTAGTGACAAAATTCTAAGAAAATTCTTAGAAATGTGGGCGTTTACTCTTAAAATTAAAGAAAAAATCCTAGTAAAGAAAAAAGTAATTCAGAAAGCATCTTAACCCTTAAAAGAGGTCTTAAGGTCAAACTTGTTAGGAGTATGGACGAGGACTTTTAAGGGGCTTAGGAGTTTCTTTAACAGCGGAGAAAATGGACGAAAATGAAGAGGGAGAAGAAATGTGTTGCACACAATGCATGACAGTGAGTTAATAAGACACTACACATTAGTTCGTGCAGGGATCATGTTTGTGACTGATCTTCATCTCATGCTAACATCTCAGACACCGCGCAGAATTGCCATAGCGCCAGAAATCACTACATTAACATATTTGGCAACTGGAAAAATGCAACTATGCAGCATTGATGATTTGGGTCTGTTACAGCACTTATTAGGCTTATATGTCTCTGTTAATTTCCTATAAAACACAGTAAATATGCAGGGTCGGCGCCAAGGGGCGTCGCGGGCCGTGCCCCCCCACTTTCCATCCTCTCCCCTCCTTGCTCCTTTTGAAAGCGAAAGTACCGATAAAACAGCGCACATAATCGCTCCCGAATCGCTCTTAAGCTAAGTCCCGAATCGCTCTTAAGCTAAGACTCCTACGTAAAAGTTTTTAAGCTAAATTAAGAGTTTTATGAGAGGATTCTTAGAATCTTTATGAATACGGGCCCAGATCTTCCATTATTATCTGTAGACAGAAATGAAGACAAAGTGAAGATATATAAGGAAATAACGCAACATGATAGAAAAATGTTGGTGTTGGGACATAATTTGGGCACAAGTCGAGTATTTATTTATAATTATATTTAAAACATCTTATTTATGTATGTACACAAACATGTGGAAATTTATGAGGGTGATAAATAAGATTCCTCTTTCTAGACTTGTCCAGTATCTCAAGGAGTACATAACTCAAATGTACTGATATACTGATATCATATACTGATCTTGGTAATGTCTTTGAGGACGTCATGTACCAGAGCGACAGGATTCCCCCCACCTCCATATTTAGATGTAACAGAGACCTGAATTTTTCAGGCGAGGCTTGTGTAATTCAGTATGTTTGGCCTTTTCAAGGTGCTGGGTCATTAACATTTCTGTAAGTTAACAACATAGATACGTCTGGTCTCATTCCAGAATGTGCTAAAACCCAATATCCTAGTATGATAGAGCAGAAATATTGCGCTAAGTTGTTCTATCATCACGTTTATGTTTAGTTTTATGGAATGGGTTGCCCTTGACTGACCAGCATGGACTGTTCCAATGTTCCCACCTTCCAGGAATGAAGACAGCGTGATGAATATCTGTCCAGGAGTTGTAAATCAGATTAGCTTATCAACTTAGCACCATCTGCTGAGCGACATGTTGCACAGTGTCTTCAGGCCATCATACCATTCCTGCAAAAAAAAAGAGAGAGATTTGACATTTACATTGCTTCCCTTGCTGTTAGTCCTTTTGTGAGAGTTGATGAATGTGTGAATCTGAACATACCTCTGGGAGTGATCCTGCATCAGATGATCATGTCTATAAATAAGATTTCTTAAATAGATGTGTGACCGATGAGTGAGACTGATAGAGTGAGAAGGCTCAGATGATTTCTTCAGGAAAGCAAGCTGGCGGTTGTTGATTCTCATTACACTTGGTATTTCAGTTACAGGCCAGCTGGGGTCAGAGATCAGACTTAGGAACATACCGCTCTTCTATTTTGTTGAAATGATACTGTAAAACATTGCTCTCTAATATGCAGAGTGGGAGTCAACGGAATCTCTCTGACTGCATTGTATTAAATTATATTTGTCTTCACTGCCGCCTGTCTGACAGCTTCTACAATGTCCCCTATTATAGCATATCTTTCTTATCTCTCCTGCTCAGACACGCTGTTCATTTGATACCAAGGAGTCTGGGACAAGACAAGGACAAACAGATCATCTAAAGTAGCCAATATTTCATCAGGAAGTCAAATGTGACAAGTTGACAAAATGAGCTTTGGGATATTCTAACTGATTGTCTCATCTTAGATAACTAGCTGTGCTGTGTCAACAACCCTCTTGGTAGATGTGCTAAACAACATTAACCTTTAACATTTAGTTTTATTCATTGGAATTAAGCACTGGCCACCAGAGAGTAAGCTCAATTGTGTTGCTTTCCGGCACTGGGAATACTCTTGTGTTTAAGAAGTACTTATTAGCATACTTTTAAAAAGAGTACTTAAGAAATAATATACTTTGAAAGAATATACTTAAGTGAGAATTTAATGCAATTTTTACTTACACTTAATTACAAGTTATTTGAAAGTCAATGAAAATGTGTCACTGAATTTGTACTAAATGCAGTTTTTCAATTAAATGCAAGATGTGTTTAATTGAACATAATTACAAAGTGCACTTTTTAATGGTGTACTGAAGTGTAAGATACAAACAGTTGACGAAAAGTCATGAAATTGTACACTTAAGTGGTCCAGTACAGTTTTTTAAACATAATTTTACTTTTCCACAAAAAATAGAAACATTTTTTAGATCTAACCAAGTAACTTCTCCTAGTAAATCATCACTGTATGATTGAAAAAGTACTTATTTTTTATCTTTTTGTATGTAATTTTGGCTGCTAACCTTACTCTGCACCTTATGCATTCATTGTTTGAACTGTGAACATTTAGCAAGTGTGTGCACTCTCTTGGACAGAGTTTTGAATAATGGTTTTGTCAACCCTTCTTTAAAAACATAATTCTTTAATAGATGACAATATTCAAAAGTCTGTCCAAGAGAGAGCACACGTGCCAGGGACCATGTGGTTGTGGCTATGGAACTATGGCAGCTGTGTGGTACTTTACACTAGACAAATGTCTTTCACCTCTTGCTCATGTTACAAGGACATGCTGTCACAGTGTTTGAAAAACACCCTGCTGGCGTGTTATTAATTATATATAATGAAGTGCGCACATGTCTGATGGAAAGCCTTCAGGAAGTTGACCTCTCTTGCTCTGTTGAGACTAGCTGCGCTTTCATTAAGCTTGCATATGTTCAACACCAGAGAACTATTTCACAGTTTATATTGTAAGCTTTGGGAGCAAATGTTGAGCCTTAATGAGAATGGATGGCCTCAGTGAAAGGAAAAACTTATCAACAAATGCTTTTTTATTATTATTGGTGTTTGAATAATGAGCAGACCGTAGAGTTTTAAAAAATGTAGTTAAAAAAAAACATATGTGACAAATTCTTTGAAGTGTAGTGTTTGTGCTGGTGTTTCTTCAGTTTAGCGACTCTACATTTTGTGAAAATATGCTGTAATAAAAATTAAAAAGAAAGATATTAAAGTAAAATATAATTCAAGTTTTCAAGCTATAAAATAAATATATTTATCACAAATTATCATACATTATTAATAAATACATTAAGATTATTTATAAGATATTATGTTTTTGGGAGCTCCACCACATGACATACAGTATTACACCCTAAAATAATCTTGCCTTGTCTTGTCTTACCTGATATTTTAAGAGACTTTATTACTGACCTTGATACAATGTGTCTGGTTTTATGTTTTTTTTGTTTGTTTTGTTTTTCAGCATGTTGGTAACACTTTAAATGCCAGATAAAAGTTTTTCAAATCTTAATAAGCAATCATAATAAATAAAACAAAATTCATAATAAATGATTGGAAAATAATTTATTTTAATAATAATTTATTTTCTTTTGATATTATTATTTATTATGATTTCATAGTTATTTAACTCTTGCGTTATATATTAATTACATTTTCAATGCATTTTTGAATAAATTAATAGATCCAGAAAACAAATATGCTGAATGGATATTGCTGAATGTACAAGTTTGAATGATTCAGATATTCCTGTTTTTCAATCTTTTTTCCCCCACAGACATCCACATGCTGCTCAAATCAATCCCAGGCCAGTGTGTTTGTCTCAGATGAGCAGTGTTTTCACCAGTGTGCCACCACTATTTGGAACAGCACAAGCTTTCCTGTTGAGACTAGCCCAACTTGAAGCTCAGCTAGTTTTAAACCTGATTAGTAATGTTGCATCTGGAAATAGCGTTTATGGGAACCCTCTTGTTCCTTTCAATCTCTTACAGCCTGTTGGCATTCAAAAATCCTCATTTTTGAGCATGTACCAGCACCCAGGTGGTTTTAAAAACACGGATTCCACACGTCACATGGTTAGTCATCCTTCAACATCAGTCACAGAAATTAATTCAGTCATTGCTAATAAAGAGAGTGGTGCACTTCTGGCAAAAGAGATTATTCAGGAGAAAACACTAGGTCCCATCATGAATAATACAACATTGCCACTGCCAATTTCTGAGGAAGCTCATTTTAGATCCAGTCCCAACCATCTTGGCAAACATTTTGGCTTAAAACCACATATGGACTGTTCGCAATACCAGTCAATGACAGCCAAAGCAATGATGCCTCCTGATAGACCACAGATTGAAGAAGCAGAGACAAAGCGACAAACAATGCTGCAGTATCCAACAGAAAATCTGATCAAAGCTTTAACCAGCCTTGGCCTTTCTCTTGAGGATCTAGAACTACTTAGTCACTGCCCAGACAACCAGTTAACAACAGAGAATCTCCCCTTCATTATACAAGGCATTCAGCAACACAAAGGAACAAAGGACATTAAATGTGGCCATGCTAGATGGATCTCATCTGATCAAGTGGAATCATCCAGAGAGTCATCATACACTCAAAGGGAACAGAGGAATCCGAAGATTATAAATAGTGAATGGCAAGAATCCCATTCCCATAGATCTCTCAGCCCTGAAAGATGTTGCCCATCTAAAGTCATTTATAAGCACTTCCCAACCCAATCTAGAACATTAAGAACAAGACATTCAGGTGAGTTATTACTATCTGTCTGTCTGTCTGTCTGTCTGTTTGTCTGCCTTCTAAATCACTTGTCCTATGTAGGGTTGCGGGTGTTTGTTTGTAGTATTTACTCTACATTTATTTCTTTAGGTTAAAAAAAATTAATAAAATAATTATTATTTTTGGACCAGAAATGTGCAGCTGTAACATTAGAAATCCCTGTTTCCCTTCCTTCCAGGAAGAGGATCAAATTCCTTCCTAAAGAGGCTGCAACATGAGCCTGCTGAAGCCACTAGGTGGAGGCCTGGTTCAGTCTATTTCACCCCTCGATCAAAACACAGCATAAGGCAAAGCTTTGTCTCTCTAGACTGTAATAAAACAAGACATTATACTACACAAAGAGCCTTATCACACAGATCCAACACTTACAATGCCATGACAAAAGGTCATCAACAGTCTTCATCTGCAAAATCAGAAGTAACCTCTGAATCCATCAACATTCAGATGCCAGTAACTAAGATGACTACAAAAACATCAGCACAACCTGTAAGTTTTGGCAGGTATACTAGAAATACTGATGGTTATTGATGTCATTTATGGTGATAACAGAACTTCGTGCCCTCAAAGCAAAACTGAATGAATGTGTTTTATAAAGGTTTCTATTCTCTAGTGTGAACTGTGATCACTACTACCATAATGATTGAAACACCACCATTAAACCATTAAAGTATCAGTTTAGTCTCAACATTGCAAGCTGAAAATAACGAAGGTATGCGTCTCGAGTAGTTCGCTCCAACAGTCCCATTTTAACAAATGTGAAACAGTGATCTCTGGTGGCCTGAGAGTCGCAATGTTTAGAATAGGAAACATTTAACAAAGCTCACTTTTTTTCTTTTTTTTTTTATTGTTCTCTTGTTTTCTACCATAAGGGTGTGATTCGTGTGTCTGGAATCCCTCTTGAATACTCTGAGAGTGAACTCATCAAAATGGCATCTCCGTTTGGTCACTCTGTTGAGGTTTTAATGGCAACTGAGATTGACACAACAACCTGTCTAGAATGGAAGAAGGTGTGTCATTTTAGGCTGTATATGTTACGCTACTTTTAAAACAATAAAACAATAATTACCTTTTTTCTAAAGCAATTTCCAGTAAAATACAGCACTTCTATATCAGCTTGTGTTTGTGTGTGTTTTCCAGGCTTTACTGATGTTTCCAACAGACTTCTCAGCTGAGGAGATGGTGAAGGTTTACTCTGCGATCCCAGTTCACATGAGACAGCAAAGTTTGGAGCTGGTGTCCCAAACCGTTGACTTTAGTTCACCTGTGAGTTGACACACTAATGGATAAATGGAAACAATTTTATAATTAATATTTTCATGCATAAATACTCTTTGTTTATTTACTTTGTGAGTTTAACATATAGGCTACTTTTACCTCAGGTGTCAGTGTTTCATGCTTTTGTGGGACCATCATTGTCAAATGCAAGTATCACTTGTTCTGGAGCCATTTCAAATATTCAAACTTAAAATTTAATAATAATAAAAATAACATTTTACCATCCATTCTTCAACAAGTCCCACTGTCTTTTAGGGGCTGCTGACGCCTTCAGACAATTTGCTGGTTGTATGTAATGTTCCCAATCAGCCCAGTGCTGCTACAGGAGTGCTACGGCTGCTAAAGCCTTTTGGACAAGTATTCAGAACTCTGATACTTCGAGGAAACAAGGTAGAACAGTAAAAATGTTTGAACAGCATATGTATAATAAGAAAAACTCAAATGCATTTGGTTGTTTGAAAAATATGTGAAAACATTTGAGAGTTTGACTTTATTTCAATCGTCTGTGTTTTCTAAGCTTTTACCTATATTTGAATATTTGAGTCTAACCTATCAGTGAATTGATATATTTTTGTTTGTCTTCATAGGTGGATGTTGATCAGTGCCTTAGGGACAATAGCAGCATCCAGATGGTTTTAGAGATGGAATCTGCTTCTGTTGCTTTATCTGTATATGAGTGGTGTCAAAAAATTCCTTGTCTTTATCACAACCATCATCTGTCTTTCCTCAGAGGATGTAATATAAAGAAAAACATATCTGAGGTCAATTCAGCCTAATATCCCTACAGTTTTGTCCCCTTAAATATTGTATATTTTCATTATCTTTGTAATAAAATACAATGAAACAGGAACATCATATTATTGTTTGCATTTCTCCTTTTATAGAGCAGCAGAAATTAACAATTAAAAATAGTGATCTAAAAAATATTTACTACAGTCACTACAATACCTATGGTGATGGAAATCCTGGAAATATTAGGGAATTTTAAAAGTCTGGAATATTTAATTATACTTAAAAATCCAGTAATAACAATCAACTTGAAAGGTCATGGAAAGGTCAATTGGAATGCATGGGTCAAAACTGATTCAATATCAGTTCAACAGATATTCTCAAAATTATATATTAGCCCTGGGCCTATACATTAAATTATACAACATTTGTGATTTTAATTGTTAGATACGGTTAAAAAAAATGTCAAGATCACTGAGGAGACAAACCCAAATCACAGTTTTAAAGAGTTAATCAAAATAAAAATAAAAACCGTTTACTCACCTTCACATTTTCCTTATCAAATCATATTTTTATTTAATATTTTCCTAGAAATTAGAATGTATGCTTTTTCCCATACAATAAAAGCATTAGGAACCAAGGGCCATCAAGTCAAAAAAGGATAAAAGAGCAGCATTAGGTCTGATGTCATTCATGAGCCAAGTTTTAAAAAATGGCCCATATGCAAGTAAGATTTAAGAGTGGTACAAGAGGGCAGATTTTCACACCACAATGCACTTCACTTGGCCTTAAAGAGACACTTCACCCAAAAATGAAGAACTCTTTCATCATTTGTGACCCTGGACCACAAAACCAGTCATAAGTATATTTGTAGCAATAGCCAACAATAGCCTACATTGTGGCAAAATTATCATTTTTTCTTTTATGCCAAAAACCATTAGGATAAAGGTAAAGATCATGTTCCATGAAGATATTTTGTAAATTTTCTACCATAAATATATAAAAACTTAATTTTTGATTAGTAATATGCATTGCTAAGTCGTCCTTTGGACAACTTTAAAGGCTATTTTCTCAATATTTCACCCTCAGATTCTAGATTTTCAAATAGTTGTATCTCGGCCAAATCTTGTCCAATCATAACAAACCATACATCAATGGAAAGCTTATTTATTCAACTTTCAGATTATGTTGGATTCAGTTGGCCCTTATGACTGGTTTTGTAGTCCTAGGCCACATTTATTCATCCTAGTTGTTCCAAACCTGTATGAGTTTCTTTTTTATATAGAAACCAAAATAAAACATTTGTTTGGCTGATTGTTTCCTGTACACATAAAGAACAGCGTAAGCAACTTCACTTCAAAATTGTCATTCCCTGACCGGGAATCGAACCCGGGCCGCGGCGGTGAGAGCGCCGAATCCTAACCACTAGACCACCAGGGAGCGCTGTAAACGTATCGATGAATACAGTACTAGTCAGATCATGAATTCAAACTTAACATTTCATTGGTGTCACTGGCGTAATTATGCTACCTGTAACGCAGCATTTTACTGTTTATCATGTATTCATACTTTATTTTTTCACATATTGTAATTAGCAGTCAATATATAGTAGATTCTACAGGGAGTTGCGATTGTTTATAACATCATTAGGGTTAGAGTTAGGGTTAGGCTAATGAAATATTGAGTTTGAATTCATGATCTGACTAGTACTATATTCATCAACACCTTCACAGCGCTCCCTGGTGGTCTAGTGGTTAGGATTCGGCGCTCTCACCGCCGCGGCCCGGGTTCGATTCCCGGTCAGGGAACAATAACTTTTAAAGTGAAGTTGCTTACACTGTTGTTTATGTGTAATAGGAAACAATCAGCCAAACAAATATATGATTCAAAATAAGATGGCGCCGCTGTGTTCGGACGCCGTCCAGGTCGCTCTGCTCAGACTTTGCTTTAATTTACTTTTTTACTTACTTTTACTTTCTTTTTACACATTTCACATCGGCACTGATCACCTATAACATAGAAACACTTTTGGACATGGGAAACCGCTACACTAACCTGTTCCAGGACACTCTATCCACGAATCCATCGTGGCCACTGGAGATTCTTCGGAACGCGGAGATAAACAATCCGTTTTTCGGACGGACAGAACAGCAGAGGCCGGTAAATCCAGGGGTGGAGGACTGTGTTTCGTGATCAACAAGAAATGGTGTGATCCCAGGAATATCTCCATTCTGTCGCGTTCCTGCTCGCCTCATCTGGAACATCTTTCCATTATTTGCCTCCCATTTTATCTGCCCCAGTTCTAAAAGAGTTCGGGCGAGTTCTTCTGAAGTCAGCGAGTTCACGGATGTAGCATTAAGCTTTGTAAACACTTATTTTCAGCTCAATGACTCTCGACGGATGTGGCAGGGACTGAGGACCTTTGGAAACAAATCCTCCGCGGAGGTGAGAGCAGATCAGTTGCTGGCCGACGAGTTAAACATCTTCTACAGTCGCTTTGATTGCAACAGCAGCGGCGCAACTCTGCCGTCCAGCGGGTCAGGAAGCAGCAGGCAGAGCAGCGATGATCCTGTAATCACCGTGTCAGAGGATGAGGTTCGGAGGGCGCTAAAGAAAGTGAACGTCAGGAAAGCAGCCGAACCTGATGGGATAACCGGCCATGTTCTGAGGTCCAGCGCTGATCAGCTCGCTGGTTTGTTCACTTCCATCTTTAATGAGTCCCTTGCTACCTCCGTGGTTTCCCACCTCATTTAAAAAATCCGTCATTATCCCTGTGCCAAAGAACAATAAATCTTCTTGCCTGAATGACTATCGCCCAGTTGCCCTCACATCTATAGTCATGAAGGTTTTTGAAAGACTTGTAAAGAGACACATTTGCTCATCCATCCCTGATACTTTGGACCCTCTTCAGTTTGCCTATCGCCCCAATAGATCTACGGACGACGCCATCTCTCACGTCCTCCACTCTTCCCTCACACACATGGACAGCAACTATGGGAATTATGTAAGGCTGCTATTCATTGACTATAGCTCAGCTTTCAACACTATAGTCCCCATCAAGCTGGCTTCTAAACTCACAGACCTCGGCCTAAACTCCTCACTCTGTGACTGGATTCAAGACTTCCTCACCGGCAGACCTCAAGTGGTGAAAGTTGGCCAGTTCACCTCAAACTCCATCACCCTGAATGTAAGAGCCCCACAGGGCTGTGCCCTTAGTCCCCTGCCCTACTCTCTCTACACGCATGACTGCGTGTCCTCTCACAGCTCCACATCTATTATCAAATTCACTGATGATACTGTGGTTTTGGGCCTCATTTCCAACAATGATGAGACCGCTTACTTGGATGAGGTAGAGAGACTCACATCATGGTGCCAGGACAACTGTCTCTGTCTGAATGTGAGCAAAACTAAAGAGCTGATCATGGACTTTAGGAAGAGACAGCAGCAGCCCTACACTCCTCTTATGATCAGTGGGACCCCTGTGGAGAGGGTGAGTAGCTTCAAGTACCTCGGTGTAAACATCTCCGAGAACCTGACTTGGACTACACACATCCAAACACTGGTTAAGAAAGCCAGGCAAAGACTGTACCATCTGTGACAGCTGAGGAAATTCAGGGTCTCACCAGCAATCCTGAAAACTTTCTATTCAGGGACCATAGAAAGTGCATTGACTCAGTGCATCTCAGTGTGGTATGGAAACAGCTCCAATCAGGACTGCAAAGCTCTACAGAGAGTTGTGCGCTTAGCTGAGCGCATCCCAGGGTCTGCTCTCCCCTCTCTGCAGGACATCTACCTCAAACGCTGCAAAAGTAGAGCTGTCAAAATCATCAAGGACTCTAATCACCCTGGTAACCGACTATTCACTTTGCTACCATCTGGTAAGCGCTTCCGTAGCCTGATGGCAAAAACTGAGAGACTTAGGAGGAGCTTCTTCCCCCAGGCCATCAGGCTCCTAAACTCTAACTCTGTGTCATAACTTCACTTGACTCCATGTAAATATCACCATATCAATAAGCTATTCATAATTTTTTCTACCTCATATGCTGCTATTTAAATACCCTGTACAACTCTTTTGCACATTCTTTTTGCACATTCCTCTTTATTACTATTTAAGTCAACAACATACTGACCTGCACATTTATATTTATATTTTTTATCTTTTATTTTATTTTTTCTACTTTTCTTTTTCTTAATATTTGTATTCTATAAAATTACACTGTCCTTGGAGCGGACCTGACTTACATTTCACTGCTGGTTATACTCTGTATAATTGTGTATGTGACGAATGAAAATCTTGAATCTTGATCTGGGTCATTTGTTCTCTACCTTAAAATGCTGTAAATGAGTGTTTTTGTACTAATTTGCTTTTTTAATCAGTTAGGTTGTTCTATATTAAACATTTGAGTGGGTTATATCAGATCCAAATCTGGGTTAATTACACTATTTCATAAGAGGTTACACCATAATGCTTTATCCAAACTATGTCAGCGAATCTGTCCAAATAAAACAACCATGCATTTTTGTCAGTGCTTGTGCATTAATGCTCTAATGCTCCAAGCCACCTTCAAGTACAGGCAAAGAGATGTCTTTTGGCGTAAAACCAAGTATTTTCCTACGGAATTTGCATGCAGGTAAATCCCTCCCGAATGTGCCTTTCAAAAAAGCAGAAATAATATATTAACGCACTAAAATGTGTTTTTTTAAAAGAGAGAGAGAGAAAATAAACAAACTGACCAATTCACGAAAATCTATATCTTTGTTATTATTTTTAATTTTATTAATGGCTCTTAAAAATTACACCTGAATGAACGCGAACGGATCTAGCTTTCTAAAATTACGCGAAAGAGGTCAATGCATCTTTGAAAGCACGCGACAGTTTCCTGGCCATTTTGCAATGCTCTTTTGAAGTACCGTGGATGGCCCTCAGGAGGCGCTCGCGACATGTTTGTTTGAAAGGCCCACATGAGCACTCTGACGTAGGGTTGAAATCTAGCCAGGTAACGGTGTCGCCGCAAACAGGAAAATTACCTCTTTTAGTCGACAGATTAGAGGGACAGACGCGTTACAATGCCGGGTAAGTCCTCTTAACAGCCCACATCTTCAAAATAAGTCATGTTTAATCTTTTGACTTTGTAAGTGCAGTGTGCTGCTCTCACTCTTTGTTTTGTAAAATGGTAGCCATCGCTGAATGCGTAGAGTAGCGACACAGAACTAAATCGACACATTTAGCGTGCGATATAAAGCAAATGACGCCATTATAGGCTCACTTGGCCAAGTTCGTGTAAAGCGCAGTAGATGGAGGCCTAGTGAGATGAATGTGATGCAGTCGTGTGGCTAGCTCACGCATCCACCATGTGCATTTACTTCACCAAATCCTTTAAAACGTATCTATTTCAGACAACTTGCGTCTGTTTTTACTTCAGTGGCGTTCAAATAACATTTAAACGTTGCTGTGCGAGGCCAGGCAACATGTTTTTCACGAGGAAAGCCCGCTGTTGTTTTATGGCTCGAGCTAACACGCGTAGCTTCACAATACACGCTCACAAACGTAAAGTTGGAGCAAGTGTTGTATTCGAAGGTGGGACACATCTCACAGCAAAAATGAAGCTGTTTTGATTGGAGACTTCTTAAAATGGTTTATACTATAGATAGTTTTCTCTGGAACCTTATATCCGGGCCTCATGTGAATCAAATCCATGTGGAGAAAGATGGTGTCGACTGACCTCCTCTTTGTCTCATTTATGCAACACACTGATAGTTAGTAACAGATAGTTATATAATGTTCTTTAAACCGTGCGTGTTATTAGAAGAGCTTAATAAACATTACCGTGCTTTCATTTTGTGATATTGAACGTCTAATTTGCTAGTTTGTTTATGCATGAACACAGTCTTAAACAGATTCTTGCTGTGATAACAATGACTTAATTTTGCGTACGTTCACGGTTTTTAGACTTGAATTGTTAATTTAACGCAAGCACACCGAGTAAAGTTTTACTGATGCATATAATCTAAGCTAATTCTATCCAATGCCCCATAAATCATCTTTATGTTCGTTGGTGTTATGTGTGTGTTTGAGGTACTATGTACTGAGAATAGGATCAGTATTAGTATTAATATAGCATTTTACACCCCCAGAACCTGCTGATATTAACAGTCCAGAGGTAGCAAAGACACCCGGAGGAGGCAGCGGATCAGGGAAGGATGAGAATGTTGTGAATGGACACAAGGAGGGGGACGCCAACCCCTTCGCAGAGTACATGTGGATGGAGAACGAAGAGGAGTACAATAGACAGGTCAGTGTGAGCCTGCTGTATGTAGACTTCTAAATAGGATGCTTCACAAGTTCAGTTTTAACTTCAAACTTATTAAAGGAAATTCACACATTTACCATTTACTCTCTCTTATGTCATTGCAAACCTTTGTGACTTTCTTCCATAAAACAGTTTGAACTTGAATAAGTGGTTGTCACAAACATTCACATGTAGTCAGTGCAACAGATTTTCTTAGGCTGATTGTTCTAATCTTTTTTCCATCGCAATTTGAATAAAATTGGCCAACCAGAAAGATTCACACTTTTGCTCGCATGCCAAGTAAAAGTGAATAGTAGAGAAAAAAATCTGAACCTACTCTTGTATTTGTTGTTTGGTAAACATCACAGAGAAAACATAAAATCTGGTTTCTGCTTTTCTATAAGCACCACCTACTCTAAAGAGAGTGAACTTGCATTTTCAGTCGACCAGTATGTCATTTTTATGCATGGGCTGAAAAGACAAATTGCATGCAAAAATCAGCCCAAATTTGTGAACAGGAGTTTAGGCTGGATGTTAGAGTTTCCATTTTCCTTCCAAGTGAAGTGGATGGTGTTTTATGTGTGGCAAAATTTGAGTTTTTTTAATTTATATGTTTATTATTGAAATGTTGTTATATGCATTTGTCAATTTTATTTAATTTCTTTATTTTCCTAAATATGTGGGTATATAGTATTTATAGAGTTGTAACTTTTAGTTTTAGTTACTGTTTTGTATTTGTAAATCGCTTTGGACAAAAGCATCTGCTAAATGACAAAAGTAAGTAAAGTCATTCACTGTTAATCTTCCCTTGTGCTATAGTTCTCAAATCCCATTTGTGATCATGTTTTTAAACTGGCCGTGTCGTGGTCATGTTTCTTAAGAAGCAATAGTGTTTGTTTTTTGTGTGTGTCAATGCCATCAGAATTGGTTCAATGCGATTTAAAAGGCAACATTTTCCTTTTTGAACGCATGCATGAGTGAGATTTGAGAACTGTAGTGGATGATTTTAAATGAATAAAGTTATTATAGTTTTTATGATCAATGCTGATTGTGTAAGTTTGAGAAATCATAGCATGTCTGATTTGTTTCCTACCTTGGCTTTTTTTAAAAGGGAAGTCTTGGGAAGTCGTGGCCTAATGGTTAGAGCGTCTGACTTGTAATCCAAAGGTTGCGGGTTCGAGTCTCAGGCCGGCAGGAATTGTAGGTGGGGGGAGTGAATGTCCAGCGCTCTCTCCACCCTCAATACCACGACTGAGGTGCCCTTGAGCAAGGCACCGAACCCCCAACTGCTCCCCGGGCGCCGCAGCAAAAATGGCTGCCCACTGCTCCGGGTGTATGTTCACGGTGTGTGTGTGTTCACTGCTGTGTGTGTGCACGTTGGATGGGTTAAATGCAGAGCACGAATTCCGAGTATGGGTCACCATACTTGGCTGAATGTCACTTCACTTCACTTTAATAATGTAAATCACTGTTTATTGCTATATAAATAATGTAATGAGATTGGCTGAGAGATGTTCGAGCGAGACTGTCACTGCATACTGTCTGACTGCCACGACTGTTGTTACTTTGTGTCTCAAGTTACACAGTCTGATTTGTTTTCACATTTGCAGTTTAATTTGTTTTTTTCCCCACAATTTGCAGTCTTTGTTCTCTCTGTCTCTAACTGTACAGCAAGTTAGAAGAAATGCCAATAATAATGACTCTTAAAAAGTGGCACCTTACAATTCATATACTTTATATTTATATGCTTTATATAAATGGGCATAATCAGCTGAATTACTCGCATGTCTAATATGAATTCATACAGTAGCCAATGACCACTACATTTTGATGGCTCGGACATCTTGCTGCAGGTGGAGGAGGAACTGTTGGAGCAGGAGTTTCTTGAGCGCTGTTTCCAGGAGATGTTGGAGGAGGAGGATCAGGATTGGTTCATTCCTGCCAGAGACCTTCCCCCTGGAGTAGGGCAGATCCAACAGCAGCTTAGCGGGCTCTCGGTCAGTGACGGAAACGCCGAAGACATTGCAGTAAGTATTACAGCATAATGATTTGATGCTTGATTTACAGGTATTTAAGCAAAACGAATCTCCCATCCTTCCTGAAAGGAAACCACGTTTTAGACCTCAAATAACCTTTGGTGAGATTTTAATGTTGTAATATGTACTTCATCTGTTTTTTGTCTTCCACAGCGCAAGAGCAGCTTGAACCCAGAGGCCAAGGAGTTTGTTCCAGGTGTGAAATACTAGAGACCCTCCAGTTAGGGGCTCCTTTATAGAGACTTTATGTGACCGCTGGTGGCCAGGGGTCACCCTCACACATACTTCAATCCTGGGGTTGTGTGGGGCTTGATGGGGTGGGGCTTGTGGGTGGGGGGGGGTGCTGGATGCTCTTCTATAAGCTTTTTATTTCCGTCTGTCTCCATGTATAACGTGGGCGAGTTACTCAGTGTAATGTTCCTATTGGACCGCTGCAGATTGTGACTAGTTCTCCTGGAAGATCTTTGTATTAATCTCAGAGGAACAGTTATGTGATTTCCACTATTGTGATAGTGACTAGCAGTTTGCCCCCGTGTCATTGCCGCCATCTTTTTTTTCCTGTCTTCTTTTATTTTCTTTAAAAGGAAGTTTGGTGGGGAGGTGTGTGTCATAAGAGTGGGAGGAGAAAGGGCTGGGACAAAGGAAACCTGACAGTACAAGGACTGTTGACAGGTGGACCATTCTATGATGGACTGAACTGGTGGCAGCTGACAACTTTTGAGGGATTTTCACAGAAACATTTTTTCCAGTTTCTTTTCTCCTTCCTCCGTTGAAGTTCTGTCACAGTGTGCAACATGCATTAACAAAAATGGGGAAAAAAAATCTAATAAAACAAGCAGGTTCCCTCTTGGACATGTTGTTCTGTCCCATTATGTCTTTTTGCATTTGTGCATTTGAATTAAAGCTGGGTATGCACTAAAAGATTTTTAAAATATAAGATTTTCATAATGCGAGAGACCACAAACATGAGGACAAAAATATCCTAGATTTAACCATTTTGCTCCTATAGTGTGTGGTGTGCCACGATGTGACTAAAGGTTCCCCCACACATCAGGATTTTTGATATTCAATGTTTAGTCACTCTTAACACACCTCACAACACAAGAAAATCTGAGAAGATAATCTTTAGAACCACCAAGATAATCGGGACATTACCTAGGATTGTCGGAAGGGGAGAAATCGTCCCAAAATCAGCCCGATTATCTTGTGGTGTGTACCCAGCATAAACTTCAGCCCTGAGCATTCTCAACCAGTCTTTTGGCTGTTATCAGGGGAAACAAATTAGTAGACCAGTGAGATTTTACAGTGCCTCACGCAAACTGGACTGGTCATTAGAGGCCTGCAGAAGATCTTGAGCTAAATATTTCAGTAATGTAAGTTCAGTTCAGCTTCTACAAAATGTTTTTTTTTTCCATACAAGTTATTTTATTATATCTGAATGTCAGATCATTGTTCTTAAAGGAATAGTTAAGCCAAAAATGAAAATTTGCTTGAATTTACTTATCCTCGGCCGTCCAAGATGTAGAAGAGTGTTTCTTCATCGGAACAGATTTGGAGAAATTAAGCATTACTTCTCTTGCAGCTTCAAACATGCAGCTTCTCACTTTACAATATGTTAATTGATGGGCTGGAGTCTTGTGGATTATTGTGATGTTTTTGTCAGCTGTTTGAACTCTCATTCTGACGGCACCCATTCACTGCAGAGGATCCATTGGTGAGCAAATGATATAATGCTACATTTCTCCAAATCTGTTCTATCTATAAAGAACTCATCTACATTTTGGATGGCCTGAGGCGAAGTTAGTTTTCAGCAAATTTAGATTTTTGGGTGAACTATTCCTTTAATTGACAGATGCAGTATATTGTAAATTGTCATTAGTACCTTTTGTAGTTTACTACATTGAAAGGAGTGATTTTCCCAGTGTCTGTCTTGTGGTTACTCCAGTGACTAGAGAGCCTAAACATCAAATTTTCAATTGACTGTTCGTTAGTAACAGAGTTACTAACTATAATTATAACCATAGTCATATCAAATATGACTGTTTGTTTTATGTGTTTGCTTAGAGCACTATTTGGATTACCCTGCAGACAGATACGCCATGTGTTGCTTAATCACACACCTTTAAAAATGAAACGCACGTCATAGCGAAACTGCTCCGCCTTTTGGAAAAAGGGTTTGTATTATTTCTGCTTATAAGGAGTATTTCATAACATTCCAGAATTTTTGATTCATGGATGTTATATTTAATTGTAGAGTGCTGCGTCAGTTTTTTTTTTTTTTGCCCATTTTGTTTTTAATCCTTTAAGCTTTTTACATTGTGTTGATGGTTATAAAATTATTTAACATAAGATCATTTACCATGATTTTTTTACCAAGATACCCTGTCCCATAGGTATTATTCTGACATACTTTCTAGATGTATGTAGATCTTTTATCATATTAACTGTCCTTGCATTTAAAGTTTGGCCAGAGATCAGTGAAAAGAGATGAAAGCAACCAAGATGAAGTGATGACCAATAGTCTGGACACACCGTTTTGGCTATTTCTTATCTTAATGCTCTGACATTCAACAGTTGAATTATGTCAGAGGATGATGTTTTATATACTTAATCCTTCATTAAGTAATAGTGAGAAAGATGTTTATGTGAATGACTGTTCATAGACTCTTGCTCACTGCACATAAGATAATGCTGTCTGTCTGAGGATGTGATTTTATGTCTGTGTGGCAGTCTGTGCATGTACAATACTTCTGAAATGAGGTTTGGAGACTGTACAAAAAAAGTTTCAGCTAGCTCTGTATGTAGTTACGGAGGGTTTCCAAAGAAATGTACTACATTTTAAATGCTTTAAAATGTTCAATTTCAATATAATGTGTCACTATAATCCATATCTGAGTGGTAACCAAACATAAATTCACATAAATTCAGTTATTGACAAATTTAAGAAGAATTAGTAGGGTACAATGAGGATATTGTTTTAAAAATATATTCTAGGGCAAATACATTGATTTAAAATGGTGCAGTTATAACAAAATTTAAATGAGATTTTACCCAAAATGTAATGCAAAAAGGCACCCCAGGAGAATATATTGAAAGATGAAAATTGGCCACCATATGAAAATACTATCTTTGTTAATAAATGTGAAGTACATACTTACTCAAAATAACCAGTTTAGCAAATAGTGCACAATTGTTTTAGTCTCGTGGTTACTCCATTGATTGGACAGCCTAAACATCAGTCCAAAGCCACTTGGAGGCTAATTTTCTTTGTATGACTCTTTACGTTTTATTATGTATAGGCTTAGAACACTATTTGGTTTACCCAAGTAATCCAACTTTGGAATTTCAAGGCTTCTTAAATATTAAAAACTGCTTCATCTACTCAAATTAATAATGTTCACCCCCTCAAAAATGTAGAAAACTATTTACTGCAGTTTTACAGCTCTCTGCTGTTCTGAAGTACATTGTTTAAATATGGGCATGTGATTTAAAACTAAATCATATTTTAATCTTAATACATTTATTAATACTTAATCAATGTCCAAATTCCTAGGTGGAGTGTAAAGTGAAGATGCACAGTCCAAAACCAAAAAGCAGGATATTTATATAGTTGGCCATGAGATAAAGGTTTTTAGAAGACATATTATCCAGCTGTTTGATGTTTATTTATATATTGTGATTAGGCCAAACTGAGCCATAAATGTTGAGGAAATAAGAAAACCATTCATAATTCAGACATAATTTAAGTGTATATGTGCTCTAAATCAAACAGTGGCTGTCTTTTTTTTTTTTTTTCTTTAAGAGGTGGAGTCTTAAGTGTACAATACTCTTAACTCATGTAATAGGCTTGGTAATATGTGGTAACATCTAAAGGAGCTCATACATTGTGCTGTGAAAGGATAAACTGTTTGTTAAAGCACTTTTTCGAGCTGTCAGATTAAGCAGACATGGACACTCACGGGAAACAAGGTGAAGTTTACCTACAACATCAGAAACATGGTGAGGTAAGACATCGTTTGAGCATTGTCATTTATTTTCTGGTATTGAAAACAGGCAGATGTTTTTGTGTTTGTCAACCTCAAGTCTAAAACTACAAAATGTTCGTAGCTGATCTAAATAAAACAAAGTGTTATTAAAATAGTTCAGAAACTGTTTACAATGATGTTACACGTATTGATATTATGGTTTGTAGCATTCAGAAAGATTGGAGAAAAAGTAGGGCAGTCATATAAAATATATACAATGATTTTAAGCCTGATGGTGTTTGCTTGTACTTTTTTAAAATAACTCACCATGCCCCTGTGTTTTGGCATGAACTCTCTGGTGTAAGGTAATGTTCTGGTATGAGATGGATGGAATGGAACTGCCTCTACAAGTTGAAACTTGGTGTGCACATCTCTGCCTTGCTTTTTGTATTACAGCACATTCCATTGACAAAAACACACCCTTATGAAAGTGCACTTCATACTTCAAGTTGTACTAGATTCAGGCCCTGCCTTACACACGCAATACATGTGAGGTAAATGAGGGATTGGCTGAGTCAGTAATTACATCCATACCTCCAGCGTGCAGTGCTTTTTAAGAACTTTTTAATGCTGATATTTAGCAATCCAGAGGCGTGTTCATTACCTGAAGCATAAATTCCACCTGGTGGACTAGACCTTATCACATGTGATGAATCTCACTTTCATTGTAGCCTATTGCAGAAACATGGATGAGGGAAATTAATAAATATGAGTAATAATATTCTATTTGTTCTCAACAGAAGTGGAAGCGATATTGGTTGGCCCTTTACCCGGCTAGTCGGCACGGCATTGCACGGTTAGAATTATCAGAGGCCGTTCATGAACGGACAACTGTGGTGGTCAGACGACATCCAGAGAGGAAAGTTGTCCGTCTGGCCGACTGTGTGAGTGTCGTCAAGCTGCCTCCTCATGCAGAGGCTTGTCCTGGGGAAAACATGGCTGCTTTCTGTGTGGAGACAGAGGACAGGAGGCTTGTGTTTGCAGCAGAGAAAGAAAGCTGTGGACAATGGGTGGACATATTATGTAACATTGCCTTTCAGGTGAAGGTTTGGATTTTTCAAATATATTTCTATTACCATTCAAAAGTTTGGGGTTATATTGTTTTAAAAAGAAAATACTTTTATTCAGCAAGGATACACTATACAAAAGAGTCAACGTAAGGGTGTTAAAAAAGGCTTCTATTTCAAATACATTTTGTTCTTTAGAACTTTTTATTCATCAAAGAATCATGATGAAAATGTATCACAGTTTTCATAAAAAATAAAAAGAAATGTTTCTTGGGCACCAAATCAGCATGTTGTTGGAGTGATTTCTGAAGGATGATGTGACACTGGAGTAATGATGCTGAAAATGGCTTTGCCATCACAGGAATAAATATATTAAAAGTTATTTTAAATTGTAATAATATTTCACAATATTACTGTTTTTACTGTATTTTTTATTAAATAATTGCAGCCTTGCTGAGCATAAAACCGACTTCTTTTAAAACATCTAAAAAAATGTTATGGACCCCGAACCTTTGAACAGTATGAAACAACAAACCATTTAAGCTGTATAAAGTTATATGGCTGAGTTCAAGATCCTAATACAATGAAAAATGCAGATCAATCCAGCCACATAACTGGTTATTTGAAGTACCATACCCTTTACTCCACTCCCTGTTTTTCACGGTATTCGTAATTTCACAGAAACACACTAAAAGTGCACCACAGCCAGTGCCTCTTATGGAAGACAATCAGATCTACATGTCCAGAGAACAATGTGAGTACTAACAGCGGTCAAATGTATCATTCATGCTGTCATGTTCCTGAAAGGCCCACCACTTCCTATGTCGTTGCTGTTTAAAGAGTGAATTTTTAACAAGCCAGAAGACAACTATGCTGAACCACCTTAATGCAGATCTGGTTTAAAATGTAAACAGATGGTATAACCTTTGACCTCTGAATTACAGCTTTTTAAAGTTTAATTCTGATCTCGATGTCTCTTTCATTTTAGTGTGTGAGTTTAAAGTGGTTGTACTGCAGAACGAGGCTTCAGTTCGATGTGGCCTGAAAGGACAGTACTGGCTACAAGCTGGTGAGGACATGCTAGTTCTTCAAGATCTAGAGACCAGGAGGACTGTAATGGAGTGGCTATACAAGCTGCTGCGCCGCTATGGCCGAGATAAGGTCAGCAGAAAAAATACTTCATGTACAGAACAGAAATTAAATTTAAAAAATCATTTAAAATACAATCAGATAAGATGACACATATTTTTATTAGCAAAACAAAACCATAATTTTAACAGTAATTACCGTAACGATGGATATTCATGCATATTCTTGTTGAATATTATAAACTAAAATAAATGATTTGTTAATTACTTTTATGTGTTATAATTATACACTTTAATTATACACTACCAGGCAAAAGCTAGAGGGTCAGTAAGATTTTTTTAAATAAATTAATACCTTTATTCCACAAGGGCACATTAAACTGATGAAAAGTGACAGTAAAAACATTTACAGTGTTACAAAAAATATAATATGAGCATATTAGAATGATTTCTGAAGGATCATGTGACACTGCCTGGAGTAATGACTGCTGAAAATTCAGCTTTGCTTCACAGGAATAAATTTCATTTTAAAATATATTTAATTAGAAACCAGCTGTTTTAAATTGTAATAATATTTCACAAAATTTTTGATAACAAATGCAGCCTTTGTGACCAGAAAAAACTACCAAACCAAACTTTTGAATGCTGTATTTTCTTAAAATATACATTTTACTGAATTTAATGTTAAAATTACATATAATACAGTAAACATTTTTTTTTCAATATAAGGTAACTTATAGTTAACATGTTAAATGTGTGCTTAAACAAATGTTTTTGACCTTCTCTGTGTTCCTCTCTAGATGCTGTTTTCTATAGAAGCAGGCAGGCGTTGTGAATCGGGCCCTGGAACATTTAACTTTGAGACCAGACAGAGTGAGGAGATCTTTCGCCTTATTGAGCTGGCTATTCGCCAACAGAAGAGCCTTGCCGTTACTGGAGACAGGCAGTCGCCACATTCTCCACGTTCTCGTTCTCCTCGCTCACCCCTGCCCAGACGCCCAGAAATTTTTACTTTGCTTGATACGGAAGGCAGCAACAGCCCTCAGCCTTCAGATGCAAAACTGCCCTTGAACCCCAATCCAGCAGATATCCTTGGCCCAAACATATATGCTGTCTCAAATCCTGTATATACAAAACCTGCAAGTCCTATTGGCTTAACCGAATCTGTGTATGCAAACCCTGCAGATTCAGATAGCTCCTTAAAAAGCACACACTCAGATCCTGGTGGCGGTATTAGCTTGATTGAGCCTGTGTATTCAAATCCTGCAGTTTTAATAGGGAGCCATGAATCTGTGTATGCAGATATAAAGACCGATCCTCTCCCTTCTCATCATAGGGATGAATCAGAGCCAGTGTATTCTGATCCTGCAGATGTCATCCGCCCAAAACCTAACAATTGTGTCCAAGCCAACCCTACCGATACGATAGACTGCCGGCCTGTCAAGCCAACTCCAAACAATGGCAATCAGCAAGAACCTGTGTACTCTGAGGTGTACGACCATGTCAAATTAAACACAAGTAAAAGACTTGACCAGAAGACCGAGGAGCCCATTTATAGTGTACCTGAGATTTTACAGTCGACTCAAAATAATAACTCTCAACAAAACAAAATGCCCGAGGAGAACCAACCCATCTACAGCAAAGTTAACAAACCACCCAAAACCCCTCAGTCTTTCCATGAAAAGAAGCTAAGCCAAACACTGGGGGTGGTGTCTGAGGACCTTGGAATGATTTAATTAAATCTGTAATATGTGACCATGGACCGCAAAACCAGTCATAAGGGTCAATTTTTTTATACACTAATAATTTATACACCTGAAAGCTGAATAAATAAGCTTTCCATTGATGTATGGTTTGTTAGGATAGACAATATCTGTCCGAGATACAACTATTTGAAAATCCGGAATCTGAGGGGACAAAAAAACAAAATCGCCTTTAAAGTTGTCCAAATTAAGTTCTTAGCAATGCATATTACTAATCAAAAATGAAGTTTTTATATATTTACGGTAGGAAATGTACAAAATATCTTCATGGAACATGATATTTACTTAATGTCCTAAATAATGATATTTGACATAAAAGAAAAATCGATAATTTTGACCCATGCAATGTATTGTTGGCTATTGCTACAAATATACCCATGCTACTTATGACTGGTTTTGTGGTCCAAGCCCCAGCCCCCCTCCTTGGGATGCACATTATGAAAAATGTATTTTTTTTAAATGTAAATGAAAAAAAAAATGTATTTTATTTTTTATTTTGTTTTACAAGCCCAAATATGTTACATGTATTATTTATGTATTTTCTTGGTGTACCACAGCAGAATTAAATGATTATGTTATGAGATTTCCGCATCTTTCACAGAAAGGCTTCAATGCCTAAAATCTCAGCAATGCTAAGACCAGTAAAAAAATTAACAATTCTGGTATCCAGTCAAGAAACAGATTTGAAACAATATGAGTAAATAAACACGCTTTTCATTTGGGGTGAATATTCAGAAAGCCATACACAAACGGTTTAGCCTAAATTAACCAAACTAGTTCTAACAGAGTGGCCAAAACAGCAGTCATAGTTATATTCATTCAGTAAATGTTTTATTGAACAGCCTCGACATTAGATTGGTGTGCGCTGTGAAAGAGTCTTTATGGTTTTTACGACACTACTACTGACCGGAAGTGCTGAGCGATGTCAAACCCGAGCAAATGAGTGCTATTCCCACGACGTGTCTTTAAATTTTTGAATTCTGTATCATTTCAATCCAGCTCCCAAATCATTGAAACGTGCTGTAGGACGCTGAAACGTTAACCATGTCAAATCGCATCGCTTTTCAGACTCAGTTAGCTTCCATTATGGAGGTGCTGGCAAATGCAGCGGTGGCTGAGATATGCAAACTCGTAGACGACGACTACGCGGTTATAAACTTACAGATGACCCAATGTCAGCGTGAAAACAAAACGCTGAAGAGAAAACTTCACATATTGGAGCTAAAGATGGCTCGAGGGTTTGCAGAGAGGAGGATTAGTTCACTCCATCGCACTAACCGGGTTCAAGTGAGCGCCGCTTTGTCTGACAAATACAGGAACCAAACTAACGGTGTGTGTGTGATCGTGATACCTTCTGTCACACCTAATCAATTATAACGTCTAATGTAGTTAAAGTACTCTGTTTGTGTTGTTTCATACATCCAGACGTGCTGTATGGAGCTCAGTTTAACTCGGGACTGTGGAGAGGCGCAGGAACAGACTCAGCTGCTCAGCAAGATGAAAATGAAACTAATAATATGGTAGGTATCTCTTTGCGATAACCACAATAACTGGTTGATCCACCTTTCATGTAATGAGCCCAAAGGTTACAGTAGATGTATAGATAACACTTTCCACAATACTGATTTTCAAAGCAGCTTTACACAAAATGTTAATGACTTTAATGTCTATCATATCTTAATATCATCATGTTTTTAAAATAATTTAGCAGGTTCACTTTTTATATAGACATAAATAGATCTATCCATACATTGGCAAATAAAAAATAGATAAACAAAACCAGTTATAGAAAAATAAATCATATTTAAGATATATTGACTGTTATAGATGTTATTAAATTGTTGAACATGCATATCTCTATAATATCTAGAGATTTGTGAAACATTTCCTTTCATTAAAGGCAGGAGATGCAGTATTATCAGAAGCGGACACAGTGCTGATAAAGGATGAGGTGTTTGAGGAGGACCAAACACAGCGGAGACTGTTCATCAGAGGTGGTGGTGAGTGGACAGAAGAACATTAGCCACCTATT
Organism: Barbus barbus; assembly: GCF_936440315.1. NCBI lineage: Eukaryota > Metazoa > Chordata > Actinopteri > Cypriniformes > Cyprinidae > Barbus > Barbus barbus. Next base: position 13,027,998 of record NC_136735.1, on the reverse strand, counting down.
TTAAAATGATTAGAGGATGGGTTACTAACCCGTAATACCCATTTTAAAGCCTGTCTTAACACTGTTTCTCTTCTTTCAGGAGTAAGAGAGACGCCATCACAGACTGGAGAGGCAGGTTTTGGTGATGTTCAGATGGTGAAAGATGATGATCAGGTCTCTGGGATGCAGCAGCCGACTTTGGAGGTCAGTGGATCTGACACTGCGTTTAAATCTGAGCCAGAGTTTGAGAGTGTTAAGGGGATATCCCAAGAGCCCGTAGAATTACATGCTGAAGGAAAGTTTGATTTGAATGGAAAATCCAGTCCTATGAGGGATTATTTTATGCAAGGGAATGACAATGCAGACTTGCGGCTACGATCTTGCACGTACGTGAACAATGCAAGATCAGCTGAGAGCCCGTGCACAGACCCTTTGCGCCGTTCAGAGGTCATAGAAGTCGACTCTGCAGAGGAGGGGGAAGAGATTTCTGTGTGGGCTAGCAAAGTAGCATGTGCAAAAAGCCTGGCTCCACGTGTTTATCCCCAATACGGGAGGGAGGAACGTCAGGATAGCAGGATCCTCTTGCCTTCTTCCAATCCACCTCTGGTGACAAATGACTTTGCAGCAGTGGCATCAACATCTTCAAAGATACAGGGCATGGACAGCTACCACAATGTCAGGGATGTCATATTTAACCAACAAAGAGTTGGTCAGACTAGAAATGACAAAGTTCCTCGTGAAAAACTTTTTGCCTGCACATATTGTGGCAAAGTTTTCAACCGCCCCAAAAAAGTGGTTATCCACCAGCGGATTCACACGGGTGAGAAGCCATTCAAGTGTAACACATGTGGGAAGTTCTTTGCAGAGGCGGGAAACCTGCGAAAACACCAGAAAGTCCATACAGGAGAACGACCGTATAGTTGTACCCAATGTGGACAGACATTTGCCTGGATACGAAACCTCAAAAACCACCAACAGAAGTACCATCCTGATGTGTTAACTGCAGTAGAAATGCTTTCTCTAGGAGGAGTCAATAAATGATCACTAGATTACTGCTAATGAGTGTGTATTATGCCACCATCATATCTCATATCTGGTTAAGACCTTCATTTAAGTTATATACGTGATTTACATTGTTTTTGATTGATAGGAATGTGAGTCAAAGTGTTTTTTTTATATATAATTAGCAAATTCAGAGCGTCTCTGCCCTGTGATGTACTGTAGAAAAAGGGGAGGCAACTTAGTCAAAATGCAGTTATTGTTATAATAAGTGTTGAACATTTTTAAATAAACATTTCTGTACTCATTTTGTGTTTGTTTTTTGAAGAACATTGACCCTGAAGGCAGGTAGCTGGAGGAAGTAAAACCTTATGGAAGCATCTGGTGGTCACTGCCTTTGCAACCACAAGTGTAAAATTTACTTAACAATATCAGAACAGTGAAAACAAACATATTTAATTAATAACCAGAATGTAGTCAGCACTGTGCAATAGCATAATTTTAGATTTTCCATTTGAAAAACCATTACATTGTGATGAATGATTAGAACCACATACTGCTCTGAAGGAAACAGCCATTGATAAATACTAATAAATCATACACTGGTTGTTCAACAATAGCATAAATACTTACCTAATTTTCTTTAAAAAAAATTAAACATCCACAGCTCTTTGTACTGTCAAACTTCAGTTAACATTATGACACCCTTACAATCCACTGAACACAATTCATCATACATAGGAATTTCCTAGTTTATTTACACATGGAAAGCTTCAGTAAATTACCTAGATGTTTATGTGTCAGCCAGGGCCATTTTGTAACACAAAACCTTGTTTCATGTGTTCAGCAGCAAAGACAGGTGGAAGACGGAGAGCCAGAAACAATATTGATAAAGGAGGATCTGAACGACCAGTGGGAAAGAAGCCAGACACAAGCCATAATTGTGCAAGATGGTGAGTAGAGGGCCAAAAAAGCAGTCCTCTGTTTGATGCTTAAGTCATTTGTAGAATAGTATGATTCCATTTGTGTTGAATTAAATGTCTTCGTTATAATAAGAATTTGCCGCTGCAACAGAGCAAGTATAAAGGCTTGCTCGATAAGACACAGTGGCAGTGAATTGCTGCTGCCACAAAAAAAAAAAAACATGTAGCAGATCTAGAAGGTTGTGCTGGGGTGGAGGAGGGTTAAGACGAACACGCATGCGCATGATAATCGAATTCGATTAATTGCACAGTCCTACTGGTAGAACCGGTATTAAATACTAACAGGGGAAAAAATGAGGCTGCTGAAGCCAGTCAGCGGCACATTAGAGTTTAATGACTGAACTAGTTATTTACATACTTTGGCCTGGACTCTATTTTCCAAAAAATGACCATTCGTTCTCATTCCTCAGCAGAGTCAAATACAGAAAATTGTAGCGGAAGACTTTCTACCTCACCAGCCAAAAGCACAGTTGCACCTGGTGCAGAGAAGGTTTGTTGATTTTCTGTTCTCTTAAGATACAATAAAACTAGGACAGAGCTAAAGAGTGCCAAGTGGAAAGTGTCACATCACCGCTGCAAAGTAAACGTAAGCCACTTTAGGATTAAAACAACAAAAAAACATGAATGTAGTTTTATTTTGTTTCCAGCCTATAGAGGTGGAGTTTTCCCATTTGAGTGAAAATGGACAGGATAGGAGCCAGAGAACCAATATTTCTCCATCCACTGGACTGCAGATACAAGGTGAGTAAATGAAAAGAAGTAAACAGATGAAGGTTAACCTTTCAACGCATATATACAGTACAGTGCGTATCAGGGATGGAAATTAACTTTTTTTGTCCACCGGCCACTGTGGCTAGTGGATTTCAAAATCTACCAGCCACTTTCTTGTTTTTAACCGACAATGTGTAACTGCATGTGAAAATTAATACTACAAGATCTACAATACTTAAGCAGTTTATTTAATCTCAAGTCTCAATGAAATACTGACATTTTCTCTTTCTCTCTTATACACACACAAACCATGAACTGATATACATTTCATTAAATGAGTAGGGCAGATTAAACAAAAAACTAACATTCCTCCACCCATCCTCCCCACTCCCAGTCCAATTTACGCCTGCTCGGATGATTCGTGGTCTTTTATAGCTTCCAGTTTTAGGTTTTTAGTCCCAACAATGAAACTATTAGTTTTGGCATCTTCTGAAGCGTGTTGACGACATACTGAGCAGAACATTGTCAGACTTGTCTCTTCGTAAACTAACCAATCACGGCACTCCCCATTGTCTGCTTTTCTCCATCGTTCTTTAAAAAAAAGTTTTTTGACCTTCGCCTCTTTGTCCACTGGCTCCTCCTGAGATGTTTTCTCTTAGGGCTGCAACAAACGATTATTTTGATAATCGAATAATCTAACGATTATTAGAACGATTAATCGACTAATCATCGATTATTCCACTGATTGACCAGTAGACTTTGATAATTCAGCTTTTGTGATTAGTTAAAATATTAAGTTATACATATTCTAACATAAAGGTCACTTCAGCTTTAGAAAAGTATATTATGTAATTACAATTATTAAACAATTAATTGGCAACACTTTACAATAAGGTTAATTATTTAACATTAGTTAACATGGACTAAGAATGAACAATACTTCTACAGCATTTGTTAATCTAAAAGTTAGTTAATTTCAGCATTTACTAATGCTGTTTTTTAAGTTTTTATTAACTAAGATTAATAGTTAAATGTAATAAATGCATTGTTCATTGATGTTAATTAATACATTAACTAATGTTAATAAATTATACCTTATTGTAAAGTGTCACCAATTCATTATACAAATAGATGTATTTGGCACACAAATGAAATGACAGACAGAGACACTCTCTCACCATTTAATTAGTTACATGAAAAAGAAACTGAATGACACATTCTGCCTAACTTCTCCTTTTGTAAGTCATATAGATAAGAAACATAATAAATGTAAGTGATACGATGCTTTGGATAAACTATTTTATTCAGAACATAATATTTTAAAATACCTTATAGGGTTATGAATAATCAAAACAGTCCTTAGCTAGATCAAGCTTTGGTCTCTGTAAACCAAACTGTCACTTTAATGAAACATTTTTTTTCCCACTAATAAAAATATTTAATAATTAGCTAGCTCCACACTGGAGAGCTGCTTTAGTCCGGACATTACTGGAGTAACGTTACATTACTGAAAAGCAGAGCTCATGCAAACATCCACATCGTTGTAATCAGATTTTTAAATGCTGTTTTCACACTGCTGTCAGTTTTTATTCTGTTTATTTAGTTACTGAGACGTAACTAAATAAACACGTCTCAGTAACTAATATATAGTTCGAAAGCGAGCTATATATTAACATGTTCATCCAATCGCCGCTCAAGTTCAGGTGCATTTTCTCTGAAGCGCTGTATGTCTTCTTCTCTTGAATGCATCCAGGAGGGCTGAACTACAGTCTTGCGCTACAGTGCTACGTGAAACCGCAGTATTGCAGGCTCTAACATTAGGTGCCTCCTCTAAAAGTGTCCGCCGTCCGGGTGAAACAGTATGCTATTTTTATTTACCCGCCACGGTGGCCGGTAGGTGAAGCGAGTTTACCCGCCACAACACAAAATCACCCGCATTTGGCTGGTGGCGGGTGCTAATTTCCATCCCTGGTGCGTATGTATATATGAACTCTACCTACAACTACCTTACTAAACAGATTTGAATGTCATCTTAAATTAAGAGCTATTTGCCCATTAAAAGTACTCTGATGGTATCTGAACGTATTTACACCCAGGTACTGTTGAATCCAGTCCAAGTGGTTCTCAACAGCACCAGTACCACAGGTTTGCTGTTCGACATAGCAAGGGTCTAACAACAGGAGAAACTGCAGGCTCAGGACACTTGCACAAGGGAATGGTGAAAAGCAGAACTTCTCCCACAAACCAGCCTCTGCTCAGCAGAGAAAAGACAGCCACTGAAATGTCAGGAACGGACTGCTTGTTGTATGACAGACCTTTAGAACCTAAAACCAGCCTTACGCATTGGCCCACACATCCGTCCTGCTCATATACAGAGTCAGACCAGGATCAAGACTGTATGCTGGTTCAGTCAGAGACTGTATCATCTATTAGATGCTCCAAAGGTGGACGGGATGGAGCATCATCCACCCGAACACGTGCTGTTAGAAATGCAGCAGAGGGGTCAATCAGAGAAGAGGAAAGGTGGAATCAAGCTGCCATTTTGAGGCAAAGCCAAATTGAAGCATCAGGCCACATCAGTAGACCCGAAGTGATTCAGACAGAGACTGCAAGCAGAACAAACCCTTCATATTTCACCGTGATTCCCCAAATTATGTCTAACCTAGCTCAGCCTGGGGCTTCTCTTGCCGGGCTGCAGCTACCAAAGCACATGGAGAAAGGTAGGCGGAAAAGCTACGTTTGTAAGTACTGTGGAAAGGCATTCCCTGGGTTGTCCAATGTTGTGGCCCACCAGCGAGTGCATACAGGCGAGAGGCCCTTTAAGTGCGACACGTGTGGGAAGCTTTTCACAGAGGCAGGCAACCTCAAGAAACACCAAAGAGTTCACACAGGAGAGAAACCCTTCGTCTGTCCCTGCTGTGGGAAACGATTCGCCTGGATCTGCAACCTCAAGACACATCAGCAGTCGGCCTCCTGTGGAGGAGTCTGATATAATATATCTGATGACTTCCAACTCATGCCTTCTTATGAACCCAGTGGTCTTCTGAATGTCAAAGGAATCATTATAATACTCTTGGCATAATTTACACAAGAAAGAAAAGGGGCTTATTTAATATAAATGGAAGCATTACTAGGAAGATTAAGGTCTGTAGATGTTAGCAGCGGTTAAAGCAATTGTCTACGGTGTTTTAATGTTGGCTGTCCGTGAATTGTAATATTAAAAGTGAGCAGCAGGTGGTGCACTAGCACTGATGAACGGAGCATCCATAAGTGTTTTGCCTTAGTTTTATCTTACCCACACGGTATTAACGGATTTGGCAGTACGAAAGGTATTCTGTATTTTAAGTACTCTAAATAAGAGTCTTAAATGTATTGAAACATAATTAAATATCAAGGTGGTTTATATTTTGGTTAATGAGTGTGTTGCATCAGCCCGGCTAGCTCAGTCGGTAGAGCATGAGACTCTTAATCTCAGGGTCGTGGGTTCGAGCCCCACGTTGGGCGCAAGTCTTTTATAGCACCTTCAGGTGCACATTTATGAGTTTTTTTTCCCAGAGAGAAGTTCTGCCAACACAACCTGAACGCCAAACATAGATCGGTGTTTTCCAACGTCTGGCATATCCAGATCTCCAACTCACAACTCATTGTGGAAACTTGAAACTAGATGTCTGCTAGATTTACAAGCTATGTAGCTAACTACAGTTGTTGCTTTTTTTGTTTTGTAGTTGCTCCTTTAAAGATATTTTCAAAGCTTTACAATTCATACATCATTTAGACCATTAGAGATTCGTATGATAATCTAAGATTTGAGATAAAAGTGTAAAGGTCAATATTGGTTTCTTTATAAAAAAAAAAAGAGAACTAAATAAAATACATTGAAAAAATGTTTCTAGCAGAGGATGGTTTCGATCCATCGACCTCTGGGTTATGGGCCCAGCACGCTTCCGCTGCGCCACTCTGCTGTTGCCGTAATGCTCTTTGTTTACTACACATCACTTTCTTAGGTTTGTTTCCTGTTTAAACATATTACGGACTTTTTATTCTTTAGTTAGTTTTGTTTGCTTTTTGACATTTTATCGGTCCATTTGTGAGATAGAGGTATGTTAAAGGTTTCTTTTATATACCAGGCAGCCGAGACTTGATTATAACATACCTCGGACGCTATTCTGCTATCCGTGATGTTCACAGGCGCAACGTTTTTAGCACAATATACTATTTAGAACTTTTTAACTTAGAACTGGGACTTCTTCTGTCGAATGACCTTGTTGGACTTAAGGGGGAAAAAAACAGTAATTCCCTGACCGGGAATCGAACCCGGGCCGCGGCGGTGAGAGCGCCGAATCCTAACCACTAGACCACCAGGGAGTGATGAAGGTGAGCTGTCAGAACATGTTCCAGAACATTGTAGAACCATGTAAATTTAAGGCTGAAGATTACAAGTTATGCGGTTAATCGGTTTGATTGCTATTGTGGTTGATTGTATTTGCAAAAACAAGTGGTAAGATGGTCTAAAGACGTTCTAGTTGAAACTGAATGTAACGTTACTGAATATACAACTGAATGTTGTGAACTGATGAAATGAATTAGAATCACATCAGTTTTACTATTGTGATAAAGTCCTAGAAATGTTGTCTGTATGACTGAACACCGCCAGCCCCTTTTAGGAAAAGAACGTGAACATTCTTTTTCACCTTTATTTAATATTTGAGTGGTGTAAAAAAAAGTCTAAAAACCCTTCAAGTATGTGTGACTTTAAGTTATCATTTCAGATCATAAAAAGTTTGTTAGATTAATATCTAACAAAATATCTAACAAAAAGAAAGAAAAAACAACAACATAAAATACATAATTTACCATACCATAATACTACTACATCTTACCCCAAAAACTCAGATTGATGGTCAGCACTATAATTATATAACTGTAAAGGGCAAATAAAGATTTATTGACCTTTTTCCAGGATATACACAATGTAATGTAATCTGAAAGTCAAAAAGTCATTTCCTTTCCCCTCTGTCATTTCCTGTTACCACTTCACTACACTGTTTTCCCTCTGCTTTCTCTTCTTGTTCTTCTCCAGTTTCCTCATCTTCCTCCACAGTGTCTTTTACATTTCCCTCTTGTCTTTCTCTGTTCCTCTGTTCTCTCAGTACACATGGCAGGCAGTTGACCAGGAAAAGGAGAGAAGAGAGACAGAGAAGAGAAAGGACAGCTCCAATGCCAATCTCTACTTGTCTATCAGCAGTTTTAACCTCTTTCCTCTCTTTTTCCACTCCAGGGGATAAATACACGGCATTCTCTTCATGGTTGGGAATCAAAACCGCCTGCTCCAAGTCATTTCTTCTGAACACATCATTACCAACATCATAGTCACTTGTGGAATTTACCGTCATTTGTTGTTCTTCAAAGTTATCATACAGATCCTTATTGGAATCGATAAACAAATCAGTCACATCATCCATCTCAAAGTTGGTTTCCTCACTTCCCATTGGCCAAAAGTCCATGTTCAGATTCACCCTTATCCAGCCAGAGCCTTTAGCCAATCTTTTTGCTTCACCTCTTTTTTGGATTACTTCTGGTTCAACGTGGTTAAATGTTGGTTCACAGGTGGAAACCAGAAGCTCAGCTTTCACAAGAGGCCCACCGCCATCACCTTGTGCCAAAATGCGCTGGGATGGAACAGGTGTCACAGTAACCACGGACTCAGCCAAAGAGGAAAGCTGGAGCGTATAGGGAATCCCACTAAAGGCATTTACAGGTATCGTTGAATCATCATCAAACTGGATCCAAACACTGATGGATGCTTCCTAATAAAAAAGAGTGGAGAGAATGAGGACTAGAACAAGGCTGACAGAAACAGTGGTGTTAAAATGTTAATACTCAGTTTACTTACTTGCCCGTGGTTGTACAGTGTGTTGTGAGCATTCACTGTTGCTGTGATAATAGATGGATGAGATGGGCTGGGATTAATAGACAGGCCAAGCCCTCCCACCAACTGAACGGAGAGGTCACCAGGAGTGACTGGTTCAGAGGATACAATGACATTAGCTCTTCCAAGCACTCCATCCCACTGACTTGATATCACCTTGAAAAACATATGTGAGATATATGAAGCAGTAGGGGAGAAGGAACCAAGACAGGCCTATGTTTAAAGGAATAGTTCACCAATGAAAATCTTTGTCATTATTTTATCACCTTAAAAATATTGTGTCCTGTAGGACCTTATTACTTCTGTTGAACACCAAAGAAGATATTCTGAAAGTCTAAACAATGAAAGTCAGTGGGGTTCAAAACAAGATTGGACCACTTTTATTTTCATTGTACGGCTAAAAATAGATTCGTTTTAAACAAAAATATCCTCTTTAGAGTTTCATAGAAGACAGGTTTGGAGTGACATAAATTACGCTAAATTTTCATTCTTGGGTGAACTAACCCTTTCGGTATATTTAATTCAGATACCAACATATAATGATGTAATTCCAGGCTTCAAGCCAATTAGATGTTTTTGTTTATCAAGAGCGGCAATATATGGGTTTTCTATCCTCAGCCAGTCTCGGACAAGTTCAGTCACATCCACAAACCAATCCGGTGATCCGAGCATGTAGGTTGGTTGGCCTTGAGCTGCTGATTGGGCACTGAATTGTGCCAAAATCTGTATAGTGGACCTCTGATAAACTGGTTCACACCTAAGAAAGAGACATTGTGATTTCATTATGATCAATGCCATTACCTTCTACTATTGGACAGTCTCCAGAAGAATACTTTATAATAAGGTTTAATTTGGTAACAGTACAAATACTGCTAAAACATTTATTAAACTCAGTAAATGTTAAGTTTATCATTTAATAATTAATTATAGAAATAAAAAATGTCATCTGTTTAGTTACATAATGGACCTGAGCCAACGTGAACAGTTGAATATTTAATTAATTATAGCTAATAAAACAAAGATTAATAAAAGCTGTAACACATTTATTTTTCATTGTTAGTCAAAGTTAACCCTTGTGAAAAAGAAATGTACTTAACTGTACACTGTAAAAAGTGATAAGTTGACTTAACTTAAAAAAATTGAGGAAACCCGTTACCTTTAAATTATCAAGTAAATAATAATTTAAAAAAATAAGTTAAGTGAACCTGAGAATTCACTCAACTTAATTTTTAAAATTATTATTTACTTGATAATTTTAAGGCAAGGGGTTTCCTCAATTTTTTTTTAAGTTAAGTCAACTTATCACTTTTTGGAGTGCATTTAATGTAAACTTGTAGTGGACTTAAAATTTGAAAAGGAATCAAAGATAGTATACTGTCATGACTTTGAAAGTTTATTTAAAATTAGTATTTTTAAGTGTACTAAATTTCAACTTCATTATTACAAATGTGTAATTACAGATATATTTAAATACATGAGATACAAGTTTTAATAGAAATTTCATTTACTATATGCTTGTTAGTACATTTGTCAGGATTTTAACCATATGTGAAAGACAAAAGAAAAGTAATTATGAAATTAGATATAAATATGCACTTAAGTCCTACTTAAGTGGGTCAAACAGCATAAGTTCTACTTAATATAAACTTAACTATGATGCATTTTTATTTATTTATTTAATTTAACATGCAGTTAAGTGACCAAAACATTTCCCTAATAAGTACTCTTTTTAAATTTATGCTTCTTTTTCACAAGGGGAATGCATTAACTAGCATAAACTAATGGGACCTTATTGATAAGTTTAACCAAGTATTGCATACCCGCTCTCACTGAAGTAGCTCCAGCCTTTGATGGGACTCAGGACAGAGTCAGAGAGAAACACACGCAGTGGAACTACAGGAGCCCACACAGCCAAGCACAAAGAGCCACTGTGCATTCCCAAAGAAAACTCCAGCTCCACACAGATGCTGCCCCTTCCTGATTCACTCCCATCCACAAAAAGCACAGAGCAATCATGAGACACCTGTCATACAAGAAAAGAGCAGTCAGATTAGTTGATATATTTCATGCATTTTAGTAGACCTTCTCCAAAATATTTATACCTTGACGATATCTTCATTGGCCGAATGACACTTCACTGCTGTAGTCACATCTGATACTTTGCCATCAAGGCCCACCGCTAGGACAATGACAGGAAGTGACACAGGCTGGCTCGTCAAGATAGCTGTGTTGATAATTGTGTTGCTCTGCCAATGAAAAGAATAGGACCTCTGTAAACTCCACGTTTTCCTGTTCTTCACATATATTGCTTCAAACATTTAACATTTAAGAAATAGTTCACCAAAAAAAATTTTATTTACTCACCCTTAGGCCATCCAAGCTGTAAATTTGTTTGTTTATAGGAGTAGATTTGAAGAAATTCAGCATTACATCACTTACTCACCAAATGATTCCTCTGCAGTGAATGGGTGCCGTCAGAATGAGAGTCCAAACAGCTGATAAAAACATCACAATAATCCATGAGTAATCCACACAACTCCCATCCATCAATCAATGCCTTGTGAAGTGAAAAGCTGTGTGGTTGTAAGAAACGTCCATCATTAAGGCATTTTAACTTTAAGCAACAGTTTGAAGTTAAAAATGTCTTAATCACAGATGTTTATTACAAGTGAGGTTTTCACCTCACTGGATGTTAATTGATAGTCTGGAGTTGTATAAATTACTTGTAAATATTGCAATGTTTTCATCAGCTGTTTGAACTCTGATTCTGACGGCAATGCAATGCTAAATTTCTCCAAATCTGTTCTGATGAAGAAACAAACTCATCTACATCTTGGGTGACCAGAGGGTATAAGTAAATATTCTGTAAATTTTCATTTTTGGGCAAAGTATTCCTTTGAGCAGTTTGCCAGGAGGATGGTAAAACATTTTTTTATCATCTTAAATGTTGTAAATGCTAAACAGACAAGACTCAGACAAGTTGATACAATGGAGAAAATGAATAGAATAGAATTAATAGAATATTTAGTAACTGAAGACATGGGGAGTGGGACTTCTTATTCTGGTAGTGATCCTTATGATTACTTATTGGATGCATATGAAAATTAGCCATTATCTTTACCTCTGTGATGGGGGCAATGCCCACCACTTCTCTGCCAGTAAAGGAGAAAAAGCTTGTTGCTGTGCCGTGTGGTGATACTGCAAACTTGTGTGTCGAGTACTCCACCCACCAGCTAGCAGTGACAGTCATCGCTACACCAAAGTTTCTGTGTAAAGCCTCAAATGAGAGACAGGATACCTGGCTTAGAGAAGAAGTGCTGTAACACAAGGAAAGTGACAAAGACAAAAAAGGAAACAATGGATGTCAGATTATTGTTTCAACTAGCTTTCAGCAGGGCTGCCAGCTTCAGCTTGGAGTCGCCCACATTGGAAAAAAACTACAGTGAAAAACTGTAAAATAGCTGCTGCAGTGCTGCAAAACAAATAACTGTTAATGCTAACCTATTTCCAGGTAGGCTACACAGCATATTAGTTACAAACCTAAACACGTCGGAAACACACAGAGTGTAACCATAAAAGTACTCACTGACCTGCCTGCTTGTAGTCACACGGTACAAGATGAGTGAGAGAAGCTGACTACTCAGCATGCATAAGTGTTAATTACAATAAATTACAGACCCAATTGGTTTGAATAACTTGCTGCTGCACTGTGCTGCCTGCTCTGTCTTCTCTGTCGGATCTTTGTCAGTGTCCTCTTTGCTTCACGATACTGCGTAAGAAAAAGGATGTGTCTCAACTGCATGACTCTGAATGCGTGAAAGTTAGCAACCCTTGGGTTTGTGATGTATATTATGTATTGCTTTAAACAAGTACACTTACTTTGGTGTGTTGACTAAAAAGCTAAACTAAAGCACATGTAAAGCACAAGTATAATTCACTCATGACAACTATCGGGATAGATTGTAAAATCTTTATTAATGTAAATAGAATGTGCGTATGGTCTTGGTTGACTAAATCTGTTACGTTGCTGCTGCTGCTGCAGAGCAAGTAGACTTGCTTCTGCTAAATGCTCAGATCATAAAAAAAGAAAGCATGCTGCTGCAACTAGAGAGAGGAAGATTTCCCGTAGCAGATGTAGGCAGGTGGTGCTGGGGAGGCGGTGGGCTGATATGAGGACACGCATAGTGCACAGACATGGCATTCATTGAATACATCCTGGATATATGAGTATGTGAATCCAATTGGCTGAGAACACTGAACTAAATGAACCAATTAGAGTGCAAGTAGAGTTTCATGGCTGAACTATTTATTTAAATACGACACAAGTTTTAATATCACAATATTTTTATATAAATGTTTGTCAGCAGGCCCAGTTCTTGCCAGCTATAAAATGATAGGCTGCCAGTTATCTTAAGTGGGCATGTTTAGTTTTTTTTATCTTTGGTGCTCTGCAGCTCTGAACAGACAGACAGACAGACAGACAGACAGACAGACAGACAGACAGACAGACAGACAGACAGACAGACAGACAGACAGATAGATAGATAGATAGATAGATAGATAGATAGATAGATAGATAGATAGATAGATAGATAGATAGATAGATAGATAGATAGATAGATAGATAGATAGATAGATAGATAGATAGATAGATTACCCAGTGCTGTCTGGAAGAGTACCAGTGCTGTGGCTAATGATGGAAATAACGTCATGTTTTGAACCTGTAGTCCTTTCTACATTAACCATCCACAGGTCAGAGTTTGTGACTGGGTGGACCTTTAGAGACAACAACCCTTTTTTCACTTTCAGTCTGCGAAAAAAAAAAAATGTGAACAGAAATATACAACACATTATAGCATAAAATGTGCTGAGCAATTTTATGAAAATAATATTAATGTTACCTAATGGTCAGTGACTCCACACTCAAATTTGCCCTCAGGTTTACTGACAATCTGACTGGTTGCCCAGCTCTTACAGGCCCTTTGCTGTAGACAATCAGCACACTGGAATCCAACCAAAGTTTCTCTTCCGCTTGTCTGTCTAAACATGTAGAGCTCTGCTCGGTCCTGCTGATCTGTTCATCTTCAAGTCCCACAGGACCAATGTAGTACAGCTTCCTCTCCGACTGCTGCAATGCTTCCTCCACACATCGAGGAGGTCCGTCTTTAGGATTGGACACAATGCCAAAGGAAGTGTAGTAGAGCTGAATTTGATCAGACTGGCCCCTGAGTCCTCCCGGCACATACGGATGCCTTCTCCCACGGTTACGAGAACGAGAGCGGTTTCTGCTCAGGTGACGTTGCTTGAAAATCTGGTCCAGGTTTGCCTTGATGTTCTGAATAGGCTCAAACCAGTCGTTTGAAAGTGTCAGAGTGACCACACACAACCCAAAGGGTGGCTGAGAAGAAATGGAAGAATACAAAGTGGATTGCCATATGGCTAAATAAATAAATCTGCAAAATATATACCAATCAAAGTTTGGAATAATTGGAATAAAAACGATAATATTGGGAAATTCTTTTTGCAAACTTGCAAAATGCAGACTTGGTGAGCATAAGATACTTCTTTCAAAAACAATACTATTGAGTGTATAATAAATGTATGTATATATATATATATATATATATATATATATACACATTTTACATATATTTTAATATACAGAAATGAAATAGATACATATATATATTTTCTTTTTTTCAGTAAGTTTTACTTTACATTTTTATACATTTAATTTCCAGTAATTTTAATATTGTTTAAAAATCTAAATATATGCTGTCCTGATCCATATGTAGTGTCTTCAACCAGCAGTACCTGAGTGATACAGGAAGCTTTCTGCTCTTCTGTCTGTTTGAAAGCATGGAGAGTAACACAGGTTCCTCTGTTAGCATCACCCCTCATGTGAAACAGCACTCGCACCTTAAACTGTTCTCCTCCGTCAACCTCCTTCTCTTTCACGATGGTTTTAGAAAGCAGTGATGCAGTGAGAGATGGAGTCAGGGGAGGAATTGGTTCAGACATCACCTTGAGAAGAAAAGAAGTGGTAGAACAGAATAAGTAACTTTATCTTTTAAGTTGAAATAAAAGTCATTAAATGTAATTGAGACTGCAGTACCTGTGTGATGGTGTAGGAACCAAATGTAGCTCGGAGAAGAGGTTTGGAGGCTGTTCCAGATGGAGGCATGAGCAACAGGGACTGGGTGGAGGTGAAGGGGCTGGAGTTGGTGAAGAGAAGGCCCAGATCAGCCTGAGAGAGAGGGAGAGACTGCCATGGTGAGGGAACAGTGACCCGGACTGGAAGTGACGGGGAAGGAGGTGTCTGACAATGGGCTTTTGATGGAGAAAATGGAGAGTTGAGCTATTAGTTTGTGGAATTAGTAACAATTGCTTTATCATTTAAGCACTGATCTCTCATATTAAAAGTAACATAAAAATTGAATTTACAAGATTCAAAAATAAAAAAAATCCGTTTAAATCAATTCAAACTTGGTCTGAGAAACTTCACAAGAATTTCAACCTTTTTTGCAATGGAAGATTCTATGGATGTTATAGGTTCTTCGTGGAACCATATGCCAAAAAATAACCTTCGTTTTTAAGTGTAAATGCAGTGTTTTTGGAGAGTATAAAAAAGTCATACTTACAGAGGATTAGTAATAAGTAAAGGGTTACCAGTCTCATAATAGAAGACTTCCATTTGAGTCCAGAAAGACTCAGCACATCCATAACACCCTGTAACGATAAATTCTGGTGGTCAATAAAATGTTGTTGTTACATTTATCTATTAATACAAATCTATTAAAGGAATACTTCACCCAAAAATTTTAATTTGTTGAAAATTTACTCACCCTCAGGCCATTCAAGATGTAGATGAGTTTCTTCATCAGAACAGATTTGGAGAAATTTAGCTTCACTTGCTCACCAATGGGTCCTCTGCAGTGAATGGGTGCCGTCAGACTGAGAGTTCAAACAGCTGAAAAAACATCTCAATAATTCACAAGTAATCCACATGTCTCCAGTCCATCAGTGAATGTCTTGTGAAGTGAAAAGCTGTGTGCTTGCAAGAAACAAATCCATCATCAAGGCATTTGAACTTTAAACCATTGCTTTTGGCCAAAATCCATAAATCAAATAAGTCTTTAATCCATAGTAATGCTTCCTCCAGTGGAAAAGTCCATCCACTGTTCTTCTCTCACATCAAAATCCTATGACAAATTTATTTAGAACTGTTTTCACTTCAGAATAGACCTTGATCTGTGGATATTTCTCTCCTGATTCAGATGAAGTGACTTTTTCAGTGGAGAAAGCAATGTAACGGATTAAGGATTCATTTAGCTGGATGCAACAGTTTGAAGTTAAAAACATCTTGATGGATTTGTTTCTTACAAACACGCAGCTTTTTGCTTCACAAGACAATTGACAGACTGGTGTTGTGGATTATATTTGTGAATTATTGTAATGTATTTATTTGCATTTTTGACTCTCATTCTAATGACACCCATTGACTGCAGAGATTGGTAAGGAAGTATAACGCTACATTTCTCCAAATCTGTTCCACTGAAGATACTCATCTACATATTGGATGAGCTGAGGGAGGTTAAACTTCCAGCAAATTTTCATTTTCGAATGAACTATTCCTTTTAATATTATCCATTACAATACACATAAAAAAACACTAATTTCAAATACTCCAATTTTTTAATTACAAAAAGTGACATGTTAATATATATTCACATAAAATAATATATTAAAAAAATAAAAATAAAAAATTATATATATATATATATATATATATATATATATATATATATATATATATATATATATACAGCATATATGACACTATAACATTTCCAAAAAGTTTGTACTTACCTCAATGGTCCTTTCAGATTTTCAGATGTGCAAAACTGAAAGTAAGATATCAGTCTTCTCTCACAAACATGCTCAGCCCAATGTGTGAGTTTCATCAATCCATCTTCTGTCAGTATTCTTGCTTCTATGCTTTAGATGTTTTTTCTTAGTTTTGTAAATATAAAAATACTCCAAGTTAAGATATTTCAGAAGTATGCAAATGATTTTAAAATCCTCCTTTCCTTATTTTCGTGTTTTCTCTCTCTCTCTCTTGTCATTTGTATCTCTGCACTGTTTCAGTCTGTCACTCTCTCTGTCCCTCTTTGGCTGGTGAGCTGGATTCACACAATACGGATTTATTCATTTAAAATGGTAAATAATCCTCTCTCTTCCTCTTTCCCTCAGATCTCGCCCTCCCCTTTCTTCTCTCTTTATTTCTTGGATATACTGTCTGGCCAAAGATAGTTGACGTCCTTCCAAGAAACTCCTGGTAAATCTTGAAACCCACTTCCTATCTCATCTTAATCTCGCTCTCTCTCTCTCTCCCTGGGTTCTCTACACTTCTGTTTACTATAATAAAACATGTAGAATTTATATTGTCACAAATGGGTGAGTTTCTGCACATACATTAAAGTAATGGGATCGCAATGCTTTTAATGTTTAATTTCAGCGGCTTAATGGTTAGTAGTACACGAGGGAGAAATGCTGCAGACGCTGGCATTAAGGGCAAAATCCTATTAGCAAGAATGAGGGCATTATGCATCTGAAAAATAAAAGTATTTAATCACACCACTGTCTCTTTTTCCATCTAATCTTTCTCTGCTTTCTTGACCACGGAGAATATCTAAAGACATCAAGTCTAAATATATTATATGAACTCTTTCACACACCCTTATCCCCATTTATTATCATGACTTCTCTCTTAGTCATATTTTGAAAAATGAACAAATCTGCTGCATTTTCAAACTTTTCACTTTTAGAAGCATCAAGTATTTCCTCAGATAGACATGGACAAAATATATATCCAAGCGCATCAATTACATTTTTTGGATTTTTTATTTATTTTTTTGGTTGGGGGGGGCTTTTATAATTCACTTTTTGTACAATTGATTGAACTGTTAACATTATAAAGCAAAAGCTGGTATGAAGAATTTTAATGCAAAAAAATTCATCCAAAGATTTACATGAAACTGTATGCAGGTAACAAGTAGGTTTGATGTCAGTGTCACAAGTCTTTAGTGAGGAATGACGGATGGATGCGCTAGATATTTTATCCAGTGTGGTCTCTTTGTTAATCTGTGCATGTAATCTGTTGTCATCTGTCATTGTTCTCTGCTGGAACCTCATTTAAACTACAGATTTAATCCTTCACTCTGACCTGAGGATGAGGAGGAGACGACACTTATCCACCCACCACACACACAACACACATTCTCCCCCGAAACCCGCTGTTGCGTTTGTTCTCTCGGCTGTGTATTTGTTCTCAAATATGAGGAGAGACTAAAGCAGCTGCAAAGACAAAGCCACATAACAATAAAAAATGAACAAAACTGAAACAACCATCTTGAAGTGCTGTGCATGCAAACACACAGAGAGATATAGAAAGGTTTAGGCAGAAACCCACCAAGCTTTTTAACTGTTTCTCTCACTGGTGCACTTAGAAAGAGAGTTTTATTTAGCTACCATCAGTCAAGCGAGACATAAGATTTTAAGCTGTTGTGATATTAAACCCTCTATGAGTGCAGTATTAAAAAATCAACTGCGTCAGAGAGAGTGATGAGAAAATATTAAAAGGAAGAAGACAGAAAGACAAAGAAACCCACCAAAAAGAATGAGCACATTGAGTCTACAGTATATTTAGAGCATGAGCGACAGAAATAACACAAACAGGAAGTTAATAGAATTACGACAGGAAACCACATTGCTGCAAAATTCTGCATTAACACCACATTCCCTCTCCCAACCTTAACTTCACTTCCATGCCACCTCGGAAGATATTTCTCATCTAAGATCCAACATAACCATGCTTATGTATTGTTCTACTAATTTACTCCCAGTTTTATTCTGACTGTGCAAACCCAAGTCAAAAGTCACAACAGATCTGAATGATTGTCTTTTTGGTTTATTTCAAATTATTCATACTCCAACTCAAAAATCAATCACTTGCATAAATAAAATTTTTTTTAAAAGCCATTGTCTTTCAGGACATGAGCGAAATCCCAATTTATTTATGACTTCAAAAACAATACCAAAAAAAAAAAAACCACACAGCAAAAACAAGTCATTACAAAGCATTAAAAAATGAATAATGAATAAAAAGAAGCCTACTATGCTATACCAAGTAAGCGCTTTTGCTCTTATGTTGAGACTAAATTATTATTATTATTTGTTATTTTATCCTAAATGGATTTCTCAGTTGTATCTTTCAAAGATATTTACAGTTTTCTTGACTTGCCAATCGACAGCTCAAAACAACCGAAGCCATGTAACGTAAAACAATCTGCTGATTGTAGATGACGAGAGCGTTGTGCTTAGGGTCAGTAAGTCTTTTGTGAGCACAGGCCTTCAGCTGTATGAGTCATAGTCACTGTTTCTGTTGGATGAGGGCTCTCTGCTCTGGTTTACCGTCAGCCTTTCCAAACCTGACAACACAGACAGATAAGAATAGGTACCAGTGCGTGCATGACCCTTTTCACGTACAGAGTCTAAAAGTCTTAAGGCAAGACTCCCCAGGTGAACAAGATCAAAATTGAATTAATAGACATCTCCATAATTCCCCAGTTGCTTGATCATATTAAGAATTGCAAACATTTCTTGTATTACAAGTTTTCTGAAAAGTTACATTCATGGCATTATCTTAAATACGCACTAACTTGCATTCATTTCCAGAACAGAATTCTAAACATTGGGTAAAGCCAGGTTCGAAATTCTTGTTTTGCTTTGGTGAGAAACTGAAGTCAAGTTTGAGAAAATAGCCTTTAAAATGTGTATCGTAACTGAAATCTACAGACACAAATACATAAAGGGCAAAAAATATATATTTTATTTCCACTAGTCTATAAGAAGACAGGTTATGGAAGCAAAGTAGCTCAAAAATCTCTAATCATGGTCAGAATTTCTCAACGTTGGGGATCGAACTAAATAAGCAACTAAATGTTGTATGAGCTGTTTTACTTTCTATTCAGCGCTGGCTTCCAAATTTCAGCAAAATTGTTACCAAAAACAAAAACTTGAACTTTTTATTTTATTTGTATTTAGCATTAAATAAATTTTTAAGCTAAATACAAATAATAAATTTTTAATGTAAAGACATTTTAAAAATATATATAAATATATAAAAAATTACATAAAAACAAATAGGTAATTCCAAATTAGCCTAAAATAATCCCTATCACCACAAAGTAGGAGGCAGATAATTTGGGACAAAATCCTTTCTCAACCAATTTTTTAAAAATATATACATTGACTCAAAATGATGACATTATTGCATGATCTTAATTGTTGTATATAGTCACGAAGGTCCAAATTTATAATTGATGATGATTTAGATACTTTCATGCAAAGTTGTTTTTATGTTGGATAATAGTTTAATCTTACATATCCAAATAGATCTCACAACCAGAAAAGCACACACATGTGATTTGTATTGCTGAGCAGTTTGAATGAAAATTCCAGTACATCGTATTACTCAATTTATCATTATGTAATTGAGTACAAAGTAAATGAGCATGAATGCGAGTTAGAGATTAATAGAAAGAGTGCGGAACGGTCAGGATAGAGAGAAAGAGAGAGATTACTCACCAGGAAAGGACTGTCTCTTCTCTGTGTTTTTGTTTGGGGGTCCTTGACCTCTGTGATAGCACACTTTAAAAAGAAAGATAAAATGCTGAATCTTTTCTGAGCTGCCAGTCATGAATATGTTGTGTGAGATGATGACTCACCGCTCTGAGTCGGGCCGACCCAGCGACTCTGACGTTTTTGTGAAACTGCATCAAACCAGGTAAAAATAGTCAAATTAGACACAGCATTTCATTTACACAGGATTTTAAAAATTAAATAAAATCTGTGGCAAAAGAACAGGAAAGTGTGCAAGTCAAATAGTCTTTTTTAACTATATAGTGCCATATGAGCACTAGTGAAAATGCTTTTACAAATGATATTCTCAGCTAAACAATTTTAGTGAAAGACTGAATTGAAAATTCTATTTTTTAGTCTACGGTACTTGAGCTGCATGAACACTTGTTCTTTAATAGAAGAAGAACATCAGACCATCTATACAAAAAGTTCACATAATTTGGTTCACATAAAGGTGCAGAATCTGAAATATTTCTTCATGTTACATCATAAAAAGTTTCTAAACACTTTTTTTTCAGAGTTTGGATGCAGCTGTAATTTTGGGCTGTACAAAACAGCTCTAAGCAAACACATAGAAATGTTGATGGGGCCATGTGCTTGAATTCATAAGCATTTATATTTTTTATAAGTAACATAAAATTAAAAACATGATCATTGACTTCACTGACTCACATCTTTTGCGGATGGCTTTGTATGTGGGCCGACTGAACTGAACCAGAATGACACCCAAGATCAAGAAGATTAATATGCCAGTCACTGTTTTATAAGCAGCCAACTCTGTTCCTAGAGGATCTGATGTGGGAAGGAAAGAATACAATGTGTAATTCAAACTGCAAAGCATATTAAATAGATTTACAGTATAACTATGTTGCCAATGAAACCTGATAAGAAAAAAACATCAAGAAAAACATTATAACACACAAATCTTTTCTCAGAAACACATACACACACACACCTTGGCAAGCAATCATCAGGCCCGAGCAGACTTCATAGTTTAATGTCATGTTGCTTGTGAACGAAAGACCTTCAAGCCCTTTAGAAATGGGCTTAACGGAATTGAAGGGTCCACATCTCATGTCCTTACACACTTCATTCTTCCAGTTGCGTGATAATTGATTGTTAAAGCACAAAGGGACTCTACTCTGATTAGGGTACTGCAGGTGCAGCTGACCCTCACATGAACTCCCTTTCTTCAAAGTTGCCTTCAGTCGGACCAGAAATGGCTTAGTGATGACCTGGATGATTTTTGGACATGTGACCTGTAGGGTAGTGGATGTCATAGCACTAGTGGGTGGTGGGGTTGAAGGGATTGTGGTGTTGTTGCTGCCCTGGGTCTGAGCTAAGATTCCTTCTGTAAAGGGAAAAGCACAGAAATAATTTACTTTCATGACAATGTTGGATCACTACAATCATTTTTGACCATAAAATGTGCAGTTGTGCAGGAATTTGAAACATTTCAAATATCAAATATAAATGAAATGAGAGTTGCACCAAGAAACTGTTAATTGCAGTATGCAAACTGCTGTTCTCTGCTCTTATTTTATTGCATTGCAGCTAACATGTAGATATTGCTTCAGCTGCTATATTATATTTTTGTCACTAATATTGTCACATCTCAAAATTATATTCCTTTTAAGAACTCCACATCTTCATACAATATTTCCTGTGTAAAACATGGCATGATATTCACTACATTATTCAAGCATAAACCGCCATCAGAGAGCAGAGAGCTGGATCATTTGCACTCATTACACTCTTGCATGTTTGCAGAGAGTTCGAAGACATTCACACATTTTGCACATTTGATTGCAAGATTGCACTTTGCAAACCGATGGACATTCATAAAATTCAAAATCACAGCATAAATGGATCTATAATTCAGATTACCAAAATTAACCATAATGATTTTATACATATAATCATTATGGCTATGTGAGTGGAATGGAATGAATGGAAAAACTTTTCAAATGCTTAAAAGTTATTTAAACGTTTAAACTGTCTATTTATTAAATTATATTAAACAATTACTATTATATATAAATTTGAAAATTCTAGGATTCTAAAACTGAATTCTAATGTACTAAGCCTGTGTTTATTCACAACAACATTTTTCAACAAATATTTTGTGTAATACAGGTGGCATTTTTATGATTTTCACATTTCAGTGCTTAATATTTAAGAGAGTGTCCTTGTTGATAAACCAGTTACATTTATTTTTGATGGAAAACAAAAAATATATTAAAAGTTCTAGGGTTAAATATGTTAAATGGTTTAAAACCTTATGTAGTTATTACCTATTCCTGTGAAAATTGCGTCCCGGGCGATGTTTTTTTTTTTTTTTTTTTTTTTTACGTTTTATCATCCTTTATAATCCAAAAAATTATTTATCTAGCAGACTGTTGGCTGTAATTTGTAATTTGGCATGAATTCCCTTTTTACCAGTATGCAATGTAATGTTTTAATAGACTTTAATTTTAATTTTACTTAAAGTAAAACTTTAAACAACAACAACAACAACTTTTTATGGCATAACTTGGGATAAAATAATACCATTGTACATGTAAATGACAAACTTTAAGTTTCTACTCCCTTATGATTGCTGTATGCAGTTTATCTCTTAAACACAAAGAACAAAATCTAAAATATATACTTTATCTATAATAAAGAAATGTGTAAAAAGAGTTATTGCACAGGTTGGCCGATTTACTGAGTTCACCATATTAGATGCATACAACGTTGCGCTGACATCCATTTTCAAAGGAAGTTTAGAGTAAGAATTTGAAAAATTAACAACAACAACAATCTATACAAGCATGACATATTTTATTGACAGTTACACTAATTTTGTAATGCATTCTTGCAGACCCTGTGATTTTATATATATATGATGATATTCATTATTCCTCTTAATTTCTAATGCAAAACACAATGTTTTGCATTCTAAAAGCTCTTCTATATAACACACAATGCTGTGACTGCATCTGAATAAATTCTAGCTGTGCGCTATTGGTCAGTTTTGTCTTACTAGAGAAATATTAGATCAGACAGATAAAAATCTATCTGAACATCTACAACTCACTACAGATATTTTCTTCCAAGTGGTAAAGTTTCAGGTGCAGAGCAGATCCATGTGCATATAATCATACAAAAATGCAACAATGAAGTATATTTAAAGAACAAACAATTTACTTACGAACTCCAAGGAGCAGGAGCGCCGTAAGAGTCATCAGCAGAGAGTTTTCCATCTGGCAAAAGGTTTGCCAAACATTTAAAGCAAAATTTAACTTCATTTGACTAAACAAAGTGACTATATACACTTCAAAAGATAACAGGCCCAGAGGTCAAATGAATGACCTCTCGTACATGACAAGCAACCCTGTTTTTTTTTGTTTATCTAATTGGGCCTCGGCTCAATTAGAATATTTCATTTTGTTTTTCTCATACTTTTTAGTGGTTCGGATAAAGCAAACAAATACACAACCATGACCATATTAAAATCTTTGGCCTGCACTTTTTTTTAACATAATGCCAAAGACCAATCGTACCGTGACTTGAACCACAATAAGAACAAATCATTCACTACAGTGACATACAGCAATAAATTTGTCAATACAAACTGGACTTCCTTTTAAGTTATTTAGATTGTTATTTTAGAAATGCTACATTTTAACTGACAGCTGTCTTCACATCTCGGCTTGAGCGGTGTTTGAAGATTTTCTTCTTCAAAGAGTGTCGAACATCAATGAAACACCACAACTTCTAACCAGCTTTTTAACAATATATTATCAGATCTTACCTTGCCTGTGACTGACAAGAACAAATGTGTGGAGCAAGTGACAAGAAAAATTAAGTGAAAGGAAATAAGCGGAGGTGTGGAGCTACGTTCTTTATTTCCCCGCCCCCATCCTCTGTCTCTCCAGATAGAGCGTGACTTTTAAACTCAAGCGCTGTTTGATTGCACATTGCACTGCTTCCTCACTTCAAAGAGAGCTGCATACAAGAAAAAATGAAGAAAAGCTTGAAAAAAAAAAAAAGTGAGTGTTGGTAAGTGGGAGGAGAAAAGTACTTAGTAGTGTGACATTGTCTAACTTTGTATTAAATGTAAAAAAAAAAATAAAAACATTTTAAAAAATGTAATGTTCAAATTAAAAAATAAATATTTGGTAAAAAGATGGTAAAAAGTGGTGAAATTATCTTTTCATCCTAAATTTAAAGATGGTTGGAAGTAAACAAAGCAACAAAAAATCTGCATATTCAAAATCATTGTCTTTGCATACAGGAACGGAGTCTCTTGTGGTGTACGGCGCACTATGAAAACGCTCACACAAGTTGCTCAAAGATGATTAATCGTGCTCACAGGAGTCAACTGCGGCAATCATTACGGCTACAAAACCACCGATATCCACATCGATCCTTTCATTTCATAGTTACTCATATCTTCTTTTCATTCAATCTTTCCCAGCCGCCTCTTTCCTTCCCTCACTCTCTCGATTTTTCTCAGGTGTCGCCGGGGTTGGTTTACCATATTGTATAGTCGGAGACAGACCCGTAAAGACTGGGGTTTATACCTGTACCAAAAAATTCCCCCAACACCCTCTTGAAACTCTCGTCTATGATTCAATATGAACGGAATTTAAACAGCCTTCAAAAGTGAGTCAATGAGCTGAACTACCACTGCTCTTCTTGTAAATTTGTGAAAACATTGGGATTGTACTGTAAAAGGGAAAAAAAATAAAAAAACATTTATGTTTGGGGTCAGAACGTTTTTTTGAAAAACGTTTCTCACCCAGGCTGCATTTTTTAAACAAATAATACAGTACAAACATTAATATTGTGAAATACATTTTAAATATACTGTATTCATGTAAAAAAAAAAAAGTAATTTATTTCTGTGATGGCAAAAGCTGAATTTTTAGCAACTATTAATCCTGTCTTTAGAGTCACATGAGAAATTCTGATTTGGAGTTAAAGTAACATTTCTTATTATTATTATCAGTGTATTGTTAATGTTTTTTGTGAAAACTCTGATACATCTTTTGAACAAAGAACAGCATCTTTTTGAAATAGAAATCTTTTGTAACATTATAAATGTCTTTACTGTCACCTTTGATTAAAAGTATTTAATTCACTAAAAAAATAAGAAAGTCAGAAAAAAGTCAGTTATTCCAATCAACACAGAAATCATAGATCAACTTCAGTGTTTAATATTCACACCCGAAAAAAGGACAATAAAAATAAAAATACACTTTTAACAGGCTACAGTCATCACAACCAATGCAATAGAATTTATTTTCCTCTAATGCTGCAAATCAATGTGCTAATAAAATTTTCATCCCATTTGTTCTCTCATCCTCGTGTCGTATCTCCCCTCTCCCTCGCTCCAGGTGCTGGGGAGGGAACCTAAACGTGGGGGTTTTGCTACAAACCTGAGTCTTAATTACTGAGTTCATGAATTAGATAAAGCCACCCGAGGCTTGATTGAGGACGCCTCTGGTTTTGAATTGCTTTAAAGTACAAAAATAAAGAGAGACCCCACACGCCTATTCTAAAGCTGAGGCTTTGAAGGCCCCGCTCCCAGCTCCTGTTGCCAAAGAGTTCGGGGCGGTTAGTGTGGAGTGCTAGTGTGATTCACATGGTCCTCCGGTTGTCCGACAAGGAGACCTAATAGATGGGGCTTTTACGGATCTACATAACACCACATAATGACACACACGGGCCGTTTTGATGGATAGGCCTACAGCTGTGGGCTAGTGAGAGTATTCATATGGCAGAATCTGAAGGTGGACTCAAATCAAACCACAAAATAAAGCAATCTATTGGTTAACCAGATCCAATCCCACCCACGTTATGATTCTGAGGGCAATGTGCCTCTGAAACAAACTGGGTGGCCAGCTGTACAAGACCATGTCTCACTGTGTCTAAATTCAGTGTAAAATATGCAGCCAGGAACTCATCTGCATAGTTTTACCACAAAAGAATGCTATATTTACTAAAGTAAGCATGTTATGTAGCGCCTATTTTCTTTGCATATGCTCTGTGCTATGTTATGCCTCAACTGCCCCACCAAATCCTGTGCTATAGCAGATAGATATGTCTATATTAATATATCCCTTGTTCTCCGGTTTCCCTTTAATATCAGTTTGATTTAAGTACACCGTCCCCACTAGAGAACTTACAGTAATAGTCTACTCCTTCCAATCACTTTCAAGCGGTGTATTAAATAAATGGAGTGGAAGGGTGTGAAAGAAAAAGAGAGGGAGCAGAAGAGGTTTGGAGTGATCGTTTGGCGCATTGGTACACTAAGCATTCATAACAGGACATACCGCACCCAAATCTGCACACGTGGAAGTTGTCTAAATTTATTCATGATAAAGAATACGCTCTGCTTTTCTAAGGAGTTTTCATCTGTGATAGAGTGGAAAATGGTGCTGTGCTTTCTGGTTTGACATTGTTAACAAGTGCTGATATAGACAAGAGATTAGCCTAACGCTAATGTAACGCTTCCATGTAGTGTGGCGTGTTTGTCTCAGTAGAATTTTGACAGAATTATTGGAGAAAAAAAAACAGCCAAATAAGGCTGAGCTGTAACAATGTCATAAAAAAAAAAAAAAAAAAAAAAACAGCATTTCGTCATTGAATATAATAATAAATCAAAGATTTTGCAAACTGATAACATGCTTTAAAATGGAAAGGAACTGAGCCGTTTAAACTGGGCGGCCCGTATTGAGTCTCTGACTGAGGTTTCAAGGGGGAAATAAGCACACGCTCGATCTCAAGTGTCTTTATAAGCCTCAGACAGGAACAGGATGTGACATGGGTGCGCAAACCACAAATCTGAGGGTAAGGAAAAGACAGAGCAGGTGGAGAAAGGTGGGAGAGAGACGAGACGGAGAATCATGAGAAAAAGAGAAAGACAGACACACACAGAGTGGCTCAGGAATACGGTTGTGGTACCCCAAAACCGGGCCTATAAAGAGGTCTAGCTGTGGGTGATTGGGTTGATGGCCCATGGGGGCCTGTGGGGTAGTTGTACCCTCCATAGGGGTATGGACTGGGGTACGGGGCGGCCGTGGGACCAAACTGCCCAAACGGTGGGGCAGGAAATGGTGGTTGGGTGGGGTACGGGCAAGTTGGAGGACCAAAGGCAGGCCTGGGAGCTGTGTAGCCTGTCGATGGAGGGAAGGGGGCACCCTGGCCGGGGTAGGGCTGAAACGCTGTGCTAGGGTTAGTGTTGCCCGCTGTGGAGGCAGAGGGGGGAGCAACGGGATAGGGGGTGTAGGGCAGAGCAGAAGTGGCAGCATTGGAGGGTGCACTGATTTTGGAGCTCTGCTGCTGCTGAGGCTGCGGTTGTTGCCACTGCGATGATGATCCAGCATCCTGATTGGCACCAGTTTGTGATGTCACTGTGGCATCTCCTATCCCTTTGCTTTTTTGGCTGAGAATTTCTTGCAGCTTTTCGATGCGCACTCGTCTCGTGTGAGCGAGAGAGCGGAGGGAAAGGAAGCGTTCGAGGAAGGAGTCCAGCAATATCGAACCTTCGAGAAACTCATCTGCTAAAACCTGAGGGAAAGAGATTGAGCGATTTACAAATCCTGTGGGGTTGGTAAAACCATAAAAGTTTTATAATATTATATAATGCTTAGGAGATCAGTAGTTCATAAGCCTTTAAATATGAATATACACCACCATTCAAACGTTTGCAAACACAGAGTATTTTTTAAATAAACTGCCACTTTTTGCACCTTTTTACTTTTTGCAAAGCATTCCATTTCTATTTGCAAAAAAATATTTGCATTAGTCAAATTCTCCGTTCAAAGAATCCTTTTAAGGATTACATAAGATTTTCTCAGTAGACTAGTGTAATAACTGCTTAGACTATTTGATAGCTTTGCCAGGACAGTAATTTTAAAATATTATTTTATTATCATATTCATAATTGAATTATAATTACTTAATTACAATAATTTATATTATTACTAAATTACTATTTTGATTAAATTAAATGCTACACTGGTGAACAGAAGAATGAATTTTATTTATTAATTTTGATAGTTTCTTATTTTTATTCTGATCCTCTTTCTTTATATATAGTCACGTAAAAATGTTATTTAAAATGTATTTTTGAAATATTGAACATTGTGAGAAAACAGAAACATATCTTGGTATTTTTGAAAACTTTTGAACGGTTGTATTTATGAAAAACTATATAATTACATCAAGACTTCCAGAATTTCATCATTTGAATGTGCAGGATGTTATCATTTTTAAAGCAATCACATACAGTTTCATAGGGTATATAATGTAAAAATGTCTGTTGATGTTAATAATTAAGTTTAATATTATGCAAAGGTATAAGAAATAACTGATTTTATTTAAGGCAAAAGCAGATGTTTTCTTCTCTTTCATGTACATTTGTTTCCCAAACAATCATCTTTTTTTATTCACAATCAATAAACAAACCTGGCAGTTTCACAAACAATGAAAACACCAAAATCAACAAATATAAACTATGAAAATAGGTGATTATAAAGGCCAAGATAGCCCACCTCTGATTCTGCCTCTGTGTTGGCGCCCTCTATCTGCAGACGAGACAACAGCCCCTCCGGAGACACCTGGCCCATGATGCTGTCTGCAGAGGGAAAGGGAAAAAGAAACAGAAGTGGGACGGAGTTGACACATAAATAGGCTGGCTCGTAATAGAGCTAGAAACTGAAAAGTGAGAACTTATGCAAACAAATCAGTTGACTAGAAATGCGTAATCATTTTAACAAAGGAAAAAGCAGTAATGAATAGACTGAGAGAGAGAAAGGAGAATGAGACTTCGGAGAAAGAGGCCAGACACATAGCTTTTGTGTGATGTAATGTCACAGATTCAAAAAAAGGGGAGGAGAATGAGTGCCAGAACAAAACAACCTCATAGAACAGCACTATATGACAGACATATGCACATATAGAAGATGATTTTCTGGCTGAACAACATGCTCTATTTAGAAACTCAGCCAGAATTCCAGTGTCTGTTCAAAGATTAATGGTTCATAAAAACTGCCAGTGCAGTTTAACTGTAGTGTGAACAAAAGTTAAGTCCTTTTAATTTCACTTCATTGAGCTAAAAGCAGTTCTGATAAAATAATATTTTAAAAAGATTCATTCTATTTTTCAAGCTGTCTAAGCCGCTCCATATATAACACTGAAACATTTTCCTAAGATGTTTACATTCTGTTTTACTTAAGATTCAATATACAACAACAGGACATTACGAAATTAAGATTTAAACATTTCAGTTACAGCTGAACATAAAAATTTATTAAATAAAATATAAAAATGACAAAACAAAAAAAGCCTTTCCTATAAAATCAATAAAATTAACATTACGTAATAAACAGAAATCTGGAAATGTTAAACTGGTTTTGATCATGAATTTCATCAAAGGGGCTATGCAATTTATAATATATTATTTTTTATTCTTCATGATAATCCCAAATTGTTTCTGTTTTAAATAGGATAATACAAAAGCACATCATTACCAACATCATTTCTTCAAAACTACTCACCTCTGCTTCTTGATTTAAAAAACCCAGAGGCAGACAAAGTACACAACTCCATTACTTGAGTAAAAGTACAGAAGTACTTGCTTTTAAAAGTACTTAAGTACCAAAAGTAAATTTCCTTTTTTTTTATGTCAATGCACGGTTTTATTATAGTTGTACGTAATACTTGCAATACCTCTGAAGCAACTTACAATACATTAAACCTACTGAATACACTGACTAGCTTGTAGTATCTTTGGAATAAAGAGCTTTTAGAATGTTAAAAACCTATGGGGGAAAAAACTAATAATAATTATTATTATTATTATTTAACACCCATACCCACCCCCACAAAAGCAGGATGGTAGTGATCTCACACAGTAGTGTGCACACATCTGTGTGTAGCCATTCATCCACATTTGACCAGAGTGGACAGTGAAATCCTGTAAATACATAAGTAATAATAAGTAATAAGAAAACAAATTTTTAAAAAAAAAAATGCTGTCTAATCGCTCTCGCTGTACTTTGAGGTCATACACAGAATGGTCTGTGCAGTGCTGCTTCAAGTCCAACACATATATTGTGTTTTATTAGGAGACAGTTCTTCTGTGGCTTTATAGGTAATATTTTCACGTACACAATTTAGCAAAATCAGACAACATTGTGTCTAATATATACCACATTATTAACTTTTTATTATTGAATTGTTGTAAATAAATATCACATTTGCAACTGGTCAGTGTTCAAAAAATGCTGGGAAAACACTTCATGTAGCCCTACAAGAGTGATTACTGATAAAATGTCACGTTTTAGAGAAGAAAAAAAAAATCACCCACTGTCTTTCAAAGCTGCTACATAGTAACGATTTTCTACTTCGATGACCTTGATAGAAATGTAGTGGAGTGAAAAGTACAATATTTGTCTTTCAAATGTAGTGAAGTTAAAGTCATACGTTTCCAGAAAAAAATAATACTTGAGTAAAGTATAGATACTCAAAAAGTGTACTTAAGTATACTCAAGTTAATGTACTTAGTTACTGTCCACCTCTGTAAAAACCTGCTCTGACTTCAATCAATTTCTCTCCCAGTTCTTTTTACACCAATTTACCCAGAATTCATTCCTGTATTCTCTTTGAAACCTTTACTTTAGTAACCCAAATCAATTACTCCGTTCCCTTACCTCTCATGGCACAGTGTTGTTTGTATTTCTCCCTCACTTCCTCTAGTTCAGCATATTTTCCCACCAGTCGCGCCCTCTCTGTTTCGAGTCGGGGCTTCATGTCCAGGTTTTGCTCGGCCAGACTGCGGTTGGCAGCCAGAGCCATTTCCCTCTCCAACTGTATGTTCTGAATCTGCAGAAGAATAACACGGACACATGACAAATGCTACAACGCTATAGACATTAAACAGTCCACCAGGACAATCCATCCTCGACAGGACTTAGAGATAGCTGTTGATGCTGAGTAGATAAGTGGTCATTTCTGAAGGAAGTGATGAAGAGATTACCAGAAACAAACAAACAAAAATGACTAGAAGTACAGAGAGGAGTGGATCAATGGCAATTCAATCTGATGTTTAATTTTGAATCTTTAGCAATACGTGCAAATGTAAATGTTCATTTATAGCCTCAATAATATAAAGGTCAGTTCATACAAAAATTGTCATCATGATTTACACACCCTTAAGTTCTTCCAAACTTAACTCTATGAGATTTTTCTGTTGTTCACAAAAGAAGATATTTTGAAGAGTGATGGTAACCAAACAATTGCTGGTAGCCATTGACCTCCATAGTATTTTTTCTTTTCATAATATGGGGTCAATGGCTACCAGCAAATGTTTGGTTACCCACATTCTTCAAAATATCTTAATTTGTTCAACAGAAGAAAGAAACTAGAGGGTGAGTAAAAGATGACAGAATTTTCATTTTGGGGTGAACTATCCCTTTAATCACATCACAGACTACTACTGTATGCCACACAAATGGTGCTGATAAAAAATATAAGTTTTAAGTCATTCTAAATAGTATTTTGAAACCTTTCAGGACTGCATTTTCTAAAGCAGCACAAGGGTATTTAGGGTATTAAGGAAAATTACAGTTCACAGAGACAGATTGAGAAATACTGATGTGAAATACAACATTTACCTTATATTCATTATGCAAAGAACAAACCAATTATTCACTGAATACTTCACTAATTCAATAACTGACTTTTCTCCTCAACCAAAGCTCTGAAATCTCATTTATGTTCATGTATATATGACATATAAGGATGTGTCACAGTAGGCTTGACAACAATGCAGCGAGTCCTTGTAATTGATTCCTGACACACATTTTAGAATTTCAGTAGGTAAGACTTTGGTTTATTGGACTATTCAAAAAAACAAAAAACATGCAATATGGTGAATGAGTCTTAAGGATTTCTGGGATACTCCTAAAAACAAAGACTCCAAAAAAAAAAAAAAAAACACTCTGGGATTCCCAAAGAACCTTTCAATATAAACCTTTTTCGTTTTAATTTTGAAGTGTGAAGAACAGTTTAATAGAAAGGTTCTGTGGATGTTAAAGGTTCTTCACTGAACCACTGACGACAATAAAGAACGTTTACTTTTTAAGGGTTTCAGGTAATTCTAAAAGGTCTTTTTTGGAACCTTGGGCACCATTTACTTTCATTGCATGGAAAAAGCAACATACACATCTTTCCTAACATCTCCTTTTGTGTTCCACAGAAAAATAGGGTACAATGTGAACAATGTGAGGATGAATAAATAATGACAGAAATTTCATTATTGGGAGAACTCTCTCTAACAAACCTCCATAATCATCTTACCTCATCAGACTCCAGTGCCATAGACTCCACCCGCTCAGAGTTATCCAGCAAATCCTGCAACTCGGGCTGGCTGAGGTCTTGAAGCTTCTCCATTGATTTGCTAGGACAGCTGAGGAGCAACAGCAAGTTTACTTATGCGTGCTAATAATCTACTTATTACATTAGAGTTGGTTTGGAACAACATGAGTAAATGATATCAGAAATGTCACTTTTGGTTAAGCTATCATTTTAAACTGAAATAGGCTAGCAGTTTATACTTGGTATGTGTCATTTTGGATATCAAACCACTACTTGAGGATCGATAGGTAATCTGGGTCAGTCTTCTGTCATTCAGACAGCACATGTAACAGTGGACTACTTAAAGTGTGGCTAGGAATTATGCTAATAAGCCTAAACTTAACTCTACCTGCTTGGTATTTCTTAAAGAATCCGCCAATACTTACAAGGTACAAGCAAATCAAAGTCCTCTCCGCACAGTGCTCATGGAAAAACATCAAACTTAACTGGAAGCGAGTGACGGAAAGATGTAGACGGAAGCGCCGAGCCTGACAACGACCCGCGTCCTGCCAGAAACACTTCACTTACGAGACAGTATCGGTACCAGGTGTAGCGCGTTACTGAGCGCGACAAAGTGGAAATATTTTCCCGAAATTATTCCGGGAGACTAGAATCTCCCCGCGGTTAGCAGGACGGCTAAGTTAGCTCACTTAAAAGAGAGCAGTTGAGCAAGGCGGGTTGTTATTCAATACCAAACGGCGTCGAACGACATAACAACTCAGAAAGACATCATAATGTGAGTCCGGTAAAGCGGCATCGATGTCAATTCGAGCAAAGTAGTCCAAATAAAGGTTAGCTGACGGGATATATTCCTATTCTTAAGGGAAAGTTTCACTTCTCGTTGACAGATATCGTGGCCATCTTTGGATGAAACCATTGTCGAGTTTGTCTAGGGAAGTGAGATATGTTTAAAACACAGCTTACATTTCTTGACGAGAATATTACACTTAGTTTTAGAGTTTGACTTAAACAACTATATAACATTTTTATAATAGAGAAAATGAAAAGACATTCTCATCCTTTCGTGAAAATGCCATAGTGTTCCCCTAACTTTGATTTGATATGGTATCGTCGTATGTTCAGCTGACTGAAAGGGAAACCCCGATGTGACAGGAATATTCCACATGTAGCATGGCAGCAGGGTTGGTCCTGATATTTCACCAGAGAGGCAACATAGATTTATATATATATATATATATATATATATATATATATATATATAAAAGTTTAATATTTCAGAAAGAGTGGTCTCACACATTTACAGATGTAAGCACTAAAGAGACATTATTTTAGCTTTTGGAATTACAAGCACTGTAAATTGTGTTTTACACATTTGATTCTATCCATTTCATTGGACCAATAATTTGTGATTTTAATAGTTTTCAGTGTTTCGTTGATCGTTTCATTAGCAATGATTTCACTGCTAATTTAATAAAGTGGTCGAAAATACAAGGTTGCAAATTTGGCACCACATTGCTTTATTTAATTTTTTTACTTAAAAATAATAAAGCAGCAAATAAACTTACATTTTCAGTAATAGTGGGTTAAATGATTACAGTGTATAGTAAGTTATGTCTCCAGTTTCACAGACTTTCAAATCTGTATGTTTTGTACATGACAATATTGTAAATTCACATTTTTAAGAAGAAGAAGAGAAAACAAGGACAGAAAAACAATAGCAGTGATTATGATTTGGCGGCAAAATACTAATTAAAATATTAGGATTAGATGCTCATAAAAAATCTGTGCCTAAAAGAGAAGTGTGTGCTGTATGGAAAATGTAATCTCAATGTATTCTCATTCCTTTAAATGCAGAAAATGATAGAAAGCAATGAATAACCAGAGCTGCAATATTATAAATCAACAGCTGCCCAGTGATGGCTGCGTAAAAATTCTGTCAAAACAAAAAGAGAAGATTTAATCAGTTCAAGTTTAAACAAAATAAAAAATCAACTTACAACTATTCAATAATATATCTGGCCAATACATTCTCCATTAATCATAATCAATAAAAATAGTGTGAGTCACAGCACAGAATATGTGTGTTATGCTGTTTTGTAATGTAGTGGTATCTTTTGGAGTTAACATAATGAAGTAGACGAGAAGATTTTAATGTGTAAAACAGGCCAGTTTTTATTTTCATTTGTGTAGCTGGCGGATACGTCGATACTCTTCACTTACTTGAAAGATCGTTTCTGGACAGGTGTAGTCTTCATGGGATTCATGTGAGCAAGGAGGGATGTTCAGAGAGGTACTTGCAGCATAACCATACAGAATAAGTCCAATCAGTGTCCCCACCAGGCCAGCAAGACCACAGATCAGACAGTTTTTTAACTTACAGGGAGAAAAGCAGATAATTGTTTTTATGTCAGAATAAAGTTGAACAATTCAGAACCAATAAGAAGCTCTAGTTACTTGAATTTACCAGTTCTCTCTTAGGAGTTCTCTCAGATGCCATACCAAATGATCCAGCAATCACAGACTACATTAAAAAAATAATAATAATAAAAAAAAGAATTAGAAGAGAAAGTTGATCTTACATTAAAGCAACTGTCAGAATAAATTATACAATTGTACAAAAGCTTATTAATGGGCAGAATGTGACTGGGACTTGTTGATATGTGTTTATATGCTATGTTTGCTTTGTGTATGTTCATTTATGTATTTGTGTTTTAACAACTACAGTATCTTAGTAGTGAAATAAACATACCATAGAACCAACA
The DNA here is from genome assembly GCF_936440315.1 of Barbus barbus. Classification (NCBI taxonomy): domain Eukaryota; kingdom Metazoa; phylum Chordata; class Actinopteri; order Cypriniformes; family Cyprinidae; genus Barbus; species Barbus barbus. The sequence goes on along the minus strand of NC_136735.1, from coordinate 12,992,560 downwards.
CAGAGAGGGCACACAAACAAAAATGTTATATCAAGGCTGATGCTGTAGGTTGGTATAGTCAGGAGGATCTGGAACAAACCTAATAATATTGCCATAAGCTAGAAAGGGAAAACACATGGTGAGAGTAAAAATTCAAACAAGAACAGCAAAACATCTCAAAGAAGACTGTTACAGTAAGATCCCAAACTACCATTATCTGTCTTCCTTAATGACAAATTATTTGGCCCGCATCCACTTACTGCCACCACTTCCGGGTCATAAAACTTGAACAGGCGATGGAATTTGGGAGGATCCAAGTCAGCAGACAGCATTTGGTTGCTTGACATCTTGAAAACCCAGCTAAAACTCAACTGCGGTACTGAAAAACAGAAAGATTTCAAGGTCCAGATCAATGATTATAATGGCTCCTTACACACTTAGATCATAGAGAGAGAGTCGGTATGAAACAGGATCTGATCCCTCTGGATTAATGGAACGTTTTGCGGGAATACAGATGCTGGTGAAGAAAAACATCTTTGTGAGGAGAGGAAGTGGGCGGATATAATGTGTCTGGAGAGAAGAGCAGCACAGCTTGATACAATCCTGATTGCTCAACAGCAGTGAAGAGGAAAAGGGTTAGGGGTAGGACAAAAAAAAATAGTACACTACATGCATTGCCTTAAGTGGGCTGGACTGACCAGATGTCCAAAACAGCTTCAGTTTGCGTTTATATTAGTTTGTATACGATCACAAATGCACACGATAACTATTGCATGCCACTGCACAATTTAAATGCACTTTTTAAAAACTAGTTTCAGGTATCACCCAAAAATACACTCATGAATTCAGCAAGAAAGTATGTCACATGTTACTGATAAATATGTCCGGTCAAATGTAATTTTAATGCAAATAAAGCACTACCGACTCACCTCGAATCTCGTTTCTGGGAATCCTAGAAAGCTCGTGGCTGAGAGGAACAGAGCTGTTTATGAAGTGATAGAATACGCTCGATAAAAGCTCCTATGGGGAGAAGGGGCTGGACAGACCCCTTTTCTTTGTGATGCTTGCATAAAAACGCAAGGGTGGGTCTAACTGTTTTTGTAATACAGAGAGAATTGAAGTCCAGATCTTTTCTTTGGAGTTGTTGCGCACTTAAGAGATTAATTCGAGGAACAGGAGAAGGTCCAGCTAGTCCACAACAAACTACTCGAAAGAACGTGCTGAAGACTTTTTGGGGGGGTCAGCCTGTCTCACTCATTCATGTGGAATTCCTCTCTGCGTGTACATCGAGTTTGTTGTACGTCTTAAAAGTATCTGACATTACTCAGCTGTGTTCTTCATTTTGGCATTTGTTATTACAAACTCACTTACTTAAAAACGAAGGATGACTTTGACCTTGTCGACGGACCTCTCAGTGACCACTAGCCCAACTCAGGTAGAGGAAAAACTACAAGACAAACAAAAAGCTCTGCGGGACAGCATCGAGAAGGGGGAGCCCAAAATATTCGGGGTGAGTGAACGTCGTGTTATGGCTTCAGTAATCTTAAAGGGCTCCTCGCAGGTTTTCTCAGGGAGGTTTTCTGGCACAATTTTACATCTTGAAAGCAAACGGGGGTTCTTTTCACTGATAAATTCATAAATTAACTTAAAGCAAATGTCTTCTCGGTCACAATAGATTTGTATAACAGCAAATAAACAATGTGTATAAATGTACATTTTCTTTGAACCTTGCATCTTGTCTTTATATCTGTATCCTAGGCTATGTAATATGCAATTATAGACTTCAAAATCTCTTAGGGCTCCTGATTCAGGGAACATGGTGATTAAAAACACAAACACTTTAAAACAGAATTTCCTCTGAAACAATGAATTCTATATTTCCAGTATACAGTTGTTGTTAGGGGTTTATATTGGCCCCTGCATTTTTACCATTAACAAAGTCGATCATTTAAATAGCCTATACATTACAACATTTATAGTTATGTTAAATAATATTTCAAGAAAATCTACAAATATAGTGTAGTACATTAAATATAAAACAGTTCTGATTCGTGTGTTCCAGTCTTATAAATAAGAAGATTCTGTCCTTAATATTTTTAGTATAGTCTTTAGCACTATACTACTCATATTGTGTAAATGTGAAAGAAGTGCTAAACACTGAATAATGATTGTAGAGGAAAGATCATTTTTGTTTACGATACTATCAGAAACAGTTTAACATCACACCTCGGCTAAAACTGATTTAAATTACTCTCTTAAATTTAGATTATATGTTGATGTATGAAATTCATGCTGAGCCACCCCTCTTTTTTCTGTCTCATAGGTTGCTCAGATTGTAATAGGATTGCTGATCATCTCCTATTCTATTCCTCTGCTCTCCGCTGAGAGGACAATGATACTTAACTTTGGTGTGCCATGGTGGAGTGGCCTTATGGTAAATTACACTAATACGTTAGGACATGGTTATATAATAATTTAAGGTGATGGCAAAGTATTTAAAGGAATGTACATTAAATTGTATATCTGCCAACAACAGACCTATCACTGAACTTCATATCTTGTTTCTTTTTTTCCAAACAGTTTGTCATTTCAGGCACAGCTGCAATAGCATTGGAAAAATATGCCAACTTGAAAACAGTGAGTTTGAACTTACAGCAAGACAGACAAACTGTTAGAGCACATTTTAGAGACTGGCATATGCCGTTCTTGTATTTCACTCATACCCCAAATGCAAAGGCTCCACAACAGCAGGAATATTCTGTATAACAGAAAATCCAAAATAAATAATTAAATTTGCACTTGTTTTTAGGTCTCTGTTTGTTTGGCAGTCTCTGCTGTGACCATTATCATCTCAGTTATTGCACTTATCCTATACTATGCTGACTTTGCTTTAAATCCGGCAACTGAATGTCATGAGGGACTACACCAGATGTGTGACCACCGGTATTATGCCACTGTATGTATCTCATACCCTCATATGTGAGAGTTCTATTATATTAACAGTTGTATATCTTAGTAAGGACTCTTTCTTTAAATCAGCATTTCAGCATGGGATTGAAGACAACCATCTCCTTGGTCAGTATGGTCCAGACAGCAATGTCCTCTGCTTTTACAGTTATACTGTATAATCAGAGGAGGAGCTTTACAGACTATGAGGTAAATATTTAGTTAGAAAAATATGATATTATATGTGTGTGCGTGCATGTGTGTGTGTGTGTTGTTACTATTGATTTTGAACTGCCTAATTCATTTATAAATTATTCATTAAATTCAAAGTATGCTTCAAAGGTGAGTTTCTAACGTGGATTTCCCTCTTTCTATTTCAGACCATGACTGAATGACATCTTGCTTAATCCCAAGACATTTCTGGATTTAAATACGAGGTCCTTAAACTGTCCATTTCATATAGCTTACATGTGGTTTTTCTTGTGCCAATGTATTTAGCAGAAGTGTTGTTATATTTTTGGAAAAATTGAATGTGAATTGTATACTTTTATATAAATAATCAAAATATACAATATATAGAATAATAGAATATATATTCTTATTAAAATTACATTTAAAGATGGTCTCTTTGGTTTTATTTTACAACTTGAAACAGCACCTTGTTCCCATCATTTTGGCTCTACTTTGTTTGTTAGTTAGCCTACTAGAAGAAAAGGTTTATTTAGAAAATTGGGTGGATTTGATTTCCTACACTCCATAGAAGAACCATTTTTGGTTCCACAAAGAACCATTCAGTAGGTTCTTCAAAAAAACATCTCTTTCTTACCTTTTTATAATTTGAAGAACCTTCTTTCACCACAAAGAACCTTTTGTGAAACAGAAATGTTCTCCAGATGTTAAAAAGGTTCTTCTATGGCAATGTGAAGCACCTTTATTGTGTGTAAGGTGTGATTTTACTGTTTCCAAACTACCAATCAAATTATCTTCCTTTCACCAACAGGTCTTGCTGTATTGGAAATTATTATACAATCACAATTTCACTCCACACAGAACCCCAATATGGAACAATTGGTTTATTCTATTTAGATATAAGTCTCTATATGTATTCCTGATTGGCTTGAAAAGGGTGTTTGGTCAGTTCTTCATTTAATGAACGAGGATAGGAGTTTATTATACTTCTGTGACGTCTGTGAACATAAACAATTTGAGCGAGTTTTAAATGCCATTCCAAAAAGTTTTATAAATCTGGTACAAAACACTTTTGTTAACATACCAGATGGATCATGTGAACTCCTGTCACTTCTCTTTAATGGTAAAGACCTCAAAGCAATGCTTCCCAACAAACTTATTTGCTCTTGTGTCAATTCTGTACTATATCCAACATCCTTGTACCAAAATGGTATTTTGCAAGCTTATGATAAGCCATCTGTTAAAAAATTTCGAACACAGTATATTAGCTTTCCAGTGGTTTCTAAAGCAAAGGAAACTCATTTTAAAATATGTAATGGTATATATCCCTCATCTGAGTTTTTAAGACACCGGTTTAATTTTGAAGAAAATGCCTGCATTTTCTGTCAAGTTGACAGGAACAACTGATCATCTTTTCTTTTTTGTATGTATTCCAGAATTTTCTGGTAAAATATGTCTTAGTGGTTGGAGACAAAAATTCACTCACTGCCCAATTTTTTAGAAAACACATTATGTTTGGAATGCTATTAGATGATAAAAATAATGATTTTCTCATTAATATAATGTTGATTCTAGGCACATTTTTTTTTATATAAATGCAAATGAATGAAGACAAAACCTTATTTTTCTGTTTTTAAAAGAGACTTTATTCATAACTAGGCTACTTTCCATCATTGGAATAGCCTATATAAAAATGCAAAAGGCCCAGAAACTTGTTGGAATAATAAGAGAACTTGGTTTATTTGAAGAGGAATGAAGAGACCCCCTACTTACACCATTTTCTTTTTTCTCCTTTTCTTTTCTTTCTCTCAGACTGTAGATATTCATTCTACTCTCTCAGAAAGTCTATTGGTACTTTGCCTTTATATTGTATTACGTGCCTTGCTTAATATATATTTATTTATATTCATCAGTGCCATTACATGTATATTCTGTTCATATGTTCAATAAAAAAAGTTACTAGAAGAAACAAGCCAGCTTCCGGCAAATCGTCACAGTCACATGACACGAGCTAAATGCTTAGCTCACGAATATTAATCATGAATTATGTGATATTCGCCGTTGTACAGATTTTTTTTATGGAAACAATAAAAAATCCACTTTAAAAGAGCTTGGTTCACGAAATAGTAGTCAGAGCAAAAACTAAGAACTAAAATAAACAAACAAATAAATAAATAAGCAGCTCAGAACACCAAGCAACAGACACGTTATCTATTAAATATTCATGAGCTACACAGACAAATATTCGTATGTTGGTTGCTAACAACACAGACAACGGCCCTTCAACAGAAGCGATTTATTCGCTGATCCTGTTATATATCAGTTTCTACTTGATATAAGGTTTGTTTCTAGTCTCAGGGCAAGCGCTTTGCTGTAAAGCTGAGGGGAAAAAGTAAAACAACGTTACACAAAACCCTCATAACTTAGCGTCATTTTGAGTTGTTGTGATAGCTTAAATCTGAGAATAAAAAATAATCATATTAAATGATTTTTAGTCAATCAAATCTAATAATGGTGTAATGAATCAACTTGTGGCGCCTATGTACATTAGCTTGTTTTGGGCTCTTATTAGCCTGTGGCGTTTGTCAATGACAAATCAGTGAAGAAAAGTAGAAACAGTGATAAAAAAACGTCAAATGTTTAGTAAAAAAGATGGACCCTACTCCAGTTGATCTGAACAAAACATGTTTTTTCAAAGTTAAAAATATGGGATTTATCTGTCCTTGAGTATATCTAACCTCTTGCTTGTTTTTCTACAAAGACCATGCAATAAGTATATATATTGAATTTGGTCCCTGTGTGCATCACAATATTTCTAGAACTCTTCATTTTAAAACTAACAAACCACCTTGCTTTATGTCTCTCTCATAGTGATGCAGAAACAAGCTGTGGTGAATACCAGCTTCAAGCCCATCATCATTAACAGAGTGGTGGTCCGAGACAAAGAGTTTCTGCATAGACTGGGCAAAGTGCTGAAACTTAAGTGGCTACTTGGCAAAGAAGTCCAGGCATGAATAGACTCGCTTGCTAACAGTGCCAGTAACACAATAATGACACATACATTTTTTTTTTTAGGCTGGAAACTTTATATTTGAACATTGATTGTACAGACAGGTCTGTTATTCAAAGGAATAACTGTGCAGACACCTTAAATGTAATATTTTACGTCCATATAGCTTTGATTCCATCCCGACTTGATTGTTAAACAATTTAGACCAGTTTCACCTGTTCTTTGATAATATGTAAAGTTGAACTTTATATGAAACTTATTAATATATGTCCATTGTGCTTGAAATTACTCTGCTATCTCTTAGATAAGGAGATCGCTCGTTGACAGAATCATACCGTGTTTTGCTTGCGTAGCTGTGGAAAACAATGATTTCTTCTCTCTAAGTGCTCTCCTAGAGAAGGTTACTAAACTTCAGGTTTCCTAAACTAAAAAATTTGGACAGCAACAATTTGAATTTAAACCTATTTTGTATCTAAAGTGATTTCTTTATTATTTATTTAAAAGTTGGATGTCAATTGCCAAACCTATGACGATGTAACACCTCTTCATACAGCCTGTGAGTTGGGGAACTTAGACATGATTAAGTTCCTGCTAGCAAAGAGAGCGTCTCCTCATAAGGTGAACCGATTTGGACACTGCCCATTTTACATGGCCATTAAGAACAGGTATTTACAGTACACCTCTGTGATCAGAAATCAGGTGATTGAGCTGACATTTTTGAGTAGTAAAGTACGTCAACTTCTATTTCATCTATGTGTATGTGTTGCTCCTGTCTGGCGTTTAAAGTGCTGCAGGGGTGACATATTTTTGTAGGCCATAACCTGGAAATGAGTGAGCATTTCAGCGCTACCAGTTCCATTGTCCCGAAGTCAACAGGATTTTTGATTAAATGTCTGAAACTTTTAAGAAAATCTCTTATCTTTTTAGAAAATGTTTTCACATATTATTCTATAACATAAAATACGTCAGTAATACGTTACCCCCTTGTTTTTTTTTTTAAAGAGGTAATTAATTGTACTCACTACATCTACGCACTAGCTCACTTTTACAGTCTCATCGCACTCTCTCAAACTATTCAGACACAAACTTTCAGGGAAAATGTTTTTAAATAAAGACAAAAGAGTTGTTGGAATCCTAGACTTTTGTGAGGCCACATAGCTTATTTTCTGCAATAAGATAAATTAATTTTTCTGCAATTTCTTCCAAAAGCAAAATCCCATTGTTGAAGGCACCAACTTCCCGGTTGGCCTACAAAAATGTCATCACTGCAGCCCTCTATTGACAGCTGCCCATTTCACTATAGGTCTTCTAGCTCAATTGAATTCAAACTAACAATAGGGGGCAGTAAAACCATTTGTACATGCTCAGCTTGAATATGTCAGTGTAACTGTGTTTCCAGCACATGTGGTGACTAGTGTTTCTTTTAGGCGCTGTCATGCTGTCAAACTCCTGCACATGAAAGAAGTCACTGTTAATCTGCACCCTGTGAGAATTGCCGTGGAATTGATCCAGTAAGCATTAATCACATAATATCTCACTACTTCCCCCTGTAATATGCTTTATAATATATTTTTATGTGCCTGTGAGATTATTTTTGTGTAACCTGTCTCTCAACAGAGCGGTACAGACCAGAAATTACCCTCTGCTGCGTGCCTGGGCTCTATCAGGAGTCGACATGGACACTAAAGACTACGATGGACGGACAGTAATGCATGAGGCAGTTTATCTGAAAGACAAGTCCATGATCACCAAACTACTGGAATATGGAGCCACACCACTGGTATAAACTACTGTCTGATTGGACAATACAATTTTTTTAGGCTTTTAATGTTTGTTTAAAAAAAATACATCCCTATTTTTTAACCTCTTCACTCTTAGGAGAAAGATGTGTGGGGACAGACAGCCATGGATAATGCTCAAAATGAGACCGAAATAACGGCTCTGTTTGATCCTCTTTTCACGGTGATTTGCCCGACTAAAGAGGACTATCTGCTATACAAGGCAAATCATGATAAAAGAGTATTCTTTTTGTCAGCATAATTATTCTGCATTTGTGACTTCCTTTTTCCTATTGTTCTGTATATGTATGAGGAAAATAAATACACTGCTAATCATTAGTATTAAATAAACTACTAATAAGACTAAGAATAAATTTATACTACTAAATGTGTGCCATGCTGTTGGTTTATGGTGCACACAATAGTCGCTTTGTTTTTGTTTTTTGTTGGGGGTTTTTTTTACAATAAAGATAGGACTCAAATTCATACGCCTTTTTTTCCCTGGCATTTTCAAAGGTTTTCTAAAGGCTAAGCTTGGTCTTTCACAATTCTCATGTGGGGTCAATTCATGAGACGTTTCTTCTGGATGAAGGGCGCGCAGTCTCGAATCATCGGTAGGCGGCAGGGTCGGTCCTTCCAGGAAAGAGAAAGCAGGCATTGTTCCGGGAAAAGGAACGCTTTATGGATTAGTTTCTTAAAACTCGGGTTTATTAGTGAAGGATAGATCTGGCATCCTCCCTAATAGCATTTCTGATATAAAAATGCCCATCTTAAACTTCATTTAGTAATCCCCTGGCTCTTTCCATGTAGGACCTCAGTAGTATTGCCCGTCAGTTGTTTTCAAGTTTAACCCGTCGTTTGCGAGTAACACGAATACGAGTTTAAACACACTTATTTGTGCCGGTGTGTTATAAGCGTAGTTAAAGGTACTTTTTAAAATGGGCGGTGTTTCTATTTTACCACACTTGTACTTTCAGTTTCATATCGATTGATACCGTTGTGTCACTCTTTGGAATGGGGCGAGCAGTCTAGTCCCCTAAAATTTGTGCGGTCCATCATCACAAGTTTGTACGAGGAAGCCCACAGTTGCCTGGTCTCCACATTTGGTGAAAAGAGAGTCGACCTGTCTCTCAAGGTGAGCTTACATTGTAAAAATACTCTGTCATATTTGTACTAAACTTTGTGTGGCATTGCATAATATAATTAATGCCTGCTCTATGAGAAACCAAGTGGCAACCAAGCAAAACATTTGACCACAACTCTGAAATTACCTTGACACCAGCTCAAAACTTTAAAATGGTTATGAAAAGTGAAGGTGATTCTGAGAAAAGCAGAACTAGAGTCATTTGTCACATGGTTTGCTAATTTGCTAATGCAATATATATTACATAATGATGCTTGCTGTACTGGCAAGTTATTTTCTTTGGTGAAAAAAAGCATAATGATATTGTATTTGTTTATTCATGGCATCAGCCCTTAATATGGTCATCCAGTATGTTACGGAAATCTTGGAATCAGCTGGAATTGACGTTAAATATACAGAAAATCATACTTGAAAGTTTCAATTTATTTAAACCAAAACACATTCTCACATGTATGTTTTCATTCATGTTTTTATCTAGCCAAGCTACTTTTCCAAAAAGTTACTCCGGAGGGAGTGATTTTTGTCGCTCAGTGGGCCCTTCTGGTTGTTGTGGCCCACTGGATAATGTCCTTCATCCTGAGTTTGGTTGTTGGAGCTATAAGGCTGGCTCTGTGGCTGCTGAAGGTCACCTTTGCCACAGGCATGTTTGGATTGTTTCTCAGCGACACTAGAGCCTCTGCAGAAACCACAGCGATAAGACTAGCAGGCCTGGCATGTGTTTGTGTGCTGTTAGGAATAGGTACAACATCTGCAAAGCCAGATAGGCACCTCGAGGACAAAAGCAAGATGCTGGAGAGACGACTAAGAGAGATGGAGAAAAACAAAATGGGTTGACAGGGATACTCTTGTCAGACCAGAAGAAACTAAGTCCAAGGATGTAATCCAGCATGATATTGTGACCCTGCAATAGATCCACATGTGCATGTTTATCTAAACTTGAAAGGTGCTTCAATATTCCAAGATTATTTATTCTCAAGTAAAATCTGTTTTAGGGTCCCATAGCACAATTGGATCTGGCATTCGAGGGGTTTAATTGCTAACAAAAGTTATGTTTCTGGGGTCTTAAGGTACAGAGAACAGCAAATGTCTTTACACTGCAGTTAAATATTCGTGTTTTTTTGTTTTTGTTCAATGCATTATTCAGGGATACATTTGTTGACAAAAGCCCTGTCCAATAAATGGTCTTCTTGGCAGCAGTCCACTGCATTTTTTCCCATGACTCTGTTTTGGAGTGAAAAATCCTAAAATGAATCCCTAAAGTCACAAAAACAACATATGCTGTTGTAAATAACTGAAAAATTTGCCTCTGCATTCAATCTCATGCAGATGTAAATCCTCTACGCAAGTTCCAGAATCTCCACCATTTTGTTTATTTTATTGGAGATGTGTTTTTGTTTCTTTTTCTGCAACACCCAATTCTATATCCCCTTGAATCCAGTGGAATCTTTTGTGTTATGGAGAAATTTCTGAAACTGGTTGTAATGTCTTTTTTCATAAAATCTAGAGATGCTTGATTCTGACTATGTGCAGACAATAAACAATAACATGAATGCTGATTATGATGATGTTTATTGTCATTCTTATTATAGTTCAAAGTGTAACAACAAATTAAATTTAATCTGTTCATATAGTGCAAAATATAACAAGAGAAACGACATTTCCAGTTGGCACCATATGTCAGACAAAATAAAAATGCATATGAGAATATAAAATATGAACAGTAAATTCAGAAATTGATAGAAGTATTTTATCTTACTAAAGAAGAATGGTAGGCCTTTTTATTGTCTCAATATCCATTGTGATATGAAGGGCAGTTAAAATAAGGCATCTATATTCAGCTACAACATGAATCACAATATTTTACACATATTATCAAGATTCAAGTATAAAAGTTTTGTTTGCGCCATTTGTTGTTTTATTCCAGCTACCTAACAGCACTATGAAAATGCCCTAAAGAAATGCTACTGGCATGGTAGTTGAGAAAATTCCCTGAAACACTGTTAATACATTTAAATTCACTTACAAGCATTAAAAGTAACATGCATTATATGTATTTAACTGAATTAGCCATAAACCCTGTAATGTTTTCACACATGTGTCAGATTCCTGGGATTTACATGATGCTGTTAAAGCAGGTAAATAAAAAAACACGTATATTTTAGTTTTCTCAGGTTACAGGTTTTTGTTGTTGTTGCACAACTCTACATTTTTGGGGCGTATCTACAAAAGAGCTATTTTGGTGTGTATCACTTTAAATGCAAATTAGCTGCATATTCCCTCCCCATTTTCAGAACAGGACCTAGCATATACATCTGGAACGCGGCGCTGATCAATAAAAATAACTTCGATAGCAAAATACGGTTAAAACGCTAAGCACTATAACACAATGACTTGCGCAAACATAAACGTATTTAGCTAGATTTTGTGGCGCATTACCTTCAAAAATAGAAGTAATCCGCTGCGTCCTCAGCAGCTCAGATGTTGGGAGAAAATGAAGACTCTAGGACTTTTGTTCAGTTTTACTTCCAACCACAAAACACCAGGATTGCTTTGCGATACATAGTTAATGTTACAGCTGCTCAAACAAGGAAAAAACGGAGGACAGCATACAACCACTAAGGGCGGAAACTATGACAATGCCAGGCTGTCAGTCAGCTGTCATTGGCGGGGTCAAAGCAATGTGATGTCATATTGCTTAGAGAATCAAAACAGCAGGCCTAGTGAGAGGGTGGTTCACAGAACGCCAACACACATTTATGTCCAACACCATTTTGCATAATAGGTGCTCTTTAATATGAAAACATTTTGCTGAAAATATGGAGGTAGCTTTTTTTTTCATTGGTATGATTCAACAGCTTTTATACTGCTACTAAAGAGCAGCAAGAGATTACTCTTAAGAAGTAAGAAAAAGAAACGTTGCGTTGAAAGCTTTTTTTTAATTGGAAAAGTGTTAACAGGGATTTGTGGTGCAGTACCTAATATATATATTTATTTATTTTTAATTGTAATATCCTTGTATTGCACTTTAGCTAGACGTGAGTCCTGAAAGAATATGTCTAGTCATAAAATATTGAAGTAGTAGTTTTAATTAAGGTCCTATTAGTTCTCAGGCTAAAATTCTGCTTCTTCTTTTTAAGGCTTGGATTTTGTATGAATCTAATGACCAGCTAAGTGTTTGTTTCTATATCCCTTGCAGTGATCATTCAGGATTTTGGAGCAACTACAGGAAGCTGCTGCCAGAAGACTTTCCTTTGTTAATGTCAAACTGGACACCAGAGTCACTGGAGTTAAGGATATCCATGGAAATGTTGCTCATAACAGACGGCTGCGACTAGAAAAAGAAGAGTGTGAGACAGAGAGACCTTGGGAATATGAAATATGTCAAAAGGCATAAAGCTTTACTTTTATAACATTCATTTTCAGCAATGAGTGGCACATTTTCTGTAATTTGTTTAAAAAGAAATGTCAAAATGTAACATGAATGTTGCTGTAGGCCTGGACAGTTAAAACAGGCAGATGTTAATAGAAAAAAAACAAAACAATAAATACTATCATATGACCCCTTTAATGATTTAACAGGCTGTCAAGGGCAGAAAAAGATTAGGTGTTACCTCAGGCTGAGGTGTGAGCAGTGGTGCAGTTGGCGGCAATTCATTCATATTCATCCCTGTGGGTTCAGGCCCAGGAGGAGCACTGTTCATTACTGGCGTATAGTTCTGAGGACACACACAGTATCATGTTATACAAATGTATACACAATTGAGCACGTAAACATAAAGACTGACTAAATTAATTTGTGTGGATATTTTAATGCAAGTGACTTGAAAGAAAGTAACAAAGAAGAAATCACATAGTAAATGTACATTGAATAAAAAAATTGATAGAAAGACAAATATTAGTAGAATTGCAATTGTGTTATGAAAAAACACTTAACCCTGTGTTGTCCCCTTCAGAACCATTAATGCATTTTAAATAGCTCTTTATCTTTACATATTACATTACAAATAAACAGATAGAAATAAATGTAAAGCAAAAGAGATTTGCAAAAGATTTTGGATGTACCACTGGTGCAGAAGGGTTATACTGGGGCGGGGGGGCATTCCACTGGGGCGGCTGAGCAGGGGGAAGTCCAGGTCCAAAGTCAGGAGGATAGACAGGGTTTTGAGGCACATACTCAGGATAAAAGCCCTTAAAAAGAGAACATGCACAAAACTGATTTTTAAAGTTTAACTTTAAATAAATAAATAACTCTTTACTGGTTTATGTACTCACTGCTCTCTTTGTTTTATTTATTTTTATTAAGTTTTACATGGCTAAAAACCAAACCACAATTCATGTTGGTCTTCCGGACAATGCACACAGAACATGTTTTTGCTTTCCACTGCTTGATTTTACATTGTTTTTCTATGTAATAGGGCTGCCCCTAATAGTTGACTAATCGTTAGTCGACCGGAAGAGGCTTGGTCGACCAAAATTTTATTAGTCACTTAGTCACATTGGCGAAGTCAGGCAGATCGTTAAAGGCTGGTCTATGGTAATACAGTACATCCAGCAGGACATCCAAACGCTCGCCTATCATTCATCCACCACAAATATGGCTTATCATCTGAAATATGTAAGTATTAGCAACAGTGTCTGTGCGGAGTGTGGAAGCTGAACAGCAGCGTGCTCACCGCAGGACAGATGGAGGCGCCGGTGTTCTCACTTGCTCTTAAAATACTCCTTTATTTTTGGTCATACAGATAAGAGTAATACATCTTTCAAATCTGTAAAGACTATACTTTTATTTGTGTGCACTCACAATAACAACTAAACATGCTTTTGTAAAATAATGAAAGCAAACAGGATGCGCTTTCTGCCGTCTCTGTGAACTTGAGCGCGAAACTCTGTGTATATTTATGCCTTACAGACTTTAAAAATATATCTCTAGAGAGTGAAATGTCTACTTTCAAATGACCCGATTTAAATGGAAAACAAATATTCTTAGATTATGTAATCTGTGTGAAACATGCATAAAGGCGCATCCTGCGCAGATGACGAGTCAGTGTCGCCGACTTCATCTCTTAAACCGAAACAAAGAAAACACTTGTTTATCAGTGAATTATTCAAATGTTAATGCAGCCTCCTCACTGTTTTCCCTGACACATTCATAATCATTACTTCTGCTGGTGCAATGTGGCAAGCTTTATGCGTGCGCTTGAGCGCTAATTAGGCTTTGTAGGCAATTAAAGGCCCATTATATTGATTTAAATGGTTTATTAATAAACGTGTGATTAGTCGACTAATGCTTAAAATGAACGACTACTAGTCGACCAGAAAAATCCTTAGTCGAGGGCAACCCTACTATGTAAACATGCCTTTGTCAGTTGCCCTCGCATCTAGCACCTTTTGCGGCAATTCACATGACACATCATTCCAAAATCATGTTGCTCAAATAAATTTTTAAAAAACGGGTCTCTGACCCTGCATTATTTTCCCATTCTCCTATTCTAGAGCTAACTAAACAAATGGGAACTTGTATTGAAAAACTTTCAAAGTTGCTGCCACCTCAGGATTAACTTTTTGTAACATTCCTTATTAGTCACTTTGGGTAGAAGGATCTGCTGTCAATCTCAGTGTATGTGAACTCACAGGGTTAGGAGGAACAGCAGGTTGTCCGCTCGACCCTGGTGGATAAGGATAATGAATCTGGCCTTGATCTGGATGAGGCGGATAACCAGCGATGTAGCCCTTCAGTCAGAAACAACAAGCTATTAATAGTAATTACAATGTACTCCAGCTGCATTCACTAGATTATTCTATTTATAGATTATTCTATGTCACTTAGCATGGTTCTGTCACAAAGAGTTTACAAAGTTTTTTTTGCTCTTCTATTGATTTTGTTTGGCTTTTTGTTTATAGGATAGTAGAGAATGGACAGGAAAGTGCAGGAAGAGAGACAGACTCTATTTTACCTGGCCAGGGTCTCCAGGACCAACAGGATTAGTCACAGTGTTGCTGCAAGGTATAGACACTGGTTCGGTGTTGTACTGCCCTGTTTGTGTGTCTGATTTAGATGTCCGGCAGCTTTTGCAGATTCTCTTTCTGCAGCAGAAGCAGACTCCTCCAGGAATCCCAAGCAGCAGCAGAGCTATAAGACCTTTACTAGGGGCAAAGTCATGTTGATCTACAAAGATATTTGAAGAGATGAAAGAAGAACAGACATTAAGAGATGTAGTAATCGTAATGCATGAAACCCAATTCTCTAAAATAAAATAAAACATTTTATTTGAATATACACAACCATTTAATTTTTTTTATTGTTTTGCAAGTCATCTCTTATGCTCACCAAGGGTGCATTTTTGTATAAAAATACTGTAAAAATAGTAATATTGTAAAATAATATTTACAATTTAAAATAAATGTTTTATATTTTACAATTTAATTTATTTTGTGATGCCAAAGCCAATTTTTCTCCAGTTTTCAGTGTCACGTGATCCTTCAGAAAACATTCTAATATGCTGATTTGATGCTCACAGAATATTTCTTATTATTATCACAGCTAAATATTTATGTAGAAAACGTGATACATTTTTTGCAGTATTCTTTAAAGTTAAACAGAACTGCATTAATTTGAAATAAAAATGTTTTTTAATAGTACATACGCATTTTGATTAATTTAAACAGTCACTTTTGATCATGCATTCTTGCTGAATAAGCATTAATTTATTTAAAAAAATATGTAATTTTAAAAGATTTTTAAAAAATTATTTTCTTACCCACTAATATCATTGTATTGTTTGTGACGAGTCTTCCTTTGAGATCGGTGAGCTCGTATCTGCCTAAATCTGATGCATTTACATTGAGAATCTGAATGGTTTCGCTGTTCACTTTAAGCCGGTTGATGTAGTCAGGGTGGTTTCGTCCCACAGGAACTCCATTCTCCACCAGGGTGATAGATGAATAATTGCTGTAGAAGTGAAGTGTGGCATCACTCTGCTTGAGTCCTGCCAGAGATATGCTCAGAGTTTCACCTGCGACACGATCAATGACTTCTCTGCTGGCTGTAGAGAAGGACAGATAGTGAGGATATGTGGACAGTCACAGAAATATTAATCTGCGATAGAGGATTAAATTACTACTCACTCTTGACCCTCACTATATAACTGGAGATAGTTGAACCAAAGTGATTGTACAGGGTGTAGCTTCCCTGATCGTCAAACGTAACATGTCTGATTCTGAATGTCCAGCCCTTAGTGGCGCTGCTCACTTCGCCTTTGCTAGGTTTATTTGACCGGAAAGAAAAGATTTTGTATTCCCAGATAGTAAGTTCTTCACTCTCATCAGCACTAATGAACTCCAACCTCTTTGTCCTCTCAGGAAGATCCAGAGTAAACTGATGGCCGTGGATTACAAGCCTCTGAGATATTGCAGAGACTGACACTGAGGGAGAAATTTTCTTTAGAGTGGCAAGATGAGTAGGAGTTCTTTCGAAATGGCAGTTAGCATTGTGTAGGCTGTTTATTTAAATTAACACATTATTCAACTTGTCCTGTTCAGTATAGTTAATAAGCAAATGTTGTAATACCTGCACAAACAACAGTTGCAAGCAGGGTCCAAATACTCAGCATCTGTCTGAGAAAAGATCTAGCATTATTGCAGATAGATTCTAAAAACACATTACATTAAAACATCAACCTGAATCCAATATGCTTGTTTCTAAAAATCTGAATAAATCAGATGTCATATGATTCCATTAATCAGAATTCGGGGTCATTTAAACGCTTTTTCAGAGTATTCCCACGCTCTAAAAACACTGGGTAAAAAACAGCTGGGGGAATATAGGACAGAACACGTTGACATATATACCTGCATAAATCAGAATTATGGGTCATCTAAACACCTTGTTCAGCGTATCTCCTGATCAGTTGTTTTTTCTTTGCGCATCCAAACAAAAGTAATACTGGCTGATATGAAACCTATAAAGCCTCATCTTATATATGATTAGTGCTGTCAAACCATTAATCGCGATTAATCGCATCCAAAATAAAAGTTTTTTCTTTACATAATATGTGTGTGCTGTGTATATTTATTATTTATATATAAATACAAACACATGCATGTATATATTTAAGAAAAAAAATATGTTTATATATGAAATATATTTATATATAATATAAAATATAAGAATATAAACATATAAATGTATATGCATGTAAATATTTCCATAATATATACTGTATATGTGTGTGTGTATTTATATATACCAAATAAATATACACAGTACACATACATATATTATGTAAACAAAAACTTTTATTTTGGATGTGATTAATCGCGATTAATCGTTTGACAGCACTATATTTGATACATGAATTTCTAAGGTCTCTAAATTATCAGCATGATTAAAACTTAGCAGAAAAACTTGTTGTACACAATCTATTACATATCATCTGATGGATAGTTCATACTTTTTTGCAAGTAAAAGGCCTTCTAGTACAATTTAAAAAATGTCCACCTTTAGGGGGAGGTACTTGTATAAATCTTTACTGATTTTAAGAGTAAACTAGTGCTCTCAAACGATTAACCGCATACAAAATAAGAGTTTTTATTTGCATAATATATGCGTGTTCTGTGTATATGTATTATGTACACACACATACAGTATATATTTGTAAAATATTTACATGTCTACATTTATGTTCATATAATTCATATTATAAATAAATATATTTAATATATAAACATATTTTTCTGAAATATAAACATGCATGTGTGTGTGTATTTATATATACATAATAATTATACACAGTACACATACACATATTATGTAAACAAAAACTTTTATTTTGGATGCGATTAATCGCGATTAATCATTTGACAGCACTAAAGTAAACATATGAACAGAGCTGGGTAGATTACTTACAAATTGTAATCTGTTACTGATTCCAGATTACATGACAAAAAGTGTAGTCAGTAACGTAATCTGTTACATTACACATTTTAGGTAATATAATCAGATTACTTTTAGATTACTTTTGATTTAACTCGTTAATCACATTGATTTAAATAGCATTATCTTGTACCATAATGATGTAAAAAATGCAAAGAGTAAGAAAACGTGTTACATTCATTGTAATTTACAACATAAAGTGCATGAAACATTATATTACATCAAGGTTGGTTTCCCAAACTAGGGTTCATAAAGGAACTGCAGGGGGCTTGTATGTTTAATGCAAAGCTCACAGTTAATTAAATCATAAAAAAATTAATCATTTTAAAACAAACTCCCTTTTGAGGAAAGTCTCTTCACTCGGCGGCCATATTTGCAACGCCTTCTTAATCTTAATGAATGGGGGAATCCTGAAATCTCAAAAACTGCTTGCTGAACTCACAATTAAATTACATATGTCAAATCAGCAACATAAATCTGAAATTAATGGCCCAATGAATGTTGTTTCTTATGCTCAAATAGCATTTAAAAAGCTTATTTTTCAGGCTAGACCAGCCAATGTGCATGCGGAATCATAACCTGCTTATACTGTGCATGTGCATTAGCTGGTCTAGTCAGGTTTCTATGGGAAATTTGGCTCTTTCATTTAGAAGGTGGGACTATTCCTACATATTGCGCATTGCAGTTTCTCCTATTCATAAGTAACCCTATAGGAGTGAACCGTCTTTGTATTTCTATAGTCTTTGTTTTAAATAAAACACTTACTAAAAAGATTAAATATTTTTATTTACCTGCATGTCATGTGATCATTAATCAACATCAAAGAAACTGTGAACATGCAAATGTGTACTTAATATATTCGGTGAATAAGGTTTAGATGACAAAAAGTTTTGCAATGCCTGCATTACATGTAACTAAGAAATAATGTGAATATGTGCATTTTAATTCATTAATAATACATGGTTAAACAAAACCTACAGAGTAATAATTCAAATAAAAACTAATGTGTTCATCAGTAGTTGATGCAATGTTGAAATCCTTCTTAAACCTGAAATTATTTTTGTAAATCCAGTGGTCAAATGCTGTCGCCACCTGACTAATGACTGATCTCTGGGTGAATGTCCAAAAAACTGGACTATATATATACATATATAATATGTATATAATGGCTATTTTAGAAAAGGCAAAAGATGAAAAAGAGAAATTAGAGAGAATCAATCATTTATGAATAATTTATTGTTATTGTGTGAATAATATGTAATCATGTAATCCATAAAATGTAACTGTAGTCTGATTACAAGTACTTTAAAATGTAATTTATTCTAATTACAAGTACTTATTTTTTGGAATCTGATTACGTAATCCAGATTACATGTAATCAGTTACTACCCAGCTCTGCATATGAATACCCTTTATATCGTTAGTAATATTTCAAGACAAACACTTACTGGACTGAAGCGACTTATAGGTTTACTTGATTATACATACATAATTATTTAGAAAAATCATGGTAAAATGTATCAAATATGATGCATCAGGCTTTTAAAGAATGTTGAACATCTCTCAGTCATCATATTTCACACTGCATTGTTTTTTGCCCCCACAATAAAAACTACAGAGCTTTGATCGTAAAACTAAGCATTTAAATTGCATCCTACTAAGACATAGTTTGGGAGATATAGAGTGACAAGTTAACTTTTATATGCATTTTATGTAAATTCAAAGTGATTTACATTTCAATCATTTCATCATACTTTTGTGGCCATAATAATAATAATATCTGCACCAAATAGCTTATTATATTGCTCTGAGTAAAATCAACGTTTGTCTCCTCAAACATTTTATCTGATACAAAACATAAAACCATGCATGTAGATTTTTTTAAAAAACAGATCTTAAAAACAGCTTAGTTATTTGAGAAAGATTCAAGATCAAGGGTTAAACCACTCCAGGCAATCCACAAAACTCATAATTTTTTGCAAAATGCGCACGAACAGCATTCCTCTGCAAGTCAGTGCCCCATAGTTCAGCTGCAATTCGTGCTTTATGCGATCTTTAGGAAACGTATAGTACAGGTTATATCATATGGCGCATAGCATGTTTTTAAGTAAACTGGAACGCCTACACAAATGGCGGCTAATGGTCAGCTTTCCTGAAGGGCGTTAAATTACATGATTGGGCCAGATCTTCAGTGACATCGTGCTACTCGCGAAAGCACGAAATAATTAGATTTAGTTATTCCAAGAAACCCAATAAATGAAAGAAGAAACAACAACAACAACAGATTATTAAATCAAAAAACGTCACTATAGCTTACTCAAGTATGAGACGCAAATTAATCTATCTGCGCTTTTAAGATTTCGGTTTCATCTCAACAATGCTTCGAAAAAAACAAAAAGGAGTGGGAAATGTTAGCAACAACTAAAGCAATGTTTGACAAAATATAGTCATCTTAGGCGCGTGTTAAAAATAGGAGGGTGACTGTTAACAAAAAACGCTCACGCGCTTATTGCATGTACAGCCTATTACTTTTATTGCAAAGCGAAAAGAGGAAACAGGTGTATTAGAATTTAAAACAACATCGCTTACAGAAAAACGACTTTGCATAAGGAAAATAAGGTTTAAATCGCGTAATGCTAGCGTTCGGGGGGGGGGGGTCGCAGTTTTAACAAAGATGATATTCTTCACACTAAAAGATCATAGCCTACTCACAGTTTCATTAATATGATGGCTGTTTCCGCTGTAAATGTAGGATTTAAGCGTGTATCGAGAGCTGTAGATTACTGTCGGTAGGAGTGTCCTGTGGGAGTCTGGCAGAGTTCAACTAAGCCCCTGTGCTGTCGTGCAAACAAACCGCCCCGGGCACATTCCGCTCCTTTTGTCTTGAAAAGCTTGGACGCAATGGACGATTAATGTTTTTGTGGGGATTGATGTGTGTGTAGGCTTGGGCTGAGTATTTCAAAGAAGAAAATATCGCAACAAATGTGGCAACTGTAGCCTGCTCATCCCAGTTTGTGAGAAATATGATCCATTCCTTAAATGTCCAAGAGCAGAACCTTACAATTATTATTAATTATTATTCCCTAAATGTGTGGTAGGCTATAACTGACAATTTCCCTTCAATGCCATTGACTATTTGTTTTTTTGTGGAACGCTGATTGAGCTTTAGAGTATTTTTGGAACTTCCAAGTAATTAACCAAGTACTTCCTTTAATGCCTTGGCTTTAACACAAAAATTTGATGTTGATTTAGTCATTTTAAAATAAATACAGGGGTAATTAACTTAGTCATCACACCAATTAATTAATTTTATTCCTCAAACCTAATTCCATATTCCCAAATATAAAGGAGACTAGGCCATCTATTTATGTTAGTGCTTCAGCCTTCAGCTGTCCCTTCTATATTCTGTAACAGCTAGTTGTCTCCATTCATGGACAAGCCCTAACAGAGGACCACACCAATTCAGGCTGTCAATACTCTGAACAAACCCAACAGGATACATCTGTCTCAGTGCAATGCTTATGCTCATGAGTACTTTGTGGGAGGGATGCATAGGGTATGCCTTGTTACATATGCCTAAATACAAATTTAACAATTAAAACATAATATAATGGTTAAGAAACAGTAGCATCAGTTCATTAAATATAAGCAAAGTTTCTAAGGAGATTTATGCTATAGCTCCTGTTGTCTTCATAAAGAGATCCCGATAAAGAGGTATTGTATGGCAGCTTGTTTCTGCAACAAGATTTTTAAAAAAAAAGGTTGTTGCGACAAGTGTGTTAACATTTCGCAATTCGGCATTCGTTGCAATCCTGAGAGGTCGCAAGAAAAATTCAGAACATTTACATTTACATTTAGTCATTTGGCAGACGCTTTTATCCAAAGTGACTTACAATTGGGGAATACAAAAAGCGATTCATCTTGAAGAGGCAATCAGACAGAGGAAGTGCTCGTAACACCAAGTCTCAGTCATTGTTCAAATAAGTACAAGCTAGTAAGGGAGGGAGAGCAAGATAGAGCGAAAGAGTGAGTTTTTTTTTTTTTTTTTTGAGTTTAGGATGAAGTCAAGTACTGCCAAAACAGATGAGTTTTCAGTTGTTGCTTGAAGATTGACAGGGTTCCGGCATTCCGGATAGGGGTGGGAAGATCCTTCCACCAGCCAGGAATGGTGAACGAGAATGTTCTGGAGAGTGATTTTGAGCCTCTCTGTGATGGTACCACAAGGCGTCGCTCACTAGCAGATCTCAGACTTCTGGAGGGGATGTAGGTTTGTAATAGTGAGTGGAAGTAGGAGGGTGCTGAGCCTGTGGTAGTTCTGTATGCAAGCATCAGTGTCTTGAACTTGATGCGAGCTGCCACTGGTAGCCAGTGCAAGGAGATGAAGAGAGGTGTAACATACAGTAAAGAAACAGGCTTCTATAATTCCTCAGTTTTTCCTTCTGAATATGGTTTGAAAATGAAAACATCTGCTTCTGTAATTTTACTGAATATTTAAACTTTTAATATTGTCTTTGGAATGGACGCTGGTCGTTTTAGACAAAAAGGAAATGATTATCTTATAGTAATTTAGGTGTTGCCATACTGTCTTATCATTTATGGATTTCACAACAACCCTTTTTATTTCACATAACTTTTAATCTTAAAGGAAACAGAAAAGTCGATGGTAGTTCGAAAACATTATCTGTCTCACTAAATGTTAAAGGTGTTTGTACTCAATTCCCTAACTTTCACTTTTTACCTACACCTTCCATGTGATCCTCCAGTTATAGTGCTGTATTCTTTGGTGTGTTGCCTGTGGCAACTGAATGCAGATCGTGAGAGCTCATGAGGCTGCTGTGATTCTTTATTCATGCCACCAGAGATTACCAGTCAGCTCCTCTGAGGAACAGGTGACTAACACACCTGCACATCTTCCTCATGCTAGGAGGCACTCTGTGTTGTGATACTGAGCTTTGTCTTAAAGACATAGTGGTCAAATTCTTGCTCTCAGTGGCAAATATTGTATCACAGTTTACATATTGTCATTGCTCCTCCTTTTATCATCAGAACTGGATTATCTTACTTTTTATTATATATTATTATGTTAAAGTACATATAACAATACAATACATAATATACAATACTTCACATGTAAATAAAGCTTTTCACACTCCTTCTCATTTCCATTCCGACCATCTTATCTTTGGCACTGCGGAGGCTGCCTGTCAGATGAACATCTGGAATTTAAAGGATCATACCAGTGTAGTTTTCAGAGCATGTAATTGGCCACAGAAAAGGGTTCACAGTACTTCACTGATTTGATTTCTATGCCATTCTCTCATTGTTTTTACTGAACGGAGTCTGTTAGGCCATGCTAGAATTAACATAGCATTCTGAGTGAATGAAAACTAGAGTATTTTATGTATTTCAGACACAGTATTTTATACATTTAAATATAATTATATATTACAATTAAAAGTATTACATATTAAAATAAATTCTCTCCATTGATTTTTTCCAAAATAGAAGGAAAAAATACAATGCGTTAAGAGCTAATAATGTAGCTTAAATCAAAATGGTTTACTTTGATGTGGTTGGATATCTTACATTTGCCATTGCAGATATTACTTTTTAATTTTTCTCTTTTGAATTTTTTTGTATTAATTATCTTCTCCTAATTCTATTAAAATTGTATTTAACGAGGATTGCTTCTCTCATAAATGCATTGACATTTATCAAATATAGTCATTTCACTATTTATTTTGTTACTAGAAATGTAAAAAAAAAATAATAAAAAATACTTTCACCATTGAGCTGGCATGATTATTTCCTCTCCAGGGACTGAATGCATGCTCTTGGCTCATGTGCTGCAGCAGGTCTAATTCAGTGGCTCAATCACATGGCAGTGACTGGAGCTGGAGTAATGAGAGGCCGTGAGCTCAAAGATCTGCTGTTTACATCGCACAGCTTCAGAATACATCCGATCATGAGATCAAATTGTGGATAATTTTTTTCCCCACAACTATCACCTTGGATCTATCCATCATCTCTCATACGGTAAGATCGGCTTGCAGTTTAAAGCGCATTTGAATTGAATGCATTTATAAAATGCTGTACAAATACACTGAAACTATAAATACCGTTTATATAAACTAGGTGATTCAGAAGCAACTGAATCGCGTTAGCTCAGTTCACAGCTGTCCTCATTTATGTCGGTCGTCGGGGTTTGTTTATGTTGCTACGCCATGCTTCTGCAGTAATGGGACACTGCTGCGATTATTAGGCTAAGTGCTCTCAGGCAGACTCCATCAATTCCCATCATTCCACATTTTCATTAAATATCTAAAATGATCACTGTAAATGCTTTTAGCATGCACTGTGCTGAAAGACAATTAATGCATCTCTTTGTAGCTTTCTGGTAAATGCGAGAAAATTCCTTAAACTGCAATATTGTATAGCCTACATTTATGATTATTGTTTATAAAGGTGTATCTGTTTTAATAAATTATATTTCAATGCTAAAATCTGTAAGAGCTTTCATAGTTTATCGCATAATGCTACATTTTTATTCCCAAACGTCTGTAATTCCGCTATTTCTCATATTTATAATAGGATACCGATCATAGATGCCTTAGCAGATGAGTTTCAGATGACTCTAAATGAGATTCTTTCTCTTTCATGAGTTTATTCATCACATGAGCATGGGCGAATCCCCTGTGAAATCTCAATTAGATTACCAACTAACCAACATCACATGCAACCGATCTGTCTACAACCCTTATGCATCAAAATGAAAAGAAAAGCTACCCTAGATAAATATCCTCTATGCACAATAATGACCATTAGTCATTGTATAAGCCAGAGAAATGCAACAAATAAGCAGACTTATCATTTGTTCTTTAATTTGCATGATATGGATGTACTTATCGCTCAGTTACTTTTAGTTGTAATGTTTACGTTGCAGTTTAATGTTGAGGTCTGGTATTTGAACACATTATGTTTCAGGCTATCATGGGATGCCTCTTCCGAAGTGAGGAGATGTGTCTGGTCCAGCTCTTCCTCCAGGCAGGTTCAGCTTACAACTGCGTCAGTGAGCTTGGGGAGCTGGGCTTAGTCGAATTCAGAGATGTGAGTTTGATGGATACACTACTTTTCAGAAGCTTTTTTTTATTATTTATGCTTTTATTCAGCAAGGACACATTAAATTGATCAAAAGTGAGAGATACATTTTTTTACATTGTTATAATAATATTCTGTTGATGTTCTGTATTTCTTTTGAACTTTTATTCATCAAATTATCCTGGAAAAATAAATGTTTCTTAAGCATAATCAGCATATTAGAATGATTTCTGACAGATCATGTGACACTGAAGACTGGAGTAATGACTGCTAAAAATTCAGCTTTGCCATCACAGGAATAAATGACTTTTTACAATATTAAGATATAAATATTATGTTGAAGTATAATACAATTTTACAGTTTTTACTGCATTTAATAATAATAACAGTAAAAAACAGACCTGGTGAGCATAAGAGAGTTCTTTAAAAAAACCTAAATATCTTATCGACCAAGCTTATGTCTATAGATAGAAATTTGTGCTCATATACTGCCATCACATTTGCAATCTGTCTTGCTCTTTTCCCCTCTTGTTCTGTCTCTCTTGAACCCAATCTTCACAGCTGAACCCAAATGTGAATGCCTTTCAAAGGAAGTTTGTTTCAGAATTGAGAAGATGTGAGGAGCTGGAGAAAACCTTCAGTAAGTCTCTAAATCCAACCATTGTTGATCCATATTTTTATGTAATCATAAAATATTCACCTTTCAATGACCAGCTATCAATTCAGCAAGTATAATATAATTATTGTACTCATTCTTTGACACTCATCATCTGTCAAATATTTGTATCATTATCACTGTGCACATCCACAACATGTTTTCCTCTCCCTCCTTTCCACAGAGTATCTGGAGCAAGTGATCAGCCGTTCTCTCTATCCTCCTCTGAAAGGGCCTTTACCTACAGCCACACCAATCCCATCAGCCCCACAACCCAGAGAGCTGCTTTCCATTGAAGAGGAGAGCGAGAGACTGGCCAGAGAACTCAGAGAGGTGAGAGGAGAAAAGAGAAGTAGGCTAAATGAATATCTGGTGTTCCAGAAAGGATATCATGTAGTGCAAGTGGTGATCTTGACCCAGTCTGCATGTAGGTATCAAGGAACAGGGACAGTCTACATAACCAGCTGACCCAGCTCAGTCAGTACAGAGGGGTCCTGAAGCAGAGCATTTTATTACCAACCTCACAGGTAAAAATCCAGCTCTTAGCCTGCTTACCTTCATGTCTCTCAGATATCTACCAATGCTTCTCATAATGTTCCTCAAGGTTCCACCTCCGACTCTTGAGACAACAGCACTATTGGACAGCAGGCAAGATATGCGTTTGAGGTGAGGACAATATCCATCTAAAAGAGAATGTGATGAACATTTTAATATTCCAAAGAACTTTTTTCCATTATAAAGTATCTTTTGAATCTCAGTGAATCATTTTGAATATCATTAAAAAGGGATGAAATGTGAATGTTATGGTCACATTAACCATTGTTCTATGAATTTTTCCAGGCAAAATGGGGTCATTCTAATAGATCAATGGAGTTCTGTGTGAGCTGTGCTTTATATATCTCCAGACTGTTGACAAGAGACAGAATATCACTGAAGTATCACTAAAGTAACGACTTGTTTAGACAAAATTTTCTAAAGTCACTTTCAACTTGAACATGAACAAAATCTGCGTAGGAAACTTTTAGCCCTCACCAAAACTAGCAATTGCGCAGAATTCTATTGAAATGACTGCAATTTAAACAGAAAATTTCACAGAGCAGTGGTAAGTGTGACTGCATCTTTAGGCAGTAAGTCGAAATATTATTTTCACATTGTGAACAAGTACGTAACAAGACATTAATAATGCTATTGACATCTTTCCTGCACAGTTTTGTCACTGGCGTGGTCCATCCATGGAAGGTTCCAGCATTCGAGAGGCTGCTGTGGAGGGCCTGTCGTGGTTATATCATTGTAGACTTCTGGGAGATGGAGGAAAGGCTGGAAGTGCCAGACACTGTAAGAGAGTTACATTAACTGAATCACATAACTCATTTTGATGAAACTGGCCATATACATATGTTTTTCTTGCCCACAGGGAGAGATGATTCAGTGGACTGTCTTTGTGATCTCTTTTTGGGGAGA
This sequence comes from Barbus barbus, assembly GCF_936440315.1. Lineage (NCBI taxonomy): Eukaryota > Metazoa > Chordata > Actinopteri > Cypriniformes > Cyprinidae > Barbus > Barbus barbus. The sequence goes on along the minus strand of NC_136735.1, from coordinate 12,965,368 downwards.
GCAGATTGGGCAGAAAGTGAAGAAGATCTGTGATTGGTACATTTATAGCTTAATTTAATTGTAGCTTACTATAGTACACTTTCATGATATCACATATCCCTCTTTTCATAGTTTCCACACACATACCTTTGTGTATCCAGAGGGTTTGGAGGAGAGAGAAGGAGTACTTCAGGGGCTGGAAAGCAGGATAGTAGACATCAAAATGGTGACTGGAATGTTCCTTTCATTACACAATGACACTCACTTTGAAATAAGACCATGTAGTGGTATCAAAACATTTTCAGGGACTGTAGAATCACTTAAAATGTATGAATTTGATTGCTTTCAATAAAAAAATAACAAGTGGTACTTCTTTATGGAAAGACCAGAAAACAGAAAGTCTGCAACTCATTTTACTTTTGTAATCTGATATATTTACAAGTGAGACGGGATATGTAACATTCAAAAGTTTGGGGATTGATTGATAGTTTTTTCAGTACGGACACATTAAATTGTTCAAAAGTGACAGTTAAGCTTAACATTGTACAAAATATGTGATTTCAAATACATGCTGTTTTTTTTTTAACTTTATATGTATCAATGAATCCTGAAAAAAGGTTTCCATAAAAATATTAAGCAGCACAACTGTTTTCAACATTGATAATAATAATAAATGCAGCATATCAGCATATTAGAATGAATTCTGAAGGATCATGTGACACTGAAGACTGGCGTAATGATGCTGAAATTTCAGCTTTTGGGAAACAAGGTATAATTTAAAACATATTAAAATTTCAAAACAATTATATTAAATTGTAAGAATATTTCACAGTATTATTGGTTTTACTGTATTTTTGACTAAATAAATGCCGCCTTGGTAAGCACAAGATATTTCTCCCCAAAAGACCCCAAACTTTTGAACAGTAGTATATAATATTACTTTAAAAAAAATGTGCATTGATGAGCTGTGCACAGAATATTTAGTAAATAATATAAAAAGGAAAATGAAATAAAAACTGTATTTAACTATGCTCTTGTCTGTCTGCAGGTGCTGTCTCAGACGGAGCAGTATATGCAGCAGCTGCTGTCTCGCTGCGTGTGTCAGATGCCACAGTGGAAGATACGTGTGCAGAAGTGTAAAGCTGTGCAGATGGTGCTCAACCTCTGCAGCCCTTCAGTCACAGAGAAGTGTCTCATCGCAGAGGCCTGGTGCCCCGTGGCCAAACTCCCCCTGCTCCAGAGCGCTCTGATAGAAGGAACGGTGAGATAAGACAATTTAATAAACTGTTTCACACAAAATATGTCACAAAAAAGTCAAGCGTTAATTTTTAAGTACTGAAGAAGTATAGATGGCGAGGGATAGCAATGCAGAAAATTACTAATTTTCTCTTTTATAGCAGGATTCGGAGCAGTGAATTCTGCAATAGATTGTTTTTTGTCCTTTCTGTTTCTTAGAGAAAGAGTGGTAGCAGTGTGGACTCCTTCTACAACCGTCTACCTGCACCCACATCTCCTCCAACACTCTTTAACACCAACACATTCACTTCCAGTTTCCAGAACATTGTGGATGCTTATGGTGTGGCCAGTTACAGAGAGGTTAACCCAGGTAACTCTCACACACAGTCACATGGAAGTCATTTTAGTTAACTAACGTTTGAGATAACCTACGGAAGACATGGAAACCCATTCTAGTAAATGTCTTGTGTTTGTTCCTTTGTCAGCTGTGTACACCATCATTACTTTTCCTTTCCTGTTTGCGGTGATGTTTGGAGATGTTGGTCACGGTTTACTCATGACATTGGCTGCTCTGTGGATGATTCTGGAAGAAAGAGACCCTAAGATGAGGAATAACAATAATGAGGTTTCGTTCAATTTCTATACATCTTAATATCAAAAACAGTTGGGCTGCTTAATTATAATTTTTCTTTCAGGAGTTAATTGGTGAATACAAAGTTCAAAAGAACTGCATTTATTGGAAATAGAAATTAGGGCTGCACGATATATTGCATGTCAGTAAATCCGGTTCTGTGATTAGCGGTAAATCTCCATCACCTGTTTTCTAATGGAGTGCCATTTAATACACAGAGCCGTAGTTCACTGACAAGCTATGCAATATCACGTTCAATATCGCAGACGATTCATCTGCGATTCTGAGCACGAATTGCGTAGCTTGTCAGTGAACTACGGCTCTGTGTATTAAATGCCGCTCTAGATGCTCTGTCTCCATCACTTTCTAGAATGCACTTCAGGTTTGTACATAATTTTACACTTTCTTCTAGATTTGGCGTATGCTGTTTGGTGGGAGATATCTGATCCTTCTGATGGGGTTGTTCTCCATCTATACCGGGGTTGTTTATAATGAGTGCTTCAGTAAAGGACTCAGTCCTCTTTCTTCTGGCTGGCACCTCAAACCCATGATGCAACACTACAACTGGAGGTACATGTAAACTATTACATCCAAGGCAAAGATGAACCATAAGGTAGATTTCAATTTAAAGATTTAATAGTGTTGTAATGACAAGGATAGTAATGGTGGGAATGTTCAACAGGTTTTTTAGAGCAAGACTATAAAGAGTTAATTCACCCTCAAAAAAATTAACATTCAGTGATTCACCCTCATGTCATTCCAAACCCATAAGACTTTCAAATGAAGACATATTTAATGAAGCCTGAGAGATTGGTCCATGCAACCAAAACTTTAATGCTTTAAAAAGTTCATAAAGGTATTAAGAGCATTAAGACATAAAGGTCAATGTATATGTGTGAATAAAGGTCTAAATTAATTTTGTTCTTCATATAAAGTGACCATGGTTCTTCAGAAGACAGATTAAACCATTCAATTAATATGAATTATTTTTACAGTGTCTTTATTAACTTTTTGAAGCATAAGTGTTTTGGTTGCGTAGACTTCAAATGGAGGGACAGAAATCGAAGATGATCTAAAGTCTTATGGGTTTGGAATGACATCATTGTAAATGATGACAGAATGTTTATTTTTGGGTGAACAATTCCTTTCGGATATGTTTTTATGCAGAAATTAACTTTTTAAAATAAATCCACCCTGAAATATTCACTGGAGTGAACTAACAGCCAGCCTCAAACTCCCCTATATCCTCCATCACTACTAAAATATGTACATCAAACCACTAGAAGCACTACATAAAACTGCAAATACATATTTTCTTTCCTACACAAGTGTCTCAAACAACCCTTAGACCAGAGTCAAAGCACAGAAATTCCTTTATTCTACAGTGTTAATTCATCCCCTTGATTGTCAGGAAGTTAACGACTTCCTTCCCTTTATGACATGGTCAGACAGATAAAGATCCTGCTTTCTTGGAATAAGACTGTTTACGGTGTGTTCACATTTACCATTGTTTGACAAATTTTCACAGACAAAATGCATTTCACCCATCTAAGTGCATGCACACAGCAGTGATTATTGAACACACACACTTTGTGTACAAACATCTGGAGCAGTGGGCAGTCATTTTGCTGTGGCACCTGGGAAGCAATTAGGTGTCTTGCTTAAGGGCATAACGAGTGTTGAAGAGAGCGCCACCTACATTTCTTACCGGTCCTGACACTCAAACGCATTACCTTTGAGTACAAGTCTGACTCTTTAACCATTAGGCCACAACTGCCCCTTTATAGTAATTTTAATAGGAATCTGTGCAATTGGTAATTGGCTAAAGATTCGCCCAAACAGGTTTAAATGGGTTCAAGCTGGACAAGCAGATTTGCCGTGTTGACCAACAGACAGTTGCTTGGTTTGAAAGTGTCTTCTGTGTGAGCTGTGCTTCATACCTCACTCACTATTGACAACAGACAGAGGACGCTAACGTGAACACACCTATGCTCTGTAAAACCCGTTACTTATCCTTCACTTCATTATTGTCTGTTTGATCTCATTTTACACTCACACTCACTTGTGTCTTTTTTCATCTGGACTGGTTCAGTGATGAAACTTTGAGGAGCAACCAGTACCTCACTTTGGATCCGAATGTAACTGGAGTATTCCAGGGACCATATCCATTCGGCATTGACCCGGTAACCAGGCATTTAAGCAAATCCCCCTTGTGTCTAGCTCTCTCTGAGGCTTAGATTTGACTGTGTCTCGTTTCCTGGTCTTTAGATCTGGAGCCTTGCCAATAACCACCTCACCTTCCTCAACTCCTATAAGATGAAGATGTCAGTCATCATCGGAGTCATCCATATGACTTTTGGAGTCTGCTTGTCTTTCTTCAACTACATGTGAGTCAAGTTACCGATTCATTTTTGTTTACATTGATTTGCTTCATATCTCTGATCTGTTCGGTGGATATTTTCTTGCCATTTTAATGGTATTTTTCCTCAGGTACTCTGGGGATGTGAGCAGCATGTTCCTGGTGTTGATTCCCGAGCTAGTGTTCATGCTGTGTCTTTTTGGGTACCTTGTCTTCATGGTGGTGTTTAAATGGATCGCGTTTGGACCTCAGGATTCAGACCGTGCTCCCAGCATCCTAATCCACTTCATTGACATGTTTGTGTTTGCGGAGAACCCAGACAACCCACCACTTTATTCAGGACAGGTGAGACATTCATTCAGTACACTGATTCTTTCAACGTTTTGGTATTGTACAATAGTTTTCTGTCATGACTAATACATACATGTCATCTCACTGTCTTCAGATGATAGTGCAGAGAGTATTAGTGTGCTTGGCACTGCTGGCAGTTCCAGTGCTGTTACTGGGAAGACCACTCTTCCTGTACTTCAGGCACAGGAATAACAGGAGAACGGTAAGTAATTTAGTCTGTTGTGGCATCTTTTTTTTTTTTTTTTTTTTTCTGTGCTCAGTGTTGTAGTGCTCGAGGTGTTGTTGTTTTTTTTTTTTTTTTGTGGCATCTTTGATAAAATAATTAATATATATATCATTGTGGACACAGTCACACAGTAGGGTCATGATAACTGTTATCCAAGATTTGACTCATTAGGGTAACTTTCATAATTTATATCGCAAGCTTTGTCTGGCCAACCGCACATTCTTTTCTCGATTAGTGTAACCTTAAATGTGACCCTGGACCATAAAGCCAGTCTTTTCAAAATTTAGTTTTATACATCGAAAGCTGAATAACTAAGCTTTCCATTGATGTATGGTTTGTTCGGATTGGACAATATTTGGCTGAGATTCAACTATTTGAAAATCTGGAATCTAAGGGTGCAAAAAAATCTAAATACTGAGAAAATCGCCTTTAAAATTTTCCAAATGAAGTTTTTAGCAATGCATATTACTAATCAAAAATCAAGTTCTGATATACAGTGCCCTCCATAAGTATTGGAACAGTAAAGACAAAATTGCTCTGTTGGCTGTGGAGTCAAGACATTTGCAAATATGATTAAAAGATGAATATGAGACAAAACTACAGAATGTCACATTTTATTATTAGCCGTTTCAACACATACATGTTTTACCAAATAAAAAGAACAGCACTTTTAGAGTTCATCCCACTCATTGATGTGAGCATAAGTATTGGGACAGTTGAACATAAGGCAGATATAAAAGATTAAAAGCTATTATTTAGTTGCAGATCCCTTGCACACAATCACAGCAGTGAGTCTGTGACCCATTCTGTAGTTTTGTCTCATATTCATCTTTTAATCATATTTGTAAATGTCTTGACTCCACAGCCAACAGAGCAATTTTGTCTTTATTGTTCTAATACTTTTGGAGGGCACTGTATATTACAATAAGACATTTACAAAATATCTTCATGGAACATGATCTTTACTTAATATCCTAATGATTTTTGGCATAAAAGAAAAATCTATAATTTTGACCCATACAATGTATTTTTGGCTTTTGCTACAAATATACCCCAGCGACTTAACAGATGTTGTGGTCCAGGGTCAAAAATAGGACTATATATTCGAACTTAAATCATAAAAGTATCACAAAACATAACTAGATCTAGCTAATACATTTGCATATTCCAAAGTGACCAGGTGATGCCCTCACCAATAAGGGAATGTGTCTCTTTTCACAGAAGTGTAGAATGTCCTTCAAGCAATTGTCATATTCGACATTGCAGTTTCTCCCATACTGTGCCTGATTGAAATGTGTTGACCGTTTCTCAGTTACAGGAGGAGCAGCGCCCCCTAGTCACAGACACCAGCTCTATAAACGCTCAACTAGGAGACCTAGAGGGAGGAGGAGGAACAGAGGTTCAGGTGAGAAAGAGAAAAGATCAAGACACATTTCACAAATAAAACTCAGCATTAAAAGAGTCAAGAAAAAAGGAGAAACACTAACTTTCCGGTTGAAAGCATACATTTTTCATTCTTCCATAAAGGAGGTACTAAAATATTGTATGCTTCTTAACCTTTACAGGAGTTTGATTGCACGGAGGTTTTTATGCACCAGGCGATCCACACCATAGAGTACTGCCTGGGCTGCATTTCTAACACCGCCTCGTACCTTCGACTTTGGGCCCTCAGCCTCGCACATGCACGTATGCAAACACTCACAAGCATCCACGAGTATTTCATGTTCACTTATCCACCTTAAATTTTTCATAGAAGTGAGTTCAGCCATTTGTAACTTGAATATGTGATGCTAGTTTTAGTGTTTACTGCACTTTGTTAGGCTAATGAATTGGAAGCTTTACACATTCACAGATAATACCTCTGCATTGCGAAATAAGGTGGATGCTTAATTAGTTCTGTATTTGTGTGCATTAGAGCTGTCTGAGGTTCTCTGGGTGATGGTGATGAGAATTTCACTCTCATGGCAAGGCTATGTGGGATCTGTGGTTCTGTCAGTCATCTTCTCTGTCTTTGCCATACTCACGGTCTCTATCCTGCTGGTAATGGAGGGGCTGTCAGCCTTTCTGCATGCTCTGCGTCTGCACTGGTGAGAAAATCACAAAAATAAACCAACTTTTGTAGTGGTTCTCAACCAGGGGCCAGGATCCACTAGGGGGCCCCAGTAAGATTTAGTTATATTATCTTAATTAAAATGACTAAAAAAACAACAACAAAAAAACTTTAAGATTTACAACATTAAACTGACATTTAATGTGTAAATAAACATTTAAACATTTTAAATACATAAAGTATTTTTAGAGCCTTCAAATATTGACTTGGACAAAAGTAGGCCTTGGATTATAAAGGTTGAGAACCACAAAACTAATAATTGCACAGACTAGTATGTCTGTTTGGTGACTATTTGACACATTAAATGAGATTAAATGGAGTGCTTTTAAAATTACAATTCAGTTCCAGGATTTGAACTGAATTTGAATCGAGGTGTCAAATCAAGTTCACTTCCTTTGGCGCTTGGTTAACTTGACTATGTAAATTCCAACTTAAATTTCTCCAAAAAGGAGAAACTTCTTCAGTTCTGAATTTTGTCAAACCATGGCTACAGCAAAATAATACTGAATAATTTCCTCGTAATAAAAAAAAGCAAACGCTTCGGTCTAGTGAAAACAATTAAGTGTAAAAGCATACTGAAGTGTTTTGTAAATTATTTAGAACGCAAACAGAATTCTTATGAACCACCATAAAAATAACCAGGTGTTGCCCAGAGGCTGACAGAAAGTGATTGCAAGTGATCGCGTACTGTTCTGCAACAATTAACAAACATGCATCTGAGAATGGAGATGCAGTATGCACACTTTTATTCATCAAGTCCCATTGTAAGTAAACATTGCATGACAACAAGGCAACAACACAGGAATCATAGTTATGTTCTGTGAGTTTATTAAATGTCATTGATTAAGGTTTATAGCAGGTGTTAACAGTGATGTAACAACTTTTAAACGGAGGACGGGGTCGAGTGGGGTTGCTATAACGTTAAACCAGTAAGGTTCATTTGATAGAGACTAACCACCCCGTCTCTCTTTTTGTCAATCACTGTGTTACACTCCCCACCACACACACAACACCACACCTGCCATTTACCACCCTATAGGCTCACCCCTGCCCCACCACCACAACCCTGCAGGGGGGCCTTACAACTTACAGTATTTAAAAAAACTTACACTGTTCCAGTCAGCCAGTATCTTACTGGATTACATAGGATTTCTGCAGCTGACCTAATGAGGAGTCATTTAGAATGTCAAGACCAAACATTTCAAATATTCTTTCTTTATAGTCACTGTCATTGTGACATCATTAAAGTTGACAAGCATCTGATTCATGGCCTTAAAGGGACAGTTCACCCAAAAAATAAAATTCATGTCATTCCAAAGCTGTAAGAGGTTTTTTCTGTTAAGCACAAAATATATTCTGAAGAATGTGGGTAACCAAACAGTTGACACTAACCACTGACTTCTAAATGAAAAAAAATTAAATACTATGGAAGTCAATGGCTACTGTTATCTGTTTGGTTACATTCTTCAAAAAAAAAGAAAAAAAAAAGAGGTAGGAACAAAATGAGGGTGAGAAAGTGACAGAATTTTCATTTTTGGATGAACTGTGCTTTTAAGGTGTCACCTTCCTTCACCATTGTATGGCCATTTTTCTCTGGCGAAATATAGATATACTAGCTTCAAATTAGGGCCCCCTGCAGGGCTAATGAGTCATAACAGCAAGTGCTGTATAGTGTGTGGTGGGCGACGCGGTGATTAACAAAAGGTGTGTAGTTTAGTAGTAAAGTGTAGTAGTTTACATTAGTTGATATTCATATTGAAATATACACTATGAAGAATCAATCACCAGTTGTGGGGATCTTGGCACCTTTACTGAATTTTCTAGGTGTGTGTAAAATTTACTCTTGATGAAGTGTTTAAATAATTTGAATAGATTTTTTCCATTTGATGCAGGGTGGAGTTTCAGAACAAATTCTACAGCGGATCTGGATACAAGTTCAACCCTTTTTCCTTTGCATCAATTCAGCATCTAGAGTAAATGTACATCATCTCTGTAAAAATGTTTTTATACTTCATTTTAAAGCTGGATGTTAACCCCTTGTAGGTTAGGATTATTCATTAGAGGGTTTGTTCACCCTGAAATGAAAATTCTGTCATTAACTCACCCTCATGTTGTTCCAAACCTGTATGACTTGGTTCTGTTGAAAACAAAGTGAGATGTTTTGAAGAGAAGGTTCTCGCTGCAGAGCCAATGGACAGAGATTGATGTCTAACTCCCCAATGAGTGGAGATTAAAGGCCCAAGCACACAGATCGTAATTCTGAGCATAACGTATGAATTACAAAAATGCAGAATACTAATAAAGGATTTTGTAACTTAGAACTTGAGAATATTTGTATTCTTCATGATCACGGTTCTTCACAACACTTTTACATGCAAGTTTTATCTTTATAGCCCATTTATCTTCAGAATAAGGAAGGTAAAACAAATGCACTCTTACCTTAAAGGTGTTATTGAGGAAGAAAACTGAAATAAACTAAAACCGAGCCATTAGGTACTATTTTAACCATTAAATGACTGATATTGTACGATTATTTTAAATGGGTGTATTCAATGCAATGCATGTCTGTTAGAAGCATAAATATAAATTATTGGCATCAAAATGGATTGAACAGATGATTTGTATTCAAATATTCACACAGAATGGAGTAGATGCGTTCATAAAAATATAGAGATTTTGTGCATCTTAGTTGCGATCATGAATGTGTTCATACATATAAAAACAAAACGTGTGTACATCCAACAATGTTACTGAACAACTGAATCAACACAATGTCATTTTGCCTTTTTCAATTTAATACAAAGTCTTGTATGCTTTAAATTGAGGCAAGAAAATCTGACCTCTTGTACAAAGGAAGTCACATGGTCATTGTGACAAATTTGCTTATTAGATTAGTAAACTACAAATAAAAATTGATTGAATTATTTGCATTTTACACACTTTAATAAATAAACACATTACACTTTAAGGAATAAATATCTGAAACCATGTTGAGAATCTGACTTGCCCACCCCCTCCTCCCCCTCCCCCTCCCCTTGCACTCTGGACATTAAAACCCCATATCAGCTGACCAATATTATTACTACTGTGGCTCTACTTCTAGCCTGCATACCCTCATGTATGATAACCTCTGTATGGAAATGTTGCAAAATTAGGTCTGTGTACACTCATAAAATGACAAATATTCATGAATTCTGTGCTAAAAGGCAACATGACAAATAGGTGTAAGTGAAGTCAAACACATTGTTTGCTTTCCACTTTTTATTTTTCTGCTTTTTCATGAAAAACAAAAAACAACTGAACATTTGTTTAAAAAGTCCTCAGAAACTAATTGCTATTGTGTTGCTACAAGTTGCACTTAAATTATAGCTTTCCAAGGGTAAATGAACAATTGAGCAACCCTCTAAGTTTAGACAGGACAGGAGAATGCAAGTGAACCGCCCATTTGAGATGACAGAAGCAGAAGAACAAAACATCAGATGAAAGAAAACAGAGTGATTTTTGTTTGGTACGAGTGAGTAAAAACTTAGTGTGGTGTGTTAAATGTCTACAAACATCCAGGCAGCAGAACCTTCAGAAAGGTCGAACGACCAAAATTTGCATTCAGACAAAGTTACGAAGAAAGCATGAGTGAACGATCTGGATCGATATGCTGAAGTCTTTATGATTCAGATTCATCCTGTGCTGCCACTACATTCTTTGATCAAGTTGTGGCATGCCATGTCTGTCATTTTCTTTCTCCTTGCTTCAATTTGCTGCACCGTCAGCGGCCACACCTGGACCGAATCTCTTGACCAAATTCCAACTGGGCTGGATTATGAAGTTCAGCTTCAAGCATATCAGCAACATCTTCTGAAGGAGTCACTTTGGATTAGGCTGAATGCCCAGAGAAGAAGAAAAAGCCACACGCTGGATGTGTCTGCATCGGTCTCATGGGTTGTGGGAATAAAATCCTCCACTTTACTTGAAGACAGCGCTGAAAATAACCTCTCCCGTCAGCCTGTTTTTACCCTTCTTCTAGGACAGCGGCCGTATCCTTCCATCCATCTATTTTCTTCAGCCTCATCCTCCCATTCAGGCCAGATGAGCCTGCATTGAGTGGGATGGAGCACTCGTGAGCTCGCTAAGCAGAGCTGTGCGGAGACTGTGTGTGTATGTATGTGTGTGTGTGTGTTTGTGTGTGCATGTTATGATATTCTCTGAATGAGTTTGTCCTCGGTCAGACAGAATACGGTGCAGTAGGACAGGTCAGAGATGAAGTTTTCACAGCCGTGTCGAGTCAAGTTCCTACAGCCCCGCAGATCCAACAGAGCCAGAGCTGATAGTCGCTTCATATAAGACAGACAAGCATCTGTCAACTTATTACAACCTAGACAGAGAGAGAGAGAGAGAGAGAGAGAGAGAGAAAGGTTAAACCACCAACTGAGAGTACCAGACTGATCACATTCAGCATTACATCACTTGTTCACCAGTGGATCCTCTGCAATGAATGGGTGCCGTCAGAATGAGAGTCCAAACAGTTAATTAAAAAAAAAAAACAATTGACAAGTAATCCACATGACTCCAGTCCATCAATTAACATATGCATAGTTTACAAGCAAAAACAGTTCTAAGCAAATGTCTGGGGATTTTGATGTGAGAGGACAAACGGGGACGGACTTTTCCTCTTTACTCTAGAAGAAGTGTTATTATGGATGCTGGCCAGAAGCAATTATTTAAACATAAAACCCCTTCATGATGGATTTATTACAAACTCAGCTTTTCACTTCACAAGCGTTTAACTGATAGTCTGGATTACTTGTGTATTGTGATGTTTTTATCAGCTGTTTGGACTCTGATGGCACCCATTCACTGCAGACGATCCATTGGTGAGTAAGTGATGTAATGATGCAATCTCTCTAAATCTGTTCTGATGAAGAACTCCTTTACATCTCTGATGCCCTAAGGATGAGCAAATTGTCATCAAATTGAAATTGGGTAAACTATTTCTTTAAGCCAAACAAAGCTAAAGGGTTAGTTCAAAAATGAAAATTAGCCTGTGTTTTACGCTCCTGCATATCACAGAAGCGTGCGCACGACGCATACATCCTACGTCATCCCCCTGGACGGCTTCCGCGTATGACAGTCAGGGGAAGTGAGAGAGAAAAAAAAAATAAATAAAAAGTGTTACGATTGAAATATGGATATTTATCTTACAAAAAACACATGGATTTGCTACAGGAGGCCTTTATTCACCCCCCGGAGCCGTGTGAGGCACGTTTTATTATTGATGCTCACACTTTATTTAACGTCTTCTGGACTGTTGACAAAAAGCACCCGCTTACCCCCATTGAAAGGCTTGGAGGGGCCAGGACAATTTTTAATATAACTCCGACTGGATTCGTCTGAAAGAAGAAAGTCATATACACCTAGGATGCTTTGAGGGCGAGTAAAACACAGGCTAATTTACATTTTTGGGTGAACTGACCCTTTAATACCATATATCCATATAGAAGAAACAAAAATCTCTATATCGTGCTTAATTAAATTCTTATTCATTTCTTCTTGTGACAGGGAGAAGCTAGAAAGGTTTATGTTCAATTAAATGCCAGATACGGTTTATGAAACCAAAATGCCAATAATTTCCAGGAGAACAAGAGATTTTATGCAGAATGTCTAACTTTTAAGTATAAACAAGCCCAAAATACACAGGGACTTTATTTTGAAATGAACATGGTTACTTCAAGCTGGTAATTCAAAAATATGCACTTTTACAACCATTTACAATATATTACAATATTAAAACCATGAAGTAAACATTGTCATAATTCATCAATAGTAGATCATAAGCTATTGCTTGGCATGAATGCATGGTAATCAGTAACTGCAAAATACAACAGTGACAAGTTTTTACATTGCAACTTGCAGCACTCATTTATTTAACTGAAACTAAATTAAAATATGCACGATTTTATGGCCTTCACATTGATTTGGAACTGAATTTAAGATTTTGGTCACGCTTTAGTTTGGGGACCAATTGTCACTATTAATTTTTTGCCTCAAACTCCTAATTTTCTGCTTATTAATAGTAAGTCATTGCTACATTTAGGTATGGAGTAGGAGTAAAGGTTCTAAAATATGGTCATGCAGATTAAAACATTAATATGTGCTTTAGAAGTACTAATAAACAGCAAATATGCTAGCAATATGCATGCTAATGAGCAACAAGTTAATTTTAAGTTGAAAATTGGTCCCTAAACTAAAGTGTTACCAAGATTTGCAGCACTAGTCGTGTTTTCTTGGGCAACACAAGGATAGCCTAAACACAATGTGGGAAGAACATATAGGTATTTTCACCTGAAAGGTTGAGCTGTCTGAGTGTGTTGCGAGTGTTGCAGCCGGTAGCAGTGAGCAGGTTGATGGACTGGTCTGTGAGCCCCTGGCAGTGGGACAAATCTAACCGGCGCAGTGAAGGCATATGTCTGACGATCATCTTCAGGGTGGAATCATTTACATCCAACCCAGCCAAGCGCAGAGTGAGCAAACCTCTCAGCCGACTGCGACTTTCACTGCCTGTGTAACAAGAGAAAGCAGAGGTGAAAGAGGAGAGTGAATTTCAGCTCACACTAAACACAGTCTCATTAACAATGATTATGAGTGTATCACCTGGCTGCACAATGAGGTCTTTTATTTGTGAATCTTTGACACCCACGGCCCAGCTCAGGTCAAGGTTTCGCAAACCCGGACAGCTCTGTGTACTTAACGCTGACACGCATAGTGACGAGCAACCTGACATTGTTAGATCTTTCAAACCTGTGGGAAAAAAAAAAAATGAGAGAGAGGGAGAGTATTTTAGTCTTGACTGTGATGCAGATTTTATTTTTAAAGGGGTCATATTTCATGCGATTTCAAGTTTTCCTTTCTCTTTGGAGTGTTACAAGCTGTTTGTGCATAGATAAGATCCCTGAAGTTGCAAAGACTAAAGTCTCAAAACCAAAGAGATATTCTTTATCAAAGTTAAGAATCTGCCACGCACCCCTAAAACGGCTCGTTCAAATACGCCCCCACATGTCTATGTCATGATGTTGAAATATTTGCATAATGCTGCCCAAATGTTCACGCAAAGAAAGAAGGTGTGGTTTCATTAACCGCAGTAGTGTTGATGTGCCATGTCAGGGAGACGCTGTGTGTTTCTATGTAAAAGCACTTTATTTGGCCTTCCGGAAGTAGATGCAACAGAACAGCTACACATTTTATGGACGACTGTTTTGTGAACCTAGGAGAGGAGGTAATTCTGACTTTGCTATGACAATCTGGCGCTTCTGAATCAGCGACTATGTTTTGTTATTAGTTTAAGTATTTGCTATTTAAATGCAGAATTTTGCGCGTCGTGTGTGAGAGAGAGTCACAGCGCAGCGTCGTTTGTGTGTGTGTGTGAGAGAGGGAGACACGGTCACACAACTGCAGCTTGTGTACTGCAAACACATATGAGCATCATCACTGTGTCTGTCACGTGACTCTGTTCCCCTCTCAGGCTTGAACTGATGGTAAAACTAAGGACATTATTAACTGTCTTTACTATAATTTTGAAAGCTAAAGCTCACGATTATGGAAAGGGGCGTTACATTTCCGACGCGGCTTGTGGTGTTCGGCCAATCACAATGCACTGGGTCAGTTGGCCAATCAGAGCAAACTGTGCTTGTTGGAAGGAGGGACTTTGTAGAAAACGAAGCGTTTGAGAGAGGCAGGGCATAGAGGACTTATGTGGACTTAATGTACAGTATTTGAAAAAAAAAAAAAAAAAAAAAAAAAAAAAAGTCAACATATTCTGTTACACCAAATACACAAAATAATGATCTTTAAAAAAAGCATCATATGACCCCTTTAAGCAATTTCATGTGAGTTAAGACTGTTAGGGCCAGTTTTACTAACAGCTTGCGTCAGCGCAAACCAGAGTTAAAATTTTACTGTCAGGTTTTACTAAAGACACGCAGTGATCAATGCGGTAAATGTTGAACGTCACATGATGAAACCCAGAAAACAGGTCTCATCTCTTCTGCTTCTCGGAGAGTGCATTAATAACAGTATTAAATACTTTGAAGGTAATCAGTTAAATTAGCTAGCTGTTTTCGACTTATAAATGTTAGTGAAAATAATAAAAATAAAAAACATTTATTATTCAACACACATATGTGATAGACATTAGTTATGATTATCTTTAGTGTCTACTTTGAAGGCATCTTGAGTAAAACAGCGTCATATTTAACAAGGCATATGCAAAATGCGTGAACCGGAAGCAACGAGACCAGGTTAGCAGAATACGGAAGTCTGTTGCGCATATCCAATTAGCGCTGAAAAGGCGTGGACAATTATTTTTGCGCCTGACCTTGTTGAATATCCATTTGTAGGAGTTTCTCTTTCAGACGCAAAATTTATGGGAGGAGAGAAATCAAATGCAACACGTTTTACTAACGTTTGCGCTCGTCAAATTACTGGCATTTGTGCCATTATTTAACGCCCAAAAAACATGCCTTAAAGGGGTGGTTGATTGCGATTTCACTTTAACGTTAGTTAGTGTGTAATGTTGCTGTTTGAGCATAAACAATAAGCAAGTCTGAATCCAAAGTTAGCTTCACATCCTGTCTCATGAGATACCTTCATCTGATCGATTTTTGAAGGCAGCATAGATGTATCCTTCGCTGCCTTTGATATCCCACAATCCTGTGCGTTCCATTCTGTGACGGTTGAGCTAAAAAATAAAGATGCCGTCTGAAAGTTTCGTTTGGTGGTTAGTTTGTGTGTAAATGTGTATTTCTGATTAACTTTCTGCACTTTTGATGTTATTTCTAGTGAGAAATTAGTATTATAGTAACTAAATATTTTAGTCATCACCAAAACTCCTATTTTGTTGTAGATAATTAAACCGTTACGCTGCCTCAGATTCGTGAAGTGCCTTCTTGCAAAAACGCTGCCTGCAAAGTCATTGCCTCATAAGACAGTGAGGCAGCAAGTCAGCTGCCTAAGTTTTCGGATGCAACCAAAGTTATGAAGCTGAAAGTCCAATGCAAAAGGAGATTACAACGAGTTACTTCCCAGGTTCATGATGTAACAAACCCAGATAAACCCCGCCCCGGGAATATGCAGCAAAAGGGGGGGAGGCCATGCTGCGCTGCTTTTGAGAAGAGGAAGAAAACTATATATGAAATCGCAATTCTGTCTTCTAACGATTCTAATGGATTCACAAGTTTCAAAATCAATATTTTAAAGCAGCAGTTCTTAATCATGTCCCTCACATCCTCCTGCTCTGCATCTCTCTTTCTCTCTCTGCCTCTCATTCGTCTGATTAGATCATCAGCTCAGCTCCAACAATGAACTGCTATGTGTAAATAAGTGTAGAATTGGAACAATGAGAAGCGTTATACATGGATGCGTGTGCGGTTGCCATGCCGTATTAAAGCTTTAATCAGGATAAAACCACGTATTACATTACATTTAGCAGATGCTTTTATCCAAAGCGACTTACCAATGAGGACAATGGAAGCAATCAAAATCAACAAAACAGCAATATGAAAGTGCTTTAAGTCTTATTTAGCTTAAAACAGGACACGTAGCAAGGTTGTTGTTTTTTTTTAACAGAATCGGTAGCATTTACAAGTGTAAATAGAGTATGTAAAAGCATGAGACACCAACAAACAAACCATTAAGTACTACACGATCCTCTTCACCAATTATCCTTTGTGTCTCAATCGGGCAAAAATTTATAAGCCGCTGAGGTGAGGGGCGTGACGTTTAGACGAATCACAACACACTGGACCAGCTAACCAATCTGAGCCTATCGTGTATTTCTGAGGAAGGGGCTTCATAAAAGCAGGAAATGATCAGCACGTTTATCAGAGAAGGGACAGAGCGGTGTAGAATAAAGGTAAATTATGTGAAAAATAATGAGTTTTTAAAAAAACAAGGCATGAACATGTTAAACTGCACCCCATAAACACAATCAAGCATAGAAAAAAAAAAAAAAAAAAAAAAAAAAAAAAGGTCAACCACCTCTTTAAACAATATTGCACTTGAAATGGCTGCAATTATTGAAAGCGCGTGGTAGAAGTGAGAGGATTTTTTCCACATTTATTAATTTATTTTGAATGCCAGAACATCACATTATCTGAAGATATTGTTTGCCAAGCCATGTTATTTTTTTGCTTCAGGAAATAAAAGACGACCTGGAACCCTCAACTAGGAGTCACACAATACTAGGTCTATCAAACCTTCATTTTTTGGCCTCTGGTTCTTTTCAACATACTGTGGCTTCTTTATTTCCGATTGCGCTAATTTGCGCTGTGCTTGGTATATTGCGTTGGTCGATATGTAAATGACATGTTGCATCTGTGTTCTTTAATTTGCACACTGTTAGCAAATCACACCCAGACATTTCCCCTCCCATCGGCACTATTTTGGAATTGCGCTCTCGCGCTAATTTGCCCCGTTTAATAAAACTGGCCCTTAAGGATCTATAAAAGGCTGAGATTTGGGTAAACTGTACTTGGGAGGTGATGAATGAGCCAGGCAATCTGTTTCTTTGATACTGGTGTCCAGGAGAGGTCAAGTGTCACAGGTTGTTGTTTTATGATGGCTGACAGAGCCTGAGGACTGAGTGCCCGACATCGACTCAGATCTATCTGAGTCCATAAGCGCTTATCACAACACCTACAGCAGGAGAGAAACAAAACAATTACTCTGAGAGAAGGGGAAAAAAAAAAAAAATTTACTGAATGATCAATATCATGTACTATCACAACTATGAACCAAAACAACTATGCCGTTTAAAATAGCGTACTACTGTAAAAATACTCTTTCAAGTTACCTATGCAAATTAGTCTTTAATCATATTATTCTGTTTTTTGACAACCCCAACATAGTGGTGAGCGATATACATCATCTACGAAAATATTGTAATTGTAATATGCAATTTGCAATTATTTTTGCATATAATCAAAAAAAAAAAAAAAAAACTCAAGAGTGCATGCAGGCATATGTAAGTTAGACTAGTGAGAAAGCACATTTACATTTCACGTTTCCACTGCCTCATTTAGTCTATTTAAATACTTTTTTTATTTTTTTTATTCAAGATAGGGGAGGAAAATGCCCCTGTATGAGTTGTCTTTTATATTTATATCATCTGATAAAATTAATATCACAAGAGTGACGTTTTCCTCCAAATACCATCACTATTGCAAATATGATATTGATTTGATGAACAGCTCAATAAACATGTAGTAAATATTAAGTGACTTAGATTTTATACACCACAGTTCTTGTTTTTGCTGTATTTAGACAATAAAACTAGTTCCAAACAAAGCCACAGCAGAACTGTTTTGCATCTCTGAGCAACTCACAACAGTGTTTCGTTACTGAATCATGCGGCAGTTTAAACGAATCTGGAAAAGATTTTAGGTTTATATTTTAACATATACATTAAATATTAACCTAACATTTATATTTGGAAAAGCTTTGAGTCAGCTGTCCACAACAGTCCTAAAGCTGCCAAATTACCAGCACAATAACTTGCTCAGCAAAATATCGGCTAATTATCGTTAGACAAAATTTCTGAAATATTTCTGTTGAGATATAATTTTGTCATTATCGCACACCCCTACTGAAAACACAAGCTACTTGCGTGTAAATGAACTGAGCCACGCTTCACTCTGAAACCCACAGAGCATATTTTTAATTACATCGCAGATTTTATAATAGTACTACAACATATCGCAATTTAAGTTTTATTTCGCTTATCATTTATCTCTAGTGTGAAAAGGCCTTTTTTCTGATAAAAACAAACAAACAGGAAATTAAAGGAAACATCCTAGTTTGTTAAAAAGGATCTGTTGTGGCTTTAACTAACTACTACACTTACCATTTGTACCAAGCCTTGCAGACTCTCATACACACAGCCAAATCCGTCCGATCCAAGTAACGGAACACAGACATCCAAATGTCCTTTTCACAGCCACGCTCATTTCCTACATCACGAAATGAGGGATGAGAGAGGAGGGAAGGAGGAGAAGTGGTGATGGCTGGAGGAGGAGGTGGTGGAGAAACAGAGGATCGAGAAGACATAGAGGACGGTGATGCGGTGTCTCTCTCTCGACCGTCCTGGTTGGAGCTCCGCCTCGTGTGGCGGCCGGATGTGTGCATGCTTTTGAACTGAGAGAGGCCGTTTCCGGCTGGCGTCGAGGTGCTGTTCCTGAGACGGGTCCTGGGCAGCGTTTTGCGCTGGATGAAGCCAGGACCGCTAGGTGTTCGGGGAGACATAGCCGCCTCCAGTTTGGGTACAATGGAACCTGGGTCCCGTTTGGCCTTTGGAGGACGCTGGAGTGTCACAGTCAGGTAGGAATCGTTCAGCAGGTCATCATTCAAGTCTGAGACTAGTAAGACGGGTGGGTCGGGATCAGAGTCTGATTGGTTCTCTCCATCCTCATCATCTTCATCTTCCTCTCCTCCATCATCTAAGTCTTCCATCTCATCGTCCTCTCCTTCAAAGTCCTGTTCCTCACTGTCTTCGTCATCATCATCGTCCTCGTCATCATCGTAGTCATCACCTCTCCGCCTTCGTCTCCTTGAACGATGCTCTTTATCTGACCGGCTAAGATGTCTTTCTTCATCACTGTCATCCTCATCATCATCATCATCATCATCGTCGTCATCATCATCATCCTCGTCTTCAGTTTCATAGCGCCGTCGCCTCATGTGGGATCCTCCTCTTAACCTCACCCGACCCCCTCTCTCCCCTCTTGCCCCAAGTCCCCGCCTCATTTTCAGCGAACCTGTTGCCAAGCTGCCTCCCCCTCGACTCCCTCGATGCGAGGAGCCTCTCCAAACACCTCTCCTCCCAGCTCCATAACCTCGGCGGGACGAAGAGACCCCGCCTCGGACAGATGACATCTTGCCACTGTCGTCATCGCTGCCCGAATCATCATCGTGCTCCATCCCATGACGCCGATAGATCTTAGCCACGCGAGGGTCAAGAGATGAAGACTTGCGTTTCTGTAAGAGAAAAAAAAATAAGAAAAAAAGGCACACAAAACCTCTTCACAATCTCTAAAGGGGACATCAGATGCCCATTTTCCATAAGTTGGTATGATTCTTTAGGGTCTTCATGAAATGTCTGTAACACACTTTGCTTTAAAATTCATCAATGGTCGTGTAAAACACCCTTTTTACCTTGTTAACAGCAACCCATTTTGGTGCATGTCTCTTTAAATGATGAGCTACTGCTCACCACACCCTCTCTTCCATGGGCTGTCAACACAAGACACATGAAGTGCCATCTTGGACTCCGTATATGGCTCAGTGGTCTTAATTAAATAGCTAGCCATCTACGTAGACACTGGCTGCAGATTGAAAAACTCAGACAGCCCATAACAAACTGGCTGCATGTTTGTTTTTTCAGTTTTTCTCAGCAGGCAGACATGCCAGAAACCTAACTAAATTTAAAAAAAAAAGTGAATTTTATCCAATGTCCTCTTTGAACAAATGACAGACCAAAAATAATTATTTCCAATGGAAAGAAATATGAAAGCTGAGTAAAGCTCTGATTATAAGCATATGCAGAATTTTCAAATCCGTTTTGAGCTTTGGTTGTGTTGAAATATCTGAACTTTTGCAGCTAGACCAAGGGTAGGCAACATCGGTCCTGGAGTGCTGCTGTCCTGTAGAGTTTAGCTCCAACCCTAATCAAACACACCTGAACAAGCTAATCAAGTTCTTCAGACTTACTAGAGCTACAGGCAGGTGAGGTTTTTTTCAGGGTTGGAGCTAAACTCTGCAGGACATCGGCACTCCAGGACCGACGTTGCCTACTCCTGATCTAGACCATATTCTATTATATTCTACATTCATTTTCTATTTTACTTGTTTATTCACGTCTTGTTAGTTTATCTATTATATTATTATAAGAAACTTGAACCTAATCAACTTGAACCCAAGTACAAGTTAAGAATTACCATTTTTTTCCCTTCAGAAGTGTTGGTGGTTATTTAATTTGTGTGGATATAGTCAAACATTCAGTATTCATTCATTTTACCATGGTGAATCAGCAGACCTTATCCCTGACCAATATGACAAGTTCTGTGTGACTGCCACTAGGGGGGTTAAACACAACACATTTTTTATGTCAATGACAGTGAGAAGGCAGCTAAAGGGACCCGTTTCCAACTAAATTTTATGATAAAGAATAATAAAAATAAAAAAAAACTTCAGAAACAGGGCCTAGAACTTTAAACAAGCCAATACTTTTTTAAACTAAATTTATCACAGCAAAAGTCTGCTGTGGAAATGTATCCACTTGCGGTCACAAACAACTAGTCAGAACAAAATGATTATAAATTTGGCTTTTTCATTACAAATTAAGAAAATCATTCAAGCACTAATAAACAGTCTTCCCCAAAAAAAAAAAAAGGATACGTACATGTGTTTTACCACCTTCCAATTTTAGCTGCAAAACAGAATAACATGCTGTGGTTAATTATGAACATCAATAAACGGTGATGAACACATCAGGATCACTGAATGGAAACACAAGCTGCGAACACAAAACTGATTCTGAAACCCTCAGTCAGTCAAAGCAGTGGGGCACAATGATGATGAACAGGGCAGGGAGGTCCAAAGAGAGAGAGCGAGAGAAGACACATGGAAAAAAGATAAGGGGGGGGGGTTTACTGCAAAAGGTAGAGAGAGCAGAGAAGGGAATACAAAGGCAGAGCGGAGCAGCTGTGCATGCGGCAGCAGTGATGTGAGGAAGGCGGAGCCTCTCACCCGCTTCCTGAGCCGCTGCTCAGGGGCTGCGGCCCGTTTCTGGAGCAACCCGTGTGAGAGAGAAGAAGGGGGCCGCCCGACCCCGTGCCATGCCCTGCCCTCGCCCCCGAGCCCCCCTGACCCATCCTGTGCCGTGATGTCATCACCGCTGCCTGACGACTGGCACACAGGAAAACAAGCGTTACTGTTACACACACAGATCTGATTGTGTACATCACAGTAAGCTCTCGGCATGCATCTTTCTACATGGTGTGAATGAGAGTATGTATGCAGGCCTGCAAAAGCTAGCAGCATTAGAACAAACACTCAAAGCTTCCTTTGTTTCAAAGGCCTGAATGGGTGTTCAAACAAGAGGGTGAGAAACAATCTTCAAAACTGTGGGTGTGTGGGTGAATGTTTTTGCTTGTAAAAATGCATTTTACCTCGGAATCTGTGTCTTTGCCAATAACACATTTAGGACACTCCCAGCAGCTCGGTAGGTCTTTGTTTACCACACCCTCACCAGATGACTACACAGACAGAGGACATAAGATCATTACAACAATGACAGTCAAACTATTTTCTGTACAGGAGAAAATGCTATGGATTTTCTCCTGTACGTATTCATTTTTAAATATTTTATAAATCCCTCCATGGAATATTTAATCCCCATTTGGTGGTCTTCTGTGTCCAAAATTGTGCAAAAACATTGTGGGACAAGGTTTTCACACTGCAGCTGTCATTGTAAGACAGTGAGCAACTCCGTTTGTTAGTCCGAGGGAGCAACAGTAACTAACTTACCGATAGGTCAATTGTAAATAATATTACAATAAATTCTATTTCAAATAAAGTCTGTTCTTTTGAATGTTCTATTTATCAAACTTTCATGTTTTCCACTCAATTTTGAAGCAGCACAACTGTTTTCAACATTGAAAATAGTAAGAAATGTTTGTTGAGCACCATATCAGCATATTAGAATGATTTCTGAAGGATCATGTGACACTGAAGACTGGAGTAATGATGCTGAAAATTCAGCTTTTGGGAAACAAGGTATAATTTAAAACATTGAAATTTCAAAACAATTATATTAAATTATAAGAATATTTCACAGTATTATTGTTTTCATTAAATAAATAAATTACATTTTAAAATATTTAAGTATCCAAGATTTATCCAAGGTTACATCAATTGCTCTGACTCTTGAGAAGTGTTGTTCTTAACTCGGTCCCTCCAGGATTTTGCGATAATTTTGCAAAATCAAGCAAACTCCGCAATTTTCGCAAGAGCTCGCAAATTTTGGGCTTATATACGCGTCCCGTGATGTCATCACAACGCGCACTCAGTGAAAGAAAGTTTGTTTCTCAGTTTGAAAAATGTAATGAACCACCTTGCGTTCTCATCATTCCTGATTTACAAGAGCTAACGTTACATTGGACAAATTAACTGAAAGCACAGTATGGGCTACGCGGCACAGACCGTTTATCTGCTCGGTCCGGAGCCGCGGGCTGCTCTCGATCACGCGACGCCGTTACACACAGCACTGAGAGATACAGTGAAGAAAGGAGTCGAATTTGCCGCATCTGTCAAATCTTGTGAGAAGCATTCCAATACAACGCAGAATTCTGTTAAAGCTACAGATATCCGAACAAACGCCACTGATGTGGAAACCAGGAAAAACATTGTTCAATAAACACAAATCTCCACCATTCACTATGGATTTAACATAACTACCGGAACAACTTGTGGCAGAAATGGTCTAATGTTTTACAGTGTTTTTAAATGCTTCCCACAAATTTTCCCAGCACTTCAAAGCTTTAAGTACTATTACCAAATTTGAACATTATTTGTAATGTGATGACATTATTTGTTCATCTTTCATAGGTTGCCTCCATTTATAAAGCAAAGTTTCATAATGTAGGAAAGCAAAAACTTGTTTAAAAATAAAATTATATATAATAATTAAATTACCACTATATGGCTGCAGAGACTTATAGGCTTATTAGCCATTTCCACTCCCTATACATAATTATTTTTTTTAATTTATCAAATTATATTTAGACATTATGAATGACAGTAATAAAAGTTAATTTTATCTGCATCTCAACTGTCCTCAAATGTTAGTCTCGGAGCCCTACGATGGTTCTCCAAGTCAGAAAAGTTATAACAATGTTAGAAGAATTGTAGCATTTGGACCAATCAGACACACGATTTTGCATTTGATTTAACAAATCACTTAAGTCATTAAATTAACAAATAGTCACAGACCCCTCACCCAATACACATACTGCGTGCCGATATGTCCATGTGAATGACTCCAGGCCCCCGGTTCCATGGCAACCAATCTCATAACACCAGTTTTATTGCTCAAAGGTATACGGGTAGAGCAACACTCACCTCATTTCCCCTTAGGAAATGGACTCTTCTCTAATAAAATTCATAGAAAAACCTCTCTTTGAATGAACACACATATCTTCTGGTCATAGTGTATATTATTACTGTTCTTGTGTATTATATACTGTTTTATGCATGCTTATGATAGATCACTAGTTAATATTACCTAACTTCTACAATGTTTGGTCTCTATCAATTTGTCTTCGGATGATCTAATTGAGAGTGTATATTATATGTCGATACCTATGCAACATAAGTGTTCTAAGAATATTTAATAATTTGTATATCAACTTCCAATCCAGTTCATATGCTAATTACCATGCATGGAGACAATAATATCCAATATCTATATTAGTACAAGCTATAGACCCCGTTATAAACGCCGCTGATGGTTTTACTCAGGTGGTTAAATGACTTTCCATAACTGCATTCTCTGGTTTTCCTGATGGTTTCATCCATCAACTCTCATTTGCCCTTTCCTCATGTATGAGTGATTGTAGGCATGTATGTTTATTTGTTAGACTAGTTTGCATTAGTATTCGGTTAATAAAAGTTGTGCGCACAAATTACACAAGTTTCTGGTTCTGCCTTGCAAATTAAATGTCTCTTTATGATTATGACCCTCACTACATGCTCTAATGCATTAATAGGAAAGTATTTCATGTGGCCAAGGAAATATCCTTTCTTAGAGTTGATATGAACTTGCACTGAATGTTCGCTGGACGGACAGATCAGTTGATGGCTATTTAATTCTGTTTAATTCTTACTGTCAGCCGATATAAATAATTCTAATTAATCATAATTAATTGTAATTATTTATATACAATTCCCTTTTGAGCAAAAGATTATTACAGAATATTGTCCATGGTATATTTTCAAAATTAGAGAAGCAATATAATATCTATTTTAACTGAACGCGCTGCTCCTCTCAGACGCTCACTGAACAGAGCAGATACAGAGAAAGAGGTGCGTGCGCGCTGACCTCGCGCCATTGCGGCAGTACCAGCGATCACAGAGACTCGCTAAGGTTTGTCAAAGTAGTCGCTAGATTTGTCGCTAGCCGCTTTTTTGGAATAGTCGCTAAACCTAGCGACAAAGTCGCTAAGTTGGCAACACTGTGCGAACATAGACTGTAGGCCTAGGCTACATTAGAACATTGGCAGTTGGGAGTTCGCGCGGGTTTCTGTGAAAGTCCTTATGACAAGTCTGTTTGCTGCACTGCCACATGGACCTTGTAGTTCTGGTAGGGCTGGGCGATAAAACGATAACGATATGTATCGTGATAGACACGTCAACGATATCAATAAAAAGTGTCTTCGATAAAACGTTCAATATTTTTTATTCTTCGTCGGAAGAAAACAAAGGTTGCGAAGCAAGTTTGGTTGCATTAACAAAGGCACTCGCTCTCTGGTAACCTAGCAATGTAGGGAGTGACACGCTAACAGCCAATCATGTAACAGTATCATGTTTGGTTGCGCCATATCGTTGTCTCGTGTCTAAGTGCGCACGCGCGGCTGAGAGTGCACGTCTACAGCCAGACCTGGCTGGTCTGCTGGATTCCTCTTCATAAGCAGAAAATGAGTGCCGCAGCGAGCGAGGAAATTGTAAATAAAAGAGAAAGTCAGCTCGCCAGTATGGCAGTTTTTTGGATATTATAAGTCTGACCGTAGTCAGACCAAATGTCGTCTGCAAATTATGCAAGACCGTCGTCCCCGCCAAGACTGGTAATACCACGAACTTGATGTACCACTTTAAAAGCAATATCAATAATTATCGATATCGACCGATATGAAACTGATATCGTGATACAGTTTTCAGCCATATCGCCCAGCCCTAAGTTCTGGAACGCTCAGACAGAACTACAACAGGTGAAACGAATGAATGCCGCCGCCTGCGCATTTTCGGGGGGAAAAGGCGATGGTAGAACCAATGAATGAACAAACATATCAATTTAAGACGTGGCTAAATGTAATTTATGACCTTGTATGGAAAATCCGGACGTTTTTAGGACTTTTTATGGCCTAAAATTCTTATTAAATTTAAGACGTTTTATGACTTATGACTCCGCGGAAACCCTGTGTTAACTAGAAATTTGGCATTTAAACGGGTCAAATCTCTTCAAAAGCTCAGGCAGGTCTGTCTCTGAAGTGCTTATACAATGCTAAGGAGTCTTGCTATACTAATGCATTTCTCTATGGAGAACATGAATAAGATTTTCACTTCCGAAAGCCAATTGTTACGCTCTGCTGTGTTGAAAATGGTTTACTGATGTCCACACTTTGCAAAGCCTATAGTCACAATGCTCAAAGATTAATGAATCTGAATAAAGCATTTTGAGAAGTCTACTGAGTTGCTGTCTGTAGTAATAATGTTTGTACCTTCAAACAGCTAGGATGTGTAATCTCGGCACAGTTGGAGCACTCCATGAGCTCTTCACCAGTGTCCTGGTTGCCTTCCCCACAGATCTCACATACAGCAGAGAGCGGCAGACCAGGCTATTGAGAGAACACAAAAAGTCAAAGCGTATATTGCATATATTGAATAATATAATAAATATATTATTCAATATATGCAACCAAAGGAAGGCTACATTGTAAGTAAAATGCACAATGTGAAGACACTCACAGCGAGACACTGGCGCAGCACACAGGTCTGTTTGAGTTTACCAGGGCCACCGAATTTCTTCATGTCTCTGCAGAAGTTGCAGTCGCCACATTCTGTGCGCAGACATGCCTCGCAGCGTTTACAGCGTACACGGCGCCGTCGTAAGACTGACATATTAGAGGCTGGTTTCACTGGCCGAGGAATGATGGGAGTGCTTGCCAGCTTGGGACGAATAACCGGTGGAGGGGGAGGAGGAGGCTGGTACCAGGGGGGCTTGGAAGAGGGACAAAGAGAAATCAGAGGTAAGTGCTGCAGTGTGGTGAGAATATTCAAACAGAATTGAATAAAATGCATCTTCCTCATCAATGCAAATTTATGGTTTGTTTTATCCATCATGTTCCCTTTTGAAAGCAGTTAACAAGCTTAATTTGTTTAATTCACATATTTAGACAGTCACAACTATCAGTGCAGCAAAGAAAATGTTCCAGTCATATTTTGCTCACAATAAAATCAAAAGGAAGACAAAAAAGGGATATTTTGATAGCACCATTAATGTATGCAAGAACAAAATAATTGTCCTGACAAGCTAATTTTCATTATATATGTTTTTTAAAAATCAGGAAAAAACATTTTAAAAACATTATTTACAAATTCATTATTCCATGGTATGGCATGAAATTACAAACACTGACCACAAAAATGACAAATTACAAAAACTGAATGAAAAGAAAAACTCTAATATGTTAGTTATTTACATGATTCACTTAATGTTTTTACTGGAAAGAAAGTTAAAAATTAACCATTTAAAGACACTATTACTGTGATCTTACCCTCTTTGGCCATCTGACAATAGGTTTTCCGGTGTAAGAGAGTTTAGGGATGTCATTGGCATGTTCTTTCAATAATGCCTAAAAGACAGAGAAAACAAAAACACTTTCATTAAATTTCAAAACCACTGTGCCAACAAGATTTTTAAGCAACAAAACCTAAAATTAACCACTGACATCCTGCATCTCAAGCGACATTTTTTAAGCATAAAAAAAAATAAAAAAAATCAAATACCACACCAGCAAGTACATCAAAATAACCAGAAGTGTAAAGCACAATGAGCATGAGTTCTGACCCGTATGTCATGCAGCAGGGCAGCAGCATTGTGTATTCCTGAAGGCACACAGTTCTTATGTGAGGGCAACGACTCCAGCATCCCCACCAGGAGCCACAGCCCCTCCAGCTCCAAAGGAGTCAAGTGAAGCTTTACCCCTGGTGCATTAGGTGGAGAGGGAGCATCGCTGTCATCTCTTTCCTCTTTTACATGACCATTTAGTACCTCACAGCCTGAGTCTTCCTGCTTCAAGCCTGTATATTAGATTCAACAAGAGAGAAGTAGCGTTAAGCTTATCTGTGCTCAATACAATCAAATCTGTTAGGATGTGAATGTGTTGTTAATGTACTGACCAATTCCCAGAGAGTATTTCTGGAACTCAGGAATAAGGTGGGAGGAGTTGGTTATGCTGTACAGATAACGCTCCAACACGTACCAGCACATCTCATAATAGAATGGATAGCGGAACTTAGTTGGCACCTGAGGAACAACCAGAGACCATTATGATTTTTTATTCCAGTTATTATTTTCATGAAAATTATACACCTTTTCCTGCCAAATTCCCAATAATTGTGTGAGAAAGGAAACTCGTTCTCATTACTGTAAAGCAGTAAGGAAATTTTTCAACATTAGTCAAAGGTTCTCTTTCATATGAAAAACAAAAATCATTACAAGAAATACTACAATGATTATTGGATTGCGGTAATTACAATTATCTTTTCCTCTTATTTGTGATGAAAACTGAAAAGAAGTGTGCTTAATTTGCAAAATGATACGAGCAGTCCAAATGTGGTACCAAAAAATATATATATATATATATTCTTATATTCTATCTCTTAAATTTAGGGAAAAAGATGACCAGGTCATGTTATTGCAGGTTTTATGAGATTTACTTATAAATTAGTAAGCCCATAAAAGGTCATGCAAGTTATACAAGAAAATGGTGGTTGCAGTAAAATGTTGGACTCACCCGTGTCCTGTCCTCAATGCTGGAGATGTGCAGTTGCATGGGGATGTTGAAACTATGTAGAAAGTTCCCACCAAACACAAGTGTGTCTACTGGAGTATACACCGCGTGGATCCAACCTAACATTAAAAAAAAAATTTTTAAAACTGTTTTATGTAGGCTTAATTCACAGCAAACATGTAATTTAAGAAGGTTCAAACTAATCATTCAAAACTGAAACCATGAAAACATGGTAATCTAAGAGATCCCAAATAAACAAGCACAAAATATATTACAGTCAAGTGTTTCTGTTCATGTAAACAAATGTGTGTGCCTGCATATACTCACCTGATGGAATAATGAACGTGTAGCCCTGCTTGAGCTCAATCCTCTGGCAATCAGTGGCCTTGTCACCAAGGAAGATGTCGCCTTGTTTTCCTGACAACACCCAGTTCTCATAAAGCTCCAGGTTTTGTGGCGTGGGTGGGATTAACCAAAACACCTGTAGTAGACATCCAAATCAAGCTCATCTAGGCTAAAACCATTTTGGGGTGTTTTGACAGCAAACTAATTACACACAATACAACAGTTCATATGGTGTTATCAGTGAACTCATAAATTCGAAAAACCATGATTTTAGCATGTATACTACTGTTCAAAGGACTGGGGTTCAAAGATTTTTAAGAAATTATCAAAACATTGATCAAAAGTGACAAATATTTTGAAGTCTTGGGTGCTGAAAATTCAGCCTTGCCATCAAGAAATTACATTCTAAACATACCCAAATAGAACACAGTATTTTACATAGTAATATATTTCACAATATTACTGTATTTATTTTATATTTTAAAAATTGGAGCAAAAAAAGAGGCTATTTTGTTGTATGTGCCCGAGATGTCACCAAAAAATCCATCAGTTGAGGAGCGTGAAGAAAAAAAAAAAAAAAAAAAAAAAAAAAAAAACTCGTTAAATCGATTTCCACACTTTTGCTCAGTCCTTCGTAAGAGTTGGTACGAATGCTTGAAATATCACCACATCCCTCAGCTACCTTTGACGATGAAAGCCACACCCGTTGTTAACCCATTCAGACTATTATAGCATCAGAAACAAAGAGGCTCCAAATGCTGCTTCCTTCCAGGCCCGAGTATGAAATCTGATATAGTCTATTCTATATAGTCCGATATAGTATATTTTTTTAGTTCATACTCTGTCACATGCTTGATTTGCATCCCAACACATATTTTGAAGAAATGTAAAAAATAAATTGATAAATAAAATTAAAATGTCTAATTTTACAATAGATATTACATGAATTAACTTGTTTAAGTGGCAGTATGTACCCCGTATTATTGATTTTCAATGTCTGGTTAATGGGGGCTTTTATTTGTAACTGTAAAGTCACAGATTCATAGTGATCGCTACCAAAGTATTAAAACTTTATATAGATGTTGCATTCAGAAGATTGATTCTATCAATGTTAAGTTTAATGTTTTGTTTTTTAAACAAAAATTTTATTATTTAGCATGAAAAATGTTGCACCTCAAACTTTAGTGCAAAAAAAAAATATTAATTTTTTTCAGCAAATAGTGAATTGTAAAGGATTGCAAATTGTGTAGGATAGAAACTATTTGTAAGCATATGTTGTTGTAAACATTTTAGTTTTTCTTGATTCTTCAAGGATCAGCTAAAAACACCTCTTCCTTTATTTGACCCTCTAACTCTAGCTCTCTCTATTCTAATTTATTCAAAAAAAAAAAAACTTGCTCCTTTTGGACTTGCACTATTCATTTACTAATTGCTTGTTAGAAAGCAAAAAAACAAACTAACACTAGCTTGCTCTATTCTTTATTCTATATGTTTTCTTTTTATTTATTATATAATAATAAAAAAAAAAACCTTGCGACATGTACTGTGTTAGGCTAACTAAGACATGTCATAGCACTTGCATATTTTTGCTCTTTTGTTGGTTTTGATTGCTTCCATTGTCCTCTTTTGTAAGTCGCTTTGGATAAAAGCGTCTACTAAATGACAAAATGTAAATATCAAATAATTGCAGCCTTGGTAAGCATAAAACACGAAAAATATTTTTAAATTCTTACTGACCCTAAACTTTTGAACAGTAGTGTATTTATACAGTGTTCTCTGACCTTGCAGCCCCACAGTATGTGGTACCACACAGATGTGCCTCCAAAGTCTATGTGGAAATCTGTGTAACAGCCCTGCACGCTCATTAGGCAGTACCTGGAAACAAAACAGGCAAATTTGAAATAGGAGAAAATTGCTGCTTTGTTGAATAACAAGAATGAACAAAGAGGGCTGTGTGAGACATGGGACATAAACATAATACAGCAGACTTATTTCCCAGTGAACAAACCCTTTTTGTTTTAAAGCCATCTCAAGATGTAAAAGAAGACCAAGCTTTCATAAACGCAAACTATATTTAAGGATCTAATATATGCTCACTTCTGCACTTTGGGGTATTGCATCTCAGTGATAGTGTTTGTAGAATCTCTTTGTCTTTCTTTTAAGTGTCGTGGCCACATGTTGTCCACCCAGTCAATCATGTCCACCTGTAACATAGAAAAAATGATGGCCATCACAGACGGATCTAAATATTAGTATTTTTTGGTGCGTTTTAAAGAGAAATGAAAGTTCTGTCAATAATTACTCACCCTCATGTCGTTCCAAACCCACAAGGCCTTCGTTGACTGACATGGAAGTATTCTTGTAGCTTTATAAAATTAAAGTTGAACCACTGATGTCACATGGACAATTTTAACGATGTCCTTACCACCTTTCTGGGCTTTGAACATGGTAGTTCTGTTGCGGTCTATGCAAGGCCAGAAAGCTCTTGGATTTAATTAAAAATATCTTCATTTGTGTTCAGAAGATGAACAAAGGTCTTACGGGTTTGGAACGACATGAGGGTGAGTAATTAATGACAGAACTTTCATTTTTGGGTGAACTATCCTTTTAAGCGTTAAGGTACCTACCGTGGCAGGTCTTTTGACAAGGGTCTCTAGTTTAGTGTGGCTAAATTCAAGGCTGATAACATTATAAAGTTTCTCTCTCTGAGAGGGAGGAGTCTCATAGTAGCGCCTCCATTGCGCCATTGACATCTCCGTCCCCTTCTGAGTAGCCACATCCATCACATCAATCATACGCCGACTTCCTGTAAACAGAGACGAGCAGGGAGTAGATGCTGAAGCACCATTGATGCAAGTCAACATGAAATTCATCAGCGTATTCAACCACAAAAACACTTACCTACAAACAACTTCACATCATTTACACTGAAGTCTGGATCTGGCATTCTAAAAAGGAAATATTGCAACTTCAGATTAAACTTAAATGTAAAATTTCTAAACATTCTGAAATGTGTAAAGAAAGAAGGAACCATAAAGGACAGAGGAAAAATTACATTAAAAAAGGACAATCTCTTACTTAATGCCAAGTCCATCAGGTCTCTCAAAGATAATGGGGTCCCGGAGCCCATATCTCTGAATGTACTCAAATGTGAGGTCTAAAAAAAAAAAAAAAAAAATCAACAAAAACAACAGGTAGTGTTAAATTACACACATCATTAAGATCTTTGAAGAGTTCCATAAAGAGCTGCATCTCTTTCTCACCTTTGCCCTCCATGCGTTTGACTCTGTCTGAGTTGAAGCGGTTGTTGTGAAGCTTCTCCTCCAGATCGAAAGTCCTCTTTCCATCGATTTCGTCATCGGAAATGCCATCGTCTTGGTAACGCCGCCGCGTGCCAGACCGCTGTAAGACAAGAGAATGAGCGAATGAGAATGAAAAACCGATGCCAGAGCAACACTATTTCTCTGCATACACTCCTCCTCGAATGCTGAACAAATGTTGCATAATTACCACAGCTTCAACTTGTTGGGTTATTTGAGCGCACACCTACACTCACAATCTCACACATACATACACTAAATAACTCTCCCATCATGAGCACTAGCCCACACACACACCAACTATTAATAAGATATCAGATGTTTGCCTGTATGCCCGAAACGTAGAACAGAGAAAGGGGATCTTATTCACCGTTTCTGGTTTTGTAGGGAGATTCAGAAGTTTTGGGTTATGGTTGAACAAAAACTTAATGTTATTTTGTCTAGTACTATTGGCTGTGGTCCAAAACACATGTTGTTTGGAATATATGATGATATCTTAGACAACCAGTTCAAAAGAATACATTTTCTTGCACAAAATGTTAGGAACTTGCAAAGTGTATTTTTATGTTTAAGTGATAAAGCCCCATCTAAGGCACTGTGGCACAGGGTCATACTGGAATATATATCATTAGATTACTTAACCTGTGCTTCTTATATCAAAGATGCCATATTTCATAGAAGGTGGGACCAATTTCTGATATATATGGGCTTAGATATATCCTTTATTCTTATTAGAGGGTTTGTTTAATGATGCCTAAATAGGTGTAGTATATTGAAGTACAAATAAGGTATATTGTTTGTACAATTATGTCATTCTCCATTTCATTTCTTTCTCAGATTGATTTATTGGAGGGGTGAGCCATAATATTTTTATTTTTTTCTGTTGTTATAATTATTATTTTCCATCTTGTTCGATTTGAAATTGCTTGTAATGTTTGAAAATTAATACAAATTTGAAAAAACATAAATAAATAAAAAAAATAAAAAGAAATAAGACATCACAAATCACACTGATGCACAAGGATTCACTGTTAATAGCCTTGGAGAAGAACTGCTCATATGGCTCATAAGTTGCTAACTACTAAAAACTGATCAATAGCTAATAGGTTAATACTTAAGATGTAATGTATTCCTAGTCTGTCAAAGCTAAATTTTCAGCATTCATTACTCCAGTCTATAGTGTCACATGTTCCTTCAGAAATCATTTTAATATGATGATTTGTTGCTAAAGATAAATTTCTTATTACTGAATTATTATATTATTATTATTAACTGAAAACAGTTGTGCTAATTTGTGTTTTTGTGGAAGGTTTTCATGTTGCTTTTCTTCTCAGGATTCTTTGATGAATAGAAAGTTAAAAAGAACAATAATTATTTGAAATAGAAATGTTTTGTAACAACGTAAGCCTTGACGGTCACTTTTGATCATTCTTAAAAACAAAAAACTTGCTGACCCCAATATTTTAAACAGTAGCTTACAAATTATGTGGATAGAATTTCTGCTACAAAGAAAGAAAAATACTATCTGAAATAATGCTTGTTTGCAATGTTAATGATGCCGAGATGCACCACAGCTCACGGAGAGCATGTGAGTAACACGCGCACACACACACACACACACAGAGAACAAAACAATAAGACCCTCCTCTGCTCGCCCTTGCCTCTGCCCTCAATGTCTCTATGGTGATGTGGGAACCACTAGCCAATCACACGCTTCCTAAAGCCCTGCCGTCACACCCTCTTAATGACATCGAGCAAAAAAGAGGGGGGAGGAAAAAAAAAAAAAAAAAAAAAAAATCAATCAAATGAATTGGGTATGACTGTGCAGTATCATAGAAAATTTGCAACAAACCCATTCAAAAGATAACTGATCAAACCACGTGCACCTCTATGAGCATGCAAACAAGCCCTATAGATTAAAAACCTTCACATTACCAGACAATAGCCCAACAGATGATTATTTGTCTCACAACTCTTTATTCAACAATTGAGAATTGCACTAGTATTAAAAATGTGTTTCAGGACCTGTGCTCTGTTCCAATACATCAATTGTGCTTTGTCTGGTTGTTTCTGAATACAAGAACATGTCCTGTGTGTACGCCCATCTAAAACTGCTGTCACAAACTGAAAGTCACACCATGTACACCATGTTCCTATTCTTGGCCAATCAGACAGCAAGGAACCGCCCAAAACACAACTGTAAACAACATTAAGAAGAGATATTTTTGAAGACACATTTATCATGATGATTAATCGGTGTTGACATTGCCAAGTATTCAGGGCTTGTGCCCATCCCTAGCCAACGACGCTGCAGTTTTTTTTTTACCTCCTCTGGGCCTGTGCGCAATCCCTGCATCTGTCACTGCATCACTCACTGCATCTTTCCATCTCTTCCGTTCACAACTGTCAGATCTCCCACTGACAAAAGCAGCAAATGGTGAAACAGTACAACATGTCCCAAATTTGACACCAATAACGAAGCACAATATGGGAACACAGGAGGGGGATGAATTAGGATGGAGTATAAAAAAAATAAATAAATGGACAATGCAACTGATGGCAGAATGAAAACCTTCCATGCACTCTTGTTATTCCCTAGCGTTTGATCACATCTCTCTAAGCGAGGCCCTAGACTGCAGTGCGCTAAGAGGAAGCCCTTGTGGAGGGCAATGAGACACTACACACCTCGCACCTTCAGTGTCACATCTTCATCCCTCTGCTGGTTTTTCCTCTTCCTGCCTCTGCGTCTCATCAACAGCATCCCCCCGTCGACAAGCGTAAGGATCTCCTGCCCATTCTCCATCCCCGCATTACTTTCAAAATGAGAAAATCTGCCGTCTGTTCTCCTCTGTCATCCTTTCGCCTCTGCAGTGCCCCCTCCCACTCCTCTCCCCGTTTCCACATGTCTCATCACATGGTCTGCTAAACCAATCTAATCATTCGTCCTCCACTACCTCAGCCGCTACAAAAACAGTCTGCACACAAAAATCCATCCAATCCTCCTTACTTTCAATCACTGTCCTGTCTTCAGAAGATAAATGTTACAATCCAGCCAACATTATGATTTCAAACCACCCTAACATCAGAGATGATAAATTCTAATCTATATAGAGCAAAAGGTTGATAGATCTTTTTATGGCTGCAAAAAGATTAATCGTGATTAATTGCATTCAAAATGTAAGTTTGTTGTTGTTGTTATTTTACACACACACACATCAGGGCTCGCAAAATCGCTAGCCCGACGTCCCGGGGCTATTGTGTTTTCCAGTCGTGCTACCAAAATGTATCACTGCCCTGCCCAACGGGCTATCTTAATATACAGGGCTCCCATACAGTGTTACCTCTAAGATGAGCGACCGCGACCTTCTTCCACCACGGCCGTGCAGAAGAAATAATGTGCCTCGCGCACACACAAAATGAGTTGGGAAGCCATTTGATTGACTGCCGCCAGTAAAAGGGAAAGAATAGCAATGCTCGGGCAAACCGCTATAGAGCTGATGTCACGACAGAGTTAGAGCCGGTTTCATAGAAAGAGAACGATATGCACCAAATGAGTCGCTGTAGAAACTGAATACTTCAATGGTTGAAGTGTGCTCAACACGAGAGACAACAAACGCAAAGACACGTGAAATAAAACGTCCTCATGTATTAAAGAAGAGTGGCTTGATTAAGTGCTGGAAATAGCGGAGGATGGGTAACAAAACTCTGAAACGTGTACAGTCACACACAAGAGTATTGTACAAACTGTACTTCATAACCATGTTTAGACAGCTATAGAAGAATTCATATGTTCACGGTTTTAATATTTAACTTACAGATCTCAGCTTAAGTTTTGCTTCAGTTTGTATTCTATTCTATTCTATTATATCAGTTTAAATAGTTTGTTTTGGTAATATATTATGTTAGGGCTATATTATAAACCTGATAAATAATCGATCTTGTTTTTGAGACTTTGACTTTGAGTCTCTTGCTCATCAAGGCTGCATTCATTTCAAAAATACAGAAAAAACTGATATAGTGAAATATTATAGCAATTTCTAATATTGGTTTCCTATTTTAATACCTATACTATAAAATAGCATTTATTACTGAGATCAAAGCTGTATTTTCAGCATCATTACTCCAGTATTCAGTGTCCCATGATCCTTCAGAAATCATTCTAATATGCTGATTTATTATCAGTGTTGAAATTGTTGTGCTGCTTAATATTTTTTTGGAACCTGCGTTACTTTTTTCTTTGATTAATAATAATAAAAAAAAAAGTTTAAAAGAACAGCATTTATTCAAGATAGAAATATTTTCTAACAATAGAAGTCTTTACCATAAATTTTATCCATTTAACACATCCTTGCTGAATAAAGATTATTTAACTTGCTTTAAACTTTTTTTAAAGTATCTTTAAAAAAGAAAGAAAAAAAAAATTTCTGACCCCAAACTTTTAAATAGTTTATATTGTAACAAAATCTCTATTTTGACTAAACGCTGTTCTTTTTAACTTTTTTATTTTTTTTATTTTAAATATCACAGGTCCCAAAAAATACAGTATAAAAATAAAAAAGCAGTACAACTGTTTCCAACATTGATTAAAAATCAGCATATTAAAATGATTTCTAAAGAATCATGTGACACTGAAAATACTGCTTTGCTTCACAGGAATTAATTAAATTTTAAAGTATATTAAAATAGAAAGCATTTATTTTAAATTGCAATAATATTTCACAATATTATTTTGTGAAATAATATTCAGTATTTTTTATCAAATAGATACAGCCTTGATGAGCACTTTTGAACTGCAGTGTATTGTACAGTAAAAATGTTTTCTCAGGTAACCTAAAATGTACATCATTTAGTTACATCAAGGGTCACATCATTTAGTTACACACTTTTTTGTGTGCATGCTGTACAGGTCTGGTATAAAGAATGCTTTTGCTCAGGTGACCGAAATGTCCGCCCAATAGAGAAAAGTTTTGCTCAGCAAGAACAAAAAATTAGAGGAAACATTGCTCCCACGGGTCCTTAAATTGGATACAACTAAATTGAAGAGTTAAGGCCTTAGACAGTT
This sequence comes from Barbus barbus, assembly GCF_936440315.1. Classification (NCBI taxonomy): domain Eukaryota; kingdom Metazoa; phylum Chordata; class Actinopteri; order Cypriniformes; family Cyprinidae; genus Barbus; species Barbus barbus. The sequence goes on along the minus strand of NC_136735.1, from coordinate 12,927,916 downwards.
TTAAATATGTTAAATGGTATAAGAAATAATTTTTCAAGTTGCCTTAAATAGATTTTTAAGAATTCTACAGATACCTTGTAAATAGTAAAATAAAACTCTTTCCTTGATATTCGTTGATATTTGTGTATTGAAAATGTTTTTGATTGACATTTATGGCCTTTATTTTATTTGGGCTAGTTAAATAATTTTCGGTCTACCAAAATCTGAAGAGTACGTGCCCGAAGGGCTACCAGGGATTTAGAAATTTTGCGAGCCCTGCACATAAACATATTATAGATATACACAACTATACACAGCACACACACACACATAGTAATGCGATTAATCGTTTCGCAGCCCTAGTTATCTTCACTACCTGCTACTACTTCCCTAAAAGCAGAATCAACAAGAGAACCACAATGTTAAAAAAAAAACATTAATAATTTTTCTGCATGCACAAGTCACCATGTCAGCAACTAACATTCAGCATTTTTTAAACATTAACTTGTCAATTAACAATATTTTGTGGATTTAAGCATTCAAATAAGTGTTTTAAAATGCAACTTGATCAGACCGTCATGTGTTGATCTGAATAATATAATTACATATTATATAAATATGCATAACTAAATATGAATTTAACATTATGATATTGGTGGCTTTATCTCACATGTGAGGTAAATGTTGTTGAATATGCTTTCAACAGTTATTGTTGAGGTTAATACAAAAATATGAATATTAATAGAGCGAAAGTAACCTATCAGTTTGGATCAAAGAAATACGACCATTTTAAAATCACAGGTTTGAAAAAGAATATATATATTATATAGGAACGAAGAAATACTTTTGGTAAATATTTTTAATACCATGATATTTGCGCCAACCAGTCAATCTTTTTTTTCCTCATCATCGTTCATTGCAAGAACGCTTTGTTAAGTATATTATTATTTTACTGATTTTTGATGTGACAATGGAAACGTCTCGATCATAAAATTGTCAGGGTCAGTGGTTTCTGGCACTTGCTGGTCACGTGGTTCTTCTGCGAGTCAGCCAAAAAACATCAATATCTACTGTATCCAACCTCTTCACTAGAGTGCCATAGTTTTTAAGAAATCTTTAACTGAGACTGACATCTGTTCAAAATGTTTTAATCGCATTAAACCGATAAAGAGTAAATAAAACGCTTAATAATTTGAGGTCGTTTAAGTGACGCCTAGCAGATTCTTTTTCCCACTCATATGACAGCAACATTTCACCAGCTTAAGTTAGTTTCTGTACAAATGCAGTATATATACACACAATGTACCCTCCAAATCAAAGCATTTTATTGTCCAAGTGTCCACTGTGCTGCACTCACCAGTCTCTTGCTGTAACGCGGCTTGGGGTCGTCCATGGCGAGCCAGGAAACGCGCTTATGTCACTTTATCGCGTTAGAAATACCCCCCAATGTGTTTGATGCTCACTTTAATACAGTGTTAATTGTGAAATTGCGCTACATGAATACTTGCTGTATAAAATCACTGTTTTCAGAAGCGGGTTTCACGATTTCAGCGTGTTCTCTAATATTACAAAACTATGATATTATAATCTCACACAAGAATGAAAAAACAGCAGGTTATTAAAACGACCATGATAGCTAGCGTTAGGTCGTCAAGCTAAGCGCTGCTGAGGATATTGAACGAGCATCAGCCCACAAACACGGTCGAAAAAATATTAAAATTACAAAGCGATATGGGGTCTTGCTGATACATATAGCGTCTAATATTTCAGTCAACCATGAAGAGTGAGGCGAGAAATGAGGAGCGTATATTTATCGAGTAACACACGCTAATCCTGGTTCAAGTTTCAAATAAAACCATAAGACTTAAACTCGGGCTCACAGTGGGGAAAATCCAGCGGTTAAAACAGTCCTCGTGGATTTTATACTATTAATGTGCACTCCGACTAGACTCGTCTAGTAACTTTTCTATTCTAAGTGAAAGTAAGCATTATTTAGACAGCTCCACTGAGTGAATTCACGACAAAGTTAATGTAGTAGATCATTCGCCGCCATTTTCACATCGTCACAAAAACTCCACGAAATAAGCCCCGCCCATTACTGGTTCAGCACCCAATCACAAACACATGCGACGCCATCGCCTTTGCTCTCATTGGTCAGTGTCGCTGTCACTTCTCTGGGAGGCGGTGCTAAGAGACTAATAATAGTACACGTGACCAGAGTAGCCACGCTCTCATTGGCTGGAGCTACACGCCGATCAATACAACTACACAAAGATTGGTTTTTATGTGCTGAAAGTGTCGCGTTGCCAACCAATCAAATATTAAATATCAACACTCACTTTAAGCAACATTTCTGCAACAAAATCGCTTTAATCTTTAGGAGCAATATTATTAAAATATATATTAAATACCTTCGATCTTCCGTGGCCTGCGGACGTCCACTCCATGACTGCATATAAAGCTCTGGCTTGGGTCGTCTGGTCAAAGAAGTCTAAATTTCTTTCGAATTAGCCCAGTGACAAAGAAAGAACTTCAAATAAGGTCTTCATAAAATCCTCGACATTTCTTTGGGTCCGGTAAACTGTCTGGAAGAACTGTACACATTGAATTGTCGGTAAGCCACCACAGGTAACTCCGCATGGTAAAACTTTTCGTTTAACCCAAATGATCAGGAAGTAGTTGCTGATTGGTCAGGCTTCAGCTCAACGCGCAGCCACTCATTGGACTAAACAGCTGTCGATGATAACTGCAAATGCAAAGAGTTTCTCTCATAAATACAACTAACAATAATTGACTGTTTTTAAGCCTGGACGAAAGAACGAACAACACATATTTTATACAACCCTGGTCTTTTAATCACAATTACTCAGTCTAGACACCTCAAGTCACACTACGGTAAAATTAAACTTTAGTGTCTCCAAAATATAAAGTTCTAATATTATCAAGAGAGCAATACCAACTCAAGAAATAAGTCAACTCATTGCTACTCATCTACACTAAATAAGCAAATGGTCAGTAAAGACAGAACCACATTTACCCTCACTGAATCTTCAAATAATTTGGACTAATCCTAAAATAAAAGTTAAAACATAATGTAAATGTTTAAGAATGAAACTGTTTTTTTTTCCCAACAAGGACAAAATATTTGTCACTGTTAATGTAAATTGTTTCAGTTGTCAGTTACAAAAAAAGAGGCCTCAAAAAACTAAACTTAGCCTCTTGTGTATCTTTTATCATCATATATAGGCTACATCATAAGTTTCCAAAAAATTAAATAAATAAAAGCAATATTTCATACCACAGCCCTAAAATAAACAGACAGCTTGCACATCACATTTTGCCGTGATGCCTCTAACAGTGCAAGGCCAGTTGATAAGACAGGAAGAACATAAAAGACAAAAAAAAAAAAAAAAATGATGGGAAAATGAGATGAACCAGCACTGGAAAGCATGTTGTGTGTGTAGGGATGTTTTGGGTTTCTGCATTAAGATGCTTCTCTTGATTCTTGATAGACACACAACTTGGAAAAGTAGCCAAACACTTCGCCTGGAAAAGACTGGATGTCACTCACAAATGGTCAACATGCCATATTATCAATTTAGTTTTATGAATGCTTACTTTGACGTTTATGTCAGCCAGCTATACACCAGAGAACCACCGATGACCGCCAGAATTGTGCAGCACAGCATGATCATCATTTTCTTCTACAAAGGTGTAAGTGGGCAGCCAGTGACAGCGTGATAATGATATAATGATAGTGGAGGAAAGCAAGGGGAAAGGATGATTGGGAAAAAGAGATTTGGAAGGTGTAGAGAACAGACATACAGAGTTGAGGTTGAAATTATGAAGAAGAAGCAGAGGACATCAATGCATGAAGAAGAATAGAAGATGGAACAGTGAAAATAAAAAACAAATGCTGCAAAAAAAAATCTAATTTGGGAATCTCAGCACTGGTAGTCTACATTTAGTACAAAATATACTCTAAGTGAAAGTGTCATTTATTATATAACACAATTCATAATTTCCCAGCTCACCCTGCGTGCTTCTTGTTGGAACTTGGCAGCCTTTTTAGTGTCAGCCACGGCTCTCTCAACAAAACCCACAGACTGGTCCATGTTGCTCTCGATCCTGTCAATCATGCTTCCCTGAGAACAAAATGGTGTCCAAAAGCAGTTTTAATCCTAAAGTCTTCAAAACAGGGCTGTAGATTTGCTTTATTCTCTTGAAAATACAAACACATGTACCTGATTTTCCACCAGAACTGCAATGTCCACAAACATGTCGTGCAACTCTTTTACACTGCTCTCCAGTCGTATGATATCTTTGTGTCGTGCCTCAATCTCACTTAGTGCCTGTTTTGATATCCCCGAGTCCATAATCTATATAAAAAAAAAAACATTTAAAAGGTTATTATTTTTAAAGAAAGCAGCATTTATATAATTAAAAAATACAGTGCAACTAGTAATATCATTATAAATATTATTATATTATCTTTTTTAATATAATTTTAAAATGTGATTTATTCCTGTGATGTAAAGTTTAAGTGTCACATGATCCTTCAGAAATCATTCGTGTGTGCTGATTTGCTGCTTAAGAAACATTTTCAATTTTTATCAATGTTGACAACTTTCGTGCATCTTACATTTTTGTACACCAGCATAATTATTTTCAGGATTCTTTGATGAATAGAAAATCCTAAATAAAAGTGATTATTAGAAATAGAATTTTATTTAACCATGTTACTGTCACTTTTGATTTTTTTAACGTTTCTGTGATGAATAAATGTTTTTCTTTTAAAAAAATCATACTGACTCCAAACTTATGAACAACAGTCTAAGTAAAATATCTTACACCCCATACAAATTACAGACAAGTTATATTCTTACAACAATACATCACACATAGATGTATATAGAATAGTACCCACTCCTGCTGTGAATACTGCAGCATTTCCTCCATCCAGCATTTCCTCCAGCTCTTCATCAGTAGTGGCTTTGCCAGCTGTAAGACAAGATTCAACAGTGGCCTTAAACATGTATATAACATTGTGTTCACTGACTTTCTTTGTAATCCAACCTTAAAGAAGGTCTGTGTACTGTGTGTGTGTGTCACTCACTGATCTCCAGCTGTCTTTGGATGCGTCCTTTGCTCTTCTCTCTAAACTCCATTTGGGCTTCATTGTATTTGGTCATCACTTCTACAAACCTCTTAGCAAGAATGGCATGCTAAACAAAGGAGATAAACACTGTGTGATTTAAAAACAAACTACTTGCTGAAAACCCTGTGGTTTATTCAAATGGCTAGTGGTTACCTGAGATTTCTTTATCCGGATATCTGCTGAAACCCTGTCTTCAGCGTTAGATGCCAAACTCTGCTCAATGCCTGTTTTCAAGGTTGACAAAATAATTCAACTCAGAATTTGAGATAACAGCGATGTAGCATACTGTCCAATTATCATTGGAGAAAAAATATTTATTTTCATCAACAAGCAAAAAAAAAAGAGCAGAAAGCTGACTTTTGAGTTTGTTGCGAGCATTGTTGGCCAGTTTCTTTATCTCATTGGTAACTGCTTCCAATTCATCCTGTGTCTCTGTTTGAGAAATGACATGAGAGATATTTAAAGCATGAACGGGTTAGGGAAGTGTTAGAGAAAAATGATAAATAATTTATCAAATGAAGGTCAAATGTGATTAGACTAACTCTGGTCTGATGTAGGTGCAGAGAGGATGACAGAATACAGTCGCTTTATCTCGCCTACATTTTCATCCATCTTGTCTATACTGGTGCGGATTTCTTCAATCTGTGCAACATATACAGAAATGACTTTAAAAAATGTCCTTTTAACAACACTTTAAAAAAATAAAGTTCTTTATTGGCATTGCTGGTTCTATACATAATCTTTAATATCCATGGAAACTTTCCATTGCACTAAAGGTTCTTTTTATTGCAAAAGGGTTCTTTCGCCTTTTAAAACTTAAAAAAATGAATCCTTTAAGAACTGTTCACTAAAAGGCTCTTTGGGGAACCCCAAAAAGGTTCTTCATGCCGGCTGTTAAACCCCCTTGTTGAAACCTTTATTTTTAAGAGTGTGTGACATTTAAAGGTGCTTATTCATTTGAATACAATGTAGATTCACATTACCTGAGCGAAGAACTCATCCATAAATTCTTTATTTTCCACTGGAATTTCCACATCATCAGGAGCTTGATCCGACTTCTGTTTTGACAGAACAACAAACAGAAACAACAAACTAAACAAACAGCAGAAATTTTAATAACTTGGCAGAAATAGTGTTTTGTCTGCCTTAAAATATGCTTTAGCTTTTTAAGCTGGTCTTCCAGACTGGTGAATCTGATGTTTAACTCAACGAGCAGCTTGACCAAGCTGAGAGACCGACCAAGACCAAGCAAACTACATACAAAAGATTTTTTTTCAGCAACCTGTTCTTGTTTTGTCAGTAAGTTAAAGAATCCAGTACAGCTTATCTTCAGTGTTTCAACAGAAATGAAACATTACAGAAATGTAACACTTTTGAATTAAATACACAGGACAAGTTGCTGTCAGACGCATTTCTACGTGTCTAATGGCAGTTAAGATGCTGTTTACTCTTTTAACCTGTTTGTTGTATAATCATGAGTGTAATCTCCTGATAATGACCTATTGCTAACATTTAGAGATAGATAACCTACCCGTAATTGACCATAACTCACTACAATGACCCTGTTGGTCAATATTATTGAGCACAGGACCTCCCAGGGAAAGGTCAAACAGTAGCAAATCAGTCCTCAAAGCGCCGTGTGCGTAATAATAAAATCATAGTTCAACATAAGAAAAAAAATCTCTAACCGCTTTTAGTTGTTCCAGTCGGTCCTTCATCTTCAGTTCAATGTGATGAGATTTAAGATTTCAAATTACTGTAGTGGTCAGTGTAGAAGATAAACAGCAGCGACGTGGTTTTCAGTCTTGATAGCTAGAAAACATGTTAACTGAATACACTAAGTTTAGAGTTCCAATAGAACCGGTTAGAATTTTTATTTTAGACACTCTAAAAAATTATAAAAAAAAGAGTGGTGTTCTTTTTTATTGAAAAATAAAATCGAACAATATGGCAGTGTCGCTCTTGTCCTGTAGTTGTTTTAAGCCTATCCTCTCAGAACGGATTAGCGCAACAGTTGTATGCTGGGTAGCTAATCTTCCTCTGCCGAGCCAAGCTGCTTCTTTTTTTCCATTTACACACATAGGACTACCCCAAACTATGGGACTAGGACTGAGATTTAAAAATAATAAAATTAAGGAATGAGTTACATAAAAATGGAAATAAATCACTTTTTAAATGAACAAATTAAGACATTTAAAACTACTTAATGCACGTTTTAAAATATAAAATAGATAAAATAATAAAAAATCAATACATTTTGTCTAAAAGTGAAAATTAAATTGTTATACTTAAAACTATTTAATCCAACATAAAACAAAAATGTCAAGATTGGTTGGGGTGAGTTGAGGGACTTTTGAAGTACTGAAAATTATTCAAATCTATTTGCTTTTTTTAAAAGCAGTAACTGAAACACCATTACAATCAATATTGATATTTGGCCATGAATTGACCAGTTAGTCTGCATATTTCTTCTTCACCAGCACAAACAGTTTAAAAAGAAAGTCAAAACATCAAGAAATGTATCACAAAGCAGCACATCTGACACAGCTTATACGAGACAAAAATGACAAAGATTCCCCATCCCGTTAAAAAGACATTTAAAGAAACAAAACAAAAACATATGAAAACTTCTTTCAGAGAAAGAAAATCTTCACCTTAAACATACATTGCTCTTATGAAGAAACTATTCAAAATACAAACTTGGTTGCAATAAAAACAAGAGGCCAGAGATTGTGAGAGCATTAATTTATTATATACGGTCCACAAGTATTTAGTCTTTGTACAGTTCTCACAAGGACAAATAAAATGTCTTAACCTGTAAGGATATAATGTGAGATATATTCAACACAACTGTCAAAGTGCTTGTTTCTTACAACTCTTCGGTTAAATCCACTGGATGGTCAAAATATGAAAGGAAGAAGGGTGAAAATGGGAAGGATGGATCGACTGCCTCAAAATGAGAATGTAACTTTAGCCTCAAAGTAGTGTGTCATCCTTGGTGGTTTTCAAGAATAACTTGATTATACTGCCATTAGATACTGTTTATTACACAACATACCTCAACATTTGCTGTGTGATGGTCATGCTGTGCTGAATGAAAAGTAAAAAATGACAGCTTTAGAAGCACACTGAAATGTTTCAGTATGACGCACCACTTTAAGGCTGCTGTAGTTTACATGGACATGAATCTGTGAACTTAATTTTAGATCTGATCATCTACATGTATGCTCACAGTAAAAAAAAATAAAAAATTATGTGCATCTTCACAAAAAAGTCAGTCCCTGGGCTTTGAAAATGTGCAGTCAGCACAACAGTAACTGTCTAAAATAAAATCTTCCATACGCAATTGAAACTGATTACTGGTAAGAGAGCACGGTGAAGAGTATATTGTCACTGTGTTGTAATGAGACAGTCCATGACATTTATTTATCTGTAGAGATAGTCAGCTTGGATGTTGGCAGCGAGCTCAGCCTCCCACTTGTCTCCATTGTTGAGGAGTTTCTCCTTGTTATAAAGCAGCTCCTCATGGGTCTCTGTGGAGAACTCAAAGTTGGGACCCTAAGAAAACGTCAGACAGGAAAAGGTGGACATTAACTCCAGTAACTCTGGTCATATAGAAGGTATTCATCCTTATTCATCCTTGCACATTTGACTTCTCATGCTGCGCAATATTACAATAATTCTCCAAAATTCTCCATAATTTAATGCACGTTACATATTATATACATTACCATTCAGAATTAAGGGGTCAGCAAGATTTCTTTAAAGAAATGAATGCTATTATTCAGCAATGAAGCATAAATCTAATTAAAAGAGACAGTAAAGACTGCTCCAGGTGCATGTTCACTACTGTGTGTACACTTGGATGGGTTAAATGCAGAGCACAAATTCCGAGTATGGGTCACCATACTTGGCCACACACCCCTTCCCTTTCCTTTCCTTTCCTAAAGACATTTATTTACAAAGGATTTCTATTTCAAAAAAGCTGTTCTTTTGAAATTTCAATTTATCAATGAATCTTGAAAAAAAGTGTTACTTTTCTCATTATTAAACAGCATTATGCAACTACTTTTATAATAAGATAATAAAGTTGATAAGCATCAAAAACACAAAATCAGTATATTAGAATGACTAACGACAGCTAAAAATTCGTTGTCAGAAATACATTATATTTTCAAATATAATCAGATACAAAATGGTTATTTTTTAATTGTGATAATATTTCACAGTATTACTGTTTTATTGTATTTTGATCAAATAAATGGCAAACAAAAGAGACTTTTCAACAACATAAAAAAGAAAATCTTACTGACCCCAAACTGTAGTGTATGTTCTATTTGTTTTCTCTCACTATGTTCTCTATATTGTACTGCACTGTTTAACTCTGATTGCTTTTTCCTCAAAATTTCCACTAGAAACCAGTTTGAACACATTAAACAACCCGTTAAGAGACATGATGAGCAGTTTAAATAAGTGCTGCGAGATGCTTACCTCTACAATAGCATCCACAGGGCAGGCCTCCTGGCAAAAGCCACAATAGATGCATTTGGTCATGTCTATGTCATAACGCGTTGTTCTCCTGCTGCCGTCGGCACGAGGTTCTGCCTCAATTGTGATCGCCTGAGAGAGAGAAAAATATGGGCGTTACCTTACACATTTTACTTTTACTATTACTCTTCTTGTTCACGTGCAAATAGCCTGCATGCAATTTCTGCTTGTCCTTATAAGTGTCAAGATTTATTAGAATGAACAAGGGCAATCAGAAAGAAAGTATACCTGGGCTGGACAAATAGCCTCACAAAGTTTACAGGCAATGCACCGCTCCTCTCCAGAGGGGTACCTGCGCAGCGCATGTTCCCCACGGAAACGGGGCGACAGAGGGCCCTTCTCGAAGGGATAATTGATTGTGGCAGGTTCACGGAAAAGATAGCTCATGGTCATTCCCAAACCTGCATCAAGACAAATATCAGCTAATGCCTACTTTTAGAGTTATTTGTGTGAATTACTTTAAGGAAGCGCTGTAGTTAAAGATAAAAATCTCATGACGTAACTGACCTCTGAACAGCTCTGTCCACAGAAGAGTCTGAGCCGCACGGTCCGTGATGGACTTCATATCGGTGGCTTCCTCCTGATTATTGACATACTCTGCAAAAATAAATAAGTGATGAAACAGGAAAAGGTTTAAAACCAAGACCATAGTTTGTACCATGTGATACTTACTAATCCCTGCTCTGTGTGCAGATAGGCTGAGAGAACGTGCAAGATTTTGACTGGCCAGAAATGACCCTAAGAAGTAAGCACATTATACAGTCATACATAAATGTCACTGCATTTGTTGCTTTTTAAACTCATATACTGCTTCTATTCTAATCATTCTTAGACTCACCTGGCCTGGATACGGTGTAAACCACACGTAACGCCGCAGACATCTCAGTGAAGTGCACTGTGAGTGAAAGGGACAAAGATGAGGGATGGAAACTTTTATTTGATTTTTTTTTCAGGATTACAACACTAAACATACTTGTGGACATATAGTGACAAGTTTTAATCACCAAATTTTGAAATAATGGTAAGAAACACTGTATTCAGTACTGTATTATTACACTTTATTTTGGCAAAACATTGGCAGTGTGCCACGATTTACTTCCCCTTACAAATCGTAAACAAAACCCCAAAACATTGGTTCCGCTGACGCGAGGCAGCAGACACATAACTAGCTTTCATTTAAGCACCACATGTCAATTATCGCTATTTAATCTATAGACAACATGTCACACGTCCAAAATAATAAAGCAACTGTTTGACAGGCAACCCAGATACTGTAGGACTGCAGCAAGTGGCTTAAGACAAGGAGCACAAGCATGTGCGTTTTAGCCGACTACTTAGCTTTCCACATATTTACTATTCACTTTCTCCAATGTGCATTTACCATTTAATCTTCGCCTAAATATCTATAACTTTGTGTTTTTATTCAAAGTTAAACGTTGTCCGTGAAGTGTTTTAAGTAGCTTAGCCACAGGCTGATTTTCTCAAGGACTTTCAATGACTATACTGCTATCATTCGTATATCTTTTATACCAATATTTGCGTTTCTAATTTTGTATTAATTATATCGGTTCCACAAAATGCGGAGCATGTTCACTCAAAAGATAGATAGCGACTGCAGAGAGTTTAAAAACCAGTTCGCACTCACCGGACACTCGCTATTTGGCCTTCTCAACCAGAACAGCGGACGACTGAGGAAATGCACATGCAGAACGCCGGAAGTGTGTGTGTGTGTGTGTGTGTCTGTGTGTTGTTGTTTTTTTTTACACAAGACATCCGCAAAAAGATTGAAAATATATATATATAATATAAAATAAGCATACAAAAATAATACAATTAACAAAACCACCTTTATAATAGAAGTTATAAAATGTAATATGTTTCTTTATGATATAAAATAGTGAACACTGTGGTTCAGAATTTTGTTGTATAGTACAGGGTTATATAAATTAATTGGAATAATAGTAATCAATGCAAAATTCCATAGAGAATTTACGAAAGTGCAATTTACAAAGAAAGAAGCCTAGAGAGAGAGAGAGAGAGAGAGAGAGAGAGAGAAGGACAGATTATTCCTGAGTTCCAGACACTCCATGAAAATGACTAATTAAGAATATTACTTGGTGAAGGACCTACTTCCTCTTTGGTAGCACATCATATTTATAAAATGCCACAAACTAAGAAGTAAAGAGTCAACACATCTGCATTAGTAGTACCATTAATGTTTGTTTATATATATATGTGTGTGTGTGTGTGTGTGTGTGTGCATGTTTATGTGGTTTATGAGGACACAAATTTGTATAATGACATGGGTATGACAGAGGTATTACAATATGAAGGTGGTTTATGAGGACACTGCCTATGTCCCCATAATTCAAAAGGCTTAAAAAACATACTAAATGGTGTTTTTTTGAAAATCTAAAAATGCACAAAGTCTCCTGTGAGGGCTAAGTTTAGGTGTAGGGTTGGTGCAGTGCAATAGCACACACAGTTTGTTCAGTATAAAAACATTACGCCTATGGAGAGTCCACATAAACCACAAAAACCAACGTGTGTGTGTGTGTGTATTTTACATGTATTTTGTTTGGTTTATATATGGATGTATATTATATATATTTTAGTTTTTTATTCTGCTATGTACAATGCTTTGGCAATATGTACCTAAGTATGTCATGCCAATAAAGCAATATGAATTGAAAATTGAATTGAGAGAGAGAGAGAGAGAGAGAGAGAGGTGGGAGTAGTGGAGGTAGGCTACGTTATTTTAAGTAAATAAATTAATTAATAAATACAAAGACTTACAATGAATAATGTACCATTTTATTGATTGTATTCTTCAAAAGATCCTTTACTTAAACATGTTTTATTTTGTTTCTAATAGCCCATAATTTTCACAATTGTTAAACACTGTAGGTTTAACAATTGTTTATTTATAATAATAATTGTGTATTTATGTGATCAAGTAATCATTTTCTAACCTTCTGACATGCCATAGTTTTGAAAATAGTTTTGGACTTGAGTGAGATATGAGTTGATAAAAAAAGATATGCAGATGTTTAAATTGCTAAAATGACGTTTTAGAGTGATTCTTTTCCTTATACTAATGCTATGAAGCCATTAGTGCTATCACTGTGAAGAAAGCTGAATAAGTGTTTGATGGTTAAAGCTTAATGAAGCATGATAAGTTTAATTACAGAAAGCTGTGACGTATGTCTCCACGTAATCCACGTGTTCAGTGCTCTCTGTATCACATATCCACAAAACAAGAGTGTGAAGCTTTCCTTTTCCTAATTGTTGGGTTTATCTGTAGGTCTCTGCTTCAGTGACAAAGTAAGTCGATCACCTTTACACAAAATTCTCTGTCATGTTCTCTGTAATGAAGATAAATCTGTGCTGTCGAAGTGCTGTTTCATTGACTGACCTAAAGGTTGATGTATCATTTTTTGAATTTCAATGCTAAATTGATTTCTGATTTCTATAGAAGCTACGCAATTTGAAAATGAATTCATCAGAATAATATTCTGATTCATTTCAGTGAACACTTCAGATAATATAACAGAATCAGAGGAGAATTATTGGTCCAGAACTGAGAAGTCTGTGCTCGCTCCCATCCTCACCACTGAGATGGTACTGGGTGTTTTAGGAAATGGATTGGTTTTGATAGTCAAAGTTGTGGTAAGAATAATATAGAATTTTATTTTAAAAAGAAAGCAAATGGGATGCGATCAGTTTTAAAATGCAATGCTTATCTCATGCCTTTATTTATTTTTGCTTTCTCACAGTGTAAAGATCATTTTCACTGCCTTTACTGGCTGCCACTTTTCAGTCTCACGCTCTCAGATTTCCTCTGCTCCATCCTCATAATCTGTGGCTCCCTCTTAGCCATGCTGAGTGAAGGTCAGATTTCACCGTGGTGTGAGGTGGTGAACCTGCTAAAGTTCACCTTCATCACCTCTTCCATTGGAAGCATAGGTATGGCTATGACAAGGAACAATTGACCTCTGTGGGATATCTCTAATACTGCTTTCATTGTAATTAGCAATAAAGAACAATAAATAAACACCCTATTGTACACCTGAATGGGTGCATCTGAGTATTTATTGAAAAAGCAATGTTCAGAAATGCAGACAATTTGATGTTTCAATATTTCTTAAAAGCAATGCTATAATTAGTTATAAAATGTTATGGTTTAAAATAGTTTTTTTTTTAAAGTTAATTTTAAAGCCTTTTTATTTGGGTTTCAATGTTTTTATTTATTTATTTATCTTTAATTTATCTTTTAATTTTATTTATTTATTTATCTTTAATTATGGTACATTCAAAAAAGTATTTGTGTCTTAAAAAGTTATCTACAACAAATCTTTTGTCCAAATAATATAATTTTATTCTGTGTTGTTCTCCGCATATATTTAATTACTAGTAAATATAAAATATAAAAAAAGTTTTTATTATTAATTATATTATTATTTAGTTATTTCAAAATTCTTAATATTATTTAAGAAAGTCTTTAAACTTTAGTTTCAAAGATTTTTTTTTTTTTTATTAGGATGACTTAGAAAAGGTAGTCTAAAAACTTTAACTTCTCATTTGTGCCTTAAAAATAATCAATAAATTATCAAAAACAGTTATCAATAGAGGAGGTATCTTTTCTTCTTTGATTGAGATTGTTTACTATTTTCATTATTAGAAGTAATACAATGTTTATTATTATTATTGTTGTTGTTGTTATTTGGTTATGTAAAAAGGGTTCATACTTAATATGATTAAAGTAAGTCTTTGAACTTCAAAGTTTCAAATATGTTTTTAAATATATTTTTTAGAAAGTTCAAAAGAACTTCATTTATTTGAAATCAAAATCTTTTGTAACATTACAAATCTCTTTACTGTCACCATATTCTGAATAAAAGTATATATAGTATATATATTAAGGTTTATTAGAAAAGGTTATTCTGAGAATTAAACTCCTCATTTGTGCTTTAAAAATGTATCTATAAAAAAAAAGAGTTATATCACAATAATAGCATTCTTTTCTTCTTTGTCCTCAGCAATTCTCTGTGTTCAGAGATATATGGGAATTCCTTCCAAAGGCAAAAAGCTGTCTGTTCTCATGGCGGTGGCATGTGTAGCATCATGGTGCACTGGAGCTATATTTGGAGCAGTACCAGTAGTCTATGACTGGATAAAGTGAGTGAAGATGCTTAGAAATGCTCCAAATTTAGGCATCAACATGACTTCTCACTATACTCTGCATGCCATTTTCAGGTATGATCCAGCAGAAATGCTGTGTGCAGTTTTCTGGGAAAGCAGTTACTCTGACATGCTGGTTTACATCCTCTGTGCCTTCTCCATCTCCATCTTCATCCCATTTCTCCTCATAATCTCCTGCTCCATCCTGAGTTGTGCTGGCTATGGGAAAGACTGTTCCAGGTTTGTAGAGTTGGAAGTAGAAATGCTGAAAGTTTTCATATGGATTTTTAAAGGAATAGCTTGTTAAAAAAATGAAAATTTGCTGAAAATGTACTCACCCTCGGTCCATTCAAGAGTTTGTTTCATCATTAAAATAGATTTGGGGAAATGTATCACTTGCATCACTTTTACATCACTTGCTCACCAATGAATCCTCTGCAGTGATTGGGTGCCGTCAGAGTCCAAACAGCTGATAAAAACATCACAATAATCCAAACAAACTTGAACCTTTTTGCTTCACACGGCATTCAATGATGGACTGGATTTGTGTGGATTATTGTGATGTTTTATCATCTGTTTGGCCTCTCATTCTGACGGCACCCATTCACTAGGATCCATTGGTGAGCAGACATACCGGTGATGCAAAATTTCTCCCATTTCTCCATTTTTCTGTCATAGTTTAAATGTCCACATTTGATCTGTTTGTAGCCCGGGTGACCTGTCCTCTATCACGCCACTGCTGGTGATCTTGTATCTGCTCTGCTATGCTCCATTTGCTGCATCTGAGGTGAGAAAAATCTGTGTGGAATTATTTTCTGTTTTGTTCATTTTTAGGAGTCAATTTGATTTGAATGTGTTTTTCCATGTTAACAATTCAGTTTATTCTTGTTTTGTTAGTTAGTTCTTCTTGGAAGGCTTGATTTGACCCCATCCCCTGGATGGCTGCGATCACTGTCATCAGTAATGGCGTATCTGGACTGTGGTTTAAACCCCTTTATCTACTGCACAAATAAAGACTTCCGAAAAGCAGTACTCATACTGTTTTGGAACAAAAGGAGATCAGCTTTTCCCCATCCAGTGCTGACTAGCATAACAAGGCTTGAAATATGATTTTTTTTTCCTGTGCAACACATTTTGTAATGCATCCCATCATGATTTTAATGGGAAGACATGGCACTCTGTCTCATGACTAGATGCGTGCTGAGATTTCAGTAAATGCAAACATGCAGCTAATAATAAATGCTGAAGATGTTTTTGCCCAAAGTTTTGTTTTAATGCATCAAGTTAAGGCATATATGCCAGGCTGCCCATAATTATATTGTGCATTTACATTCATTTTCTTTTAATCTTCAACTTGACAAAACTGAGAATGAAGCTTAGGACATGACATCATGAACTACACACACATTAAACTGCATCAAATAGTGAATTTGTACACACACTCACGTTGATTTTTATGGGATATGGGGACTCTCCATAGGCGTAACGGTTTTTATACTGTACAAACTGTATTTTCTGACGGCCTACACCAACCTTACACCTAAACCTACCCTTCACAGAAAACTTTGTGCAGTTTTAGATTTTCAAAAAACTCAATCTAAATGATTTTTAAGCCTTTAGAATTACGGGGACACTGAAAGTGTCCTCATAAATCACCTTCACATTAATTGTAATACCTCATACTTATGTATGACACCACACATTATCAAGCACACACACACACACACACACACAAAACTTAAAATGCCTCAAATAATGAGTTTGTATACACACACACACACATATTTGTTTCTGTGAATTGTGGGGACTTTCCATAAACTTCTATAGTTTTTATACTGACCAAACAATATTTTCTATCCCCTAACCCAATCCTAACCCTAAACTATACCCCTTACAGAAAACCTGTTTACATAGTTACACTTTCAGATAAACATAATTTAGCTACCATTTTTAATGATTTTTTCCCCCAAAATGTCAAAAAGTTCCGGTTTTACTATCCTTGTGGGGACATTTTGTCACACAATGTAGCATAAACACACACACACACAGTATATCTATTTGATATTACTGTATTTAAAGAGATGAAATCCAAGCATTTCACATATTTGACAGTTTACCTTACAAATAAATAATTACAAAGTTATTTTCTGACACTATTTTGAACGTAAATCTGAACAATGATGAGCATCAAATTAGTTTGTGGTTTTACAACTCTTTGATCACATTAATTGTTCAAATTTGTACATGTCAGTGACAATATTACTGTTGAAGATAAGACAAAATTAGGGTTCGTACATGTTATTTGCATTGCCTCATGATTCAGCTAAATACATGTATGTGCATTTATGAAGAGCGTTTGTGTGCATTTTCACTAAGGCGAGTGAGAAAACAAAAGCTGTAATGAAACTGCAAAATGTCGCAAACTTTGGACCAGAAATGTCCAGTAAGATTTTGAAACATCCAGTACTCTGCAAGAGAATGATCCAGAAGCTTGAGAAGCACGAAACCTGCGCAGGACAGCAGGGCCAAGCAGAGGTAGCGCATGGACGCAGTGTCTCCGAGGCTCATCTGCGCTCGGACGCCTTTGAACACGGCGAAGACGATGTGAAATCCTAGAGCTACTTCAAACCCTCGGTCGTGAAAGAGCGCCAGTCCATAGCTGAGGACAGAGCACGATTCCACCATCAAGGCGTAACGGGACGACCAGCCTTTCTCAATGACATGACACCACACCAGCACCCACGCAAAAATAGGTAAAGTGAACCACTGGTCCAAAACAGAGGGCGCGCGCCGCAAGGTGGCCAAGCGGACCCACTGCACCGGGCCATAAGCGACTGCCATTAACGCAAACACGTCTTTGGTGTAGTAGACGGCTGCACAGGTGTCTCTATCGTCTGACATCGGTTGCAAGATCCAATAGACACCTAAAAAAATGTATCCCAAGTTTATCAGACAGTTAAACGGCATGGCCAAGACAGCAGGAAGGTTGTCTACTTTCTTTTCCGCATAGTGATCATAAGTGACATCCACCAAAACTTTGTCGAAAATGTGAGTGTTTGCAAGCGCAATGCAAAGCAGGAAGGGTATGAGAACGTGGACGAGCGCCGACATTGCCATTTTCTAATAAAAAAGAAACAATCCAGTTCAAAAGCACAGTAGCAAAACACGTGGAAATTTGTGTACAAAGTAGAAAACACTGGTTGGCTTCCGCAATCTAGATCACCACGTGACGACCACTGTAGTCTTTCATTGGTTGCGACAGTGAGCTGGGGTACAACCATTCTGCTCATGCTAGTTTTGTATAATGCAGTATGGAGGCTATTTGTGTACAGTGAGCAGATTTCCTGTAATAATGAATAGCCCAGGGTTGCAAAACTCAGTTCCTGTAAAGCACTCAATCGTTTAGGCTTACTGGAAAACAACAAAAATTCCTACTACAATCAAGTTCTTCAGGCTTACATGGCATGTGTGTTGGAGCAGGGTTGGAATAAAACTCTGCAGGGCTTTTGGGCCTCCAGGAACTGAGTTTCCTGGCACCCCAGGAATATACATTTGCCAAAATATGCAAGCTATGTAAATCAATGAAATCAAATAATTAATTTTTTTAAAAGTACAAAATATTTATAAAAATTCATACCGAGCAAATCATGAACACTTATGCCTTTGAATATTAAGGGCTTTTGCATCAAAAAGGCTGAGATTCACTGCAGCATACTATTTACAGCACAGTAGGCAGTGTAAACATGTTTTCACTGGAGTGGATGTGTATATGAGCACATATCTATCTGTAAAAGTGTAATGAGATATGTTTATGAACGTATACCGCACATGCGTCATTAGTGTTAATTTTTGATCAAGAATGTAGTCCAAAGAAAAAGTGGAAAGTCCTAGAAGGAGTTCCTCAGATATTCCTGTTTGACAAGTTTGTCTGACCAATACGCTTACTTCTAACTGGCCAGTCCTCCTGCAGTAACAAAAAGTTTCTTTGGCATTTCTGGTGTGGAATTCTCTAGGATTTTTTTTCTTGATGAGATGTTTCCTGGTTTTCTGTTTACATGCAGGCTCTACAGTAAAGACTGGAATCTACTGAGTTAAATGCTTAAATTTATGAAGAATAACATAGTATTAAGACATATTCACATCGTATTTAAAATGTAGCCAGGTATTATTGAGTTAATATTTTACAGTTTCCCTGCCTCTATGTATTACATTCAACTGCACATTTTTAAATATCAACACTTTAATGCAAATCTGTTTAATGATGTAAACATTGTATTGCAAAGCTATTTAATGTAGATTTAATATTTAAAGCAAAAGTACATTCAAGAACTTATATTAATTTCATAGGCTATATGGGGAAAGAAGGTGGAACGTGAGATAAGATTTAGAAAACAGGTTTTGGCAGTATAGAAATGTTTGACTGTAAAAGGAAGAAGGCAGTGACTGAGAGAGGAAGGTACAGAAGCAAGGTGATTCACACAGGTTGCACAACTGCTTTGGGTGTGCTATTGATTGGTTTGAAGAAAAGAGACCATAAGGTGTAATACACTTCAGACTGAAGAACCAATGCTGAATATGACTTGAAGGATGAATGTAAAGGAGCTGTAAATGATGAATGAAATGAGAGACTATGGAGGAACAAACAGCAAAGGTATGAAAAATAGATGATAGATAGTATAGATAAGATTGCTTTGCAAAAAATGCAGTATTTAAACAGCACAAAAAGATCAAATATGATAAGATTTGTATGATATATAATATATAAGAGTAAATGGGATGTCACAAGTATTGTAAACAAACTACAAAGTAGTACTATTAGTTTTTACTATTATTACACTCTTAAAAATAAAGGAAACTTTAACACTCATGGAACCTTTCCATTGCACAAAAAGTTTGTTATAGTGGAAAATGTTTCCTTAGATTATTAAAATGTTAATAAAAAGGTATATTTATAAGAACTGTTCACTGAAAGTGCTTAAAAAGTTGAATAATGCCATAAACTAATATTATAAGGGCATAATATGCATCTTTTCAGAGCGATGTGAGGGATGGTCTGCGGAATGATATTCCACGACTGCAGTCTATGCTGGCAAAACTTAATCTAAAACACAAACATCCCAAAACAGACAGTGTTAAATTACACCCAGAAACAGTCTGTAAAAGTGTGTTTTACAATTCTCTGGAGCCTGAAGAAGGAATCAAAAATGAAGAAGACAGGAAAGATTGCAAAGTCAGATCTGATGAGGAGGAACCAACTAGGCGTTCTGAAACAGAAGATGGAAATGAAGCTGTTGAAGAGGTCAAAGAGCTTCAAGATGCGTTTCCTAAATGGGAGAGGAAGAGTTTACTCCCTGACTCTTCGTCCATAGAAACCCAGGTGGCAGAATTAAGTCGTCAGCCAAGAGAAAGTGAGTCTTTGGAGGACAAAATGAGCAAAGAGAAGGAAGAGCATGTGGCTGGAGCAGCATTAGTGCCTAACAATCAATCTCAAGAAACATCTACACACACATCTTTCCTCTCTGTGTCCTCTGATAAAGTAGACTCTGCACAGGTGGGCTTGAAGCATGAACCACTAGATGAAGCTTGTGGTGGTCCTTCAAAACCATTCAGTATGGATACGAGCAGAGTTCTAACCCATCAAACTGCTGTGAATGTTACAGGCAAGACAACAAGGTCCGCTTCAGATCCAGTAACCCGCAAGCCTAAGGAAGAGAGACCCCTCTCAGCTCCAAGTATTTCAAACCTACGGGAATATGAAAAGTATGAAGATTTTGCAAATGCAATGCCAGCCAAAAGCTTCAGCAAAGCTGCTAAGATTTTGGGACATGAGTATTCAGGAAATGTGGAACATGACAACCCGCTCACCAAAACGCAAAAGAAAGGTGTGAAAAACAAAATGAAGAATCTTACTCAAAAACTGATGGAAAAGCTTAAAGATAAACATGATTGTGAGCACACTGGCAGCAAGAGCACCCAAGACAGCGTGGAAGAAGAAGAAGGACAAAACGTATGTTTACTTCCTCATACTTCTAATGTATGACAGATCTCTTACAATGAACGTAAATCAATGTTGTGACTTATGATTAACTTTTTTTAGTTCATATTTAACTATTGCACTTTTCATTGGGTTGTTTTTCAAACTTAAATCACAATGAATCATCTTGCAGCTGAATTCTGTGGAGGTGGAAGCCGAGGCTCAAGATATTCCACCACCACTTCCACCAAAAATGGGGAAATATGTTTTCTTAGACAGGTAGGACATGCTAAACATAACAAGCAGTGTTATTTTAGTATTATTTATACACTGATATGGTATTTGTATTCATTTGAATTCACTTTTTTTATTTGAATTTTAGTTTAAGTTTTAGTCATGTTGTGCTCTTGTCATTTTTTCTTAAAAATATTTATGGAATTTTACAGTCCTGTTCCACATGTACATCCTATGTGCTTATAATGGTGATCGCAATAACTGGGTAATAACTAGGTACTAACCCTGAACCTACCCCTAGACCTAACCTTAAATACAGTACTTTCTTAGGTAAGTGCATGTAAGCACACATACTGTAAAATAAAGTACATTCAAAATATTTGTAAATATAATTAGTTTTAGCAATTTTATTACTTTTATTTCAATTGCTTTTTTTCATCTTTGTTTTATTTTATTTCATATTCATTTCAATGAACTAAAATCATTTTGAATAGTTTTAGGTTTAGTTTATGACAACAACACCTCAAACAACAACATTTTCAGAACATTTTTTATGGAGAGAATTACTGAGAGTTATGCATTTCAGATGAAAAACAGCCAAATTATAGACTACACTTATTTGTGGCATATGCATATTATCTTTTAACCTATTTCCTTTTAAAACTTTGTTTTACAAAATCTACAACACTTCCTTGATTGTAGCATTGCCCAGTCAACCTATTTATAAATCAGAGCACTTATTTCTGTTACGGAGCTCCAAGGAGGAAGATGAGATCAGGCAAAGATAATCCAAAATAACAGTCTTTAATAACAGTCCACTCAAAAAGTGTAACATAGACAATAACTGGCAACTGAAATGGAGAAAACTCAGGATTTATAAACCCAGGGGTTAATGGGATAATTAATGAAATAACAGGTGGTGACGATGAACTTAATAAGACACAGGCAAAAACTATGTCAAAAACAGAAACTCAACACAGACATGTGACAATTTCTAGTTCTGTGACATTCCTTTTATATGAAGTGATGGAACAAATCAAACTCAAACATGCATGTTGTAATAGAGATCTGGGTTACACTTTATTTTAAGGTGTCCATTACAGTGTAATTATACATTTAAGTACAGAGTATTAACTACATATGGTTAGGGTTAGGGTTAGGATTAGGGTTAGTTTGGTTTAGGGTTACTTGCATGTAATTATTCATTATTTATCGTTGTTATAATAGTAAGTATGTAACATATAACAAGGACACCTTCAAATAAATTGCTACCGAGATCTGTTTCTCCTGCTCTGTAATGCTGCATGTTAGTCCACAAAAAAGGGGACTAATAAACAAGGAAAACCTGTTAAAGTCAACTGAAATGATCAGTCAAAGGATTAACGGGGGAAATATGTAGCCTCTGGTAGGGGTGTGCGATATGACGATTTTTGATCGTGGACGATAAAAATGTCTCCACGATCTGCTTTTGAAGAAATATCGTAGTACCGCGCTACAGCGCACATTGTCAAATACAGTTCTGGCGCCGCCGTCTCTATGTACTGTACAACACGACATACAGCAGTAGAGTTACTCAGACAGGACACTGCACTTATTCGCGATCGCAAAAGTACATTATTTGCATACAAGCCTTGCTGGTTAAATGTTTAATTTGCGCGCTGGTCTGACGTGCGCTTGTTCTGATCGCATACACCTTAAGCACGCGCACTAAAACGCCTGTCTAACAGCGCCTGATTACTCAACTAAGTTATATTTTGCGCTAATGCTGTCAAAACACACAAGGTTTACATACAGACTGAGTTGGTTATCTCTAAAATGAAAGTAAATAGTTAAGAGAGAAACGGATGCGTGCCTGTACTGTATATTAGATGCGTGCAGCTCTTAAAGGGACAGGACACTAAACATGCTGTCGACTGTCATTAAAGGGATAGTTCACCCTAAAATTGAATTTCTGTCATTATTTACTCAGTGGAAAACCAAACAGTTGCTGGTCTACATTGACTTTGATAGTAGGAAAGAAAAATCCTATGGAAGTCACTGAGGACCAGCAACTGTTTGGTTTTCCACCTTCTTCAAAATAGCATTTATAAATGTTCAGCAGAAGAAAGAAACTCATTCCGGTTTAAAACAACTTTTGAGTAAATGATGATATAAAAATACAACATTATGACAGAATTGACAGACAGATGACAGAATATTAATTTGTGGGGGAACTATTCATTTAACGTTAACAAAACAACAAAACACAAAGAGAAAAATCACTCACTATTCTTGACTGAAAAACTTTAATACAGTTGCTTTAGGAATCAGTCTATCTAGTGTTTTATTTTTATATTTGTTCATTCAATTTCATTGAATGCTCTGCTAAATACACCTATTGTACCTGGAAATAAAGCACTGTTTGATTTATTTGTATATAATGTGTATTTGTAATGTGTATCTTTGTTCTTATTTTTGTCATCTAATCTTTGTCATCTTATTTTTAGAAAAATAAAATAATGACAAAGATTTTTTATCTTCACCCACTTTGGCCTAAATATCTGCCATGCATCTTTGTCTTTCTAGTTTGGCTGTAATGCTCAGACAACTTGTAAAACCAAAATAGTAAAACTAACAAAGAATCGGGATAAAAATCGTGAATCGTGATATTTCTATAAAAAATCGTGATATGATATTTTTCCCATATCGCCCACCCCTAGCCTCTGGTGATATCTCGGGTTGCACACTAAGTGCATTGTTAAATAAAATCACTGTATCATACTTTGAGGGAATACCAAAGGTTTGAATGTACAAATACTACATTAAGGGATGAAAATACCTGCAGTTTGCGCTAGTTAAAACTATTCAAATAAAACCTTCAAACCTGTGTTTCAAGTTCAGTTGACTTATTAAATTAATCTAATATTTATTGTCTTTCTGAGCAGAAGATTTACCCTAAAAGACTTCAAACTCAATCTTGAACCGATCAACTTAATGGAAGAAATATTCACAGGCAGCATATGGCTCAGTTACTTTCCCATCAAAGAAAGTCCAGCTGAGAAAGACACTAGTGATGAGTCAATGACAAATGATGTTCTACAACCAGAAAAGGACATTCAGCTTGACGCTCCTCTTCCGACACTAGAGCAGGACCAGTCAGAGGACATAAAGACACTAGAGGAGGACCAGTCAGAGGACATAAAGACACCAGAGCAGGACCAGTCAGAGGACATAAAGACACTAGAGGAGGACCAGTCAGAGGACATAAAGACACTAGAGGAGGACCAGTCAGAGGACATAAAGACACTAGAGGAGGACCAGTCAGAGGACATAAAGACACCAGAGCAGGACCAGTCAGAGGACATAAAGACACTAGAGGAGGACCAGTCAGAGGACATAAAGACACTAGAGGAGGACCAGTCAGAGGACATAAAGACACCAGAGGAGGACCAGTTAGAGGACATAAAGACACCAGAGGAGGACCAGTTAGAGGACATAAAGACACCAGAGGAGGACCAGTTAGAGGACATAAAGACACCAGAGGAAGACCAGTCAGAGGACATAAAGACACCAGAGGAAGACCAGTCAGAGGACATAAAGACACCAGAGGAAGACCAGTCAGAGGACATAAAGGACAATCAAGACAGTGTTAGTGATCCTCAAGAGGACAGTGTAGCAAAATCAAACAGTTACTTGGATGTAAAACTAGTGGATCGGGATGCAAACATATTTGCTATACCTAAGGCACTGTTAACAAATAATGCAATGCAAAGGGCTTGTAAGTCAAACAACTCAGATGACGTCTATGGCTGTGCGGACATGTATATTATTCCCAAAAATGACTTTCCATTAATGAAAAGAAAATCATCAGATGCCCCCCTGGACTTTTCAGCAGTCAAGGTCGGGAACACATTTGTACATTTTCTGTATAACTGGAATTTTATGTTAATATATGATTTTTTTAGTTTTATTTTAACTTAATAAATGACAAAAAATTATCTCTCGCAGTCATTTGAATTGCTGGATAACTCTGCCCTCAAGAGTCGAATTCGTCTTAGCAAAAAGAGACACCACCGACAACCTAAAAAGCACAAAAAAGGTGAGAAAAAGCTGAGGAGGGTTGGAATTAATTTACTCAATGAGAGC
This sequence comes from Barbus barbus, assembly GCF_936440315.1. NCBI lineage: Eukaryota > Metazoa > Chordata > Actinopteri > Cypriniformes > Cyprinidae > Barbus > Barbus barbus. The sequence goes on along the minus strand of NC_136735.1, from coordinate 12,902,717 downwards.
AATGAACATGACATTTATTTCACTCATTTTCTCTTCCAGTAAAAACAGAAACGTTGAGCGCCATATTCTACAAGATTCCCCCGGTAATCCTGAATGAATCTCCTGTCAGCGCATCTCCACCACGTCACAGCATGCCCTTTTCCACATCTCCACCTCTGCATTTACCATCACATCCTTACCACTGCTGACCATACCAGATCTATCATCTGCATTTGTCAGGTCAGTAAAGTCACAGCTGCAGTCATTAGTCTATGAAACCCCAAAGCAACACACAAAGACCATATTGCATCAAATCGATTTCATTGTTCATGTGATCATTATATTAATTGTGTGCCTTGTTTTATACTTCCTTGACTGTAAAGACTGGAAATTTACTGGTGTGCAGAAGATGGGGCACATTACAGTAGATAATCCATTTACTAGAAAGAACTAACCTTTTTCACATAATTATTTTCTTAATAATTTTCAAAAAGTTATCAATATAATGATTTGCTATGTCAGTATACACATTTATTTAATACAAATTAATAATACACCTGTTCATTCACCACTGATGATTAACTGTAAAGTACAGTAAATCATCAGTCTTTTTCCACAGCCCTTATTATTATGCAATTATGCAAAATATCATGTAATATTATCATGTGTGTGTGTATGTGTCTTTTGCTGTCTTTAAATTCCACTAATGTATTGTAATGAATTGTAAATCACCAACATGTATTAAAATGTATTTTCATTTCCATCTGTTGAGTTGTTTATCACACTCCCTGAATTCAGATTTGTGCTTAATGTGCTCATGAGAATTCAAGATTCAAGATTCAAGATTTATATTTGTCACATACACAATTATACAGAGTATAACCAGCAGTGAAATGTAGGTCAGGTCCGCTCCAAGGACAGTGCAATTATATAGAATACAAATATTAAGAAAAAGAAAAGAAAAAAAGAAAAGAATAAAATAAAAGATAAAAAATATAAATATAAATGTGCAGGTCAGTATGTTGTTGACTTAAATAGTAATAAAGAGGAATGTGCAAAAATAATGTGCAAAAAAGTTGTACAGGGTATTTAAATAGCAGCAATATGAGGTAGAAAAAATTATGAATAGCTTATTGATATGGTGATATTTACATGGAGAAAAATTATAAATAGCTTATTGATATGGTGATATTTACATGGAGAAAAATTATGAATAGCTTATTGATATGGTGATATTTACATGGAGTCAAGTGAAGTTATGACACAGAGTTAGAGTTTAGGAGCCTGATGGCCTGGGGGAAGAAGCTCCTCCTAAGTCTCTCAGTTTTTGCCATCAGGCTACGGAAGCGCTTACCAGATGGTAGCAAAGTGAATAGTCGGTTACCAGAGTGATTAGAGTCCTTAATGATTTTGACAGCTCTATTTTTGCAGCGTTTGAGGTAGATGTCCTGCAGAGAGGGGAGAGCAGACCCTGAGATGCGCTCAGCTAAGCGCACAACTCTCTGTAATGTTTTGCAGTCCTGATTGGAGCTGTTTCCATACCACACTGAGATGCACTGAGTCAATGCACTTTCTATGGTCCCTGAATAGAAAGTTTTCAGGATTGCTGGTGAGACCCTGAATTTCCTCAGCTGTCACAGATGGTACAGTCTTTGCCTGGCTTTCTTAACCAGTGTTTGGATGTGTGTAGTCCAAGTCAGGTTCTCAGAGATGTTTACACCGAGGTACTTGAAGCTACTCACCCTCTCCACAGGGGTCCCACTGATCATAAGAGGAGTGTAGGGCCGCTGCTGTCTCTTCCTAAAGTCCATGATCAGCTCTTTAGTTTTGCTCACATTCAGACAGAGACAGTTGTCCTGGCACCATGATGTGAGTCTCTCTACCTCATCCAAGTAAGCGGTCTCATCATTGTTGGAGATGAGGCCCAGAACCATAGTATCATCAACGAATTTGATAATAGATGTGGAGCTGTGAGAGGACACGCAGTCATGCGTGTAGAGAGAGTAGGGCAGGGGACTAAGGGCACAGCCCTGTGGGGCTCCTACGTTCAGGGTGATGGAGTTTGAGGTGAACTGGCCAACTTTCACCACTTGAGGTCTGCCGGTGAGGAAGTCTTGAATCCAGTCACAGAGTGAGGAGTTTAGGCCGAGGTCTGTGAGTTTAGAAGCCAGCTTGATGGGGACTATAGTGTTGAAAGCTGAGCTATAGTCAATGAATAGCCTTACATAATTCCCATTGTTGCTGTCCATGTGTGTGAGGGAAGAGTGGAGGACGTGAGAGATGGCATCGTCAGTGGATCTATTTGGGCGATAGGCAAACTGAAGAGGGTCCAAAGTATCAAGGATGGAGGAGCAGATGTGGCTCTTTACAAGTCTCTCAAAAACCTTCATGACTATAGATGTGAGGGCAACTGGGCGATAGTCATTCAGGCAAGAGGGTTTATTGTTCTTTGGCACAGGGATAATGACGAATTTTTTGAATGAGGTGGGAACCACGGAGGTAGCAAGGGACTCATTAAAGATAGAAGTGAACACTGTTCACTTACCTCTGTGGAGGATTCGTTTCCGAAGGCACAGATGGTCCTCAGTCCCTGCCATATCCGTCGAGAGTCATTGAGCTGGAAATGAGACTCAATTCTCTCTCTGTATCTGTGTTTAGCGGCTCTTACTAAGATAGAATTCATTAGATAGAATTCTATCTATATCTAAAGAAATACTGTATTCAAGTATTCCTGGATGCGTATCCTTATCTATTTAACCTGGGTCTTTTTGTAGCATATACTGTATTTTTGGATTAATAGTTTAAAGCAAATTAAGGCAAACATTTTTTTTATATAAAATCCTTTTTTATTAAACCGACACAAGTATACAGCGTTGGCCAAAATGATTAGAACACTAGTATTTTCACCAGCTAGAAGTTTAAAGTTATTAAGGTTTAAAGTTATTTCTATCTTTTGCTGTAGTGTGTCAGTAGGAAATATCAGTTTACATTTCCAAACATTCATTTTGCTATTAATTGCAATAATCCAGTGAGATTTTTGTCTGACAACAGCCAGTGCTCCACACAGAGATCTGATCTGATCATCATTCAGTCTGTCTGGAATGACATGAAGAAACACAACAAACTGAGATGGACTCAATCCAGAAGAACTGTGGCAACGTCTCCAAGATGCTTCAAGAAACCTACCTGCAAAACACTACAGCAAGAAAAGGGGTGGTGATGGCGCAGTGGATAAGACACATGCCTTTGGTGTGAGAGACCCGGGTTCGAATCCACTGTGAGACACCAATGTGTCCCTGAGCAAGACACTTAACCCCTAGTTGCTCCAGAGGCGTGCGACCTCTGACATATATAGCAATTGTAAGTCGCTTTGGATAAAAGCGTCAGCTAAATGAATAAATGTAAATGTAAATGTAAATGTAAATAACTGATTTAAAACCATGTTTAGCTGGTGAAAATACCAGTGTTCTTATAATTTTGTCCAAAACTAGTTACGATCAAGGATAGTGAGATAAAGCCACCTTTCCCCTGTTTTTATAGGCCTACACTTATTATGGTAAACAGACTGTCCCCAAATCCCTTGGTTATCGGAGTAATCGTGTCATTATTATTTTCACCAAAAGAGGGCGCTGATGAACTTTACCTGGATGAACAGAGTGCTATTAAATTCAATTATTAAATGACTCTCCGTAATCGGTTTCAAGGTAGTCACATACAAACTATTAAATGTTGAATTAAAGTAATACTGTTTGTGTGTACTATAGCTAAACCAATTCATGAAAAGCGTGTCATTGTTTTGCACACAATTTTAAATGAACTCCGATACGAATAAATGATAGACCTATAAAAAAAATTATCTAAACAATTACACAATTACATTTTAATGATATTTTGACTACTGATTTAGGAAAGCTCGCTGATTTCAATTTTAAAAGTCTCCTAAATATTTACAAACTCTTAAAAATAAAGGTTCTTTATTGGCATCAATGGTTCTTTTGAGGAACCTTGACCATCCATGGGACCTTTCAAATGCAGAAAAGGTTCTTTATATTCGAAAAAGGTCCTTTGTATTTTTATATTTTCAAAATTTTTCATTTAGGATTTTTTAATTGAAAGGTTTTTCTAGGCATCGCTGCAAAAACACCCTTTTGGGACCTTTATTTTAAGAGTGTGGTCATTACAGTCAGTCATAATCAGATAAACAATAAAGAAAAGAAAACTGATCATTTTGATTGCAAACATTCTTTATTAGCTATTTGAAGAATTGTTTTTTTATTTCATTTATTTTTATTGTAAGTTTTTTTGTTGATGCAGAGAAAATCATTTTAATCAGAAAGTTTAATGGGACGATACCCAGATAAAACTACTCCATCTCCTCAGAGCCTGGTTTCAAGATAGCCTTTACATCGAAGGCACATACGTAGTTTTTCTTGTAATGACAAGCGTCGTCATTCCATCTGCCAATCTCTGAAAATGAGGGACAGTGAAATTAAGAGATTATTCTATCTTCTGCAGTGTGTCTTACCAAATATTCCTCACAACATCACTGGAATAAATAATTTAGCAAAATATATACTATAAACCTTTAGTGTTTCTCTGTTCTTACCTTTCCAGTTCATCTCTAAACATTCCTCTGTGCTAGTGTACATATGGTTGGGTTCACCACTTGTCCAAATTTGAAAATCCCAGAAGGATCCATCAAGCCATAAAAATTTACCAGACTGAGAGAATGAGCAGGAGATTTTAAAGAAAAAAAAAGTTAGTGAGAAACTATAGTGTGTGCATGTCATAGAAAACCAGGAAATAACATCAAATCAGTCATTTCTCTTTGCTCTCCTTTTTTTTTTACCTTAAAAAATTCAAAAGCTCCAAGCCAGATGCGCAGGTTCTTTGGGTTGAATTTTTTCACAATGGAGAGCAAGTAATCATTATGCTGTCTTTTATGCACCGACACCAGGTGTGCACCAGGGGCTTTGGTCCTACAGCTGAACTGGATATGAACAAGGAAGAACATTTAATGACTACACATTACATTGATTTTTTTCACATTGCATTGACAAAAAACCTACCTCGGCGTCAGTGAAGTTGAGAGGTAAGTTGAAGTATTTGACACAGACACTGCCCAATTTGTACCAGTCAGTGAAGCCGTACACATTACACGCTTTAGGCATAGTGACATTTGTACGGCCTGCAACAAACCCTAAATGACAGAATCACATATTTGAGCTGATAAGTGGGTAGTATTTCTTCCCTGTTTAAAAGATAAACTTTGCATTTATCACTCTGTTAGTCTTCTAATACTGTCAATGTATACTCAAAGCAAGTCATCTCAACAAATACTTTATAAACCATATGCACAAACTATATATGTATGTACTATATATATATGGTCACTTGCTTTTTGTTTAACAACTTCTGGTTTACCTTTAATATCAGGGGCTCATTAAGAAATGTGCGTGAAGTAATGGATAAAATTATGAAAATTCAACATAAATATATTTTTGTACGATTTAAACATTACCTCTCTCCGTTCTTAAGAAGTTTCCACTCCCAAAAAGGAGAGTCACCAACAGAACGCATATAGATCCTGATTCGACCTGTAAAAGAAGTGGAATATGATTAATAACCACAAATTTTATATATAGCCTATAGGATACAAAGACTTGCCATTGCAGTTCATCAGCTTCTGTCGTCTTATCTGTCCTCACAATAATCTTGCAACTGTCTCACCTTATTTTATACCTTTCCATTCGATTTCACAACTCCTCCTCTTCTCTCAGTCTTACTGTCTGTAGAACAGAGGGTGTAGAACAGTTTTTTATTCATCACACAGGAAACCGTTTCACACATCTAGTGACTGAAGCATTTCAACATAAATAAATTTAAAATAATGAAGAAAAAAAATATTTTTTGTGTGATCCATTAAACTTTACACAGATCAACCTATGCATTCAAAGTTCAATGAATAAACAAATTAAGGAAAGAATGAGAAGAGAGACTGTATCTTAGGTGGACTGAAACATGATATTAAAGGATTTCATTCCTGCTGCACTCTTCTCATTACAATCTGAGTCATATGCACTTTTAACTTTAAGTAATGGTTCAAACCAAACAAGAAATTGATCTGCATCTTATTTCCTACATTTCCATGACCCTTCTCTTGGATCTTTTCCCCACCCTATCAGTATTGTGATTGGAAAACAGGCTACGAATGCAACACATTTTAATCTTTGGGATAAACCCCTTGAGATGCATCATCTCCTTTTCAAGGGGTTTCTATTACACAAGAATCCAAAAACATAACACACACAAAAAAAACAAAAATCACAACAACAAAACAACACTCCCTACTACAATATTAACACATGAAGTATTAATAATTATATTTATATTATTTATATTTATTTATTTATATATTTAAAATTGATTTTATAGACAGTACACTAGTCAGAAAGAGGCAATATAGGTTCATGTGGTTGAAGATACAGTTGTGACCTTAAATCCACTTGACACCGCCAGCGACAGTTGTCTTTAATTCTAATTAAATTCATGTTCCAGTCACTTTGCACCCCTTTAATTTTCACAGCCCCTCCTATTTCTTACATCTCGTTCTCAGTTCTTCATCACGCATAAAAAAACCCTTAAAGATGGCCTCATGATAAAACAAAGCTGCATTAGTTTGCATGAAGCATTAGCTCTTCCAATTTCCCATTCACTATTATAGCTAAACATAACTGTCAAAAATAGTGTTTTGTTTGTTTTATGCAAGATTACTTACATCTAAGATATTCTTGTCTTACATTCACCATGCAAGAGTGTAGCCTTGGCTAGGAGGAGCTGATGTCATCAGAAGTCCTTGGGTGTTTCGACCCTGAACCGTAACACCCTCCTGTTGGTGGGTTGGCAGTGGTGGCCAAATCACTACCATTCTTCTCTTCCTTGATTACAGCTTTGCTCCTCTCTCCTATTCCATAACCAGCAAGAGACACTTTCTGCTGCCTCCCCCGTCCTACAGACTGCTACCTTCCTCTCCTTCTCTGTTAGTGAACATTCTCCATACCGACTGGGCCGGGAATCCTCTACAGCCAACCTCGACTTGGACTACTTGGGGAACTGCAATCTTCCTCCCAGATCTACACTCATCTCCCATGCCTGGGCCTTTTGTAATAAGTTGTTTGTTGTTGCTGTAGTTGGTGGTTTTTCACCTTCTCTTGCAAACTTAATCATTGTTGTTGGTTCTTTGCACCTCTCTTTTTGCTTTATTGCTGAAAAATTCTTTACATATGGGTCTTCTTTAAATAGGCTATATTACAGTTAAAGGTTCGTGATACTGCTTAAATTTATAGCCTAATCATTTATTTGGGTAGAGCTAAGATAAATTTGTTTAAACTTTACAAATGTTACAAATTATCCTTAGCTGATCTACAGGATGACAAAACATGTAATTAAAAAAACTAGTTGGTCATTTAAATCCAGATAAAGTTCAAACATACTTTGGCCTGTATGTTCATTTCACTATGCCACGGTCACTGGATGCTCTTCACCTAAAAAGGATATCAAGTCAAATGAAAACCACAAGAGACCTACAGGTCCAACCAAAATAGACAGTTACTGTTTTATAAAACTGCATGCATGCTATGCATGATTGAATGAGGATGAATGAGGTTCAAGGCAATTATGTAACCTTGCATACAAAACATTTTATTAAAACAGACAAATAAATACTGGTTTACAAACAGTGAAGGTAAGGTTGCTTTGTTTTGAGTGATCCCTTGACAGATTATCAGATTATGTAATTTGTATAGCAAATGTTTCTCCTATTTTCTTTTAAAGTTTAAGCTGTTCATTTATGACTGTTAATTAACCGCACAGCACAGTAAATTTCTCTTTCTCCATAGCCCTATTATTATGCAAAATGTAATATAAGATTTTGTGTGTAACCAGTGTCCTTTTTTTGTCATTTGTCCAGAAAATATTTTGATTGCAAAAGTTATCATTTTAAAGGTTTTTTTTTTTTTTTCAGAATGCAGAGAAAATAGTTTTATTCAGAAAGTTTTATGGGACGATATAGATAAAATGCTCCATCTACTCCGAGTCTGCTTCCAGGATGGCTTTTGGTTTGAAAGCGCAGATGTAGTTTTTTTTTTTCAAAAGATGTGTCATTCCATCTGCCAGTCTCTGAAAACATCCTTAGTGTAGATGTGGCTGGGCTGACCACATGTCCAATTTTCATAAACCCAGATGGATCCATCGATCCAAAAACAATTTACCAGTCTGAGACAGTGAGAAAGAGATTTTAAAAAAGAAAACAGACAGAAAAGGTGTTCGGGTAGTGAGAAACTATAGTGGGTGCACGTCATTGAAAAACAGAGTAGAAAAACAACTCATTCTTTGCTCCCTCTGTTTGTGAACCTCACAAAAGGTCTTTTTACCTCAAAGTTCAAAGCCTCCAAGCCAGATGCGCAGGTCGTTTGGGTTCAACTTTTTCACAGTGCATAACAAGTAATAATTTTCCTTACTACTATGCACTGACACCAGGCGTGCATCAGCGTGTTTTTTCGTACAGCTGAACTAGATATGAAACAGGACGAACATTTAATGACCTCACAATACAGTGATTTATTTTAATGGTGAAGAAAGTAATTTAAGGAATAATAGAATTTAAATAAAAATAAAGAACATACAGCAGCATCAGTGAAGTTGAGAGACTCTTTGAAGTATTTGACACAGTGAAGGCCCACTTTGTACCAATCAGTGAAGCCATCCTCATTACATAACTGAGGTATAGGACACTGACCAATGATGTTTACATGATCAGCAACAGACCCTAAATTACAGAATCACATATTTAAGCTGTAAGAATTTTATAAATATGATATGTGGGTATATTTCTTGACCATTTGAAAGCATTTGTAATATATCCCTCTGTTAATCTAATATCCACTCAAAGCAGGTCATGTCTTACAGCAGTAAATATAACATATTCACAAATTTTGGCTACTTTATTGGTCAGGTGTTTTCTGTCAACAATATCTGCATTTTCCTGTATTATAATCAGGGGTACATTAAGGAATAATGGGTAGAATTATGAAATTACCAAATAGATATATTGTAATGTGAATTAAAAGTTACCGCTCTCCATTGCTAAGATGTTTCCACTTTCAAAAAGGAAAGTCATCAACAGAACGCTAATAGATCCTGATTTGGCCTGTGAAAGGAACATAATCAGTGGAATAACCACATAAACTATATAGACAGAAGACGACTTACCATTGCAGATCTTCCACTTTTGTTGTCTATCTGTCCTCTCAGGATCTATCTAACCTAATTTTATAACTTTCCATCTGTTTTCACAACTCCTCCTCTTCTCACACTCATCCTTATCTTTCAGGGTGTGTATGTGTCTTCATCAAACAGGAAACAGTTTTTTTTTTTCCATTTAGTGCCTAAAATACTAATCAATACTTTTACACAATACTAATGTAGTCAAAGGTAAAACTCAATTATATGTATTCACATTTCATTGGAATGAAGCAATAAATGAGAAGATCAATGGAAAAGTGTCCCAGTGGGCAAATTATTATTTGTCAGTTTTCTTAGCACATACTTTTGTGAAAAGATGGGGAATTTCCTTTTGTTTGAAAAATTTCCTAACACATACAAAATGTATCATATGGAAGTAAATGTATGACTAGTATGGCCCTACTTCTCCAAAGTACTCTTGCTCAGACTGTGTCTTTCCTATCTGACGGAGAGTGAAGCCAGTACATCTGTGTTCAAAACATGACTCGAGGCGAGGGGTGAGCTGGTGGGGCTGATTTTCGGCTGGGGTTGGACGACGATCGTCTTTGCAAACTTCTACTTCTAGATCCATGCCATTAGCACAGAGGACATAATCAGCTCGATCAGGGAAAAACTGGACGAAGGGAGATCGCAGCTGATGACATCATCGTCCAACCCAAGCCGAAAACAGACACCGAGGGAGGCATCAATCCAGCTCACCTCTTTGGAAAGCTCAAGTAATTCCTCCACATATCTTATCAGTTCCCGACCATCCTGCCGCAGACACCAAAGCCTGTCTTCAGCCTTAGTCATGTTTAAGGTCTGGTATTCTGTCACAGTGCGTCTAATATAATACCAGACACCAAGGCAGGGGAACACAGGGCTTATAAACACTGGGACATCAACAAGGAAGAACAGAAACAGGTGCGGGGCAATTAAACTCAGGGCTAGGGACTAATTAACTAATAAACAGGGAACGAGGACAGGAACGGGAAGGCCAAATATGGACACGAGAGGCGGGGAAACACGAGACACAGACTGGCATTGGTTAATTAATTTTTAGATCTTGTGGATTCATTCAGTCTTATGGCAGTCTGTTTTGGAGCCCACTCATAGTCATGGACATACACTGGATTTGATTTTATCTATTGGTTTTCCTATACATAATGTGGAAATTGCTGTCACCCTTTTATTGGATCACAAACCTGTAATTTTTAATGCTTCTTTTAATGCTTCTTTGTTGGGCAATCTTCAGAGCTGTAAGCCTGTAGGAAAATGGTTGAGGGCCATCAGTCCCTTCACTGCCAGTCAGTTTGTAGAGGTATATAATATTGCTGTGACCTCTAGGTCAACTATATCATATTTTGGTAATATGTGTACTGACAAATTGATTTCGTGGTTTAACACAACATGCAATGACATTTTAAATTGGTGTGCACCTGCAAAAATGGTATTACCTAAAACCAGACAACAGCCATGGCTTAACCAAAGCACTAGTGTTATTATAGACGAGAATGGAGGAGAGTATCTTATGACATTGTTAAAAATTGTATGATTAATTATCAACGAGAAGTTAAGGCAGCTAAAGCGCAGTATTTTTCAGATTTAATTAATAGGTATTCTCATAATCCAAAAGTTTTATTTAGTACAATAAACTCTGTATTAAATCAATTAACATGCATTTACCCAGATTCTACTAAAGAAGCCTGTGATAATTTCTTACAATTTTTTACCAGTAAGATCAAGATAATCAGAGCTAGCATTCAGCCTACCTCTGATTATTCTTTAGACTATTCTTCACGACCTGTTCTTCTCTGACTTTGAGCCAATTTCACTTTCTAATTTAGTAAACATAGTCCAGCATTTAAAACCTACAAATTGTGCATCAAATGCCATTCCTTCTCATCTTCTTCAAGTTTTAGATTTTGTAGGCCCAAACATTGTTAGTATTAATTGTAGCCTAGTAAATGGTATAGTTCCATCTTGCCTAAAACATGCTATAATACAACCTCTTTTGAAAAAGTCTAGACTGGATCCTTTAGTTTTAAATAACTATCGCCCCATTTCTAAGATCCCTTTTTTACGGAGTGTCTATTTACACTAAGTGCAAATAGCCCATCTTGTTGGCAAAGGCTATTTACACTAATTCCGCCCACTAACGTGTGATTGGTTTAGTCAACAATGAAAAAAGAAGTTAGTTCAACATCAGTTTTAGTGGCGTAGATGGTAAGGCACATGCTTTTTGACGCGATCGACCCGAGTTCGAGCCCACCTTTTGCCAAACATTTTTTTCTCCCTTTTCAAATCGCATATCGCATCAGAAAGGCATTTATTTTCAATAAAAATGAAGGAAATAATCAAAAAGTTGAAAATAAAGTATCGGGTAGGGTTAGGGTAGGTGTAGGGAGGGCTTTATTGTCCCAATAATGTGGCATCCATTTAATAAATTTGAATTAAAATTACAATTTACACTCAGTACATTATTATTGCGTACTGTTTTATAATGTACTAAAATACTGAGGTGCAGATAATTGCCACTATTTGCAATAAGTAGTATAAATAGCAGAAAATCTTGCTATTTTAACATAGTGTAAATAGAATCTATAGCTATTTGCACTTAGTGTAAATAGCATATCGTTAAAAAATACTGCTATTTTCACTTGGTGTAAATAGAATCCATTGCTATTTGCACTTAGTGTAAATAGAATCCATCGCTATTTGCACTTAGTGTAAATAGCATCTGTCACTAAAAAAATATGCTATTTGCACTTGGTGTAAATAGTGTCTATCGCTATTTACACTTAGTGCAAATAGCCGCTGCCAAAAAAATATGCTATTTGCACTTGGTGTAAATAGCATCTAATTGCTATTTACACCGAGTGTAAATAGCATCTATTGCTATTTGCACTTAGTGTAAATAGCGTCTATCGCTATTTACACTTAGTGCAAATAGCCGCTGCCCCTTTTTTATCCAAAATATTAGAGAAGGCTGTTTATCATCAGCTCTTCTTAAATAAAAATTCAAATTTCATTTAAATTTAAATAAAAATTTCAGTCTGGTTTTAGATCAAAATATAGTAGAGACTGCCCTTTTAAAAGGGCAGAATGACTTAATGCTCGCTGCTTTTTTTGGGGTTCCCCAGGGATCAATTTTGGGGCCCATTTTATTTCCTTTATATATGCTTCCGCTTGGTTTTATTTGCCGGAAATACAAAGTTGCATACCATTTTAATGCAGATGATGCACAACTCTATCTTCCACTGAATGCACATGATCGTGATGAGTTAGGTGATCTGATGACTTGCTACCATTAGATTGGCTGCCGGTTAATTTTAGAGTTCAATTTAAGGTTTTACTGTATGTCTATAAAGCCTTGCATGGTCTAGCACCTGAATATATTTCGGACATGATCCCATTTTATTCTACAACACGGCCATTGAGGTCATCTCAAATTTTTTTTATTAAAGATCCCTAAACCCAGCTTAAAGTCCAAATGAGACTGTGCCTTTTCGGTTGTGGCACCTCGCCTCTGGAATGACCTGCCACTGGAAATTAGATGTTGTACATCACTAGGTAATCTTAAAACACTTCTAAGAGGGCACTTACTTGCCCGGGCATTTGGTGTGAGCTAGTTGGTTTATATCTGATGGTTTTGTGTTTGTTTATGTCATGTTGTTTCTGTGTTCTTGCTGTTTTAGTTTTGGTTATTTTATTTTATATGTTGTTTTACTGGAAAGCACTTTGGTCAACATGAGTTGCTTTTAAATGTGCTATGCAAATAATAAACAAACTAACTAGTTTTGTGAAACAAAATGTGTGTTGAATTGCAGTAATTGATAAAAATTGCTTGCATCTTAATCCACTGTATTTTAAAGGCTCGGGTGGCTGAAATTCAGCATAATTGTATATTTAAAGGGTTAGTTAAACCAAAAATTCTGTCATTATATAGTCACCATCATGTTGTTCCAAACCCGTAAGACCTTCGTTCATCTTCAGAACACAAATTATGAAATCTGAGAGCTCTCTGGCCCTCCCATAGACAGCATTTATTCACCAATTCTCTTCTCGTTCTGAGGTACTCTCCAAAATGGTGGAAGACAGTAACTTTTGGAGAAGAATTGCTGAATAAATTATGTTATTACTGTTTTCTTTGCGTACAAAAAGTATTCTCGTAGCTTCGTAAAATTACGGTTGAACCCCTGATGTCACATGGACTGTTTTACCAATGTCCTTACTATGTTTATGTGCGTTGATTGTGGTAATATCCTTGCTGTCTATGGAGAGTCAGAGAGCTCTCAGATTCCATCAAAAATATCTTAATTTGTGTTTCAAAGATGAACAAAGGTCTTACGGGTTTGGAACGACATGAGTAATATTTAAATCACACATTTGGAAAAAAACAACATTATTTTCACACTCCCATTAAAAATGAATTAATCAGTGTTAACCTTTCAGACTCATTAATATTTCTGTTTAAAAATACCACCTATAATATAATAATATAATTTTATTTATTCTTTACATATTAGCTTATACAAATGTCTAACCCTAACCCTAACCCTTTTTTTAAAAAAACATTAACCAATTCATTAGTTATTATCATTAATTTATTTAATTGTGAAAATGTTATCTAAGTGGGACTGTCTTGTAATTATTTGAGCGTGCTGTCTATCATTAAGGGATAAACTTTCTGCAGCCTGTGCTAGCAAAAACCTGCTTTTGAATTAAAAATGACTGTTAGGATTTACTAAAGACAATTATTTTTGCGGCTGACATATATGCATTTGTAGGAGTTTCCATTTCAGATGCATGCAGCATTTATGGGAGCAGAGTGTTTGAGTGTCACTCGGGGGACTATTTTTGTAGAGAGTAGTTTGCAAATTGCTCAGAAAGAGGCATCTGGTAAATGACAAACATCTGAAAAATGAGTACTTTACCACACCAGACAATGAAACCACTTATTCTCATGGTTATATACAGTGTGTTGTCAGTATCAGTGCTGCCCAAGTTGCTGCAGCTCTCAAGTCGATTGCTTAATAGACTTTGTTACTTTACACATTTTTTATTTAATTTAATTACATTTTTAAGCCAGACATACTACATCTCTTTCATTTTCACAACCCCTCCTTCTTTCTCTCACTTTTTTTCTCACATTATACGGTCACATCTTACTTTCAGAGTTACTTCTACATCCTTAAAAAGGCAGCCTCATATAAGCTGTTTATTATACAGCATTATGCTGAAAGAAGCATTTTATCATCTAATTTCTTTTTCACTATTACAGCTAGATGACAAAACTGCCAAAAATAGTATGTATGCTATAATCTTATTTAGTCTTTGTTGGTCATTTCAAGCAAACTTTGGCCTGTGTTTGTATTTTGGATGCTTCATAACACTGTGCACAGATGTCGGTGGATGTGTTTAGAAAGGATGTGCCTGTTCAGTCAACAACACATTGAAATATATTTCCAGTCCGCAAATGTTTTGACATGACGTGCACAACCTTAAGACAGTACAGTTAACTGAACAGACTGCATAGCTTTCTATTCACAGTTCATCTGCTCACTTCATTTCAGTTCACTGCTCACTACTCCCTAAACAGGGAATATCTGTTGAAGTTAATTTGACTTGACAAAATGTGTTCATTTTGAATCCGAGCACCTTGCAAAGTCATCAAACATGAACAAAAGTTGAGTATATTGTATGTTTACATAATGCATTATGTGTAAACCATCATGTTTACAGGTTAAACATTAAACAAATTAATAAACAAATTTATTATAATTTAATTAACATAAAGTCATATATAAAAGGCTTAAACTGAATAATACATGTCTGTAGCGATTTTTAACATGACATTTAATTTGTTTAATGTTTAACCTGTAAACATGATGGTTGCATTTTGACTGTTGCAAACAATCACAGTTTAATTTAATAAAAATTCCAGGACCTCAGCTTCTTTTTTACTGCACTTATTAGTACAGCTTTTTTGCAGTATTGGTGTGATGTGCAATGACTGCCTGGTGGGTAAATTTCCCTCTCCACTCCTTCGGATTGGACTCTATAATTGAAGAGGGTTGAATACCATGTTAAGTCCACTATGTAGGTTGATTGGAATGCATCCTATGTCTACGTGCCTTGTTTTCAGTGGCACCAAATTAAAATATGCTGTCTTACCCTAAATAAGGTCCATATCTCAAAAGTCATAGTTTTTTTATTATTATTAATTAAAGGGGACATGAACTGAGAAACCAAAATTCCATTGATTTTTTTGACATATAAGAGGTCACTGTATGATAAAAACATCCTGTAAGTTTAAAACTCAAATTTTTCTCGTTAGTCTAAAACCAACTTATATTGAAGCCAATCGGCCAAAAGAACAACATGTGGAATGTGCCACTGTGATGTAATAGTGTGGCTAAACCCTCCTCCGCAGAAGAAGATCAATGTCTGCTTCTACATCACTGGCTGTTTAGCCCCGCCCACCGATTTGCACATGTAGTGTTTATGAGTGAGGCGAACAGGTTAATGCATAAAGATGCCTCCGAAGACAACGAGACACTGTGCAGTGCCAAGTTGTGAAAAAACAGTCTTTGCATTGCCTTCCTTCTGCTCCCAGCGTTAGGAAAGGGTGGCTGAACTTTATTTTGAATGAAGTTTCAGACCGTGTCAGTAAGAACTCGGTCCTTTGATTCATTTACAAACAAGGCACAATTTCGATGTGAGCTTTTCAGAAAGATTGAAACCAAAAAAACGATGCTGTGCTGAATATATTGGATCCTACAGTAATGCTGAACACACAAGTGTGAGTAACTTTTTTATTATGTGATCACTATTGCTTTGTCTGTTAAACAGATCATTTAATATGAGTATTTAAGCGTTAATCTAAGGACGTAGTCTGCATACACAACTGTTAGCCAATCATAGCAGTGGGCATTTACTTCCGAGTTTACAATATGCCATTCAAAGTGTTCTGATGAGGGGGTTAAAAACAGGACAGAAAATAGCCTGTTTTTTATGTAAAAATCTTTATAACATTATAAGTGGACCTCAGAGAACAATACCAAAAAAGAGGCAGTTCATGACTCCTTTAACAATCTCAGATTATGAATCCCTGATAGATCTGAGATAAAGGACATTACCTCAAAGATTATTACAGCACATTACTGACATTACAACATTCTCTGGTCTGATACATAGAGAAAATAAGAGACACTATGTACACTATGTATGTACATGCACCCAAATAGCCCATTGGACTGATGGCTCAATCTGACAGAAAAACTTGTGAAAAGATCATGTAAACACCTCAGTTTATTGGACTGTGGTCAATCTGAATGAAATTTCATTTGAAGTTTTTACAGCCCCTTCTAGTGGCTGATGTGAGAAGAGTAGTAATGTGATTATAATCACATTTTGCATGTGAAATCTTCATGTAAATGTACTGTGACAACTATAGATGAAAGCATATTTCCCTCAAATATACAAAATACTGGCATGAATTTCTAGATGGCGCAGTCCGATAGGTCTAACTCGGTCTGACATAATAAGATCATTATCACGTCACAGCTGATTGGTTCTCTCCTGTATCGGTAGCCAATGTGCTCACTGCAACGTTCAAATACTTGTCTAGTGCTTGTTGTAGCAGTTGCAGCGTGCTTCAGAAACACCCCCTTCCCCAGCTCCACCTGTATAGATTTGCTATGAGGTGATCAAGTATATGGAGGTTATTTCATATATGTTATTTGCAGCAGCAGTATTTCCTACATGCTCACAGCAGCATATTGTAAATGTATTGGCAGTAGCAAGTCTTAGTACTTGCTCTGCCGCAGCAGCAGTGTAGCAGATCTATTCCGCCAAGACCAAACACATGATCATTGTCATGTACAGTACCATGCCGATCCCTCCTAAAGCTGTCATGACAAAAATGTAATTATACGATTGGAGTCTCTACCGCTCCAGTCAGTGCAATACAAAAGCAACTCATTTTTATTAGAGTACAATTTTTAATTAATTTGAAAACACATTGCATTTTCACAATTTTAAACAAAGTTTTATGTTGAAGGTTTCATGTAATGATAACCTGATAAAAAAGTTCAGTCTAGGCCAAAGTCTGAGTCAAAGCTGTCATCACTTTGAAGCCACACATGTAGTTTTTTTTCACATAACAAGTGTCATCATTCCATTTGCCAACATCTGAAAAAGTCGAAAAAGTTCAAACCAACAGAGAATGAATAATCATTATAGATTATAAATTGTACTAACCATGCGATGATTTGATCAGAAAATAGAATTATTGGTAAAATGGTAAAGCGAAACCCTTACGATTCCAGTTCATTTCCACACAGTCTGCTTTGTAGCTGAAGACGTGGTTGGGCTCACCAGGTGTCCACATTTGATAGTTCCAGGAGGAACCATCAGTCCAGATGAATCTACCAGACTTGAGAGAGTGAGACACATTTTAAGGAAAATGTTTTTGAAAAATAAAAAAAAATTATTTCTAATTTACCTGAAAAAAGTCAAAGCCTCCGATCCAGATGCGCAGGTTGTGTGGGTTTAACTTGATCACAATGCAGAGCAGATCACTATTAGCCTTTGAGTTATGCACTGACACCAGGTGTCCACCAGGGGCTTTGTTTCTACAGCTAAACTGTGCGGGAAGAGCTATAATGTTAATTCTAAAGAAAATATGGAAAGAATAAATTGGAGAATGTGAGCATATGTCATTCTGTTTATCTGTAATGTTTGTTTTTTTCCCACTGAAACTACTTACCTCAGCGGAAGTGAAGTTGAGAGGGCTGCCGAAGTATTTGACATAGGGGTGTGCGATATGACGATTTTTGATCGTGGACGATAAAAATGTCTCCACGATCTGCTTTTTAAGAAATATCGTAGTATCGCGCTACCGCGCACATTGTCAAATACAGTTCTGGCGCCTCCGTCTCTATATACTGTACAACACGACATACAGCAGTAGAGTTACTCTGACAGGACACTGCACTTATTCGCGATCGCAAAAGCACATTATTTGCATACAAGCCTTGATGGTTAAATGTTTCATTCGCGCGCTGGTCTGACGTGCGCTTGTTCTGAGCGCATACACCTGAAGCACGCGCACTAAAACGCCTGTCTAACAGCGCCTGATTACTCAACTAAGTTATATTTTGCGCTAATACTGTCAAAACACACAAGGTTTGCATACAGACTGAGTTGGTTATCTCTAAAATGAAAGTAAATAGTTAAGAGAGAAACGGATGCGTGCCTGTACTGTATATTAGATGCGTGCAGCTCTTAAAGGGACAGGACACTAAACATGCTGTCGACTGTCATTAAAGGGATAGTTCACCCTAAAATTGAATTTCTGTCATTATTTACTCAGTGGAAAACCAAACAGTTGCTGGTCTACATTGACTTTGATAGTAGGAAAGAAAAATCCTATGGAAGTCACTGAGGACCAGCAACTGTTTGGTTTTCCACCTTCTTCAAAATAGCATTTATAAATGTTCAGCACAAGAAAGAAACTCATTCCGGTTTAAAACAACTTTTGAGTAAATGATGATATAAAAATACAACATTATGACAGAATTGACAGACAGATGACAGAATATTTATTTGTGGGGGAACTATTCATTTAACGTTAACAAAACAACAAAACACAAAGAGAAAAATCACTCACTATTCTTGACTGAAAAACTTTAATACAGTTGCTTTAGGAATCAGTCTATCTAGTGTTTTATTTTTATATTTGTTCATTCAATTTCATTGAATGCTCTGCTAAATACACCTATTGTACCTGAAAATAAAGCACTTGTTTTATTTGTATATTATGTGTATTTGTAATGTGTATCTTTGTTCTTATTTTTTAATAAGAAAAATAAAATAATGACAAAGATTTTTTATCTTCACCCACTTTGGCCTAAATATCTGCCATGCGTCTTTGTCTTTCTAGTTTGGCTGTAATGCTCAGACAACTTGTAAAACCAAAATAGTAAAACTAACAAAGAATCGGGATAAAAATCGTGAATCGTGATATTTCTATAAAAAATCGTGATATGATATTTTCCCCATATCGCCCACCCCTAATTTGACACAGCGTGACCCCACTTTGTACCAGTCCTCATAGCCAGTCAGTGGACATGCTTTAGGCAGAACACAGCCTGATGATAGATTTGTATGTCCAGCAGCTTCATCTAAATGACAACAATAGGCTCCAAACTTATTCCGCACTCTTAAAAATAAAGGTTCCAAAAAGGTGTTTTCAAAAAAACCTTTCAATGAACAGTTCTTTTTCTTTTCTAATGAAAAATATTTAATAATTTGAAGAACATTTTGTGCAATGGAAAGATTATAAGCATGGATGTTAATAGTTCTATATGGAACCATCAATGTCACTAAAGAACCTTTTTCAAGAGTGTTGCAGTGAAAAAAATCAGTTTATTGCATGACATATATTTTAGCAAATGAAATAAATGTTCAACATCACCTCTCTCCATTGTTAAGAAGCTTCCACTTCCAAAGAGGAGTCACCAATAAAAAGCCGAAAGACTCCATTCCTGCTATACTGTGAAGGAGAAAACTTTATCAATGGAAGCTTACATTTATTTTTATAAAATTAAATTTTTAATATTTTTTCCATATTTATATCATACGACGATATCACACGAGCATGGAGAGCAGTATTACACCAGCGCTGTTTGTCCCAAATATCACGAGTTTAAACGTGATTTTATAGCAACAGTTCAGTAAATAAATTGATATTGTGTTACATTTTAAACAATATTAGCCTATGTGTTTTTGCTCAAATATGCAGAGAAAATATTACCTTTAAAGCCACCGCAGAACTGTTGCATGTCTCAGAGCAATACAGTGGTGTTTGGTTTCTGAATGAAACCAAACGAATCATGTTTTGAACGAATCGTGTGAATCAATAATTCAAAGATCCATTCATAAAGAAAGACGTTTACTTCGTTCCTGAATGAATCAGCTGTCTGTCTGAATGAATGAATGACTCAAAGACATTTACCGCCACCTGCACGCAGACTTAGTTTATTTGGTGCATTTCATAATAAATAACATTAAAGGATAGCTCACCCAAAACATTTAAATACTGTCATCATTTACTCACTACCATGTCGTTTAAAACCTTACTTTTGAGGAACATGGAAGTATTTGTGTGGGTGGTGATGGCGCAGTGGATAAGACACATGCCTTTGGTGTGAGAGACCCGGGTTCGAATCCACTGTGAGACACCAATGTGTCCCTGAGCAAGACACTTAACCCCTAGTTGCTCCAGAGGCGTGCGACCTCTGACATATATAGCAATTGTAAGTCGCTTTGGATAAAAGCGTCAGATAAATAAATGTAAATTTTGAAGACTGTTGGCAACAAACAGAGATGTAAAAAGTACTCAATTTTACTCAAGTGAAAGTAAAGATACTCAGTGAACATTTTACTCAATTAAAAGTACAAGTATCTGGCCAAAAACATACTTGAGTAAAAGTACTAAATAATCTAAACTAATTCATCTCTCTTCTTACAAGAGAAGTATGGGACATCCAAAAGTGACGCTTCAAAAACTACACAAAGTGAACATGACAGTAACTCATACAACCCCTGTGTCACGGTGCACACAGCAGGGAGGAACGAGGAACACGGACACGAGGATAACCTCAAAATAACAGTCTTTAATGAAGACATCAAGGCAGGACAAGACAAGGCTGACACAGTCAGGAACACCCGGGAGTAACGAGTAGACTAGACGAAATCAAACTGAATAGACAGGACTATAAATACACAGGATAATCATACATTAGACAAACACTGCTGGACAAGAATTAACTAGTGATCACATTAAACAAAGACAGGAAACAAACCAAATATGGACACAAGAGGCGGGAACACACGACACACACAACAGAGGACTGGCATAACTCCCTCCTCCCGAAAGGCCCATCTCGAGCCTTAACAGTTCCACCGGGGAGGGGGGGTGGGCGCTCTGGAGGCCCCTCAGGACAGACATGGACAGGAACACAGGACGGGGACCTCCAGAGCGGAACAGACAGATGTAGGCCATGGCAGAGCTGGGACCTCTGGAGGTCATGGCAGGTGGTCTTCGTGGCCACTCCAGCCAGAACCCTTCTACCCCCCCAAATTTCCATGGGGTAGCTCGGGGGTATCAGGAGCCCTCCAGGGCTAGACATACAGGACAGGACAGTCCACACAGGAACAAGACACTCCACAGGAGCAGGGAACCCTCCGTGGGCGAGCTCAGAAGCTGAGGTCCATTCTGGACATGACGTGGAGTCAGGGGCCCTCACAGTCGAGGTTGCCTCAGGAACCGTTTCTACTTCTGCGACAGGAGGGGCACGTGGCTGGGAATGGCCTCCTCGGCCATGACTAGAGGAGCCGCCTGCCCTCGACGAGTCTCCGTGGACAAGACAAGACTGGATTAAAACTGCTTCCGTGGACACAACATGACTAAAATATTTCTGGGGATATGGCATGGCACTCCCGGCCGTGATTGGGGAACTGGATCCAAGGCGGCGGGCCGTCTGGGAGTGAGTGGCTGGCTTGAGATAGCCGTGGGCGGCGGCGGATATCTCCCGCGATCGGCGGGCTTGAGGGCTCGCGGCTCACGGACTCGTGCCGAACTCCAACACCTTAGCAGGCTAAGGCGAGATGTCGAGCCGCGACCTCCATGCCGCGGGACAGACAAACAGGAACAAATAAAATCTTTTAAAAAAACGAACAAAACAAAACGAGGTGAAGGGGCGCCACTTACAGTTTAGGTCTGGTCTTCTGTCACGGTGCACACAGCAGGGAGGAACGAGGGGGAGACGAGGATAAACTCAAAATAACAGTCTTTAATGAAGATATCAAATCAGGGCAGGGCAGGGCAGGGCAGGGCAGGGCTGACACAGACAGGAACACTGGGGAGTAACGAGTAGACCAGACGAAATCTACTGAATAGACAGGACTATAAGTAGGCCTACACAGGATAATCATACATCATTAGTTAATTCTTGTCCAGCAGTGTTTGTCTAATTATCATATTAAACAAGGACAGGAAACAAACCAAATATGGACACAAGAGGCGGGAACACATGACACACACAACAGAGGACTGACACCCTGTTAATTAAGCAATATTTTTAACTTGACCGTCGTGTTCACTTTTGTTTCTGAAGTGGTCCTGTCCCCTTGCATTAATTAAAATCTAAAAATCAAAGACTAAAAATCTTTGCTTGTGTTCATCTGAAGAGTCATAAACATCTGGGATGACATGAGAATCTTAATTTTTGGGTGAACTATCACTTTTAATAACAATGTGATGCAGAGGTTAGAAACATATTCCAGACAGAATGCAAGAATGGGCTGAATTAATGAGGAGAGTCATATAATTAAAACATACATCATTAATGTTTGGAAAGGCCACTTTTTTGTGTTGTCTACGTCACTGTCTAAGGATAATTAATCTTTTGTTTATTTGGGGCATTTTTATTTGGGCTTTTTCTCAGAAAATATTGCTACATAATTATTAGTGACTAATTAAATGAATTAATGAGCAAATCATGTAATTATTAAGATTAAAAGATATTCATTGAGAGTTCAAATTCCTACTCCATGTGTCACATAATGACATTATAAAATCAACTTACCCGCGGTAAGAACATCACAACATGAATTACAATTAACTAAACATACAATGTTCCTTTAAACACTTTTTTTGGAGGTTTGTAACATTTAATAAAAAAAAATAAAAAATTCCCACAAAAATGTTAATTATATTTAAATTTTCATCATTGATTTTATTTGCACTCAATCTTGTGCATTCAGACAA
Organism: Barbus barbus; assembly: GCF_936440315.1. Classification (NCBI taxonomy): domain Eukaryota; kingdom Metazoa; phylum Chordata; class Actinopteri; order Cypriniformes; family Cyprinidae; genus Barbus; species Barbus barbus. The sequence goes on along the minus strand of NC_136735.1, from coordinate 12,879,616 downwards.
TATATTACACATGCAGCTAATGGCTCTATCAAAACTGAAAGAATAATGAATAAACTTTTTTGGGGGAAAACACAACTTTGCTGCCACAACATGCTTCCTCAGATTTGATGTTGAACTTTCGAAGCCAGACATTTACCTGATGAAAGTCATAACTGAAGTAGACCTGTGTGCTTGATGCATGAAAACAATGATCATTGGTTCTCACATCAAGCATGCACTTTTGAACTTCCGTTTACCATATTTAATGTGAAATAGATAAAAATTGTAATTAAATTTTTAAGTTGAAATAAAATTGTAAGGAGTAAAAAGTACTGTTTTTTCTTCAGAAATGTAATCAAGTAAAAGTACAAGTAGTCAGTTTAAATTGTACTTGAATAAAGTAAAAATCCCCCCAAATAATACTTAAGTAAAGTAATCAAGTAAAATTACTCAAGTATTTTACACCTCTGGTAACAAATCTGTTTTGGTTACCAATGTCTTTCATTGAATAAACAAAAATACTGAGACGTTTCTCAAATTATCTTCTTTTATGTTCCATTAGTTAGTTTTTGTTAGGCTGTTGTAGCCTAAATGTTTATGTATAATACATTTTATGTTGAATCAAACAAAATATTTATTTCTAAAGCTACAATTTCCAATACTTGATACTTTCTTATTTAACACAAAAATAGCTTTAAATAATCTTTTGAGGGTATTTTCACAGTCAAATTTATTTTGCGATTAATTAATTGACATCATATAATTAATTAGATAAAACATTTTAATCAACTGACAGCCCTAATATATACAGTATATATATATATATATATATATATATGGTTTCTAGATACAAGAAATGCTTTTGTTGGAAAAGAGGACTTACCGCTGCAATCCTTCCACTCTTGTCTTCTTTCCCTCGTAACAATAGTTTGTCTTACCTTTGTTGCTGTATTCTTTTTCACAACTCCTCCCTTTCAGGGTTATTATATTTAACTAGAACTAAAACATTTTAAAAAATCATTACTTTAAATAATAAAATAAAATATAAAAACCCTTCATCTTCAATTTCAGCTAGTTGCAACATTTCTCATTTTCATTTAATGTAACTTGATGCACTAAAATAACCAAAGTACAATTTAAAAGAAAACAGAAAATATAAAAATAAAAACCCAAAATATGAATGAATATGTAATAGTATCCCAATGACACTAAAATAATAGTATCTCTAATTCAGCCTTCGGTGTGTTTAATGGAGTTTCACATGGAAGCTCATGCATGGCATGTTTTTTTTCATTTTATTGCAAATAAAAAAAAGGTATAGGTTATAATACAAATTAACTGTGGATTGGATTGACTAAATTTAGACATGTGAATGCATTATTTTGGTCATGTTAGACAAACACTTTTAACTTACTATAATTGTTCAACATAATTAAGAAAGCTTGTTCCTTTACCACACTAGACCGTTATACCACTGTCCCATGTGGTTACAGGCATAGTTGCTGATCTCTTACAATTTGAACTGTTACTTTTCACATTGCAAACTACAGATAATGGAAATCACAAGCTGAATGCCTGTACTGATTGTCTGACTCAAAAATTTGATATTTTCAAGAAAATGACTGTAGAGCTTATTATCATCTCTTTCAGCTTAGTAAATGTATATTTCTCCTTATGTAAAATACTGGTACATATTTTTACAACTCCTACTTCTCACTTTTTCTTACTGCATTTGAATTGTGATACTTATTCAGCAGTCTTCACACTAAAAACCAAATGCTTTTAGTATAGTCCTGGTGATATGTGCAAAATTTGAGATGAAATGTTCACTTTTTCATAAAAGCATGAAACTTGGTACAATTGTACAGGTTAGGGCCCTAAACATTTTCAAAAAATGAGCCATCGCAAAAATGCCTCATGGTTGCCATAGCGACCATTTTACTTTCCGCAATTTTACTTTAAACAAACCAACATAAACTGCTCAGGAGTTAATGGTGAAATCATCAATGTGAGAAGGAAATCACAGTATCTGCGCATCACAGTATTACAGCATTTACAAACGTCCATATTATGGCTATACATTTTTTTCTTTCTGTGATAATTAACTAAAATTTGATTCAATAGTACAATAAAAGATTGTTTTAATTAATAAATTATTAATTCGTTACATTATATAAAGCTTTTCTGGGTACTCAAAACGCTTTATATGGAAGGGGCGGGGGAATCTCAATCTCAACTACCACCAATGTGCAAAATCCACCCGGATGATGCGACAGCAGCCATATAGCGCCAGAACGCCCACCACACACCAGCTTACTAATATTTTATTCAATAGTACAATAAATGACTGTTTTCAAGAATACAATAATATATTTCAGAGATATATATATAAAAAAAGATCTCAAGTAAGTGTATTTTTCCTTACTTCTCAGAGGTAAGTGTCAGGTAGGCGGTAGTATGTTTCCAATACATTCTTGTTCTCTCTCAACAGTGCTCTAACATCACATGCAGACAGCAACGCAATCTTGCTAAGCTGCATCCTATCTGCACCTCTTCTGCTGCACCTCTGTCATTTTCTCTGGGTCTCTGGAATTGTCAATCAGCTGTCAACAAACTTCATTCTGGCCATTGCTTCACAGTCTACTCTTAATATCTAGGTCTTGACTGAGAACTGAATTCGTCCAGAAGACTCCATAACCCCTGCTGCTCTCTCTAACACCCCCCATCAGTTTGGAAGGGTTCTGGTCTTCTTATTTCTAATAATTGGAAATACTTAACCCACTCTTCCCTATATGCAATAGAAATTATTTTGAGTTTCATACTATTATGGTAACAGCTCCTGTTAAACTCCATATTGTAATGATTTATCGCCTTCCTGGTCAACTGGACACCTAGAGGGGCTGAATGGGCTGCTGCCCTCATTCTCTGTGGATGCCAGTCCACTTGTAGTCTTTGGTGACTTTGAAATCCATCCGGAGAAGCCTTACACTGCAGACTTCCACTTCCACTCCTAGCTTCATTCGATCTCAAATGGCTTACCACAACAAGCACTAACAAATCAGGGAATTATCTTGACGTAATTTACACATGCAATTGTATCAGAGATAACATTTGGTAAAACCTCTAGACATCTCTGATCATTTCCTTATTACATTTAACCTACATATTACTGCCTGTGTGCCATCGATTCCTCTACCATTTACTTTTAGGCGAAACCTACGCTCCCGTTCACCCTTCCATCTTTCTTCATCCTCTCTTCCCTCACCCACCCATTTCTCATCTCTGGATGTAAATACAGCAAATGACACTTTATGATCCAATTTAACTTCTTGTCAAGACAATATCTGTCTAGACAGGCCAGTGCATACTACTCCTTCTAACCTAAAAAGTTGCCCCATGTATAACCATCTTTACTGTATTTTTGCTGAGCAGTCTTTTGGGTGGCTCACCAACATACTAGATGTCTCTAATACAAAAAATTAAGTAGGCTTGACCAAACTTTTTGTGGGGAGAAGAATTCACTCCATCACTGGGACCCATTATACAAGCGCATGGTTTCTTCTACCATTGCTATGCTGATGACACACAGCTCTATCATTCATTTCAACCAGACAATCCAATAGTAGCTGCATGGATCTCAGGCTGTCTGGCAAACATCTCGGCATGGATGAAGGAACATCACCTGCAACTTAACCTAGCAAAGACTGAGCTTCTTGTTTTCCCTGCCACTCCAACTCTACAGCAAGATTTTATCATCCTGCTAGGTTCATCAAAAATTATTCTTTGGTGACCAGCTGACCTTCAAGCACCATATTGGAAAGACAGATCGATCATGCAAGTTTGTATTGCACTACATCAGGAGGATCAGGCCCTTCCAAACATAGCATGCTGCACAACTTCTTGCCCAGGCCCTTGTTATTTCTAGGCTGGACTATTGCAATGCTCTTCTGGCTGAACTTCCATCAAGCACAATCAAACCTCGACAAATGATTCAGAATGCAGCAGCACGACTGGTCTTCCATGAGCCCAAAAGGGCCCACTTCACTCCTCTCTTTATCTCCCTGTGCTGGCTACTGGTTGCGGCTCACATCAAGTTCAAAACATTGATGTATGCGTACAGAAAAACCATAGGCTCAGCACCCTCCTACTTCCTCCTCACTCTTACGAATCTACATCCCCTCCAGAAGTCTGAGATCTGTAAGTAAGCGATGCCTCGTGGTAACATCACAGAGAGCCATTTTCATTCACCTTTCCTGGCTGGTGAAATCATCTTCCCACAATCGCATGTAATAACAGAACACCTGACATGTTATCTGAAAGCAACACTAATTTAATCCCATACCCGACCCATTTGACATAAAAACTGGGACCTGAACTGCACCTGCATTAAATCTCCTACATGAGGTAGACAAAACCATTTATTAAAACTTTTATTCAAATTGTGAATAAATTAAATACAGAAAGCAAGCAAAGAGTGCTACCATTACAGCTGTCAATCAGTGGCAGCGCACCGTCCAGCCCACACCTCACCCTATACATAAATATTTTTCCACCCATTACATCAAATATTAGTGATTCACCTGCATGTACCCGCCCGCATGCAGGACTCTGGCTTCTCCCTTGTGGACAACATAATAGACAACTCTGGCCCCAAGAGTGATTGTAAAGTAAGTTTACATGGAATATGTTTGAAATTTCATTCTGCATCTTCTGAGATTTCATTGTAATACTTCTCACTGTATTACCAATAACTATTCACCTGATTGCGTTGCCATCTATGTGTGATGTTAGAGCATTGTTGAGAGATAACAAGATTGTATTGGAAACACACACTGTAAAAAAAAAAAAAAAAAAGTTGGGCAAACTTAAATGTTTAAGGCAACCAGCTTCAGCAGATTTTTGAGTTTACTCAACTTCTTGTTTTAAGTTTATACAACAAAAAGTTGAGAAATTTCCTAAAAAATAAGTTGAGAAAACTCAAAAATCTGCTGAAGCCGGTTGCCTTAACCCTTGCGCATCAATAAAAAAAAAGTTACACTTATGTCCATAGTGGACAAAAATGTCCATGTAAAAAAAAACGGTCATAAAAATTGGAAGCAGAGACTTAAGTGTGGTCTCATTTTCAAGAAGACCCATGGCAGATTATTGTTGAAGTAAAAAAAGTTTAAAAAGTGAAACAAAAAAAAAAAAGTTATGCAGGTTTAAGTTTATGAAAATTATTTATGAACAATATTTTATTTTATGAATATTTTATATATGAAACATGTTGAACTCTAAACCTGCTAGAAAAATCAAAGCCATAAATCTAAACAAGTTGTGTTTCAAATTTGAGGATATCTCAAAAAATTAGCTTTCAGTCAAATTTTGTTTGGGCACAGTACCAAATTTTCCCCATTAGATGCCAGCAAAACTCTGTTGGTGCACACAGTGCTTGGATTAGTGATTTGCAGTAGAGTTTCTCTCTCTCAATTTTTACAAGAACACACACATACACACACTTTTTTTATGACACACATACAAACCACACTCTGACATCCATACCAACACACCCACACAATTATAGCTGCATTATTTATCCAACTGGCTCTATAATATGCAGAAGCAGAAAACAGGAATAAAGCAAGTATTTGCTTTATAGACCCTTTATAGACCAAACCTGAAAAATGGCACCATCTGGTAAAAAACTTAATTTTGAAGCCTTGCCAACAGAATGAAAGCCTATTAACAAAAATTGCATCATTTTACAGTTAAACGGCACTATGATTAAAAATAGCTGTTTTAATGGGTTTTAATAGCTGTTTTAAAGTTGCCATGGCAGTCAGTCCGTGTCAGCCGCAACTCCTCCAGCACTACCACACTGAGCACAGGTGCCCCACAAGGCTGTGTGCTCAGCCCGCTGCTCTTCACGCTGCTGACTCACGACTGCACTGCCAAGTCCAGCTCCAACCACATCATCAAGTTTGCTGATGACACAACTGTGGTAGGCCTCATCAGCAATAACGATGAAACGCACTACAGAGAGGAAGTGGCACAGCTGGCGAAATGGTGTGGTGCTAACAACCTGTCCCTCAATGTGAGTAAGACAAAAGAGGTTGTGATGGACTTCAGGAGAAACTCTGTTGACCACCCCCCACTGACCATTGACGGTGGAGAGAGTCGGCAGCACTAAATTCCTGGGAGTGCACATCTCAGAAGATCTCACCTGGACCACCAACGTCACGTCACTCAACAAGAAGGGAATAACAGTGCCTCCACTTCCTCCGCAGGCTGAAAAGGGCAAGTCTCCCGCCACCCATCCTCACCACTTTCTACAGGGGCACCATTGAGAGTGTGCTGACCACCTGCATCACTGTCTGGTATGGGAACTGCAGTGCTGCTGACCGCAGGACCCTACAACGGACAGTGAACACTGCTGCAAAGATCATCGGTGCCCCTCTCCCCTCCATCCTGGACATTTTCCTTGCATGATGCTCCAGCAAGGCCTCCAGCATCGTGAAAGACCCCACCCACCCCTCCCACAACCTCTTCCAGCTCCTACCATCAGGTAGAAGGTACCGGAGTATCAAAGCTCGCTCTGTCAGATTGCTCAACATCTTTTTTCCCCAGGCTGTGAGAGCTCTTAAGTCCAATCTCCCTGTCCCCCTCTGACCCCCCACCCACCCAACTCATTAATACAGTTCACAACTTTTCCTAAGTGCAATTCTGAGTGTGCTACACACAGGTGAGTGGGCTATACAAACCACCTGTAGTAACGCACTCATCCCACTATATGCACACTAGACACTTTCTATGAATACTCCCTGCTACAAAGACTCAATAAGAAAATGTTTACTTGAGCATTGCACTACAAAATAATGTTTACTTGAGCATTGCACTACAAATATTTTTGCACTATGCGCTGCTTCCCACAAAATCTCTCTTCAATCTGCACAACAATTGAATGCACAAAATATATATAATTTTTTTTATTTTTTGCACAATTTCATGTACAGTATATATGTAAAGTTCTTGTACAGTCTCAGTTTGTGTATGTCTAGGCAACTAGGTATAGTAGTTATAGTATATGTATAGTCAGATGGTCTATTTTTGTCTATAGTCAGATGCTCTATTGTTTTTTCTCTTATACTTGCATTGTTGTATGTTTATCTTATGTTTAACTAGTATGTAGCACCGTGGTCCTGCGAGACACGACATTTCGTTCCACTATATGTCCACACATGTAGCAGAATGACAATAAAGCTCAACTTGACTTGACTTGAGAGGTGGTTTTGCGATGGCTCCATTTCTGAAAATGTTTAGGTCCGCAAACTATACACGTGTACCAAGTTTCATGCTTTTATGAAAAAGTGAACATTATTTTCACATATCACCTGGACTAGTAATGTTAACTTTCTAATGTTAACCATGTACTTTTTACTCTTAAATTGAATTTTCAGTCATTAACAGAGATGTTATCAGACTTGTTTCTCTGTCATAAATCACTAATTAAGATGAGAACATTTTATTTATATTACAAATGACAAGTAAATGTAAATTTTTTTATTGCCCTGAGCCTCCTCATAACCTGCATCAAAGTTTACAAGCAATTAGTGAATTAGTGGTAGTATAAAAAAAAGTATTAACAACATGTAATAGCTTAGAAAAAAAAAATTGATCATGCAATGTTACCATTCATACTTGGCCAAAGGTATGACTGATATTCTTTAACAATTAGTTGAACAATAAACAATATATTCACAAGATTAAAAAACAACACATAGAGCTGCATAGCTACATTTGGGTGTATACTATACAATCACATGAATTATTAAATATTATTAACTAATTACTAGTTGAGGACATGCAAACACTATGAGCATACATAGCAGAATTTGAGTATTTACTTACTATTATTTACAAAATATAGATCAGTCAGGCAAATAATTCATTTTGACTGATTGATTTTGAGATGTTTAAAGGAACACTCCACTTTTGTTTGGAAATAGGCATTTTACAACTCCCCTAGAGATAAACAGTTGAGTTTTACCGTTTTTGAATCCATTCAGCCGATCTCCGGGTCTGGCAGTAGCACTTTTAGCTTAGCTTAGCATAGATCATTGAATCGGATTAGACCGTTAGCATTTGGTCATCAAAAATGACTAAAGAGTTTTGATAATTTTCCTATTTAAAGCTCGACTCTTCTGTAGTTACATCGTGCACTAAGACCGACGGAAAATGAAAAGTTGCGATTTTCTAGGCTGATATGGCTAGGAATTATACTCTCATTCCGGTGTAATAATCAAAGAACTTTGCTGCCGTACCATGGGTGCAGCAGGCGCAGTGATATTACGCAGCGCCTGAAAGAAGTCCCCAGCTAAGTAACTAGTTATGATACAGCCGGGGACTACTTTCAGGCGCTGCGTAATATCTACCGCCAGACCCGGAGATCGGCTGATTGGATTCAAAAACGGTAAAACTCGACTGTTTATCTCTTGGGGAGTTGTAAAATGAGCCTATTTCCAAAAAAAGTGGAGTGTTCCTTTAAGATTTGGGCCATGGCTATAGTTAAAATATTCCTTATGTTTAAGGCAAATGTAAAATTAGGGGGGAGTTCAGCTTCAGAAATTGATAGCTTATGGAAGCTAAATATTTATTTATTTATAATGTTAGTGTATTGGTCTAGACTGTTCTATGTGGAAGGGTCTAGGTTTAGTGGAAAAAACAATATCAATTATTACTCGTATGAAGTGCAATTAATGAAAAACTGTGATCCCCCCCCCCAATTCTTCCCGAAGTGCTGTGATCAGCACTATTAACTATAACGTTCAATGGAAAATGCTCCAGAGTCATTGGAGAACTTCTCATCAGTTTTGATTGAATTCTGGCTGTGGTCTCTGGTCTTGTACAATGAATTACTGCTCTGAATATGTGAATCAGATACCTACAAACAGACAGGCAAAGATTATTTTCATTTTCATCCTAACTAGATAGATGTAATGCTTTTGTCGACTTTCTCGCAAAATGCAAACCTCTTCAAATTTCTTGGCCTTGTATTGGTCAGCTCCTTTCAAGAAGTTCAGCAGAATGATGTCACAAAGCACTGTACCCTAAAAAAAACATTAAGAAAAAGTGACAGTTTTGTCCACTGAAATGAGTTCTTATATTCTGATATTTAATCTTCCCATAATGTTAACAAATATGAATTATTTTCTATTGTGAATAATTTCAGAACAACAATGATAAAACTTTTGCATGCATCCATTAATGTCATGCTTTCTTGGAAATGCATGCTAATGCTTTAAAAATATTATCAAAACAAAAAGAAAAAATTTATGCATCTCCAAATGTACTTTAATGATGTTCAAGATGAGGATGGAGGTAAAACTAAGTTATAGTTATATAAAAAGATAAAAATACAGTATATTAATCAAAGAACTAGCATGTGGTTCTCTGAGACATTACCTGGTTTCTATAAAGTGTCTCCATTATGCAAGTAAATTATGTCTATACTGATCGATCTTTCCTGAAAACCTGGGGCCAGTCCGGCTGTTTGCTCACTTCTCACTTGAGTCACATTTCAGATGATTTAACATATTTTCATTATTTGAGTTATTACATGCTTACACTGGTCAGAACTGTGTTGTGCTTAGTAACAGGCAGGACAGGCCAGGACTGACACATATTCTTTTCTTAGACTCTACTATCATTTTTGCTTTGCTTTAAAGTTTTTTTGCTTTGGCATACAAGAATTTTGTATGCCGAAAATGTAAGTACACTGAATAAGTTAAACTAATATATATATATATATTTGGATTGGATTTAGCAAAAACTGTTCATGCACAAAATCTAGTAATGAAGACGCATACCACGCCAACAGAGGTGAAGGCGGCAACCATGTTGATTAGAGTTGGGATCATGTCAAATTTTCCTGCCTTTAAAGAGAAGATGTAATGAGCAATTATGCTCACACTTGCACTGAAAATACACAAACATGTTAATATGAACTCACATCTCCATTAACCAGCACATCAAATCTGATGGCGTAGGCTTTCAGCAGAGTGCGATACTCGGTCCCATTCTCCATTTTAAAATACTTTGCGTACCTAAGAACAAATAAGGATTTCAACAAGGATTATCCAATATGTTCACTTTGAATGATTTGGTGCCTTTTTGTTATATTTTATAGTATGGGGGTCACTCAAAAAATTTGGCAAGTAACAAACTATGAACATCAGGAATTAGGTTTGTGATAAAGATAAAGCGTTTGCAGACTGCAGCATTCTTCATTCAACTTTAAGGTGGAAACAAAAGCTTCCAGAACCTGAAGTTGTATCCTGGAGACACGGTGGTCTTCTCTGACATGGCGTCCAGGCGAGTGAAGGAGTAGGCCGGCTTGCACTCATCATCTGCCTTGTCCAAATCACACACCCACGCTATTTTTATCCCTATCACTCCCCCCTGAGAGAGAGAAAGAGAGAGAGATACCTTAAACAAATCCAATTTGACTTTGCACTTAAGGAGAAATAAAGATAATGCAATTTTTTGAGAGAAAAAGCTGAGTTTTATACAACACATATTAGATACTTTTATAAAACAGTTATTTAATACAGCAGGTATTTCTTTGTCGTCTTTTAAACTATTTCCAGAGGTGGAAGTCAGTATTATGAACTAACTGGCCAAATTACTTGTAAGTTACTTGTGTTTATCAAACTTATTTATAGAATTGTTGTAAAGAAATAATAAATAAATAAATAAATAACAGTAAGAAAGCAAGGGTGGAAATTAACAAAAAAAAGAAGCAAAATATAAAAATAATTAAAATAACACTCACTTTTTTAGCAAGAGTAGTAAAGTCCTGTTGTGCAAATCGGATCACATCCCCCACTTTGAATATTGGACAATACATGTTACTCTCAAAGTCAAAATTACACTGCTTTATGTAGGAACTATTGATGTTAGGCAAAAAGTTTCCCCTGAAAGGAAAAGTATTAATATTTAATAAAAAACATCAGAAATGCAGATATTATGAAACAATGTCTTTGTGTTTAATTGGCATTACTTTGTGAAGTTAAAACGTGGGAATCGAATGCTGTTCTTGATGAAAATGGTAAAGTTCTCCACCTCCATCATGGGGTTTCTGAGTAAGAAAAAACTTCATCAGTCCTTTTATTCAACCATTTACACATCTATTCATTTGTTCATTTACAAGCAGACTCACGGTTGAACTTCATCAATCTCTGCAGGACACCATCCTTTGATCTCACAGGTTTTGTGGGTAGCACTGAAGTTCACACATCGTCCTGTCAGCAACCCTTGAGACAGCCAATGCAAATGAACATAACATACAGACCAGGGCTGTTCAAACCTGCTCCTGGAGGGCCAGAGTCCTGCAGAATTTAGCTCCAACCCTAAACCCACCTGAACCAGCTAATCAAGGTCTTCAGACTCACTGCATATGTCCTAATCCTTTGATGGCTGCTTTCGTCACCAATGCGAACGAACCGTGGGATAGTCTGGGCAACAAAGGATTCATCTGTTGTATCCTTCATTGCCGAAAGGGAATTCATTGCCCGAAATACAACAGATGAATCCTTTGTGATCCAGACTATCCCATGGTTCATTGTGCACGATAGGATTTTTTTTGTTTTGTTGGGGAGAAAATGCCAGATTCATCGGCACCAATAGCCTTGTGGTCGCAGTTGCACTTTGGGTGTCCTGAGATCAAATCCCGCCTCCCGTTCCCACCCCCCCTCTCTCACCCACTCACTTCCTGTAATATCTCTACTGTGTAAAAATGCAAAAACGCCCCCCAAAAAAAGCTTTAAATAAAAAAGAAAGAAAATGCCGGATTACACTTTTAAATTAAGTATTGGGTTTAAAAAACAGCAACTTTAAAGCTTTCGTTTATATATAGTTAATAGTTTATATTATGAACATAAATGGACCAAAGTGAACATATTTTATTCTCAGACTAAAAAAGGCATAGTCTTTGAAGTCTGCATGCTTTAAAGGATGCAGCCTCTGAATTGGTCCACAGCTACTAGAAACTTCCAGGCAAGTGTGTTGGAGCTGGTCTGAGCTAAACTCTACAGGATGTTGGCCCTTCAGGAGCAGGATTGGACACCCCGAATATAGACCTTACTGTGATGATTTTGAGCTCTGCACAAATGAAGGGGGTCAAGTTTTAATCAACTGATATTTTTATGATGTTACTAGGTTTAATCGGTTTTCCTTGACAATTTCAGGATCACAAGACAATGAAACACTAAGATTAAACTCAAAATAATTCACAAGTGTATTTTTTATTGTAAAAATGCTATGATTCCTAACGATTTGCTCTTTCAATAAACTCAGAGAAGATAAAAGAAAAATCTTACCATTGCTAGATGGTTTTGACATCAGCTTCTTACAAGTACTGTCACTCTCACATTTGAATTTCAACTCGCTCTGAAGAGTTACAAACACATGAACACACACAGACAAGAATCAATCAGATTCATATACATTAATCTTGACAGATTTCAGTGTCCTCACTCACCTCTGGACAGTGTCCTTGAACTTGATTTTCTGTGGTGATGAGCTTAGTGATAACGCAGAACACTGACGCCCCCTGGCACGTGCACACACATACACACACACACACACACACACACACACGTGTTACTTACATAAAAAAGACAGACTATAAAATAAAGACATTTGAATTTCAAATAGTACAAAGTATTTGCTACATTTATGAACAGAATTTCCAAATTAGAACATCCTCAAATGTCTCCAAAGGGAGATTTTTTTTTTATACTTAATTATCTTTTCATGACAATTCTGTCATCAAACAATGTGATGTTATATAAACAAACATAGATTATATGTAGTATACAGTATATGTATATGTACTGTATTAAAGTATACTGTATATATACTTTTTTTTAATTTTTTAAGTATATATACGCCTCTAAATATTTTAAAATTGCTTGAGATTTACTTGAGTAGGTGTGACATAATCGGCGACATCCATGATCCGGTTGTTATACTCTCCAAACCCTTTCACTTTAGTCATGACTGATGATTCGATAGCGGTGTCTCTCACTTGATATGCTTTCTCATACAAAAACACCCAGCTGAGGGAGGTCGGGTAGGGTGGAAATAGACAAAGGGTGGGGGAAAAGATATAGAGAGTGATTTAATTACTTTCTTTAATGTAACACTCACAAATATTACAAAATACAAAAAAAGAGTTACTTATGCTGTCCAAACACTTTTTTAGCAAGATCAAAAAGATGATTCCTACTACCATCCAATTACCTCTTAAAGTACTTTACATCAATTATATTAAAACAAAAAGACTAAACACAAGCCGTTTAATTGTCTAGCAATGATTAATCAAATTTACTATAGTATATTTCACTTTACTATGTTTTTAAACAGAAACCAGTTAGATTTTGTATTTGTTTGGGCACAATCTTAAATCTATCTGTTCCACTGACATTGTAAAACACTGTCTCAAAAAACAACTCACCCAACGAAGTATGTGATGATGAGGAGTTGGACGACACGGTTTATGATGCCAATAGTCCAGCTCTTAACCACCACGGACTTGGTCGTCTCATAGGTAAAGAAATCTGTTATACAGCTCCACATTTTTCCAGTACACTGCTGCGTTCACAAAAATCCCACTCCGCGTGTATCAATGTATTTGTGTGAATGTTTAGGTAGGAATATAGTGTAGATGCTTCGGATATATCCGTCCAAATGCTTGATCCTGCTTTTTTTATAATCGAAAACCCATGGATTGTCAATAAAAGTCAAAAATCTCTTCAATAATCTTCCTTATTTGTTTGCCTGATAAAAAGTCTCCACATCTTGAGAGAAGATGCTTTCATAGAAGACCCCCCTCTCTTCCTCTTAGTCCCTCCCCTTCTCCTCCCTCTTTCCTCATTCTTCCTCCTTCAGTAATTCAATCCTTTCTTCATATATAAAATTTACATGTTACACTCTAATCAGATGCTTTCTTACCAAGTAATAGTATTATCAGTAATAATGTTAGCTGCATTCATTTATAATAATATTTAGAATTATTAGCAATAATATCAGTATTAATTTGACTGATATTATGTATTTTTAATTAACCCTTTTCTCGTTTACCATTCAAAAGTTTGGGGGCAATATATTTTAATATTTTTCAAAGACGTCCCTTATGCTCACCAATTATTAATATCTAGAAAAATATTACAATTTAAAATAAAGTTTTTTAAAAATATATTTTAAAATTAAATTTATTCCTGCGTTGAATTCCTTTAAAGAATTCTTTGATGAATAGAAAGTTTAAAAGAATATTTATTTGAAAAAAAAAATGCATAAAAAATCTTTTGATTAATGTATCCTCGCTGAATAAAAATTGAATAGTGTATTAATCAAAGACAGAAAGCAGATATCAACTTTAATGAACATATCAAGTTAAAATATTTTATTTTTTATTTTACATTTATACATATATATATATATATATCAGAGGAACAAATACCTTCTAACACTGAAACGTCAAGCTGTTCTTTTACAAAGAGCTGGACGAGAATGTTATTAACTCTGATACCAATTAACCAAATGGAAAAAATGCGATTAGGATCCATCCCACAACAAGCACTAACACATACACTCACTTTAACTACAACTGAGAGATACCATTTCTTGACATGGCCAAGAGAGCAACCATTAACCTGTGGTTAACTCACTCTAGAAGTACAATACATCCGGGACTCGCTTCCCCGCAAAAACACACACAAAGCAGGAGTAACGCATGACAGAGGACCAAATCAAATGAGAGACTGCAGAGTGGGGCTAAGCTCAAGTACTGCTGGAGTATTTGAAGATGTCTATCAGTCAAGGATAATGTTGAGTGTTAGATGTCTCATGATGATTCGATTGTCTTGAAACAGGATCTTGAGATGAAGGGAGGGAACAGAGTGAAAAGGGGGGAGAGAGAAAGAGACTGAGGAGAGAGTGAGGAAATGGATGGGACTCAATACAAATTGGCGAACAAAGTCATCAATGCGCCAAATGCAATAATGAGCAAAGTGGTTTGAGAGGCATGATTGAGAGAGAGACAAAATCCACAGAAACGCAACAGATACGAATAGGGGGAGTGACACAAAAAAAGCAGACTAAAGGGAAATGGGAGCAGCGGGAAATAAAAGGAGGGGAGAGATATTGCATATACCACAAATAGGAAGACATCAAATTGATTGGAAAATTAACACTAAGAAGGACGTAGAGCCCAAAGGAATATTTTATGGAATATTTGAACAGCATAGATATAATAATGGTAGTCTAAGGTGAGGAATGCATCCTAATTAAGGGATAACAATAACAGCAGCAAAGACAATAATAATGGTAATCATTTTTCTCTCCCTTTTTAACCTCACCATAAAAAATGGTTCTACTTTTAACATTTCTCTACAAAGTGCAAATGAGTTATTAAAAAGTGTAATAATGATAAAATTAATAATAACAAAAAACAAACAAAAAACTAGCTGATATTAGCAAAGCCAAGATCAGGGCTTCCAAGGCCAGGGAACACTTGTAAACTGTACTATATTGACACTGTAAGTTGATTTGGAAGAAGGTGGTGTCTGGAAAATCAATACATGTAATGTAAATATAAATGTAATCTTTGACGAGAGACGCACCCCCTACGTTTAGTGTTTTGAACGGGTTCAGAAAATCTTTACCTGCAGCAGAGTCGTTCACAAGCTGCACGTGCTTGTGCACGTTCTATGTTTTTTTCTGTGCGTTGTTTTTATCGTAGGTTAATATTCACTTCTTCCAGAGTTCTTACTGTTTTGTTTAGTTCTTTACGAAGTGAGTCACCACCTCAAACGATTTAGTGTTTGAGTGACTGCCTGTCGCATCCATACCTTTCATTCTCAGAAAATACAACACACGCCATAACTGTAGAAAAAAATGCAATGATTTAATGGGGGTCGGGCCACGACGAGCAGAGCTTCGTAAATTTACGCCAAGTAAGGACGAAATGGCGCCCTATGTAGTGGCCTAATGGGACTGACCATTAGGACATTTCTTTTTTTCTTCATAACATCAGAAAAGAACGTGTGAACATTATAACATTGTGCTTGAGCTGATATTCGCTTTGTAATTCTTATGCTTAACAGCTGAAAG
This sequence comes from Barbus barbus, assembly GCF_936440315.1. Lineage (NCBI taxonomy): Eukaryota > Metazoa > Chordata > Actinopteri > Cypriniformes > Cyprinidae > Barbus > Barbus barbus. The sequence goes on along the minus strand of NC_136735.1, from coordinate 12,863,485 downwards.
TTAAAGGATGTCACTTTCCAGAACTTTCCACATCCATTAGCTAAAACAAGACACTCAGTTGTTGGGTTTGTTGGCTTTTTACTATGCTTAAATCCTTTTACTGTTGATGAAACCACATTAACTTAAAAACCACACCACATTTCCGCTTACATTCCAGAGGAGGACTGATGAGCATGAGAACAAGTTAGAGTTGTGAAATATTGAGTTGCTGTTTTCATGACATGATGAATATTCACTTGAGTCACAAATTAATCATTCATTTTAATTTGTTGAATAATTTCTTAGAAACAATGAAATTTGAAAATGTAGTGTTACAACAATTACAAGGAACGTGTACAATTAGCAATGTGTGAACAAAATACTGTATAAAATAAATGGTGAGCTCAGATCAAACTCAATTTATGAATACAAATGTAAAAAAGTAATTTTTTTCATAACTTGTTATTCAAATGCGAATACATATAGAGCAAGGTCAATAGCTGTCAAAGATACGGTTCCTGTTGTGTTTGGAAATCAGCACTGTAAAATATCTATGTACAAGCAGGTATCTGAACAAGGCCAGGACAACATAAAATACACATTATTTTAAAGAAATAGATCACCCATGTTTTGTTCCAAAACTCTTTTCTACGCAATTGAAATGAATAGGGAATGAAGCATAAAACCTTCAGAAAAGAATTAAAAAGCAACCATTGCTACCATAAAAATTGGCTGATTCAAGAATGAAACATTCAGACCTATTTTGTGAACTGGATTAGCCGATTCACTGAAAAGATAGTGACTTAAAACTTAAAGATGTTATGCTGTATGTAATATGTATCAGGATTTCATCAGGTCATGTACGCTATAATGATGAAAGGGAAATTGTGTTTTCTTCCACTCCCCTTTTAATGTGTCTGTCAATAGTGTCTTTTAGTCTGAACCAGACTCTTCAGAGCTAGGTGGTGTGCTGACCACTTCCTCTTCATCATCTGACCCCTGCATAAAAAAACCAGCACGAACAGAGAGTGACAGGGAGGCAATTAATACATTTTTCCTAATACATGCTTGTATAAGATTAAAACTAAATAAGGAAAATCAAATGATCAACAGTCAAAAAGTGTCAAAAATTCTGGATGTATCAATTGTAAAAACTACACACAAATATGTGTTTCATATTAAGGCTAGAATCAAAAATTAGAATTTTTTATTTGAATGTGAAAGTGTAAGCATGCTTGCTGCCTCAACATTAAGGTGTTCTAAGTGGGTTTTCGTCTGAAATGTCATTGATAGTGTCACAAACTCTCAAGGAGCGATGGAACGAGGAGACACAGGAGTAGCTCAATTCACACGGTTTTTAACGAAAACAACCTCAACAGAAAACAACTCAGAAACAAAGGAGGACATTCAATCTAGGAATACTCAAAGACATCTAGAAGACATTTCACACTGGACATAGGAAAACACAGGGCTTAAGTACTGGGAACTAAACGAGGAAATTAATCAATCACAGCTGAAACCAAGGAACAAGGTCACAGGAAGGCACATGGGGAGAAAAACACAAGACACAGGAGCACATGACTGACAGATAGGGTATTCTGGGTGTTTAAATAGATGTTTTTTTGCCAGTTTGTAACATCTGCCAGGCAAAAGTCTCTCCTTAACAAGCCATGTGATTTGAAGTATCAAGAGGTTTTAAACGATGCAGCACAAACTACAAACCAAAGTTTAATACCTACATTTAAGAGTTTGTTCATGTATGAGAAATAAATAGTAATACTAACTTTTGCCTAGTTGTGTATCTAAATTTGGACAGAATTTTGCATTATGTTTTATTTTACATTCAATATAGTAAGATCTAGGCAACATGTCAAGGAAAAAAATGACTGCTTGTTAAACTGTGGTCACACGAGACTTTGAGCATGCAAAATTTCTTTGGACATTGCATCAGTCGTGACATGAATTTGGAGGTTAGAATTCACCAAACTAAATGAAAACTGACCTCCCCTACTGAAAATGAGAACTGCTGAGAAGTCAATCAGTGCATAAAAAAATGAAAAATCTGTTATTTGGGAAATAGATCAATTTTGACAGCCCAACTTCTCAGGATGTGATGTACTCAACACTCTGTAATCTTTTTCTGAGCAGCCACCTATACATTTACCCACCAGTAAAGATACTATGGAAAACACTGATGCTGTAACTATGTTAACGAATTAAGTGTGTGTTAGTGTTTTACCTTGCGCTTCCGTCCCTTGCCTTTCTCTGACTCTGATGAGCTCTCCTCACTGGATATGAACTCTCGACTCTTAAAGCTGTCGTTGCCTGTAGCTCGCTCCTTCTCTTTTTCTCTACCACCTCCTGACTTCCTTTTCCTCTTTTCTTCATTCTTCCCTCCTTTCTTCTTCCTTTCCCTTCAGGAATGAAATGTGGGGAAAATGGTAAGAAATAGCCAGTTACTTAATGCTAAAATCATATTTTGGAACATTATGATGGTGAGTAAATGAAATGTCCATTCAAAGTGAGGCACAGGACAAAGTTGTGAATATTTTGAGTACTTTTTTGAGCTGCCTGAGGAGCCTCCTCCACTCTCCTTGTACGCTCTCATCGCTCGATCATACTCTTTCTTTGCTACCTCTGCTTTTGCTTCCCACTCCTGGTGGAAAAACGAGATATCAGTTCCAGTTCAAAGTGAGACTGAAGGAGAAACAAGACAGTTAGAACAATCTAAAACATTAATATTGTGGAAAGTCTAGTGAGTGTGCCAGTGGTAGAGAGTGTATTTCACCTCTTTCTTCTCTTTGCTAAGTTGTTTCCACATTTCTCCAGCCTTTTTGGAGATTTCTGTAATAGAGATACCCGGGTTCTCTGATTTAATACGGTCTCTGCTAGCATTCAGCCAGAGCATGTAAGCACTCATTGGCCTCTTGGGAGCGCTGCTGTCCTTTACCTTTTTCTACATACAAGAACACACAAGTAGCACTGAATTTTGAGAGTAAAACAAAAAAAAGTACTTAAAATAAATGTAAATAACCAGTGTGCAAACTCTGTCACCCACATGTTTTATCCTTCCCTCTTCTCACCTCTTTCTTTCGTGGTTTTCTTTCTTTTACAAATGTAGCTTTCTTGGCTGGTTTCTTCTTCCGATCAGCATCACTGTCCCCGTCATCAGCGCTGCTTTCACTGGCAGAGGCCTTACTGTCATACCTGACACACAAATATGACTTAATGATTTATCACCCTTACCATTAAATAAGAGTCTGAACTAGATTTTGTTCATTTTCTGAAGAAAGTGTAATCGCCCTTGCTGCCTCAACGTTAAGGTGTTCTGAGTGGTTTTTAGTATCAAATGTCATTGATAGGGTGTTCTGGGTGGTTTTCTACTTGTTTTTTTGCCAGTTTGTAATGTTTGCCAGGCAAAAATCGCAAGTCTCTCCTTAACAAGCAATGCAATTTGATGTATCAAGAGGTTTTAAACGATGCAGCACGAACTATACACCAAAGTTTAATACTACCATTTAAGAGTTTGCTCATGTATGAGAAATAAATAGTAACAATAACTTTTGCCTTTGCATAAAACTGTGCCATATCAACACAAATCCTCTTACTCCTCTGCAATTTCATCATCTTCTTCTCCAGGATTAAAAGACTCATCTAAAAAAAAAGTAAAATGTTAATGTTTCACACAAAATATATTCCTATCAGTTATCATTAATGAAATCTGAACATCCGCACCTAGGGGTGTGGACGATATGGCCAAACTTTTGTGTCACAATATGAGTAATATTAATTCACAATACATATCTTCACAATATAGTTGCTGGAAATAAGATTGTTATGATACTAACATTTTAGATACCACTGACATTGCACAGTTCTCAACACCAGTATTGATATCACAACAAAACCAATACTAGTCATAAGTAAAAAGTTCTCAAGCTTATAGAAGAATAGTAAATAATCATAAATGTAAATTGTATTGTATTGTATCTGTAAATAGTCATAAATCAATGTAACAATACAAAGACAATTTAAATAAAGTTGTTTTTCATTTAAATCTAAAGGAATAAATACTGCAGAAACTGAAGTACCTATTTGAGTTTCTTTTGTGTCTTATTGTGCCATTTTATATACTTGTTGCATTTAAAATAGCAAGGCTTAAAAACACAACTTATGTGAGCATGCAGCATTATAAAATGACATGAACGCAACTGAGATACATGCAATCTAAAATCTCTACAGATTGACAAATTTCTACTGGTTTATTGTGTCTACACTTGCCATCTAAACACAAAATCATATTTAGTTGCCGACTGATTGGCTCAGAGAGCTGCCACTCACCACTCTCGCCCTCCGAGTCGTCACTGTCATTGGCCTCCTCGCGGATCTTGCCCTCTTCTTTCATACGCTCCAGGTATGCATCATGCTGGTCATCGTCTGAGTCACTGTACATGTTATCATTACCTTTCATGCCCTGACAGAGGACAAATTAAAATATCAATGCTATATATAAATGTCATTGCAAAGTTAGTTTTTGTAACAAAGCAGACACAGGAAAGCCCTCTCCAAGGAAAAGATTTCTAACCCAATCATGTTCTCATACTCACAAGCCTTTCTCTCTCTCTCACACACACACACACACTCACTCATACAAGCAATCAGTGTTAACTCATTCAAAAGCACTCCCTTAAGCAATGCTGTCTTCATAGCACACAGAATTACCTAGCATACAAAAGGTTTTCTCGTAAAGTGACCACAAAATTATATTCATATTTCAGACAAAATACTATTGTGGTCCTAATGAAAGTCTGTGTGATCTGAACACAGAGTTAAGCTGGTCAAATCATAACCAGCAGTGAGCCTTTCCACATTTTGGTGGATGAGACATCTGCTTTAAGCCATCAAAGATAAGAAAGAACACATTTGACACTCGGGTTGTGATTGAGACACGCAAACAAACACCATGCAAGCAAGTTATAGGAGCACCAACACCAGATCAAACTGCTGGGCAATACCAACCTTTTTCTACATGAACACAATACAGACATACACCACAAACACAAAGAGTAAAATAAGTGTCCGTCCACTGTGTGAGGGGTCTATGGACATATCTAAGTGGATGAATATTATGTACTGCTTGATAGGAAGCAAGAAGGGCTGTAGACGTACCTCTTTGAAGCCTCTGTTCTTGATGCTTAACTTCTTAGCATTGACAAAGTCAAAGAGTTTCCCATATTCCTCCCTGAAGAAGAAGGTGGAGGCAGATTAAACAAACAGAGGATAAAAACTCTTTTAGTGAGTTAAAGCTTGTTCACACCAAGAACGATAACTATATGTGACCCTGGACCACAAAACCAGTCATAAGTAGCAGGGTATATTTGTAGCAACAGCCAACAATACATTGTATGGGTCAAAATTATCAATGTTTCTTTTATGCCAAAATATCATTAGGATATTAAAGGAAGTCGTTTTGTAAATTTCCTACCATAAATATATCAAAACTTAATTTCTGATTAGTAATAAGCATAAGGACTTAATTTGGACAATTTTAAAGGTGATTTTCTGATTATTTACATTTTTTGCACCCTCAGATTCCAGATTTTCAAATAGTTGTATCTCGGCCTAATATTGTCCTATACATCAAACCATACATCAATGGAAAGGTTAATTATTCAGCCTTGAGGTTTTTTTCTAAATCTCAATTTCAAAAAAATTTACCCTTATGACTGGTTTTGTGTTCCAGGGTCACATATTAGCTTTCACACCAATAGATGATAAAGTTAAAGTTTATTATAAGTTTGTCCTGTGGTTTTGCCATCTTAAATGCTTGAGCTCTTTAAAGTTGGGTGGATTCTGATTGGCTGTCAATGTTTTCGTTCATAAGCTGGAAAGAAAAAAGGAAAGTGATTCAATCAATATCGTTCCTGTGTGTTGTTATCATTACAGCTGTAGTGTGGACATCCCTATTCAATTTTGTAATGGAATAACTGTCTTAAGTATGTTATATAGGGAACTTGTGAACGTTTTAGAGAGTTTTTATATAGTAGCTCATTAGATATGAAACACAGTATGATTACAATGAGAAATGTGCTAGAATAATGAGTTGTGTGTAGCATTTTTTACAAAAACAACATACCAGAATGTAGTGTGCAAAAGTGTGTTAAAACAATGACCTGGCATTGTTTACTCACCCTCATGTCTTTTCAAACCTGTATGACTTACTTTCTTCAGTGGACCACAAAATATGATATTTTTAAAGAATTCTCAAGTGTTTTTTTTTTCTTGTCTACGCAATGGAAGTCAGTGGGGTCCAATTTTGCTTGGACAAAATGGAAAAAAACAGAAAGCCATAAAGGTTTGGAATGACATGAGAATGAGTAAATAAAGAATTTTTGGGAGACTATCCCTTTTAGTTTTGCAGACAACTTGTTGTTTCTTACACATTAGTGTGATGTGATTAACTGATGCCTTGGTGTATCGATTCAGTCATAATGTGTGTTAAACTTAAAATACTTTAATGTGAATAAAGAAGCTTTGATTTCTTTTTCCCCTTAATATCTAATGTAGAAGGGGTCAGGTCACTAAAAGAGGGGCACTTTTACTTTTACACCACAAAGAGGAAGCTCAGACTTTCCATGGCAGATGGGGGTAAGTGCTCAAGGACATAATGGCAGGAAGTGCCTTAAAGAGGATATGGACACTGGCCTTTTCATTACTGTTGTGGTCTAGTTCCCACAAAGCTATATAACTCAACAATTGGACAAGACTAACATTAGGCTCATGGGTACCTCTCGATGCTGCTGAAGGTGTATTGATTTCCCTGCTTGGTCTCGATCTCGAAATCAAAGGAGCGGGTGGTGGTGGTTCCACGAGCAAAGTTCACGCAGGCGATCTCCTCAAAGCGCAGGTGCACTGGGGGCTTGTGCACATAGATGAAACCTCTTTCCAGAGGATACAACAGCCCTGAACTGGCCTTATATGAACATGTTATACACTGAGCACCTGAGTGACTAGAGAAAAGAGAGGGAGAGAAAATAATATCGGAAGGTGTTTTCACAAAAATACAGGCTTCACTGAATTTGTATCGATATTACTGTTTGTTCTACTACATAATGCTCAAATATACACTAATTTCTGAAAATTTTTAAAGAAATTCATACTTTTATGCAGCAAGGATGCATTAAATTGATCAAATGTGACAGCAAAGACATTGTTACTTAAATTAATTCTACTTCAAATTGTGCCTTTCTATTCATCAAATAATCCTGAAAAATACATAATAGTTTCAACAAACATTAAGCAGCACAACTGTTCCCAACATTGATAATAACGAGAAATCTTTCTTGAGCACCAAATCAGATTAGATTAATTTCTAGGATCTAGGATCATGACGACTGAAGTAATGATGCTGAAAATTCAGCTTTGCCATCACAGGAATAAATTACATTTAAAAATATATTCAAATAGAAAAGTTATTTTATATGGTAATAGTATTTCATAATATTTTATTTTTGATCAAACAAACTTGTTGAGCATAAGAAACTTTTAAAAACTGAAATATTGAATATAACTGACCCCAAACTTTTTAATGGCAGTGTATCTGAATCTTTTGTTTAAATTACTATTAAAAAAATAAATCAGGAAGATTTGTAGCAATCGCATTGTATCAGACATTACAAAAGAGCATTTTGGTGTATTTTGTATTATATTTATGTATTTTTATACTCTTTAATCTTTAAAAACATAATATTAACAATATGTAAACGTAGGTATATAATGTTTTGTTTAAAATAATTTAAGGTCATTTATACTTTTAACTTACAAAAAAGTATTTTTGCAATTGTTGCTTTTTTTTGTAATTGTTGATTTTTTTAAATCTAATGTTCTTTCACTAAAACATTTTTACAGTGTTTACCCTTGGAAATTTCCAGGCACTGTGATCTTTCTGTTGACCAGGGCCTTCATGACTCTGCTGACCATCTCATAGAGAGAGCCAGACATGTTTTTATGAAGTTTCCCCTCAAAACGTCTCTCCACCTCATCCCTGCAGAACACAAGAGATAAAAACGGTATTGCTGGATGGCAACACACTTTGAAGAATGAGTGCAAATAATGGTATAAGTTTGAGTGACATATTCCTTTAATCCCACGTTGCTCCAAGGTGATTGTCCCTGTAATAAGTGTATGGTAAGTTGCTTAGGATAAATGCATCTGCTAAATGACTTCTTGCTCTAAATTAATTTGCTGAACTAACCTTGCTGAAATGAAAGAAAGCTACTTTTCTACTTTTAGTCTTGGCAGCAAATGTAAAGAGTTAATTTCCGACATCCTTCACATCCTTCAGTGTCCCTCATTCACTCACTCTCACTCACTCGTTCATGTTGAGAGTAAGGTTGATATCCTCGTCCTTGGAAAACAGAAGAATGAGAAAATGATAGCGGGTTTGACCTTGTTTAATAGGCGGGTCCAGACTGATCTGAAACAGACACGAGGTTGCAGCTATTAACACAGAGTTCTTATATCAGCACAATTCTCAAATTTAGTACACAACAATAATAAATCAATGCAAAAGACAAAGCCCTGTAATGCTAAGACAGAAAGAAGAGATTGTTTAACAGACTATGATGCCGCACTTACCACAAAGAACATCTGCCGCTGGTCCTTATGAGGCAACAGGAAAAGGCGGAGCACTGTGGTGTATGGGATCTTGTAGTCAAATGTCTTACCATGCAGATGGAGGAATGTCGGATAAATGCGGATATCGTACCTACAGAGAGCAAAAACCATTAAACTTTGCTAGTTCACATAATATTTTAATAAGAAAAAAAAAGGTGTGATGTTATGTGTATGTATATGTACCTGCCCCTAGGTGTGAGGCACTGCAACTCTCTGAAGATACACACAGCATCTCCTGTAGCCTGAATGACATCTGCCTTTGACAGAATGTTCTGAGCAAATGCCTAAAAAAGCAGAGAAGAGAACTGTGACCTCATTATTTTTCAGTTGAAGTGGGCTTTACGGATGCAAAGATTTTACTTTAGGGCAGTAACTGAGGTCTGTGGAAAGGTTTAGAGAAAAACTGTACATTTAAAATTTTTTATTAAAAATAGTACTGGCAAACGATTAACCGCATCCAAAAAAGTTTTTATTTACATACTATCTGTGTGTACTGTGTATATTTATTATGTATATATAAATACACATACATACAATATATATTTTGAAAATATTTACATGTATTTGCATGTATATTTAAATTCATACAAGTTATATTATATATGAATATATTTAAAATATAAAGATGACATATATTTACGAAATATATACATGCATGTGTGTGTATTTATATATACATAATAAATATACACAGTACACACCCATATATTATGTAAACAAAAACTTTATTTTGGATGCGATTAATCATTTGACAGCACTCATTAAAAAATTTAATTAAACTGAACGTGCAAATAAAAAAAATTATTAATTTAGAAATCAAATAAAAAATAACTAAAAAAAATTACAAAAAATATATATAAATAAATAATGCATCTAACAGTACAGTACTATAAAAAGCAATATAAGAAAAAAACTAAATATTTTCTAAATCATATTTTATACATTTATAATATTATTTTTTTCAAATCAAATTAGATTCAATTGGGTCTTTTTACAAGAAAATGTATAGCTTAATTTTAGAATGGGTGTCACTCACACAAGGATGATCATATTTTGGGATCATCTAAAATTTGAAAACCCCTGCTTTATAGGCATGTTATGATTATTATTTTGTAAACTATGCCATCTGTTGGTGACTGTTAGGTAGTGGCATACACATGAGCACGCACACTTACCTCCACAGGGTCTGAACCCTCATCCCCAGTGGTGGGTGGGACATAGAAGCGCACCTCCATGAGGGATACCTCTGTGTCATCATTCTGATGAAACTCCATAGTGACCTCATTCTTTCCCGTCGCACACTGGGACACACTGGCGAGCGGAATCTCAAATGCAGGACTCTCATTCACCTCAAAAGAAAGCAACGGCCCTGAAAAGCCACAGAAGGACAAAATGTTTAATACTTGAATATGGCAGTGAAACCTGCAAGTGAAAATGCAAAGCTGGTTAGCTATTAACAGTCTTCTATTATTTATATGAATTATTATGCATTGATTTATTATTTCTAGTGGTCGAGCAATACAGTCTTTTAGAAATCAGGGTGGCTGATATATAGTTGATATAAAGCTAATAAATGATATCACAATGTTTTATTTAAAGATTCCAAGTAATGCATGTATACCAAGTGCTGTAATTAAATTTGTATTTTTTCTCTACATAATATTTACTAAATTAGAAATAAATAATTGGGAAATTATTCAATATTTAAAAATAAAGATTAAAAAAAAAAAAAAAACCTGTAAACTAAAAAGATTTATACTTAGCTATGCTTGATTCTGTAATCCTATTATAGAATATTTCACAAATAAAGATTTTTTTTCCCCACGCTAAACATGACACAGTACAGAATAGTTTGAAATCAAGGATTTTAAGTTGGTATATGAGGAAGAACTATAGTGTTTGCCTTTCTATTATTACTTTAGTAATTATAGTAATAATATATTAGTAATCTTGTAATCTATATAATAGTAATCTATTACAAATCATTTAGTTAACTTAAGAACTGTTAAACAAAGTAAATTAATTAAGAATGAGCACTTAAGCGAAACTTATCAGGCAAAAAGAAAAACTTGTCAGTTAATGCCAATAATTAAAAAAGTGCCAAATATCAGCAGATATATATCATGGTGATATATCAGTCAACCACTAATTACTTCTAGAATTTCAGTGTCTAATACTGTAAGTATTAATCTATTAGTCTAAATATCAGCAGATATATATCATGGTGATATATCAGTCAACCACTAATTAATTCTAGAATTTCAAAGTCTAATACTGTAAAAGTTATAATACTGTACCATTCATCCACCTGAATTAAGGTCACTATAAAAAATGTTATACTGTAAATATCTCAGAAATGGTGTTGCATCTGGAAAGCACTGACCATTAAATTTAGCAGTGCCCCAATTCCAGCCCTTCACAGACATATCTTTCTCAACCAGCTCCATTTTGTAGTTGGCTTTGAAGTACTCTGAGATCTTCTCGAGGTCCTGTACATAAAAAGAGAGAGGAAAATTTAAGATGTGGAATGAAACAGTGGAGCGTGGAGCAAACTGATCTACTTTTATTGAATGTATTTTGTATCTCGGACTCACAGTGTCTTTGAAGCCATCATATTTGTAGATGTTTCCAGTGCTGGTGCACAGCTTGATGCCGTGACCCAAACAGACTCTCCTCCACTGGGCTTGAGTGAGCTCAGGCACCGGAATGCTGTCCACCTTCCCAGTCTTACTGTTTTTATACACCACTGTCTGCTTACTGAAGCGAAGACGCCCATCGTTCTGTAGAGAGACATCAGGCAGACATTTTCAAGAACGACATCTCAGATTAGACAGCGGACTGTTGCAGCATCTACTCACCCAGGAGCCCTTGACCTCCTGATAAATTTCATTGAATTCCAGAGTGTCATTCATGTCTGCCACTCCAGCTCAGACAGAGTGGACCTGTGACGTTCAAAAGATGCGACAGTAGAGGTAAAATCATAAATATACAGTATACAGTATTCATATAGATGTGGCTTTATGAATTCGGTAACGTTTCAAGAGTGTTGTCAGTTATAGAAATTTCCTAACAGACATTGAGGCGGCACACTTTTCTTTTTTTTTACTGCAGGATGATTTTGATGTCCTTAAGCTTTGTGCTATAAAATTAGTCTTTGCGTATCTGAATATTTTGGAAAGGCACTTCAAATGTTTTTTTCTAAATCTGAACAAATAAATGGAGCTAGCGAAGCTACCATATTCTGGCATCCAATTGCGGCTAGTGTTTTTCTGTTTTTGTGACGAACGACACATTTTAAATTGACAGTAAATTTCTAACAGGACTAGTTTATTTCGAACACTTTCATTGCATAGAAAATTAAATATGTGAGATATTTGAATCAGTTTTACTGTTATTCGGCGAGAGGATCCAGGCCGAGTCCCGTGTGCGTGGATTTGCGGGGCGCAGCGCTTATTGTAACGCGTTCGTCATGACGCCAGCACGCTCTGTGCGTAGCCCCACCCTTCCTCTTCCATGTCCGGCTGCTTTGTAAACGATCGAACCACAAAGCGAAAGTTAATTAAAAGGCTTTACTATTGAAGACTGCTGTCAACATTGGCAAATAATTTATCGAACGACAACATCCTAGCAGCATTCAGGTATGCCGTGAATCTAATATATAAGTAAGGGGATGCACGTGCAATTTTCGATCGATCGATAAATAAAAATAGCCTTTGCTTGTCATTTTAATGCATTTTTTTTAACTCTACACAAAAATGAATTGTTTTGTAGGCTGCTTTGACTAAATATATACTATACTGTGCGATGTTTCCTATTAGCAAAATGTATAAAACACAAGTGTTATGCATTATGCATTTACAACATACTTGATGAATGAGCTGAAGATGAATGATTTAGAGTCCTTGACTTATCCTCATGATGCAAACCTCTATGACTTCGGTTAACTACATCATTTTTTACATTGTTAGTTTAAGTTAACTAAAGTGTTACTCACTGTCCTTTAATTTTAGATATGACACCTAAGCGTGGGCTCATAACTGACACCTTCAAGGTTGTACAGAAGGCAAGGAGAGGGGGCAAGAGAGACAAGTCTCCTTCACCGCCAATAGCAGGTGGGACAGGATGTTTGTTCCTGTTTGTGTATGTGCATATTTCAGTGAAAGCAGATCTGCAATATGTCATCATATTCCTAAACTGTGCAAATTATTTAGAGGAGCATGCAAATGCAGCAGTGATGCAGCAGCATTTATAACAATGTTATAACTTATCAGAGCCTGAGCCCCCACAACTGAGTGAAAGAGAAAAAGATCTACAAGAACTGAGGAAGTTTGATCAGGACTGGAAGTTCGGACCATGCACAGGTGTGTTATTAATTTTATTAACCAATCTCTATGTGCAACTTTAAGTCAGTATATTTTGTGGTTTCTGTAGTCTGTAAAGCAATAAAAGCCTGAAATTTATCAGCCGTGTCACTTTGAGCTCTTGAATTCTTTTCAAGATAAAAATAACATATAGTAATAGTGCATGTGTGTGTGTGTTAGGGATCAGTCGACTGCAGAGATGGGAGAGGGCAGCACTGCATGGGCTGAATCCCCCACAGGAGATTAAAGACATTTTACTGAAGGAGAGCACTGACCCAGAGTACACACAGAGGTATTACTAACATGCACTCACATATTCTCTCTCTCCCTTTTACACATGCAGACACGATCAAAAACAAGCCGAAACCTGTCACTATAACGCTCATTTTCTTTCTCTGTTTCAGTCTCTGGCGTGACTATCCCCTTTGAAAAACTGATGGAGAAAAGACAGAAAGATGAGAAAAGAAGAAATACTTTTGTAGTGTTTGATATGTTCTAATATGTTTGCTTTGTTGTTTATTACACTACATTTTATTAAACATTTTATACTCAAAAGTTACTGTTGAGTCACGGTTTACTCTCTGTGCACCTGTTCTGTTTGCATAACGATATCAACACATATCCTTATATGCTTTTTTTTATTTATTCAATCTTATTTGTATATTCTGTCACTTTTGCATACATTTGTGTTACATTTACATTTTATAAGTACCTTATTATCTTAAACCGCAAAGTGAAAGTTAAAAGGCCTAGTTAAGTTCTTATCTGACCATATTTTAGCATCATTCAGTGAACTTCAAATATTTAAATGGATGCCAAACAATTTTGCAAAAGCATTAATGTTAAACCGATCGATTCATAATGATCACTTTTCTGGTGCTTTTAAAATTATTTATATGGAATTGAAAATGGACATGCTACAAAAAAATGCACTGTTTTATGCTTTATTATAATTCTACCTTGACCCACTTGTTTGTGAAATGCTCCGAGAGCATCTTTTATGGCTAAAGATCCCCTGTGCTGTGTGCTGCAATATTTCCTAATTAACAAAATTTATATATATATATATAAAAAAATGTTATCGATCACTCTGACAATTGCAATTTAAGATTGTTTTTGCACTTCTAGCTGTTAAAATAGCTTTTACAGTATGTATATGTAACATATGCATACAGGAATTACAACAGCCCCTCTCGAGAATGAAATTAATTAGGGGCAGATAATTATGGCAACCACTGAAATAGGTCAGATCCCTTTCCACCCCATCAACCTGCATGTCTGACTGGAATTCATTATAATATCTTCACGTCGACGTGGATTATAGGTTTGACCAAATTTGCTGGTTCTGGACATCGACCTCAAACACTTATGGCCCTAGTATTCACAAGTGCGTCATTAGCTACAATATGCCTCCCTTGAGTGACAGATGGATGCGGGGGAGGGGCTGGATTACTGACCTAAGCGACGTTGTCCCGCCTCTTCGGTTAGAGCTGTTTCTCATTGGTTCACAGCAGTGTCACTTAACATTCGCGCAGCCTGAGTGGTTTATGTAAATGTAATTATATGACGTATACCGTCGCACGCAACGGTCACTGGTTAAACAGAAAGCCACAGTGCGGGTGGAAGCCCCGCCCTCCTGCAGCAAGAACGAGTAGGCGGGATTATCAGTAGAAGAACGAAGCTGATTTGTCCATTCCATCCGCCAGGATGATGTTTTGATCGCTCATTGGCTGCAGCGCTCTTCCCATCGATGCTGCGACTGAAGCACCTACGGTAATAATGTCGCTCAGTGACCTAGTATTAAATAAAGCGACGGTTATGTTGATATGAGGTTGCGGCGGATTATAGCATCGGTTTGGCCATTTTAAATACTGCCGATACATTCAGGAAGACTTGACAGCGTCGAAAATCTTCTAAAAAAAAAAATCAATCGTTCATCCCGCAGTGAATTTTTTCTTTGTCTAATATTCCGGATCATGCTGAAATCAGAAGGAAAACGCATAACGTTAGCAGAAAATCCTCATTTGCCTTGAGCAGCGCTGCAGTGCGACCTCTCCGCCTGGATCTCATCAGCAGATCGAGCTACAATAGCACACCGCACTGGGGTTTAACTGGGATAAATTCTCTCGTCGCGGTTTAACATATCGGTTTGGTGTAACGGTTATTGGTTTGCAGAGGACTGAATTACAGTTAAACTGGTGAGTAAGGTGTTGTGTCTGATGATAATACAGTATATTGGGAGGGTTATCGATCACAGAGCCTGCAGGATCAGTCAGGATTTTACTCAGTCAGCTGTAAACCAAACTTGACAGGAAGATACACAATTCACCGCTTGTAATTACTCGCTATTATTTAACATTGGTATGAAATGAACCGAAACATTTAGCCTCGGATATTTCTGCGTGAGACCTATCGAGTTAAATCTGATCTTGAATGGTTTCAGAGAGACATTCATCATAATAACTAAACCTTCAGGTAACGCACAGTAACAGGTGCGTCTTAATACAGTTTCAGGAAAATATAACATCCTGGGTCTTTTATTCAGGCAGGTAATCACAGATACACAACACGCACACACCGTTGTTTACTGTAGTCACGTTACGTTGACGTTAGGATACTGTGCTCTTTGTTAATATCGAAAGTTGTCTCTGGTTAAATAGATTCTCTTTTGAAAATTAAAGGTATAGTTCGAATAAAAAAAGAAAATTCTGTCATTATTTATCTCTCATGTTGGTCCAAACCCAAGGATGTTAGACTGAAAGACTTAGTCACCATTCTCTTTCATTGTTTCTTTTGTTTATACAGTCAAAGTGGACAGTAACTGTGATTTTTACATCAGAAGGTTGTCATATTTTGTATGGTAACAGATAAGGTTGAGTAAATGATGATGGAATTAGATTTTGAGATGCTGTCCCTATATATTCTTTTCTTGCAGGGATGGACAATGCCCATACAAAGACGGTTGAGGAGGTGCTGGGATATTTCGGTGTCAACGAGACCACGGGACTGAGCTCTGAGCAATTAAGGAAGAGCAGAGAAAGATGGGGCCCCAATGGTACTACATCTCTTGCATAGATACAACAGCTGTTTTGTGCATTATGAACAATAGAAAATGTCATGATGAGATTTCATGTAACCTTTATATTTTATCTTCTGCCCATTTTTCCTTTACTTTGCTATAACCTGTGCCACAGAGTTACCTGCAGAAGAAGGTGAGCTGCTCCCTTGGGTTTGTGTAATTGTTAGCAGATCTTTCATCATATTCTCTAAGTTAAACGTCTCTCTCAGCTTACCTTTGTCGCATGGGAGATGCTGGTTGTTTAGATAATTAGTTATTATTGGATTCCCTCGAGGAGGTTGGATGAGGTTTGCGCTCTGTTTGTAGCTGAATAGATCTAGATTGAATGTTTCTTAAAGATGTACTTGTAATGGTTTTCAATTGTTTACACGTTCCAGGCTTTAGTTTTCTGAGAGTTCTTTTTCACTTAATGGAAAGTGAGATCGAAACTTTGTGGCCACTGTAGGTCTTTATAATATTTGTGTTGTTTACAGGTAAGTCACTATGGGAACTTGTACTGGAGCAGTTTGAGGATCTGCTAGTTCGGATTCTCCTCCTTGCCGCCTGTATTTCCTTTGTAAGTATAAATCAAAGACAGTGTTTACTCTCACACTGTTAAGAAAGAGTAGTGCTGACACAGAACAATAGCACAAGCTATCTATCTATCTATCTATCTATCTATCTATCTATCTATCTATCTTGTTCAATTATTTATGGAAAAATTATTGTGTTAAAATTGTTAAGGTATTTAATGCACCTTTGCCTGGTTTAGAGCTGTATGTGATCTTACATTGCATGCAACAGTTGTTGACAAATATGATTCAGGACGACGACTGTCTGTGTGATGTAGTTTATTAGAATGCAGTGTTACATGCCCCTAAAATTCAAGATATGATACCATAATTATCGTTAATCATATCACACGAGCAAGAGTGTGTTTTTTTTTTTCTTGAATATCTGCATGATTGCAAATATATTATTGATTTTTATAGAACAGTTCAATAAACAATAAGTTAATATGTTACATTTTAGACACAATATTGTCAGTATCATCTGTTTTTTCTCAACTTCGCCAACAAAAATAGTTAGAAAACTACAAAGACAATGCCTCCGAGCAACACAGAGATGTTTCATTAATGAATGAATCCACATTTTGAACAATTTGAGTGAGCTGAATGATTCAGTGAGCTGTTCATAAAGACGGTCACTTGCTTTTTTTTTTTTAATGAATCAGTCATTTGAGTTAATGGATCATTGAATGGCTCACTTGACCTGACTAGCTGCCACCTGTTGGTGGTTTTATTTTCATATTTAGACTATAATGTTTTTTAAAAAAATTATATATTTCAGTATTCAATTAAAAAACATTAATGCCCATATAAACCCATTAATTGGCATTATTTTTGCAGTTCTAATTGCTAATTTTGCCTAATTCTTTTTAAACATCTTTACCCAACTTTTTTCAAATATATATTAAATGCGTATAAATTCAAATCTTTATTATCCTTGTTTTAAGAATACATACTAAATAAAATAATGCTTTAGTTCAATAAAAATATTTGTGTATAATCATTAGTTTAATTTTTGCACAAAAATTACAAATAAAAGCCTGGTTTGCAGTCACAAGCTTATACAAATTTTCACTCAAAAATTATGTTTGCACTAAATTTTAAGAGAAAATTTAGAACCAACTTAAAGCCTTAATTAGAATAATTTTGATTTTTAAATGGAAATCTCTATGCAGTTCTTGTGAATCTGCTGTAACATTTGCGTGGTAACATGGTTTACATTCTATTGTGACCAGACCACAGCTTTGAGAAAAATTCGCCCTGCCCATGTTTTGCATTACATATTCTCTCTCTCTGTATTTCAGACTCTGGCCTGGTTTGAGGAAGGTGAAGGAACCATCACAGCCTTCGTAGAGCCATTTGTCATCCTCCTCATTCTTATTGCCAATGCCATTGTAGGAGTTTGGCAGGTACAGCCTGTGTAAATTGTTAAATACCTCTTAAATATGTTAATATAAAATATTTAAAGCCTGTGGATGAGACAATAATGCAGGACAATTTGCTAGAAATTACAACTCACTGTGTGTATGATTCTGTAGGAGCGTAATGCAGAAAATGCCATTGAAGCCCTTAAACAATATGAGCCTGAAATGGGGAAGGTGTACAGACAGGACAGGAAGAGTGTACAGAGGGTCAGAGCCAGGGACATTGTGCCTGGAGACATTGTGGAGGTGGCTGGTAAGAATGAGAACTAGATTTCTACATCACTTTTTTTTTTTAAATTTGCCAAAATAAAATGCATTTAATGAAAGATTTTTTTGTAGTTTGTACATCTGTACGCTGATGTGTTTCATTTATGTCCCAGTTGACTTTCATCATTTGTTTCTTAGAGGCTGGAGTAAGAGTTATAGAAAATAAAATGGATGTGGCAGTGTTTCCGTAAAGAGGAAAAAAAAGAGAGGTCCACTCTCAAAGGATATGTCTGGAGATAATTTTAGGACATTGCTGAATAGAGATAGCTGTGTTCTGATTGTTTGTAAAAGCCAGTCAAAACTGCCTAGCACAGTCTGTCTCAAATGCATTAAGGATGTTTCTCAAGAAAATAGCTAGCTGTTCCCACAGTTAGGCAAAGTATTGTTAAAATACATGTTTGGCATAGTTTGATTCTTTCCAAAAACTGTGCACATTGATTATCTGAAGTAATGACTCCCGTGAGATTGCTTCCCAAAACATCACAGGTCCCCACCATATTTGAAATTTGGCAAGACTATGTGGGTTTCTCTAGACTTTATGAAATATTTCACATCATTTAACTTTTTTTTTTTATTGAACAGGGATTTAGATTCTTTAAACAGGTTATGTATTCTTTTGCATTAAAAGTGCCACTGCCAGAAATTCCAGGTTTATGAAGTTTGTTTTAAATACTGTTTATATTTTTGAAATTATGCTCAGGCTTTAGGCCAGTTAAGCAGTGAACTGTACTACCATTATTGTTGGTGAGCTGCGACTTGCAGCCACAGTTCCTTTTGCGTCAGTGAAGTTTTTCCAGATTTATTTGCTCATGTTATTTTTATAGGCTGTTTCCCTGGACGCATTAAATGTGCTGCATTCTGTGAAACTGACACACCTGCAACTGTAGCACTTGGCATCTTTAGAACTCTGTTAGTTGCCTCCTGTTGCTTTGAAAACTCACATCAAAGTATTAATTGTCTGAACCCATTTATAGCTGATGCTTGCTGCTAATTGGCAATCAACCTAATTTGACTCTCCTTTGCGGCTGCATTTGCAATTATAATTTGGTCACTTCAAAGTAAATCTCTTATTCATTTACATGCATGTACATATACGTGAATATTTGAGTATTCAAGATCTAATTTAAACCTGAAAAAAAGATTGTTTTAAGAATTGAATCATCCATCCATCTATCCATTCTCCTCCTAAGTAGGGTCACAGAGAGGATTTTAAATAGATGTCACTAATCAAATAAGCAAACTTGTGACACTGACAATGTGAACTCCTTTTAGGTCAGTGATGCACTCAAATTATTATGCTGAAAAATATCAGATTTGACAGAAAGGGTTAAGACCCAGTCTCAGAATTTTCTTGGCCCTCCACTCAAAATTATTCTATTCTAAGAATCCCAAAGCTAATGAATAAAAATAAGGTTGACGTCTTTTTTTGCGTCGATCTGTATCTTGACTGACATTGGTTTCTAAAGATAGATTGTAAAGTATGGGGTGCTAATCAGCAGTATTGTAGTTTAAACCTCAGAGTCCCACTGTAGCAAAATGCCAGTAGTTATTTAAAGCAATTAAATAATACCTTTTTTTTCTCAATTCCCAACATTTAGTGATAGAAAACATCCCAGTATAGACTTTGTTACAGTTTTTCTAAATGTTGCAGAAATGCTACAGACCTTTTGTATGCAATTAACACATCAGAGCATAGCAAATAATATATATAAATAATAAATATATAAATACATTTTTGTGTATTAAATTTTTTATTTTTTTTTAACAAACATAATTTCATAAGTAACTCCAAAAAATATTGTTCATAGAAGAAAAAATAAGGCATGATAATTAAATAGAAAAAAAGTCTGTCTGTTGCTCAATATGTTGTGTTTCTGTAAAATATGTACATCTTTGATGCCTGTACTGTTCTTATCACATAACATGCCTGGTAATAAATGACACAAGTCTCTCTTTTTTTGCACTTGCTTTTCTTCAGTTGGTGATAAAGTCCCAGCAGACATCCGTCTGACCTCCATACGCTCTACTACTCTGAGAGTGGACCAGTCCATTCTGACGGGGGAGTCTGTATCCGTCCTGAAACACACAGACCCAGTGCCTGACCCCCGTGCCGTCAACCAGGATAAGAAAAACATGCTGTTTTCTGTAAGATTATCTGGACTTATTATGTTAGTTCTCTGTCCATCTGCAGCTATTATTTCTAAATTTCAGGTTTTGCTTTTGTTACCTGTGGCGATTAGGCACTGAATTAAACTCGGCCAGATGTGGATGTGTATGATGGTTTGTGTTTCTGTAGTGGATTATGTCTGGCAGTCGAGTCTGTGTGTTGAATAAAACATCACTCATATTGTTTGCTCCCACATGGCTATAGACTGAGTCATCACATCACACAGGCTTTGAGCTCTCAGATGGATAATGACCAGAGAGTACCAGCCTCAAAGACTCCACCCCCACACCCACACCCACACACGCACGCTAAAGCCTCCATTACTTCTGTCGTGCTGAGAAAGTCTAATGGATGTCTGGCCACATAAGGACAGGAACATAAACAGTGACTTGGGGGAGCCATCCAAAATGAAAAGCAAAACAATGAATGAAATGGGTAGCACTTTATTTTACAGTCCTGTTCCACTTGTACATAGTATTATAACAATTATAATAACTAGGTACTTTCTTGGGTAAGTACACTGTAAGTGCATGTACTTTAAAATAAAGTGTTACCATGACCTTAAATATCACACATCTAGGCTCTAAAATTAAGTTTTTGTCTCAGCGGACAATTGTAGGTGTTAAAAAAAGTACCTATGTAGTATCTACTAAGTGCTATGAAGCTATATAAAAAAAAAAAAATATATATATAGCATTTTTTTTTTGTATATAGGCCTATGTGTCAATGCTGTGTGCCAGTCACTCTATGAAATGCCACTTTCTACAAAAACACTTTGACACAATGTTGCTTTGTTCTTTATTATTTAATTTTGAGTCAGGAATATGTTGCCCCATAGATTTCTAAAGTACATTTTCAACTGAAGTAAAAGTTGAGGTAAAAAGATACATTCTCTTTTAAAGGATCATTTGTACTGCGTAGATTTGATTTAAATTACTTGTCATTTATAAATTGCATTTTAAATAATGTATTGTGTCACAATTCCTGTCCAACTGGCCAATAACAATCTTATTCATTTGTTCATTTTATTCAATCTCTTAATTCCTAATCCATCCTGGAAATTCAATTATGCTCATAGTAATTACTCTATATGACAGTTCATCTGATCCACATATGAATGTGTGTTTGTGTAGGGGACGAACATTGCAGCAGGGCGAGCGATAGGTGTTGTAGTGGCCACAGGTGTGCACACAGAGATCGGGAAGATCAGAGATGAGATGGCAGCCACCGATCCAGAGAGAACCCCTCTGCAGCAGAAACTAGACCAGTTTGGAGAGCAGCTCTCTAAGGTGGGAAACTCAATTATCTGTGCTCTCTCTTTTTATTTTTACCTTCACTCTATTGTTTGTTGAGTAACTATGCTCCTAAGTATATGATTTCTGTGCACATTATGGAAATTTTCTGTATGGATACCATAGACTACTACTAAATGTGCAGTATAAAGCAGAGCACTATGCTCAATGTGATTCTCCATTTCAAGTTTGATGAATGAACTGGAAGTGTTATTTAAAAATGTTTTCTTTGATTTGTTAGTGGATTGAACCACCAAATTCCATGTTTAAACAAAATGTGATTAAAAATACAAAATAATCATATTTATTTCTGAAATATGCAACATTTTAGCATATATTAAATCTTGCGTGTGGTGTGCATATGACTTTTTAAAAACTAGCTGGCTCTTTAATGTATACTTTGCAGTATATATTTTAAACGATTTAAAAATAACACACAATATATGTATCATATTCCATATTCTTCCGTTTGCATAATTTAGCTATTTCCTGCTATTCTTGAACTCAGTGCACCTTGAGTTTTTTTTTTAGAGCATATCATTTGCACTGCGATGGTAATTTGCCATTTTTGTACCTCGTTATTGTACCTCATTATTTTTACTATTTCAGTCCTTGCACATTTTTGCTATTCATGAACTCACTGCACCTTTTATATTTATTCACATTGCCATTTACACTGTAATTGTCATCTGCCATTTATACATCATTATCACTGTATCTGCACCCTCTCTTAATTTTTTTCTTTGTCATTTGCATTTAATTTATCTCTTGCCGTCTATACCCTCATACAATATAACTTATTTTATTGGCTGTGTACTTGTACTTTGCCCAATAATAATTACAGTAAATGTATTCTAATCTAATCTAGTATTACACTTCATAAACAGCCTGTGTTAAATAAATTAACCAAAATACAATACATTTACAGTATTTCATTGATAGATTTGCTACATAACAGTTAGGATTCACTCTGCAGCAATTTGTCAGCATTATCGAGCTCCAGAGATTGGGTCAAAAGTAACTGTTACTGAATGTTAGTCATTCTTTCTCTTTCTCTTTCTGTGTGAAGGTGATCACAGTGATCTGTGTGGCGGTTTGGGGAATTAACATCGGTCACTTCAGTGACCCCGTGCACGGAGGCAGCTGGCTGCGTGGAGCTGTGTACTACTTTAAGATCGCAGTGGCTCTGGCTGTAGCCGCCATCCCTGAGGGTGCGCAAATGTTAACTTATATTTTTCTCTTTGCCATAGCCAAATTATTTAAATCTCCTTTTCTCAGGAATGCTATATGTTGGGATCCAGATGTCTGGAAACTTTTTGACAATCTAAAATTAAAATATGTACCTACAGAACAGAATATTTTAGGATTTTGAAAAATGTAAAACATAAGGAAAAATGTAAAGTTAGGACAAAATGAAGAAAAGATTCAACTTTTTTTGTTGTTGTTATGGACCCTTTCACATTCCTGGGTTCTCAGAAGTGGAAATCGTCATAGTTTGGTGAACTTCAATAGTGGTAAACAGAGCAACAAATACAATTTTATGAATATAAATATACTGCATAAAGTATAATTTCTGTGTTCCCATTTACTCCAATAGCAAAAGTAAAACAGAAACATTATGACTTTACAAAAGAGGACAACATATTAAGAGAATAATTATGTTGGGCATATAAATTACTTAAGTTTAGCAATTTTGTGTTTTTGTCATTTTATATATTTTTTAATATATCTATGTTTTTTTGTTTTTTTTTAATAAGTTTTATCCAGTTTTAGTTATTTCAGTACATCAAGTTAAACTAAATGAAAACTAGAAATGTTGCATTGGCGACAAGCTGGAATAAAATAACTTTAGGTTTTTGTTAATATTTTTCTTTGATTTCAGTTAGTGCTTATTTTTATTTCAAATAACAAAAATGTGTTTTATGGTTTTAGTTTTATTAACTATAATAACTCTGACACAGCATTATCTAATATTTTGTTGAATTACTGTGGAAACGGGTCATATCTGTGAAAACGATCTATTAATCTAATTTATGACATGATAATGTGAATCTGAATGAAAATTTAGTATATATTTATTCTTGCATGTAGATGACTTTTTAATAACTAATTGGCTCTTTAATATATACTGTGCAGCATTCTTTCCAGTTGTCATTATACTAAACTGAACCCAAATGCAAACCATTTCAAATGATTAAAAAACAACACATACAAAACCTCTATCCTATTCCATAATCTGCCGTTTGCATAATTTCCTGCTAGATCATATAATTTGAGCCTCAAATTCGCCATTTTTGTACCTCATTCATGTGAAACACATCATATCTGTGAAGAGGATCTATTAATCAAATTTGTGACATGTTCATGTGAATTCTTTTGTACAAAACGTCAGATACATTTTGGCTAATTCTTAAAGGGGTCATATAACGTTGTTAAAAGGACATTATTTTATTTGTATTTGGTGTAATGCAATGTGTTTATGTGGTTTAAGGTTTAAAAAAACACATTATTTTCCACATACTGTACATTATTGTTGCTCTACTATGCCCCGCCTTTCTGAAATGCGTCGATTTTTACAAAGCTCATCGTTCTGAGAAGCGAGGTGTAATAAATAATAAACTAGGTATTTGTTGCATCCATTGGGGACATAATTACTGATTATAATGACTTATACTGTCTTTTTATGCGTCGCGTTGCATTGCGCTGCGTAAACATGACCATGTCTGCATTTGTGATTGGAGAAACGACAAACAACAAGCACTACTCTACACTGCTCAAAACTCGCGTTTGAATAGTCAGTAGCAGAAACATACTTACAGGCTGTGAGTCAGAAGTGCCAGACTGTCCTTACAAAGTTGGAATTGCCCCACTTTATAGAAACAGCCAATGTGCAAGCCAGCATTGTAGGCTACTATCCTCCCAGGTTCAGGAAATAGTCCTCTGTAAAATGCGCTGCACACACTCTAATATTTGGATTGTACTGTTCTGGAACAGTGTTGTAAATACAACTTAACCACTGATTTCTAGTTGTGTCCTCTTTTGGAAGCCCACACAAAGCACTTCCACTTTCACAACGAAACACTGCGTCTCCAGGACAGGGCGCCAGGGGCAGCAACAATACTACAGCGAGAGTAATAGTTCCGCCCTCTTTCTTTGCATATACGTTTGGGCAGTGTTTTGCAAATCTCCCCACACCATGCCGTAGACATGTGGGGCCGTGTTTGAATGAACTGTTTTAGGGGTGCGTGGCAGAGTCTTAACTTTTATAAAGAATATCTCTTTGGTTTTGAGACTTTAGTCTTTGCATCTTCAGGGATCTTATCTATGCACAAACAGCTTGTAACACTCCAAAGAGAAAGGAAAACTTGAAATCACATCATTTGACCCCTTTAAATGATTCTTGTGAACATGAACATCAGGTTTTACTTGCTGCTTTCATCAAAGCAAACAATTTTTAAATATAGTAAATGCTAAAAAAAATTACATTTGTATTGTAATTGCTGATAAAATACCATTAAATAGTTAAATAACTTACAAATATTTCAGCTATTTTAATATTTTATTAAATTAGAAAAAAGTGCATAATAGAAACCCACTGTGTTATAAAGCTTCCTGAAAATTACATTTCATATACATAAAAATATAGCATTTAAATATACACGGGTTGTTTCATTTTCATAAGAAATTAAAGAAAGGATCTAGAGAAATATTGTTTAATATCTCATTGTAAAATAGTACATTTTACTGTGCTCCACTCCTCTCCCTTTTCTCGCAACTTACTCACTGAAGTCTTTGTTCTTTCTCACAGGTCTACCTGCTGTCATTACCACATGCCTGGCTCTTGGCACACGCCGCATGGCCCGTAAAAATGCTATAGTCCGTTCCCTCCCATCTGTAGAGACACTTGGCTGTACCTCCGTCATCTGCTCTGACAAAACAGGCACTCTCACAACCAACCAGATGTCTGTCTGCAGGGTGAGAGAGACTTGTGTCCATTGTGTCCATTGCAACAGTTTTACTCTAATACTTAAATAATACTTATAATAAAAAATTCTAATAGTGTATAATAATTCTAACAGATGCGTTGTGGGATTTTATTATTCTATGATAGCTGGAAGTTTAATAACATTGAATTGATGCTTGAAAATCAAACTTACTAATCAAGTTCAAGTTTATTTGTATAGCGCGTTTTACGATACAAATCGTTGCAAAGCAGCTCTACAGGAAATTACGTTTCCACAATATATTTATATATTGCAGAACCTTAATATATTTAACTTATGGCAAAATTTGGTAATTCCGTATGTTGTCTGAGCGTTGGCATCCTCTGAGGTCCTCTGAGGGGTTGGCATCATCTTTTCTCAGGTGTTCGGTCATCTCAGATCATTTAAGGGTTGGATCCAGACTGAAGCTTCTGTAATTCCTAGTTACCATGGGATGTTAATCCCGTGGCAGAAATAGAGAAACAAATAGAGACATAATTAGCGTAGCTGCTGTTCCATCTAAGCAAAAATGATTTGTTCAACCCAAGCTAAAGAATAATAATAATGTACATTTGATCAGATATAACTGCAGTACAAGATTATAAGATGTATTATGTGAATGCTTGGCTAAAGAGATGTGTCTTTAATCTAGATTTAAACAGAGAGAGTGTGTCTGAACCCCGAACGTTAACAGGAAATGCTATTCCAGAGTTTGGGAGCCAAATGTGAAAAACCTCTACCTCCTTTAGTGGACTTTGCTATCCTAGGTACTACCAAAAGTCCAGAGTTTTGCGACCTTAGGGAGCGGGTTAGATTGTAGCGTGGTAGAAGACAAGTTAGGTACGCAGGAGCTAAACCTAAATGATACGGAACCTAATAGGTAGCCAGTGCAGAGACTGTAAAATTGGGTTAATATGATCATATTTTCTTGACCTGGTAAGAACTCTAGCTGCTGCATTTTGGACTATCTGTAGCTTGTTTATTGAAGATGCAGGACAACCAGCCAGGAGTGCATTACAGTAGTCCAGTCTAGAGGTCATGAATGCATGAACTAGCTTTTCTGCATCAGAAACAGGTAGCTTTCAGGTAGCAATGTTTTTAAGATGGAAGAATGCTGTTTTTGTAACATGGGAAATATGATTTTCAAAGGACAAGTTGCTGTCTAATATAACACCCAGGTTTTTGACTTTAGAGGACGTAACAGTGCATTCGTCTAGTTGTAAATTGCAATCCAAGAGATTCTGTGTAATGTTTTTTGGTCCAATAAGTAATATCTCATGTGTGTTTGTGTGTTTGTGCATGCATGGCTGTGCATGTGTGTTTGTCTGGGTGCAGATTTTTATTGTGGACGTCGTCGCAGGTGAGAGGTGTTTACTGAACGAATTTACAGTAACTGGATCTACTTACGCCCCTGAAGGAGAAGTGTGAGTTTTATTTCACATCTAACTACTCTCACATACACACACACACACACACACTCACAGGAATCTCTTCTGAACTAACCTGTGGTTTGTCTAAACATTTATGTGATGTCTTTCTTAAGATTTTTCTCTTTTCCTAATCAATCCCTTTTTTTCACTTTACCCATTATTTTCTGTTTTCAGTCCTGAATTCTCTATTTACAGTCCTCTTCCAATCCCTCCCATCCTCTTTTTGTCTCTGTTTCAGGTATAAGGACGGTGTAATGGTATGCTGCAGTCAGTATGAAGGGCTGGTGGAAATGGCCTCTATCTGTGCCCTGTGTAACGACTCTTCGCTGGATTACAACGAGGTGCGTGTGCACATCTACATACTCTTTATGTCGTGATGAAGCTTAGAGACCTGATTTTCTCTGTATTTCCTCTCAGAGTAAAGGTGTGTTTGAGAAAGTGGGAGAAGCGACTGAGACGGCTCTCTGTTGTCTGGTGGAGAAGATGAACGTGTTTGACACGGACATGAGAGGCCTTTCACCTGCTGAAAGAGCCACCGCCTGCTGCTCAGTGAGTCTTCACATAGTAATATGTTGGCCCATACAGAATCTCCACTGAGTGACAGCAGTATGATATAGTATATTACATGTAGAACTATTTTAAACAAAATTTTTCTAACTCTGTATTAGTTATATTATTTTTATATGATAATTATACATTTATTTTATTAGTGTATTATTATATTATTTTGAATATGTTTAATCTTTTAGATATATTATTAGTATTTTTATTTATGAATTATTTCATTATATGTCAGCTACTCTGGCACAACAGATTTAATCACATTTCAAATGCACTTTAAAATATTCTCTTTATTCTATATAGTTTGTTTGTCAAGAGTAGATTAATGCACATTTTTGCATGAGACATTTTTACAGGGAGAGAAAAGTTGCTTTTTCAATGTTTGTAAAACTTCACCCTCAAGGAACTGAAAACACAACACCGGATTTTTTTCATCAGTCAAGAAAATCTGAAAAAAGTGTGCAGATTCTGTGTGGATCTAATAAATGGTTTATTTGGTGGAGTTTGGTTTACAGGATGTTTTTTTTTAGAATTCTGCTGCTTGTGAAATTACAGTCACTAATGATAGTGAGTTAAAGAAACCATCTAGAATGTATTCCCTCCACCACTTCTCTCTCAAACACATGCTTCTTCTCTCAGGTCATAAAGCAGTTAATGAGGAAAGAGATGACTCTGGAGTTTTCTCGAGACAGGAAGTCCATGTCTGTTTTCTGCTCTCCAAACAAACTCACTCGCTCTGCTTCAGGTGCCAAGATGTTTGTCAAGGTCTGGTTTTCATCTTTCTTTAAAGCTTTCTCTTTTTCCATTCCTTTCATTTTGAATTTTTGCTGGAGGATCACTGAATATAACTGTAACTGTATCTTTAAACAAAATAGACTAATACAAAAACAACCTATTTTAGCAAGAACAAATGTTTAAGAGACAAAATGCATGCGGAATTGTGAGGAAGTTGAGGATAAAGTTCAAGAATCGAAAACCAATTAATAGTTGTAATAGGAATTAAAATCCATAAATAACATCAAAAGATAAAATGCATGTAGAATTGTAGATGGATGGGCAATGATACATTTCACACCACGAGAACCAATTAATATTAAGAAGCGATTAAGAAAAGTCAAAAGTGACACTAAAGGCATTTTTAATGTTTAAAAAAAAAAAATCATGATTACAAATGCTGTTCTTTTCAACTTTCTATTCATCAAATAATCCAGAAAAAAATGCATCACTATTTCCACAAAAATATTAAGCTTCAGAACTGTTTTCAACATTGATAAAATCAGATAAAATCAGCATATTCGAATGATCAGGATCATGTGACACTGCTAAAAGTGTGTATATATATATATATATATATAACAACAATGTCCAAGTAAAGTGGGACTGGAAATCACAATCGTTACATTCCTAAAGATTCCCATCTCTAATTTTGAGCTGATGCGCCACTTTAAAAGGCACAAAGACATTTTAAATGTTGGCTGCTGAATGTCAACTTGTTATATAATCTTTTTTAATCCTGACTTCATAGGGGGCGCCAGAGAGTGTGCTGGAGCGTTGCCGCTGGATACGGGTAGGAGGTGGTACACGGGTACCGCTGACCTCTGACCTAAGGGAGCAGCTCTTAAGCACAGTAAGAGAGTGGGGCTCGGGACGTGATACACTTCGCTGCCTTGCCATGGCAACTAGAGATTCACCCCCTGACCCTCGAACCCTGAACGTAGAGAACTGTGCAACCTTCACAGAATATGAGGTGAGCAAATCATGAGTATTTAAAATATTTAAAAATGTATATTTGAGTGCTATAACTTGAACACATTTTGTTGTCTCTCACAGTCGGACTTGACATTCGTAGGCTGTGTGGGAATGTTAGATCCACCGAGGAAGGAGGTACTGAATGCAGTGCGTATGTGCAGACAGGCTGGTATACGGGTCATTATGATCACAGGTGGGTTAAACACACACACAAAGGGATAGTTCACCCAAAAATTAAAATTTTGCCATCATTTACCTACCCTTATGTCCTTCCAAACCTTTGGTTAATTTTGACTTTATTTTGGAGTCGGCACCCATAGCCTTGTCCCATCTTGTGAACCTTTCCCAATCATGCTCCCCCTCGCTCTCTCCCACTTTGCTTCCTGTCAACTAACTGTCCTATTAAAATAATAGGCAAAAAATTGTGTTTTTGGATCTTCTGTTCTGAGTTTTGGTTACCTGGCCTTTTTAAAGAAGGATAGAACCCTTCAGTTTTCATTCAAAATATCTTGTGTTTTGAAGATTAACCAAAGTCTTATGGGTTTGGAACAATTTTATGACAGAGTTGAGGGTAAGGCATTACAAGCAATGCTAGTTATGTAATCTGATTACCTTTTTCACATAACTTGTAGAGTAATGCATTACTTTTAAATTTACAATAAAAGATCTGTTACTTTGTTTTCCCGTTTATTCACTGACATCATTCCTGTTCCAATGCAGAGGCACTTCCTTCAGCCTGAGGCTTGTTCATTTCACTTTTGGTGTGAAAGGGCCTTTCCAATTGCCAAAAATGTAACTTTTGTTTTTAAAAACAAATAAACAAACCCAGCCCAGGTGTCAAAAAGTAACACAAAAGCAATGTAATGCATTACTTTCCATAAATAGTAACTACAGTAAGTAACACAGTTAGTTACTTTTTTATGGAGTAATGCAATATTGTAATGCATTACTTTTAAAAGGAACTTTTCCCAACACTGCGTGAGGGTGAATAAATGATGACAGTTTTGGTTGAACTTACCCTTTAAATCTCAAAGTGTAATCTCAGTGACAAATATAATTCCAAATACAAGACAGTCTGTTATGTAATTGTGCCTGGGCAGGATAAACACAAACAAATATGCATGTGAATGTCAATCTAAGGTCTTCTTCCTGTGTTGGTTTGTCTAGGTGACAATAAGGGCACTGCCCTGTCTATCTGTCGTCGAGTTGGCATCATTACTGAACAGGAGGAAGAGGAAGCTGAAGGTGGGCCGTTTGGCAGCGGCCTCACAGGACGGGAGTTCGATGAGCTGCCTCCCCACCTGCAGCGACAGGCCTGCCGCACCACCCGCTGTTTTGCCCGCGTCGAGCCAACGCACAAGAGCCGCATTGTAGAATATTTGCAAAGCCTCAATGATATCACAGCGATGGTAAGTGTTACCAGACGTATGAGAGTGCAAAAGTGCAAAAAACTTAAATTCATGAACGCTTGTGTTTTCTGTCCAGACGGGTGATGGTGTGAATGATGCCCCAGCTTTGAAGAAGGCTGAGATTGGCATTGCTATGGGCTCAGGCACGGCTGTGGCTAAATCTGCTTCAGAGATGATCTTGGCAGACGATAACTTTTCAACCATCGTAGCTGCAGTGGAGGAGGGCCGAGCCATTTACAACAACATGAAACAGTTCATCCGTTACCTCATTTCGTCTAACATTGGAGAGGTAGTCTGGTATGTACAGACAAAAATCACTAAAGCCATGGTCACACTATACTTTAAATTTGTAATAAACAGTTGTAATATGATGTCACACTCATATTTTCAGAAAAACACCTCCAAAATATGTGTAAAGGAAATCTTTCACTCTCACATGAAATTACATTTGCGAAAGAACAAAGTTTCCAGTTTCAAAGAACACAAAAACATTTTTAAAACATCTCATATTTTTTTCCATCACCATGTCCCCTTAGCGCAGATTCCCAATTACACAGATTCCCATTGAAATGACTGGATTTCTTCTGCAACATTAGCATTTTAAGCATTGTATTTTTCTCACTATCTCTCAGTATTTTCCTCACCGCTGCTTTGGGAATGCCTGAGGCTCTGATCCCAGTGCAGTTGCTTTGGGTCAATCTGGTGACGGATGGTTTCCCAGCTACTGCTCTCGGCTTCAACCCCCCTGACCTGGACATCATGTCCAGACCCCCACGCTCACCTAGAGAACCACTCATTTCGGGTTGGCTCTTCTGCAGATACCTCATCATCGGCTGTGAGTCATTTACACACATCACTCCTTGTTATTAAGATTAAAAACTTTCATTAGTATATAGGATAATGTTATTGATCAGGTTAGATCAGATTCTGTAATACACAAGTGCAGTCATTTCACTTAATGATGCAGAAAAAACCCTGGTCTTACCCCCTCTTCTTAGGGTATCCACTAGGGGTGTAACGATACACAAATATGACGGTCCGGTACTTACCTCGGTTTTAATGTCACGGTTCGGTATAATTTCAGTACAACAGGGGGGATAAAACTAAACTTGTTTTTTTTTTTTTCTTAAATAAACAGTGGTTTACTGAACAACTTGCTCTTTCTTTAAATACATTGTTATAGATACATTTTCTTAGTGATACAAATCTACCTCAGCTTATGCTTAAAACTATAGGGAACTTTTACATTATAAGGTTACAATTAGGCCTAACAACTTAACCCAAACTTAAATGTAATTACTATTTATTTTTAAATAGATGATCAACACAAAACTTAAAAAAAAATGTATGCAAACATGTAAATTGCACATAATGCAGTTTTTAAATTCACTTATAAATAATAACATTTCTAGGTTATTTGTTAAAATATACTCAATTACACAATGGCTGTCATAGCAGGTTTCATAGCAGATTAATTTAAACATACATTAAGTAAGACTAACAGGTTTAGTAAAATATAATGAGTATATAGTGTAATATTTCGTGAAATGCTCCTCTCTAGACTTCATTTCTCTAGTGAACTAACGACGAGCTGTGGACACTGATGACTTGCTGAGGTAAATGAAATGCTATGTGACATTTTATTTCCATGCTGTTTTGTTGATGTCTTTCCGCGGTTGAAACACCGATTGTGTGATTGCATGAGGCATGAGATGTTCAGTCATGTTTATTCGAGTTAAAACTAGTGGTACAGAGGAAGGAATGATCGTGTTCACTCACGCTCCGTTCTGCGCAAGTTGCACGTTTCTGAACCGTCCCAGAAGCGGCTCTCCGAGGCGTTTATACAGCAATCTGTCAAGCCACAAAGACTGTCAAAATACCGTTTATTATTTGAATTTCCTGAAAAAAAAAAATACTGCATTCGTTCGGTACACATGCATATCGAACCGAAAGACTCGTACCAAAACGGTTCTTCAGAAAACAAATTAAGAAAAAACAAAGACAGAAAAATATAATTTTGATGAAATCCGAGAGCTTTCTGACCCTGCATAGACATCAGCAGAACTACCTCGTTCAAGGCCCAGAAAGGTAGTAAGGACATTGATAAAATAGTCCATGTGACATCAGTGGTTCAACCATAATTTTATGAAGCTGTAAGAATACTTTTTGTGTGCAAAGAAAATGAAAATAACGACTTTATTCAACAATTTCTTCTCTTCGTGTCAGTCTTCGATGCACGTTCACGAGAGCACCACGATGCATGCAAGTGATGCTGCTGACACAGGAGCCGGTGTTCTGATATAGGACGTCCATCTCTCTTAGTTCATCGTCTGTATATTCAGGTTCAAATAAGTAAACCACCTCAGCACCACACACATGCAAACCACTGATGTCACATCTATTTTAACAATGCCCTTACTACCTTTCTGCGCCTTGAACGCAGTGGTTGCGTTGCTCTCTACGGAGGGTCAGAAAGCAGTCAAATTTCATCAAAAATATCTTAATCTGTGTTCCAAAATGAATGAAGGTCTTTAGGAACGACGTGAGGGTGAGTAGTTAATGACAGAATTGTAATTTTGGATGAACTAACCCTTAGTTCAACCCTAAGTAAGAATATAATGGATATGTAATATAGTGCATATCTGTCACACCACATTAAAAAGTATCAATAGCTATGTTTCCATCCACCTATTTTTATGCGCATTTTTGAATATCGCATAAAAAAAATACTGGATGGAAATGCCAAGATGCACATAAAGTCTTAAAATGCACATAAAAAACTTGAGTAGGATAAACTTTTCATTCGATAAGAAAAAATTTGCACAAACTATGATGGAAACACATTTACCGAATAAATTCCTCTATGCGCATTGAAAAAGTCATGTGACTTTGCACTATGAGACGGGATAACATGACTAACCAGCAGACTGATCTCGTTCACAGTATCTATATGTTGTTTTGGTCATTCTGAAATGCTTGAGCAAAGTCTGTCGTCAAAGTATTTCTGTAGAGCAACTGTGTTCCCAAACAGCTGGCATCCACCTCTGAAAGCAATGACCGCATTTATTGTGTTTCGTCTGCTCGCTCTGAGGCGCAAGTAATTTATCATATATGAAAATTATTATATTCAGTGCCTTCTCCTAGTTTTCTCAGTGATGTTTAGTGCCAGTTTACCAGGAAGTGATGATTTTGTTCTCTTTGGATCGTTGGATGGAAACGGTGCTTTATTCGCAAATGTTTATGCGATATTCCATTTTTGCACATAAATTTAATTTGAATCTTTGGATGGAAACATAGCTAATATAGGAGACGCGGTCTACAAGTAAAAGTGAAATTGTTGTTCATGCATTAACAGAAAACAGCATAGACTAAAAGACTGATCTTGGAATTTCAGAATCAATATTGGTTCATTAAAATGAAGATCAATTCTAATTGATTAACCAGTATTGTCAACACAGCCGAAGTAAATACAAGAGAACATTCAACGGGCTGAACTTTCTTACACTCTCTTTCAGACCATTAATTAAATTTAAAGAACCAGTGAACTCACTCTGAATGTTAAGTTGCATTGCCATCTCTGTCTCTCTCTCTGTTTTGCAGGTTATGTTGGGGCAGCAACAGTTGGAGCTGCTGCCTGGTGGTTCATGGCAGCTCATGATGGACCAAAGCTCACTTTCTACCAGCTGGTAATAAAAAAATAAGTTCTCAAAAACAAAACCATTTACTGCAGTGTCAAAGAGTACAATTTGGAGTCTTGTTTTGTCTTAAACCAGAAGGTTTTAATTTTTATTGATGCTGTATTATTGTCAATATCATTTTTCTCTGTTGTTTCTTCTATAGTCTCACTATCTGCAGTGCAGTGAAGGTCATGCTGAGTTTGCAGGAGTGCAGTGCTCAGTGTTCGAGTCTCCATACCCCATGACTATGGCGCTGTCTGTGCTGGTCACTATAGAGATGTGCAATGCCCTCAACAGGTATGTGATTTAAAAAAAATCTTGTAATGACAGAAAATCACTGCTGAATGTGGAGAATAGCATACATGGCACATATATACAATTTTGACTTGGGATTTCATGTCAAAAAAACGTGCACTATTTTTTTAATTATTTGTATACAGTACATTGTACACCAGTGTGTTGTATATCTAATACATACTCTATCATTCAACATTTTGGGGTCTTTCTGATTTTTTTAATGGTTTTAAAACAAATCTCTTATGCTCACCAAGACTGCATTTATTTGATCAAAAATACAGCAAAATAAATAATATTGTGAAATACTATTACAGTTTAAAATAGAAATTGTTAATTTGAATATATTTTAAAATGTAATTTATTCACGTGATGGCAAAACTGAATTTTCAGCATCATTACTCCATTCTTCAGTGTC
The DNA here is from genome assembly GCF_936440315.1 of Barbus barbus. Classification (NCBI taxonomy): domain Eukaryota; kingdom Metazoa; phylum Chordata; class Actinopteri; order Cypriniformes; family Cyprinidae; genus Barbus; species Barbus barbus. Next base: position 12,828,171 of record NC_136735.1, on the reverse strand, counting down.
ACATGATTCTTCAGAAATCATTCTAATATGCTGATTCATTGCTCAAGAAACATTTCTTATTATTAGGAATGCTGAATACAGTGCTACTTATTATTTTTGTGGAAACCATGATGCATTTTTTTAGGATTATTTAATTAATAGAACATCATTTACTGGAAATTGAAAGGTTTTAATTTCTTTCCAAAAAAAGGTCATTGACCCCAAATCTTTAAATGGTAGTGTAAATACATTTAAATAAATGTCATAAATGTAATTTAGATTTTGAAACCATGTTTGTTTGAACAGTGATCATACTGAAAACGGCAGAACTTTCTACCTATGTTTGACTTTAAGACAGCAGGGAAACGTGAACTGCTCTTATTGTTTTTGTGTGTTTATGTTTCAGTTTGTCAGAAAATCAATCTCTACTCAAAATGCCTCCATGGTCAAACCCCTGGCTGGTGGGAGCCATCTGTCTCTCCATGGCCCTACACTTTCTCATCTTATATGTGGACCCTCTTCCTGTAAGTATGCATCTGTGTGCTCGAAAGTTTGGAAAGATAATGCAGCACAATCTCAGAAAAATGCTTGGGCATAATGAGGAATGTGAGAAATGTGTGTGTTTAAAAGGGTTGCAAAAGTCCGGGAATTTTCAAGACTGGAAACTTTCCATGGGAATTAACTGGAATATATGGGAATTAACGGGAATAAATGGGAATTAACAGGAAAATATGGGAATAAACTGAAAATTTGCTAAATTGCAGGAACTGGGAACTAGTTGAGAAAACAAATCTTGCAGCAAATCTTATTTAAAACAACCAGATTAAATACAATTTCAGTTTAATTTCTTTCTACACACTGCTCATTTCACACAAAGCACACTGCTTACTGCAGGGCTAGAGGCCACACCCCCTACACACACTGTGATTTCCTCCATAACATGCACAGATCATTTCTTAAATCCTGCACACATAATATCAAAATGTCCATCTTGGTAAATATTCATGTAAATTACATTACATTCTTTAGGGTCTTAATGAAAAGTCTATAACATACTTTTTAACCTGTAAAAATCAGCTCTGTTTTCATCAAGCCGTTTTTTAGTCCATGTTGCTTTAAATGCCCATGATTCTGTTAGCCCCACCCCTCTCTTCCGTGGTTTGATGAGCAGTGCTGTTTACTTTAGCCGTGAAACTAATTATAGAGTGGGGGAACTATGACGTCACTTATATGCTGATGACAAAAAGCCAATGAGTGCCCTTGACAAAAAGCCAATAGGATTTTTCCATAGGCTTTTGGATTATCGTAAAAAATAAGCTCTGTGTTCAATCATAGTTCATGAAATTTACATGTTTTGTCCATCAAGATAATCTTCACAGAATAATATAACTTTGACGAATTTTGAAGCCTAAATAAAAGCACCAGAACTGAAAAACTAAACTTAGGCTATAAATGAACTACAGCGCCACGGTCGCTTGCCATCAACGTCACCAGCACCACGCTCACGACAACTTTTTCAAAATTATTTTAAACGTTCAGTGAAAAGGATTTACTCTGTATATGAATTTTAATCCACGCTACATGAACCTTTTCATATAAACTGAAATAAATACAAAACTAGAGCCAATCTAAAACTGAAATGAGACATTAGTAATAAATAGTATAGTGAATAAATGAAATAATCTTTTAAAGCACATATTTCTGTACACTTTGAAACAAGGTGCATTAAAAGTCAATAAACTCTTAATATGAATTAAAAACGTATCGCCATGTATTTAATCTTTTAAATGACAGCAGAGTGAGTGAGTTTTTGGATATGGTAAGATTAAACTTAATTTAGTGAACCACATTTCAGCTCTCATTTTGTTAGGGTGGTTACACAAACTGTTATTGTATCCTTGCTTCTAGGAAATCCTCAGTCTATATTCTTTCTAACAGCTTCATGTGGCCGTAAACATTTCATTTTAACGTGACTTTAAGCAGTATGCATCATTAAAGTTTCACTTTAACCGCGTAAAGCTGGCAAATGTGGTGTTTACATGTAATAATTGTAATATGAGTTTACCTTACGGTACGAACCCAGAGTCTCCGCATCAGTAAGCGATAAAACGAGCATCTTCCCTCCGAAGACATTTCAGGGCAAAGCAAAAAAAAACATTGACAAACAACAATATAAAATGCGGGAAACTATTCATTGGTTATTCTAAAATTAATTGTAATACAAATTATACTACAACAGGAAAATACTGTAAATTGATAAACTGTTCGGCGTGATGACGTTGAATGTCTCCGACAGTGCCTGTAGTCCCATTTAACAATTTGCTAGCAACCGTCTTTTTTAAGAAACAGCTTAAAATCACGAGTGGGGTGTAACTGGTGTTTTATGTCGTAGAGTAAAACGTGAAACCATCTTGAGCTTGTGTGAACCACGGACCTTATTTAAGGGATTTAACCAAAATCCCATTCAAAAAACCCATTGACTCTGGGACGATGGAACCGGAAGTGCTAAAATGCTAACTCCCGGGTTTTCGCCTACAAAGTGACATCATAGTTCCACCACTCTATTAGGAAAGGCGATTTGCAAAGATTCATAAAGTTATACTCACTTCTGTAAATGAAGCTGGATCACGAATGATTCACACAAACATAGAGGCATTTATACAGATCAGGATCGGCGCATTCCCTTCAAATCGAAAGTAACGTTAATCCTCTTCAGACTTCAAATGACTTCAGCGGCTCAGAAGTCGGGAGTAAATGATGACTGCTATATTCATTATTACATACAACAATTAAACACTTCAATTGCTTAATCGGAGACATCTTGTCTTCCCCTGCACCGGAGCTGACACAATGGCAGACGGCTCTCAGCTCACTCAGGTGGTAAGACGGTCTAAGGTATCCTTGTCAATTAACTATCGTGGATGGGGTCTGTACAGAACTACGTCATTCTGACAGTAATCTCAGAACAGCCAGATTTGAGAGAGGGGATTTATTTTTTATTTTTTTAAACCACTGGATGGATTTTTATCATTATAGGATGGATGTGTGTACACACTTCCAACACACATTTATGTTCAAACAACTTGAAAAGTGAATTTGTGCTGTGTGTAATATACTGTGCAACTAAATTAAGCTATACCATTGTAAAAACAAATACACTGATTGAACAAACATTTAGGTGAGATAATAATAAAACAAAAGTCTAAAAATGACCCTCCCCCAGACACAATCCCCTCCAGTCACCTAAGAGGGGGATTCCCTCTATTTTCTCTGAAGCCACACTTGCTGCATTTGAGCCCAAAGACTACATCTAAGTTTCGATATTCTAAATATATTTGATCTATGGGATTCAAGTTTAACTAGTAAATAATACCAAAATGTGTTTATACAGTAGCTAGCTAGCCAGTAAATCAAGATATGAAAAATCTAAGCGAGTTAGCACTATTTCATTGACAATTTATGAGATATGTGCTAGCTAGCTCAAGCTGTGATGCTCTTTCTGCTAGCCAGTTTTCGGTTATCATACAGAAGTACAGTACTTGTCAAACGTTTGGACACATTACTATTTTTAATGTTTTTAAATGTTGCATATCTTTTGTTCATCAAGCCTTCACTTATTTGTTTAAAAATACAGAACAAAACAGTAAAATTGCGCAATATTACAATTTAAAATAATGGTTTTCTGTTTTAATATTCTTTAAAATATAATGTATTTCTGTGATGCAAAGCGGAATATTGAACATCATTACTCCAGTCTTCAGTGTCACATGATTCTTCAGAAATCATTCTAATATTCTGATTTATTATCAATTTTGGAAACAGTTGCGCTGCCATTCAAAAGTTTGGGGTCAGTATCTTTTCTCTTTTTTTTTTTTTTAAATAAATTAATACTTTTATTCAACAAGGATGTGTTAAATTAATAAAAAAGTACTAGTAAAGACTTATATGGTTAGAAATGATTTATATTTTGAATAAACACTGTTCATAAGTTTTTATTCATCAATAAATCCTGAAAAAGCATCACAGATTCCCCCCAAAAAATATCCAAAAATGACATTTTTTTTATTTGAATTAGTTTACATGCATGTGAGTCTATGATCAAACAAAATGTTTATATTTACGTTTGTATATGATACAGTTATATAACTTTCTCCAAATTTCCAATTAATTCCCATAAATTCCTGGTAAGTTTCAAACTTGGAATATTTTCCAGTAAGTTTTCCACCCCTTTGCAACTTGTGCGTGCCTGTCTGCCATAAACCACAATGAAAGCAGTTGCCAAATCAGTCAGTGATCCAATAATGATTTGCTATTAATTTCACTGATGATGAAAGGCTTCCCAAAAAAACGAAGGAAATGACTGAGGGTATAATACAGTAATTCATAACCCCCTCATACCTTTATGGAATATTTGTCATTATTTATAGTACCGGTCAAAAGTTTTATACTCACCCAGGCTACATTTATTTGACCAAAATACAGTAAAAACAGTAATATTGTGAAATACCCTTCAAATTTAAAATAACGGTTTTCTTTTTTTTTTAAATATATTTTAAAATATAATTTATGTCTATGATAGCAATGCTGAATTTTCAACATCATTACTCCAGTCTTCAGCGTCACATGATCCTTCACAAATCATTTTAATATGCTGATTTGGTGTTCAGTATTATTTAACGAATACAAAGAACAGCATTTATTAGAAATAGGCTTTCGGTAACAATTTAAAAGCCTTTACTGTTACTTTAGATTAATTTAATGCATCCTGTCACAGCTGTCTGCTGGAGTCCCCATAACAGCCACCAGAGGGCATTCCTTCTGGATTATAGTTTGTCTGTCACTTAACATAGTTTGTCTGTCACTTAATTTCCCGAAAGTGTTATGTTACTATGAAGCAGGGAGGGAACGCCAAGCATTTCACGTCTCCTTATAAAGAATGAAGCTGCGTCAAAGATTTGAATCAGTCATCTCACTTCAGGTGTTTTATTGTGACGTATGAAGCCTCAAACGTCATCAGTCACGTGATCACAGAGATTTGATTCAAGCCTCGAAAGCCTCGTCTTTCAAACCAGTCTGCTTCAATAGAGTAAAACAGGCTTTGGAGCCTCAGTGTCAAACGTCCCATCTCTAATTAAAACTGCACTTGGATCTTCAATGTTTTCCACGAGTAATTTCGTGACAGAATACTGACACCAAAGTCAGATCCAGCAATTGGGTTCAGTTTTGTTTTTGGACCATGGACATTTGGATTCTTTCTCCAGCTTCTAAAAGGGAGAGGAGGGCATGTCTTCAGATGTTGGCAACATTACGTCAACAGGGGCTAGGAGTAGGGTGCCTAGCTCAGATGTTTTGGACCATGGTGGTGGGTCTGGAGCTTTGCGATACTGAGCTTTATAATATTTTCAATGAATGCCTTGATAACCCCTTGCCTCTGTGGGAGATGGAAGGACTTAAGACTCGATTAGTGCGGTTTCACTGACTATCTCAGTTACCGCAGCCTAATAGTACCATCAGGTCAGTCAGTGCCCATGGCAGACCCCATGGAGAAGACCGAATCTGCCACTGCATCTCTGGAGGACAGTGAGGCTTCATTGTCTATGTCTCAGAAACGAAGGTCGAGAAGGAGGAGGGCAGCAAAGTCGACTCCAGTGGTCCCAAGTCCGGTGGTCCTGGAGGACCCGACTCCTGTGGTCCCAAGTCTGGTGGTCCTGGAGGACCCGACTCCGGTGGTCTCAGTGGTTAATACAGAGCCCCCCGATTTCACTGCTGCTCCCATAATCAAGAGGGCAGTCTTTGCCTTTCACCTCATGGCTGTTCTGCATGCATGGGCCACTTCAGATTCCACTAGAGGGCCCGCTCCAGTCCGGGAGCCCTCAGAGTCCACTCATGAACCTGCTCCAGTCCAATTCTATGCATGACTTAAAGGGCATTTTATGTCAAACCTAGTCTTACAACCGGGTGAACGTCCAGCTGGTGCAACCGGCCCCAGGAGTCCATTCCTGAGCCTACTCCAGTTTCTCCTGAAGTGGTGGCGTCCGCTGCAGAACCTCCCTTCAGCTCCTCTCTGGGTGGTGGTGCCCACTCCTGAACTGTCTGTCTGCCCTGTTATGGTCAAGGAGACCATTGCTGAACTGTCTGCCTGTCCTGTTACGGACATAAAGGATGTTACTAACCTGTCTGTGCTCTTAGTTCTGCCTGATCCGCCTTGGTGGTCTCCTGCATCTTCAGCTCTGCTGAAGTGGTCATCAACTCCATTCTGGAGGTCATCGGTGGGCCCTGGTGGTCTCCCGCTCTGCCGACCCCATCTTGGCCTCCTGCCCTGCCAGCCCCACTTTAGCCTCCTGCACAGCTGGCCCTGCCTTGGTTCCACAGTCTACCTCTGGACCCAGGCCCTTTTTCACCACACGGGCCTAGCCCACCATCCCTCCCACTGATCCACCTCCATTCCACCTCCCTCCTGGACTTCTTTGATGCAGGTAGAGCATCTGGAATCCGCTCTTTAAAGCGGGGGTCATGTCACAGCCATCTGCTGGAGTGCCCATAAAAGCCACCAGAGGGCATTCCTTCTGCATTATAATTTGTCTGTTCCTAGTCTCAGCCTCAAATGTCATGCCCACGGACCGTTGGCTAAACGTCTGAAGCATATGGCACACTTTTCTGGAAACACTTCAGCAATGTCGAAGTTGTCATCTGACTGGTTGAATTAAACCGGATTTCTGGGAGACATGAGTGCCGCGTTTAAATTCGGTCCACCGGGAAACGGGAAAGATGCTGTGGCACCAAACCCCCTCACGAAAGAAGAAAGGTGTTGTGTTTACAAATGTGACGACAAACGCTTATCAGGGTCAACTAAACGCTGGATTTTCAAGTATGTGAAATATTTAATGTTCGCGGCATATAATCTTTAAAATACATCAGAGAGTTTCACACACCGGTTTGTTATTGTGGCGACATTTCCACACCCCTAAACGTGATGCTAAACGAAACGAACTATGAATAGACTTCATTTCCCATCACCCTTTGCCCTGTCTATTAGTTTTCATTATTTTCAGCTGTGTGTCATTAGTTTTTATTAGTTCCCCTGTATATACCATGTTCTGTTTGTGTCAGTATTGTTTTCTGCCTCCTGTGTTGTGGATTAATTTTTTGCCTTTGCTCTCTGCCTGGTGCCCTGTTTTGGATCTTTGCTTTTGGATTATTAAAACTACACTTGGATTTTCAATGTTTTCTATGAGTAATTCTGTGACACATCCTTGCTGACCAAAAGTATTCATTTTTTTTAAATAAACTCTTGCTAATCACTTTTTAACTATATTGTGTCATTCCAAAAACCTTCATCCTCAGAAACCATGTGGTGATTTAATGTGAGGAACAGAGAAAATCAGGTATTTTTGACTTACAAAAAGCTATTATTTTTCATTAGTAGCTTCTAATAGCATAGAAAAACTTACTGGCACATTTAATAGGTTGTTTGCAAACACGTGATTCTGATGATGCGCGAAATGCATCTGGAAGGCAAGAAGTCATTTTTTCTCCATAGGAATCAGTTGCAGAAACTCAAGATGCCTGTGTTTTTCATTGTTTATGAATGCTCAGATCGGTCAAATGGAAAAAACACAAGGAGACGAAAATGTGTTGTTCATAAGGGGGGAAATTCAAGAAATTGACTGAAAAACGCAGGAAAAAGTGGTTTGTAAACCTGCGTCTGCGGTCGGGAGGAGCCGATCGGATAATGCTCGTGTATGCAAATTGTTAATATAAGTTATAATAATATATTAATAAAGACATATATAAATAGATACAAGGTGACCCAGTCTGAATTCACTCAGTGCTAAATGCCACACGTAGATATGATGTAAATAAGATTATTTGCAGTTCAGAGAGCTTCACTGATAAGGAAACATGAGATTGCGATAAACGGCATTAGTGATTACATGGAAGCGCTATTTGCTCGTTTTCTTGGCTATAATCAAATCAGAATTTAAATAAAAGCTGTTTTACGTGGTGCTAACAGGACCCACGGCCAAAAATCTCTCCTGTTTATAACACAAGGATCACGTAACATTGTGTTTTTCTGTTTATACCTTTCTATTGTTATAGCATCCAAACCAGTACAGTACGGACTTCTACAGAGAGCTCATCTGTTCTCTTTTTTTCAGTCACTCCTGACACTTTGCTGCATGCAGGGTTTGTGTACGTTGGTCCTAGCAGCACGTAAAGCAAAACTTATTCAAATTACTGAATTGTTTACAGCCTAGACAGCGAGTAAATAGCGCTTCTATATAATCACTAAAAAGCTGTCACTCACTTAAATTTTTTGCAATCTCACAATGTTCCGTTATAATGAATGAAGCTCTCTGAACTGTGAATAATATCTTATTTACATCGTGTCAACGTGTGGCGTTTAGCATTGAGTGACTTCTGACTGTCTCACGCTGAATGCTTGAAGTGGCAGCCTTGGATTATCTATTTATATCTGTATTAATATCTTAATATTATATCTTATACTAACAATTTGCACACACAAGCATTATCCGATCGGCTCCTCCCGACCGCAGACGCAGGTTTACAAGCCACTTTTTCCTGCGTTTTTCAGTCAATTTCTTGACTTTCCCCCCCTTATGAACAACACATTTTCGTACACGATAAAATCTCCTTGTGTTTTCTCCTTTTGACCGTTTTGAGCATTCAGAAACAACGCAAAACACAGCCAGAGTTTCAGCAACTGATTCCTATGGAGAAAAAATTACTTCCTGCCCTCCAGCTGCATTTCGCGCCACAGCAATGACATCATGTGCAAACAACCTATTGCATGGTCTTCTGTGGAAGAAGGTCAGTCAGAGGGTTTGGAATGACCTGAGGGTGAGTAAATGATGACAGAACTTTAAGTGAACTATTCCAGTAAGCCGTAGCTATGTCTGTTATTGTTTGTTTCTGTAGGTCATATTTCAGATCCGGCCGTTGTCTTGGCCCCAGTGGGTGACTGTTCTCAAGATGTCTCTGCCTGTTATTTTAATGGATGAAGCCCTGAAGTTCTTGGCCAGAAACTACATTGAGCCTGGCAGCGATCTGCAGCTGGAGGAGGATGAAAACGCAGCCACTGGAGTGATTGGCAAGCTCCAACGGGCATTTAGGGGGGTGTCCTGGTCATTTGTGCTTGTCTCTGGCCCATTGCTGGTCTGGATCTTCAGCCTGGACTCAGACATTACCAACATCTTCTGGGATTAGAAAGGAGGTGTGTGTCTGTGTGTGTGTGTGTGTGAATATGTCTAAGTCAGAGAGAGAGGCAGACAGAAAAGTGGCTGATGGACAGAAGCAGTGCAAAGATCCAATGTAGAATGAATTTGGTGCTCAGTGTGAAAACAGAGAAATATGAGTGAAATCTAGAGCAAGACCAGGACAATTGCAGATAAAGGAATGCTGGGAAATGCTAGGGACCGATAGAGGAAAGGAAATTGAATTCAGTCTTATAAAATGGCAAGTTTTGTGCTCATGACCACCTTCTTCAGCTTATCTCTGTGTCACTGATTTTGCGATGTTCTTCAGTTTTTTTTTATTTTTTATTATTATTTGTATTATTTATTTTTTTAAATACCCATATGTATTCGTTTCAGCCTGGAATTTTAATAATTTTTTTAATTTAGTTTTATAAAATAAGTCGCTTATTAAAAGCTATGTGTGTAATTTCTGTATTACTAGTGACACCAAATGCCTTAAATTAGTTTAAGGAGCCTGACCAGGTGAGACATAACAATGTTGGCTCATCCATTGGAATGAATTTTGTGGGACTGTCATTTTAACTGACCAATGAATGACAGTGGAAACGTTTGGTACCACTATTGGCACAGAAATGACACATGCTTTTAAGCAACGTAGCTGTAACACCCCAAAAGCACGGCAATTGTCTGTCAAAGACTCATTTTACCACATACTGTCACATATCCCTGATTTAATTATTTTTCATGTATATGAAAAAGTAAATGTATTTCATGTATATTATTTGTAATGAAGGCTAATTTTGTTGGGCTCTATAACATTTTAATGAAATGTTTAGGGGTGTTGCTTTTAAGTGGAAAAAAAAATATTTTGTAACCTCTGGTGGGAATAATACCAAGTTCCATTAGTTATCTGTTTGATGTTACCTCGCTTGGGATAAAACACACTTTTTTTGTAGCAGAATACAATACTCTTATGTTTTCAGGCATTTTCTTTTTATTATTTGTTTGGTACCCAATCAAGTCACAATATCAATCATATTTTGTCATGCCATTTATTAAAATTTCTTCAGATTCCCAGTCATGTGACAGGGCAAAAAGTAAAACATTTCAGCATCTTACCCGGAATGCATCCTTGTAACTGTAACTATTTTTGAAAACTGTCACTCTCTTATATGCTACTATTCAGCAATGCATCAAATTTTAAATGATGAAATACTACTTACATTCTTCAAACCGTGTGGCTTATGATCTTTTATTCGGGAATGCCAGCTAAACTGTGCTTCATTAAAACTCTCTATACAAGTAACCTCTTCCAGTCACATCTCTCATTCCGTTTTTTGTGGGGCTGGGGTTTTGGAACTCTCAAGCTCACGTTGAATCATAACTTTCAAAATGAAGAGGGGATTTTCTGAAATACTTTCAGTGTGACTGCTTTAGTTTTTTTTTCTGTGCCTGTATGATTGGAAAAGTTGTTTTGCCTGCCTTTTCTCCTTTAATAGGACCCTTGTCTGACCAGGGGCCAGTTAATTTTTATTAAGACCAAACATCATTATCAGGTGTCCGAGCATTATTTTCTGGTCATCAGGCGGATGCTGAATACATTTGTCAATAGCATCTGTACTTGATCAGATCCCAAAAGAGAATGTTTTCAACATGAGAGTTCCAGAATTGGTTGATGATTACTTGTTGTTAAGAACAGAAAAAAACAGGGAGCGATTAAGTTGAATTCTGTTGTAAGGTATCAAGTTCCAGGGGAAAAAGGGACAGGTTCATGTTCATCATCAGTTTATTTCATGTCATCTTTCCCTCATCCATCTCTGAGTCTTGGTGTTTGTTTTTTCATTGAAAACCATTCCACAAAAAGGAGGCTTTATAAAGAGTAAAACCCTGTTCTTTCTATATCTGTCATTTAGATTCTATTTATTTCCTATTTCTTGAAAAAGAATACATTTTGAATTTTGTAGTATTTTGTTATTCATACAGTTGATACCATAACTGTCATTTCATTAACAGGGAAATGGAAACTGCTTCATGAAATGGAAAATAAACTCTTGATTTGAAATTCACTTGCTGTGTATTTCTTTTAGCATTTTTAAACATGTTGAAACAGATCAAATAAATAATATTCAAAATATTAAAAAGTAAATGTATTTTTTCAAAAAATCTTTATTGAAATAAATATATCACAATAAAAAAAGCATATTTCCAATACTGGAAGAAATGTCAGATGCACAAACAAAGCCTAAAACATATATATATATATACATTAAGTGATAAATAAATATAATATTCTCAGGATATCCTCAATACTTTTTGCTTTTTAAGACAATTTAGGACACACATGTTCCATATGTAAACACGCCCCAACGACCTGATCCACAAACGCTTTAGTTTTGTCCCACATAGAAAGTTGTTGAATTTCTGAGGGGCACGAGGGATTTGATAAATTGCACGTTTTTTCTTCATCTGAGCATCTGAGCATCTGCAAATACAAAGAAAGATTGTAACCCATCTTGTGTTACATTATGCATATGAACTGCATCCATCTATAACGCTTCATTACCTGTAAGTTATCAATTAGGCCTTGAATTTCGTTCTTGATTTTATCATCATCATTCTGGAATGTCACCTCGCAGTTATAATAATCACCAAGTTTCTGTAAAACTACACACTTTGCCTGAGAAAAGAATAAATACATATGGTATCAGATACAGTACAGTGGCTTAGCATTTCCAATCTAAAGCTAAAAGTAAAATGTCAACCAGTAACTTACCACTCCACAGTCCTTTTCTGAAGAGATAGTACTGCTTGGAGTAAGTGTGAACTACATATACAAATGGAATTAGCATTAGATTATAAACCAACCAAAAACAGAATAATGTTTTATGACACAAACGCACTTACATTTTCATTGATTAACATTTCTATTATCCTTTCGGCCTGCATCCTTATATTTCCGCAGGTTTCTAGACTCCTTTTATCCAAAGTGTGGTTCCCATATGGTGCAAATCTACCAGATCTCACACACAGCATCAGTAGAAGCATCATCGAACGCACTGTAAAACAAAACATATCATGCTTGCTCATCAACAGAAACTGATTTTAGTCATGTACTTCATCTTATAAAGACTTACTTGTATCTTCTTTGTTGGTTTGTGTCTAAGGTCTTCGCAGGCAGAGCTTTAAGAGTTGGGTACTCTGGGTCTTCCTCTGTGCCTCTGTGCAAATGTTCCCGAATTTCCATCTTATATATCTAGAGGTCCTTTCCCCTTTTACAATAAACTTCCAGCAATGGCCTCAAAACGTTCATAGAAAACTTCTGAAGTCATCGGCCGTCTCACCCACCTACAAAGTGTATGTGAATTGTTTTGTGTGTGAGGATTGATTAGACACGTCTCAACAATATTATTACTTTCTTTAGAATTTCTGAGCCGTCCTGTTTTGATCAATGCTTGTCACTTCCTCCAGTGAATCTTTTTGTAATTTGGTAATAATGAAATATTGTTTCCGAGAACCTTTACCCACTTCAATTTGACATGCATCTGCTCAAACAGGTTAATCGATGACAGCACATCTCTGGCATCTCTGCATCTTGTGGTAGAGCATTTGGATGGTTAGTCAACATTAAGATTCTTGTTACTGATTCTACCCCCCCCAAAAAATGGGCTCATGTATTTCTAAGATACTAGATATCTTGACACATTTTGGGTGGTAATAAAAAATTACAGCAAGACGTTCTACATCGGGTTCTTTTCTGATCTTTCTTTTGTCCCTGAACAAGACCAATGAATTTCTGCCATAAACAGTCCTCACTTTTGACTTCACTGTGTGGTACAGCAATGCTTATTTTTTTTATTGTACATGTGTATAATCCATATTCTCTTCAAATGTGACTAAGTTCATCTGTCTTTTCCTGTAAATGATATCAAATCAGTAGTTGCTCAGCAGGGATAGAGTGAAGAGCCGCCAACAGCATTAGCAACGGGGGCTTTACTTTCACACTCTGCTTCATGCTCTTTTTTTTTTTTTGCAACATCCATAACGGTAGCTTTGACATGTAGCTTTTCCAGTAAAACAAAAAAGTAGATTTTCCAGTAAAACAAGCTAGTTAGCGGCAAAGCGCCGTTCCCAGCAAACAGGTGATGTCCCCCGGATGTTGTTTAGGTCCGCAGTACGTCCGCTGTGTAACGTTCGGAGGACATTGATCCAGTTCGTGATCGTCCCTGTTTCGTCCCTGATCTGCCATTTCAGAGTCAGAATCGGCTTTATTCGCCAAGTGTGCGCAAACACACAAGGAATTTGGTGTGGATTTTAAGAAGCTCTTGGTGCATACCCCACCCAGCACCAGACGCCATTTGGACGTCGTTTTTTGGGCTAAATCAAGTCGGCCCGTCATGGTCTTATTTTAGACCAAAACTCGACCTTTAAAATCGGGCTTTGTTTGGTCCGTCTAATTTAGTCCAAATTTAGCAGAAGCACGTTTATTTCGGACTACATATAACTTAGCCCTAATATTGCCATGAACATGTGATGAATGATCTGACATATATCTGAAGCACTGTTAAATATATTGAAATATATTTTGAAAATATATTTAAAAAATACATAAAACAAAGCTTAAAAATTGTTCATCGTGATACATGTGTAACTGGGCTATGTGTACGAATTCATGCGTTTTTAATCAATCTTTTTTTCAGTGTTATTTCTACACCAAGTTTACCATTTCCAAAGCTATTATATTATTATTATATATTATATTATATTTACGTACATTCTGCGTGACTTCTACGTGCGCGAGCTGAGCTGGAGCTGAGGAAGTCACCATGGAAACGGGGCGCAAGCTCAACTGTCAAACAGCTAAACGCCGTCTCTCATTGTTGTTTTTCTAATTAATTTAACCTAAAAGTATGCACTGTACAGTTAATTGGATAAATCACACAGAGTGTGAAAATGGGCTGAAACTTTAAACAGGTTTTGATCTTTAAACACATTGATACCACTTGTTCTGTGATTTCAGAAGTGTCAGAAAAAACCCTCTACGACACAGGAGAAGTTCCTGATTTTAGACATTTCTGAAGGGAGCTGAAGGTGATCTGAGAAAGCTTATTAAATAACTTTATATGCATCTTTCACAATATATTTCGCCTATATCACAATGCATTTATAATTTTCTTTTGCAAAATTTATATGTGTGTGTGTGTGTGTGTGTGTATATATATATATATATAAAACACATATATACAGTGGTGTGAAAAAGTGCTGGCCCCGTTCCTGATTTTTTATTTTTTTGCATGTTTGTCACACTTTAATGTTTCAGATCAAACTAATTTAAATATTAATCAAAGATAACACAACATCCAGTTTTTGAATGAAGTTTTTTTATTATAAAGGGGAAAAAAAATCCAAACCCACATGGCCCTGTGTGACAAAGTGCTTGCCCCCTAAACCTAATAACTGGTTGGGCCACCCTTAGCAGCAACAACTGAAATCAAGTGTTTGCGATAACTTGCAATGAGTCTGTTACAGCGCTGTGGAGGAATTTTGGCCCACTCATCTTGGCAGAATTGTTGTAATTCAGCCACATTGGAGGGTTTTCGAGCATGAACCGCCTTTTTAAGGTCATGCTACAGCAACTCAATAGGATTCAGGTCAAGACTTTGACTAGGCCACTCCAAAGTCTTCATTTTGTTTTTCTTCAGCCATTCAGATGTGGATTTGCTGGTGTGTTTTGGATCATTGTTCTGCTGCAGAACCCAAGTTCGCTTCAGCTTGAGGTCACGAACAGATGGCCGGACATTGTCCTTCAGGATTTTTTGGTAGACAGCTGAATTCATGTTTCCATTTATCACAGCAAGTCTTCCAGGTCCTGAAGCAGCAAAACAGCCCCAGACCATCACGCTTACTGCTGGTATGATGTTCTTTTTCTGAAATGCTGTGTTACTTTTACGCCAGATGTAATGGGACACACACCTTCCAAAAAGTTCAACTTTTGTCTCGTCAGTCTACAGAGTATTTTCCCAAAAGTCTTGGGGATCATCAAGATGTTTTCTGACAAAACTGAGACGAGTCTTTATGTTCTTTTTGCTCAGCAGCGGTTTTCGTCTTGGAACTCGCCATTTTTGCCCAGTCTCTTTCTTATGGTGGAGTCATGAACACTGACCTTAACTGAGGCAAGTGAGGCCTGCAGTTCTTTAGATGTTGTTGTGGGGTCTTTTGTGACCTCTTGGATGAGTCGTCGCTGCGCTCTTTGGGTAATTTTGGTCGGCCGGCCACTCCTGGGAAGGTTCACCACTGTTCCATGTTTTCGGCATTTGTGGATAATGGCTCTCACTGTGGTTCGCTGGAGTCCCAAAGCTTTAGAAATGGCTTTATAACCTTTTCCAGACTGATAGATCTCAATTACTTTCTTTCTCATTTGTTCCTGAATTTCTTTGGATCTCAACATGATGTGTGTTGTGTTTACTTCTGTTATCTTTGATTAATATTTAAATTTGTTTGATGATCTGAAACATTAAAGTGTGACAAACATGCAAAAAAATAAAAAATCAGGAAGGGGGCCAACACTTTTTCACACCACTGTATATGAATATATATATATATATATATATACACTATATACACATATATAGTGTTTGTTTGCTTGTTAGTTATTTTAATGTCCAAACATAAGTAACACTGTAAGAGCATTACTAAATAAGTAAACGTAAAAATGTACATTCTTATTTATTTTTATATTGTATATTCTGTAAATATTCTTTTCTGCATTTCACCTCTGCTATAGTTTATATATAATAAACCTGGCGTTGTATAATAAATATTGTTGGCTCTGTGACAGATTGTTTATGATCCTAGATTCTTCCACGCTGATGCACTGGAGTTGGAGCGTATCTCCTGTCGAAGAACATCTTTAGACATTATGAGCCATATGACTAGTAAGTAATACCTCAAACAAAAGCCAAATCTCAAACACTTTTTTTTTTTTACAGTACCAGTCTGTACCCTTGAACTTGGCAAATTTTATGCCATCAGCCAATTTTGTGTCATGGTTTCTCCACCACCACAGAGGATGTGTTAAATTGGACATTAGACCTTGATATTAGAGGTACTACCATAAGAACAGCTAAATTTTGAGCAGGTAAATCTCTGTTAATTCATGTGCATCCATGCTCTCATTTTATTCATAGATGGCAGTGATACACAAAGGAAATAGGTTATATAAAACTAGAAATTGTAATGCATAAGCATTAGAGGTGTGTGATATTGAGAAAAAAAATGATATCTCAATATTATTTTGGATTTTTTCGATAACGATAATTAGGCGATATTTTGCCGAGTGTGTTATTGTGGTGATATCTGACTACCGTGAACAGCTGCAGTTTTTGATTTTTACCTTTAATAAAGCATTTTTTTTTTTCTAAAAGTGTACATCTTTTGAGTCAAATTGTTACATTTAATCAGTGAATTAAGATAATACACATTTAGGCTGTTACCAAACAAACCAGAAACCAGTATCATCAAAATTAATCTTTCCAGAAGTTGCATCTGAAGTGGCATTTAGATGTATTTACACACTATTTAATGCAGCTCAGAGGGACATGGAGTGCTTTAACCAGTTAGAAATGCATAATCGTTTGACATTTTAAACATAAAACATTGAATACTGATTTCTAAAATTATTTTAAAAATTAAGATAGACTTTAAATGTGAAATTAAAACCACCAGTAGGTGGTAGAAAGTCACTGGTAATAAGTGAGTCATTGCGACTGAACCAAATCATTTAAACTGTTGATCCATTCCGGCAGGGGCGTAGCCATCATTTCAAAAGTGGGGGGGACGGAATGTCTAGTGTTATACCTGTTTTTTTGTTGTTGTTTTTTTTCAGTTAACCCTTGTCTAATTGACAGGTTTTATTTTTAATCATACCTTTTTGCTTAATATGCTTTATGATTATATTATTATATATGATTATAAAACAGAAGGAAAGAAAGAGAGAAAAAAGAAAAAGAAAGAAATACAACAGCTTGTCACTGGGGCAGTACCCTTAAAAGGACATCTTTGTACCTTATTTACCCCAAAAAGTTTTTGACACGTTCCCCGCGTAATCTACGCCCCTGCATTCAGGAACGAAACACCGTCATGTTGTTCAGAGACGCAAAACAGTGCTGTGTCTGTTTGGAATTATTTTTTTGTTGGCGAAATGGAGCAAAAACAGGCAATATAGTGTCTAAAACGTAAGTTTCTTAATATTAACTTATTGTTTATTGAACTGTTGTATAAAATCAATATCACATTTGTAATCATGCTTATTTTTGAACAAAAAACGGCATTTTCTGCCCCCATATCATACACTCTGTAGGTGTTTTGTTTGGTTTTTGCAAAATACTCGATATTGTCAAATTGCACATCGTTAAAACAACAATTACGATATTATCGCAGACAATATTCATCGCACACCCCTAGTAAGCATGCAAAACATTCCCATGCACATGTCATCTGTACTTTCTCGAAGGCACAAAAAAAGTTTCTTGTGTTCATGTAAAAGTCTGTATTTTTAATTTATTATTATTATTTATATTAGGGACTCTGTATGTTGTCACTTCAAGAAAATCAATGAAAAAACCCCCTGAGAAAATAAAATTATTTACAGATGACTAATATATACCAAATATAAAGCTGAAAATAAGGCTCTATGAACCATTTATGTTAAATATGGTCTGAAAATCTACCGAGAGGTTTGGAAATTTGAGTCTGGAAAAGTATGGAATTTTGAAATGGAAATTGTTGCATACTTGCATGATGCTCCATACTTTTCCAGACTCAAATTTGCGTCTTGTACTTTATTAGAATAAATGGACTAATATTCGAATCCCTTGTGTTATTAAAGTTTGGTCAGTTTTTTTATATTTTTGAAATAAGTCTCATGTTCACCAAGAAAACTGCATTTATTTGATCATAAATAAAAACAGTAATGTTGTGAAATATTATTACAATTTAAAATAACTGTTTTCTATGTGAATATAATGTAAAAATTTAATTTATTCTTGTTTTCGCTAAGCATGATTTCTGAAGGATCATGTGACACTGGAGACTGGCGTAATGATGCTGAAAATTCAGCTCAGAATTATTATAATTAAATATTATTTAAATATGTTTTTACCTGTTCAGACAAGGGTTTTACCTTCAATATTTGGGGGTAGAAAAAACTATAAACATTAGGTGGACAGGCAAATAACAAGTAGCCTACATAATAAGGTTATCGCTGTAGAAGTTTTTGTAGTGTAGAGTTAGCCTGGCAACATTTTCAAAAGAGACAGAACCCCGCCAAGGCATCCACTTGGAGATTTCTCTCGCTATATGTAGTACAACATTAATTGTAACATTACGTATTTTGGAGTATTAAAATGTTAAACCTCATCTACAGGGGCGGATTGGCCATCTGGCAATTCTGGCCATATTGTGGGCCGGTCCGATTAATAAATAAATTAATCAAGCATTTGTTAAGCATTTGGCCCTGTAGTCTGGTCCCGAGATGGGCCAACCGAACCCTTCAGTCAAAACCAAGCGCATCATCAACCCAAGCTAATTTTCAGTAAAAGCTAGATAATGGACCGTAAAAAAAAGGAAAGGCGGCGCAGAAAAACTTTGAGGAAGCTTAAGTCCGATGCTGCTAAATGCATAAAATTAACCAAACTCTTTTCAAAAGGTTTAAATTCGGCTGATGCAAAACATTGAATACATGCATACAGTCAGGGTTTGAAATTAACACCCGCCAACCCGCCAAATGCGGGTAAAAATCAGCTGTGGCGGGTAACGGTGTCAAATCACTAAGTTGGGTACTTTTCGTAAATTATGTTCACTCATTAATGTCTTGGGGAAGTTCATGCAAGCCAAGTCTGCGCAGGTTTAGCGCAAATACCGAACTCATGAGACATGACATTATCGAGTATATTGCAAAAACCAAACAAAACACACCTACAGAGTGCACTTATACGCGACTACGTGATGAAGTCTGGTTAGACTAACTAGTGCGCATGCGCATTTAGAGTGCGTTCTTTCGCTGCATGATTCAGTCTATTAATATGCATTAAGAATGATCATAATTCAAGATAAGGGGGCAGAAAATGTATATATTTATACCAATTAATATAGTTAATCAATATCACACGAAGAGTGCCGTTTTTTCTTTAAAAATCATTATGGTTACAAATGTGATATTGATTTTATTCAACAGTTCAATAAACAATAAGATAATATCAAGAGACTTGCGTTTTAGACACCATATTTCCTGTTTTTGTACTATTTCGACAACAAAAAATATTCCAAATACAGCCACAGTGCCGTTTTGCGTCTCTGAGCAACATGACAGTGTTTCGTTCCATGAATCAATCAATCGTTTAAATGATTCGGTTCAATTGCAATGCCTTACTTATTAACAGTGACTTGATGCCACCTACTGGTGATTTTAATTTCACATTTACAGTATCTTTTAATTTTTAAAAAAATAATTTCTAATGTCAGTATTCAACATTTCATGTTTAAAATATCAAAACAGTATTTATACATTTCTAACTGCAAGTTAAAGCATTCCATGTCCCTCTTAGCGGCATGTGTAAATACATCTAAATGCCACTTCATATGCATCTTCTGTAAAGATGAATTTTACTGATACTGATTTCATTTGTTTAGTAACAGCCCAAATGTATTATTATAATTGATTGATTAAATGTAAGAATTTGACTCAAAAGATGATGCACACTTTTAGAAAAAAAAAAAAAGGTTTTATAAAGGTAAAAATGCCCATAAAAGGTAAAATCATTTTAAACTTATTGGAAAAGATTAATTTTTATCACTGCTGTGAACTGACCACACAGAAGTCGTGACGTATTGTCAAGTATGGTGACCCATACTCGAAATTGGTGCTCTGCGTTTAACCCATCCAAGTGCACACACACACACACAGCAGTGAGTAGTGAACAAATGCACACACACACACACACACACACACACACACACACCGTGAACACACACCCGGAGCAGTGGGCAGCCATGCTGCGGCGCCCGGGGAGCAGTTGGGGGTTCGGTGCCTTGCTCAAGGGCACCTCAATCGTGGTATTGAGGGTGTACCCCCACCTACAATTCCTGCCGGCCGGGGACTCGAACTCGCAACCTTTCGATTACGAGTCCGATTCTCTAACCATTAGGCCACGACTTCCCCAAAAGAATATATAGAATATTTTTTTGTTAGTATTGCACATCCCTAGTACTGACGCAAAGTGATTTGCAACGGTCGCTTTGTCACTTCCAGTGTAGACAGCCTCAGGCTGTTGGTTTATTTCTGTTGGATTTTTTTTTTTTGGCTAGTAGAAGTTATGACCCCAATGGGTCCTCAAAAACTTCAAAATTTAGTAGCCAAATTGGTTGGTGAGTGAAAAAGTTAATTTCAATCCCTGCATACAGTACATAAATTTACAGTATGCAATTAATCCTTAGGTAGGGTGGAACTATAGGCATCTATTACAGGCACTCATATGCAATAGTTAGATGAGGTATTATAAGCCATTGGCTTACTTATGTTCACCCTTGTCCGATTTGTGTTCATCTATTCAAAACTAGAATGTTTCTGGACCCAGTGCAGACAGCTCAGCTGCTGCAGCAGAGTCAAGTGTCATGGAGGTAGGAAGACAGTAATGAGAGAGACACACCCTGATACTGATGCTGACAGTTTCTTAAAAATGTGGCTCTAAATGAACTATTATTTAACTCTTTGGATAGGAGGAACCTGTACTTATCAACAGCTGTCTAAAGGGTGCCTTTAGACAGCTGTTATAAGTGGTCTTTGTCTGCGTTAAGTAAAGTAACATAAGTAACGTGGCAAGATATGAGACTTATAATACATTATAACTATGAGAAAGATAATACATTGTAACTTAAGCGGATGGATTGTGTTCATTGTGTGTTATAAATAATCATACTCTTAAAAGCTATAACCACAAATAAGTAACTATTATAATACATTAAAACTGTTCTTATGAATATTCATGTTATTTATACAGCATTATGCAAAATTAAAAATATACAAATTATAAAGTTATTTATAATGCATTATGCATTTATTATAATGCCTTAAGAATACCTTTATAATGTATTATAAATATGGGCGTCATAGAAAGTGTTACCGGATTTACTGCTGCAGTTAGTGAGAAAATGTTTTGCTGTAATGTTTACATCCTATACTGTGTTCATTAACTAGGATGTTGCTGGAATCAGTACAGCCAGAGACCCTGGTCTTCCAATACCAGTGCTATGAGGAAGGATGCTACGGTAGGCCTAGCAGAGACAGGGAGGAGGAGTGTGGTAGGTAGGAAAAACCCAACAGACAGACAGTGACAATAAAGAACAACATACTGTAGAGAATGACAGTAACAGCAGACAAATGGCATAAACATGCATCACACAGACACTACAACATCCTCAGATTCTTTTTCTTATGTTTTTACTCTGTGTAAATTTGTTATAAACATGTACTCTTTAAAATGTAGTAAGTATTGTTTGCCAGACACATACATTAAATGTTTAAATATCTGTTACGGTACTGCTTAAATTATTGAGTACCATCTGTACTCAAATGTAAGTAGTGAATGTGTGTGTCCGTGGGTGGGGCAGTGTGGGTGTGGTAATGTGGGCCGGTGTGGCTACAGTGCCAGGGCTGAATTTTTGTCCCAGTCCGCCCCTGCTCATCTGGGAGAGACAAAACCCTCTCTGCAGTCACGTAAGGTAAATTTCTTCGATTATGACCACATGAGGGCACCGCTGACACTGTGAATGATCTTACAGGCTTATTCTGCACTGACAATCCAGTCGCGTGTGCTCTTTGGGAAACATCCATAGTTTGGTTTGGAAAGGTGGGGAGGAGGGTCAATGCCGAGAGCCATTTATAGACAAAACGAGCAGGGAGAGAGAAAGAGCATACAAAACTTGACATATCCTTTTTAGTTTCTACAAACGTGTAAGTACAACCTGGAGTGCACGAACAGAAAAACGCTAAATTATAGCACCACTTATGCACTGGAGAGGATAAGTAACACTGAGGGAAACCAGACACATGCCATTGCTATAAATAACAGTACATAAGACAGTGGTAAGTTTACGCTCTTCATGTTTCCAAGATTTTGGAAACTTGTTTAAAGATCCAAGTTGATAAATAAATGTTATGTTATTTTTTAAAATCTGTTTATTAAGATTTGTAAATGTTACCTCATAATGTTACCTGACAACAGTTTTTTTTCTCTTAATGACTTAATTTTCTAAAACGACTGTACTTTTGTGGCATAAAGAAGCTTAATTTGTAAATGAAGTAAAAGCTGACTGCGCTAGCTTTTTAAATGTCAAATTGTATATCTGAAATTATATTTTTATAATCAGAGTATCTTTGGGGCGTGCGTTTTAGAGCATGATGACATTCATTTACAAACACGTGTCAGATTACACAGTCCAATGCAATAATGAATATTACTTTCTGTACTATTCATTAAATTCCCTTAGAACTGATAGGCAATTATCAATGGTCTCATGTGAGGGCGGTGTGTTTTTTCCTTTAGGAAACTGAAGTGCGCACGCGGCACTTACAGTGAGCTGCTGAGCACGCGGTAGCAGCTGCAGTCAGTGTGAAGGAAACAGCTGTGTGTGTGTGTGTGTGTGTGTGTGTGTGGAGGCGTTTGACCTTTTGAAACAGCTAATCTGTCTTGAGTGGAAGCACCATTTACTTGGTAGCCTAAGTCTTTGCACAATTAATAAATTCTTAATTTAAAAAAATTAAAAATAATTTTAAAATCTTAAAGGGGTCATATGATGCGATTTCAAGTTTTCCTTTCTCTTTGGAGTGTTACAAGCTGTTCGTGAATACATAGATAAGATCCCTGAAGTTTCAAAGACTAAAGTCTCAAAACCAGAGATATTCTTTATAAAAGTTAAGACTCTGCCACGCCACCCTAAAACAGTTCATTCAAACACACCACCACATGCAGGGCAGGACTTAGCATCGTGGGGGCCCCTGGGCTTGAGTCATTTTCGGGCCCCTACTTATGGAGCGATTTTTGTGCCAATATTCAAACAAATCCAGTGTTTTGCAAATAAACACAATCTGCTTTGCAAAGAAAAACTCGACTTTCAAACAAACGCAAAGTGATTTTCAAATACAAAAGTCTTTGAGAGAAAATGCAGAGGTATGGACAAATATATGTATTGTGTGTTACAACTGTGAGACTCATTTGCCTTTTTATGAGGAAACTTGGCTTGATTTTCTCACAAATGCGACGGGCTGATTTTCTCACACGAGTGCAATTGTGCAACTTTCTTTTCCAAAACAGCAGATGGCGCTGTTGGTCAATTTACGCTAGTCTCCTGAGACCTGAAACACCTCTTTACCTTTTCAGACCAATATGAGTGGGGAACAGGTGAGTTTCTGTCTTACTAGATCTATAATTAACCATTTAGATGTTTTCACAAAGTGACCCTACTACAGAGTCAGTGAAATTCACAACAAGTCTGTAAAGTTGTTAACATGATTGATTAGTTCAAAAATCAGAGGTGACCTGGATAAACATTTAACTAGGCAGGCTTTCCCTATAAAAACTGATCCATTCTCCGTACCTCTTATCCTTTGTTGGATCGCGGGATATAGAATATACACATATATATTGATACAATTGTACAACATTCAAAACGATGCAAATGTATAATAGATAGCAACAATATGGTGTACCAAAAATGAAAGCTTAGACAATTTAATTTAGTATCAGATATAGTAATATCACCCAAGAGGTCATTAATTATTAATAAAAAAATGAAAACAAAATCACATTTAGTGCAATATCTAAAACAGTTTTTTTTAAATGATGCAACTCATTTGTCTAAAATAATTACGTATTTTTTAGCTAAGCAAAATTATAAATATTTATCTTCTGGTGTCACTCTTGTCCTGTCAATTGGGGAGAAGGATCAAGTGATAGGATCACGCTGATATAATACTAAATTCATCATTTTAATAAACAGTGGTTTAATAAACAGCGTGCTACATGGATGAAGACACACTCTGGACAGCGAGGACTCTTCTAGGAGTGACTCAGATGACCAACGTTTGCATTTTAAAGAGGCACTAATATAATTCCTGACCGTAGCCTTTTATTCTTAAATTCATGAGTTAAAATGTTGCTCGGCCATATATAAAAAGCTACATGATTTTAGTTGAATTTTTCCAAACAGGCTATTGTCAGACTAAAATCTGCTGGTATATTGGTTGAAATATGAAATATCTCCTTACAGGCCACTTTTAGTTTTAAATGTTGTACAAGGCATGTATATTACTATACTATATATAAAGATAAATATGATAAACTATGATATCTCTTATGAAAATTAAAGTTGTTTTTACTATTGTAAAAGTGTGGTAACCATGTTTTTTTTGCAGGTTACCATTTCAATATAGGCAGCTTTACTACAAATACCATGGTATTTATTTAGTAAAGCCATGGCTAATTTTCATAAGGGATATTAATGTTTAGATTATATTTTGGTACATTTACATAGCTGAATCACAATAAAGCTCACCTGAACTTAAACTAGTTTGATTATAGTAGTCTATTTGTATAATTAGATTAGTCTACTCCTTTCAGTAGGTGGTCTATGTGTAGTTTTATACTTGTTTAAACTTTTACTGCAGAGGTATCCTACAGCATTTCTCTCCACTGTAGGCTATGTTTCAACATATATACAGTAGAAGAAAGACAATAAATCTTACTTGACCTAACGTAAAAATAAAATTCAAAATGCTTTCATTTTTGGTACACAATATTGTCTCTATCCACTATACATTTGCATTTTAGTATTACAATATATTGTGACACGATATATTGTTATACCCCTGCATTGTTTTGAATGTTGAACAATTGTATCAATATACAGGTCCTTTTCAAAAAATTAGCATATTGTGATAAAGTTCATTATTTTCTGTAATGTACTGATAAACATTAGACTTTCATATATTTTAGATTCATTACAACACAACTGAAGTAGTTCAAGCCTTTTATTGTTTTAATATTGATGATTTTGGCATACAGCTCATGAAAACCCAAAATTCCTATCTCAAAAAATTAGCATATCATGAAAAGGTTCTCTAAACGAGCTATTAACCTAATCATCTGAATCAACTAATTAACTCTAAACACCTGCAAAAGATTCCTGAGGCTTTTAAAAACTCCCAGCCTGGTTCATTACTCAAAACCGCAATCATGGGTAAGACTGCCGACCTGACTGCTGTCCAGAAGGCCATCATTGACACCCTCAAGCAAGAGGGTAAGACACAGAAAGAAATTTCTGAACGAATAGGCTGTTCCCAGAGTGCTGTATCAAGGCACCTCAGTGGGAAGTCTGTGGGAAGGAAAAAGTGTGGCAGAAAACGCAGCACAACAAGAAGAGGTGACCGGACCCTGAGGAAGATTGTGGAGAAGGACCGATTCCAGACCTTGGGGGACCTGCGGAAGCAGTGGACTGAGTCTGGAGTAGAAACATCCAGAGCCACCGTGTACAGGCGTGTGCAGGAAATGGGCTACAGGTGCCGCATTCCCCAGGTCAAGCCACTTTTGAACCAGAAACAGCGGCAGAAGCGCCTGACCTGGGCTACAGAGAAGCAGCACTGGACTGTTGCTCAGTGGTCCAAAGTACTTTTTTCGGATGAAAGCAAATTTTGCATGTCATTCGGAAATCAAGGTGCCAGAGTCTGGAGGAAGACTGGGGAGAGGGAAATGCCAAAATGCCTGAAGTCCAGTGTCAAGTACCCACAGTCAGTGATGGTCTGGGGTGCCATGTCAGCTGCTGGTGTTGGTCCACTGTGTTTTATCAAGGGCAGGGTCAATGCAGCTAGCTATCAGGAGATTTTGGAGCACTTCATGCTTCCATCTGCTGAAAAGCTTTATGGAGATGAAGATTTCATTTTTCAGCACGACCTGGCACCTGCTCACAGTGCCAAAACCACTGGTAAATGGTTTACTGACCATGGTATTACTGTGCTCAATTGGCCTGCCAACTCTCCTGACCTGAACCCCATAGAGAATCTGTGGGATATTGTGAAGAGAAAGTTGAGAGACGCAAGACCCGACACTCTGGATGAGTTTAAGGCCACTATCGAAGCATCCTGGGCCTCCATAACACCTCAGCAGTGCCACAGGCTGATTGCCTCCATGCCACGCCGCATTGAAGCAGTCATTTCTGCAAAAGGATTCCCGACCAAGTATTGAGTGCATAACTGAACATAATTATTTGAAGGTTGACTTTTTTTGTATTAAAAACACTTTTCTTTTATTGGTCGGATGAAATATGCTAATTTTTTGAGATAGGAATTTTGGGTTTTCATGAGCTGTATGCCAAAATCATCAATATTAAAACAATAAAAGGCTTGAACTACTTCAGTTGTGTTGTAATGAATCTAAAATATATGAAAGTCTAATGTTTATCAGTACATTACAGAAAATAATGAACTTTATCACAATATGCTAATTTTTTGAAAAGGACCTGTATATGTGTATATTCTATATCCCGCGATCCAACAAAGGATAAGAGGTACGGAGAATGGATCAGTTTTTATAGGGAAAGCCTGTCTAGTTAAATGTTTATCCAGGTCACCTCTGATTTTTGAACTAATCAATCATGTTAACAACTTTACAGACTTGTTGTGAATTTCACTGACTCTGTAGTAGGGTCACTTTGTGAAAACATCTAAATGGTTAATTATAGATCTAGTAAGACAGAAACTCACCTGTTCCCCACTCATATTGGTCTGAAAAGGTAAAGAGGTGTTTCAGGTCTCGGGAGACTAGCGTAAATTGACCAACAGCGCCATCTGCTGTTTTGGAAAAGAAAGTTGCACAATTGCACTCGTGTGAGAAAATCAGCCTGTCGCATTTGTGAGAAAATCAAGCCAAGTTTCCTCATAAAAAGGCAAATGAGTCTCACAGTTGTAACACACAATACATATATTTGTCCATACCTCTGCATTTTCTCTCAAAGAGTTTTGTATTTGAAAATCACTTTGCGTTTGTTTGAAAGTCGAGTTTTTCTTTGCAAAGCAGATTGTGTTTATTTGCAAAACACTGGATTTGTTTGATGAATATTGGCACAAAAATCGCTCCATAAAAACACACCAGATGAGAATTTTTCTCGTCCTGACAAGTGAGCCTCAGGTGTTGCAGACTCACCCACATCTCTCAGCTACCACAGGTACATCAGGCTGTGGTGTCACAGGTGTGAAAAATCCAGTAATCGTTTTCAGTTTACTGAGTGCTTCCTTTTCACGTCGCTGTCTTTCATTTTTTAGTTTTCTTTTAAGCGCGCCGCTCCGATACCGCTTGTCCGCCATTATACTGATTAATGCGGCCGCTAGGTACAACAGTGTAAAGCCAACGCTTCGTTATCACCAATAACCAATCAGCGTAAAGCCAACGCATCGTTATCACCAATGCCAGACCAATAAACGAACCTTAATTGAAAAATAAACAAATCAAATTAACGGAAGCGGGCGGGGCCCCCTATTGGGCGGGGCCCATGGGCTCGAGCCCACTCAAGCCCAATGGTAAGTCCGGCCTTGACCACATGTCTATGTCACGATGTGGAAATATTTGCGTAATGCCGCCCAAATGTTCACGCAAAGAAAGAAGGCGTGGTTTCAGTAGCGTTGATGCAGCCATGTCAGGGAGACGCTCTGTGTTTCTATGCAAAAGCAAAAACACTTTGTTTGGCCTTCCGTAGATGCATTTAGGAATCATTAAAATTACTTACAACAGAACAGCAACGCATTTGCTATTGACTGTTCAAATGCGGAGTTTTGCGCATAACACGTCGTGTGTGTGTGTGTGTGTGTGTGTGAGAGAGAGAGAGAGAGAGAGAGAGAGAGAGACAGGGTCACATCACAATGGAGTCAGATTTCTTAATCTCGGTTTGTGTACTGCAAGTATATACGAGCATCATCACTCTGTCATGTGACCCTGTTCCCCTTTCGGGCTTGAACTGATGGTAAAACTAAGGACATTATTAACTGTCTTTATATTTACTTTGAAAGCTGAGGCTCTTGGTTATGGAAAGGGGCGTTACATTTCCGACACTTGCTTGTGGTGTTCGGCCAATCACAATGCACTTGGTCAGTTGGGCAATCAGAGCAGGAAGTTAAAAACATCCTGATTAATTAGTTTCTTTAAAAAAAATAAAATGCAGCTTTTCACTTCACAAGACACCAACCAAATCATGTGGATATCTTGTGGACTAGTTGGAAGGAGGGGATTTGTAGAAAACGACACATTTGAGAAAGGCGGGGCATAGAGGAATTGCAATAATGTACAGTATTTAAAAAATAATGTGTTTTTTGAACATTAAACCATGTCAACATATTGCCAAGTTTCACTAAGTTTCTTGCTGTCCTGTACAAAAACGTTTTAGAAATCCCAGAGGAAGCATGGGAAATCTATGGAAGCCCATTTCCGCCACTGAAAAAAAAAAAAAAAAGTTTTTGCGAAAAGTAATTGCGACTTTTCATCTCACAATTCTGACTTTTTTTCCTCGCAATTGTGAGGTTAGGCTACATCTCACAATTCTGACTTTTTTCTGACTTCGCAATTTTGTCTTTTTCAGAATTGTGAGATATAAACAATTGCGAGATATAGAGTCCAATTTTGAGGGGGAAAAAGACTGATATGTTCTCAGAATTGCGAGTTTATATCTCACAATTCTGACTTAATAACTCGTAATGGCATCTTATAAAGTCAGAACTGCGATATATAAACTCTCAATTCTAAGATAAAAATTGCAAGTTTATATAGCCTATCAGACTTCTGAGAATAAAAGTCAGAATTGCGAGGGAAAAAGTCAGAGTTGCGAGGGAAAAGGTCAGAATTGTGAGGGGGGAAAAAACACAATTTATTTATTTATTTGGTTCAGTGGTGGAAGCTGGCTTCCATAGTAATCTGCTAAACACTTATTACAGTGTGGAAAAATGGAGACCCAAATAACAACAAAAAATACAGACGTTGTGCTTCTCATCAGCACTTCGCCTAGAAACAAATTTGATGCCTGCTATAGGTCTCAAAAAAGTTGGCACGGGGACAATAAAGGACTGAAAAAGCAAGAAATTTTGTAAAGATTCAGCTGGGAGAACATCTAGCAATTAATTAAGTTGATTGACATCAGGTCTGTAACATGATTAGCTATAAAAGGGATGTCTTAGAGAGGCAGAGTCTCTCAGAAGTAACGATGGGCAGAGTCTTTCCAATCTGTGAAAAAGTGCGTAAAAAGATTGTGCAATACTTTAAAAACAATGTCCCTCAACGTCAAATTACAAAGGCTTTGCAAATCTTATCATCTACAGAGCATAACATCATTAAAAGATTCAGAGAAACTGGAGAAATCTCTGTGCGTAAGGTACAAGGCCGAAGACCTTTGTTGGATGCTCATGGTCTTCGAGCCCTCAGACGACACTGCATCACTCATTGGCATGATTCTGTCATTGACATTACTAAATGGGCCCAGGAATACTTCCAGAAACCACTGTCGGTAAACACAATCCTCCGTGCCATCTACAGATGCCAACTAAAGCTCTATCATGCAAAAAAAGTGTTCTATGGTCAGACGAGTCCAAATTTGACATTCTTGTTGGAAATCACTGATCGCGTGTCCTCCGGGCTAAAGAGGAGGGAGACCTTCCAGCGCGTTATCAGCGTTCAGTTCAAAAGCCTGATGTATGGGGGAGCATAAGTGCATTCGGTATGGACAGCTTGCATGTTTTGGAAGGCACTATGAATGCTGAAAGGTATGTAAAGGTTTTAGAGCAACATATGCTCCCCTCCAGATGATGTTAAAAGCTGCGTTCAAACCATAAACAGATATAAATCACATGTAAACTAGACAAGATACTTGAGCAATCATCTGCACTCCGTCCAAATTCACAGTCTCCCATTTCATTTTGCTACATACTGTAGACATGCTGTTCAAGAACGTTCTGAACGAAGAGGACAAGTCCTGACATAAATTTGTAACAGTCCTGTTTCACTCTTTACCCCCCTGAATTCTTCTAATTTTGGCTGTTCTCACTCCAATTGATGAATAAACCTTGGTGTCCTGAATGAGTGCAAGTTCATGGTGTGAAACGTGTCTGTTTATAAATTCTTACATTAACATTTGTGGTCTTCAGTACACATTCATGCATGAATGAGTCTCAGATGCAGGCAGTTTTTTATGAATGTGTTGTGTATAAATTTAGGCAAGCAGGGCCTGAAAGCGTAGATCACTTTTCTCCAAGACATGAAGAAAAGTGTCAAAATTTCACTTCCATTTTATATTTTATGTTTGCATTTATATGTAATTAAGTGATCAAATGTTTTGTGTTTCATTAACTTTACCAAATCAAACAAAGACAGATGTCCCTGCCTCTGCCTCTTCTGAAATCATTTTGCAGTTATGATTTAAGAAACCCCATTCTGATTGTACAATACTGAATTGTTGTATTGACATTAATGTAGAATTGAACCTTTCTTGTGGTTTCTTTCATTCTCCAGTGCAATGGCTCCGCCGCTGTCGCAGGCCTACAGGAGGCGCTGGTGGATGGCTGTCACATCAATCATAGAAAACCTGTTCTTCTCTGCTGTATTGTTGGGTTGGGGCTCTCTTCTTATCATGCTGAAGAATGAGGGCTTCTACTCTCACCTGTGTACAGGTACATGATTGGAAGACATTCACACTGACAGGCTTATTCATGAGCAGTTTTATAAAACAGCGACATGCAGAGGTTTAAAGTATCTAATTCTTCCTATGATACTAGAGAATGTCACAGAGACTCAGGCTAATGTGAGTTTGACGGAACAGACGGTTTGGCTGAGCTGTATTGAGCAGGAGGAGATTCTGAATCTGGGCTTTACGATTGGCTCATTCATCATCAGCGCAGCCACTCTGCCGCTAGGTGTCCTGATGGACAAGTTTGGACCACGTCCAATCAGATTGTTTGGCAGGTGAGAGACATACAGTTATTGGTTTAAATCTAGAAAAGCAAAGTTCCTCAAAACTAATGTAGAATGTTGGCTTGACAAAGCTTAGAAGGTCAGCATTAAAGCCTACTTTCAACACTACTCACTCATGCCCTGCAACCCACATCTTGGTCACTCCCACCAACCCTCTGTTTTTATGACTCTTGTAGTTCGTGTTTTGCATTATCCATGGCTTTGATTGCAGTAGCATCTTATGATCCAAAAGGTCAGTACTAAGCCACATTTAATGGTTTCAGGTGTTCCACAGTCAGAACCAAATCACTGTATATATACAGCATGTACTGTAGAAGTATAAATTAAATTATATATACATACACACACACACACACACACACACACACACACACACACACACACACACACACACAGCTAAATAATTCTACAGGCCAGTAATTAGTTCATTTATAAATGTAATGTTTTATAATGAAGGCATTGTTTCTTCTTTTCACTCACAGTGTTATCTTCTATCATATTTATTGCTGTGTCCATGAATGGGTTTGGAGGAATCTGTCTAACCTTCACTTCACTAACAGTAAGACACAGTTGCAAAGTTGCCATTTGACCTGTTCTATATTCTGAGGTCCTATTGAAGTTTTAATGTATTTGGGTTCACTTTAATTATTTTGTCAGTGGGTGGTGGTCATGTTGACATTTAACTCTCTATTGGTGTTTAAATGTGTGTGTGTGTGTGTATATACACACTACCATTCAAAATGTTGTTTTTTTAAATTGATTTTAGAAAAATATATTACTACAGTTTAAAATAAAGGTTTTCCATTTGAATATATTTTAAAATACATTTTATTCCTGCAATGGCAAAGCTGTATTTTCAGCATCATTACTTCAGTCTTCAGTGTCACATGATCCTTCAGAAATCATTATAATATACTGATTTGCTGTTCAAGAAACATTTCTTATTATTATGAATGTTGAAATAATGTTGCCATAATTTTTTATGAAAACTGCAATACACTACTACTTAAAAGTTAGGAGTTAATAAAAAAAAAAAAAAAAAAGAAATATATATATATATATATATGTGTGTGTGTGTGTGTGTGTGTGTGTGTGTGTGTGTAATAATAATACTTTTATTCAGCAAGGATGCATTTCAAATAAATACTGTTCTTTAGAATTTTCTATTCAGCAAAAAATCCTGGAAAACAAAACAAACAAAAAAGACTATAGATTTTCACAAAACTATTAAGCTGCATAAACTGTTCAACCTTGAACACTGAAAATTCAGCTTTTTCCATGACTGGAAGAAATTACATTTGAAAATATATTAAAATAGAAAACAGTGATTTAAAATTATATGTTTTACAACATAATATATTTTACAACATTACTGTTTTATTGTGTTTGATCAAGTAAATGCAGACTTAGTGAGCATTTTTTAAGTGACTTTAAAAAAGTTAGTATGCATACATGGTAAGTATATGTGTGTGCATCTGAAAGAGGTTAGGGTCATTTCTGTATGCATGTCTGTGGATATGTGTAAGGTATAATGTAAGTATTATGCCTTTTGGCTACACTTATCTTGCATAATTGCTAATAAACATTTGAATACTGCTCCTCATTACATAATATCAAAACACATGATTGTTGCATTTCTTGTTGTGCATATAAGATGAGAGTTAATGCTCCTGCTCTTGTCTGTTGCTGATCTTTTCAGTTCTGCACATGTTTTCCATCTCCTCACTCTACAGTTTGGCATGCTGATTTCAGCCAATCACAGCACAGATCTGTCTTCACGCCCTCTACTCCACCAAGCCCACCGTCTCCCAACATTACAAGCACTGTCCTTGCTTTCCTTCACGTGTGCCCCTTAGTTTTACACAGCCTAAAATGTACCATAAATGTATTACTATGATGAATTCATATCTGGATTATTTTTTGCAATTCACTTCATTTATGTATGTGGGTATTTGTGTCTTCCCAAAGTTCACAACCCATTTTACTTAAAATGTTACTATTAAAGTGACAACTTTACCATAATCCAGCATAGAACATATTCAACAAGGAAAATGTGTATGGAATTTATTAACCTGGATTTGACTGGATGATAAAACGAGGACGTTAAAGCAGAAACGGTTTGTTTCTTGGTTGTTTGGTGCTTGACTTCTAGATTTGATACATTATTTGCCAGTTAGATCATTTTCTCTTAAAGACATGCAAACATTGCCACAATGTCCCCTTTTTAGTTTATCAACTGCACTGAACTTTTCCACCCTCTTCTTTCTGTCCTCTTGTTTCTATAATCTTTGTGTGTTTACTATCCAGATTGTCAAATTTAATAGTTGCATACTGGCCCACACACACACACATGTCCTAAGTTGAACTTCGATAAAAACCTGAATCATGTTTTTATATGAGCTCTGCTCTGCATATACTGTATATGAACTGCGTGTATAATATAAACAAACTAGCAAACTACTGTTTAAATAGTTTTAGATAGAGTATGGCATGTTAAACTGAATCACATGTCAGCTTCCTGAAAGTATTTCATTTCAGCAACCTATTTATATGCTAAAATAGTAGGGTTATATTTAAGAGCTGGCAATGAACTGTTTGTGTTTGTGTCAGTCTGAATAGGGACATCTATGTTTGAGTGTGTGTTTATCTGCTTGGAGTGATAGAGCATTGTTGGCACAACAGCTCTGTGTATGTATGCATGTATGTATATTAATAGTAATTAATGACTAAGTAAATAATATAAAAAATTTATATATATATATATAATGTATATGTAATTTATGTATATATTTATATATAAAAATTGATATTTTTATTTGTTTTTGCATATAATTTATTTAAAGTACTACATACATAGTAAAAGCAATTATGCTAAAAAGTAAAAGACTTTTTAAGTATAAGCAGTAGCAAACACCCACATATATAGTGAAACTCTACAGACTATAACATTGCTGCGTTAGGAGCTGTCTTCACATGTTGTGTGGCTGAAGGCTATTTCAAACTTCAAGCTCATAATGCTCTAGTGGCAATAGACAAATGTTACAGTTTGAATATATACATTAGTATGCTCATTTATGATTCTTTTCTTCATGTTTGATTTTCTCAGTTGCCAAATATGTTTGGAAATGTGCGGTCTACGATTCTTTCGCTCATGATTGGCTCGTACGCCTCCTCTGCTGTCACCTTTCCAGGAGTCAAGGTAGAGATTGTTTAATTACTAACAAGATCAGACAACTTATTTGTATTTGGACATTATGCACAAATACGTTTGTCTTGCAGTAGTTTATGAACATGAACATCCTCTGTCTGTCTTGTCCTCTAGCTGATCTATGATGTGGGCGTCTCTTTTTCTTTTATATTCTGGTTATGGGCAGGGTTTGCCTGCCTTGTCTTCCTCAACTGCTTTATTAACTGGCCTGGAGAATCTTTTCCTGGCCCCGAGGACATCAGATACACGTCAGTACATGCCAAATACATACACTATATACCTAAACATCACACCTTATGTGATTATTATTATTTACATTTACACGTGTTTCTAAACTAGCATTCAAAAGTTTGGAATCAGTACTTTTTTTTTTTTTTTTAAAGAATCTAATACTTTTATTTAGCAAGGATGCATTGAATTGATCAAAAGTGACAGTGAAGACTAATACATAATATTACAAAAGATTTCTATTTCAAAAGCTGTTCTTTTGAACTTTCTATTCATCTAAAATCCTTAAGGATTTCTGAAGGATCATGTGACACTGAAGACTGGAGTAATGATGCTTTGCCATCACAGGAATAAATTATATTTTACAATATATTAAAATAGAAAACAGTTAGTCTGAAGTCCCATAAATGTTTATAATATTAATGTTTATTGTATTTCTGATCAAATAAATGCAGCTTTGGTAAGAGACTTTAATAACATTCACCCCAAACCTTTGAACAGCAGCATCAGAAGAATATAACAATTCAGTTATACAGCATTCACAATATACATTCACAAACAATTGTGGCTATTATTGTAAAACTGTACATGCATTTCTGTTACTCTTGATTTCACAGTACAATGGTGAAGTTGAGAAGTGAAGTAGTGGACCAAAAGATGACTGAAGAAAGTTCTTTCTCTCAGGAGACTCCTAAAGAGCAAGAGGTGACCAAACAACGGCCTTCCACTGATGAAGCACCCAGCGATGGAACAGCTGCTCAGAGCCAGGGCAAGTCTCACAAACACACTGTCTATGAAAACACCAAAGATTTATGACTTTGATCATTAAATAATCTTATGTTATCAATTTTTTTGGACAGCAGGATCCCCTCCCTTTCATCGTTCTGTGTGCTCACCTATTTTCCTGTGGAGCATCATCACTATGGCGATGACCCAACTCCGTGTCATTTTTTTCATGGGTGCCATGAATAAGATGTTGGAGTTCCTGGTTACCCATGGTGACCCTAATCGTGAGCATCAGCTAAACATTACAATCATTTGTTTTTAATGAGTTTGGAAAATGTGAAAGAAAAAGATTTGCTCTTCCGAAAGTGTTTTCATTATTTTGCTTAAGAACAGATGGGTAAATTAGTGCAAGCTTACAGGCGTTCGCTATAGTTTAGTTTTGCAGAAGCACGTGTTAGTGGTGGGTGTTTGTAAGTGGGTAGTAAGGTTAGTAGTTTAAATTGGCTTTATATTGCATTATTTTCACTGCCTGTTTGCGTCTGTTTAGCCTCAGAGGAGTTGGTGAAGGAGGCAGAGGAGAAAGGTAAGAAAAGTCATATTATTTTCACCAAACCATTATACTGTATCTTTATTTTGGTTTTGTAACAAACAGATATTTGAACACTTATGACACACTTAAAGGGACAGTTCACCCACAAATGAAAATTATTCAAATACTCACCCTCCACTTGTATGAGTTTCTTTCTTCTGTTGAACACAAAAGTAGATATTTTGAAGAATGTCAGTAAACAAACAATTGACTTCCATAGCATTGGGAAAAAACGTCATGTAAGTCGATGGCTACGGTCAACTATTTGGTTGCAAACATTCTTCAAATCATCTTTGTGTTCAGCAGAAGAAAGAAACTCTTTCAGGTTTGGAACAAGTGGACGGTCAGTAAATAATGACAGAACTTTTATTTTTGGGTGAACTGTCCCTTTAATGTATCAATGATATTACATTAGAAAATAAAATATCAAACCTGGGAGCAATTTGAAGGAAGATAGCTCAATCAAGCAAGACATTTCACAAAAACGTTTTTTTTTTACCTTGACATCATTTGGTAAAAGTTTCAAAATGTCTCTCTGAAGTTAAATGACTTCTAATTAAAAATCTAGGATCGTTTATTTGGTTTAATGTGTTTAATATGTAATGTATCAGACAGTGCAATATCAGGATAATATGGCAACATTATTCTTGGAAGTTATTGTATAGTGAACGGAATACAAAGACATTCGTGTGTGTGTGTGTGTGTGTGTGTTTTAGTGAATCTCTACTCGTCCATCTTTGGCACTCTTCAGCTGCTCTGCCTGGTCTCCTGTCCTCTGATTGGCTACATCATGGACTGGAGAATGAAGGAGTGTGAGGACGTGGTGAATTCAGCAGAAGGAGAAAAAAGGTGAAGGTGGTAAAAGAGAAGGAGTGAAATGTTAAATTACTTTGACATGTCAGTTACATTGTTACCTGTTTCCTTGCGTTGTTTTCTTCAGTCCCTCCAGGCCTCCAAAAAGGGACAGAAAGATCCAGAAACTCACCAACGCCATCAGAGCTTTCATCCTTACTAACACTCTGCTAGTCATCTTCGGCATCATCTCTCTCATAGACAATCTACCCGTACAGGTTAGACACAATGTCACAAATGTACTTGTTTGTTCAGAAATACTGCAGAATGTTATTTAGTCATTTAATAATATTTAATTACAATTTTATTAGTTATATATAAAATTGCACTCATACTTTTAATTTAATTAATTTTTTTTTAATAATTCAATTTTCCAAATATGACTTTGCACTCATAATTTAAATTTTATTTTAATTTTATTAAAAATGTTGCACTCAAATTAATTACATTTATATATTCATATATAATTTAGCACTCATAAATAGTGCAAGTATATAATCATATTAAATTAAATTAAAAAAACTTTTGACCCTGCACACATTATGCTGCAAAACTAATTTCCATGAGCTCTTTAAAGCTACATGAAAAATGTGATGACTATTAATTATTATATGTGACCGTGGACCAAACATGTAAATTGCACTCAATGCAGTTTTTAAATGAACTTCTAAATTATACAATTTCTATTTGTTGGGTCATTTTTTGGAAATTGAGATTTATGCATCATCTGAAATCTGAATAAATAAACTTTACATTGACGTATGTTTTATTATATTTGGCCGCGATACAGCTATTTGGAAATCTGCAATCTGAGGGTGCAAAAAAAAAAAAATCTAAATATCGAGAAAATCGCCTTTAAAGTTGTCCAAATGAAGTCCTTAGCAATGCATATTACTAATCAAAAATTATGTTTTGATATATTTACGGTAGAAAATTTATAAAATATCTTCATGGAACATGATCTTTACTTAACCCTAAAAAGGGCAAAACCATAAAGAGACTTAAAAACTAATTTATTTCTGTTTTCCATCTTATCGGAAGTCAAATAATACAATTTCATGATTTTTTTCAAAACTTGACTCTTATTTTTGATTTTAATGTTTGTATCTCCTAGGATGCGTCGCTTCTTTGGGGGTACAAATTCACTTAAAACAGAACACTTGTTTATCAATGCTTGTCACAACATGGTTGTAATTCCTGAACGCTTTTGAATACAGACCTAAGGTTGGTCTCTTTTTAAAGAAGACACATAGCAGATTATTGCCGAAGTGAAAACCAAAGTAGAAAAAAGTTATAGAAGTTTAAGTTTATTATAAAGATAATGTAGTATACTATTTTTATTATATATTATATAAAATATGTATTTTATCAAATATGTTGAACTCTAAAATTTCTATGAAATCAAAGCCATATGTCTAACTAAGCTGTGTTCCAAATTTGATGTTGATATCACAATAATAGTGGTTCCTGTGAGATTTTGTTCGGGTACTATACCAAAAATAACCTCTGGGTTACACCCAAACTCTATTGAATTTTTTGATGCAGTTTTCTGTCACAAATCAATCATTTTCTGTCACAATCTGTTCTATCACTTCTATTACAAAACAGTTACCAAATATGGAACCTTGACTGTGAGACCTTTCCAACGATATGTGTTTTGTCAAGATTACAAAAAGGTTTGATTTTCTAAAACAAGCTACAAAATCACAGTATATATATATATATATATATATATATATGTACATTTATATCTTGATGTATACCCCTAAAAGGGTGACATATCCACTGAGATACAAACATTTAGAGACTACAATAACAGTATTTCATTTTAAACAGTACGTCCCCTCCAACGTGTAAATATGTGAACTAGATCAACTTTTATTGGAGGGTGAGTAGATTTCCCACTACAGGC
Source organism: Barbus barbus (assembly GCF_936440315.1). NCBI lineage: Eukaryota > Metazoa > Chordata > Actinopteri > Cypriniformes > Cyprinidae > Barbus > Barbus barbus. The sequence goes on along the minus strand of NC_136735.1, from coordinate 12,789,407 downwards.
GGCCATGCAGTTTAAATGAATGTAGAAAGAAAAAATACCCCATCTAAATATTCACAACAAACACCCTTTCAAAATGAAACCAAGAAATAAGACCTACACTTTCACTGCTTCTCCCCACAGCTTCTCAAATGTTTGTATCCCCCAGGATACATTGCGCCTTTTAGGGTTAATATCCTAATGATTTTTGTCATAAAAGAAAAATCTATAATTTTGACCCATACAATGTATTGTTGGGTATTGCTATGCCTGTGCGACTTATGACTGGTTTTGTGCTCCAGGGTCACATGCGTATTTCTCTTTTTTTCTCTCTGTCTCAGGTGGTGTCATTTGTTCTTCACACTGCAGTTCGAGGGTTTATTCACTCCTGCTGTGGTGGGCTCTACGCTGCGGTGTGAGTTTTACTCATCGAAATCTATAAATTTAATTTTCTGCTTAAGGATAAAATGACCTGAACACAGCATACAAACACATATGCTCGAATGAAGATCAGGGTAATAATTCTAGGCAAAATTAGTTATTAGTTACTAAATATTAGTTATTAGTTTTTTATGTCTGTGGTCTTTATTAAGTTTTAGTTTTTAGTTTTAATTAATTTAGTTTTAGTTATTATAGTGCATAAACTAAATAAAAATGAGAAATGTTGTCTTGGCATTCAGGTGACATTAATTAAGATGATTAATTTATTTGTGAATTTAGCTACCCAACCAATCACTTTGGGACCCTGACGGGCTTGCAGTCCATGATCAGTGCTGTGTTTGCCCTCCTACAACAACCACTCTTCATGTGGATGGTGGGACCATTGAACGGTGATCCTTACTGGGTGAGACAAACGTTGTTCAAATTCATGTATTTGTATTTAAATCAAGATTCTGGACAAAGTACCAAAACTGACGCTTTTTGAATCAACAGATCAACTTGGGCCTGCTTGTGTTCTCATTGGTTGGATTCCTGCTGCCGGGATACCTCTTCTACCACCAGAGACAGATTATAAAGGAGAAGGCAGCGTTTGATAGTCTGTCAATGAGCCAGTCAGCGCAGGAGAGAAACAGCCTCAACCAAACAAATGATTCAGCAAAATATCAAACGAACGGGAACGTCTGAGGCGGAAAACATTTAGAATTGAGATGTATGTGAATTATAGACCTGATTTATGAGTTATTATATCACGGCACTTCAGAAACTGAATTATTGGGCTTCATGTTCAGTCACTGTAGAGTCTTGACAAATATAAAACAGTGTTAATAAACAAGCAAATGTGCAATTTAAAGTGGCTTTGACTGTGTGACTGGGCAGGATGGATTTTCAAGGCTTTTATTATCAATCAGAAAAACATTATGCCATGACCTACAATATATAATTTGCAGTTATTGCATTGACACTTTGAGATGTCCATTAAAATGGTAGTAGAACCAGAGGGAGGTCTTAAATATGATCTTAACTTCCTTCCCGTGAAGCACCTCCAGTATGAATCAAAATTTTCTCTATTTACTTTAATAAAAACATAGTGTTGTTGTGCACAATTTATCAGTGCATTTTATACCAAAGACAATCATTTTGTGTTCATAATCTTTAATCAAAACTTGATCTAACTTGCTGAGATACCATAAAAAGGGAACTTGACCTTCAGTCTCCATGTCTCGATCAAAAAGCCTCCTTGAAAGTCCATGCCAGAGTTTTCAAGAGAGTAGCTCACAAATGACTGTGAACTTGTATTCTACCATGTTATGATCTTCATTATGTATGTGCAGGACACAGACATATTCCAATTCACTAGTATGCATAGTCAAAAATAATGCTTGCCATTTATGGAATGTAATGTTTTTCTTCAAGACTCAGGTAAATGAGGTAGGGCTTCATGTAATGCTCACTTTACCTTGACATGGATCAATTTAATTTTAAACCTTTGGTTTTAAGTAGATTTTTTGTTTGCCATCCTTCTCTCACTACACTTGATGGAAATGCAGCTTTATATGTCAAATGGTAAATTCAGATGATTCATTTTATTGGAGGCCAGTTTTGCACTATATTCTTTGTGTCAAAAGTGCTGTTCTGTATGTTACAGAACTGTAATCGTGTTATCAGTCACATTGATTCTACTGATTGTTCAACATAATGGTGCTTGTACTGTGCTCATGACTGTAAATATGCCTGAAAGAATAAAAAAATCTAATAAATTCAAATATTTTCTCACAAATCAGCCCATTTCTCAGCTGATTGTTTTATTTGTAAAAAATATTTTTAAAAAGTTGAGTGAAAAATTATTCATCATACTCATAAATAGACACAGAGGCACTTAGACACGTACAAATATAACCGATGCGATGTTTACCAGGTGTTCTGGTACATTACATAATGATACACTCTCACACATATATACACACACATCTGAGTCACTGTAACATTAAAGCTGTGACGCCCCAGAAAAGGCCCAATTGTCCAGCTTGTGTTTCTCTTCATCTCCTTCCTCTTGTTTTTCTGGCATTGAGGCAGTTTTTATCTCAGACTGCTGCTGCTGGGCTGAGCTCCAGTGGCTGGGTGATCAGGGCTATGGCGATTCTGAACATGGAGAAATAACATTGTATACATTTTATTGTATTTATCAGAGATATCAGGTGTACTATTTAAAACGAATTACTAATGTATTAATGTATGAACAAATCAAAAAACTGTTAGAAGCTTTACCGTCAGTGTGATTTTAAATTAAATTAATACTTTCATTTACCAAAGATGCATTAAATAAATCAAAAGTGACAGTAAAGACATTTATAATTTTACTAAATATTTGGATTTCTGACAAATGCAGTTCTTTTGAACTTTCTATTAATCAGAGAATAATGGTTTCCATAAAAATATTAAGCAGCACAGCTGTTTTCAACTTTGACAATAATAAGAAATGTTTCTTGAGCAGCAAATCAGCATACTAGAATGATTCCTGAAGGATCCTGTGACACTAAAGACTGAAGTAGTGATGTTTAAAATTCAACTTTGCCATCACAGGAATGTATTAGATTTTAAAATATATTCAAATATGTACTTCACATTGTAATAATATTTCACAACATTACTGTTTTATTGTATTTTTGATCAAATAAATGCCGCCTTAATGAGCATAAGACACTTTAAAACATTGGGGAAAAGTTTACTGACCCCAAAGATTTTGAACAGTAGTAGAGAAGACTTATAAATTACGGCCAATTGTAACCTGTACTGTCATATAAAGACCATAATAACACCAATTGACCTTTTTCTTCTTCTTATCTTTCTTCTTTTTCTTTCTGTCCGGGTCATCATCCTTCTTTTTCTTCTTCTTCTTATGGTCAGAATCTGATGGAGTTTCTGTGGTAAAGACGTGAGATGGACAGTTAAGATTTAAGAAAGCAGACGTTCATTTCTTTGTGTTTGTGTTTGACCATCACCTGGCGGTAAGGGATCCTGAGGCCGATGATGTTTATGCTTGTGTTTGTTCTTCTTCTTCGGTGGTTGAATGTGCATCAGTCTGTACTGCTCTGGTAACTTTGTCAGGACAGAGAGAGTCACATAAAACATGCATGCAAAACCACAATAAAGGTCTGACCCACATAACCATTCGCTACCAACACTAAGAAAGACATGGACAAACCTCCGAGTACAGTCAAAGCAGAGGCAGCATCAGTTACACTTGCCTCCCTAAATGCAAAGGGGATCCTTCTTTAGCCTCTCTCTCACTCACACACACTCTCACACACACTCACACACACTTACAGGGCCAGTGTGTAGCCTGAAGCCGGTGAGCATCGTGCCAGTGAGAGGACTGAACGAGTTGTTGCACACTGGCGGCTTCTCGATGAGAGATCGCATAGAGCTGTTGTCCTGAATGCCTGGGCTGTCAATCATACCTGGAATACAGAAGGATCAAAAAACTATGTAGTTTCAATACAGGCAGTTTTTTTTTTTTTTTTTACTTTAAGGGATAGTTCACCCAAATATAGAAAAACAAATGCTGATGACCAAACAGTTGATGGTTGCCATAGATTCCATAGAATTGTTTTCATATTATGGAAGTGAATGGCTACCGTCAACTGTTTGGTTACCAACATTCCTCAGAATATCTTCTTTTGTGTTCAAAACGACAAAGAAACAAGTGGAGGGTGAGTAGTGAAGGGCAGTGAAAGGTAGAAGTACGCGTACACACCAGGAAGCTCAGGAAGGAAGTTGCTGAGTTTCTCCTTCACCTTCTTTCCGCAGAACTTGTTATAAGCGTGCTCCAGGTTGTAGTGTGTGATGAGATTAGTGTGTCCTGTCAGCTCATTCTCCACTGTGAAGAAGATATGAGAGTTAACAGGTTCATAAAGGTGACCAAAACAGCTCCATTAACTCTAAAATAACCCACTACCATCACACAATTTTACCATGGTAACATCTTTTTGACTCCAAGGCTAATGGGTTTCCTTAGGTACATCTGCTGTCATTATAGATTACAGCAAGTACCGAACAACAATTAAAATGAACATAAATTACATTTTAGAATTCCTAATATTTTAAATGCAAAATGTTCTTCAGGGATCCCACTATTTTGTAACCAATATATAGCTAGCAGAATGATATGTAATGCATATTCATGATAAAAATTGAAAGATTTTTTTAAAGATTTTATTCATATTTATTAAATTACATGACATTTCCTCTCTGGGAAATAACAACTTTTTGTTGTTGTTTATCTTATTTTAAAGCTTGTTTTGTGTCAGAGGGCCTCTAGTGGCCCCGGCTCCCTGGTTAAAAACTATAGAACAAAATAAAACGATTATTTTTAATAAAAACAAGACCATAACAAATGAATAAGTAATTTTCTTTTCATTTTATTATATTTTTTAATAACAGTGATGCTGTTAACTATTGTTACTAGGGTAATCTTAGTAAGGGTCTTACATGACTTGACAAGACATATATTGTATGGTACTATGGTTACCATGGCAAAGTACCATGGTTATTTAGACATTGTACCGTGGTATTCTTAAAATACCTGGGTGCATGCTATACAATCAGTCTAGAATGACACTGACACTAACACAGTACTTTATTATATATTACTATGACAAAATCAGCAGTATCCCCAATATTAAAATCACCAAGAGGCGCTCACTGGGCAGTTCTCGCAGCAGGTAGAAGGGCTCGTTCATCGCGGCGGGTTTTCTGATCGGACCCCCTTCATCCACCATCTGATGCGGGAAACACACCGGGCCCATGTTCGGGGGTACCTGAGGTTTCCCAGACCCAAAGCCAAGCGCAGAGGACCCTGCTGGACCCTGCGAATCAGGCTGACCATACAGAGAGGAGAAAATTTCTGTCATGATGGCAAAACGATGTTATTATTGCGTGGTCGCTTATCTTGGCTTTGCTACTGCAGAACGACGATCTGTTGACAATTGCTTCCGGTTGTTTGGGGATATTTACCGTAATTTATCAAGTACGTGATCTCATTGTAAACTGCACCAAAATAGACTCATATAACGCGCCCTAAAAATGCATTATATGGTATAATTCTGTAGTTTATCTACATAAACAATTATATAAGATGAGACAAATAATTAACGTTTGTCTGAAAATCGTCGCTGGGAGTTTATTACAGTAAAGAAAAAAAGCGACACACTTCCTCTTGTCCTTCCCTTTATGTGACATCACGACCAATAAGCGACGTCGTTTCAGAAAAGCGACCAATCAATGGGCGCGCTTTAAAGAGGCGGGGCGGATTTTTTCTTCGTCCGCAGTGACCTCTGTCCCTTTAAATCGTTTAATTCATTTGCCGACGAATATTGTCTCGCATTGATGCGGACTCCGCTGTCTCGGATCACTGCAGCACTCGTTTTCTAGAAATAAAAAAGAATGGCTTTATTAACACCTCTCTTCGCGTTTCTGTATCATTTGCCGCAGGTTTACAAATGGCTACTAAAGCCATACTACATCGCGTCGTTATTTATGTCTATCGCGTTCCTGTTTGTCCGCAAAACGGCCGGCTTCTGCGAACATCTTTCGACGCAGCGCGAGGATGGCAATTCATGCGATTTTGACTGGGTATGTATAAAGCAGACCTTTGGGGTTCAACACATGATTAATGATAACGGACACGGTTAACCTGCTTCGTAACAAGGGGCCTGGGCAGTGGCCAGCAGAATTTGGGGGTCGCTGGCAAGAAAACAAGCTCAAAATGTGGTAAAAGAGTTTGAAATACCATGCATAAAAACAATGGATGTGGAAATAATAAACCTGGCAATGTGTCCCACGTGTGGTGTATCTGTACCATTCACTGTTGTGCATTGGAATTCATTTATATTTTATAAAAATATACACATTGTGGCTTCCAAAACCCTGAACAATACTACAGGGTAAATCTGAGCACTTAAATTTACAGACATGTGTTTTCCCACTTACAAAGCAAGGAGAGATCTGTAATTTTCATCGTAGGTACACCTCAACTGTGAAGAGACAGAATCTAAAAAAATAAAAATCCAGAAAATCACCTTGTATGATTTTTGAATAATTTCTATTTTATTGCATGAAATAAGTATTTGATGCAATAGAAAAATAGAACTTAATATTTGGTACAGAAACCTTTGTTTACAATTACAGAGGTCAGATGTTTCCTGTAGTTCTTGACCAGGTTTGCACACACTGCAGCAGGGATTTTGGCCCACTCCTCCATACAGGTCTTCTCCAGATCTTTCAGGTTTTGGGGCTGTCGCTTGAGCAGGGGGACCTTGAGCGCACTGCAGGATTTTAATCCATGGCGGTGTATTGTGTTACTAATGGTAACCGTTGAGACTGTGGTCCCAGCTCTCTTCAGGTCATTGACCAGGTCCTCCCGTGTAGTTCCAGGCTGATCCCTCACCTTTCTCAGGATCATTGATACTCCACAAGGCGAGATCTTGCATGGAGCCCCAGTCCGAGAGAGATTGATAGTCATCTTGAATTTCTTCCATTTTCTAATAATTGCGCCAACAGTTGTTGCCTTCTCACCAAGCTGTTTGCCTATTGTCCTGTAGCCCATCCCAGCCTTGTGCAGGTCTACAATTTTGTCCCTCGTGTCCTTAGACAGCTCTTTGGTCTTGCCCATAGTGGAGAGGTTGGAGTCTGATTGATTGAGTGTGTGAACAGGTGTCTTTTATACAGGTAACGAGTTCAAACAGGTGCAATTAATACAGGTAATGAGTGGAGGATAGGAAGGCTTCTTAAAGACACGCTAACAGGTCTGTGAGAGCCAGAATTCTTGCTGGTTGGTAGGTGATTAAATACTTATTTCATGTAATAAAATGGAAATTAATTTATTCAGAAATCATACAAGGTGATTTTCTGGATTTTTTTAATATTCTGTCTCTCACAGTTGAGGTGTACCTACGATGAAAATGACAGATCTCTCCATTCTTTGTAAGTGGGAAAACTTGAAAAATCGGCAGTGTATCAAATACTTATTTGCCCCACTGTACATGCATACATATAAAGTGGTATAAATATCATTTTATTTTTATATTAAGTGTCTTTACCATGCACTTTACTGTGCAACATTTAAATTAATGTAAGCCTTTATTTTTTTCAGAGAGAGGTGGAGATACTGATGTTTTTAAGTGCTATAGTCATGATGAAGAACAGAAGAGCAAGTAAGAGTTTCTCCCTCTTAAAACAGTCTTTGTGAAATTCATTTTCTCTATAGCATTCTTTATTGATATTTAAACATCAGCTAATAATCTCTTAACCGTCATCATCGGCATCATGCAGAGGTTGAGTGTGAAGGTTTTGTTTATACACTAAACATTTAGGCACCTGTGAGTCTTTGTGCTCTCAGTGACGGTTGTCGTTGTGTTTGATGTTAAATCAGTTTTCTTTGTCATTCAGTGTTTCTGTTACTCTCTTTCCCCCTCCTCCAACTCTGCTGTTCAACTCGAACCCTTTGAGTATGCATTTTCGTTTCACAAAGCAGTGCAATATTAAAATTTGTGGTTTTTGTTTAATTTTTGCTCCCCAGTTACCGTCGAGCAGCATGTGGGCAACATCATTCTCTTTTGTAAAGTGGCCAATGTGATTCTGTTCTTCAGACTGGACATACGTTTGGGGCTTCTCTACTTGACATTGTGTATTGGTCAGTATTTTTGATCTTTCACAAGACTGCAACCAGTCTCAATTGGAAATATGAACAGGTTTATATTAAAAAGAATATGAACAAAAACTATAATAGCATATAATTTATACAAAAATACCACTGATGTATTATGATGGCTGTTAATATTCTTTTATCATTGATGCAGTTTTCCTGATGACCTGCAAACCTCCGCTCTACATGGGTCCTGAATACATCAAGTACTTCAGTGATAAAACCATTGATGTGAGTGAGTTCATATTAGCCAGTTTACTTTGGACACAAGTACTTCAGTCACGCTTCATGAGCTGCTGGTTTTCAAAACACATTTGTACAGAATGGAAAAAGAAGGAAAAGAGCTGAACAATACGAGTAAGAATGATTGGGGAGATGTATACTAGAAGAGCATCAGTGATAGGTACACTTTATTCTGGGACGTCTCATTGCATACTAATCACTGACTTAAAACATCAAAGGGAACTAGCTTGAGTGTGCTTGGCTTATTAGTAACAGGAATTCAAAGGCTATAAATGCTTATTACTATTTCAGCCCAATATTCTTTGCAAATAAGCCATTTTCAAATTTCAGCCACATTCATAGTTGAACTTTAACTTCAGTGGCCTGAGGGGAATGTTGAGTTCAAATATATGCTTGAAACTCTTCAGTTTATGCTAGTGAGTATAGATGCTCACTTTTTTTGTTTTTAGGATGAGTTGGAGAAGGATAACCGAGTGACCTGGATTGTGGAGTTTTTTGCTAACTGGTCACCAGAGTGCCAGTCTTTCGCCTCTGTCTATGCTGATCTGTCCTTGAAGTAAGAACGTTGCTCTTCATTATGGTTTAAAAGTTTTTTTTTTTTGGGAAAAAAATTATACTTTTATGCAGAAAAGACATTCACCTGATCAAAAGCGACAGTAAAACATTGATAACTTGACAAAATATTTCTATTTCAAATAAGCGCTCACTTGTGAACTTTCTATTCGTCAAAGAATCCTGAAAAAACCCCATTTAAAACAGTGTAATGTAATATTTTTCAACTAATAATACAAAATCATTAAGCAGCACAACTGTTTTTAAAATTGATATTGATACAAAATGTTTCTTGATCAACAAGAAGCACTCAACCTGAATATTTCAGAGTGTCAAATTCCTTTCTGTGATGTCAGACCTGTGATAAACTCTTATTAATATTAATGACATGTGGCAGATTGAATGGGATGAATGTCACAAAAATAAGCTATATGAAATAAATCCTAGTGTAAGAAAAATATCTTTTACTAATTTTTAAAACTAGGTATGACCAAGTTGTTTTACAAGGTGTCTTTTAGGTCATAATACTTACACATATATCTGTGACCCTGGAACACTAAACCTTAAGTAGCACGGGTAGGCTATATTTGTAACAGTAGTCAACAATACATTGTATGGGTCAAAATTATCGATTTTTCTTTTATGCCAAAAATCATTAGGGTATTGTTTCATGAACTTTTCTTACCATAAATATATAACTTAATTTTTGATTAGTAATATTCATTGCTAGGGACTTAATTTAGGCAATTTTAAAAGCCATTTTCTCAATATTTAGATTTTTTTGCACCCTCAGATTCCCAATTTTCAAATAGTTTTATCTCAGCCAAATATTGTCCAATCCTAACAAACCACACATCAATGGAAAGCTTATTTATTCAGATGTATAAATCTCACTTTCAAAAAATTGACCCTTATGACTGGTTTTGTTGTCCAGGGTCACATTTATTAAAAGGTGAAGAACCATCATCAGGCTTTACTTGCCAAACAAAAATCACTGTGACGCATATTTTATTAATGTTTTTATTCAGAGGTGTGTTTAACTTATTTAAAAATGTATCACCTGAATGTATTTTAGAATTTTTAGATTTGAAAAGTCTACCTTAGATTAGTCTAGATTGTGAAATTGTATACCTTGTGCCATTTATTCTGAGATCGCCCTGATAATAGCCTTGATGCTTGGCATGGTGTTAAAAAGTAAATAAATCAATCTTGATCAGCAAATCGGCATATTAGAATGATTTCTGAAGAGTCAAGTTACTGAAAATCTGCTGAAAATTCAGCTTTGCCATCAAAGGAATGTTACATTTTAAATTGTATTTAAATAGAAAACAATTCTTTTAAGTTGTATTAATATTACTGTATTTTTGACTAAATAAATGAAGCCTTGACAAGCATAAAATAATTTAAAATATTAAAAAAAAATCGTACTGACCTCAATCTTTTGACTTGTACTGTACATCCAGCATCTGTTTCTGTGAAGTTAAATGTTCTGAACAGAAACGATTAACTTCTCTCTCTCAGGTACAACTGTGCAGGGCTGAAATTTGGCAAAGTGGACATTGGTCGTTACAGTGAAGTAGCCAAAAAGTAAGTAGCTCTGCTGTGTCTCACTGTTTCTCTGAGCTCATTGTAACAGACATTGACAATGTGCAATGTTTGCTCCCCCCTTCAGATACAGGGTCAGCACCTCTCCTCTCTCAAAGCAGCTGCCCTCTCTAGTGCTCTTCCAGGGAGGAAAGGAAATTATGAGGCGCCCTCAGGTGGACAAAAAGGGACGGGCAGTGTCTTGGACCTTCACAGAGGTGAGGCTTAATCATCCAAAAAAAAACCTTCAGGAGTGGAAAAACTGTCAGAAACATCCTTCAAACACTTCAGCTGTCTATGTTCTCTGTATGTCTAGGAAAACATCATTCGAGAGTTTAACCTCAACGAGTTGTACCAGTCAAAGAAGCTTGGTAAGACCAAAGGAGAGAAGTTTGAGAGGCCCAGCGAATCTGTGTTTTCCCCTGTGCCTGAAGAGGAGGAACCGGAGGCCGAGACCATCACCGCGATGGACACAGAGAGCAAGAAGGACAAATAGAAAGTGCATGCTGCTAAAGAGCACCGAATCACTATGAGACTGGAGCAGAATGTACTAATGTTCAGTGTGCAGAGAGAAAGAGAGCGTATGAAGTTATAAACGGAATGATTGTTTCTTTTTGTATAACATTAAGTGCAAAATCGGTCCAATAATATAGTAAATCCATATTAATATGTCTTTAAATGTCATAATCATTGATATACTGGACACAGACATCCAAACAACTGTTATTTAGGATATTGATATGTCAGCTGTTTTAATTTAATCAAGTTGAACAGTTAAACATTGGACATCTACCTCTAATGTGGCTGATAATTGTGATCGTTAGTAAGGGGTTATTATGTTACACATGCATCGCATTGGGTAACAAACCTTATATCAGTTGTTTTTCTGTTGTATTGTTAATCCTGCCATTCCATTGTCACTCGTATTTTATTTTCTAGTTTTTTTTACTACTTTTCTGAGACGTAGCTTGATTGTGATGTTACTGACTACTAGACTGAATTCAGTGGTCCAAAAAGAGTGGGTCTTTTATGCCAACAGTTCATATTTTGGACATTTACTAAATCTGTACGAGTGAGATCTCAAGATAATATTCAGTTGTTACCTTTGACATTGAGACCCAGTTACACATTTCATTTCAGAGAGAATATACTGCTGTATATTGAAACTGAAGGTTCAAAATGTTTTAACCTTTTCCAGTCGTTACTTTCCTTGTTGGAAGCTTTTATTGTCAGTTTGTTCATGTGAAGTCTTGTCATCAATTTCCCCACAAAAAAGCAATATTGTTTTAGTTCCCTACTGAGTAAACCAGTCTTGATTTTTCACTAATCTTTAATGAATTGATGTCTGAAAGATGACTAAGTGCTTTGAGCGGAAGGTTTTTTGCCATTCCAATAAAACACTTTGTTCTTCACATCCTGTTTTGTTCAGCTTGTGCATTTGAAAAATTTGCTCCAAATTTAGCCTTAACAGAATAACCAAGCAGATGTTTGACAAATTGGTCATAAGCTGAAACGTGCACATCTAAATGACTCAAAGTGCTCAATTAGCATTTGAGATTTGCGTTCAAACAGTCTAAGCATTCTCAGCGATGACACAAAGCATGTGTAGTCGCTACCAAAAACAGTCCCTGGTAGACCTTTCAGAAAACTAACTTCACGAATTCCAGAGTAACCACAGATCCATCACAACAGGTCGTTTCAAAACCATAACTAAACACCAAATTCATTAATTCCATAAAATCTATATACATTTTTTAAAACTTTTTATTTTAGCTATAAACCTGTTAATTTACCAAAAACTAAAATTAGAAGCTTAAACCTTAGACATACCAAAAACATAAAATTACTTAAATATATTAAGATCAAATCAATATAAGGTTGTATATCTCAAGTAGCACATATTTTCAGTATTTTTAGGTACACCTAGTTATTAGCCAGTGCAACAAGCTATTTTTCTGATGACTACATTCACAAACAGGCTTTCACATATTTATGGATGGACAGAAAAAAGTTGTTTTGGTGTATAGTTTTCTAAAGATTTTATCTATTAAAACAGGAGCAATGCATAAAGGGGAAATTAAAGTCAAAATCATAACTGATTTATAAAGAGTTTATTACCAATGCTCAAACACACACACACACACGCATACACATTCACAACCATGTTCACTCACACTGAACTATACAGTACACATTCTTTTTTTTCTTTCCCTCTCCCCTCAATCCATTTTTGATCCAAAATATTCCTGTAAGTGTATTCATTGGCTTTGTATAAGTCAGCAAATACATTCTGTCCCGATTGGCCAGCTCTGATCTAAATGTTGATCAACACCCCTGACAAGACAGACGATGATTGAAATGAGTCCTGCACAATGTCACAATCTTCTTGAATGCAATAGGTAAGAATTAAATCATTAAAAATAAAAGGCTTTCACTGATTCATCATAACAGCAAACTGCTGTTCAATCAGAGGGCACTGATATGGTATCGGGAGCTTTAAATCCTAAATGGCTGGCTAGTCAAGGCCACCGATGAGATTTGGCTCTCACATATTAATATAAATCGAAATAATAATAATAAAAAAAAAAAAAAAAAACAGATCTAAGAGGCAGCCAGTCAATGTTTACAGGATAAAATTTGAAATATGCCCCACAGATTGGGCGCCACCATATCAAATGCATTTTTATGCTACGATTAACCCTTTGATTACCGGCTGATCGCTCTCCAGCTAGAGCGGCCATCAGCTCTTTATCCCTCTATTTGATTAGATAAAAGTCCATACAGAACATATATCAGCCTTTGTAGAAAAAAAACATTTGATCTTATCAATAGCCATTTATAAAGTCATATAAAATAACACTTTAAAAATTAAATAAAAACTTGAATTTCCAAGGCCATTGCTCCGAAAACACTACTTGCACTTGAAAAGGCTGCTGTCACTTAAATAATGCATTAGTCCATTTCCTTGTCTTTTCTACTATTTTGCTTCCTTGGTGCTGATTGGATACAGACGCAACATTGTCGCATGCCAAACACAGTGGTCTGAAATGGCTACTGAATGCCACGGGTCCCCTTTTGAAAAAAAAAAAAAATTCCACTCTGATAAAAAAAAAAAAAAAACCCAAAACTGATCACTTTTTCCTCTATACAGAACAAGTTACACATTTATGTTGAATAAAAATCTTTTTTTGTTATGTACTGAAATGTTTTCAAGGCAATCCGGTCCTTTGCCGTCACACTGATTACGCGCTCCAGCTCCTTACTGGCGAGGAATCCTGAAGTCCCACTATGTCACGGCTTGAATGACCCCCTGCTCCTCCTCCTCCTCCTCTATGTCATATCTAACCAAAACCTGCTGGTTAGAATTATTTCCTTTTCAAAGAATAACAGCAGAGGTCAGAAGTTTTCAGATCTTTCCTGTAGGCACCAATAAATGTCTGCCAAACAGGATTTTCTCTGCTGTGTCTGTGAAGAAAATGAGTCCAGGGCTCCATTCTTGACAACACTGGTGAAAACAGCGCATCCCTCACACTGATATCTCGTAAGTGGTGCCTCCGACACCCGTCACCTTCTTCACTCCGCCTCCAGGCTTGTGGGCGGGGCTCTGAGAAGAGCCAGCACTGGAATATGCCTGACCTGGGCGAGTGGACACACTGACAGGATGAGAGGGGCTGGAAAAAGGTTTCGGCTGCCCGTTTGTCCGACTATACGACTTCATCTGAATCTCGTCCCTAAACCAGAGAAAGATATAGATTAGAATGCACAGTTTTATAGTACTTACACTACTGTTCAAAAGTTTGTTTTGTCATTAAATTGATGGAAGACATAAAAAGACATTAATAATAATTATATTGATTTGTAATGATTTATATTTTAAATAAAAGCTCTGAAAAAAACACACATTATCAATGTTGAAAACAGTTGTACTGCTTAATATTTTTGAGGAAACCAAGATATAAGAAATGTTTCTTGAGTAGCAAATCAGCATATTCGAATGATTTCTGAAGGACCGCTGAAAATTCAGCTTCGCATCACAAGAACAAGTTACATTTTAAAACATATTAAAATAGAAAACCGCTCTAACAATATTTCATCATATTACTGCATTTGAGTAAATAAACTTGGTGAGCATGAGACATTTAAAAAAAACTCTGAACTCTAATGTATTTTAGAGTAAAAGTATGATGATTCTGTAGCATGCATTCAAACCAAATAAAAGCCTGTGTAATGAAAAATGAATAGGTTCAACATTAAAATGGTGTGAAATGAGCAATTTTGTGTAGTCATGAATGTTTCACTCCCACAGTTAAATAATTAAATAAAAGCATCATAATGTAACCAAAAAATAACTGAACACACAAGAAAGAATTACAATGATGATTGACAATAATATATATCACAAGATGCATAATTATGTCAAATTCACTTCCTGTGATATGATACAGATGTCAGTTAAAAAGCCTCCCAGAGCAGATGTCAGTTCAGAAAACAGTGCAAAAAGGCAATGAAAAAAGTGTAGCCAGAAAGGCAAATCTAGTAAATTTCAATTTCTCTGCCACACTATTTGGAAAGGAAACATTCTCTTAAGCACTGAAGCATTGCAGGTTTATTCTAACCACCAGCTCTGCTGTCAGCATGCCACTGAAACGACCGTTAGTGATGAGGGATCGTTGCTTGGCCCTTGGTGTTTCCAAATAACAATGCATACGTCAACTTAAAATATAAAGCTCTTATGTGTCTAATGTGCTTCATTTCCTCTCCCTTATTCTAAGCAACAGTGTTTCCTGTAAAGAAGATTTATTGTCTGCTGCTTAGTGAAGGCCAGGTTGATTTTGTTGCTTTTAAAAAGCTGACTAATAACTCGAAACAAAGCAGGCTTTTCAGACCCCTAAATGAGCACAGTGATGAAGTTTTCTCTGTGTCTCAGATCTATCCATTTAGTCATTTGGCCAGTGATTAAAATGGATCTGTTTATTGTAAACAATGTCCAGTTTATCAACCTAGGTCACCATGGTAACAACTTAAGCAGCAGCATTATGTCAGGAGATTTAAAAAATATGGTTTTCCATCCTGTCTCTCCACATAGACAAGCGCTTTATTTGATTCTGTTCATGTTTACTATGACATCATGATATGGCACTGACACAACTAAGGAACATGAGACAACAGAGCAATTACTAATTTTATGCATTCATGCATTTTAAATGAAATGGTTGTGAATGTGTTCCATTACATTTCATTAGTAATATTAAATAAATAAAATATCAACAACAACAACAACTAGTCAGTGCCGATAGCCTTGCGGGCAGCACACCAACATACAGTGTCGTTGCGCAGGCGTCCTGAGTTCGAATCTCGACTCAAGGACCTTTCCCGACCCCCCCACCCACCCATCTCTCTCCCACTTCGCTTCCTGTCAATTCTGATCTGCTCTGTAATAATAAAGGCAAAAATGCCAAAAAAATATTTTAAAAAAGTCCCATGACTATTTAATGTATTAAAGATAATTGATTTTTATGCTATTTTAATACTTTGACAATTATGATTCACTAACATTCAACACAATGACTTCAAGCAGCAGGAAGCAACAGATGATCACAGATGAAAGCATAAAATTACTGGTGAGTCGCCTCGACAGAATGAGTTTAGACTGATGGGAAAACACAGAAGGAAGAAAGAAGTGAAAGAGATGCACTCACAGGAGTCTGGGAGGAGGAGGAGGAAGAGTAGGAGGAAGGAGGCAGCAGGCTGCGCAGAGCGTCGTAAGGTTGAGGGGGAGGTACTCACTTTGGCGCCTGTATCCCCCCTCCCCCGACCGAGGCCGAGGCTTTGCGGACCAGGCGGTACTGCATCTCAGCAGCGGCAGCGCTAGAGTAAGACAGAGACTTCCCCAGCGGCGGGGGGTGCGGCGAGCGTGGAGGGTGAGTGGTGGGCGGCAGGGGCGTGTCAGTGGAGCGTGTGCGGTACGGATATGAGGGCTGAGGCTGGCCCGAGTCAGAGAGCAGAGGGGGTCGAGAGAAGCGGGGTGGCCGATGGTGATGGTGATGATGGTGGTGGTGGTGGTGGTGGTGATGCTGAGAGTCGTGCAGCAGGCGCTCACGCTCACGTTCAGGTGGAGCGGGCTGGGAGGAGATGGAGCCACGTAGATAGCCAGAGTGCTGCAGGGTGGCGAGGAGGGCGGCGCTGGAGGCAGACGGCTGGTGGAGCTCCGCCTCCCGCTGCTGGGCAATCTGTGCCGACAGGAAGGGTGAACTGTATCCCACTACAGGCGTGCGCGGTCGGCCTGGTGACATCTCAGGTGCTGCTGACTCAAAATCTGGGCTTTCGGATGGCGTGAGCAGACTATTGTACGACAGACTGCCGTTCCGAGGAGCCGGCGGTGGCGTCTGATTGGCTAAGCTCTTGTAGCTGGTGGAGGTGGTGGCTTCGGATGGAGGTGCATTGTGGGAAGAGCGAACACTGGAGGACCGTGAGGCCCCTCCGGCGAGAACTGTGGCATCGGAGAAGGAGGGATACGAACGCCCTCCTAGGGAGTATCCGGTGATCCCTGAGCCTGGAGGTGCTCCAGGACCCCCAGCTGTTCGCTCCGGCGCGCTTCGCTCCGCTCCTCCACTCCCCTCACGCCCATCCAGACTGGGCTCAGAGCGATAGCCTGGCTGCTGACTGGACTGGAGGAGAGAGGAAGAGGACTCTTTAAGACTGTCCCCGCGACTCATCTACAGACAGAGCGAGAGAGAGACAGCAAGCAGAAGAGTTTATAAAGTTTCAAAGGAAATCTGAAAGCTAAATTCAAAGGGATGATGTCAAGGACAAAACCCTTGGGGTAAGGATCTTGTGGGCCACTGGGGACAGATGATTTCGGAAAGCGCTATTTTTCTATAGCTATAATAAAGAGCCAGCATTGTGACAGACAGAGAGGCTAAGCTAGGAAAGGCAGGGAACAAACTTGGACACACTGAAGGCAGAGCACCGGAGTCTGAATGAGTCTCATTTTTGCATTTGTTTCAGTATAGCACACCACATCACATGATCAACGTTAAAAATCAAAAGACCACAACATCTATCTTTTCTTGCCTTGCGGTCTTTGTTGGCAGGGGATAAAAAGCCTTGGGGCCTCATGTACAAAATCTAAGCTACAAGCAAGCATGACATTTACCCTGTTTGGCTTCTTAGCCTAAAATTGTAGATTTGATTGTAGCCAACTGAGTGACTGTGCATAATTCATCCATTTAACTTGCAGGTACTTTTTTAGTTCACAGAACAAAATATAGTTCTGCTCATGAATACCTAGTTTGTTTTGCTACTAAATGATTTAACCAAAACTGAACATTATATATGTCCTACCAGACTGAAAAAAGTCCTGTGCCCGTAGTGTAGTATTGGCACAATATTTATATTTCATTTTCTACATATCACAGTAACCCATACTGGTGTATTGCTAGTAAAAGGGAGACAATTGTTCAATTCAGATGTAAACCCAACCCTGACCTACAGTGTTAATACTATTATTTAAATCTAAACCTTGTGTGCACACTTCCATAATGGAAACTCCATTAAAGTTTTATTCATGAGGCCTCAGGTCTTTCAGAATCTAATATATCCTAATCTAGCATCACAGACCCAAAACCGGCACACCCCCACAGCTACAACCAGCAAATGGTCTTGCACAGCCACTCTGTAAGGAGATTGGTAGTTTGTGTTGATGCACTGTAGGCTTTATAAACACTACTACAGTATAATTAAACAAATGGAACAAATTATATTTATTATTTTTGGTTTTCTTTTGTACAATATCTTTATATAACAAAACCCTTCATTTTTCAAGTTATAGATATGAAGTACTATGGTGATAAACTAAATAGTGGGAGATTCATAAAACAATGAAAATTACATAGAAATTCAGCTACAATAAGTTGCATTTAAAAATTAATGCATATGGACCCTGAAAAAGGACAGATGCGGAGAGAAAGGAGAGGATCAATGGCACATAATAAAACAATAACGCACACAGACACACAGAAAAAGTAGTACAGTGTAAACTTACTGATACTGTTCAACTGAAAGCCACTGAGTCAACCAAATTGGAGGGGAAAAACAATTTAATGGATTGAACAAAATGTTAGAGAAAAAAAAAATAAAATAAAAAATACTTAAACATATGTGGTATAAAGGAAAAAATAATTACAGTCATGCAAAATAATGTAAATGATGTCAAAGTAAATGTTGTGAATCACCACCATAGATTGTGAATGAACACCAAGACCTCTTTACTTTGGATAAACAACATGTAAATCAACAGAGAAAAGTTACCTGGTTGGCATAGGCATGTGTGAGGGCAGTGTGGTTCTTGCCCGGGCTGCTGTATGTGGGCCTGTACTTGAACATGGTGGGGGTGGGCGGGACTTTATTCAACAGACCACTCTCTGCAAACAAAGAACAGAAAGATCACACATTTGAGGAATGTAAAAGAGAATTAAGCTGAAACAACAGCACTGCAACAGGTAAATCGCAATCTTAAAGGGATAGTTCACCCAAAAATGAAAATTCTGTCATTAATTGCTCACCCTCATGTCGTTCTTAACCTGTACGACCTCCGTTCATCTTTGGAACACAAATTAAGATATTTTTGATGCATTCTGAGAGCTCTCTGACCCTCCCATAGACAGCAGTGTAAGCAACACGATCAACATCCAGAAATGTAGCAAGGAGATATGCGGATACACTCTTTACGTTTTGATCTGAATGAAAACAACGAATCCGTGTGGTGCAGCTGACACAGAACTGCATTTACGCTCAGTGGATACTCTCCAAAATGGCATCAAAAGTTGTCATTATCGTTTTCTTTACGTGTAAAAAGTATTCTCGTAGCTTCGTAAAATTACGGTTGAACCCCTGATGTCACATGGATTATTTTACCGATCTCCTTGCTACGTTTCTGGACCTTGATCGTGGTAATTACATTTCTGTCTATAGGAGGGTCAGAGAGCTCACGGGATGCATCAAAAATATCTTAATTTGTGTTCCGAAGATGAACGCAGGTCTTACAGGTTTGGAACGACATGAGGGCGAGTTATTAATGACATCATTTTCATTTTTGGGTGAACTATCCCTTTAAGGCCTATTCACACCAAAGATGAAAACCACAACTATAAAGTTTTAATAATCGTTCTAAATCCACAAAAACAAAAGTTCACATCACAACTAGAATGATAATGACAAAAAGGTACGATATCATTTCAAACTGATGAACATTAAAAAGAAAATTAAAAAAAAATTGACAGCCAATCAAAATTCACTAGATTTCAGGATTTTAATGCACTAGATTTGAGCATTTAAAATGGTACACAAGATGACTGCAGTGCCTGCTTATAATAAACAGAACAATAATATGCTTTGGTGTAGATGCTAATA
Organism: Barbus barbus; assembly: GCF_936440315.1. Classification (NCBI taxonomy): domain Eukaryota; kingdom Metazoa; phylum Chordata; class Actinopteri; order Cypriniformes; family Cyprinidae; genus Barbus; species Barbus barbus. Next base: position 12,769,498 of record NC_136735.1, on the reverse strand, counting down.
TAGTTATCATTATAGTTAAATTTACAATTATCATTCTTGGTGTGATCAGGAATTACTTTCATAAATTCATAAATGGCATTTGCAAGGAAATATATGCAAGGAAGACAAGACCAATTACAAAAGCATGCAAGTATTGTAATCAAATCACTGCTGTTACATTTTGAAAGCTTGAATAAACACTATTCAATTGAAGTCAAATCTTAAATGTAGTCAGTAACTAAAATAAAATGCTCAAATAAGGCAAAAATCAGAATGCTACTGTAGTTTGCTCTAACCCTCAGAGTGTCCGGCAGGTCCTCGGGACAGCCCAGGGTATCTGAGCTCTGGTTTAGGTGGAGGTGGAGGCTCGGCGTCAGCAGACTGACTCTCCATCAAACTGCTCTTAGACTGAAAGATTGCATAAGAGAGGATAAAACACAAGTGGTTAATTAAATAAAGAAATAGACAAAACAGCTGACTGAAGGTATGTTCTGACTCATAAACAATGTCCAATAGGAAAAACACTAATTCAAATCATGACTACTCCCTCCTCAATGCCAAAGTCACTGAAAAAATGGTTACACTGTTGAAGTTACATTGCCTGAACCAGCAAACTGTGGTTAAGAGCTGCACACTGTTATCCTAGTCAGGTACTGAAATCTGCTAAATTATATATTTTGTGTTATACATTTTTAGTACTTGTTTAGCTTTGGTTTACCATGCTAGGGTTGTGTGATGAATCATTTTAATCGGGATTCCGGTTTATTTCTGGTTTTAGCTTTTGAGAGAAGCTTCTTGTACCCATTAATACATCAGGAAACTAGATGACATCAAGTAAACCATGTGAGTTGGCATTCTCTTGATTGGTGATATGTGATGAATTCTTTATTAGCCTTAATTAATAATCCTGACTATGATTTGAGAAAAGTAATTGTGATTATTAGATGAACCTTTATCGTGGAAGCCCTATACCATGCAACTAGGGGTGGGTGATATGGAAAAATTATCATATTACGATTTTATCACGATTCTTTGTCATGTTGGATTTACTATTTTGCAAGTTGTCTGAGCAGTACAGTCTAACTAATTTCCCTATTGTAAAAAAAAAAAAAAGAAAAAGGCGAAGATAAATTATAAAAAAGTTATTTAAAATCTCATCTTATTATTAAAATCTTTTTATTTCATCTTTGTTATTAAAAAAATAAGAACAAATATACACATTACAAGTACACATAATATACAAATAAAACAAACAGTGCTTTATTTTCAGGTACAATAGGTGTATTTAGCATTCAAGAAATTTAATGAACAAATATAAAAATGAAAGCAAAACTATATAGATTGATTCCTATTAAAGCAACTGTATTAAAGTTTTTCAGTCAAGAGTAGAGAATGATTTCTCTCAATGAATATTATCATCTGTCTGTCAGTTCTGTCATCGTGTATTTTTATACCATCATTTACTCACTCTCAAAATTTTTTAAACCTGAATAAGTTTCTTTCTTCTGCTGAACATGAATGTTATTTTGAAGAATGTGTAAAACCAATCAATTGCTGGTCCACAATGACTTCCATAGGCCTATATTTTTTCCTACTATAAAATGTGGACCGGCGACTGGTTGGTTACCCACATTCTTCAAAATGTCTTTTGTATTCAGCACAAGAAAGAAATTAATACAGGTTTGGGACAACGTGTGAGTGAATAAATAATGACAGAAATTAAACTTTAGGGTGAACTATCCCTTTAATAACAGTCGGCAGCATGTTTAGCACTGTCCCTTAAGACCTGCACGCATCTAATATACAGGCACGCATCCGCTTCTCCCTCAACGGTTTACTGTCATTTTAGACATAACCAGCTGTGGTTATATGTAAACCTTGTGTGTTTTGACAGTATTAGTGCAAAAGATAACTTAGTCAAGTAATTAGGCGCTGTTTGACAGTGTGTGAACGCATGCATTTCAAGTGTATGAGCTGAGAAAAGGCGCACGTCAGAACAGCACGCAAATGAAATGTTTAACCGGCAAGGCGTTAAAGCACATAAAAATGTACCTATGTGACTGAGTATAAGTGCAGCGTCCCGTGACTGTAACTCTACTACAGAGTTAACATTTGATGTGAATGTATGTCACATTGAACATTATATTTAGCCGGAGGCACCAGAATTGCAACTGACAGAATGTGCACTGCAGCACGATATTAAGATATTTCGATCAAAAATCGTCATATCGCACACTCCTACATGCAACCCTATTTGGCACAGACCAACAGGTTGCTGGGTGTGGCCACATGAACACTTTAGGCTCTTTCTCAGGCTTTGGACCATTTGATGTGTCAACTTTCCATGAGTAATTGGTTACAGCAGACACCTATAATTTGAACTAGGGCAATGGTATCAAGGGCAGAGGATGCCAAAAGATTCAGCAACCTTATCAGAGGGATAAGACCGGGACTTCTGAAGATAATGGAGGAAAAGAGAATTTCCAATAATCAGTTCCTTCCTTCCATTTCTGCACAGTGGTGCACATTTATCAAGCAGCTCTCTCTGCCACACTGTACCTCTCCTTCCTCCCTCTCACTATCAGTGCTTATAACTCAGCATGCTATAAGCTGAGCCTTTCACTTTAGAAACCATTAATGCACAAATCCACGTACTGCCAAAAAGCATGACTACTTTTCTCATAACTCCAGGTTGCAATGTTGAAAAATGTCAAAAACGTAATGAAGTGCTCAAAACTGATAGAAAGTTCATGTATTCTTAAAGAACATAAATCATTTCAGAGCACAACCTTTCATTATGGAATAAGAAATATTTTTGAGTTTAAAAGCCTGTCTGTCAGCCATCCTCAATCAGATGGTAAATGGCACAAACAGATATTTTTTGAGCTTCGTCTGCCAGAAAGGGGAATTGGAGCCAGTTGCTTGCAAAATAGTCTAACGCACTCTCTGACCTAGGGATTTTGGCTCTGACAGGAACATCTGCACCTCAGTGACAGAGGTAATGCTCATGGCCTCATTCAAACATTTTAAGTCATGAATTGCCAGATAAGGTTTTCATAAATCACTCAAATTCAGACTGACTTCATAATGACTCATTAAGAACAATTTGTGAATCACTGAACAATTTATTAGAAAGAACAGACTCTAAGGAACAACTTGCACACAAAAATTCAAGAGTACTATCTACAATTTCATTAATATCCTTGGCTTTCTCTGGCCTGGAAAATACAAAGAAAACTATATTTCATAACAGCTGAGAGCCTGTTCTTCCAAAAAGAGAAGGATGGAGAGAAGCCTTGAGAGCACTGAAGAAAATTAGTAAAAAGGCTTTATTTCCTTACCCGATGAAGGTCTCCTTGGATTCCGTTGTCGAGCACCTTGGCTGCCAGCTGAGCCTCAGTAAACTGCGGTCGGAGGAAAGGAGGCTGAACTGACACTGTCTGAGCCTTCCTCTTTCTACCCAGATACCTGAGAGATCAGAATACAACACGGTGTTAAAACCTCAATAAGAAAACACAACATTTATGTCAAAGTTATGAATGCAGGGGATAACATACCTGGGTGCCTGTGAGCTGCACAGAACGTGTGAGACGTTCCTCAAGCAGCCGTTTGTGAAGGGGTTCACGCCTCCCCTGAACTTCCCCGTTACCTACAAACACAGAGTTGACTGTTAAAACAATAACTTTAGTAGTTACTTTATTAATTATTTGTCATAAAACATTTAAAAATAATAAAAAAGAGATGGAATGAGGCGGTAAGGAAGAATAGTGAAACAATAAGATACAAAAGTGTGCACATGTGGTCAACACAGAGGAGGAGAGATGGGCAGAAACTGGTTTGGGAAGAGGATTAAAATGAGATTACAATCTGAAGGAGGGCTGAAAGAAGGTCATGGCACAAACTACTTAATAGGGATTTTAATCCCAGTTCACCACAACCAACAACATGGTTATTGACAGGAAAACAAACATGACAACAGAAGATTATGATTGCACATGTGACAACCTGCTCATTGGTGGTCCTGCCTCTTGCCACCAGAACGACATGGAAACCAGTAAGACCTGCCACTGGGATGAAGAAAAGCCCAGCGACACACATGACAGTCATACTGATAAAGTGTCAAGGAGGAAACAGTAAGTAATACAAACATAATACAAATCAGCTCTCAAGTTCAGCTCTCACTCAAAGACACCGTTGCACAGTCTGAATTTTGGCCCAAAAATGTTGGTGTGAGCACACATATATTTGAAACAAATGTTTGAGGATACGTGACAGCCGAATGCACTCTGTCCAGCTGCTGGGTGTGGTAGAGAATGAAAAGCAGGCCAAAACCAAACACGCCCATTATGTGAACAGTCAAAGAGAGCAGGAACAGAAAGAAGTAACGGTAATTCCTCCGGCCGATACAGTTGTTGACCCACGGACAGTGATGATCAAAATCCTGCAAGGAGAGAAGAGGCAAGTTGCGTGTGTGTGTAAATCATAATTATGAAAGAGAGAGAAAAGCTTAAGGTTGTCCAAAGCAAGCACACTTCTCTAAGTAAATGACATGAATCGATCAGTCTAGTCTGCAAAGCATTAGTTAGAGAAAGAGCGGATAGACTGATTAATGACAAAGATTTACCCTTAGAAAAAAAGAAACAAGAACTGCAAATGTTATGGAATTGCTATATATTGTAATGTTATTTGTTTCGTCAATGCACAATAGTGGAGTCACAGCTGAACAATGACTGGAATAAGTTGTGAGTGTGTGTGTGTGTTTACCTCCACACAGTTGTCGCACACAGAGCAGTGTGAGCAACGCGGGGGTCTGTAGAAACGGCAGGTGGAGCACCACTTCATCCGCACTTGAATGCCTCGAATCTCCACAGTCTTATAAAGAGGAGCTCGGAAATCATCCTCTTTATCCTCATCTTCCTCAGCTACAACACACACACACACAGTTTAAAATGCCTTCCTCAGTGGATCAAATTAAAGATGTATTTTTTTAAACTCCTGCTTAAGTCAACATGGAATCCAAACCCTGTTTACTTTGACCGTTGTGCTCTTCAACACACATCTTCTTGTGCACAATTAATTAGTGCATGTTACTCCAATCGAATAAAAACTTCATAATATTTAATTAAAATGTAATATAATAAACAGATTTTTCGAGTGACGTCACCTAGGCCACACAGACAAAGAAAATAACTAATAACCAATTAATATACAACAGTTTTTAGATTTTTTTCCCTTGTTGAATATTACATTTCACTTAGAAACTTTAGGGAAGTGAAATGGACTGGGAATGCATTTTCATGTTGACTTTAAGACAGTTATGTTAGTATATACTATTGTAGTACCGATTAACATTTAAAATTAGATTTTATTTTTTGTAGTTTGAGTATAAATATTAGAAATCATTTTTGTTAACAATAAAAACACTGCATTAAGGTTGATTCAGCTCATGTTTAGTACATCAAGGTCAGTTAAATGGAACAAATATTCTATTCATCGACTGAAATACAGTCTGAAGTATAGACTAAAAAAAGATGTGAAAAACATATTAAGTGGTTTATTACATATAAAGTGGTTTGTTTTTTCAATACATTCTCCTGCAGTTGTATACTCTCACACACACAGACACATCATATCGTAGATTGTTTCACTACCTCTAGGGAAGATGCCAGGATCCATAAAGGTGGCCATGCAGAAGTTGGATAGAACAAACAGAAACATAATGCCATTGTATATTGGCACAGCGACGGAAAACTGCTCTGAAAGCCAAGGGCACCTGTGGGAAAAATAGGCATGAATGAGACACAGGATGAGGCTGAAATCACACAATTCATGTATGCTTTTATATACCTTTGTCAAAGTCTGCTTAACCGTCCTAATTTAGGAAAAGAGCTGGTTGTCAAGGGAACACACTGGCTGATAATGTTTTAGCCACATTCTTACTACACTAACAACATAAGAACTACACAACTATAATTCTTACTATTCTAACAACAACATAGACACACAGATAACCATACAATTTACCACAAAACATACAATGTGTGAGAACACAAAAACAAGCAGAAGAGAGAACTAAAAGAAGAAAGAGAGAGGGAAGTGGCACTTTATGACAGATGCTGTCCTATTTTCATTGCCTTTCAGTGTTTAATCTGAGGGGTTGGTGAGAAGAGAGGGATCAGAGGGGGCAAATGACAAGAATGAACAGACGTGACACAGCATCTGACTTAAGCCCCCCAGATTTCTTCTTGTGTGCCAACTGGAAGAGCAGTGTTTTTTTTGGCATGATGACCATTTCATAGTTCATAGTTCCTGTTATATTTACAGGTCATGACTTGCAGAATACAGGGCACAAGAAGTCAACAGGAAGCTAATGTGATTTCTCAATCATCAAAAGAAAACAGTGCTGACTGCACTTTAAATGCTGATGCTGCATAAACACACCGACCTCATCAGTTTATGTGCGCATAAGCCATTCAATGTATCATTAAGGATCCTATCATTAAGACCTTTAGTTTATATAAACATGCATTTACATAAACATCATGTCCATTTCAGTGTCAATACGTCAATCTATTAACTTTGCAGGGGACTTTGGCAAGGGTGCTGTAAAAAACAAAGTCCAGTGTACTCTAAACTGTAAGTAATATTGGCAGGAAGGTGACTCCTAAGAGCAGAAATTCTTTTTGGATTTACATCAGTGTAACTGTGTCAAAATGCATAAATCCTCACTGGAAAAATATTTTATTACTTCAAGTAATAAATGAACTGGGACACGGAGACTAATTTACATTAGATCAGAATTGTTGAAAGTTGTGAGTCTTTTGTAAATCAAGCAAAATTTATAGAAGATTGATATTGTTGTCATTCAAAACATTTAATATAGATTATTAATAAGCAAAGAAGCCTTTTAATACAGTAGAGGCAAGGTAAATTCTGATATTCTAAGCTGTGTGAAAAATCTTTCTGATGTTTAAGATACAGCCTGCAAGTAACTTATGAACTGAGGATATTATTAGAAGCGTATTGCTTAGATGTATGCTGTCAAAAATTTCAACACAAAAAGACTATTCCAGTTATTTTAACACTGAAACTAATAACATTCTCAGATGGGTCTCATTTAATGATAGAAAGGCTGAAAAAAAAAATGACAGCACTGAAATGACGCTAACTCTACTTTCATACCTCGCAACTGCTGCCATATGATCATCATCATCACACAAGCTATTTTGTAACATAAAATAATGGAGTCCAGTGCGCTTGGATATTTAGAATACAGGTTTTTATAGAAATTAATTTGTAGATACATTTTTGTCGGTTAAAGCGGTGATATAAGATACACGTAGTAAAAAGATATTTAAAAAAGGACATATTTAGTATTATTTTTTTTTGTTTAAATAAGTCGCAAGAAGAGAATGCTGATACCCCTCATTCCCATATGAATATGCTGAATATCAGTACGTCATTAAGTATTCATTTAGGTTACAGATATATTTGTACAGTAACACGCATGCAAACTCACAATACAAAGCTTTTATAAAATAATGTCAATAGTTTACGGTATGCACATAAACAGTATAATCTACAGGGACGGCTTGATCTTTACACTCATATGCAATACTGATATGCAATAAAGATAGCATTCAAAATGTTATAACTAATTTTCCATTGTAGTTTTCACCTAGCTTGTGTGCACAGCGGTCACACTCACAACAAGTGAACACACACTTCTGTGTTGTAGAGAATAAGACTTAATCTTAATGAACCGTGCCAGAAAAAATCAGTTCCAGGGAGAATAATTTGGTGCTTCTGAATGAGTTCTAGGCAAAAACCTGCCATTACTCACTCAACAGCGCAGCAATACATTTTTGATCATTGTTATTTACCAGTACATGTTGACTCATCCATCATAAATGATTGCAGCAATCAGTGTTAGTAAACGTGTTTGTGTACTCACGTGAAGCAGAAGAAGAGGGTGGTTGCTCCAACCAAGAAGGCCGTTGCCGCAGAGACTGGCACGTAGCGACTAGGCCGGAGAGGTCTGGATGGAACAGTGGGGTGGGGTGGGGAAGTGGGTCCAGACACACCCCCACTCATGCTGCCGCTCGGCATCACCCAGGGGGCAGGATGGCAGCGTGCCCCGGAAAATGATCCGTTTGGGAGTGTGTTTGTGTTGTCAAGACAGCACAAACGCAAAGAAAGACTAGGGGAGAAGTCGTTGTCCTTTCAGCATTATACAAAAAGGCCACAAGATGAGCATTGTTGCAAAAACACAAAAACAAATTCTCAAAGTTGAAAATGATTAAAAAAGAAATTGAAAAAAGTAGTAAACTGAATAAATTTGGGATTTTAACAAATTGAGTTTCTGAGATTTAAACACTCTGGCTTATAAATTATTAAAGCATTTAACTAAATTTGCTCAAAACCTTTAGTCAAAATATTTTTGGGTCATTTAAAACAATTATTAAAAAAATAAAAAATAATAATAATTTCAAAAGCCTTAGGATAAAGTTTAAACAGTGCCACAAAACAGGACTTGAATATGGGAACTGCTTTGAAGAAAAATAAATTAAAAAGGGTTCAACCAGTTCTTTTGTGGTGCTTTAAATTTGTTTTTTAAATGTTTGGTGTTACTGTATAAAATAAGAGGTTACTGTATAAAATAGGAGGTAGAGGAGAGCAATGGGTATGAATTTGGTTTTTTCCTTTTTTTCTCGAATGACAACAAATATTTAAAAAAATATTTTCGAGTCTGATGTTTTGATAAGCAGCACTGTAGTCAGTTAACGTCCTGCAGTTTTTCAGATGTAAACTGGGAGTTGAAAAAGACCAAAACAGATAAAAAAAAAAAAAAAAAAATGAACGGCAAAAGACAAAAAGTGGGACAGGAGGATTTCTTTCAGTTTTGGTGTAGTTCAGTTTTGAAGTGAGCGATGACAACGAAGGAATCAACCATTAACAATTTCCCCCCACCATCCACGCTCAAAAAATATAAAAATGTCTTTCCTTCATTTCAACCAACAAGTGCGCAACACTGCACCTTTAAAAATGGAACCTCATGTGTCTCTCTCCTGAGTCGAAGCATTGCTGATCCACAGGTTAGTTTCGAAGGACAGGCCAGTATCTTCCCAAGTAAACAGGCTTACACCTGCATGGCTGATTAGATCAAATTCTCGCTTTTTGCGACAAGAGGCATGAAACGACACTAACACACCTCTCTTGATGAAACTTGCACAGAGACAAAAAACAGGTGAAAGAGCAGCGCTTAGCTTGCGCACACCTCAAAACTCCTGGGAACCGATCCAGGTCAGTGGAGCGATTCCGAAAAGAAGGGGAGTATGTGATTGAGGGAGGACGAGGTCAAAGAGAAAACAACAGACAGGAGTTCAATTTCTCACTTGGGACACTTCAGAGACTTGCTCAAATGTGTACGTGTGAGCGTATCAGGCCCAGCTGCCGTCTATTAGCAGATGAGGAGGCATTATATAAGAACCTCTGGGGGACGCGGCCTCAAGTGAGTGCCTTGAGCCATGCTTACGCTTTCTTCTCTGACGCTGTGGAGTTATCTTGTCTTTTAGCTGACCATACGCACACTCAAACACAGAGTATCCACGCACTTAGCCAATGTTGGGGCCTTCCAGTGGGTGTGCTGGAGAGAATGGAAATAAACTCCACCTGAAAAGAACAAAAGAGAAAAAAAAAAATTGAATTCTGAGCCAAAAAAGGCTTGAGCAGCAACTTTTAAATGGTAGGCCTGACACAAACAACAAATATGGTAAACACAATGTCTATTATCTATTTAAACCATGTGAGCATTTGTTTATATAAAGTATTCTGCGAGTTGTGTGAAAATGTGCAAATAATCATTCTATTATGCTGATTTGGTGCTCAATTGTAAACAACGATTCTCTTATCAATGCAGGAAAAAAATTGAGGCTTAATATTTCTGTAGAAACCACCATCCATTTTTTCAGCATACTTTAATATAACGTTCAATTAAACAGTATTTAATAAAAATACAAAACTTTTGTAACATTCTACATTTCTTTACTGTCACTTTTGATCAATGTAATGAGTACTTGCTGAAGAAAAAAAAAAACTTTCCATAAAAATAGAGAAAACAATAGAGAAAGTTTTTAACATTGATAAGAAATGTTTCTTGAGTTTCACATATTAGAATGATTTATAAAGGATTATGCGACACTGAAGTAATAGTCACTGATAATTCATCAAGCAAAAAAAGTTTAAATAAATAATTAATAATCAATTATATTTATAAATAATATGTGCATTGTCCTCAAGGGCTGCACACAAAAATAAACAAATAGCATGATCAACGTAGCCCAATTCACGTGCAACTGACATTTATGAACTGGTTCTTTTAATGAATCATTCAAAAAAGATTTATGAATTCAGTTTTTACCAGTCTGAATCAACAAATGACTCACTTTGAGCTAAAAGTTATAATTACAGTTAACAGTGTAGCTATTTGCATTTTTTATCTGAATTGAATTAAATTCATATTTAAATTATTAAAATAAAACCTACATTTGACAAATATTTTGATCAAAATGATTGTTCTTTCTCTCTCTGATGCATTTTCTTTACATGCATTACAATTTTTTTTAAGCATAAGGTGCACAAAGTGCTATATAAACACAGTAATGTATCAAACCTTCAACAGTTATATTACAAAGACTAAATGTAGCAATAATTGAATTTCGTTTATATTTTCATTATTTCATTATATCAATATTCATTATTTTATCAATGAGTTCTTGCAAGTATATACACATCAAGCTACTGCTCAAACACCCAAAGAGACGTCGCAGGCCAGCCTGGAGAATAACTCTTTCACTGACACTAAACCAAAGGGGAGAAAAACCCCTGACCTTAATTTACAGAGACATCTGTAGGGCAATCCCTAACCGTTTTTTTCTTAGTTCACAAAACACACATTGAAATGACATCACATAAGCTTTCACTATCAAATGTTATGCAAACAAAGGTGATGTCTGAATGTTTGCAAAGCCATTGTGTGCGCACACATTAGGGCTGGGTATTGCCAACTATATCATAAATCCACACATATATCACAAAACAAGCATGTAGACAGTGATACTATCACGGCTGAATTGTGAACCTGCACACATTGATCTGATAAAAGTCCATTCTGCCAACTTTCAACATATAGATGCCCCACGAACACAAACTAATTTTAAAAAAAAGGGGTCTTTATTATCTGTAAAACTGAATTTAACCAGTCTACATTGTGTATTAAAAATACACAATCACAACAGAGAGGTGATAATGCAAGAGGATGTTAATGTAACAGCCGTTAGGTGACAGCTGACAGATGTCCTCATTAATTAATGAATAAAGGGGTGAAGGTGCAATTCAAAATAGCAATTCAATACAGTAACTCCTCCAGGAAGAGTCTATCATTACTATGACTAATCTAAAAAAGACAGTTAAGAAAAATATATCTCTGCCATCAATACTCATAAGATATCATGGAAGTCATTTTTATTTTTAGGGTAAACCACTCTTTTAAAATGCCATGACTATACGTGAAAGCAGACAGACAAACTAGAAGATTTCCTTTTTGCAATAGCCTGTTAAGCAAGCTATTTAGAATGTGAAATCTGTGAGATTTCTTGAGGCATTCTATTTATTTTATTTCGTTATGTATTTAATTTAAATTATATCTAGCCTATTTTCTAAGTTCTGTGTGTTTATTTATTTAATAAGTTAAAGTTATTTCATATTTGGCTTATAGCCTACTTACAGGTAAACTGTCTGTTAGGAGTTAAATTGTTTGTTAATCGTTTAATTAATCGTTTGTTGCATGTGTGTATCATGCAGTAGCCTCTATGTTTTAAAACGGAGGTGCCCATATTTTTGTTTTAACGGTTAATATTTTATAACGGTAATAAAAAATACTCAATGTTTTTTGTCACGTGTGGTGCTTTGGTTTAGCATTACTTCATCTTATTTAAACGCAATCATGTTTAAAGCCTGTTATTCTGGATGTTATTTAGTTACTTATTTAGTTTGAGTATTTCTGAACATTTTTCACAAGCTCTGAGAGAAAGTCCGCGGGAGCGGGCGGGAGTGGACACAAACATTGCGGGCGCGGGCGGGAGTGGAACGTGCAGGTTGCGGGTGCGGTCGGTCCTGGTCAGAAATTCAGCAGGAGCAGGCGGGTGCGGGTTTAAGAAAACAGTCCCGTGCAGGGCTCTAAGACAAACCATAACCTTGAAATGCTAAAGCATTCTGGAAAACAACTTAATAACAATATTTGATCTTTCAGTGTGATTACTGTACTGGTATTATGCACAAACCTAGCATTTTAATTGAGTCCAACCTTTATGACCATCTCAACATTCAACACAGACCTGTGCTATTATTTGTTCTCCCAACACACACAAAAAAAAAAACAACAACCTAAATTACAGTTCTGTTAAGTCATAAAGCATTCAGTTACAATGCTATTATGCTGAAATGCACATTCACCTCATTTAACACTATTATTCACCGGTCCAGTGTGGTCTATGGTCAGTTTTGGGACAAATTTTCTTTTAGATGTGTTGAATTAAGCCTGGTCAGCTGAGAAGCTCAAGCTAATTTCAGACAGCCTTGCTATCAGTTTAGCTATGCCTGACATTTGGTAATCTGACCCAGGGTTTGGTCTAAAAATGCCATAGCTGCGTAACCCCGCATAAGATCCAAGGGACCACACTCCAAAGCATTTCAGGGTGGAGCTGCAAATCTGAACAGCTTGTAGACACTACATTAGATCATAACCTTTGGAAAGTCTGATCCTAGATCAGCATGCACTAGTGCAGTGCATCCTACAGTGAGAACCTTTGTTAAAGGCTGTATCAACCACTGGATCAGGGTCCAGTCAGCAACAGACAGGAAATAGTCTGGCTGACATTTTGACCAGTATTTAGGAAAGGCTTGGTATGGGTTCAGTGTGTATGTTAAGTGAAAGAGAAACAGTCTTCAAGAGAACAGAATGCCAGAGATTAATCATTAAGAGAGGTCCGTCTTTCTCCATTCTCTTGCTTTTAGTTTCATTTCACGGTGTTATAATCATAAGTGCGGCTTATAAATTGTAGTTATTTCCATAACCAGACAGGAAAACTATTTGCAAAGCCACATTGCCTACGCTGGTCTATATGGAAATAAGAAAAAATATTTTTTTAAATAAATCAATATATATATAAATTACTTGACTATTAGAATGTTTAAATGATATGAATCATTACCAACTAGTCAGCTGACAATCGTCCACAAAACATGGTTAAAAGGAGTCATGAACTGCCCTTTTCTATTATTTTGTAGTTTTTTCTGAGGTCTGGGACACACCAAGCCAACGGTCGACCAACGTTGGGCCATCTGTGAGCATTTGTCGGGCTAGTTTAGTTTGTTTGGGGTGTTCCACATGTCAGCTCTCATTGTAAATGTAAATGAAGCCTGCACAGACAGAAGACTGTTCTAATGCTACGTGATCTTACCCAAGCATTACAATATGCAAATATTTTCATAACGTGAGCTGATTAAATTGAAAAAAGTTATCAACATAACATATTCAAAATGGTAAGCAAGCACTGCTTTGTTTACATGTTGTGTAACAGTTTAAATCTGCGTAAGTGAATTTTATTTATAGAGCACATTTAAATTCAGCTTACACTGACCAAAGTGCTGTACAAAACAATCATAAAATACAGCAAAGTATAAAATAAAATACAAATTAAAATCCAAGATAACAATACTAATCCATAATCCATAAATTAAAATTCAAGAAACGCCATAGGATAAAGATGCGTTTTAAGTCTCGACTTAAAAACCGAAATAGACGGAGCACTCTTAATGTCAGGTGTCAACTGATTCCATAGCCGTGGTGCAGCTACTGCAAAGGCTCTGTCACCTTTAAACTTAAGTCGTGACCGTGGGACATATAAAAGAGCTTTATTAGCAGATCAGAGGGACTTAGGAACATAATTAAACGAGATAAGATCAGAAATGTATGATGGGGCTTGTCCATTAAGTGCCTTAAATACAATCAACTAAATTTTTAATTGAATTCTAAAAGAGACAGGAAGCCAGTGGAGCGAAGCTAAAATTGGAGTGATATGATCACGCTTTTTTGCACCAGTTAACAATCTGGCCGCTGCATTCTGGACCATCTGCAAATGAGCCAGTGAAGATTGGGGAAGACCTAGGTATAAGGAATTACAGTAGTCTAATCGTGATGTGATAAATGCATGACTAACTTTTTCTAAGTCTTGAAAGGAAAGTGTTGATTTAAGTCTAGATATTATTCTCAATTCATAATAGCCGTTTTTAACAACTGAGCTAATTTGCTTTTCAAGGCAAAGCTCAGAATCAAAAATAACACCTACATTTTTTGCATGTGACGAAACATATGGAGTGAGACTGTCCAAGTTACTAACTATAGAGTTTCTGGTTTTAGAGGGACCAAAAATAATCACCTCGGTTTTTTCATTATTTAGCTGGAGGAAATTATTCGCCATCCAAATTTTAATGTCCTTCAGACAGTCCATAAGAGGCTGCAGAGAATGTCTAGATTTTAATGGACCGTATAACTGGGAATCATCAGCATAGAAATGAAAAGAGATTTTATATTTCCTAATTATATTACCAAGTGGTAGCATGAACAGATTAAAAAGGGCCCCAGAATGGACCCTTGAGGCACCCCACAGGGGAGAGAAACTGATGAGGAAAAAAACTGGCCGATAGCCGCACTGAAAGTGTCCTGGATTTAAGATATGACTTAAACCACGATAATGCTGTATCCTTAATACCCACCCAATGTTCAAGGCGTGACAAAAGGATGTCGTGATCAACTGTGTCAAAAGCGGCACTTAAATCCAATACAAGAGTCAACTGCATGTAGTAAATCATTCATCACTTTTAGCAAAGCCGTTTCAGTGCTATGATAGGTTGCAAAACCTGATTGAAATGGTTCAAATACCAGAGTCGAATTTAAAAATGGAAGTAACTGTGATTGGACAACTTTTTCCATAACTTTTGAAAGAAAAGGCAATTTTGAGATAGGACGATAATTATTCAAACATTTTACATCAGCATTGGGCTTTTTAAGCAGTGGGTGGACAACTGCATGCTTTAAAAATGCAGGAACAGTGCCAGAGACTAAGCAGGAATTGATAATTGTTTGGATGCTAGAACCAATTATATCAAAAAAACCTTTAATGATATCAGAAAGAACAACATCCTGGGGCGAGGTTGTAGATTTCACCTGCATCACTAAGTTCCTCAGATCAAACAAAGACACTGGCTGAAAGCTATTAAATTTGGCTGTATTAACTGGACATTCAAGCAGAGTGTTAAGAGTAAGAAAGAATAAGGGAGGATCGAATGCCATCAATCTTTTCAATGAAAAACCTCAAAAATCTCTCACGTATCAGCAGAAGGCTCTGCTTCATTGGATGTACAGGGATTAATTATTGAATTTATAGTACTGAACAGGATTTTAGGGGTGTGAGAGCATTTACTGATAATATCAGAAAAGAATTTAACACTTGCCTTTCTAGCTGCTTTCTGAAAGTTCACCAGGGAGTTCCTAAAGATTTCGAAAGAGATAGTAAGATGATCTATTTTCCATCTCCTCTGTTTTCCGACAGATCTGTCGAAGTGAACGGGTGGTATCATCTAACCATGGTTGTGATTTAAATTTGGGGGATTTATATTTAAGAGGGGCTATAGAGTTCAAAATAGCTGAACAAGAAGAGTTGGAGAGAAATTAAATTTTCTGGGCTTGAAGATTGCTCAGTAGCAGCTAAAATTGCAGTTGAGACATCATTTGTTTTATGCATATGAGAAAATTGATCTGCAGTGAGAGAATTAATAAAACGAGAATAAACACCTGCATTTTTAGCAGCATGTGTAGAATTTGATAATATGACATTGAAAACAATAGGCTTGTGATCTGAGAAAGAAGCATCTTCAATATTAATATTATCAATGGGAAACCCATATGACATAACCAAGTCAAGAGTATGCCCAAGTACATGTGTAGCCTTATCAACATGCTGAATAAAACCAAAATAAAAGAGTCCAAAACATGAGTAAACTCAGTGACCATAGGCTTTCCAGGACAGCAGACATGAATATTAAAATCACTCAAAACTAACAGATGATCAAATAATGTAATGATATGAGATATGAAATCAGAAAACTCCTTTATAAAATCTTTATCAGGCTTTGGAGGTCTGTAAACCAAGACACACAGCAATGGAGTGGTGAGAGATTCTATCAGTACACATTGTGATTCGAATGTAGAAAAGTTCTCAGCAAAGACTGTCTGTAGTTTGTACTGGTTCCTAAAAACCATAGCCACCCCACCTCCTCTTCGAACACATCTTGGAGTGCTAATAAAGCTACAATTTAATGGACATAGTTCAAAGATAGATGACTCATCAGCTCCAGTCCAGGTCTCAGTTAAAAATAAAAAGTCTAAGCCACGACACATAAAAAAGTAATTCAAAATAAAAGTCTTATTAGACACAGACCTGGCATTAACCAGGGCCATTTTTACGTGAGAATGAACTGTTTGTATCTGTGATTGTCGGACATACTTGAGTGGAAGAAGATTTTGGAGAGTCACACCTCTCCTCTGAATGCGCAGTCTTGCAGGAGCGCAGTAGTCAGGTGTCCGATTCTGATCCGGAACGATGGGCAGATGATTGACGTATCTCACATCCCACGAACGCCGAGTCAGATAAAGGCCATTATGTCCAGTCAGAAGAGTGGAAGAGCAACAAGATGATTGCGTTGAGGAGAATTCTCTCCTAATCCTCACGCGGATACCTCCGCAGTTTCCCCTTTCTGTGACGTTTCCGCTGGTAGATGATACAGCAAGGTAAATGGCGAACACAGGTCGCTGGTAAATGAGAGAATGTAGAGTGGAAACGATTATGCGTGAGGGAGCAGTCTTTAGATTGAGTCTCCAACGAACTTCTGATGTGCAGCAATATTTGGCGATCATAAGTTATGATAGCATCAACACAGTGTGTTAACAGCGGCAGCATAGATAGCCAGACGGCCAATTTGGCATTTAAAAGCTGACGGGCCAGACGGCAAACACACTGGCGCCATCTTGGATCCCATCTTCTTCTTCGTATATCTTGCACATCCTTGTTTCGGTTTCTCCTTTTAAATAACAAATATTTACTATTGATAGCTGCTAATATAGACGGCTAATTCCTCTCACACAGGCGCAGAACGTACGTGTTAGCTTGCAGTCGACTGTAGTATGTGCGGTGTGCTTGAGAGCAGCTTTTTGATCCAAACGCTGCCGATGCAAGGTGACAACACCGTCTGCTTAATGGTAGACTCAGAAGTCCACGCCCACTGCCATGCTTGGCTAACAGTTGTGTATGCTTGACAGCCTAGATGGAGAGTGCCACTGCTGTGATTTAGGTCAAAAATGCATTCAATACTGAAAATCCTGTCGAATTGTGCCTTGTTTGTAAACAAACAAAGGACCAAAGTTCATTAATAAATAAACATCATTCAATCTTTCCTAAAATTGATCAGAAGGAAGGCAATGCAAAGACTGTTTTGACTGACGTACGTGTTAGCTTGCAGTCGACTGTAGTATGTGCGGTGTGCTTGAGAGCAGCTTTTTGATCCAAACGCTGCCGATGCAAGGTGACAACACCGTCTGCTTAATGGTAGACTCAGAAGTCCACGCCCACTGCCATGCTTGGCTAACAGTTGTGTATGCTTGACAGCCTAGATGGAGAGTGCCACTGCTGTGATTTAGGTCAAAAATGCATTCAATACTGAAAATCCTGTCGAATTGTGCCTTGTTTGTAAACAAACAAAGGACCAAAGTTCATTAATAAATAAACATCATTCAATCTTTCCTAAAATTGATCAGAAGGAAGGCAATGCAAAGACTGTTTTCCACAACTTGGCACTGCACAGCGTCTTCTTGTATTCGGAGCAATCGTTATCGTTTGGTTTGTGTAGACCTGCGTTCACCTCTCGTTATTTACACTATGTGCGTGAATCAGTGGGCGGGGCTAAACAGGCAGTGATGTAGAAGCAGACATTGATCTTCCTCTGCGGAGGCGGTGTTCATCCACACTATTACATCATATAGTAGAACATTCCACAACCAGTTGTTTCAGCAAACTCGCTTCATTATAAGCTGTTTTTAGAACAAGAAAAGTTTTGAGTTCTGAAACTTACAGGGTGTTTTTATAGTAAAATGACCTCCTAAATGCCAAAATATCAAGGGAATTTTGGTTTCTCGGTTCATGACCTCTTTAAGGGAGGGGGAAGTGGTGTGCGGCCAAGTATGGTGACCCATACTCGGAATTTAACCCAACCAAGTGTACACACAGTAGTGAACAGACACCCGGAGCACTGGGCAACCAGTGGCTAAAACCCAACTGGCGCCCGGAGCAGTTGGGGGTTCGGTGCCTTGCTCAAGGGTCTCACATCAGTCGTGGTATTGAGGGTGGAGAGAGTGTTGGTTAATCTCTCCCCCACCTACAATCACTGCTGGACCGGAGACTCGAACCCATGACCTTCGGGTTACAAGTCCAACTCTCTATCCACTAGGCCACGAACGCCCTTTAACCTGTTAACCTGCTTCAGGACGCCAGTGCTCCGAACGCTCTTTGTTTGCACGTGTCATTGCAGGGATCAACGTTAAGGATTTTTTCTACTGGTCAGGCCAGTGGTTCAAATTTTTACTTGCCCTGACACACACAAAAAAAATGTTGCTGTTATCATTGTTTTTGATCTCTACTATAATAAATTAGCTTATATGACACCAATATTTTAGATAGCAAATACATTTTACTATTTTCTATTTCAATTTCGATATCACAGAAAAAAATCATTAGCCAGAAGTAAACAAAGTTTAAACATTATTAAAAGCGTATAGCACAAGTAATAACACAAATAAACATAGGCCTATAGCACAAAAATAGAAATGAAATAATGCTTTAGGTTTTTATGTTTGTAGATGTTCGGGTACAGAAATTGAAAAATCACATTAAATAACATTTGCATATTCTTCACTCTTTGTTGCACCTTGATTTTTCATAGCCATTTGAAATTAGAGGTAGCCACTGCATTTTAATCATGAATTGATAAAAAAATAAAATAAAATTGTGCAAGGTTTGATGTATATTAGACTGTATAACTTCAAAATCTGAAGCAAAAACAGAATGACCTGACTTTAGCTTTGTGAAATTATGCCACATAAAACATCTGCACGCATGACACAGAAACAGCAGGCGGGCTGAATAAGATGCAATTTCACTCTCTGCCAGCAGGTGGAGCTTACAGAACAACTCCTTGGTTACCACTGTAAACAGAGCAGCGCTGAGCATATTAACACTAATTTAAATGCATTATACATATACAAAATGAAAAGAAAACGCCAAACAGACAGTTCCCCTAAGAAACATTCATATAAAATTCAATATTTGGATTTTCTTCCTATATTTCACGCATCGTGTGAACAGTGATCTTGATCTGACTGCTACAGTATTTGTTTCCTCTTTGCGTTCGTCTTCAGCGTCTCTGTCCTCTATTAACGGATGTTTGCAGACTAATTATAATAATAACGTAACATTTCCACACAAATGGCATTTGGGAAAATGATTGCAGTGCAATTTGTGTGCAAGCACTGGACAGAGATAGTCTGAAATAAAACAAAATATGTCCGTTCGATCGGTGCATCTGTACTCCAGTGTATAAATTAGACTAATCATTGTTAAAGCTACAAAGTTACTTGCCAAAATGGGTATTTTGATATACTTTTGTATGTATTGGCCCGTTCAGGCGGCTCGCGCGTGTCAGAGACACTGCTGTCTGTGCACGCGCTGTTCACACAGAACAGAACACAGCGAGCGAGTACTAATGAATGCAGCTGTCTTTCACGCAGAAATGCTTTTTAATCGCTTGATTTTTTTTAATTAAAAAGTCTTTAATGAACACATGCAAATGATAAAATTTTGTGATGATGCTGCAGTGGCCCGATCGGGCAAGTGACAAATCCATCTATTGTCCCGGACGTCTTTCACACTGGCCCTGGGCAGTCCTTATTGTCAAGCCCTGCATTGTTTACAATAGATTAAATGAAATGGGACAAAATTAATCTTGACAAACTATATATCATTCTGAAGGTCTAAGCCTCAAGCATCAACAACAGATCGCTGTTTTTCGATGGAAAGCTTATAAGGAATGTATTTGCTAAATTTGTGTAAACAGTACACATCAAAACACATCAGAATAAAAAAGCAGTACGTACCATTATCATTGTAATAAAGAGTCACAAACGCATCCACTGCTGCAAATCCCAGTTTAGTTAGAAAGGCAAGGGTCCACAGAACAACATCCCATAGAGCACTTTTTGTCCAACGAAACAATATCGTTGTAATATGGATGGATATTCCTTTGTTTACATTTCATTTCTTCGGGATAGTTATTGTTTGTGTCCGTAATGGAATAAATTACGCTCAAAAACAGCGTCTTGGTGGTAAAAAACAACAACACTGTGTTGTAGCGTACAGTGTTACAAACAGAATGAGACCATCCACTGAAAAAAAGTGTCACAGATCCGCAGAATATTGTTTATTTGAATTTGGCGCGTGACGCACCTGTCATCTGACGGTCGCCTTTTTGCACAAATAACTATTTTTCATATATGTGTGTGTGTTTTGTGGGGAATGTGGCTGTATCTGCATGATTATCATCTGTATGAACGTACATCAGCGTGTGATTTAGGGCTGTATACCTTGGAGAACCTGGCGATACGATACATACCTCGATACACAGGTCACGATTCGATACGTACCTCGATACAGAGCTGTCTCGATACGATTTGATACAATGTGACACGATTCGATACGATAAAAATACATGGGCCAGAGCCAATTAGTTAATGCTGAACACATTTACTCAACAAACAGAACTCTGCATTTTTCTTCAATTTATTGAAGACAAAAGTGCATTATAACAAAGTGCATTTTGCTTAAATATTTGCAACTTTAAGTGCTCTGATTAATTGTACACAAATTGTATTAATCTGGAAATTACCACAAGTCAACATTTAACTTTCCAAGGGTACAGCTCACACAAGCACAAAATCTTCTTCTTCTTATTCTTAACTTCTTATAATTCTTTTTTGTGACACCATGTACTGCCATAACATATTTCACTATGAAATCACTTAAATGCTACATCTTGCTTTAACATTTTCCATGAGTTTTTTGAAACTCGCGGGCGCCGCTGCGCCCCCTAATGGCTGGGCGGAGTATTGATACTAAGGGCTAGAATATCGATACTGTATCTTTTTTTATTATATCGGTATGTATCTAAGAATCGATATTTTGAGCACACCCCTAGTGTGATTACTGACTGCAATCAGTGTGAATGTCTGGCAATCAGAGTATATACTTGAGTATGTACAAAGCTATATACAAAGCCATTTTTTATTACTCTATCTTTGTATTTTTTAGTACTAAAATTAATCACTTATATGGTGTCTAAAATTCTGTCTATTATTTTATAATTGAAAAACTATGCAGGAGTATTTATAATGACTAAAATAGTTTGTATAATTTACAAATACATTTGGTGGTTGTTTTTCCTCAAACAGGGTGGGGTGGGTGCACTAGAAATAGTCTCAGAAAAATGATTCAGGGCTCCAGACAAAAAAATCGAGTAAGGAGCCATTGGCTCCTATAAAAGAAAAACTTAGGCGCCAAATTATTTTTTTAGGTGCCACAGAATAAAAGTGGTTTATTTTATTATTATCATTTTATTTTTCCCACCTATTTTAACATTTAAATCATTTTGTCATGTGTTTATGTCTTATCTTTTCTAGGCTTTATCAGCATTTTAATCCATTTTGTAGATGATCAGGTCGACCGGGGGACTAAGGTTCACTTAAAGTGTGAATTAAATGTCTTTTACAACTTGAAATATACAGTCACAAAGAATTGTTCGTTACACAGAATCTGTACCAATATCATGGACCATAAGCATCACTTGGCAACTGAGTGCAGTGCATCCTATAAATGTTGTCACGTCTTTCACACATTCAGTCTGTTTTTCTTCATTAGTAAAATGCAATTTTATAGGAGGAGTTGAATCATGTACAACAGAATAAGTAAAAATATTAATATGCAACAGCGCATAAATATAGCAAAACGCTCCTCTTTATAGTTATTTTTCTAGCTGACTGATGAGTTTATGGACACTGAGTGGTTATTCTGAGGTAAATGTATTACAATGCAATGTTTACAAGCTTTATACATTTCCTCAGTTTGAAACACTGAATGAGCTTTTACATAAAACATTTCAGTAAGTTGTACTATAGGCTTTCTTATTGCCTACCTTTTGATCATGTTCATTTCATACTATAGTAGTAAATCGAAATATATAATGGGTTCACTTGCTGCTTTAACTGAGGTGCTAAAGAGATCGCGCATGAGCATTAGGTGCGATACTCTCCGCTCGCGCGATCCGGACGCATACACGGACCGTGTGGACGCGGGGTACCGGTGTTTATATTACCGAAAGTGTGCGCTTGTCGTCCGCATTAAAGAGCACCCAAACCGCATCATTTGAATTTCGTAGCATTTTAAAGCTGATACTTTGTTTATTAAAAAGTAAGACAGCACAAAGCTTTTTGCGATTACTGGATGGCAAGTGCGCTTCAAATAACAGGAAGTCCATGCATTAACAGAACACAGCATATAGACTAAGATCTCGATAAGAAGAAGCCATAGTAGTAATGATTATAAATGAGAATTGTTGACGATATTGCCAGTATCCACAGAGCTGACAGCTTTACCTGTTGAAGTTTGTTCAAGTTGTGCACGAAATAGACACGGCTTTTCTGCACTTGCACTTTGGGGCTGTTTACACCTGGTCACTTCATGCATTTTTTCCTGATCGGATAGCTATCTGATCCTGAAAAGACCAGGTGTAAATGCCGTCCGAAACGCATTCGAGACGGATATAAATCCAATCGCTCGAACCACTTCAGGAGGTGGTCTGGGCGAAACCGGACAAGTGTAAATGCATCTGGTTGTTGAAACCACATATGGTAACGAGACGCGCTCTCGTTGCGGTCTCTGATATTGAAATTAGCTGATAATTAATAAAATTATCCATTGCTTTCATTGACGTGAACTCCGTTATATTTGCATATGAAGCGGGAATTGAAGAACGGATTTATATCCGTTTTGCGATGACACATTTATGTGGCCAAGTGTAAATGGGGAAACGTTTTAAAAAATCATATAGATATCCGATCAGAGAAAATGCATGAAGTGACCAGGTGTAAACAGGCCCTTTCAGGTCTCTCTCACTGCGTTCAGCAGACTGTGTGCGGCAGAGACGAGGACTGTTTGAAACTCTTTTCCAGTAAAACTTTGAAGCGCATCGTCTTATGTTTAATACGTGAAAATAACAAAAGATGTAAGCGCAAAACAATCGGGAAAAAAGTCCTTTCATGCAAATTATATATAGTCGCCAGTGGCGACCTCAGCAAAAACTTCACTCGCAAATTAATATTTTTAGTCGCAGTTTGGAGCCCTGTGATTGCAGGAATTTTTCATGGTATCTTCTTCAAATTTGAAATATAAACTCATGAGACACGTGAGTTTCAACCCAATTACTTTTCTGGATTGCTCCAGGACTTATTTCATGTATTTGTAAATGAAATTAAAAAAAGCATTCAGTGTGGAAAAACATTTTTCAATGCATGTCAATTATCAACTCTGGATGATGGATAGTAAAGCCTAGAGTGTCTTCTTTCCAAAGATAATCATTCTTCAGAACAACTTCCAAAGATAGCACACTGTTGTCAGGAACTGTTAACATTTAATTTGGGTAGGTCATTTTCACCTGTGAGGCCCAATGTGGGGGGTGCTGGCTAACAGGATAATATACCAATAACATGTACGGTCATGTAAAGGCCTTAAGCAATTTTTTTTTTTTTCAGAAAGATCATACACTGTTTAAACAAGATTGGTACATGTAGATTTTTGCTCAAATTCAGTGTCCCTCATTTTTGCTCTGCATGTAAAAACCTTTAGGGGCAGCGTGCCCTAACCAGACATAAGACTCCAGTAACAAGCAATTTCAAATCATTCACAAATCACAACTAATCAAAGGTCAGGCCCTCTCTCTGAAAGTGCACTGCTGTCTCACAATGGTAACAAAACAGATAAAATAAATAAATAATTAAATTAAACAAAACAATTAAACAAATAAAAAATTAAACAATCTTCAAATTGTTGTAAACACATGACTGATACAACCTTTGTCATGAAATACACTGTATAATTAGATAAACTTCGATTCAGGGGCCTATATCTTTTACAACCAATTACATTTTTATTAAATCACAAATGAATCAAAATGTAATATGAACATTTAATTGAACTCTCTAAAAATAGCAAATCCTGGTATAACCACAACAAATACACATTACTTTTTTAAATAATATAATAAATAAATAACATAAATAACATAAGAGACCATCAATCATCTGATTACAGCTCATCATTGGCTTTTGCAATAAGTTAAAGGGATAGTTCATCCTAAAACATTAAAGTAATTTGGTACCCTCCAATTGATTCAATCCGATATGAGTTTCTTTCTTCTGTTGAGTACAAAAGAAGGTATTGTGAAGAATGTGGGTAACCAAACAATTGACGGTAGCCATTGATTTCCATAGATTTTTTTCCATACTATGGATGTCAAAACTATTTGGTTACCAGCATTTTTCAGAATAATTTCTTTCTGTTCAACAGAACAAAGAAACTCTTACAGGTTTGGATCAATTGGAGGGTGAGTAAATGACGACAGAATTTTCATTTTTGAAAACACACTGACAGACACAGCTTTCAAATGCTCTTGTGTGTTTCTGTGTGAGTGCTCGGTGAAGAGATCACTACTACTACTACTAGTAACTACTACTACTACTAGTAACTACTACTACTACTAGTAACTACTACTACTATTTACAGGTTGCATCAATCAATACATCTCTTCATTAGTAATCTGACTGATGCATTGATTAATTTCCAAGGATTGTTATGCCCCTAGAAAATATACCTTTTACTAAGGGCTGGGCAAGTTAACGCGTTATCACGTAAACATTAATTCATTAACGCCGACAATTATAGAAAATATACCTTTTACTAAGGGCTGGGCAAGTTAACGCGTTATCACGTAAACATTAATTCATTAACGCCGACAATTATTTTATTGCACATTAACGCAGTTTTATTATTATTATTATGAAAGCCGTTGCTCACTGGCTCTGAATGTGCTCGTAATCAAGCCTTCATAAGTGGGAAACAGGAAATATATATATGGCTAAGGAATATATATGTTTTGGCTTATCTGAAGGACATCACTGGTCCCTTACTGGACCCCCTGCAGTTTTCCTACAGAGCAAACAGGTCTGTGGATGATGAAGTCAACATGGGACTGCACTTCATCCTGAAGCATCTGGACAGACCAGGGACTTATGCGAGGATCCTGTTTGTGGACTACAGCTCTGCTTTTAACACCATCATCACGGAAACCCTTCAGAATAAACTAATCCAGCTCTCCGCCCCCACCTCTGTCTGTCAGTGGATCAACAGCTTCCTGACAGACAGACAGCAGTTAGTAAAGCTTGGTAAATTCACATCCGGAACTCGTACCATCCTCTGCACTTCAATAACTGTCTGGTTCAGCTCAGCTACCAAATCTGACCTCAGAAGACTACGGGGGGGGGGGGGGGGGGGGAAGTCCGGACTGCTGAGCGAATCATTGGTACAACCCTCCCCACTCTCCATGAACTGTACTTATCCAGAATGCGCAAAAGGGCTGGTAAAATCACTCTGGACCCCTCACATCCAGCACACTCCCTGTTTGAACTGTTACCGTCTGGTCGATGCTACAGAGCTCTGAGCACCAGAACGACCAGACACAGGAACAGTTTCTTCCCTCAGGCAATCCATCTCATGAACACTCAACAATAAACGTGGAACACACAACTATAATACATTATCCATTCACCACACTCACTTATTTTATTTTTATTTTCTCATTTCTAATTTGCACATACTTGACCTGTACATGCATAGTTGTCTATATTATATATTGTGTTTTTGCTGCTTCGTACATTGCCTATTTGGATATTTGTATATTATTATTTTATTATCTGTGTCCTGTCCTGTTGCTGTCTTTCTGTTGCACTGTGGAGCTTCTGTCACTACAACAAATTCCTTGTATGTGTAAACATACTTGACCAATAAAGCTCATTCTGATTCTGAGAAGATAGATAGATAGATAGATAGATAGATGGATAGATGGATAGATGGATAGATGGATAGATATGCAAAGATGCTACACATATTAGAAGTTCTGCACTCTGGCGCAGTTAGCGCTCACACTACATGCGTAACCACCCCCCCACACAGTACATGCATAACACCACCCAATATATACACATATGGCACATTTTACATTGAGGTGACAATGAATGTTTTAGTTAGGATGCAGATGTAAATTTGTTCATTATCAAAATCAGTAACATCTGTAAAAATTGCAACAACCTCCTTTTTTATATGGTGAAACTGTTTGAGTTTTATTAAAATTAACCATTGTTCTTCCATAGTAGCATACATTTACATTATGATAGCCAGAGTTAAAGGGGTCATGTGATGCTTTTTTAAAGATCATTATTTTGTGTATTTGGTGTAACAGAATATGTTGACATTTTAATGTTCAAAAAACTCATTTTTCAAATACTGCACATTATTGTAGGTCCTCTATGCCCCGCCTCTCTCAAACGCATCGTTTTCTACAAAGTCCCTCCTTCCGACAAGCGCAGTCTGCTCTGATTGGCCAACTGGCACATTGCATTATGATTGGCCGAACACCACAAGCACTCGTCAGAAATGTAACACCCCTTACCATAATCGGGAGCTTCAGCTTTCAAAGTAAATGTAAAGACAGTTAACAATGTCCCTAGTTTTACCATCAGTTCTAGCCCGAAAGGGGAACAGAGTCACGTGACAGATACAGTGATGAAGCTCATATGTGTTTGTACACAAGGCGCGGTTAAGAAAGCTGACTCCACTGTGATGTGATATGACCCTGTCCCTCTCTCTCTCTCTCTCTCTCTCTCTCTCTCTCTCACACACACACACAACGCGCAAAACAGTCAAATCGCAAATACTTAAACTAATAACAAGAAAAACATACAGTCGCTGATTCAGAAGCGCCAGATTGTCAAAGATAGCAAAGTCAGAATGACCTCCTCTCCTACGTTCACGAAACGGTCGTCCATAAAATACGTTGCTGTTCTGTTGTAAGTGATCCTAAGATGATTCCTAAATGCATCTACTTTCGGAAGGCCAAATAAAGTGCTTTTGCTTTCGCCTAGAAACACACAGTGTCTCCCTGACATGGCTGCATCAACACTACTGCGGTTAATGAAACCATGCCTACTTTCTTTGCGTGAACATCTGGGCAGCATTATGCAAATATTTCCACATCGTGACAGACATGTGGGGGCGTATTTGAACGAGCCGTTTTAGGGGGTGCAGCAGAGTCTTAACTTCGATAAAGAATATCTCTTTGGTTTTGAGACTTTAGTCTTTGCATCTTCAGGGATCTTATCTATGCACAAACAGCTTGTAACACTCCAAAGAGAAAGGAAAACTTGAAATCGCATCATATGACCCCTTTAAATCCACACATATAGCACCTCAATACTGTGGTAAAAATGCAACTATATGGTTTCTAGGTAGCCTATATTAAAAACTGTAGTCTAATACATTTATTATAAATGCACAAACGCTAGCCTATAGCTTAATCACAAATATACTGTAATTACATTCCATTACTCCTTTAATACATTTAATACACGTCTAAATTAATATAATAAATTTGATATAAATACCCCATATTTCTACCACAATATCATTGTGCAGTTAGTGTTACTACAGTAAATCAATGGTAAACGATGACGATTTGTTGACTGAAAAATCCATCTGACTGTATCGTTGCAAGCAGTGTTTTATCTGGATTTAAAATAGTTTATATCAGCTGACTGATATCGACTGATACTAGTTTATACCAGTCATTTGTGTTCTTCGCTGAATTCAAGCACTTCTCACTGGATCTCACAGCACTGTTTAGTGGTTCAAATGAGTAGTGCTGCTTTGTTCCGTTTTGCCGCATAAACATTAAATTGAATATTTATCGAACTTGTTTTATTGGGGAAAATTTTCACTATAATTATAGTTACTGTTTTATTGCTCAGCCCTACCTCAAAGTATATCTGCTCCCGCCCCCGCTGTGAACTCTGGCCCCCAGGTTGGGAACCACCGAATTAAAGAATGAGGAAAAAAAAATAAAAAATCTCAGAAATCAGTCTCATGACACCATGTTTACACTTGTAAGTCAGTTATGTGGTCTGGATCAGAAAAGAAAAAGATGCAGTTAGTCCTGGTTCGAGTCACACTGTCATTTTTAACATCAAATCTAACAATACAAAACCAAAGGCATAAGGATACAATCACAACCTGATCGGACAGCTCTTATAACATATTTTGTAAACGTACCCAACAACCAAAACGATGCTGTGTGTTGGGCTAAATTTACTTGTGTGTAGACATGGTGGTATTTTACCAGTTCACAAAACTGTTAAAATATAAAAAGTAGATAAAAAGTTTTATGAAATGTGTAAAGGAGTCAAAACAGTGGCATGAATTCCTTACGGAGACCTGCTATAAGGACACAACAGTTATGACACCTGTACCAAACTGTAATAGGTAACATAGTTCTTATGAAAAAAAGAATCAGGTCTGCTTCAGAATCCTGCCCTTTTAGCGTCAAGTCTTGTGACATCACGCACAAGACTTGGTTTCATTTAGATGTCTTCAGTCTGTGTTGCATTCATATATCAGCCAAACTGCACCAGAGTTTGTTTGGAAGCAGACCAATAGGTGGATCTCTGTCCGCTTGTTGGGTGCACACCAAGGGTTAGATGGCAGCGTTCACACTTACTCAAATGAACCGCACTAAGAGAACAATTAAACCAGAGTTTATTTAATTAAAAAAAAAACTTGCCAAGTGTGAACACGCCCTAAAAATCAGGTTGCATTAGGAATTGTTGTCTGACACATTCCGAAACAACACAAAATCATGCTTGTGTTGCTATAGGAGTTTGCAATCCTGTATTTTGTTTCAGGTCACACACACACAGTGTGTAATGATTCCTCCACTTCATTACATCCTTTTCATGCGAGTTGTCTCTCTCGACTCCTCCTCACCATCCTCTAACAACAGAATGATTGAAACCTAAAGCCATGTGGCATTACACTCCCTGCCAACTGAGGCAACCTGCATTTCCCACAATCCACTAAATGTCTGCCAATTTTACTGTAACAGCAAAGCAAAGCATCTCTTTGATTCTATAAGGAAAGAGAGATCTGTCACATACCCTTTGAACTTTTTCATTTTCCGGACATGCCCCTTTTAAAAAAAAAAAGTAAAAAAACCCGATCTAACCTGGTACAGCTAGTTATGCGACCTATACACTTAAAAAATACAATAGACCATAGCCAGAAAGCGTTTGATTTCCACCAGCACAGCTCATATTCTCAAGTTCAACACGTTCTCATTCAGAAGTGAGTCACTGATTGCAAGGAACGTTAGTGCCCTGTTATGATTTCATTTGAAAACAATGACTGTTATTTTCACTCATTGTTAAATGAGGGGAATAATTAGCAGGTGATCTGATGAAAATTAATGACTCACACATGATTAAAACACAAAACGTGCATAAATCATAAACATGGTCTCTTTATGATCAGGTGAGAGGATTAACTTAAATGGATAAGATGAATCAAATAGCAGTGCAGCGTTGTCTTACTTTGAGGCGTTGTGTATCTTTTGGGTGTGTTTCGCTGCAGCTGCACTGTTGTCATCGGTTTTAGGCCCTGACATGAATTTGCGCGACGCCTATACTGAACGCCTGGTGAAGGCGGTGGCGTCGCGCGAAGCATAACGGGGCTTCGATCGATTACCTCAGTGAGACTACAACAAAAACGGGATTTTAATCCGCATATTTCAGGCTTTGCCTGAAAATGCAACGAGTACATGTCAATATAAAGTATATATGTGGTCACCCCCTTGAAAAACACCACTTATTCTTCTAACGTTACACGAGGAATGACAGCAAAGGCAGGCCTTGAATAAATGACTCATGTTAAAAGAAATCAATAAATTATTAGATATCGATGCGTTGGACTGACATATAATCATAAATAGTAGTAGCAGCACAGCTGGACAGGACTATTAGCATGACAGCTAGCATTATATCGCCCCTCTTTCAAAATAGTGTTTACGTTCAAATAAAATAACACCACTGGCGACCTACCTGTCAGTTCATCGGCGTCGCTGCTTTAGAGGATTGGTATGTGTGATATTGGTTATCCTCTTTAATAGATTAGATGATGGCTTTAATCTCCGTTTCAATCTTTGGGTGGTGGGGTCTTGCCGACGGCTCACTTAGCCAGTTAGTCTGCGTCCAAACTATGAATCTTTCGCCTTATTTTTGCACACACTCGAGCTTATATAATGTCATTCAAGTTTTGGGTCCTTTCGATACTGGTTTAAATCTATAATCTGTCGCGTACGACCTGCTAAAGATCGCGTAGCTTGAAGCTAACGCCAGTTTTACCGTATTTTCAGGGCAGCTCAGCTCAGCGGTACGAGCTCCGGTCCACATCCACGAGCCTCCCAGAACAGTCTGACGTCTCCGCCCTCCTGTGAGCTCATTGGCTGAGAGCTGCTGTCAATCCATCCAGAGCGGCCAATGAAAAGACGCAAGAGAGCGTTTGACGGGAGGGACTTGTCAAATTTATTCCAATCTCAGGTTTTGATGAAAGAGCGTAAAGACCAGACACCTGAACGCAACGCTGGTGTGCAGGAACTGCGAGAACGAGTGTTATGATGACTAACATATTGTTCATATGTTTATAGCTACTTTTTTAGCCTGTAATGAACTGACAGACATAAACAGCTTAATAAAGGATAAAAAGTGACACAGTGACATATTAAATACGTGTGTCTGAGAGGGAGGCAGACAGACAAAATGCTTGTGTTGCTCTGAGGATTAAACGGACAACAGGAGTTTTACAGATAAGCGTCTATACCCACCATCACCACCCTAATATCCGCACAAATCTGACCAACATCTGTCACACCACCTCTTTTAGACAAAATAACACAAATCTACTGCTCTGTGTACAACACACATAAAATACAAGCACCCTGACAGATGCCAGGGCTAAACCAGACTGTAATTTCCTGTGAAATATACAGGAAAACATTAATACTCTGAAATGCCTAGATATATGGTCCAAATGACAATGAATGCAAAAATAGAGCAGCCAACTAGAATACAGTAGTTGTGTCTGGCAGTGGCATATTTATATCATATACATGACGTGTGACCTTTTTCCAAACAAGTTCATCATAACAGACTGTTAATCCAAGATCAGTAGATGCTCATGTATTCATATAAACAGAGTAGACCCTGAATTTGGGGATAACTCAATTTTATTCTGTGGTCCTTGAGATGGAACAATAGGGAACCTCTCAGAATAAGAAACATTTACAAAGAAAGGCTTACTCATTATTAAAAACCAACAAGGGAATTGAAGTCTATTGACATATGAAAATATATTTTCATACAGTAACCCTTATAATAGTTTGAGCTACTGTAATGCTACGATGAGCACAATGAATTAGAGATGAATCCAAGTGAGATTTATTTCAGTAATTGCAAATAAAGTTAAAACAGGTCATTGTTTATTATGTATAATAAGTATAACAACACATGCAGAAATTCAGGTCACTAGAATGTTATATATTTTATGTTTTTATATATTTTTGACAAATCATAGTGTAGCATTAGATATCATACACTAAAAATGGTTGTAGAAACAGTTTTCACTCAATTGCTGGTTAATTTCACAAACAATTATAAAAAAGCATTGAATTTATTATCACATTGAAATAAATGTGAAAGTTTTATGTAGAAAAACTAAAATACTATTTTCTTGCAAAACATACTCCATCTTTATTTACAACTTTTAAAAAAATAACAATAATTCACAGTGTAATGCTCAATTTTTATAAAGTACTCTTTTGTGTCTCATGTTTAAAATATGTCTAAAAATTACATTTGGGCAAGGCAAGTTTATTTATCACATTTCATACCCAATGGTAATTCAAAGTGCTTTACATAAAAAGTAAAATAATCATAAAAAATATAATCACAACAATAAAAACAAGGGATTTAGGCCCAAAATGTTCAAAAGTTTACATAAGTTTAACAAAAGATCACATTGTTTTAGTTTTATATAAAAGGAGTTTGCTTATTTTCTCATCTCATGATGTGTATATTTGTGCATTTTTACTGTCTCCATACAACATAATTGTCATTTGAAGGCTTAAATTGAGCTTTTTCAAGAATGTTTGATATTTGAAAAACAAAACTTCAAAAAGCACAAAATCATAAAAGTCATATGGCTTTGTAGGCCCATACTGTATGTGCACCCATACTGCAAGTCTTCTGAAGTTTCATGTTCATTGTGTTGTGTTGGGAGTAACTGTAACACTTTACAAAAGTAACACACTTACAGTAATGTATTACTTTTTGCTGTAAGGCATTACTATTAAAAGTTTGGTAATAATATACAAAAACAAACAAACGAACAAAAAAACAAATAAAAACAAGAGGCAAATCATCTAATAGTGCAATATTATACCCGTTACAGTCTCAGTAACGCATTACAACAACTTTTTTTTATTATTTCATTTTAAGAATTTACAAACACTACAAGACATTCCTGCAGCACCAGAGAGAAAATTCCGCGGGTAAAATATTATGTCTGTTTGCTGTTGCTGGAATACGTGCGACACCGTGTCGGAGAAGAAAAGAATGTGGCGGATGAGAGCGCGGGAATTTCTCTCGGTCTGCCATGCTACTTAAACCCTGAGAAGTGAAGAGACTTGTGGGTGATTAGCCTATGTTGTGGAAAACATGAATCCTCTGTCAGCAGTAGAATCGCTGGCTTTTAGAAAGCTTGCCAGCAAAATCCCCGTCAACACACCAGCGATGGCAAGGTAAGCTAACATTGCTATGATTCATATTAGGGATTTAATGCACCCGAGCCGGTTGAAAATCGATAAAAAATATGTGACGATTCTTGTTGGTTATGAATATGAATGTATCTCTGAGGGAAACTGACTGTCTTTAGAAAAGTTTAGATTTTGTTTTCATCTTGCCTCTGTATAATGCATATTAAACTGCAGTAGAATTCCAGCAGTCAGGAAAGGCTGTATTGCTGCTGTTCATAAGCGCCACCTGCTTGCAGAAAGTGAATTTGTGTTCTCTGTTTCGTTCAGGACAGGTATGTTTAATGTAGCGTAATTTTACAAAACTAAGGTCAGACCATTCTGTCTTTGCTTCAAATTTCTAAATTATGCAATCTAATTTAAATATATACTGCATCTTTATTTGGATCATGATTAAAATGCAGTGGTTGCCTCCAATCAATGCATGCCAGGTTTGTGCTATGAACTTGAATTTAAAGAAAATAAAAGAAATAGAGGTTGTGCGTCCTGCCATTAGGCTATAGGGTGCATAAATTGAGTTTGGTATCTCTACCTGTCCGTTCTCTGTCGTGTGTGTCATTGTTCCTACCTCATGTTTCCATATTTGGCTTGTTTCCTGTCCTTGTTTAATATGATCATTAGTTGATTCTTGTCCAGCTGTGTTTGTCTCGTTATCTATGATTATCCTGTGTATTTATAGTCCTGTCTGTTCAGTTTGATTTCGTCTGGTCTACTCGTTACTCCCCGGTGTTCCTGTTTGTGTCAGCCTTGCCTTGTCTTGCCCTGCCTTGATGTCGTCATTAAAGATTGTATTTTGAGTTTACATCCTCGTCTGCTTGTTCCTGTGTCCTCCTCGTGTGTGCACCGTGACACTACCATAACTGACCAGACTTTGATTGTTTGTCTACTTTTTTTTCTTTTTTTTGTTTACTTGTGATTCTAACAGTGAATGTTACTCAATATTGTATTGTGCCATGAGGCTTCACTGCGCCTATTACATTATGTTGTTAGTAGGCTTGGGGGGCCTACACAGGCATTATGCTGTACCACATCGCCCTTCACTGGATGTATAATGAGCTGTAATAAACTGCATATTAGCATTTCAGAATGCTTAGTCATATTTCTGTGGTTATTTTGGTGAAAGTAGCTAACACAAAAGTAGTGTAACATTACAATACGGAGAGTAATATTGTAAAGCAGCTAATTACTTTCAAATGACAGTAACTAGTAATATATAATGTATTACATTTTGGAAGTAACTTACCCAACACTGTTCTTAGACACAGTAAATGCAGAATGAAGAATAAAATTAGAATTTTGGAGTAGATGGGAATCATTTTCAGTTCAGTCTGTTCTACATGCAAAGCTATTGTTGGATGACTTTAAATATATTTTACAAATCATATGGAGCACTTTTATGTGTTTTTGTTTTTTTCACAAAGGGAATTTCTCCCTTTGTGTTCCACAGACAAAACAACATCATGCTTGGTAGGAACCGCATGAGTGAGTAAATAATCATAGCATTTTTATATAATTACTTTTTACTTAAGTATTTCTTTGTCCTTTAAAATTATGTTAGTGTATTTATCCAAAGCCTAAAGGTAAAGGGTAATGTTTCTACTGTATTTATACAAAAATATTCTAATCTGAATAATGCTTTTTATTTTCATGTTTGTGTTAATTGTTTGCTTCTTGCGTAACAAGCCATGTCATGCAGTGTTCACTGATAGTTTGTAACCTTGAATGCACAGCCTAATAATTGATTTCCAAATTCAATGTATTTGCTATAAACATAAAGCTGAACCTAGTGTTTCTGTTCTGTTCCTTGAATTTACACTACAAGATTAGATCTGAACATATCTTTCTTATGCGTTTAATAGCGTTTAAATATTTCTTATAAAACTGTAGGAATACTTTTATTATATTTGTACAATGCTGCCCCCTTGTGGCATGAATGTGTATTATTATTAGTATTCTTCTGTGGCAAGGTGTATCAGACTTGTGGGCAAAAGAAAGCCCAATATTTATAGTATCTAATAAAACAAACAAAAAAGAAAAGAAATATGCTATTCATTTGGAAAAATAAAATATGCTTTTATTAATATAACCATCACCGGAAATGTTGATCTGTATAAATATCCTGGAGCATTTACACATCAAGCAAAACTTTTATGCCTTCAGACTTTCACTGTCTTTATTTGTAGTCGTTGTTGTTTTAAATCTTTTTAGTGAACATGCTACACAATTCTAGGTTATGATATGAAAAGAGGGATTATAAACAGACAATGCATTCCCATAAACCTAAACAAGAGATTTCCGAAATTACTAAAAACCAAGACAGCAGAGGAAAATCTGGGTCATTGGATGAGTCTGTTGCAAACTTTCCCCTCTTGAGGGCATCGGAAGCCCATGAAACACTACAAATGATTATCAGGATCAGACGGTGAAGCAAAAGTATTTATAGTAAAACACAGTACATTCCAGATGCCTTCATCTCCTGCCTCAAAGAACTCTCATCAAACCACAGTTATCTGATATGGGTGGTAATATGGGTATATCTATCTGTCTGTCTGTCTGTATCTGTGTAGGAAGAAGAGAGTTGATTCTTTAATAGTGCACAGGCTGCTAGGCAGATGAATGGAGAGAGGCAGCGGATGACACATTATTGTCGGCCATCTTGAGAGGGATGATAGGGGATCCGTGAGGGTCCCAGGGCACAACTCTGCATCTGTCCTGGGTTATTTTTAACTCACTGAGATCCTTCTACGCACTGCCTAGACAAGCACAAGCTAAAATAGGCCGGGGGGGGAAGTAGAACAAAGAGCCAAAGAGTTTGAAGAGGAGAGATGGGTGGAGAAGGAGAAGAGGCAGGAGTTTAAACAAAAGAGAACAGGATGACGAAAACAGCAGCAGGGAGGACGTAGACAAGATGATGCAGAGAAAGACAGTGTGCGTGAAGTGGAAGATGAGGGACTGAAAATTGAAAAAGACTTGATAAGGAACGCAGGAAGGAAACATCAATATGGTCATAGACATATGATTGATTACATAGCTTTAAGCTTTAATCAAAGCTTTAAAAACATTATTAAAGCCTGACATATAACAGCATTCTGAAAAAAATCTATTTTTTGGAAATGGAACAGTTTATTGAACATCTAGATAAAACCTTTATTGAGTATAATAT
This sequence comes from Barbus barbus, assembly GCF_936440315.1. Taxonomy (NCBI): domain Eukaryota; kingdom Metazoa; phylum Chordata; class Actinopteri; order Cypriniformes; family Cyprinidae; genus Barbus; species Barbus barbus. Next base: position 12,733,113 of record NC_136735.1, on the reverse strand, counting down.
GTGATACATCATGCTTTTATGTAAAGTAAAATGAGCAACTGGGCAATTTTCTGATATTAATATGGCCAAAAGATAAGATGTTCATAACAGTATAGCAGAGTACTTTCATAAAATGCATATAAATATTACTTGTCACAATATATATCTTAGTAAAATTATATTTAAATGCTTAGTTTTGTGACCAAAGCTCTGCAGTTTTTATTGTGAGGGCAAAACATTTAATGCAATTCAGCAGAGTGATGATTGAGGGCTGTGTAATTAAACATTTCTCAAAAGTCTGATTTATCATATTTGATACTCACATTTTAACATTTTAAATTCTAGCAAATTATGTGTGGATAATCAAGTAAACCCAAGTTACTTAAGTCCAGTGAGTGCTTATTTTGGAATATTACTAAAAATATAACATTTATTCTTGCATTTACTTCATAAAAATCAATAAAGATTTCACAGCAAAAAGACGTGTACCACAACCTGAAGGTGAACATTTTTAGAATTATACTAAAAGGCCTTTAACTTGATTAAAACAGTATAAACTATCAATCAGACAACAGAAAAAATATAGAAGACTGTGTACAGCAAGTTTTTCAGCTAAACATATTAATAATTTAGAGGCCTTAGAAATTTGTATGAAATATGACAGTAGAATTTATCATTTAAGGACACATAAACAGTTACAACAGTGCTAGATTTAATAAACATCACAGCACAAATAAAAAGTATAGATTGTTTGCCCACTTGTAACAACTTATTCATATTTGCAAATCTATTGGTATATCTCAGAACATAAAATTAATTTTAAACAATACAAAGCGCTTTTAATGTAATGAAACTTCCTTAATAAATATTCTAATAATTGTAAAGACGCAAACAGCATTACAGGCTAAAATTCAGATGAAGAGGAGTGTCACGGTTTGGTTTCTCTTTAGTTTCTGTGTGTCCTTATTTGGTCGGTTTCCTGTCATTAGTTAATCATTATTTATTCCACTCACCTGTCTTGTATTAATTATCTTGTTTCCTCATTAATTTGTGTTCTTTATAAGCCTTGAGTTCAGTAATCCTCTTCGTCGTGTCTTAAAGTTATGTTTACGCTGTTTATTCTGTTTTTAATACGTTCACTCCATTAAAGAACCTGATTATTCTGCATCCCTCGTCTTCCTACCATCCGGAATCAGCATCGTGTAACGAGGAGGACAGTGATACATTTATTATGTCAAGTACAGGAGACAGATGTCTAGCTTCTGTCTGCAACTGTTGACTGTGATGTAAGCCAGTGACATAGGTTTTTAATCAGAATCAGAATGAGCTTTATTGGCCAAGTATGTTTACACATACAAGGAATTTGTTTTAGTGACAGAAGCTCCACAGTGCAACAGAGAGACAGCAACAGGACAGGACACAGATAATAAAAGAATAATATACAAATATCTAAATAGGCAATGTACAAAACACAATAAATAATATAGACAATTATGTATGTACAGGTCTGATATGTGCAAATTTGAAATGAGAAAAAATAAATAAGTGTGGTGAAAAAATTATGTATAATAGTTGTGTGTTCCACGTTTATTGTTGAGTGTTCATGAGATGGATTGCCTGAGGGAAGAAACTGTTCCTGTGTCTGGTCGTTCTGGTGCTCAGAGCTCTGTAGCGTCGACCAGTCGGTAACAGTTCAAACAGGGAGTGTGCTGGATGTGAGGGGTCCAGAGTGATTTTACCAGCCCTTTTGCTCACTCTGGATGAGTACAGTTCTTGGAGAGTGGGAAGGGTTGTACCAATGATTCGCTCAGCAGTCCGGACTACCCTCTGTAGTCTAGTGTGCTCAGATTTGGTAGCTGAGCTGAACCAGACAGTTATTAAAGTGCAGAGGATGGATTCAATGATGGCAGAGTAGAATTGTTTCAGCAGCTCCTGTGGCAGATTGAACTTCCTCAGCTGGCGAAGGAAGTACAACCTCTGTTGAGCCTTTTTGACAATAGAGTCAATGTGATTGTCCCACTTCAGGTCCTGAGAAATTGTGGTGCCCAGGAATCTGAATGACTCCACTGCAGTCACAGTGCTGTTCATGATGGTGAGTGGGGGGAGAGCAGGTGAGTGGGGGGAGAGCAGGGTTTTCACGAGTCCACGATCATCTCCACAGTTTTGAGCGTGTTAAGCTCCAGGTTGTTAAGACTGCACCATACAGCCAGCTCCTTAACCTCCTGTCTGTAAGCAGACTCGTCACCGTGCATATGATAATCATGCATATGATATTGAATGTTGTAAAATGCCCCAAACTTTGGACATAGCCCAAAAGTGCAAAATACGTCTGTCACTATAGTTTCACCATTCAAGGAACAATGAGAATGAAGAAAAGCTGGGCAGATATTCATAGTATTCATATGCTGGATGTAGAATCAAAGGATTGCCAGGAGAAGGAAAAAAGGGATGACGCTTAATTTGTTCATCTGTGTCGTCACCAACTGTCTGGCAAAAATGTATTAATAGTGTAGTGTAGGTCAACATGAAGCAAAACTGAAATAGTCCTCACAAGGCTTATATCTTCACAAGACTCAACTGATAGTGTGCGACAAAAATGTCACTAGAAGAAAAACAGCACTAAACTGTTAGAATCACTGTCAATTTTCAGAAACCACTATTTATAATTTTAGAAGTCAGGCTCAGACTGGTATATGCAAATTATCCAGCCTCATGGACTTAAGGGTACTTTTCCAGTGGCAGACAGTGAGGAAGCAAATAGGTAGTTGACAAATCACATGAACATTAACTGTTTTTTTTTTCATTAAGATTTTGTAGGTTACAACTTACAACCCGTTTTTTAAATTTGAATAAAATGAAAACTAAAGTACTTTCAAATCACGTGAGCCAATATTTTATTCACAATAGCAAATAGATAACATAACAAATGTTTAAACAGAGAAATTTTACAAAAATGAGCTCATTTCAAATTTGATGCCTGCTACAGGTCTCAAAATAGTTGGAACGGGGGCATCTTTACCATGGTGTAGCATCTCCTCTTCTTTTCAAAACAGTTTGACGACGTCTGGGCATCGAGGTTATGAGTTTCTGGAGTTTTGGTGTTGGAATTTGGTCCCATTCTTGCCTGATATAGGATTCCAGCTGCTGAAGAGTTCGTGGTCATCTTTGACGTATTTTTCGTTTAATGATGCGCCAAATGTTCTCTGTAGGTGAAAGATCTGGACTGCAGGCAGGCCTATTCAGCACCCGAACTCTTCTACTAGGAAGCCATGCTGTTGTAATAGCTGCAGTATGTGGTTTTGCATTGTCCTGCTGAAATAGACATCGTCTGGAGGGGAGCATATGTTGCTTTAAAACCTTTATATACCTTTCAGCATTCATAGTGCCTTCCAAAACATGCAAGCTGCCCATGCCGTATACACTTAGGCACCCCCATACCATCAGAGATGCTGGCTTTTGAACTGAACGCTGATTACATGCTGGAAGTTTTCCCTCCTCTTTAGCCTGGAGGACACGGAGTCCGTGATTTCCAACAAGAATGTCAAATTTGGACTCATCTGACCATAGGACACTTTTCCACTTTGAAACAGTCCATTTTAAATGAACCTTGGCCCACAGGACACGTCGGTGCTTCTGGACCATGTTTACATATGGCTTCCTTTTTGCATGATAGAGCTTTAGTTGGCATCTGTAGATGGCACGGCGGATTATGTTTACTGACAGTGGTTTCTGGAAGTATTCCTGGGCCCATTTAGTAATGTCAATGACAGAATCATGCCGATGAGTGATGCAGTGTCGTCTGAGGGCCCGAAGACCATGAGCATCCAACAAAGGTCTTCGGCCGTGTCCCTTACGCACAGAGATTTCTCCAGTTTCTTTGAATCTTGATGATGTTATTCACTGTAGATGATGAGATTTGCAAAGCCTTTGCAATCTGACGTTGAGGAACGTTGTTTTTAAAGTATTCCACAATCTTTTTATGCACTCTTTCACAGATTGGAGAGCCTCTGCCCAGCTTTACTTCTGAGAGACTCTGCCTCTCTAAGACATCCCTTTTATACCTAATCATGTTGCAGACCTGATGTCAGTTAACTTAATTAGTTGCTAGATGTTCTCCCAGCTGAATCTTTTCAAAATGTCTTGCATTTCAGCCCTTTGTTGCCCCCATGCCAACTTTTCTGAGACCTGTAGCAGGCATCAAATTTGAAATGAGCTCATTTAGTGGATAAAAGTGTAAAATTTCTCCATTTAAACATTTGTTATGTTCTCTATGTACTATTGTGAATAAAATATTGGCTTATGTGATTTGAAAGTCTTTTAGTTTTCATTTTATTCAAATTTAAAAAACATCCCAACATTTCCGGATGTATGTATATTAATATGTATATTAATATTAGTGCTCTCAAAGTTAAGGCAAATTCATTTTAACGGCACTAATTTTATTAACGCGCGATTAACGCAGCGCATATTTTCTGTTTGACCCGTGGCCTAACCTGTAGTTGGAGAAATGGAGATGCACAGTGTTGCCAACTTAGCAACATTGCAGACCCCTCCAGACTTTTTTTCCCTTCAAAAAAGCGCCCAAACCTTATTTAGTTTCTGAGAATTGCTGGTACTGCCGCGCGAGCGCGAGGTCTTGCTCTGCCAGTGCGTGCACACCTCTCTCTCTCTCGGCTCGATTATCAGGATTTTTGTGCAGATTAAGATTTTGGGCGAGCTGGTTATGTAGTCTTAATGGGTCGCGTTTCAGTCACTATTTCATATTCATTCCGTTGTCTGACAACAGAAACAGTAAAATATATCAATGAAAGCTGTTTTATTGAGAATTTAGCTGCATCAAAATACAGTATGTGGCACAGAGAGGGAAACAAATGTAATCATAAATAATAATAATAAATAATAAATGTACATTTTGCATGTTAAGAAGAAGAGCCCTGACATGCAAAAATGTAAACAGGTTTGTGTAAGTAAACTGCTCAGTGCAAAGAAAGAGAAGTATAAATGGGAACCTGCATTTCTTTTTTCATGTGTCTAATAGACATGAACAAGTTCTTTGAAAAACATCTATGACCTTTGAAACATGTCTAGTCTTCATGCTCTGTGTTGACTATGGTTTCAATAATAATAAACATACATTTGCATAAAGCATCCATATTTGTCAATGCCCATGTTGATTAGAGTATTAAAAACTTGAAAAGTTTTAATTTAAAGGTACATTTAGAACTAATAAAAATGTGCGATTAAGTTGCAATAACTCATGACAATCATGCGATTAATCGCGATTAAAAATAAAATAAAAATTAATCGATTGACAGCCCTAATATATATATACACAAGATACTTCTCTTTTCAATATAAATAAGATTTTATTTATATAAACCGAAGACATAAACTAATCTAACACATGAACACAAGCATTCACACATTCACACGTTGCAGAAAGAGAGAAAGTAAGGAAAGGATGAGTTTAAGAGAATGAAAATGTGAAATCCCAAGTTTACAGCAATATGTTCAATTGCATAGACCTGAACAACCATCAATCACAATCCCCGAAGTGTCTGATTGGTTGAGAGTTCAGTAGTCTTTGAAGTGACATCTTGGGCGTTGGCTGAGGATGCGGAGTTGGTCTGGTTGAAGTTTGAAGCAAGTGCAGTCGGAGCTGGACTTTGCAGTAAACTTACATTAGAACACGGAACTCCACAGAAAGAAAAGAAACTAAAGTAAAAGAATAAGAATAAAAGGATGTAACAAGACTAGGTGGTTTTCTTCTCATTGTGGTAGCAGCTGGTACATGGGCCAGAGCACGCTCAAAGAGCAGCGTCAAAATGCAGTGGCAAAATAGAGCAGAAGAGGAGAAGGGTGACTAAGAGAGAGTTTGATGGTGTCCTGAGTTTTTAAACTCGGCTTTCAGACCATCCCATCTGGACGTCTTGACCAATTAGATACTGTCCTTGCTGTATTGCTTTGTTTCTCCACCCCATCAATAAAGCAACATGTTAAATGGTCAGTCACCTGTCCGAACTTTACAAGCTCTTGCAAAGCATACTTTTGAATTTGATTTCTATAACCAGAATATGTTACATTTTACAAAGAATTAATTGGAAGAAACATTTAAAGCAAGAATTTTCAAACTCATACATACCAAACATGAATATTACCCTTTAAGGCTTAAGCTATTCAATACTTATTAAAAGCAAGACATACACAATGAGTGATTAAAACAAGGATAGTCAAATGTGTGGGTTACATACATAATATGCAGTTATGCATAGAAATGATTAGTTTCATTAAAAATTGAAAATGTATTTAAGATGATTTTCGATGCGTATGGAAGCAGACAGTCTTTGTCTTGTATGGGGGAAGACCTCCCCAAGAGAGTCTGTAGCTCGTGATTTTCTATTACAGGTTTACATGTGACGGCAATCTCTTTGACCATCAGTCTTGATTACTTGCCCCAAATTTGACGGTCTCCTTCCTGAATTGGAATTATCAATAAGTGTTCTTTTGTCTCAAGGTTGTAAGTTGTTCTGTGAAAGAGGCTTGCTGGTTAGTTTGCTTGCTTCAGACTAGTTGGGGCTAGGAATCTGATTTACGACGTTGTCCCGTTTTCTTGGGGCCTCTCTGTGGAATCTCAGCTTCTCATGTTTCGATGTTCTGCTCGAATCTTAACTTTGTCTGATTCAGTCTGTGATATCCTACAAAATGTTGGGACGTTTTTTAAATTTGAATAAAATGAAAACTAAAAGACTTTCAAATCACATGAGCCAATTTCAAATGAGCTCATTTGAAATTTGACGCCTGCTACAGGTCTCAAAAAAGTTGGCATGGGTGCAACAAAGGGTTGAAAATGCAAGAAATATATATTTGGTGCAGTGACTAGTCAGGACCTTTAGGATATTTATTTTTTAGCGTCATCTGCCATAAGTGATGTGTTTATGAGATGTCATGTCTAGTTAAAAATATTTCAGCAAACAACATCTGGAGATGTTTGGAGATCTGTCTCCTGTGCGTTCTGCTCTATCTAGCTGTTTTGAATGCAATGCATAAAAACTTCCTGCATGAACGACCCCTTAGAGATGAGTGTGCATTATGGTGTGACTTTACTTGTTGAGGCACATGACTAACTAACTAATTCAAAATCTATAACCCCAATGACATATTACTTAACAATTAGTTAATAGTTCAGTGCCTCAACAAGTAAAGTCATAACATAATGATACCTTTGCAAATCATTAGCTAATGATTAATTAAAGCAGACAACTGGAAGTTTAAAGGCATGGCTTTGACCCAATGTGATAACTAACATATGAATTTACTTCATTGGTTAATAAAATAAGTTATTAGGTAATTAATACATTGACACATTTAACTAATAACAATTGTTTAATCTTTGAATCATATCGAATGTTCATTAGTTGCTGATGCAGTAATCATTAATAAATGGTTTAGTTCATCATGAGTTATACATTAACTCATGATTGTCTGTGCATTAGTTAAGCATTATTTAATCCATATTTGTGCACCAGTATTATAAAGTGTTACCAAAATTTCACACGCATAAAACCAAATGCATTAATTCAGTGGATTCACAAAAAAAGACTCACATCCACTCACACCCTGTGTCTGAATATGCGGTAACACTTTATTTTGATGGTCCCTTTTGATCATTCTGTTGACACTAAGTAACGTTGCACCTACATGTCAATTAATTTTATTCATTCAGTAGACTGTCTGCTTAACATCTGCTAACTCTTTAATGTGATGGTCTCCCAACAGATATTCTACTGACTATAAGAAACTTTGCAAGTACATCTCAACTTATTCTAACCCTACCAGTCTATTAATACTCTACTAACACTCTATACAGAGTTAGTAGACATGTACTTGCAATGTTACTTATAGTCAGTAGAATATCTGTTAATATTAATGTAGAATATCTCAAAATAAAGTGAAACCGAATATGCATAAATGTCTAATAGATAATATACACAAAGCAGTATGCATGATATGGAGAGGTCAGACTGGAAGAGTTGAAAAATAAAAGATGGCAAACAACTGTAAATTCTAAGGGAGTGTTTTCTCAAATTTGGTGTCTTTTATGACAGTTTCGGTACCGAAAGTTTTTTTTATATAGTTGGTGTACTTGGTTGCCAACGAGACGAAAGTGTCAGAGCATGCTGGCAAAAAATAAAAAACAAAAACAGAACACAATAACAGAAACAGTATCAGACCATTCTTGAAAAAAACTGAAATATCAAGGTATGAGAATATGTTATTTTAGGTAATTTCCAATCAACCTGTAATTGTGTTAAATTATGCAAGAAGTGCAAACTCTGTTATTTAATTGAAAGTGTTTGAAATACATAAAATGCTAGCTATGAAATGCTAGCATGTCAAACCAAAGGAGTCAGTTATTTTCTTCCAAAAGTATTCAAAATGTAATTTCCACCACCATCATTTCCACAACTGAAATCAGTTAAACACAATACATAATTTGGGATGTGGTTAAAATGACACATTGACAAAAATGACAGAATTCTCCAATGCATTAATTTCACTACTTGATATTGCTAATTAAACAAATTAAATAAACTAGTGTGAAAAGTGTTAATTTTAAAAGTCCTGTATTACCAAGAAAGTTATTCCTTGTAATTAAATTTTACTTGTTTCAACAGAGCAGGGGTCACCAGACTCGGCCCTAGAGGGCCGGTGTCCTGCAGAGTTTAGCTCCAACTGGCCTCAACACACCTGCCTGGAAGTTTCAAGTATACCTAACAAGACCTTTATTACCTAGTTCAGGTGTGTTTGATTAGGGTTGGATCTAAACTCTGCAGGACCAAGTTTGGTGACCCCTGCAATAGAGTGTATTTTTACAATTATTATCATGTCGTAGGTGAGAAAACAGTCAAAATATCACATGTAAAATGAGAAATTGTTTTCTGAAAAGAACAAATTTCTTGGTCCCTAAAGCCCACTCTTACACCTACCCAAGCTTAACTATACTCTGCTGCTGAATGACTTGCTTTTTTCACAACCAGTCAGGTCTTGAACACAAAACAAGATATTTTGAAGAATGTTGGTAACTAAATAGTTGCTGGTAGCCATTGACTTCCACAGTATAGAAAAAAAAAAGACTATGGAAGTCAATGCCTACCAGCAACTGTTTGGTAACCAACATTCTCCAAAATATCTTTTGTACTCAACAAAAGAAAGAAACTCATAGGTTTGGAGCAAATTTAGAAATTTAGAGTGAGTAAATGATGACAGAATTTTCAGTTTGGGGTAAACTATCCCCCTAACTGACAGCTTTAAGTAGTCTGGGTGCAGTGAATATAGGAGTGTTTAGGATTAAGATCTTTGCTTTAAATTGACACATAAACAGTATCGTCAAACAGTTAAGTTTAAGTTACAGGTATGTGTGTAAGATTGCAACTCAGACAGTGGAGGCACGTGAACCCTCCACGGTCCACTGATGAGAGCGATGACGCACTCCATTTGAAAACCGTCTGCCTCACTGCGGGAAGAGTGCAGCGCTCTGCGAATGTGTGATTAGGGCTAAATGAGTGTGTATGTGTGCACCCGCGCAAGTGTGCGACTTTGCATACGCAATTCATAAACTCTCCAAATGTCTGTGGTGCCGGAATCTGCCAAGAATGTGACTCAAATATCTCACATCTCCTCTCACTCCTCTCTGCATTTTATTCACCGTTTCACACACTATTTCAGCCCTGCTGATGTCTCTTGCAGTCTGTCTTTCTCTCTCTCCGTCTCCCTTTTGGTTCCTTTTACGGAGTTTTAACGTCAGCCACTGTCTCTTTCCTCCATTTACGCAGAGCAATATGAGTTTTACAGCTCTCTCCTTACACTTTGAAAACACATCAAAACATATGAGATAAAAAAAACCTGTCACTGTGTTCATGGGATGAATGGGAGTTGGCGCATCAAATAAGCACCCCCTCCACTTTTTATTTTCCTCCTGCAACAGATAGCCATGCTGGTAATCATTACGGAGGACATCATTAAATTCTGGGCCTCCAACACAAATCGATCCTTGGGTTCATTACTCTACAGCACTGGGCTCAGAACACCTATAATTAAGCCCAAAAAGGGGAGAAAAGAGGGGAGAGTCAAGGAAGATGAGTGATAGGAAGAAAAAGGCGACATGCTCATGTCAGTAAGAGCTGGAGAAAGTGAGGAAACCAAGGGAGTGAATTGGAAAACGAGAGAGAAGGGGTGAGAGAGGAGCTGATGACGACAAACCAAGCGGAAAGACCGAAAGAAGAGAGAGTGTGAAAAAAAAACAGAATATGTAACAAAGAACGAGAGCTTTGAGCCGTGCTGAACTGCAAGCTAGACAGAGATGTGGGAATATATTAAAATCATTGCTAATTTATACCGAATTAAACCCAGCAGCAGCTAGAAATTAGAAATTTGTGCTTATATGTTTTGTAATCATGTTTCATAGAGAGAAAATGCAATTTCAGCTCACAAAAGTTTACATGTTAAATGAACAACACACCAACACGCCATGTGTATGTGTCGATATGTACCAGTAACTGTATTTATTTGACATTTCTTTTCATGGGGGCGATTACATAACACTTCCAAACTCTTGCTGTGATGAGCAACTTCCGGTAAATTCACTCACACACATGCACACACAAATAAAAAAGAGAAAGCAAGTCGTTGCCTCCCATTTCTTTCTTCCTCACACATATCTCCCATTCATGTGATTCAGTGACTCAGTCTTCATCTAATATTCAGCGATACTGACGTGGTCGCCACCCCTCGATTTCCAGCCAACTCATTGTGCCTCATTGTTGAGTAGCATGGCCGACAGCCAGTGGGTACGCAGATGGCGGGTGGGATGATGAAGGACTATTTGCGCAACTGTCCTCCATCCAATGGGGGCATCGAGATGCAGATGTCTTCCATTCAAAGGCCTGATTCCGAAAATAGCCTCGTGCATCATAATCGGCGATACACGGTTTACTCAGTTGGTTGATTAGTTGAGTAATAGAGTAATTGTAGTCTACAAAATTTTGACATGAACATGATTCACATCACACTGATATCTTTAATCTCCAATCAGTGCAAGTTGTAACGCAAACAGGCTGAAGATTGAGCATTGGATGGAGGATGAAACAGCCTGTTGGCAGTAGTTTTCATGCTAGATTTACTGTGGAATTGAGAGAAAAGGCACTTGAGCCTCTCACCGGGTCTCACACGTATGTGTGTGTGTGTATGTATGTATGCGTACACGTTTGTGTTAAGCACAGCCTGCCTTTGCACATGGTGGGAGACTGAAGCAAACTCTGCATCTTGCTGCTCTTTCAGTGAGAGCCATCTGCTAAAGACAGAGAGAAAAAGAAAGCTTTTCTGAATCTGAATTAACAATAACCATTCAATACCACAGCTGGAGTGCTTTGTGAATACCTTTTCCAATAACATCATCTTTTAGTCAGCTTCAGGGGTGCGTTTACTCGCGCACACTTCTTGCATACACTGCAACCCTGAATTGAAGCTCTTAATGGCGGCCAGTGCGTTGCATGGTAACTGCATGTTATAGTGAATGATGTTGCCTTCAAAGAACTTTACAAGTGGTGAGGAGTAGAGAGTGTGTATGTGTGTGTCTGTCTATTTGTCTGTCTGTATGTGTCAAGGGAGGTCAGACTGAGAGATGCGAGGGAGAGAAGGCACATGCGAGATTCTGCTGTAGAGTCATGGCCGTTGGATGGAGATTTAAAGAAAGTACGCCCACACCAGAGATGTTTCGTATTCACAGATAAGCATTTATTCTTTTGTCATGCTTTCTGTCCATCACTTTGTGTTGTAGTGAAAATATTGAACATTCCATTGCACATGTTGCATACATTCTGGGTAAAAAGGTATAACTAATGCTTTGGTCATCTGTGAGCAACCTCACAAACATGGTCACTCAAGAGCACCTTAAGGCAGTTTGACCTTACCCATTCGGCTGAGATATACATTCACACATCGTACAAACATTATAAGACATAAATGTGTCATGCAACATCCAAGGGACAAAAAGATCAGTATTATTTGTTTCAATACCGTCTCAGGGTAAACAAAAAACAAGATATTGCTGAAATTAACAGTAGATATTTACCTATTGTATTAAGGACCTTTAGATTGCATTTGCATTTCTCTTTATCAGCATGTCCATCCTTTATCATCCATCTCTTTGCCTCTACCGCCCACATCCACCCCTGCTTTCTGTGCATTTCTTTTTCTCTTTCTCTCCTTTCCTTTTCTCTCTCCTCTTCTCCTTGTCCTCTCTGTTTGTTTTCCCTAAAGCAATTTGATTCTTTATTGCAGTTCGAAAGAGGAGGAAAAGGGAATAGGCAAAGCCCACCAAGAGCAGCCTAGACAGTCGGTATTTGCACCTTCCCTCCTCACACGTTTATGACCAATGGTAGACATTAATCTGAATGTCGACCAATCTGTCAGTAAGCACATTTTTCTACAGTAGCCAATTCATTTCAAGAAAGTCTTTCCACAGTGTCCTTCTTATATTGCCTTGTCTTGGATTCGGTCCTAGTTTTTAGCATTATGCCCATTATTTTTTTTAACTATAGCTGCAAGCTGTTGACTGGTTTGATTTAAAATTGATTCTTTAAATGAGAAAGGATGGAATTTGCTGGAATATTCTGATACAATCAGTTTCATTTGAATTTGAAAAGAAGAATAAACAAAGGGAAGTCTTGGAACAATGTAGGTAGTGTATTTTACAGTAATAAATCAACATGTCAACAGTATTTTGAAAGACATACAGTAAAAAAGGACATTCACACTCTCTCACGCCATTGATTGATCTTTCCATGCACTGACCATAGAAATAATATCACAGACATTACTCACAGTGACATTCTTGGCCATTCAGAACAGTGACAAGCATAAGGCCTTTCATAGCGTTATTTACAGCTCCCTCTGCCAAGATGTCATATTTACACAAGTGATAATTGCTGTCATAGCTAGTGGGTGATGTAATGAATTCTTTCGCCTTCTCTTGTGCGTGCTCTCTGTCTCTCCTGCGCGTGCTTTCGCTCTCTTTGTGCATCTTAAATTATAGCTGTATTGCAACACTTTCAAACTCATCACTCTATTGTGCTTTGTCTATCATGCTCCGCTGCTGCACGCCGTTCCTTTTGTGCTTTTCGAGCCCTGAATGATTTTGAGACCCTTCTGTTATAATAGATGAAATATAACAACATTTGATCGCTGTGTTCCAAAGGGAATCAAAAGATTGGCTCATTATGCTATTGTTACCAACTAACTACTGAAATAATGGAGCTGTGGCGCTGTTGGAAAGAGGCTGTCATAGTGACATCACAAGCTATAATTACAACTATCATAGAAGCACTTAGAGTGGTTGAAAAATCTAAAAGCATACAAATATTGTATGTAAACCTAAGATGGAAATTTCTATCCTCTGTCTGCACTGACTGTGACAGAGATGGCTTAGAATACACTTGTCCTCAAAAAACAGAAGGACCGAGTATCTGCTTAACTAACCAAGCCCTCTGAACAGCTTTCTTTACTTTCCATTAAGGGCCTGTACTGCCCAACGTTCCCTGCTTACCCACTGTATCCTAAATCAGTCTAGTGCCCTCTAGATACCAGGAACTAGAGGCTCGAACTGAACAGAACAGAGATACAGGTAAGGCTGATAGTAAACAGGAATCAAGGCATTGCAGAGTTAAATTGAGCAAACAGGGTTTTCCCTCCTCCAGAGAGGAGAAAAATGAGGGGGAAGAGGGTTCTTTTTGAGATAAACAGATTCAGCCAAAAAGAAGATGGATGCAAACAGTCAAGACAGACATGGAAAGTAGCAAGAAAACAGAAGATGAGGAGCGAGAAGTAGAGGAAGATGGTGGCAGAGAGTCGAATTCGGGAGGGCACTCAAGCTCAAAGCAGCGCAGAGAGGTGATGCCCGCATCTTCATTGCCATAGTTGGCCCAATACTCTTCTGGGTCAAGCTTGGGAAGAAGAGCCTCTTCCTCCCCGAGCTCATACTTTGTGGATGTAGACGTGATTGAGGGATGCTGCGACTTGAAGGGGTACGCCTTGGTCTCGGAGGTCTTCTCAAAGATGCCCTTAGAAGTGCTGACGGGCTTGTGCTTGGAGATCCACCAGCGGGTCTTGGTGCTGAAGGTGGTGGTGGTGGTGCCAGAGAGGGAGCCAGGGTCAGGAAGAGGGCACAGGGCGAAGTCCATTTCCCTCAGGAAGCGCAGGTCCTCTCCACGACGAGAAGCTGGGGAGGCGCACAGAACCTCTGAGCTGGACAGACGGGCGCCTCTGAAGAACTCCCACAGGGGACGAGCCTCGCAGCCGCAGGCCCAGGGGTTGTTGTTCAGCCGCAGGAACTCAATGGAGGTGATGTCACGCATGGCCTGACCGGGCAGCTCTGCCAGGGAGTTGTTGAAGAGGAAGAGCATGGTAAGTCGGCCCAGGTCGCGGAAAGCGCGGCGATTAACCTGACGGACCCTGTTGTCGTGCAGCAGCAGACGGTCGAGGTTGACCAGGCCACGGAACACGTTCTCGGACAGAGTGCGGATACGGTTGCCATGCAGGAAGAGCTGGCTGAGGTTGATCAGGTCAGCGAAGAGATCGTCCTGGATGAAGTGGAGCTGGTTCTCCTGCAGGTAGAGGAACTGCAGGCTGTAGAGCTTGTGGAAGATGTCATGGGGAAGGGCGGCCAGCCGGCAGCGGTGCATGTGGAGGCTCTGGAGCTTCTCCAGGCCGCGGAAAGCTCCACCCTCAAGGCGGTGCAGGTGAGGGTTGTCGCCCAGATCGAGCTCCTCCAGATCGCGCAGCTCGCTGAATGCACCGGCCTCAATCCAGGTGATGTTGTTGGAGAAGAGCCACAAAACCTGGTATGAGATGAATTGATGGACGGAAAGGAAAGGAAAAGAAAAGGTAGAGGGAGGGAGAGGTGATGAGGTGAAGGTGTTGAGAAGGAATACAAAATTAGTAAATATCTCATAGATATACTCTCAAATGTATATTCGCAAATGTAAATATTAAATGTTCTATTCTGCCGCACACATAGAGCCTACATACACTTCCTTACCTGTGTGCCAAAAGCAAAAGACCCCACTCTCAGTTCAGTGATGCGGTTGTTCTGCAGAAAGACACGCTGGGATTCGTAGGGCATGCCATGGGGCACAATAGTGAAGTTCTGCGCCTGGCAGCTCACTGTCATGGGGGTCGGGTAACACACGCACCGGTGAGGGCAGTTCTGTGCAGGCACAGGTTTTACCACGACCAGCCAGACAACCAACCAGAGCAAGAGTGCACCTGATGGAAAGAGAAGAGCGCGTCACATCACAAAGTCTTAGTAGCTAAAGCAAGTTTCTTGGTCTGTAAGTCTCATCTTATCCTTTACATTAATTCATGATAATAAAATGATTTGATGTTGAAAGATTCACGAATCTCCTAACACATTTCTACAAATGCACTAATATGTTTTCATCATTATGACAATACATTGGTTTTCATCCATTTACGTTGTGACAATAATTTATCTCATTAAGAACTTTTCGGAATTTCAGTTCATTAGTAAATCATTTTAAAGTGGTCGGAAAAAGTGCTATTTAACTTTGGGTTAGTTGTATTTTTGTAACTTTAATTTTACTGACAGGTTTTAAGCACAATTTTTACAGCCTGCCGCTCCGAATATTATTCTCTTCATCTCTTTGAATATAAATGTCATTCCAAATGTAACTTTAAACTTTTAAATATGTGCATGCATTTGCTAAGACTTGTTTGAAAAGTCATAATTCAAAGCACTAAAGCATTCATGCAACACATTTTAAGCATCAACCACAAAATATATATTCTAATCATGCTGCATAAAACCAAGCATACTGGAAAGCCTGTTTGATCATATTCTAAATCCTTAAATTATCTTAAATTCATTCATTTCCATTACTTAGAAATAGAATACTTAGGAAATTCAGCATTTCAAAAGCATATTCAAAATAAAGATGAACAGAGAAGAAGCAGAAACTTACTCTTAAAGTTGTGCGCAAAGGAGCTGCGTTGGCTCCGCGTAAAAGTTGATGCTTCCATTCCGAACCAAAGCCGAGAGCGAGTTAGCCTGAGGAGTTTAGCGACTGATTCCCTGCTATCTCCGCTGATGCTCTGGTTCCCGAGTCGGAGCGACTGAGAGAGTGCCGAATGATGGGTCCCGGGCCCAATTTATACACGAGCGCAGCGCGCGCCCACGGCAGTGGGCACCACGGAATCTCTCCTACGTCACCAGTCGGGTCAAGCCCAAGCGAGGGTGGCAAACGGAAAAGGCGGTGCGGCGAGAGGAGGGGAGGGCTCTCGCGCACCAGTTTGGACAGAGGGAAGTCAGACGTCTTAGCTCAGAGTTACGATTGTGGAGACGTAGTTGGAAAGGGCGGGGGAGCGCAGGCACGGCGCCCGGTAATGACTGAGCTGAGTGCATGCGAGGAGGATCGCACGAGGCACATGAAAGAAGCATACGGCGCGTTTCTTGGCTTTGCTTATGCGTCCCTTTGGATTAACTTGTCCTCCGCATTATTAATGAGACGCCTGAATGAAATAAACTCATTGACTTTATGCTCTGGAGACACAAGTCATGACTTCAAATATAGAAATATAAAGCTATAGCACTGAGATAATCGTTAAGGGATTTGATAATGGGTGACTAAAGAATGCAATTACTGTCACTTACTGCTGGAAGGAAAGACAAACCAATACCAAATTTGGTCTCAGCATCTCCTATTTGGGCAGCTTCCTGAAATCGGCTAAACTATAAGCCACTTTCCCTTGAGTATCTCATTTAGGTACTCCAAAGCTTTTTGCCTAATAGGTATATGCTGCATTCACAACACTAGTACATACATGGAATCATTAAAACAAATAATAATATATTTTTTGACAATTATATTGATGACTTTAAAAGTGTATATGTGAAGAGTACTGCTTTTGGACATACAAGGCCATTTCTGTAAGGGATAATGTAAAGTCAGCCGTTTATTAATGTAAAATAAAGCCAGGCAGATAGATCAGAACTCTGGTACAAAAATAAACAAATAAATGGACATGAAATATTGATTTCCCTTACGAAAATTAACCATGGTGTTATTATAGTAAAACTGTAGTAACCATGTCTTTTTTGGCATATTGATTACCATTTGTAAAACCACAGTTTTACTACAAATACCATGGTTAATCTTAATTTGTTGTTACCATGGTTTAAGTATAGTAACCATTTTATTTTATTTTTATTTTTGTGGTAAAACCATGGTTAATTTTCATAAGGGTTGACTTGAAATTATTTCATGTATGTGAAAAAAGTGTGTCCAGGAAAACGGAACTCAGCCAATCATTGATCATTGTCTTATTAGTTTTTCTTGTAGAGACTATGAAGAGACCAAACAGAAGCACAGCTATGCAGGAAACATAGGATTTCAGTGTGAGTGGTCAGTTAAACAGTACTGCCCTGGTCAGTGGCTTGACTGACCAATCAGAATCTAGCATTCCAGAGATCCTCGTAATAAACAGACAGACAAACCGAAAGACAACAGTAGACCCGAGGATGTCGATGTTGTTATTTAGCACCTCCTCCATTCGCTCATGTTCTGGACACCTCTTTTCTTTTCTTCCCTCCCTCTCCACCTCCACAAAAACACAAGATGACTGGGCGAACAGGCTTTCCCCGCTCCACCTACACCTACCAGCTGGACGTGTGAGTGTGAGGGATTTCATGTCTCATGTATATTACCCTATCGCCAACAACAGTCAGCCGAGTGAATGCCATGACTGACAGCTTCTGAGTCGTGGTACAGTTGTGTATGAAAACGAATTACCGAGCAACAACAAAAAGACTATGATGGGGGAAGAGGAAGTACAAAGTGTGGTTGGAAAGGAGGGGTTTATGGAATTAAAAACAAGGCAG
The DNA here is from genome assembly GCF_936440315.1 of Barbus barbus. NCBI lineage: Eukaryota > Metazoa > Chordata > Actinopteri > Cypriniformes > Cyprinidae > Barbus > Barbus barbus. Next base: position 12,715,181 of record NC_136735.1, on the reverse strand, counting down.
AGGACCGACACATGACTCATAGATAGTGGAACGAGAGGGATATGGGACTGCACTTAGAGAGATGTTGCGCATAAGGCTTGATTAGTGTGCGGGCCAGCAGCCTAATGCATTAAAGCTGTATCCCTCTAGTGTTCCAAGAGTGGCTTTGTAGTGCCCTAAGGGAGTGCTCTACAGTGGCAGCCCACATATAATGACAGATTTGCTTTGCCCTGTTGCATAGAGATAGCGGAATAAAATCAGCCCTGATAACTTTAGAGTCCTGCGTCATGAACCTCATTAGTTTGCTGTGCGTCGGAGAAATAATGGAGGGCGGAGGGGAGGTTTGGAGGAGTCTCACTCCCAAATTTAAGGGAAAGTTGACCCAAAAGTGAAAATTATGTTGTTTTAAAGCTGCATGACTGTGAAACACAAAAGAAGATATTTTGAAAAATGGCTTAATAGGATGAGTAAATATTAACTGAAATTTAATTTCTTTACATATTCTTGTCATTTGTAATTTACTTTAAAGGAGTTTAAAGCAGACAAATAAAACTACTTTAAAGGGGTCAAATAAAAAGGTTTTGGAAAAGTATATACTGAACAACATTTATTAACTGAAAATCAAACAAAGTTTAACATGCTTCTCCCTGGTGACATCTCCCATCATTTAGTCTGCTTAATCTCCAGCACTTTCTGCTTTCATCCAATGAACAACTGATGGATAAAAGCAAGCCCGATTGTTCCTTTCTTTTTCAATAATCTGTCACTATTTCTGTTTCATCACAGCTTTAATTTACCAGCATCTCAGTATTAAAATTAATTTCTGTGTTAATCAAACAGAAAAGACACACACAGGAATAAAACATAATTGGGGGAAAGTTTACTCCCTTACAAACACTGATTATCCATTCAGGTTATCTCTTACATCCAAATTGTATTTTGGCAGCTCATATTTCTCTAGACACAGTGAGCTGCCAAAATACAATTTGGATGTGCGAGACTAACATAAATGGATCATGCCCTGACATGGTCTATAAAAAAAAAATATATATATTTTTAAGTCGTTTTTCACCCACTTGAAATGGAAATATATATTTTACTTAGGAATCAGTGTTATTTTAGTATCATTGATATATTATTAGTTTTTGTTCATTTTTTGAATTAGATTTTTTACTTTAATTTTAGTTAAAGTTTTAGTAATTTTGTTGCATAACATGTTTGTCATTTTTATTATTTTTTTTGTAAAAAAAAAAGTATATAGTATATATATATATGTATATAGTTTATACTATTTTATTAATTTATTCCTTTTAGTTTTAGTTTGTTATTTTCATACCCTAACTTAAACCAAACCAAAATGAGAAATGTTGCCTTGACATCTAGCCGAAATAAGATACATTTTTAATTATTTCATTTCATTTCAGTATTTTTTTATTTTTTTTCAGGTGGTGCATTTTTATGCTTTTAGTTTAATGTATTAATGAGTCTAGTTATCTTTGTTGTCTATGTTATGTGATTGGAGTGGGGACTGTTATATACGTACAGAGCTATATTACGGATGTGACCTCATATACTGAAGCTGTCACTGTTCTCTTCCTGTGTGCTGTAATTCCCTTAGCTCTGTTAATCTGGATACAAGAATAGTTACAACAAAAGCCCAGAACGCAGTAATCAGGTTTCAGGAGAATCTAATGATGCAGAAGCACAATCAAACGTTAAAAACCCCTGTGGTACCTTCACAGCCCCCCTTTACTCTCTGTCTCTCTCTTTCTCTATCTCTCTGTCTCTGTTTCCCCAGCTTGCTCATTATTCCTTCCTTTATAAGCTCTTTATGTCTTGCTGCTTCTTTCCCCAAGGGCTTTTCATACTCCCCTGTGCACAGTTTATGTTTATTATCAATGTTTTTTTGTTGATTAGAACATTCATGTATATATTCACATATTTGAATAAGATTCTGAGGTGGTAGTATCAGGATCCTTACATGTTAATGTAAACTGCCATCACACCCACACCCATCAATTAATTACATAATTATTTATGAATATTTATAGTCTATAGGTGTAAATAACTTTATAAACATGCTATCTGTGTGATTGCGAATGTCTACAGCAGCAAGTATAACATATGGATTATGTTTCTATTAGATGTGCTTATATGACTGTTCCCTAACTGTTTCTATTATATATCTCTTGTATGAACACTTAGAGCACCTGCTCCAATAGCCCCTCTGAAAGTGTGCATTGATTGCTCTGATTAGATGAAATCCATCTTAGACACATTCGCTGGGCTTCTCAAAACAAAGTGTCCCCTAGAGATTTGGCAGAAAATTGATGCTGCGGTTGACTAGAAGCATTCATGTTGGCTCAAGTGGCTCATCTTGAAGGCTGTAAAATATAATGATCATGTTGCCTCGACTGCATAAGAAAGAACAATCCCAGTTGGATCACATGACTAAAATAGAGTGAGATACTTGTTCAGTAAAGTCACAGAAAAACCCAAATTTTATATTCAAGTGTTCCTTCAATTATGAACACTTTTGGTCCAGTCCAGTTTTTTCCTCCTAATTTGTTTTGAACAAATTTCATTTCCATCATCAAATATTAAATGTTCAGGTTGGGGTCAAAATTACATTTATAGAATAAAATGACAGACTCCTTTGGCTTGAGAAGGATCATTTTATAACTAGCATTTTAGTACTCAAAACCGGATGTGTAAAATTTGTATACAAACGTTAATGTTGGCTTAAAAAAGCCTAGCATTAGATAAATAGATAGATAGATAGATAGATAGATAGATAGATAGATAGATAGATAGATAGATAGATAGATAGATAGATAGATAGATAGATAGATAGATAGATAGATAGATAGATAGATAGATAGATAGATAGATTCTATATTTCAGCTTTGATATGACTCAAAATGAAAATATTCTTTTTGGAAGGGATATTTCTCTTGAGTTTTCCTTTCTTCACACATTTTATATTTCTCATACCATATTTTCTTCAAGTCTCACATTTCATCATATTCTTGCTCTTCACCAGCACTGGAGGGTCCTTGGAAAACAAGTGCAAATAAAACCTTTATTAGTAGCAAAATTCTAGGTCATATTACACCAGAACTGAGGGACAGTCATAATTTGTTCAAATAAAAAAATAATAATTTTAAGAGTTTATATTATGATTCTACATGCAATAATTATATATTTTTAAGATCATATTGAAACTAGATTTGTTTTAATGTGATCTAACAAAAATGAAAAAGTGAAAATTAGTTTGTTTTAATAAATTCAACCCATGCATGGGACGTAAAAGTGCCGTTAGTTATAGAAAGACCCATTTGCATCTGGAAAGTTCTTCGGTCTAATACATCACTGCCTGCTATGACAACACAAGATTATAATTAGGCAGAGACTTCCAGTCACGCTTCAGACAAAAAGACAACGACAAGCTGTCAGACTTTTCCTATCCATCTCGACAGAAGCATTGTGTTTGGTTAATCGTTGTCTTTCTTTCTCCTCTGCCTACTTACAGACCCACTTCCTCTCCGTGTTTCTCATACAGCAGTCATGCACTCTGCACTGGCCATTATTTACTGATTTGATCTATTTCTGTAACAATGCACAAACTGAATCTACAGAAAAGTGTTTTGACACTTGACACTTTAAAATGACCGTTACCTTACAACTACATAAATATCAAATCAGATGTCGTTTATTTTAAGGAAAGATATGTTAAGCACACTTTTCCAACAAAATGTTTTGTTGTTGGGATACGATTCCTCTACACTTTTGGGTTGCCACACAACTTGTCCACTGTAAATTAGATGAACTACACTTGTGGTTATTCTGCTAGGGCACCTGTGAATTTGAGCAAAACTGATTTCATACATCCACTAAAAATCATAACGAGAACAAAAAATGACTCAGTTTGTTGTAGAAGTTACACTTTATTTGGATAGTTCACTTTAGAAGTTCTACTAGCTATAAGTAACTTTGCAACTACAAGTCAACTAACTCTTATTTGAGTATTAGTGGACTATTAGGTTAGGGTTATTAGAGTAAATTGAGATGCACTTTATAGTCAGTATAATGTCTGTTGGGGACCATCAAAATAAAATGTTAGCTGATATTAAGCAAACAGTCGTACTAATACTTGTAGTTCCAATGTTATAGTTAGTGAAGTGGACTATCAACACAAAGTGTTACCACTTATTTAGATATTGAATATCATACCTTTTTAAAGTATTCTTAGGCATCCAAATTGTTTTTGAGGCCAGAGTAAATCAAACTGTAAAGGTACAGAATTAAGTATACAGTAAGTTGAATGTAAACATACTGAATTTATCACAATACTAAAATACACACAGGTTTCTTTAAGTGTGTGTATGATGACATCAACCAAGCAAAAAAAAAAAAAAAAAAAAGCAGCCTAGTTGCGCATTCAGACGCTTTGTGTTCAAATGCCTGATGTGACTTTGATTTCATTTGAAAAGCTTTTTTTTCTTTTTTTCCACATAGCGTACTGTGGTTTGTGTCGCCATTGTACGCCACGCTGAGAATAATACAATCATGAAAAGACCTCCATGTGATTCAATGTGAATAAAGGAGGCTAGAAAGTGTTCATCTGACTCTCTCAGATCTCTGTACAGGGCGAGACAGATTATTAATTATGCATCGCGAAGTGCAAAGTGTGTCTCTGGTACACTAAGAAGCTGATCGTCACTGATGGTTTTTTTAAAGCATTTCTGGTAAAGTCTACGTCATTGTGCTGTGGTTTTCATTCTTAGAATTTTATCATAATCTAGCAAAATGATTTATATACTCAAGCTGTTCAATCTGAAATGCAAAACTGTATTTGGGTTGTCTCTGTGTTTTTACTGCAATTTAATGATATACTCAATTATTACATGTATTATAATTATAGATATGTGCTACAGATACATACACCTGTCTATACCTACATCTGTGTCTACATTTAACATTTATATGTATATATAGGCATCCTTCTGTATCAAAATCTGTTTCTATATCTGTAAGCACCTCTCTATATCTGTATCAACAACTACATCTAAATGAATCAGTTGGCTACATCTCTCTAGGCCACTGATTCTCAACTGGTTTTGATTTCTAATCAAAATGTTGTGCTGTAAATCATATGGCAACCAAATCCAGGAGCAAAATGGTAGAAAAGTTTAGAAATTTTTAAACATTATTATTTTATATAAATATTTAAAATTAAACTTTAATGATCATAATGTTAAATTATTTCAATGGGAAGTGTTTTTTCTTCTGTTTTAAAGATTGCATATTTATCCTGTCCTAAAAAAGCTTGATTAGTTAGTTAATTAGTTGAATTTTTTTCTTGCAGACATCTATCTTATCTGTAAGACTTGAAGAACCTCAGACACTTTGATCTTACAGACAATACAAATACGGTGTATTAACATACAGACATATGTTTCCACATCTCACTGATAGAATGGTCAACAGCATAAAATAATGTTCTACATGAACGCAAGTGAGATTCACAGTTATGTTTGGTATCATTTGAAATACAATGGTCTCAATCTTACAAGAAGTAAACTAAAAGGTAATACAGATCAGAATAATTTAGAATTATGTTGCTTACTGCAGAGAGTGCACCATTTCCCAGTCTTTCATGCAAATTACCATCTGTCCCCAAAAGGTGTAAACTCTCCACGTCTAGGACTTGATCAGTGTAAATTTCAATTGTTAGTTCCTGTCTCTATTTGGAGGATGTTTGTTTTGGTCTGAGTACTTAAGGAGATGTTGCAAGAAGATCAGGGCGCTGTAGATGAGCCTGTTGTATAGAGTGTGTACACACACTCAATCCTATGCATTTTTCTGAAGTCCTTTACTCTTAGATTTATCTTTGAGAATTTTATGTCTTGTGTTGATTTGATTTGATATCTTTGAATTGATTATGTAATTGGCATAATACATTTTATCTGATAAATTGTCACATTTGGTATTATTCTGACTTACTCTGATATTTTTGACTTAAGTCCACAAAACCACATACGTTAGGAATGGACTAAAATTATGTTTTAGTGCTCCAACTAACACATTGGCATTAGTCATGTATACTTAGACTGTAGAGGCTAATAATGGGTTTTCCACTTATAACAACAGAGTGTGAGCCTCAACCTCTTATTATTGTAATATTATTCTAACTAAGTGTAAGTGGGAAACCATGGTATGATTATATAAAGATACTATTAGAGGAAGTTAAGTTGGTCAACTTGGTATGGTCATGACCTCTGACGAGTTTGTGAGTATGAGATCCGTATACATGGCCGGTATGAGAGTCAAAGTGTTATAGGAATCCGAATGAGCGAGCACAATATGATTAAAGAGGTAAATACAATAATCAGATGTCTAGGTGAATTATCCTATGAATGTTGGCACCGATAGCCTTGTAGGCTATGTGCCAACATATAGTGCCATTGCGCTTCCGTCCTGAGTTATAGTCCCGGCTTGTGGACCTTTCGCGATCCTATCCCCACTCTCTCTCCCACTTTACTTCCTGTTGTTACTCAACTGTCCTATCAAAGTAAAAACAAAAACGCCAAAAAAATTATAATAATTGGCATTCTAACCTAAATTTGAGGTCATATTAAAACGGAATCAGATTACAATTTAATTTAAATTAAATTACTTTGCGCACCGAAAAGACCGAAACCTTCAACCACCATTGGATACCTTCGTTGGGCCAATTGGGTGGACCTTACATATCTTATCTATCTAGCCAGTTATCTATATTTACATCTATCAGCATCTATCTATATCTTTATCTATAGGCACCTGAAGTGTACTTGTCTACATCCCTATCTATAGACAACTAACTACAGTATATCTACATCTACACATCTTAGGGATGCACCGATATGAACATTTTGGCCGATACCGATAACCGATAATTCTTTATAAATGAAAGTCGATAACCGATATGTTGGTCGATAAATCTAAATCCAAATTTTTATATAATTTTTGAGCCCGATTACAAAAAAGTCTCAACATTAAAGCCATTAAACACTTCAACATAAATCAAACAAAAAGCAGCTTTACACATAAATAAAACAGGGCTTAAATAATGCAAACAAGTCACTGGACAACGTTACTTAATGTTACATGCAAAAAATTTTTTATAAATAATGTGCCATGTATTAATTAAACTGAATAGCCTCCGCACTGACAATTAAATTATTTTAATTAAACCATAATGAAAATAATAAGATAAAAATCAAATTGGTGGTTATTATTATTAATATATCAATGATTTTGAAAAAGAAGTATCTTAAATTAATACCACTGTTTCAAATAGCAGCAAGCAGTTTTAGCTGCGTGCGCTGAAGAGCTGAATGAACACACTTGCAAATCTGCAAGTGATCTTGTACTAAGTTACGCGCTAATAAGATGTGACGTGCTCTTGGCTCTTCCCGCACTAACGTGCAAAAACACGACAAATTAAACCAAAGAATTCACAAGGTTTTCTTATAATAGTGTTCTCATGATAATATTATATATATATACCTACATTTAGGTATATATATAATAATATTATATATATATATACCTACATTTCACTGCTGGTTATACTCTGAATAATTGTGTATGTGACAAATAAAAACTCTTGAATCTTGAATATAATTGTCCCAATCATGAAGTGCTTTGCTGGCAGCTTATTTAACCTAAGGAAATCCATCATATATGAAATTAATCAGCTATTTATACAACATAAACTAAACATAATATTACAACTTGTATGTACAAAAAGACGCAAATGCACAAGTGAACTCGAACTAAGTTACGTGAACCAGAATGTGTAACTTCTGTTGTGGATGCGCTCTTCCCACAACAACGAGCTGAAACACGACAAATTAAACCAAAGAATTCACAACATTTTATAATAGTATGTTCTTATTGTAATATTATATATATGATAGTCCCAATCATATAGTTATTAATGTTGTGCGCTGTTGTTTGAGCTGCATGCACTGAGCTAAAGATGATCACTGAAGCGCTGTATTAACGCTCTATTAGCTTAAGAAAGCGAATTCTATAGGTCTATGAGATAAATCAGATATATATGCATAAAATAAACTCAATATTACAACCTACAATTGCAAAAAAGGCTGCAAATGTAAGATAACTTCATGACTGTGCTAGTCATGAATGTGTAGCTCTGTTGTGGATGCGCTCTTCCCGTAACAACGCGCTAAAACACAGGCTCACAAAGATTAGTAATGTTCTCATTATAATATGACAGACTTGCCCTACACATGTTGCACTTCACTGTACTTTCCTGTTCCAAATGATTCCAATAATATTTCAAGCAATTAAAAACCATCATGGCGAACAGTGCGCATCTGAAGTGCCTCTGCAGGAAATAATGTATTATTTATCGACTTAATTTTCTTATCGGTTCGATTACGATAACAGAAAAATTTACATTTATCGGCCGATAACGATATGGTGGCCGATATATCGTGCATCCCTAACACATCTATATCTCCCTATGTGTATCTATAGGCACCCATAAGTGTGGCCACGGCCATTTGTAAATTTAATGTGTCTGGCTTCCGGTTTCAACCGCTTCCAGCTATTTTTAGCTGTACAAAACAGCTAGTTTTTCTGCTTGATATTGCAAACCGGTACGTCTTACCATATTATTTTAATGTATTATGTTAATAATGAACACACTGGTTTGTAGTACAAACCGTTTTACCATTTACTGCACTTATTATTCTTCTCATTATTTCCCCACTGCAGCTAATGAACCGAAAGTCTCACACATTGACAGAAACGGCTTACTTCCGTGTTGAAAAATAAGCTGGATACAGTTAGGTCCATATATATTTGGACATTGACACAATTTTCATAATTTCAGCTATATGCCACCAGAATAGAATTAAAATAAAACAATCAAGATGAAACTGAAGTGAAGACTTTAAAGGAACATGCCACTATTTTTGAAAATAGGCTCATTTTCCATCTCCCTGCGTAATATCATTGCGCCTGCTGCATCCATGGTATGGCAGCAAAGTTCCTTGATTATAACACCGGAAATGAGAGTATAGTTCCTAGAGTTGACCCTTAACCTACTTAATTGAGGTAGAAACGAAAGAATATCCCACATCTGTCCATGAAATGGCTTTTGAGTCAATTGTCCAATTATTTATGGTCCCTTGAAAAAGGGGATAGGTACATATTAAAGAGCTGTAATTCCTTAACGTTTCCTCCAATTTTGATGTGAATACAAAATAAAGCTCAGAGTGTGCACTTTAAGCCTATATTATATAACTATAACTTTTGGTCAACAGCTAAAATAATAAAAATTGTGCCTTTGTCCAAATATATATGGATCTAACTGTATATCTACAGATGCATCTCAAAATATTAGAATTTCGTGAAAAAGTAAATTTTTTTCTTGTAACTTATTTCAAAAAGTGAAAGTTGAAAGTTCTTTAAAGTATGTTTATTTATGCATTCAATACTTGGTCGGGGCTCCTTTAGCACAAATTCCAGCATCAGTGAGGTGTGGCATGGAAGCGATCAGCCTGTGGCACTGTGCGACTATTGAGCCTTCAGCTCATTTGTATTGTTGGATCGACAGTTTCTCAACTTTCTCTTGAAAATATCCCATAGATTCTATATGTGGTTCAGGTCAGGCATGTTGGCTGGCCAATCAAGCACAGTAATATCATGGTCAGCAAACCACTTGGAAGTGGTTTTGGCACTGTGGGCAGGTGCTAAAGTCCTGCTGGAAAAGGAAATCTGCATTTCAATAAAGCTTGTCAGCAGATGGAAGCAGACTGGTAGACTGCTGCATTGACTTTGGACTTGATAAAACACAATGGATCAGCACCAGCAGACGTCACGGCACACCAAATCATCACTGACTGTGGAAACTTCACACTGGACTTCAAGCAGCTTGGATTCTGAGTCTTCCAGTCTTCCTCCAGACTCCAGACCTTGATTTCCAAATGAAATGCAAAATTTACTTTTATCTGAAAAGAGGACTTTGGACCCCTGAGCAACAGTCCAGTTCTTTTTCTCCTTAGCCCAGGTAAGACGCTTCTGACATTGTCTCTGGTTCAGAAGTGGCTTGGTAGCCCTTTTCCTGAAGACGTCTGAGCGTGGTGACTCTTGATGCACTGACTCCAGCTTCAGTTCACTCCTTGTGAAGCTCTCACAAGTGTTTGAATCAGCTTTGCTTGACAGCATTCTCAAGCTTGTAGTTATCCCTGTTGCTTGTGCACCTTTTCCTACCCAATTTCTTCCTTCCAGTCAACTTTGCATTTAATATGCTTTGATACAGCACTTTGTGGTTTATTATTGTGGTTTCAAAGAACAAGAGATACCCAGAATTTATACTGTAGGGATGGTCATTTATTGAAACTCAAATTTAAATATTCTAATATTTTGAGATACTGATTTTTGACTTTCATTAGCTGTAAGTTTATTAAAACAAAAACATATTTTTAAATGTTTTACTTTACATGTAATGAATCTAAAATATATGAAAGTTTAACTTTTTGAAATAAGTTGCAAGAAAAAATGAACTTTTTCATGATATTCAATTTTTTTGAGATGCACCTGTATATCTACGTCTGTATCTACATCTACGTATATCTACACCTACATCCACGCGTAGCAGACTCTTCACTCCTTGAGTTCTCTTTGCAGTTGTTGCATAACCCTGACCCACATCTTTCAGTACATTTCTCTGTTATTTTCTCACTCGTCTGTTTCCTCTGTCATTGATGATCCATAGTTGCTGCTGAGTGTCGGCCTTCATTTCTCTCTTAATAAATCCCTCAAAGCACAGTCTTGTTCTCTGCAATTCCTTCTTTTTGTTTTTCTCTCAGGCACATCACATCTCTCTGGCTCTTTCGCACATGTGCTTTTTGAGATTACAGTTCTTCCTGCCTCGTTCTTTTCTCTTTTATGTTTTTTTGTCTTTTGGTGACATCCTCACTTTCCTTCTCTACTGTTCTGTTTTTCTCTCTCTCACTCCTTCTTTTCTTCCTTACCTTCTTTTCTGCACTGACTCTTTGTCAGACTCAAAGAGAGGAATGCAAGTGTTAGTTTGCTCACTGCCTTCTGTGTGTGTGTGATCGGTGTGTGGGCAAGTGTCCTGAGGACAAAATGTGTAATGTTTGTGTGTTTGTGTACAGACACAGCCACAGTATAACTGACCCTGCGTGTGCATTGTGGAAATGTGCTAGTGTGATACTCAGCTTGAACCGTACTCATGTGTCTCTCTGTGAATGTGACAATGTGTCAAATAGAGGTGTCATTTCCTGGTTTTTATACAACAGTTTGTTCCAGTTCTCTGATTTGATTGGCCAAGCCATTTTCTAAGAGTCAAATCAGAGACCTCTAATGAGGAGTAGACGGACCACACATAGAACGATGATTGGAGGGATAACAAGTTCCTGCTATAAAATACCCATGCGCAACTATTGGAAAATACTTTTTTTTTTTAAATCAGACTTTCTGTGTTTTTGTTTCTTGCTCTAAGATTGCAGTGGGACTTGGAAAACCCATGCAACAACTTGTGAGCTTTGTGCTTCTGCTTTTTCCAAACTATTTGAGTTGGTGGAAAAAAAGCTAATTATTCCACCAAATTTGATCTGAAACGATAGGTATTTGATATTAACTTGTGGTTTATTGGACTGTTGTATAAGGCTGTGTTTGAAAGCTGAAAAATACTGCGTCCGCAGGCAGCACACGGAGGTAGGAAGCCAGCAAGGCACATCCAAATCCAATGATCATTTCACATCCTTTGCCCTAAGATACTTTCTTCTGATTCATTTTTGAAGGCAGCATAGATGCATTCTTCGCTGTTTGATATCTACTATCCTGTGCGATTTCATAACATTTTTCAACTTTATACTTAATTATGACCAAAGTTTTCTCTGTTTAGTTATAGATCATTATACAGTTATGCTGTGTCAGAAGCGCATCCGAAATCAGTTTCAGGAGGTACCTTTAAGCTGAGAAGTCACTGGCTAAAGGCTGTGACACACCAAGCCGACGCTCAGCTGTCGGCCAACGCCAGACAGTCTTTGACCGACTGTTGGCTTGGCTTTTGCAGTGAATTGTTTTTGGCCAGATTGTGAGACAGATCACTCTGACTGGCTGTTCAGCTTAGCAGATGAGTGCATGTGAAGAAAAAAGTGAAACTAAAGAAAGCAAGCAAGCAAACAGCAAAGTCAAGAGGGTACATACAGTACAGATGGCTCTTCTAATTTTACATCTTCATCTTACCTGAACATTCCGATATGCAATATTCCAATATTTTTATAATGACATGGCTGCCTGGGATGAAGAAAGTGAAGACCGACTGATCAACAAGATCATATACAAACAACTAGTATAGATGTTCAGAACATACATGCTATTTGTCTGGTGTCTGTAGTTTTTTGATGTTGGTTTGGTGTGTCACGGCCTTTAGCCAATGATTCCTCAGCAGCAAGGCAACAAGTCAGATGCTTAAGCTTTCATATTCAACCTAAACCTCTGAAAACACCTCTTGCATGAGCACACAATAACTAGCTAGCCCTTTTGCACAACCTTTTTGCTTACACTTCTACCACTGGTGCTTGCAGGAATTTGTCATTTGAAATAAACGTGTTAATCCCTTCTGGTATATTTCTTTTGCTTGCATTTCAGATTTGTTTCTTTGGATAAAAGCATTTTTTTTAATGAATAAATGTAAAACCACATTTGCGATCATGCTATATAGTTATTATCATTAACTAAAACTAAAATGATTAAAAAAACATTTTCATTACTTAAATTATTCTTAATTTAAAATATATAAAAGTAAACGTAAACTGAAATAAAATAAAATTTAAAAGCCTTATTTTGTTTCAGCTAGATTAGTTTAACAAAACTAATAAATAAAAGTGATATATATATATAACAATGTTACTAAAACTTTAAAATCAAAGTGAAAACAAAAACATTACTTCAAAATATTCACAAAAAGTACAATAGTATATTAATAATACTAAAGTAACTCAAGTAAAATGACAACCTTGCTAATATTCTACCCGTTTACCCCTCTTCCAGCTATCCTCTTGCCACATTTTCTCATGTTTTCATTTCCAACAGATTAAACTTTCATATAGATATTTTTCCAAAAAAAAAGATTATGAAAACTATATCTTCCTCTTTCCACTTTTACACCTATCTAACACTAACTCATATTCTTCGCCCAGATTCCTCAGACTTGCCCCAGCATCCCAACGCAGTTTCTGGCCTCTCAGCCTCATGCACTTGCTTACACACACTCTCTCACCCCTCTCTGCTCTTTATTTTTAACCCAGTCAATCAGACACTGCTCACCGATGACGCAGATCCACATGCAGCACTGACACCATCAGCCAGAATGAAAGAAAGAGAGAGGGAGGCTGGCAAAACAGGGACAAGCTGTGGCAAAGAGAGGAGACGGAGGGAGAACAAAGTGCCAGATAATAATCAAAGATGAAAATCCTTGAAATTTACAACTGAACGACAAGTGCATTGTTAAAATATTTTGTCGGGTAACATCTAAATAAATTGGTTTTATTCAAATTATGATCTAGTATTGCTGAATCAACCACCAAAAAAGTCCATGCTAAAAATCAACCACCAAAAATGTCCCCTGTCAGATCAGGTAGAAACGGCTCCTCTAGTTAACACCTGTACATTTTCACCTTTTTTATACAGTGTATGTAAGATAAATATGCTGCTTTGTAGGTGTCTTCACTCTTTGCCTATTCTCCACTATCTCTTTGTCACTTTCTCTCTAACTCTCTCTATCTTACTGATAGGTTCACACCCACTCGTTTGTTAAACACTGAGACAAATAGCTTACATCACTCGGCGGAAAGACTTTTTAGGAAGTTCCAGAAAAAGAAGCGCTTCTCCCCCAGCTAACTCACAACACAGCCGTGACGCAAGAAAGAGACCTGCCGCACACACACACACATACAGCTCTTGCAGGCTCTGTGTACGCTTGTGGTTCAGAAGCAGAGAGATGAAACGGCAAAGGACATCTCTGTAGATTTCTGTGTGTGTGTGTGTGTGTTTGTTTAAATGGAATACAGAAAATCCATGAGTGATATTGCACTGTAAAAGAGTTTTCCCAGGCAACCTAATGTGCTTATCTAATTTAACTGATCACTAATATGATTATAAATAACTAAACTATATTAGGTTACACTAATGAAGAATTTTTAAAAGTCAGATTAGGGAGAACTAGATCTGCACATTTGCACTGTATGTGTGTGTAGATGTGAAGCCGTGCTGTTGTTGACGTCGTCATGACGTATTTCACAAATGTTGTGAATAGGAAGCAACTACAATTATTTCAAAGTGCCACAAGAATAAGAAAAATAAGAGGACTGACAAAACACAATTGTTGGTACCTTCTTGTGGTGGTTGTGTGGTACTATAAGAGTGAGATACAATTACCTCAGAATCCCACTGAGTCTACCTTCCCTCTAAATCATTCCAGCCTGTGTGAGTGTGAGGATGAGAAAAGTGTGAGAGATGGGATGCTCACACACTTAGGATGTGGAGTTACTAGATTTCCCAAGGTGCTTGGAGTGCGTGTGTGTGTGTGTGTGTGTGTGTGTGTGTGTGTGTGTGTGTGTGTGTGTGTGTTTACGTGAGCGAGGCCTCGGGGCGACTGACGTCAATGAAAAGGCTGGAGCTGGGATGAATCTTAATTGTGTCTTGTATGTGTTTTGGCCTTATGTGGGAAGCATGACATCAATTTCAAATAATATATTAATTCATTCAGGAAGGTTTAGAAATACGTTATGTTAGGATAATATAAACTCATGCATGTGTTTGAAGAAACTGGTGAGGTGTTATATAAACCCACAATCATTCTGTGTATGATGACAGAAACCTATATCTGTCTTATATTGCATATTATTTTAAATGCAATGAAATCCAATAGAAGTGACAGATATAACAACGCTGATTTATATTCAGTGCACAGGCAGCACATGCTCCAAAACTGTTAATTATCAGCTTGTGTAATTATTATACAATCTTAGTTTAGTATATTTGACAGCTCACTCAGAATCTTCATTTTAAACGAGTAATCCTAGACTATTGCTGTATTTAAATAGTTTAAATGGGTCATATCATAATTTTAGATTTTAGTGCATTTATGCTATATGTGTGCTGTTATTTAGACTTTTAGTCATTTTGTTTTGTTTGTTTTTTCTTCACCACAACAGGCAAAATTTAGTTTTTATGATCATAGACTCTTTGGCTTAAACAGGCTATTTATTTTCCTTTTATATTTTTATGAAACATTTTAGAATTTAGAATTATAATTTTTTCTTTGGCTATACCTTTAATACTTACAGTATATGCAACATTTCTCTAAAAATATAAATGATTTTATTTTAAATTATTTAGGTGCCTTTCAAATCATTGGGGCCCTTCAAAAGGTGCTAATATGTATTCTTTAGGTACTTTTCAAGTATTCTGTCTTGCACATGACATGACATTTTAATTATTAGTGATTTAAACACGTTTAATTTACCACATTTTGTTTGTTTAGTATTGTTTAATATTAAGGTCAGTTATTGGATTGCATTTATGGCGCCTTTAAAAATACTGTTAAAAAAGGTATTATTATTTTCTTAAATTCTTCCAAACTTGTATATAACCCATTTGCTTCCCCACTGCCATGAAATACACAATGCGAAAATGCGATTTGTACAAAAACGTGTGGCTGAGGTTCATTCATTTATTTAATTATTTATTTATTTTTTGTTGGTGTGAGTGGGAATTTGCGAATTTGCTGTAAATGTTTCAGTATCGTTGAGATACTACTAGCTTTTATTATTATTTTGCTGTTAGTTTTTAATATTATCTTATGTTTACATTTTCATTTTTGTTAAATTTCATTAATTTTGTTGTGTTTTTGTCATTTTTTAATTATTTAAAAAAATCTATATTTTTATTTATTTTATTTCATTTGTTTAGTACATCAAGCTGTACTAAATGAAAATAAGAAATGTAGCTGAAAGTTTTTTGTTTTTAAGTTTTAGTTTTAGTTAACTATAATACTCCCGTAGCTTGTTGTTATCAGTATATACCAACTTTTTACCACTTAGTTTCAATAAAGTTCATAATATGAAAGTTTTCATTCCAAAGTATCAAGGACTTATTATACTACCCCTTTAAAGATATAATTCATAATTAATGTTAACATTTGATTCATGTCTTTCTCTTGAAGGTGTTAGAATTTTTGGGAATGTGATGATATGAGAGGACTGACATATTGATGTTAAAAATAAAAGGCCATGGACACAGATCAGCAGTGATAACAAGGAACGGTCACAGGTGTCGCTTTTATTACCGTTCCAAAAGGATGTGGAGGTTTTACACGGCCTTTAGGCCAAAACACCCCTCCCTCTGCTACCCATTGCCCCCCCCCCCCCCCCCCCCCCAACCCACCCTTATCAATCCCCTCGAGTCAGACATCAGTTAAGACTCTTTTTGATGGACTGATTTCCTCAGGGGAAAAGTGAATGGAGGATGAGGAAGGGGAGGAAGAGGGAAGAAAGAAGAAGATGGGAGAAGAGGTGAAGAGTAGAGAGAGAATAAAGGGAGGTGGGGAAGAAGAAGCCATGCTTTCATCTGTTATCAATAGCCACATTTTCTATTGTGATGTTTTGTCTGCTAGGCTGCTGGCCATAACTCACTGACCTCCATCCCTCTCTCCTTCTTTCCCTTCCCAGGATGACTCATACGGGTGGTGCGCTCCTCCTCTCCTTCTTGGCCCTCCCCCCTCCCCCTCCTTCATCGTCTCCTCCTCCTCTCTTTCTCTCTCCCCTGTTCCCTCTCTTTCTCGTCCTCCCTAGCCCTCACTTGGTGGCCATAGTGTAGCAGCCGTCTGGGTGCCACTGCATGTCACGGATGCGCCTGACGGACTGAAACTGGGGATGACGAGCGCCATACTCGTTAAAGTGACGGTACTCGCCCTTCTCCAGCAGGTACTGGCTGCCACGATAACCAGGATACTGGTAGCCCACCCAACTAAGACAAGAAATGAGAGGAAAGGCAAACAAACATAGAGAATGAAGAAAACTCAAGTACAGAATTGAGAATAAAGAAGAGCCTATTTTTCACTTCTGTATTATCAGAAGTTTACCACACTGAAAATTATTTTATTGAAATATTAACAGCATTAATACTGATAGTTTATCTAGGTTAAGTAACCATAAATGAAATGAAAACTTAAGTGTGTAATGCAAGACAAAAGTGACTGTTTTCAAACAGGTTTCCAGAAAGTCTGCCATTAGTTGAATAAACACAGTCTCATGGTAATTCGTAACAATTTTACGTTTTGGCAAACTGGTGGCTAATTCATATAAATTATACAATTATATCATTTTATCAAATCATATAATTTGTATGATCTGCTTATGCAACAGTGTCAGTTATGTTTAGGGGGCCTTCATGCATTTTTCAGAAAATCATATGTTTTTGTGTGATTAACATTATATGAAATCGCCACCTCTTAGAATAGTTTTGTTTTTCTGTGAGTTTGGGTTGGTCTTGCCAAAAAAGTACACAGATTTTACAGTGCCAGATTTTATACCACATTGGAAAATATTTTATTCATATTTTGTTGATTGAAATATTAGGAGCTTTGATACTGTTCGCCAAAGACAAAAACAATCTCATGGGAATTCATAACAATTTCATGATTTGACAAATTGGTTAATTCATAAAAAGAATTGTTCAGTCTGATTTGTATGATCTGCTTAGGCAATAATAACAAAAAAAAAGAATCTTCACACTTTTTTTGGAAAATCATACATTTTTGTATGATTCACATTATATGAAATTGCCACTTCACAGAATTATTTCTGTGAGATTGGATTGGTCATGGCAAAAAAAAGTCTGCCATTAGTCAGACAAACAATCTCATGGCAATTCATAACTATTTTACGTTTTGGAGATTACTAATGAACAAATTCATTCAAACTCATTTTGTCACTTTCGTACAATTTGCTTTTCCCTCAGTAATAGTTATGTTTAAGAGTGGACCTTCATGCATACTTTATATAAAAAAATATATATATTAATTGAATTCACATATGAATTACACATGAATTCACATAAAATTGGCACCTGGTAAAATAGTTACATTTTCCCATGAGAACAGGCTGACCACCCCCCAAAAAAGAGCAATGTCTTGATGGTGCCACATTTTATACACTTTTCGGTAGCTAAAAGAAAGTGTTATAACATGAAAAACTACAAATTTCTGTTTTAAGCTCAGTGGATTTAGGAAGTGAGGTTTATGACTTATAGATCACAGACTTCACATTTTTCTCATATCAGATCTATTTTTTATGCTGAGATCTCACTTTTATGTTCAAATATCACAGTCTACTCAGATTTCTTTGATGAGAGACCACTTACGTGCCACAGCTGACCATGATGCTGCCCACGCGGTCAGTAAAGCCGAAGGTGTACATACTGGGAACATCGTCATCGATAATCTCCATTTTACGGCCCTTGAATTCACCAACTTCATACAGACAGATCTTATGCTTTTCTGGGTCCTGTGAGGAGCACAAACAAGAGGAGATAAAGGTACAATGTTCACTAATAAATGCATGAGATTTCAAAAATAATTTTTTCTTTGGCCACTTTTAGCCACTTTTATGAATATAGTGAGTGCGACAGGACTGGAAATGATGGGAGGGAAGAGATTAGGAAATGTTGGGAGCTCGTTTCAAACTTACATTGCCTTCAAAAACTCCATGGCTCAATGTTTCAGGAAATATATCCATAGATTTAAAAATATGTATTTTTTTCCTTTTCAGTTTATCTGTAGCTGGGAACAGGAATCAAACTCACTTTTCTGAATGAGCACCATGGCTTAGTGAATGATTTTCTTATAAATGGAACGAAAACATTCTAAACAAAACCAGAAATGTGTATAATGAATAAAAGGGATGGATACCATTCTGATAGGTCTGAAGGACAGCAGGTAGTCGTTCCTGTGGCAGTTGCTCCAGCAGTCCCAGCGGGGGTACTCGCCCTTCTCCAGGATGTACATCTCTCCGCAGAAGTTCATCTGCTCCCAACCCACCCAACTAAATAAAAGAGAGGAACACAGAGAAAATGGAGGTATAGTGTTAAAATGCACAACAATTGGTAAGTCGCTCATAACTATATCACAGGAACACTCACGGGCCGCACTCCACGCGGAGGGAACGCACTCTATCCATGCCCATTTCACACACATTCATGCACTCATTGGAGATCTCGATCATGCGGCCCTGAAAGTTCTCCTGATCATACACATACATCTGAGAGAGAACAAAGCAGAAGAAAATCAGGTCAGTTTTGCTTGTTATCCAACTCTCAGTTAAAGTTGTCAGTTTTTAGTTTAGCTTGGTGTAAAAATAAAGCATACATACAACTCCCACATCTATTTCTATGGAAACTGAATTGACACTGTTTGGCACAGCTGTTTGCCATCGTGCACCTTTCATCAGTCATCATGTGCGACTTTTATGCATCTGTAAATATGGCACCGGCACATACCCTGTAGTTTCCCATGCCCGTCTCGGTTTTCTTCTGAATTTGAGCAGCCTTCCCGTCAGGCTGGGAGGCAGGCTTGGACTTCTCTCCACCAGTGGACATGATGACTACAACAAGAGAGTGGAGAAACGTGAATAATTAGCAGCCTTCTTGCTGGAAATATCTATTGTTGGATATGTAGTGATGTGAAGTGTTAAATATTGCTCAAAGCAAGCCATGAAACCCATTCCAACAAATCATCGAGTACATTTATAGCCCTGAATGAATTCTTCACCCACTTACTTTGAAATACTTACACAATAGTGTTACAGACGTACAATGCTCATACGTAACAATTTGACCGGGATGACTAATTTACAAATATATCACAAAATGGTACATTATAATGGCTGAATATTAAAAGTGAAACATGGAATGAGACCCTTAAGGTATCTGATGGAAAACTGAGGAAATATTGGCTGATACAATTCTTGCTACTTCTTCAAAATATTTGCATAAGATATTAAATTAACCTAGCCCCAGATTCTCACAAGGCTTCAAACAGCCCTTTTTAATTAAAATAACACTCACCCCAGTAAGTAATTAGCAGACATTTAAATGAGAGACTGTGTTTAATAAATAATTAAAAACCTGCATCACTTGGTACTGCATTTTTATATATTATTTAACACACCACCTATAATTCATTTCTCTCTCTCTCTTCATATCCACAACTTTTCTGTATTCAATGTTTCTGTTATGACAAAAAGGTTACAGTTCACCCCGATGATGAATAAAGTGCTATGCTCACAAAAGGATTACATTTTAATTGCCTTCTACCAGTGACTAATGCGTCAAAGCTGTTAGAGATATTCTTACACGCAAGCTCATGCTTGGGTTTCCTTGCTGTAGACTATGCAACCAGACTAAACATGGGATCAACTCTCTCCCAGTTTGTTTTTGCTCACAGACCCCAGTCTCTTACCTGTGTTAGTCAGTAGCCGCTCTCTGTCTCAATCAGCGCGTCAGCGTGTGTATTGAAAGCAAACATGTGTCCCTTTTATAGGCTGGCGCCCAGCATAGGGGGATTAAGCCCACAGAAACAAACTCGCTGAGCTCACCAACCCACACACAGAAAAGAAATCACCCCATCATCAAACACAGAGAGAGAGAGAGAGAGAGAGAGAGAGAGAGAGAGAGAGAGAGTATACTTATTTCTCAAACTCAAGAAGTCTTTTTCATAATCATGGAAGCTTACCTTTTGTCTGTGTGTGTATCTGGTTCTGAAGCTTTACAAGGTGACAAAAAATACAAGCTATTGAGTGCCATTACAGCAATACTTCCAGTTTATTTCCCTGTAAAATGAAGTAGTCCTACATGAAACCTGATAAACGTAAACCAAAGGAAAAATACCAAAGTGATACTAAAGTGAAGTCTTCGATTGGAAAGTTGGATCTATGATATTTTACATAAAAGCCTAATTCATTTAGTGGTAGTAGAAGTTCATCATTTTAAAACTACATTATTAACCTGCTTCCACAGCACACTAAAATGGACAAAAACTAAATCTCATTTGTCAGTGCAATGGAACACCATCGGGCCAAAGCCAAACCATCAGGCGGCAAATTGAAGACTTGGCGAATTTCCAAAACGTACACTGAATTTATGATATTTTTCATAAAATGCATCTAATTTGGTGCCGATAAAAGTTTATTTTTGTCTCATTTACAAAGTACATTAACCTGCGTATGCAGCCCATATGTTGTGTTAAAACTCTTGGCAACTGTGAAAGTTAGGGTTTTTTTTGGATAATATGCCAACAAGACTGCACCAATTACAATTTAAGATTCATGGCGGAGTGAGACTGTTAGCCTAATAATTGTAGCCTAAAAACTTATTACAAGAACATATCTCTTATGTGGAATGTATTCTTTTACACACCGCCACAAGGCACTCTGGCTATGTTTAAAACAGCAATAAATCCCATAATACAATGAGTTTGACTGTGATGGATGAACCCAAAGTAATATCAGCCATAGTCTGAAACCTCTTTCCTTAAAATTTGTCAAGCTGATGACACAGTAAGATATTTTTAGGCAAAACAAGGGGGAAAATGCAAATCACAGCATTTTCAAGATAACTGAATTATGCAACATGGTACGATCCTCATTTCCTGCTATTTTTTTAGGCCTACCATTTTTCATTCATTATAAATTGCAGTAGTATTCAGTAAACAGTGAGCTTGTAATTCCCATCACTTTAACACTTCTGGGTCATGGGTCATGTAAGGTGAGGAGCAGCCAGTATGGAGCACATGTACCTAATGCAACACTACAAGTGTGGATTATGGATTTATGATGAGTTTAGTATAGTACACTTGATTATTAAGGAAAAAGGTCTTGTTGTATTACAGAAACATATTAAAATGTTCAGTTCATTTAAGATTTGAAAAAGTTCTGTTTCCTAAGTGATATTACCATGGACAGATAGAATTCTAGGTTGCAATGTTTTTGTAAAGCAGAAAAGAAAGGAGGAGGAGGAGGGGGGGGGGCTACAACAAATTATTTTAAACCTCAAAGTGAGAAAATAAAATAAATAAATAAATCACCACTCATAAATCCAATGTTTAATGTGTGGATTCGCCATGGTTGTGGTTACTAAAAATGACTAGGCTGTCTTCCAAACCTTAAGACAGCAGACAAACTACAAACATGTTTCTGAGCTTTGAAAGCGAGGACGTTCACTGTATGCAGTGGGTCAAATCCCTGTATTCTCCACATATAGGCCGCTCATTGTGTAGCATACGATGCGCAGTGCTGACCGATAGGAATACAGGCGCTTGCGCTCCATTGTGTGAATTAATGTGTCTGCATTCACACGAGCCGCGGGGGTGCGCGCTCGCTCGCGGATACATCAAATCCAATGCGCTGACGGCGCAAAATGCTCCACTACTCTGGACTCACAATAAAGAGAATGATTTCACACACACACACACACACACACTCCCTCCCTCACAGATCCTTCCATTAATTTGAGCGTCGCGACGCGCACCTAGCTTTGATGGTCGCTATAAAATAGAAGCGTCAAATAATCATAAAACTCCTCTCCAAACGGGACTGACGAGCATCACTGTAAAGTAGGACAGGTGGAAATTCAGGTAAGATAACGTTACAGTAATAGATGCATTTATGGAAATTTAGCCTACCTACAAAATAATTAAAAAAAACGAAATAAAAAAACGCCAATTAATTTCTATTAGCTATCTGATCAAGTGCCAAATTAAATAGCACTTTGTCACCTTGGCTGTTGTTTTTGGGATATTACCTGGAACAACCGGAACTTCTTTGCAGTGTATAGCATGCATATTAAAGCTTCCTCTGGGAAACAATCCGTCGAGCAACGAACGCTGAAACATTACAATATTTTATTTCTATTTTTGTTTTGTTTACATATTTTTTACGAGCAATATGTTCAGTAATTTTAATCTACAAATCCACTTTCTATGGACGAGTTAGCAAAAATGCTACAATGTAACATATTTTCTCTCATATAGCCTAACCATATGGGAATCTAATTTTTCTCTAAATATTATCCTTCTAAATATGCTCTTTTCTTTCTAGTAAGCGTCTAGCAATGTATTGCTAAAGGTGGCAAAAAAGCGCTTCTCAAGTGGCTTTTGAAATTTACCATCATAAAAGCGATACTGAAGACCACAAAAACATTTTAGCACTCTTGTTTTGAGATGCATATGTTACCAATCTGCTATTCTAACTTTTTAGCATTTGTATGAAAAAGAGAGCTCGCGGAGTGATACATACAAGGGACATGAAAGTAGCACCGGTTTGTTATAAGAATCAAGTATTCGGCAGAGCAGTAAAATTATGTATAATAAATATTATTTAACATATGTATTTATACATACTCATTTATTTTTGATCCAATACGGATTGGCCTTTTGATAATTCCATTAGCACTCCTTAGGTTTTCCCAAAATGCCCAAATGTACGTCAAACCGTATGTTTGTATGAAACGTAACTGTACATCTCCCAAAGTTTGTAAAATACTTTTGATGAAGTTTTCGGCCTTGGCTCTTGTGCAGGAAAGAAGATGAACAGAGTTACTAAGATCCAAACAAACCCATCAACGTCTGGGCTAGACATGGCTGCTTGCTTTAAGGTAAAAACCTCACCACTCATTCTCTCCAGTGAGAAGAACAATGAATGGGAATGAATAGAGAGAAACAAGCTATTGATTCTTTGTCTGAGAGTGAGAAACAAGGCACCAGACTATCAATATTTTAACAAAGGCATCCTCTTCTCAAGTATTGATTTTGAGACTTTAAAGATGAATGCTCTGTGGATGGTTGCTGTTTCTTGTCCAAGATGTGCAGAAGTATGAGAAGAATCCTGGATTATTTAAAGGGATAGTTCACCGGAAATGAACATCATCGAGTTGTCCCAAACATATATGAATTTCTCTCTTGTCTGGAACACAAGGGAAGATGTTTTGAAGAATGTGTGTAACCAAACAGTTTCTGGTCCCCATTGACGTCCATGGTTGTTTTTTCATTCTGTGGAAGTCAGTGGGGACCAGCAACTGTTTGGTTACCCACATTCTTCAAAACATCTTCCTTTGTGTTCAGGAGGGGAAAAAACCTTCAAACTGGGTTGGAACAATTTGAGGGTGAGTAAATGATGACAGAATTTTCATTTTGGAGTGAACTATCCCTTTAACAGATAGGGGACATAATGAAAGGACAGGAGGCCAGTGGTTGTGTGTTTGTAGGAGAGAGAGACATTTCTCCAAATTAGAAAATGGAGCTGTGGCATATACATGTGTGTGTTTGTCAGGTGACCGCGTTCGAGCAGGAGCATTTCCAAGGAAAATGTCAGGAGCTCACCTCAGAGTGCCGCAACATCCAGGAGCGTGGGTTTGACAACATCCGCTCTATCCGTGTGGAGAGCGGCGCGTGAGTCGCCCACTCTGTGTTAATGATTTCAAATCTTGCCAGTTAGTAAGGAAATTACAGTTTTAGATGTTTTTGAAAGCTTTTGGGTGTTTCATCCTGAGATGTTTTAAAATGTGTGTTGGGAAGTGTGCTTTCTAATGAATTATGAATATGATTGAGATGCCTCAAGATTACTTGAAAATTGGTTTTGTCTTGCTTCCTGAAGGCTACCCAGGAAGAAAAACAAATCCAGAAAATATTTATGAGCACAGTGCTTATTATATCTTAATGTATATTTTTTAAGAAAACAAAACATCATAAATACCCCAAAACCTATTATAAGTACTTTATAATTTTTTTATTCTTAATTCTCTGCAGCTGGGTAGGATACGAGCACCATGACTTCCAGGGACAGCAGTTTATCCTGGAAAAAGGAGAATATCCTCATTGGGATGCCTACAGCGGCAGTCTGGGCTACCATGTGGAGAGGATGATGTCACTGCGCCCCATCTGCAGCACTGTGAGCGCATTCTGATGCTTTGAAAGTCTTTTATTCTCAAACTTTTCAAAGCAGTTGGACTGATTTTGCCTGACAATAAAACAAGATGAGAAAATCTCTTGCAATGAAGAACAGAGCTCAGCCATGTCTGTGGACCAGAATATCATAGACACTTTCGGCTAAGCAGCTACACTTAAAAATAAAGGCTTTATTGGCATTAATGGTTCCATGAAGAACCTTTAACATCCATGGAAACTTTCCACTGCACAAAAGGCTATTTAAAGTGGAAAAGATTATTAAAATGGTCTTCACACACTCACTCACACGCACACACAAAACAGTTCTTTTAAAAGCTGTTCACTGAAAAGTTATTTAGGGAGCCCAAAAACTATGGCTCTCTGCGAAAGCCCCCTTTTGAAACCTTACATGTTTTTAGTGTAGCAACAGGCAAGATTGATGGTAATCGTGATGTTTGTTGGTGTTCTGCTCAAATTCATTCAAGCAAACTGTGTCTCTAAAATCTTTTTTTTCCTCCAAACTCTCTCTCAATTTGTAGGACCACCAGAGCAGTCACATGGTCATCTATGAGAAGGAGAACTTCATGGGCCGCAACATAGAGCTGTGTGACGATTACCCATCTCTGCAGGCCATGGGCTGGTGCGACAAGCAAGTGGGCTCCATGCATGTGCAGTGTGGCGCGTGAGTAATGCTTGACAAAACACCATTAGTGCCAAACTACTGTCCTCCAGAACTACACATTTCTCATGCTCAACAGCTGTGCTGACAATACACTTACACACAACGCAGATGAGACCAGCATCATTGGCTCATAGTATCCAGTCCTTGTATTTGTGAAGCGTTAATGATTTTGCTTTCACAATACAGTCATGTGTAACATACCATCAGATAAAACATCTTTCTTTGACTGCACATTCCTCACTTGGTGCATCAAACGCACTCACATAACAGCAATACTGTACCTGTGACTGCCACATCTGTTATGTAATGACGTTATATCAACATTTCAGTGCATGTCATTGCAGAAACTGATAATTTAACACAGTGATAATTTACTATAGCATACATGGAAGAAGGACTTGCAGTTTTCATGTGTTAGGTGATAAAACAGGAAAAAAGCATCCCATAATTCTAAACTCTAATTATGATTATTTTAAGTATTCCATTCTCACATTTTAAGGGCCAATTCTCACTGCCAACTAAGACTTTTCCCCTCAATAAACTCCTAATTTGCTGCTTATTATTAGTTAGTAAGGTAGTTGTTAAGGTTAGGTATTGATTAGGATTAAGGGATATAGAATATGGTCATGCAGAATATCTGCTTTATACATACATATAAACCGTCAATAGGCATGCTAATAAGCAACTAGTTAATAGCGAGAAAAGGTGTTACCTACATTTCTAATGTACATTTGATTAATCCAGCCAAATTTGTTAATTCAAGATCCTCACTTTCTATTAAAACTCTTTTTTTAATTCCCTTCCACATAGCTTGTCATATCGTATTCAGTCGCCACCTCTCCTCCTCATTTCCTGTCATGGTCTGTTTCCCTGCAGCTTTGTGTGTTACGAGTACCCTGGCTATCGAGGACAGCAGTATGTTATGGAGTGTGATAGGCACAGCGGAGACTACCAGCACTGGAGGGACTGGGGCTCTCACTGCCAGACCCCTCAGATCCAGTCCATCCGCAGAATCCAGCAGTAACGCCTGAGGGCGCATGGAAGGAAACCGAAAGAGTGCAGAGTTTGGAAGCAGAGGAGTCACACCAGTCATTCTAGCGGCAGTCACTTTATGAGGTGCAGTGTGGGAAATTGTAAGACCTTCACTGGCTGCACGTAGTTTCCACTTGCTGAAAAAAAAAAAAAAAAAAAATCCAGGCATACACAGATACACATCAATGCCTGTTCAACAAACATCACCAGCTAACATTCAACCCCACAAGTGATTCAAGGTAAAGTAGTAGCATATAAAAACAATATTCAAATGAGACTAATATTCTATACAACAGAAGCACACTGGGAGACACCGGAGAGTAAAAATGTGTCAAAGGCAAGATGTGTATCTGTATATGCAACCATGTCACATCTCTGTGACGTTTGAGTGCCATATGGGGACAGATGGGAGTGTGTTAGACCATTCGGAGGAGAGGAGGACAACGGTTGACTAATAAAAACATACTCACCTCAAACTAGCATCTTTGTCTTTTTGCCAGTTCACAAAAAGATTGTAATATAAAGATTGTGATATATCTAGTAAATGTTTTATGACAGCAGTAAGGCACTAATACACAAAAAGGTCATAATGCTGGGGATTAGGAAAAGTATTTTAAGAAATATTATTTTAATTCTCAATTATTTCTTTTTGTCTGAAATCCAAACTCAAATGGGGCAGTTCACAGAGAATGCATTATTACATCCCACTGTTTATGTAAACATGATGCGCTACATATTTTGGTTGTTGCATTGCGCTCGAGTCTTGCATCTTGTGCAGCATCTCGCCCAACTGAAGCAACTTTTTGTTTGTCAATGTAACCAACTTGAACAAGTTTCAAAATCTGCTTGGGGACATTTTTCGCCCTCACGAGAAATTCAGTTGCTTGGATTCCTATTGAAATAACTTGATTTCACCTGTGAAAAAAATTGACCTTAACAGTGATAAACTTAAAAAACTAAAATAAAACACAGCTCAAGTTAAATACTTCCATTCCACTGCCCTGCGTCTCACATTTTCAAATGCAAAAATGCATTGTTGAACTTATCTTAACTTGTGTACTGCATTTTTAGAATGCTGTGTCATGCACTAAAGTCCATCTAACGCATGTTTACATTAAAAAATTTATGGAAAAATATATGGCAAAATACCAAAAATTTATTCTGGTGAACTGCCCCTAAGAATATAACTGCATAAAATACCTTATCAAATGCAGATGAAAGAGAAACACTGCAAACTCGAAATAAAATAAAAATAAAGTATTATTGTGTTCATATCAAAGCACATCATACATTGGTTTAAAATATTCCAATGGGCAAAATCACCATTTTAAATCATATACGTATCTCCTCTATTTTATCTTTATTACAAATTTAAAACTGGTTTTATAACATCATATAAGAAAATGAAATGCAACACTTTTTTTAAATGGAGAGAACTTTGGTTCTTCAGTTACAATAAGGAACACAGATATGAACTGGATAAAGAATTACAGCGCACAGAAAGGAATTAGAATGAAATACACAACTCGAGTACATCACCTTGCCTCCAAATGGAGAATATCCATTTCTATGGCAACAAACCACCTAACCTTACAAGGTATCTACAGTTTCCTCTTTTCACTTCCCATTTCAATGAAATGCTTGGTTCACTTCTTCTTTATTTTATTTATTTTATCAATTTTTTTTACTGTGAACTACTTTCTGACCTTCATTTTTTCCATCGGTGGCCCACACTTTTCCTTTCCAAAGAAAAAAAGCCTTATTTATTATAAAAGCGAGTAAACGTTTCCCATACCATCGCTTCTCTTTCAATCTGGCTATTCAGTATTTTACAACTTCCTCTCATCGCTTTCCAATCCCCAATCGTGCCTTTTCACCTCTCCTTTTCTAGTCCCTCGTGTGTTGGACATAGTCCTCTCTCTCTCCTGCCTGTTCGTAGGCAGTGTTGTCTTGTTTCTTCCTGCGGTCCCTAACCCCGCTCCTCTCCGGTCCTGGTGAACCCTGGGAATCGTCGTCTGTATTTCTGTCCTCCTCAACCAACCTTCTCTCATCCTCATCTTTCTCATCAGCATCACTAAAATCTGTGTCGGATTCATCAGAATTTTCTTCCTCAAGGTATCGGTAACCTTTGACCTTTGAGGAAAAGGATAGTAATGCAAGTCATTAGCAATGACAGTGATATGGAATAATAATAATCCAAACAGGATGAGTCAAAATGATAAAAAACAATTATTTTACAGAATAAATTGATTCTACTTCTAACATTAACAGAAGACATTAGTGAAGCTGTTTCTTTTATAAAATCACTTTAAAGCCTCCAGGGACTCACTGCATTGTGACACATTAACAGCTAAATTACCTTGTGTCTTGGACGGGGAATCCGGGGCAACCTGAACGGAATTTTCTTCGCCAGACGACGCTCCATCTGCACGTAGCAGAAACATGCCACTATGAGAGTGAAGAGTAGGAGTCCAAGCTTCGCCTTAAAAAGAGACCAGAGACAATGCTCAGCTCACTATTCTTAAACATCGATAAACAAACAACAAAAAAAGTGAATATCTCTCAACAAATTTAATGGCATTTCATGAACAAAATCCAGTCACTTTAACAGGAATCTGTGCTGTCGGGAGTTTCGTGCGAGTGTGAAAAAGCCAGCAGTGCAGAATTCGCAATGTTCATGTTAGTCACGCAAATGAAAGCAGCTTGGTTTGAAGGGTGTGCTGTGTGACAATGTCTAAAACGTAGTTTTAACTATATGAATTATATTGAAAAATGTCCTGGCTCTTCCGAGCTTTATAATGGAGCTTATGCTACACCTACGTCCTGCGTCATCACCTGGAATGCCACTCTCTCGTAAACACACAGTTTTAAATATGGATATTATTTTTACACAAATGCATCGATTCACTTCAGAAAGTACTTATTATGATTGATTTATGCACTTTATTTAGCTTCAGGTGACATGTTGGAACCATAATTGACATAACTGAACATTTTGTAAACTAAAAAGCAAATAATTTTTTGCCTGGTTACAATAAATGCAAATTATGCAGTCAAAACCTACAAAAAAATAAAAATAAAGGCTTTACCCGCATAGGCAATGCAGACCAAAGATAGACGATGAAGATTGCAATGGCCTGCCACCAGTGGTAGATGGTATAAACAAAGTCTAGTCGCTCCTTGTCTTCATACAGCATCCCCAGCAGAGCTACACACAAAAACGTTATGTTATATCATTGATGTTTGTGCAATCTCGAAATGGGTGTAAGCTTAACGTGGAAAAGGCACTTGTACTCACTGCTCAGTCCAGTCTTGTTGAGTGCAGTGCCCAGACCCCAGAGGGCAGTGAGCACCAACAGATACGGAAGATAGCTAGGCTCTCGTGGTTGGGGCGACCAGCACATAAGGGCTATAATTAGCACAAAGTGCATGAAGGCGCCCCCCAGAAGAATAATCGGCCTGGGCAAGCGTAGCAGCGTCAGGGCCAGGCCCGAACAGACGGAGGATGACAAACCATACACCATAACTAACAACCACAGCTTCTCCATCCCTACTGTACACACTCCATATGACTGAGAAAGACAGGCATAAAAAAGGAGAAAATCTGTTTAGGTAATGAGTGATTGCCTGCTGTTCCTTTAATAGCTTAATTAACCTAAATAGCAGACAAATTGGTTTACTTGCAGTGTCTTCGTAGGTGCTTAATATTGCAGAACAGCAACCAAAAACTGTCTTGTTAAGCTAAAAAATACTGAGTGCTGAGAGCTGACACTGTGACTTTTGATATTCAAATTTTACCAGTGTATTTCAGCTACACAGTCTATTTTTCTCACCAGTATGAGTCCCTGGACGGCGAAGAGCGTTTCAAAGCCAGAGTAGACGAAGAACGGACAGAGCAGACGGAGACGGTAGTCTCGTAAGTGCTTGAAGGGCAGCTGGAAGATGTTCCCCCATCCGATGCTGCGGAGGTCAATCTCCTCAGTAGGCCGATATGCAGCTCCACACAACACCAGGAACTATTAGGAACATTGGCAGCACACTGTTAAAAGGGGTAGTTCACTCCAAAATGAAAATTCTTGTTTAAAGTTGAACATGAAATGTGAAATTTGATTAATTATGAGCAGTTCGTACCACTCGTGCACTACATGGTAAAACATGATAACGTTGTGTGAGGAACAGTCCAAAATATATGCTGCTGATATCAAACCAGAGCACAATATCGTTTTTCTTATGACGTAAAACATTCTTAATTTAAAACTTAATTGACTTTTTATGCCGTATAGGCATTATTAAATATTTTAATAGTCAGCAATTATTTAGTGATTCACTTTCACTTATATGGAAATTAATTTTCAAAAAGAAAAAGACATTATTTTAATGCATCTTTGTTACCATGTAATTACTCAAATATGTGCCGAGTAATATCAATTAACAAACATGTACTTACTATACTAATTGCTTGTAATTATGCATAACTTACTGTTATTTCTATAGTAAATACATATAGAAATAACAGTACATTAAAAAAACTTAACAGAAAGTCTAATGGATTCAGAATAGCATGAGGCTATATAAAAGATGTTCATTTCTGAGTGAAAGACTCCTTTTTTAAATTAATCACTTGATTTTGCTAAAAACAAAATAACAATCCTACTTTGGTTCAGTGTGAAATATCTATGTGAAAGGACTATCAAGGTCAAATTGCTCTTGACTACAGACTGATATAATCCTATTTTTTTAAGATGATGTGGAGGATAGAGACGTCATAGTGATGATGATGATGATGATAGTCTTACGATAAGCATGGCGAGGAAGGCTGCCCCCATGAGCACACTCTCCACCTCGATAAGGAGCAGAGAGCGAGGCAAGCTGAGCAAAACTGTCTTATTTAAATTCTCTATCACCCCTTTCCCGGAGGCTCCTGAGAGAGAGAGAGAAGATAAGATGAGACAAGAGAAAATAATGCATCGTACAAGACTGCAAGACGGTTTTATATTACATTTTAGGTCTAGATGCATTCATTTTTTAAAGATTTCAGAGTTCAAACTGCTTCTTTCTCTATACAGTGTTTTTCTCTACACAATATGGCAAGTGGGTGACTTTCCATGTTAAGCAGTGCTGCTGGTGATTTGGCGTGATTGGCTATTTTGCCATTTCAAATGCTGGTTTGAAAAAACTCTTATCGTCATCTCTGCTGAGAGCTAGGAAGAGCCAGACACAGCAGAGCCCCGAGGAGCAGATGTGCTGACGCCTCGGTTTGCAGGAAGACAGAAGTGATTGCCAAATGACAGATTTTTTCCAACCGTAAATATTCTTGACACATTTGATTTTATTTTGCAAGCTTACGCCTTATTCGACCTTCTCATTATTGACACATGAAACTACCATGCCTTCAAGATGATTTTGTTCCTATTTTACCTATTTTCTTTGGTGTTAAATGGAGTTGATTGAGGTAAATTTATTTTCGGTGTAATTAAGTAAATACAGGTACAGTGGAAGTAATGAATAGGCCATACTACATAATGTATTCATTTAAATTAATCAGAAATAAAAAAAAAATAAACAAGTAGCATCTAGAAATATATTATTCTCGAGAGCTAACTTTACTTTTCGGAGTGAATTTTGCTATTGTTTAATGCATTACTTATGAACATGATTCACTAACATTTGACAACCACAAAATAATAGTCCAAATATGTTTTGTCTTAATTATGAACCATCCATATATTGTTTTATAAAACCAAAAAAAAAAAAATAAAGGGTTTCAAATGCCAAACATTCAAAAGTTTGGGATTTTTTTTCCATACAAATAATAAGCAGCATCAAATCAGCGTGTTATAATGATTTCTGAAGGATCATGTGACACTGAAGACTGGAGTAATGACTTTATTTGTAGTTTATTTGATAGAAATAAACTACATTTTAAAATATATTAAAATAGGAAAAAAAAGTTGTTTTTACTAGAGCTGGTAATTTAACGCATTAATTAGATTAATTAATTACGGTAAAAAATAACGCGTTAAAATTATTAACGCATTTAACTCACTTGCCCCGTAGAGTGCAATCTGGACGATTGGGGCAGGGTTACACATTGGACAAGTGTCGCTCCGCCCACCCCCAATTCCATTGGTTTATAACACAGCAAATCTTATTGGTGTAGATCCGAGCATGCGCATTCATTTGTGAACGATTTTGTAAGTGATTTGGCCATATTACAGAAATATTATGTGCTAACTCTAGAATCATAGGCCTATCTTAATTATTATCTGTTTAGTAACCATGGTCATTTTAGTTAGATGACGTCATTGTTTACAAATAAACTCTTGATGACAGCACCTCCGGGTTCTTCAGGTTATAGCGCTTCATTCATATTTCCTTGAGGATCGGCAGGCTTCGGATGTTTCCTTGTTTATATCTCAATAAAATATTTTTTAAGACAGTTAAAAACAGTTTTTAAAGGTTCCTATCTTATAGTAAATAAGTGTCCGTGACATCAGATATTAAAAATCTAATTATTTATGTATCCACACCCTCACTGTGTGCCTGTTCTAATCTGTGTACGGGATGAATTTAGATTCAGTTATTAACACTTGATCATACTGATAACTATCAAATAATTGAGCACTTTTAATGAATAAAAGAGACCTTCTCTGTGATTACTATTTTTGTTTTTTATTAATGACTATAATAACTACTAAAAATCTAAAGTCAGTAGGCCTAATAGAGTACAGTGATTCCTGGTTCTTTGTAAAGGATTGAGCCACAAAACCAGTAATTTAATTTGTGCATATAGCCTATATATAAAAGGATAAATAAAAATGGCGCAGAGAAAATATATGAACATTTAGGCCTATTGCTTAAATACGCACTAAATCACATTAATAATAATATTTGATGTAGTTCAGATTTAATAATAGCTGTTTTAGTAAACAAAAACATTTAAAATAGGCCTATATGTAAAAAAAATAAAAAATTGTTTCAGCAAGGTTTTTAGTTCACACTGATGGGCTATTTGGTATTGTCGTCTTATTTGTCACCGCAGTTGTTTTTTAAAATAAAACCATTTGCGGGTTTTCCTATATGTCTTACTGAACTACAGTGAATTATCATCATATCTTAAGTTTTTGCTTATCCCCCGATCCTAAAATAAAGAATATAGGCTACATATAAATATACATATTACAAAACAGCTAAATCTCAAACAGTGGATCATTTTTATCAACAACGCCCAGCTAAAACGGCTCAATGTTAAAGTATGTCTGCTTTTTGTACTGTGAAAAGTGCAATAATATCTGACTTCATTTAACGTGCTATAGCATAGGTAGGACTATATCATGGCCACAAATTAAGAATTTGTTCCACAGACTTCATTCGAGAGCCGCTCTTATTACACAGCTCTGTTCCGCCCGAAGTACTCAGAGACGTAGTTAGAATGTCCCTAAAATTCAAGATATGGGGCAAAAAAATGCCCCTGTTTGAGTTTGTCTTATACTTGCATCATATAGTTAAGCAATACCACACGAGCAACAAGTGCAATTCAGTAAGTAAGAAGTTAATATTGTGTTATTTTAGACACAATGTTGTCAGGTTTGCACAATTTTGCCAACGAAAATATGAAGACGAAGCAGAACTGTTCGTCTACGAACAACACACAGCAGGCTTTGAGCGAACTGGGTGAATCATTTGAAGCGCGCTGCACAGATCGATCGGTGTATAAGATTCAAAAACATGCAGAGCCATCTGCTCTCTAATACTTTGTCACACACCGATCGGTCTGATGGTGATGATCCGCTTCAAGTCGAACAAGCCTAACGATTCAATGGACCATTCATAAAGAACCATCTACTTCACTCCTGAATGAATCAACTGTTTTAACGAATCAAATTAATGAATAAATGACTCGATGACTTAATCATTAAGACATTTACCACCACGTACTGGCAGTTTTATTTTGTTATTTAGAGTATCATTTCATTCAAGAAATTATTTCATATTTCCATAGTAATAATAATAAAATTAATAAAATAAATGATTAAAGGCATAGTTCACCCACCCAGAAATGACAATTGTGTCATCATTTGCTCACCCTCATGGTCCAAAAGAGTATATGTAATATATTTTATCAAACAAAATATTTCTTGCTGAAGCTACTTTTTGTAATGTCTGTTTGATGCTTTACACAACAATGACTTTAAATTATCTTTTGGGAGTAATTTCTTGGCCAAATTTGACGTGTGATTAATTTGCAATTAATTAATCACCATATCATGTAATTAATTAGATTAAAAAAAAATGTAATTGCTTACCAGCCCTAGTTTTTACTGTATTTTGGTCAAATAAATGCAGCCTTGGTGAGCATTAAAAAAAAAAAAAAAAAAAAATTATATATATATATATATATATATATATATATATATATATATATATATATATATATATATATATATATATTTATTTATTTATTTTTTTTTTAAATCTTACTGACAAACATTTGAATGAATCTCATCCTGATATTGTCTTTTTCTGCTGTTGGTTACTCATTTTCCTAGCAAGTCTGGTTGGTATTCAAGCAACAGCTGTTGAGGTGTTATATTGTTTTTTCCAGTGTCACATTTTGTTTTTATGTCCTGTTGCTCCCTTATAAATATGTATACTTTTGTATACCTTATGTTTAATGTGGTGGTTTTTATTTTTATAGGTGTTATAACCCGCAAAAAGTGAATACCTTTTTATAAGTCTCTCCAGTGAGCGCAGCAAGCACTTCAGTTTTGAAAGTCTAAAGTACTTCATACAAGTCATTCTTGTCTATTTTTAGTTCTACATTATGCATCAAGCATGAGAAAACTTCACAAAAGGATATGAGAACTAACGCAAATACCATACTGAGCAGCTGCTCAATCTGTGAACGACACACGAGCCTTTAAAAATGTAAGCGTGTACAGCTAAAAAGAGGATAAGATCGAGAGAGAGGATTTTACCACACTGTGTGACTTTGAAGAGAGTGTGTTTGTAATCATTCAGATATTTATTGAGGAACAGCACCATGGGGAACTCGGCAAACACGAAACTCAGCTGCAGGAGAGAAGAGAGACAGAGTGAACGCTATAAATAGCTGCATATTAATGCAAAAACCCACATATGCAGCTGGCATCCGACACATACACACACGCAGCTCTGAATACATAGAAATACTTCAGGGGAAAACACAACTAATGAAAGGTTAACTATTACTGAATTACTGAAACTTACAGCATTTCACACATTTTAGTGGAAGTGCCTTAAACTGAGCATCTTTACTCACATGGAAAATGATGTAGAAGACCGACTGGAAAATGATGATGTAAGAATGGAAGGCTCCTTTGGGGGGCTTCTTCTGCTCCTGGACATGTTCGTCCTTATAGTTCACATACTCATAATACTGCTGGGCCATTCTGATAACCACACAAAACAAAGAGGAGGGAGTGGGTGGGGAGTTAGTTAACTGTTATTGTATTTCCAAGCCTGAAAGACTCAATGACTGAATAGTGAGCTTTTATTTGTGCTAAGACAATCTGAGGCGGTATAATTGAGAATTGCTAAATGCATAATCTGAAAAATAATGACCAAACAGGTTTCCCTGTCTACCAATTCACAGTGCTGCTTTGTTGAGTCGATGTTGCAATATTGGAAATCATCCTACAAATGGCTTAGCTATAGTTTCTCCAACAGAACATTTACATTTAGTTATTTATTTATCCAAAGCGACATACAAATGAGGACAATAGATGCAATTAAACCAACAAAAGAGTAATAATATGTAAATGCTGTGACAAGTCCAGGTTAGTCTAACGCAGTACACGTAGCAAGCCTTTTTTAAATAATGAATAAAAAGAAAACAAGTAGATAGAATAGAAAAACAATAGCAAAGGCTAGTGTTAGAAGGTCAGTTTTAATTACACAGCAAAGGATTCACCACTATTACAATTCAGCTCGAAACCAATTAACAATACCAGCAATTGTTTTCATGTTATGGCCAGTAACTGCAAAATATATATTCAAAAATCTCTGATATCGGCCAATAATCAATATAGTACTGATAAATTGTGCATCACAGCTGCATCTTCAGTTTCGCTTTTATTTTGCTATATTAATCTGAATAAATTTGTGGAAAACTGAGAAGTAGAATAAAATACTGTAAACTGTAAATCGTTCAAAAATGCTTCTGAAAGAAGCCTCTTATTAAAAACTCCAAAATTGTGAAATATTACTACAATTTAAAATCACTGTTTACTATTTAAATATACTTTAAAATGTTATTATTTCCTGTGATGTAAAAGCTGAATTTTCAGCATCATTACTCCAGTCTTCAGTGTCACATGATCCTTCAGAAATCATTCTAATATGCTGATTTGGTGAAACATTACTTATTATTAACAGTGACAAAAGATGTGCTGCTTAATATACATTTTTCAGGATTCTTTGTTGAATACACTGCTACTTTTGATCAATTTAAAGCACACTTGTTCAATACAAGCACTAATTTCTTTCTCAAACTTTCGAACAACATTGTACATCACTGATCCGTGCACCCTCAGCTTCTGAACACCCTCACCTGGTGATGTAGTTTCCCAGTGACGCCCAAAGAGGAACAATGACAACACCGATGGCCACAGCTGACGGTACAAGAGTATAATATCGCTCCCAGTAATTGGTTGAAACAAAGAGAGCATATATGCCTGATGCCAGGAACATCATCCACTTAGTGCCAAGAAATCTGAGAAAGAAATTGAGAAAAACAATTAAACTTGAAAATAAAGGGTGTGGGATTACTGGACTGTAATTATCACCAGTCATTTTTAGTTAACACCACGGGTGTGAGAAGACCTTTGGTGCCAAAACTGCTCAAGCATTAAGTTGACAGTAGATGAACAGTAGAAGCGCTGCTAATAAATGTGGCGGCGGGTGACAAACATCCAAAGTGCCAAACTAAATGAGCAAAACGGAAAAACGTAGGTTGCATGAGCATTATGAAACAAAAGAGAAACGCAAGGAAAGACATAAACTCAACCTAATGAGCAGCGGCGTGTAGAGCAGGCCGACAATAGGTGTAACGTTGATGCCCATCAGCATTTTGTTGTCGATATCCTCCAGCCCCAAGGTGCCATACTTGACCTCTCTATACGTCTCATCGTAGTGCAGAATTAACTGCATCTGTAACAGACCTACAAAGAAACAGCTCATCATGAAACATACACAACTCTCCAAAAACCTTCTTTTGTTTTTGGCATGTGACAAGATGTCCCAGATTTGTCAGCTGTTCCTCGATTTCACAGTCTCAGACCAAATGAGACATCTTTGTGTGCGTGCATGCCAATGAACCTGCTAAAAATGGCCAAAAGAGTGAAGAGTCAGTGAAGTATGCCATCCACAAAGCATGTCATATTCATTTGCACTGTGCATAATGAAATCACACTGATACAACAGTGTGACATAAGTAGAGTCCTACTCAGTGTCGTATTTAGAGTAAGATCTTTTTATAAAGCAGCGTGCAGACTTTGAGGAGTATGAGGTCATCACTGGACTGAATCATGTTGTGTGCCTGTGGTGTGTGATGCGCAATGGCTGACCCATGTAAACGCTGTAGATGATCATTCCTCCGCAACTGGCCCCCACCACGTTCTTCACTACACCCAGCCTCTTTCGTCTGTAGTACTTGCGCTCCTCCTCCTCCTCATCGTAGTCAGGATGTGGGCCGAGAAACTCTTCCACCTGTCAGAGGAAGAAAGTTCCAAAAGTCTGAGACCACATTGAAAATTCCAGATTGTTTTTCTCTTTTATACGTGGACATCACATAAACAAAGTTTCAGGGTTTTAAAAAATTGAACAAAGAAAAGTTATGAGGTAAAATGGAATATTTGAGATTCTATACAGTTTTTTAGCACATTCGTGACACTGACCATGCAATCTCCAGTTTTTTTTCTGATAAAATTTTACTCGTGGTGTTATGCTGATAATATACAGTACTTTTTGAAGGTCTAGAGTCAATAAAATTTTCTGAGAGAAATTAAATTTTTATGCAGCAAGGACACATTAAATTGATCAAAGTTCATTGATGTTAATGAATTTTCTATTCATCAAAGAATCCTGGAAAAAAAAATATTATCCAGTTTATCCAACATTGAGTATAATAAGAAAGATTTATTCATCAGAATGTCAGCATATTAGACTAATTTCTGAAGGATCATGTGACACTGAAGACCAGAGCAATGGCTGCTGAAAATTCAGCTATGCCAGCACAGGAATAAATTACGTTTTAAAATATGTGATCCTGGACCACAAAGCCAGTCTTAAGTCGCTGGGGTATATTTGTAGCAAGAGCCAAAAATTAATTGTATGGGTCAAAATTATCCATTTTTCTTTTATGCCCAAAATCATTAGGATATTAAGTAAAGATCATATTCTATGAAGATATTTTGTAAATTTCCTACTGTAAATATATCAAAACTTAATTTTTGATTAGTACTATGCATTACTAAGGACTTCATTTGGACAACTTTAAAGGCAATTTTCTCAATATTTAGATTTTTTGAACCCTCAGATTCCAGATTTTCAAATAGTTATATCTCAGTCAAATAGTGTCCTATCCTAACAAACAATACATCAATGGAAAGGTTATTTATTCAGCTTTCAGAAGATTTTGTGACTGAATTTGTGGTCCATGGTCACAAATATTGAAATAGAAAAAAGTTATTTTAAATTGGAATAATATTTCGCAATATTACAGTTTTTAAAGTTTTTTTTTTTTTTTTTTAAATAAATGCAACCTTGGAGTATATAAAATACTTTAAAAATGCTAAAAACTTGTGAACACTAATTTATTTTGTAAAGAAAATGTAATAAATATAAAACAGACTTTAGACTTTTGAACTTCACTGCACATCAGAATATTTCATTTGCAAATATAAACTTATATTATAAGAGTATTTAAAGAAAAGACAAAACAAAGAAGTCTGCAAGAAAATTTTAAATTAAAATAATTTAACTTAATTAAAAGATGTAAAACATGTAAAATTACATCAGCTTTCTGATATATCATATTAAATGTCGCCCAAACCATTGTTTTTATAGAACAACAAAGTTCTGGCATCATAAAATTAACCGTGGTTAATCATTTAATCTGTAGATTATTTAGTTAACAAAATTGTTAAGTGATACTTCTGATACGCTGTAAGACTGCTGCTGCTACCTGTCCCTGTATGTTTGGCTCAGGAGCGGGCGGCTGCACTTGATCCTGTCCATCAGCAGGGGGCGCTCCGTTCAGCTCAGCCTCGCTGTAGACGTTATCCTCCGTGAACACTGCTGCCATCTGCCGGCCGCGCTGCTCTCACCACAGCAATGCAGGTAGATCACTGACGAAGGAAAAAAAAAAAACACCCTTTCAAGCATAAAACAAAGCACAATAAACACTTTGAGTGATAGCAAAGGAGGAGGAGAAGAAGCATAAAAAACCATGGCGATTGTGAGCCTGTAATGTTTAATAAAATATTATGGAAACTTGTTCCTGGACTTAATAAAAACACGGAAGGTCTACTACAGGTGTACAAAACGACAACACGACTTTTTAACGCATTTATTGGTAATGTTGTATAGGTAATGAAGCTTGACGATCACGCAGGGCGAAGTAAACATTAAGCATTAACTAAGAGCAAATATAACTCACCAAAGTGGAAACGATGAACGTCGCTATAGTCACAAAGGCTGTAAAGTCGTTTAAAAGATTAAAACCTAACGTTAAGGAACTTATATCGAGCCTCTAATGCAATTTTCGCCTCATAAACAGTTGCCCGTAGGTTTTATTAAGAATACAGAGAAGGAAATGAAAGTTTTCTCCCTAGTTCCCCATTTTCTTAAAGGGACAGTGCCTCGAAATGTGGGCTATTCACACGATAGACGGCCTGTTTGCCTTCTCTTGCTCAATGTTTGCGAAAGGAACTTAACATTGAAGAAAGATAACATTGCTGGCAACGCACCAGTGTTACTAGGCACCGTCTTTTACACGTGATTGATTGCAGTCTCAGTTTAACACACATTGAGAAAACTTTAAATAAAAGTGCCTTTGGAAATAGAAGAATTACCATTATGAATGGTTTACCCCCCAAAATAAACATTTTGTTAATACTTATGTTGTTCCAAAACTGTATGCTGTTTTTTTTCCCCATGAAGAATCTTCAAGCAGCTGTTTTCCATACAAATGTCAGTTTATGGTGACCAAAACCGAACAGGAAACATCTCGTTGAAAATTTGTTACATAAGTAGTTCCTTAAGAAGATGAATTTAAGCGAGTCTTCTCCCTGAAAATAATTTTTTTAGCATACCGACAGTCCATTGGTTGCTGTTAACATGCTGTCAGCTCATTAAAATTGTCTCTGGGAAGCTGAGACATTATATTAATCAACTTTAAACATTAAACATCAACTGTCAGGTAGCCATCCTGACACAATTTTATTAAATAATACAATTTTGTAAAATAACACAGCACAGTTTTTGCTCATTAAAAAAAAAAACAGTCGGAAGAGAAACAGAATGGTAAACATTTTAATTCTATTGCGCAGTAAAGGTACATTTTGTAAAACAACAGAGAATGTCAGAAATTACAATGTCAACATAAAAAAAGTTCTCACAGGGACATAATTTCACAATGCTTCACAAATCTCCCTACCCAGACAAACACTTTATTCCATGTTCATGCCAACAAACTATCAATGAGTTGTAGGGCAAAATATATCCCACCCACCTCCCTCCAAAAGTCTTGATCTTTTAGTGGCATGTCTATCAGTGGATCAATATTTGTCACAATATTGTTCATATTCATGTCATATTGTTTATATCCGTAGCATGCTGCCCGATTTCCCCCTTTAGTGTCCACAGTGCCCATTCGTCCCATCCACAGGCCTTCAGCTCCACCCTTAAGAGTCTGTAGGGGGTCTATCCAGTGCCCGCAGCGGCCTTCCTCATCACCTCCTCATCCTGAACAGAGAGCTCAGTGAGCTTCCGACCAAGTCTCTCATGCAAGTCCAAGTATTTGGCCACACAGCGGTCCAGACACACAGCTTCCCCCTTTGAAACTTCTGCCTCCTTGTAATGAGGAGGAACACATTTCCTGTGACATGCATTGGTCATTCTGCATGAGGAAAAAAATAAAAATAAATTATAAACACAGGACAAATGAGATCATACACATTTTTTAATGTATAATCTAATTGAAACACAGAAATGTTCATCTTCATGAATGATTCAAGTACTATAATCTTTATTAATTCATGCCATTATTTTGTAGAGACTACATACTAGGTATGCAACAATTAATCATCAACAACAAAAAAATTGCTAATCTGATTACTGATTAATCGCATTTGCAGAAGCATCCAGAAAACAGCCAGTCTCGCCATTTTACACTAAAGAATAATGCATTTCTGTATATTTTGATATGTTAAATATATAATTTGTATTTGTAAAGAGTAATTGTATTTTTATGAGAGCAGTAACAGTAATGGGGTATAGATATAATTACTCTGTTCAGATTCAGCCTCTTACCACTTAACATGTTTTTATTTTTTCATTATTTTTAATATAGTGATTTTAACTTTAAATGTAAATTTGCTATGTATAGCACAGGCTTCATAGATACATTCACTAGATTTGTTTTCATAGCCTTCAATTTGTAGGATGTGATACATATACACACAAAATAAAATTCGGTTTTTCATCTGATTAACTGAGAAATAATCAACCGATTAATCATTATCAGAATTAATATTGCAGTCCTACTACAAACAGTAGGCTACACACCAGGAATGAATGCAATGGAAACTTCTAATTTCCTTCTAATTGCTATAAAGTGCTTCTGCTAATTGCAAAAACGGTTACCTTGCAAATCTAAGACGCTTATCTCAAGGGCACAGGCTAACACAGTTTGAGAGATCTTTATATTCTCAAAATTATTGGTCTATCTGTTCTGACGGAGGCCAGAGAAGGTGAACATGATTCGAGCTGTACGATTATATACAGGATGGTTTGAACTATATTTGAGTGCATACAGCTTAAGCAATGAAGCATAAAGCAAAAGGCCAGTTTTATCATGCTCTAAATAATCGAATTTGATACTGAGCAAAGCCTGGTGTCTAAATAAGTTATAATAGCAGCATTACAAAACATGTAGCCTGCCGATAGCCACCGATTGTAGTAACTAACGTTACTAAGCTGCATCTACAGACAATATACTATTCGATAGCGTAACCCACTACACAAGTCCATATATTTCTTTCGTTAGATGTCGAGAACGTGAGTAATCTGACAGAAAGCATGCTGTAACATATTTACAAAGACCACCGTGGGCTTCATACCGGTTATACATGTCAGCCATCATTTCAACCTCCAGCTCCGCGGCGAGCTGCTGCGCTTTCATGGGGTCCATCTCTGCAAAGATGATGATCTTTCGGTTCACCCTCGCTAAAAACCCACCGGACAACGCGTGGGTCCCGTTCAACAAAGAGCTCTGACAGCTTGCTTAACCTTCAGTGAGCGCGCTTGACCAGAGGAAGTACCCACGTGGATCCTATCCATCCAGCAAATTGGTACTTCCGCTGACAATAAAGTTTTCTATTCAAAGTTAGCTTCTTCATTTCTAAAGGAAGTTATGCGTAATAGCCCTTTTATTAATTGTATAGTTTTTTTTATTTCTTAATTTAACTATTATTATTATCATTTCGCTATTATCGTGATTCTCGCTTTTTTTTTTACCAATTCCTATGACTTCCAGTTGGGATTACTGGATAAAGATAATAATTTTATAGAAACAACGCTCTCAAAATTTCTAACTGATAATTCTATGCCAATAGAATAATGTATATTTACTACCACAGTCTTTTAAATTTCCTAATATTTCGAGGGAATTTAATATTTTCACATTTTATGCTATATTTATAATTTAAGAATAAAGATACAAAGTCAGACTAAAATAATTACAAGTCTCGTATTATATTTTAAATAAAGCACACATACAAAAGTGTAATATGAACTTATTTAAATTGATTTTAATTTATATAATTTTTATATGTAACTTTATACATGTATGAGACAATCCAAAATAAATTGAATGAATTTATAGGCTAATTCACATAAGTAATGTCAAATTGACAAAAAAAAAAAAAGAAAGAATTCTTCTCACCATTTGATACATTAAACCTTGGGTTAAGAACTTGGCTCAAACATCTGCTATTGATTTCAAAATGCTAAACATGTATTCTCAACATGAACATAAAAAAAAAAATCATTCCGTCTCTTCTCCAGTGACATCTACCTCCTCTTCTTCAGTGGCATCCAACTCATCCTCTTGCTCCATTAGACACTCAATAGCCAATGTGACAAACTGACTAGATGCCAAAAGCCCTAAAGGATCTTCTACAGACCCATCGACAACATCTACTTCAATATCTTCTTCATCTGCTGATTCTGTATTGGACGTCACCGCTGAGATATTCTCGCTGCACACTTTGGGGCTTTGATAGTTTGACTGAAGCGACACTTCAGTCTGGACAGAAGGAACATTTCTGCTTATTATTTCTTCTGTGTTTCTCAGTGTCATGGCTATGAGGACAAAACAGAAATCAGGAATATGGATTATTAATAACGGAGTGTACAAAAATCTTGAGTTAGAATTCGAAGTTTATCCATTTTACCTCTCTTTGATGCATCATGTGCAATCCCATCAATATGTCCTTCACTCAATTCATCTTTCTCCTGTAGGGTCTGTTCATCAAT
Source organism: Barbus barbus (assembly GCF_936440315.1). NCBI lineage: Eukaryota > Metazoa > Chordata > Actinopteri > Cypriniformes > Cyprinidae > Barbus > Barbus barbus. The sequence goes on along the minus strand of NC_136735.1, from coordinate 12,670,638 downwards.
CTTCCCAGCACTGTACTGGTCCCCCTCCTCATTCATTTCATCATTATCATCCCACCCATTGGTGGTTTCCCAACACCTATCATCTGAAGAAGGCAGAGCATTTTCCTCCACAAGCTCATTTGGCTCAAGGATTTCCGTTTCTTCAGTCATCTGAACCTCTTTGTTCCTACCTAAATCCTGCCCTTTCTCAGCCACACAGCTAACATCCTGGGTGTTAACACCATGTGCTGTCTGAACGTCTTTGTCCATGTCTGATGTTGCCTCAAATGAACACTCATTAGAAACTGTCTCTTCCAGGTTTTGTTCATCTCCGAGATGTTCTGCTAGTGTACTATCAGGATTCGTACTGAAATCCATTTCTATTTCCTCCATCACTGTCAGTTCATTGGTAGAAACATCACAGTCTTTCTCTGTGGGTGACTTGGCATGATCATCAATATCATCAGCCGGCATCATAATTTCCTGCATTATGTCCTCCTGAGCTGTTAACGGCACAGAAATCTCAGTCATTTGGTCCTGAATGTCTTTTCCCATCTCATTTTGGGAATCGCTATTCTGTAACACACTGGCTTGTCCACTTGAGTTCTCCTCAGTGGCAGTTTCTCCGTCTTTAACCAAACATTTCACGTTATCTAGCATATCTCCACAAGACAACAGTGACCCTACTTGCTTGTCAGATACCTCCATGTCTTCATTCTCATTTATCAGCATAGACGTCTCTGCTTTTTTCTTACCACAAATGCCCTTATTGATCACTTCACTTCTATTCATCATTAATGTACTATTCTCATCTTCACTTTTCCGTCCTTGGAATTTTTGAAGGCTAAAAGACGTGTCTCGCAGGCTTGATGTTAGCGGCTGATCAATTTTCAGAGAACTCCTACAAGGGAGACTTTCAACACTTGGAAGAGTCTGATGGAAAATTTGATCAATGATATTTGGTCCTTTAGCCTGACCAGCATATCTTAAGTGAGAATTCAGCGTTGTCGGTCCAAAATTGCTGTTAACATCTGCTTCTTCCATTTCTGTTGAGTCTTTCTCCTGTTGTGTATTTGGTTCTTGCTTATTACCCTGCTCAGTCTCACTGTCTTTCTTAGTTTTTTCTACTTCACAATAATCTTGTCCTGAAGTGGACAATTTATCTGCACTGTTGCACAAGTGAGCTCCAGCAGTGGTTTTGGATCTAGGGGGTCTACCACGGCCACGTTTTACAATACCAGTGTATTTTGGTTTACCACGACCACGTTTTACAATACCAGTGTATTTTGGTTTAGGTAAAACATCTTCATGTTTTTCACTGTCAGTATTCGATGGAGGCATTTTCTTACTGATAGGTGAAGAAATTTCTTTTTTTCTCTTCACACCTGCAGTTGCCTTTCTGTTCGCATTGGTTATTCGGGCACTGACTCTACGTGCAATAGAGGTTGATGGCTTAACATCTTCACAGTGGGGATCATCACACTTTGATATCCTCGGTTGAACCTGTTCCTGATTTTCAAGTTTTTGACACTTTGTATCCCCATTCACTTCTGACTTTCGAGTTGCAAGCCTACGTCTTCTCGTCTTTCTCTGCTTTGGGTGCTCACTAGCATCTTTCACATCATGCTGAATGCTGTTTGAACTACTCCCACTCATTAAATCATCTTGTAAAAAGGAAGTCTTCAATTCTTGCTTTTCTGCAAGGTCAGGGCATAATCGATTTTGGCAGGCGATGAGGTCAGGCTGTGGATGTGGGTAGGAGGAAACAATCATCGAGCTTAGAGGGAAGTCCAATTTCAGTGGTGACTCAGAAAGCCACAAGGGAAGGTTTTGCATTTCTAGGTCCTGTCTGTGTGGTGGTTCTTGTGTAGGAATATCACTGTCTCCCTTATCTGATTGAAGGGGGGAAAGGCATCGTAGTAGTTTGAATTCTGGCCTGTTGTCCAGTATGCTGGTCATACCAAGGCTTGGCATTTCACCTGCGGCCGGAGAAGGGTTAGCTGGGACAGCTGTGCCTTTTGGGGTTAAAAACAAATCTTCTATCAGGGAGGGAGTGGAGTTTCTTGCCCCAGCTGACAGATTCTTATCTTTGTTCAAGTCGTCCTGTCCAGGAGACTGACTCATGAATGTATTGGATCTTGACTGATTATGAAAGCCTGAGTGGTCTAAAAAACAAGGAGTAAAGTCAGGAATAAAGTGCTCAATAACATATACATATATATAAAAAAAGTAAATTAACCCTAACCATATTTCTTAAAAATATTTTTTTGGGACAAAAATGTCAAGGTTAACAAAAATGTCAAGGTCGTAAAAATCGTAAAACAGGAAATAATATTAGAGAATAACATTTATGAATTATAAACCATGATCAGCGTTTTGTTTACCTTTTAAAGTATAAAGTGATAATATTTGATGGTTGCACCACATAACATTTAATTCAATTTCAACTTTTTTTTTTGGAAACTATAGAAAACCAACATAAAATCAGAGTACATTTCCAAGACCTTGGCACTAGTGTTTTAAGCCAGATTTTATTTTTATTTATTTATTTTCTCTACCATGGACACTTATTTTTCATTGACCCAAAGACTAATGCAAGCATATCACACGCTGTTTGGGTTAAGTAAGCATGTGAAGAGCACTCCCAAATAAACAACGACAGAGCATAAGAAGAGATGCAATTTTGTGTCAAAGAGGGAGCTGAGAATGTTGGATGTTTGATGAATGTAAGTGTTATACAAAAAACATGAGAAAGAAAGCTGGGAGCACCACAACATAAAGAATCTACACATGCATGGTCTAAAGCACAAAAACCCAAGACATTTCAAGATGATGCTTTACCTTCATCTCTTTGTCCTGGTGACCCAACTGGTACTGCTGTTTTGCTAACATCAGATCCCTTCATCTCTGGCTCACAGCTTTGCATATAAAGACAAGCACCTTGAGCCTCAGCAGCCCTCTGCTGACCTTTAGAATCCTGAAGAGGACCTAGCTGCTCTTGCTCATCCAGATTTCTGTCTATTGGCATCAATGGCAAGATGTTTAAATCCATCAACATATCATCCAACATCTTTGCAATATGTTCATCAGATTCATCTGCTTGGGGAGGGCTTGAAGATATAGTTGGTATTTCCAAAGGGGAAGAGACAGAAACGTGGTGTGGCGTACGAAGACATTTATCTGAAGAGGCATGTGTGGAAGAATTGGTGGGTGAAATATGCAGGTCCGTTGGTGGGGTGAGAGTTGCAAGACTTTGACCAGCAAGTACAGTAGGTGGGCAGCTCTTTAGTCAGAAAATAAAATAATAAAATTATGAAATGAACAAGAGAAAATATAGAATAGACAGTTTGCTATATATATATATATATATATATATATATATATATATATATATATATATATATATATATACATATATATATACATACATACACACATTTTCAGCCAAATGTGTATGCTCATATATATACAGTTATGTGTTGTTTGGGGGTTAAAATCAACGAAGAGTACAAGACGAACACCAAACAAGCATGACCTTCAAGTTGGGACGTCTTGCTGAACACCTCTCGATCAAGAAGAATATAAAAGGCTGATTTTACTTAACAAAATTAATTTGGATAGACCTGTGGAGTTCTGGAATATTTTTTATGAAGTGGCCAGTTCAGTCTTCAGATTTAAATCTCATTTAAAATACCTGGTGGAATTTGAAGAAAGAATATCAGTGATCTGAAAACTTTTTCCAAGCAAGCAATGGGGCAATTAAGGGCAGCGTTTCTTGGAGGTTATTAAAAGTAAAAATATTCTCTACAAAATGAACTGTTGGCGTTGTATAATTTTGTGCATCAATGTTTAGAGCCAATTTGATTTTTTTTTTCCATTAACTTTACGCACTGAGAATCACTCAAATGTGTATTAATAATTTTCCTATTATAGTTTAATTATGCCTTGGTTGAACTTTTTTCATAAATTTTTGCTCACAGCAGCAGAATGTCTTACAGGTCTAGAGGGTTGTTGCAATCAAAATTATTCAACCCTCTAGACCTGTAAGACATTCTGCAAATTCTAGAAAATATTTCCGCTTCATATTTTTGTGGAAAACATGATCCGTTTTTGTTTTCAGGATGCGTGACTTTAGGATGTATAAACTGGCCACATTATTAGGTCCACCTTGCTAGTACCGGGTTGGACCCCCTTTTGCCTTCAGAACTGCCTTAATTCTTCGTGGCATAGATTCAACAAGGTGTTGAAAACATTCCTCAGAGATTTTGGTCCATATTGACATGATAGCATCACGCAGTTGCTGCAGATTTGTTGGCTGCACATCCATGATGCGAATCTCCCGTTCCACCACATCTCAAAGGTGCTCTATTGGATTGAGATCTGGTGACTGGAGGCCATTTGAGTAAAGTGAACTCATTGTCATGTTCAAGAAACCAGTCTGAGATGATTTGAGCTTTGTGACATGGTGCATTATCCTGCTGGAAGTAGCCATCAGAAGATGGGTACACTGTAGTCATAAAGGGATGGACATGATCAGCAACAATACTCAGGTAGGCTGTGGCATTTAAACGATGTTCAATTGGTACTAAGGGGCCCAACCAAAATATCCCCCACACCACTACACCACCACCACCAGCCTGAACCGTTGAGACAAGGATCCATGCTTTCATGTTCTTTATGCCAAATTCTGACCCTACCATCTGAATGTTGCAGCAGAAATCGAAACTGGCGCCGCTTTGTTCGGACGCCGTCCAGGTCGCTACGCTAAGATTGTGTTTTTATCTACTTTTTTTAAATTTAGTTTTACTTTCTCTTTTTACACATCTCACGTCGGCACTGATCACCTATAACAAAGAAACACTTTTGGACATGGGAAACCGCTACACTAACCTGTTCCAGGACACTCTATCCAGTAATCCAGCATGGCCTCTGGAGATTCTTCGGAACGTAGAGATAAACAACAACCCCCAGAGGCGAAGGATCAAGAAACACCACGGGAAACGCGCTGGGATTCGAGATAGACTCCGGAAAAGGGCTCACAGTCCTCCCCTTCCGAGCATTCTGCTCGCAAATGTCCAATCCTTGGAGAATAAGATGGACGATCTTAGAGCCAGGATTAGTTTCCAACGGGACATAAGGGACTGTAACATCCTTTGTTTGTCAGAAACATGGCTTTCGTCCATGTTCCCGGACACTGCTGTAATGCCAAGTGATAACTTCTCTGTTTTTCGGATGGACAGAACAGCAGAGGCCGGTAAATCCAGGGGCGGAGGAGTGCGTTTCATGATCAACAAGAAATTATGTGACCCCAGGAATATCTCCATTCTGTCGCGTTCCTGCTCACCTCATCTGGAACATCTTTCCATTATTTGCCGCCCATTTTATCTGCCCCGGGAGTTTTCATCGATCATTGTTACTGCTGTGTACATTCCACCACAGGCGGACACTGGCTTGGCTTTGTCTAAACTTCACGATGTGCTCAGCGGCTATATTAACAAACATCCTGACGCTGCCTTTATCATCGCGGGGGACTTTAACAAAGCTAACCTCAGACAGGTCATGCCGAACTTTCATCAACATGTATCCTGTCCAACTAGAGGACCAAACACACTGGCTCATTGCTACACTCAGTTCAAGAATGCCTACAAAGCCCGCTCACTACCGGCTTTTGGCAAATCGGACCATGGTTTTTGAGAGACTTGTAAAGAGCCACATCTGCTCCTCCATCCCTGATACTTTGGACCCTCTTCAGTTTGCCTATCGCCCAAATAGATCCACTGACGATGCCATCTCTCACGTCCTCCACTCTTCCCTCACACACTTGGACAGCAACAATGGGAATTATGTAAGGCTACTATTCATTGACTCTAGCTCAGCTTTCAACACTATAGTCCCCATCAAGCTGACTTCTAAACTCACAGACCTCGGCCTAAACTCCTCACTCTGTGACTGGATTCAAGACTTCCTCACCGGCAGACCTCAAGTGGTGAAAGTTGGCCAGTTCACCTCAAACTCCATCACCCTGAACGTAGGAGCCCCACAGTGTTGTGTCCTGAGTGCCGTGCCGTGCTCTACTCTCTCTACACGCATGACTGCGTGTCCTCTCACAGCTCCACATCTATTATCAAATTCGCTGATGATACTATGGTTCTGGACCTCATCTCCAACAATGATGAGACCGCTTACTTGGATGAGGTAGAGAGACTCACATCATGGTGCCAGGACAACTGTCTCTGTCTGAATGTGAGCAAAACTAAAGAGCTGATCATGGACAATAAGCTATTCATAATTTTTTCTACCTCATATTGCTGCTATTTAAATACCCTGTACAACTTTTTTTTTTGCACATTCCTGTTATATTACTATTTATGTCAACAACACTGACCTGCACATTTATATTTATACTTATTTTTTCTTATCTTTTATTTTTTTCTACTTTTCTTTTTCTTAACACTTGTATTCTATACAATTGCACTGTCCTTGAAGCGGACCTGACTCACATTTCACTGCTGGTTATACTCTGTATAATTGTGTATGTGACGAATAAAAAAATCTTGAGTCTTGACTCATCAGACCAGGCAACGTTTTTCCAATCTTCTATTTTCCAATTTTGGGGAGCCTGTGCAAATTGTAGCCTCCGTTTCCTGTTCTTAGCTGACAGGAGCAGCACCCGGTGTAATCTTCTGCTGCTGTAGCCCATCTGCTTCAGGGTTCGACGTGTTATGCATTCAGAGATGGTATTCTGCATACCTTGGTTGTAACGAGTGGTTATTTGAGTTGCTGTTGCCTTTCTATCATCTCTAACCAGTCTGCCCATTCTCCTCTGACATCAACAAGGCATTTTTGTCCACACAACTGCCGCTCACTGGATATTTTCTCTTTTTCGAACCATTCTCTGTAAACCCTAGAGATGGTTGTGCGTGAAAATCCCAGTAGATCAGCAGTAGATCAGAAATACTCAGACCAGCCTGGCACCAACAACCATTCCACGTTCAAAGTCACCTAAATTCCCTTTCTTCCCCATTCTGATGCTCGGTTTGAACTTCAGCAAGTCATCTTCACCACATCTACATGCCTAAATGCATTGAGTTGCTGCCATGTGATTGGCTGATTAGCAATTTGTGTTACCAAGCAATTGAACAAGTGTACCTAATACAGTGTGCAGTGAGTGTATATTTCAATACATCAATATAATCTATGCTTTGTCTAAATTTTGTTATAAATTCAGATTTAAAGAAAACCCTTACCTGAGTTTGAAGTCCACACTCTTTCATTTCTTCTGGGTTCTTCTCGCTCTCTCCTTGGACAGAAACGAGAAGGTTGCTCTCCCAGCAAGCTCCACTCCTCCTCAGTTTTATCCTAACTTTAAGCTGGTCCAATTTGGCCTCCTTTTGGTCAGCAGTAGCACTTTTTTGCCTGTTATCTGCCTCTAAAAGTTTCTGGAAGTTTTTGCCTGAAACATTCATTTGCTGCCGAGTTAATTTGTTTAATTGGCTTTCTCTCTTTGCCATTTTCCAACTCTTATTTGCCTTTGTTTTATGATGATTTATTACAGATGCTTCTGTTGCGACAGCGAGGGAAGGAACAGTTGCATTACTGGTCCGATTAAAACATGCAGTTGGACTAGCTTCATCAAGTAATGACAATGAGGACAAATCAGCTTCCAATAAGCCACAAGCTTGCACTGGAAGAGTACTGTTCTCTATCCTTAATGGCTCAGACACTATTTCACTTTCCTGGCTATTCACATCTTCTGTCTGTACACCAATCTCTGTCCAACGTCTCACAACATCCTCAACTCCTCTTTCCACGCACACTCTCTTTCTTTCCAAAAGGTTTTTAAGTCCAAGTCTGAAGGCAGCAGCCATTACCTCCTCATGTTCTCTCTGACTCTTGATCTCCATTTCCCCCGTGTACAGGAACTTAACTAGATTTAGTAAGGCATGAGATCCTACAGCCTCAAGGCTCAGAAGCCTGTTTTGCCCAGCCTGTGGAGCAGGGGAAGTGGAAAGGACTCTTGACAGGACGGGGCTTAGAGCAGCTAACACACAACTGTGAGCTGGAATACAGACACCTGAAGAGTTGAAAAGATTTTTTTTTTTTTTAATTATAAGAAAAGCATAGGAAAAAAAATATTAGTCAAATACAACATTACAGGCAACGGAAGTCTATAGATTCTTTGAAGAAAAAATTAAATAGTGTAAAACAACTGTTCAGAAACCAAATGATTCATTACCCCCAACAAATGGCTCTTTTTTCAACTCTTAAAATGCAAATTTGAAACGATTTTAAATGACAAAAATGGCAGAGTAAACAAATCAACCCCCCCCCCAAAAAAAGGATAAAAAGAATACAAATAAAATAAAGCAAAATATTATTGGAACTTTTATTAATGTATTTGTGTTTACATAGTGTTTGAACACTACTAAAAAATTTGTTTGTTAAAAAAAAAAAAAAAAAAAATCAATGGTGTGATGAATGAACTGCTTTTGTGTGAAAAAATAAGTTTAGTCTAGAAAATTCATTTAAAACATTACACATTTTTCATTAGTTTATATCTATGGCCACTGACTGCTAATTTATGTCTGTGGTCCAATTTGGAAATCATAGCAATGCCATAATCAGGGTCTTAAAATGATTTGTTTACAAGGTGCTAGTTATAAAGTTGACAGCTCTTTCCAAAGACAGACCCAGAGCTGGCTATCTCCAGCACTGAAGATCTCTGATCTCTTACCGTCTGTCTGCAGAAGTGTGTCGCAGAAGATGCTTCCCTGCTGCTGCTTCTGAAGTTCACCAAGCAGGAATATCGCAAAGTCAGGATCATGATACTGCCACATGCTGGTAGCAGCTTCAGACTAAAACACATTTAGAAACTTCAAAACAAAAGTTAATCTGTTAACGACGCAAAAATCGTTAACAGCTTTCTTCAATTCTGCAAGATCAGATTGATTTACTTTGTGTTACCAATTCAGATGCAACTGCTGATACGAACAATTTTTTTTTTAGATGGAGGTAAATATTTAGAGAAGACAGACGGACCCGTGTATGAGCGTCAGGTAACTGTGATCTCAGTTCAACGCCTTCATGTTGTTTAGTTTGTTTAAATGGCAAAGAAAGGCTAGCTCAGCCACACTCTCAATAAGGTCAACTGAGCCTGATGTCCCGAGGATTCATCTGGTATTAATACCGCAAAGCCGTCTTGTTTTCAAACGCTAAGTGAACTTTGTTCATCAAACGTGCTGAAACACCACGTTATAACCCAATATAGACACACATAATTGTACATACGCAAACACAGGTGATATGTAGGACACGTGAGCCGCTGCATCTCCACTATTCAATCACCTAGAAGTGAGTGAGATTTTCAGTGAATCTTTTGAATCAGTTCACCAAAAAGATTCATTCATTGATTTGTTCAGTTGCCATGCCTGCACAGCCAGTAGATGGCGCTATGGTTGAGCATTTTGAAAGAGTTTGTTGAATTATTCATTCAATCGATTCGTTAAAAACACAAGCGGTTTCATGATTTTGTTCTTGTTTACTTGTGCAACTGAAATCTGACGAAGATTAATAAAACAAGACATTTCCTAAGTAACAAAAAAGACTATCTGACATTTCCACAAATGCATTTATTGGTTTAAAAGCTCTCTTCAATGTAGTCTCATTAAAATCAGTGAATTTAGGTTTGTATCAGTGGTTCTGACAGGGGGCTCACTATGGCTTAAAATACGGCAAAATAAGGATTATCAGCTAAAATCCAACAATTTAGCAATTTATTTTAAATTCACCTCCGTCAAAGCCGTTTTCCCCCTCTTCCCTTTCAGTCTTGAAAAAAAAATCCCTGGACATATGAGGTAGCTTAATTGATGTCTACATCTAGAAAGGCCATGTAGCCTAATTAATAAAATCTTAAAACTCTGGGCATTTTTATAACAAAATTGTGTCTAGTTATGCCAAGCACACTAAAATATTAGGTAGAAATTACAACTTATAAATTGAGATAAACTCGTGCAAATGATTTGGTAAAAAGGGATGGGAACATTGCTGTGGATAATGTTCAACAAACAGCTTGTAAACCACTGGTTTAGTTACTTTCAAGTAATTTAAGATGACAACTAGCAGTTTACAATGCTTTTTCTTTTCATTCAGCCTAACATGTTAAATTCACACCGTCTTGGCTGGTTTGTAAAAAGTTTTTTGTTTTTTAAGAGAAAAACTTGAAAGTTGAATCAATTCAATAATAATACCATGCTTCCCTATAGCTCAAATGGTAGAGCATGGTGCTAGCAACTCCAAGATCATGGGTTCGATTCCCAGGGAAAGCAAGAGCTGATAAAATGTAAAACTGTGACTTGAATGCAGTGTAAGTCGCTTTGGATAAAAGCGTCTGCTAAATGCATAAATGTAAATGTGCATCAAACATATTTCTCAGTAAACAGCTAGACTGTATATGGTGAAATATATTACATTTCTCATTTACTTCATTACACTGATATTCTGAAAATGAAGAATTCTAATCAAATAAAATGTATTGAAACACTCTTTGAACCACACAAAAATTCTCTGTCAGAACCTTGGAAAAAAATCATTCTTTTATTTAAAAAACAAAACAAAACAGTATTGCCAAGTTACATGTTCAGTCCATGAGAGAAAGGTGCAACGTTTAAGACCAAAGGTAAAGTGGTGAAATATAGGAATTATGGATCAAGATCCACATGTTAGTGTTGCAGAAACATGTCAACTAACAGCACGACAAAGAAGTTTTCCTTTCGTCTTTAATTAAAAGATATAAACCGTAAATGCATTTATTTAAAAAATAAAACTGATTGCATATGCATTCACCCACAACACCCCAGAAAAAACAAAATCAGCCCCAATCATAAAATATAGAAAAGAAAGAGTAACGGAACAAAAACCAAGAAGAAAAAAAATAATTAAAATTAACAAATATTCTCTGGTATATATAGTTAAATGTGCTAGTTAAATCTTATTTTCTCATCAAGCTAGAATCAAAATCTGGCTAAATCCTGCCTGAAAGAGATGCAATGTTTTTGTAATTAAAAGATTCATTTATCTGCCTCCATCAACACTGAACAATCGATTGATTCTTCGAACTTGTGAACAGCTTCCTGTAACAGGACTCGGACTTCTGGCTCACATCCATTTAGTCAACAGCCAACCTTTCCTTTACTGACTGTAGTCTCGAAGGATTGGTCTGCGGATTGGCAGACAGGGAATTAAAAAGGCATTGGGTAGAAAAAATAAAAAATAAAATCCATTACCCCTAGTGCTAATGTTTCCATTCAGTAAATATCTACAACAGACTTACTGTGCGTTTTTAATTATGCAGTCTAAGAAACGAGCACTGTACTTATGGATCTCAGAAAAAAGAAAAAAAAAATGCATATACATCCTCAAATGTACACTCGTTCACTCTCTACACAGACAGGCACTGAAACCAAGAGGCAGAAGGGTGGCCGAACGTCCCTGTTCACCGCTCATCACAAACACACTCAAACGACGCGCTGAGCAAGCGAGGCACTCCAAGTATGCAGAGTGGATTTGTGAGACGTGGTCATATTTACACATTCATTTATATTCAGACTGATCGAAGACCAGGGCTACAATTTGTCTCAGACTTAAAGGCTCTTTTGTGGCTATTTAATTGTACTTATTCTTAATGAAGATTGAGGAACTTTTAAATTCCCACACAGAAACTAATCGTTGTCAGTGACAATTTCAAAGACAAAACAAAGGGGGAAAAAAATTTAATCCCAAAACAGATTTCCCACTCTGGAATGCTTTGCAAATTTGACAACTGAATGAATAAAACTATCCTCACCTACCACTAGAGAACTTTCTTGAATGCTACTGGTTTAAAAAAAACAAATCTCCCAATCAAATATCCCTCTGCCTCTTTTGTAATGCTTCATCAACGCGTTCACAACAACCACTTCCTAGAGACCGAACACTCCACGAGACCATCCACAAAAACCACAGATGGATAACTTAAGGGGAACTGGTGGTCGTCTAGTGCTTTCAGAAAACGACAAAAAATAGGCCTCATGCCCGTTGCAATGCATCGAGACTTATCGAAAAATTCTATATACATTATTTTCTGCAGGCCGCATATGATTGATGCAATTTGGCATTACCTTTTTATCAATGTGAACCACAAAGCAGGATGAAGCAAAATAATCAAAACACCAACGCCATACTATACTAGTGTTCTAATAGATGCATAAGCAAAAAAAATAATAAAAAAAGGAAATGATTTATAAAGCTCAATAAGCTGGGGGGATGTGACTAAACAGAGCTTGTAGTCCCTAGTGTTTCCATTATTTGACATAAAAAGAGTCCGTTTGAAGTAGTGGCTGTTTTCAATCACATTGATCTCAATGAGAGCAGGAGCGTGACAACATGAGAATGTTGAAAACTACAGAAGAGTCGTTGCAATTAGTGGCTATGGTCCCGTAAGTGATGAGATCAGAGACTCAGCAGGGACAGTAGGCAGGAGGAGGAAACTCACGGCGGGTGATGCACACGATCAGTTTTTCTGTGGACAGAGACAGGATGAGACGTGAAGGTCAGACGTGGCACTCACTTACATTAGGTTTACTAATAACAAAGGAAAATGATTCAGTAATGTGTCATCAAGGAGCTGCGATGGGAATTTGTGTGCACTACTCAAAATTCACATCACCCATTTTATGTGGCAAAGTGATGACAGATACAACCACTGAAACATCAGTCATGTGACCAAAGTGGACACATGAGGGGAAGAGATCAGTGTTGGGGAGTAACTAACTGGAAAAAGTAGCAACACTGCTAATCGAATGTGGCATTCGCTGAGCTGTTTTCCAAACATTTTTGAGATTTTTTATTAATGTAATATAAAGATCTACATACACTATTTTTGCAGTGAAATATTGACCTTTCAGTCGTTTGTTTCTGACTAGTTGCTCACTGTAAATTTGTTTAAATTTAAAGCTGTCATCCTATTTGATATCCTGGTTTTTGCACCATATAATGCAAAAACAATCGAATATAAAAATACATTACAAAAAGAAAATTAATTTTCACTGAAATATTGACTATTCAGTCATTCATTTTTTTTTTTAACTTTAGTTGTTCACTGTAAATTTGTTTCATTAAAAGCACAAAAAGCTGATCAATTGTAAAAAATAATATATTAAATTAGTTTGAATTTAAAGCAGCCACCCTATTTTTGCACCAGATAAAATGGCTCTAATCGAAAAAAAAATGTAAAAGAAAATGTTAAAAAGAAAAATTACAATTTGAGTCCATTTTACCAAGACTGGCAAAAAAAATATATAAATTATTAATTTCATTTATATACATACACATATAGCCGTCACTCTAGTTTTACATTTTTTTAAATGTAAATTGACTTTTCAGTTGTTTGTTTTTATGCAACTTAAAGCTGTCTTCCTATTTGAGAATTTTGAGATGAATATGGCCCCAGTTGTAAAAAATAAGTTCTAAAAATACATTTTGATAAATAAATTCATTATTTAAATAAGCACCTTGTATACCTAACCACATTTCAGTAGCCGTTGCTTAATTCAACTACTGTGAAACTATAGCTTCCCAACTATAAGCTACACCAAATTTCAAGAAACTTCCCCAACACTGGATGAGATTTACAGAGATTAGTAAAAAGCATTTCCACTCAAGTACAGAATAACAAAATACAGTTAATGAGGGTTAGAATCACAAATACACCGAGCGGCACACATACACTTCAATATCCACATGAAGGCCATGCAGAAGGTGGACACACATACCATGCGTGCTCATGCACTGAGTGGGGGGGGAGGGGGAGTGGCCTAACCATCATAAGAGTCCAAGAGAGGCAAAGAGCCCCGCCTCTCCCCATACATTCCTCCCTGAGAGCCAAAGAAAGAGAGAGAGATTGACAGAGGATAATAGAAAGGGAAAGGCATTGAAGAAGAGGTGAGTGATAATAGAAGGAGAGGGGCGTGTGAGAGTTAGTTGAAGTGAGACCCCTCTTAGTATTATTAGTGAAATCACAGTGGGTTAATAAGTTTCAGGTTGTGTAGTGTGTGGGTTTGGGGATGTCTGGTGTGCTGAATTGCTTGTGAGGGAAGTTTAGTGAGAACAAGTTGTTTGTTGTGTGTAACTGCACAGGGGTGGATGTTCCCTTGCAGGTGTGTGTTACCTGAGGTGCCTCTCTGTCAGAGCGATCCAGAGTGTCGTCCAAAGTGTTTCTCCGTCCTCTCTGGTCTATCGTAGAGTAAGCGTCTGGAACCACAGATAAAAAGCATTTTAAGTTGGGGAAATACTCCCCCAAACCCAATCTTGATGCACATGATATTTACTAGAAACATTTTTTATATACTTTATAAGTAACATTTTATATTTTTTAATTGTAAAGTGAAAAACTGAAGTAAAAAGGCAAGTGTTGAAAATGAGAATTGGGAAAACCATATCCACCACTGGAAAATGTGGCTAAAAATTAATTTTGAGACCTTGTATATAAACAAACCATGAGAATAAAGTATGTATTTTTTACCTGGTCCCATGTCATTAAGAGGAATCATGTCTCTGTCCTGTTTGCCCCCTAACAAAGAGACCCAAACAAAGTCAGATCACAGAAACACTGAGATGTATCCTCTATGTCCATGTGGCCGACAAACATCTGTTTTCTGTGTAAACACTACAGAGCATTCAGCAGGAATGTGTTGCGTCTTACCCCTGTCTATTAGCGGCAAGGTGCTGTCCTCATATCCTCCGTTGCTGCGGGTGTTGTTAGGGGGGTTAAGGTTCACCATGAAGTCTGTTTTCTTCCAGCCGTCCTTCTCCAGTGTGCGGCGGAGCTCTTTGAAGCCCCACACGATCTGCAGCACCAGCCCAGCGCCACGCACCTCCCGATCTGAACGGTTGCTATAAGGGTAAACAGAGGATTGGCATTTGCAGTTAAATACTTTCTTCTTCCAGGTCTCTCCAATGTGACCGGCCAGTTATTAAAATCACTTAAACATACCTGTCCTTGTTGATGAGCACCAGTCTCTCAATGCCCTGGGAGCTGCGCAGGGTTTTGGCCGCATCCACACTGGAGCCGACCACCTCCACCATAGTGCTGAGAACAGACACCACCGTCTCCTCTGAGCGCGTGCACGCAGGCTGACTCTGACCACCGCCTGGCAGATTGGCCACCAAGTTAGGCACTGCATGCTTCCCTACACAGAGAGAGAGGAAGAGGGTAAAAATAGACTGGGATTCATTCATTAGGACTGTACAAATATGATTTTTTTGTAGAGGTTTTGATGGGAATAACACTAAATGGACACGAAGGCCAAACAGGTATTGTTTGCTCACATACCTAGCAGCTCACGGTTGCGAGTGTCAATGGCCAGGTTTCTCAAGGCTCCGGACATGGCTCTGACCACACGGTCGTTCCCATGAGACAACAGCTCGGTCATCATCGGTAGGCCATGCTCCTGTCTAACCACTGCTCTGATGTACCGCCCATACTGAAAAGATAAGGACAGAAATTAAATGATGAAACTGTCAGATTTTTTCACCTGATGAACCCAATTAAACAAACATTAACTATGGAATAAGGGCAATAATAATAACAATAAACGCATACAGTACATCATTTGGGGGGGGGGGGGGGGGCAATGTTAATGTCACAACTATTTAACTCGTTGACCTTGGAAACATTATAAATATATTCATCTTTTAAACATTGAATTTCTTTTAACTTTGATTTAACAGAAAAAAATGGAATATATATATTTGTATAACACATTTGTATATTATAGTATAATGCATATTGGGTAGAGCACACTGCTGTATAACAAAGGGGTATGCTGAATTTATAAGATTAAATTATAACTGCAAAATGGAATGCAGCACAATAATAATTTTATCTTGATAGTCTTGTTTCCATTATTATTAATGATGATTTTGGCTTCCTAAAATTAAGCTCCTTTAAATGCCCTGGCTTATAGATAATTGAATGTTTTTCAAATTTACTACACGTCATGTGGCACAGGTCTGAATCAGATTAAAAACCACCCTTGGGATGTGTGTCAACCAATCAGCATCAAGAAATAAATGGCATATTTATTGTAAAAGAGGTCAAATTATACTTTCGTTTACTATTCTCCCCACTGATGTCCACTTATGTGGGTAATTTTTTTTTTTCAGTGGCAAAATATTTAATTTAAATAAAAGCTACTGAAGTTCAGAACGA
Organism: Barbus barbus; assembly: GCF_936440315.1. Classification (NCBI taxonomy): domain Eukaryota; kingdom Metazoa; phylum Chordata; class Actinopteri; order Cypriniformes; family Cyprinidae; genus Barbus; species Barbus barbus. The sequence goes on along the minus strand of NC_136735.1, from coordinate 12,654,413 downwards.
ATAGTTTTTGCAGCTCAGTTTCCATAGATGCTTGCATTTCTGGATGACAAAGTTAAAGCTGCATTAGGTTTTCATAGTAAATCAAGCTTTTAATTAAATAATAAAATGATGGCTCCTATAATGTTGAATGAGTCTAATACGCTCTGGATTGCAATAGCAGTATCGTATCTACACACAAGAATGCATTAAGAGTGACCATTACTCACAGTCCAGCGGCCCGCACACAGGTTCTGCACGGCCCCCGCCGCGGCTTCGAGAACCGAGGGGTTCTTGCTCTCTTTCAGGAGAGAAGTGTAGACACGCACCACCTCTGGCTGGAACAGCAACTCATAACCTACAAAAAAAATGATCATTACATTTTATTTAATCTATTATTCAACTACAATACGACGCAAAACTACTAGTGTAAGCATTTAGAGAGAAACAAGACTGTCATTGTACCTTTGGCTGGTGTGCTTCTCTTTGGAATGTCAACGGTATCTGAAGTTCCATCATCCTCTTTTTTTCCTGAACAAAGCAGACGGCACGAGCAACAAGTTAAATAGTGTGATACAGAAATCGTATCTGCTGTTTAATGGTAGTGATGTAATTTGTGACAGGTCTGAAGAAAACCTCAAGATTTAAGGGGATTTTCTTCAGACAGTTATGACAGAGGCTACATTTATCCCCTGAGGAAAACCCCATGCGTTTTAATGACTGATGACTTAAAGCCCCAATATACTTCAAGCGAAATCAGAGATGGTGTAATGTAATTTCAAAATAAAATCAGCCCAAAACAAAGTTCTTTTGGAGTTTGAAACAGCTTGCTAAAGCAAACTTTCCATTATGAAGTTCACCACGATGATTAGTGAACACCTATGAACTACTATTTGTTGTGTGGCAGTTACAGACAGGTGTGCTCAGGGGCTGTGTCTTCTTTAAGATGGAAGTCTCGTCATGTTCATTTTTATCCGTTCAGTCGGTTTAGGTCAATGGAGAAAAAAAAAAAAAAAAAACCTTTGCCACAAGTATATTGGGGCCTTTAAAACGGGCCTTTCACAGTAGTGTATGACTTTATAGAGAGGTGACAATGCGCAAGTTTAAAAGAATCAGACAATTATCTTTTAATATGTCTATATGATTAAAGATTAACAGTGAAGGTTTATAAAGAATGGATTTATCAGAAATGCTGCATTCTGGCACCCTCTGGTGGATACTAGTAAAATGTTATATATACAGAAAGCACTTATATAGACCAGAGTCCCACAAAAATCATATCTGTTCTTAGAAAACTGGGAAATGTCCTCAGTCTTTCAGATTTGTAAATTTATGCTAAAATTTCTTTGTCTGTGATAGTTTGGATTCGTACTAGGCTTTAAAACGGAGCCCTAAAGTTTAGTGTCCAGCGACATAATCCGATACTTGTTAATGATTCCACGTCTACTTCCTTCAGATCAATAAAAACCTTATTTGTGTGGCTGGTCCCCTTAAAATGCCTTCTTACTTTATAAAAGTAGTGCAGTTAATAAAACGAATGTGAAATGGGATGAGAAACCCAATTATTTTCCCCTAAAACATTACTTGAGTTTCCCATTTCACATCCATTTTCTGAACTTTGACCTATAACGGTGTTAATAATGGGTTATAGTGAGAAAAACTATGATTCCATGAAAGCAAAGCCTTTTTAATTAAAAAAAAAAAAAAAAAAAAAAAGGAAAGAAAAGAAAAGAAAAAAATTAAAAAGACAGAAAAGCTTACCTTTGGAAAACCACTCGTCTGTTACAGGATAAAAAGATGCACGGATTGAAAGCAGAAGAGACAGATACAGAAGAAAATGAGAGGAAAGGACTGTTTTGGCATTAAAAAAAATTGCAATAGTGCCCCAGCCACCGTACATTGCTCAGCAACAAACCCACAAAGCACACACCCATGTGAAATTCATGCACGTCGCATCTCCTCCTTGTGTAAACAAACTTGATCTGGCACATATCAAACGTACAAGCTTAACACACTTCAAAGTGTGTACTATGATTAAGACAAGGAATAGACACGGCCTCTTGGTTTGGTTAACACAACACAGAGATTATGCACTGGAATGCAAAGATAGCACGTTAACTTATTTGAATTGGTTACGGCCCAAAGCCAGTGCCTGTGTTTTTCTTTAAATGAATCAGACACGCACCTTTGCCCTTTCGGGAGCTGAAGCAGCCGCCCTTTTGGGAAGAGGCGGGGCCTTGATTGACAGGAGTCATCTCCTGATAGCGCTCGCAGCCTGGTATCTCCCGATGCACCTGATAGGACAGATTCCTCAGCAGACACACACTGTTCTCAATCAGCTGCACACAGACATAATAAACATGATTAAATAATAGATACCGTGTAAGAGAATGAAACAGGTCAACTACCAATGCCAAATTTAGCTTTTATATATAAAATCATTGATGAAAGTGGAGACTGATCCTACTTACTAAAGAGTAACAAATAAACAAAAAACAACAAAAATTATATTTATTTATGTTACTCTCAATATATGGGCATTATATAAAGACAGTACCAATCAAGGTAGTTTTTGAAAGGCTAAAAATAGTAGGTTAACAGTAATATTATGAAATATTCTAATTAAAACAAAATATTTTCCCTTTTAATATATTAAATAGAATATTACTTATATTAAAATGGCAAAGATGAACTTCAGCCATTACTCCAGTCTTCAGTGTCACCTGATCCTTCAGAAATCAATCTCATATGCTGATTTGGTGCTTAAGATTTCATATTATCAGCAGTAGTTTTGCTTAATATTTGTGTTAACCTGTGCTTAATAGAAAATTAAAAAGAACAGCATTCATTTGAATTTTTATTTTTTTATAAAAATGCCTGTCACTTTTGATCAAATTCTTAGTTTCTCAATAAAAACAATCTTCTTTCAAAATCTAACTACAAAAATTTGAATGGTACTATAAATGTAGTACATTTAATTTAATTAGCTATTTACATTTTTCTGTGTAAATGGGTTTAAGCATTAAAAAATAAGAACCTACTAGCTCCAAATAACCCTAATTATTCCCCCAAATTATAACAATGCATTGAACTATTATTGAAAATGTACAATATGCAATAATAAAAATGACCAACAATGCTTTCTTCCCCCTTTGCTCTTCCCTAAAACGCTCTATTCATGTGCTTCCCCATCATAAAAAGAGCAGTGCGCATGAAAGCGCAGCTTTCAAAGCCGAAAGGTCAAAGTCCAGTTGTTACCTTGTTGTCCACATCTTTACAGTTGATCTGTGACTGGACGATGTACATGAGCGAGTCGACCAGTCCAGTGCACTCCCTCAGCTTCCTCCTGGCCTCGCTCCGCTCCGAGCTCACATTCCTGAGAGCAAAACGTCATGCAACTAATTAGGACACAGCCTGTTTAATGTTTAGTAACGTTTGGCACGCACAAAGTTTTAGCTCCAGGTCATCACCTAAAACATATTAACCAAATGTATACACAGATGGCATCTGAAAAGCTGAACGGTGAGGGTTAAAAAGGCAAGACACCGTTAGCTCTACTTAAATGTAATCACGGTGTAAAACCATTCCTCCGACGGAACCGAATGCTTTCTAAAAACCTAATTGGCGAGTGGGAGAAGTGAGGGACACTCAAAGAGAAGCACTCAAGGGAAATAAGTGGATTCGAAGATCACATTTCTCTCTTTTGTCCAAACTTTGTCCTGATTCTTTCACAGCCTTAGAGGTTCTTGCGCGAAAACACAATTCAAGAGCATTTCCTTTGCACTTCCCTCCTTTCTTCTACATAAAATGCAGTTTCCTCACACACACAAACTTTACTTGACAGGAATTCTTTAGCAGCACTGAGACACACCCCTCCTCCCTTTAACGTCTTTCATTAATCTGAATCATAAAACTGTCCCTCCTCAATACATCCTAATCCTTTCCTCAGCCCCTCTCTCTGGCTTAACTACTGATTCTCAGGCTGAAAAATGTACACTTTGAATTCGCTGTCAGCCACTTTGGATAAAAGCGTCTCCCAAATGCATTAATGTAATCTAACCTTAAGCAGCCGGTGGTGTTGGTGAGTGCTGTCTCCCACTCCAAGTGTCTGGGTTTGCAGCTCTCCTCTCTCCCATCGTTCCCCCTCTCCCAGCCCGAGTGAGGAACCATCACCTCGTCGGACAGGGCATGCAGCGCGTGGTCCACGATCTCCATCTTTACAGAGTCGTGAGACGACAGGTTCCACAGCGTGCCTGAGAGAGAACGAGCCATCAGTTACTACAGGATGTAAGCCACAAACTGTCTTGTCTGATCACTTGTGCTTGAATCACCTGAAACAGGATGTTAACTCAAAATGGAAATTGACAGGACATTGTTTATGTTTTTGACAGAAGTCTCTTATGCTTACCAAAGCTGAATTTATTTGATCAAAAAGTGAAAAAGCAATATTGTGAAATATTATAGCTTTTAATTAACCCTCATATTTTAAAACAATTTATTCCAGCCATTACTCCAGTCTTTAGTGTCACATGATCCTTCAGAAATCACTTTGTCAGCAAATCATAAGTAGAATGAGGCAGCAGTTTACTGACGGAGATTTGCGCCGCATCCAGTGTGTCCACTGATTATAATGAGTTCTATAGAATTCGTCGCACCACACCACGCCGGTCACATCTGGTGTAGACACGGTGTAAATCGGTTTCATTGTGACTTTAATAGCATAAAAAAGGTGTGTACCCGTTATGGTGTCGGTAAGGTCCTGATCTCTCGTCTTCCTCAGTAGCCGCACCAGCGCGGGAATTCCGTCACAGTTCTTGATGGCTATCTTGTTATCTGGATCTCGTCCGTATGAGATGTTCTTGAGTGCTCCGCACGCTGCGTAATGCACCTCCTTCTTTGGGTTATCCAGCATGGACACGAGGGCAGGGATTCCCTTCAGTCGTCTAACTTCTGACTTCACCTGCAAAGACAGAGGAAAGACTGAGGGCATGGAATCTGCATAGACACAATGTCATTTGGGTGAAATCTCAATCCTCGCCAAAAGCCAGTACTAAGTGAAGAAATCACAGGCAATCAGAACAAAAGTTTGGCTTGAGTATGTTTTTAAAATTAATGCTTTTATTCAGCAAGGATGCACTACAAAAAAAAGATAGTAAAGACATGTTACAAAAATACTTGTTTTATTTTATTTACTTTGTTCATTAAAGTTTAACAAAATATAGAATGATCTCTGAAGGAAAATGGGACAAACTGAAAAGAAAAAAAAAAAAAAAAACTGAGGTAATGACTGCTAGAAATCCAACTTTTCTTTATAGGAATAAGTTACATTTTAAAATACTTTGAACGATTTCCACAATAATACAGTTTTTAATCAAAAACCAAATGAACCCAAACTTTTGAACGGTATTGCATCTGATGTTTAATATACTGCTATGTGTGCTGCGACACCCAGCATAGTGTGTACGTGCATACTAACCTTATCGTTTTTAAACGTGAGATGTTGCAAGTATGCTGCAGCGTTGCTTTTGACAGGGTCCAGGCGGTAGTTGAGCATAGCGATGACTTCAGGAAGCTCCGGCTGCCTCCATGTTGTGGGTGCAGGACCTTTACGAAGAGTGCTGTCCAATGATGCCATGCTGCCTCTCTCTCCCTGAGCCAGCGGAGCTCCTGCTCCCCAATAATACGCATCACCAGCTCCACTCATATCACCATCCAGTGTGCCCTCATATGACCTACACAAAACAAACAGCAGTTCAAACCGACTGATTTTTTACCCCCTTCTTCTGTGGAACGCAAAAGATATTTTGAATAAAATTGGTAGCCAGACTATTATAGTTCCCATTAACATTCCATAGCATGGACATACTATGGGATCTGAAATTGTTTGGTTACCAATATTTGGTAACACTTTATTTGAAGGTGTCCTTGTTACACGTTACATGTACTTACTTCTAGAATAACGAATTATGCATAATTACATGCAAGTAACCTTAAACCAAGCCCTTAATCCTAACCATATAACAAGTACATGTAGTTAATTAATATTACTCAGTACTTAAATGTGTAATTACACTGTAACAAGGACACCTTAAAATAAAGTGTAACCCAACATTCTTCAATATCGTCTTTGTTTCACAGAAGAAAGGACATACAGGTTTGGAACAACATGAGGGTGAATATCATCTTTCCCAATCAAAATGATTTTCTTAACGTCTAACTGAATACACTTACCCTGCCCGACGTGGAGGTGGGCCATGATGTGCATGTGCCAACCGGGGCATTGTGCTGTAATGCATGGGTGGTTCCATGCCATAATCGGGTTCGTCGTATCCCAGGCTCCTCTGATCATCCTCCAGGCCGTATGGCTCTGGTATAAAGCGCTGCATGCCAGAGATTTCCATAGCACTGCCCATACGTCCTACTTGGGGCTGGGCTGCATACGGGTCCAACTGCGGCCGGCTGTGGGTGCGATAGGCGGAGTCCAGTGTGCGATAGCCATCCACGGGCCTAAAGAGAAAGCAACAGGGGAATTAATTTGTACATCTACAATGCTCGATCTCAAAAGGCAAACGCAACAGGCACAGACCTGTAGCGGTCATCCATTCGTGTCCCTCGACTGAGACTGGCGTAGGCTTCAGAAGGAGGGTAGCTGCGGAAATCATCATAGCCTGGTGGTCCATAGTGGTAGTTACGGGGGACAGTAGCGGTGGGGTAGTCCATGGGGCCGCCCGGTGGCCTGTACACACGGTCCATTGGGGTATTACAACCGGGTATCCCAGTGACTGAACCAGTGCCATCAAGGGAAAGTGTGTCGGAGACTGAGGGAATGACTGTTCGTGTGGTAGTCGTCTTTGTGACCTTCTTTACCTGATAAGAGGAAGCGCCATCATTATCTTTCCAAAGACAAGTGGCCATACTTGACAAATTGTCGTCAGTTAAATTAGACTGCAAACTTACTGTGGTCTCAGTCCGACGTGTGGTGCCATCACCAGTGGTTTCAACTGAAATAATTGGCATCGAATCATGGGGGTCCTCCTCCACTGTGACCGACTCAACCATATGACCAGGGTCCAACATCCTGTACTGTAGCACAGACGCATAAACAAAGAACAATAGTGAGCATAAGCCAAGAACAGGAAGTGTGTACACTCACACAAACACACCATCTGGAGCACTTGCAGGTGGATGTTAATGACGACACAATAACAAGTTAGTGCAGAAACAAGTGTGAAAATATGCGCAGGAGTATCTTTCATGTACACTGACACACAGGGTTCAACAATAGAGACCAGAGCTGTGTCTTTTACCATGACACAAAAATAACTAAATATTTAGGCCTATATTTTATAATAATAAAACCATCTTAATTCTATTTTTGTGATATTAGTAGTAGTAGTATTTTAGCTTAGTTTAGCATAGATCATTGAATCGGATTAGACCGTTAGCATTTGGTCATAAAAAATGACTAAAGAGTTTCAATAATTTTCCTATTTAAAGCTTGACTCTTCTGTAGTTACATTGTGTACCAAGACCGACTGGCTGATATGGCTAGGAACTATACTCTCATTCCAGCTTAATAATAATCAAGGAACTTTGCTGCCGTACCATGGGTGCAGCAGGCGCAGTGATATTAAGCAGCGCCTGAAAGTAGTCCCCAGCTAGGTAACTAGTTATGATATAGTTGGGGACTACTTTCAGGTGCTGCGTAACATCAATGCTCGGTCTGAGTACACAGTGTAACTACAGAAGAGTCGAGCTTTAAATAGGAAAATTATCGAAACTCTTTGGTCATTTTTGAGTGAGATGCTTTCGGTCTAATCAGATTCAATGATCTTTGCTAAGCTAAAAGTGCTACCGCCAGACACGGAGATCGGCTGAATGGATTCAAAAACGGTAAAACTCAACTGTTTATCTCTAGGGGAGTTGTAAAATGAGCCTATTTCCAAAAAAAATGGAGTGCTCCTTTAAGTAAACATCATGAAGATATTTAGTGAATTTTCTACTGTAAATATCTCAAAACTTAATTTTTGATCAATAATATACATAGCTAAGAACTTCATTTAGACAACTTTAAAGGTGATTTTCTCAATATTTAGATTTTTGTACCCTCGGATTCCTGATTTTCAAATAGTTGTATCTCTGCAAAATATTATCGTAGCCTAACAAACCATACATCAATGGAAAGCTTATAAGAGCTTTCAGATGATGTAGAAATCTCAATTTAGAAAAATTAACACTTGTGACTGCTTTTGTTGTCCAGGGTCACATATTATTAATCTATCACAATCTTGCACAACTGGAACATCTCCATCTAAAGAAAATTATCTATTGCGGACACACCATACTAACCTGAGTCCCGTTTATGTATCCCTCGCTTAATTTGAGCCGCTCTAACTCTGCATCACCAGTGACACGGCCGTTCTAAAGAGACAGAGAGAAAAATTACAACAGCCCAAAACAACAAGACAATGTGGCCAGTGATCATGTCGATGAACAATGCTAAACATTCAGCGAGACCACAAATTGTAGCAGGACCTTGAGTAAATACTGTAACAAACAAACATTATCTTATGAATGCTCATGCAAAGGATGCATAGGGATAAACAACACTTAAAACAAAAGACTTAAGTTAATGAGACCATTGCATAAGAGAAACATGACAATGTTGCGGAAATGGATAATGGATGAATAAATGATGCCAGGAATGAGAAAGGGGTTGACCGCTACTAGATAATATTACTCATGCTTTTACATGACATGCAGCACCATTCACACTTAAAGCACAAATTCTCTACACGCAAACCAGGGGAAGTGGGCTGCTGTACTATTCCCAGTCCACAGAGGGAGCCGTGAAAGTAGATGGTAATCTCAGCTGGCAGGCAGGCTTGTGGGAACCTGTCAGCAGGTAGGAACTGAGCCTGCTCAGCATGTTAATATCTACACAACTATGTCAACAGAGAGTAGATACGTATGATGGCGGCATTCCAAGCACTGCTGACCAGCTTATCTTTACATACATGTCTGTCTCTGTGTGTTAAAGTGTGCTAGAGAAAGAATGGGAGAGAAAAAAAACAAAAAAACAAAAAAACAAAATAGATTTCCCAAAAAAAAAAAAAAAAAAAATTATTTACTCACCAATTTAAGTCATATGGTACCTTTATGGGATAATCATACCTAGAGTTCAATCTTTCTGTTATAGTTCTCAGTATCATTCACATTTGTGGTGAATTGAAATGTGGAGCATCAAAACGTGTTGCACCAAGTTTGACATCTCTGTCAAATGATGGTTCTCTTGCTCCATATTTAAAAGGTAAACAAGTGCAAATGACATTTGCGCACTATGACAGGTGGAAAGCTTTTCAATTAAATCAAAGCAAATTAAAACAATTGAAGTGGCGGCCAGAATTTTTGGACTGCATTTATGGTGCTTTACATTAATTTATATTATTAGCTAATAAAATCAAGCCCATATTTATTATCATAAATTTAATTAAAGTGCAACCGAGACATCCTGCAAAAGATCATGCTCCATGTAAGAAAATAAGCGATAAGGGTTTGAAACTAGTGTTAAAAGGGATAGTTCACACAAATATGAAAACTGTCATTTTCTTATGTTCAACATAAAAAGATATTTTGAAGAATGCTGGTAATTGAACAGTTGATGTCCCCATTGACTATTTCTTTCACTACTGTGGAAGTCAATGGAGACCAACAACTGTTTGGTTGTTCAAAATATCTTGTGTACACAAAAAAAAAAAAGAGCGACATGAGGGAGAGTAAATAATTTAAATTTTTGGATGAACTATTCCTTTATCTAAAACTTAAAACTATCGTTTTCGGTAAGTGAAAAAGCCGAAATAAAATAAAATCCACGAGATGAAAATCTTAAACTTAACTCAAAATTAGAAATGCTGGCACTTAACTGAAATAAGTTGACGTACTAAATTAACTGACAACTGACTGAAGTTATATAGAAATACTTAAACTGAATGAAAGCACATAAATTGCTAAAACTAAAATAAAAATAAAAAAACTAATTCAAAACATTAGTAAATACTACATTAGTATATAAATAATGCTAAAATAACAGTTATTCTACACACCATGAGAGCGTATAAATCACAGAATATAAATTTAGGTGAAGTACTTCCAATTTTGAGATATCTTTAATGTATCTGAGTGCCAAGAGAAACAAAAGTTGTGTATGCACCTATCTAGTTATGAATAAATCACACACACACACACACACACACACACACACACACAGTCGACGCCCTCGAAGGAGGGGCTGTATCTATGTGGAATCATGCAACGAATCAGAGAAGTCCTCTAGTCTGAAGTAAACTGAGAAAGCTGAAATTAGGACGATACTTAACATGTTAGCATTGAGCAATTTCCACCGCAAGATAGAGCTTTCTGAAATCCTCTACACACAAGGGAGACTCATCTTACTAAACCGGTTTGTTATCTCTCCGCTTACAGACATCAGCGGAAGGGGGTTTTGGTGTTGAGAAAGTTTCAGTGATAACGGAGACATTCACCATGAGGACAGAGAGTAAAAGAGGGAAAATTCCCCTTCTTTGAAGAATACTCATACCGCCAAGTCAAACAGACAGGTTAATGACACATGTACAGACATGCCTTTGTGTGACATTCACAAAAAAAAAAAAAAAAAAAAAAAGTTATGAGTGGTTATGTGGTGGCAAACAAATTGGGGACATAAGAAAACATGCAACAGAAGAGTGACTTAAAAACTAAGTATCCTGTGACGCCACACGCCATAAACCGCAGAATGATGCAGACAACTGCGTATTATGATGACAAAGGGTGGGTGGTGAATGACGACAAGAGGAAAGGATGCAAAAAATGGGTTCTGATGACATTGAACACAATGCTGAAGGATGGGTTAATCGCCATGCTCCTCGAGGTGCCAACTAGGACGCATTGGTGCAGAGTGATGCAGCATGGGTGATGATGCGGGGAACCCTGCTGCTGCATGATTGGCTGGGAGGGCGTTACCTGCAGGGTGGGGAGGGGGCGGGGTAGGGTACCGGAGGGCCCCACGCTCCTCCTCTCCTCCTCCAGAGCTCGAGTCAGACGCTCGAACTGCATCTCCTGCTCTCGCACGGAGGCCAGGAGAGATGCGGCATTCTCACACTGCTCCATACACACTGAGAGAAAGAGGACAGGGGTTACACACTCGCACACATCATGAGACTCATGACACACGTGCCCTGAAACACACACACACACACAAACAAACGCTTTATGCAGACACAAATACACCGCTTAAGAAGGTGAGCACCATGTGACGCATGTGGCAAGCTAAATCGAGAAATGGTAACTCGGAAAAGAAATGAGAGAGATAGAGAGAACATGACAGACAGAAAATAAGAAGAGTGAAGAGACAGGTGATAAAGCGCTTCAGATGCAGGCGTGATCACGCTGCCACCGATAAGTGACAACACACAGAGGAAACTAGACCGGTTTCCAGCTCGCAGATAGGAGAGTGATTCAGACGCTGTGCAAGAAGAGATCGTGTCGAGGCAGGAACGACGAGTGCAGACACAACAAGGAATGAGCCAAGGTCTGTTCAAATCAAGAGCGGCTCCACGAAACCGTACCGCAACTAAAGAAACTGTCTGTTCTGCTGTGCTGGCCTTTCTGGAGGCCATTTCACTGTCTGACAACTGGAAACCAACTCCGTGCTTTAATGCTTAAGCTCTTACTAAATAGCACTGCAGCAGTACCACAGTATAGTCAGCAATGGGATCATACATTTATAAAGGATTTCAATGTTTACATTCAATGTTGTAGATGAATCAAAGTACTGAGTCATAACATTTAAGATACCATTATACTACAAGTAGCTTCAAAAAATGCTATGATACAAGTAAAAAAAAAAAAAAAAAAAAAAAAAAAAAAATACACATTTATATACAATGTTGAATAATATTTTTTTAAATGATAAAAATCTTCAAATATATAAATAGATAAATTTAAATAAAGCTAACAAAAAAGCAAAACAAATCATGGTATTGTCGTCATTAAGACCCATTTGCAAATATATGGTCATTGCAATTAAATACTATGATTTAAAAATGTGAGAAATATTTAAATATATTTAAAATAAAGAATGCAGATATAATAATAATAATAATAATAATAAAAGACATTATTAGTAACATCAATATTATTATCAACATCGTTGGAAGCAAAACAAAGGTTTTATTTTATTACTTTGTAGGCAGTATCTGCTCAGTGCATCTTCACCCTGGTTTTAAAACAAGACTATTATTAAGTGAAAGTTAAGTGACATATGGCCAAGTATGGTGACCCAGAATTCGTGCTCTGCATTTATCCCATCCAACGTGCACACACACAGCAGTGAACACACACACACACACACCGTGAACACACACCCGGAGCAGTGGGCAGCCATTTATGCTGCGGCGCCTGGGGAGCAGTTGGGGGTTCGGTCGTGGTATTGAGGGTGGAGAGAGCGCTGGACATTCACTCCCCCCACCTACAATCCCTGCCGACCCGAGACTCGAACCCGCAACCTTTGGATTACGAGTCCGACTCTCTAACCATTAGGCCACAACTTCCCAATTAACTAACAACTACAGTGAACTTTATAAAACAGCTGGAGATGCTACTCTGAAGGCTCAGAGGACATCTTTTATTATTCGCTGTTAAACAGAAGCTCCATTGTTAGATGTGTAACTTCTAGAGATATCCGTGGCGTAGAGTATAAATAACTGCTTCTGTGAGTTCACGCTGCATTTGCTCATTAGCACCACTGATCTGGGTGGGGTGCAAACGCTGTGTGAGAACAGCAGGTGAAAAAAAAACAAAAAAACTCTGGATCGCTGATCTGAGCACTGACATCACCAAAGTGATGTGCTCTGAAACATGACTGATGTCAAATATGGGAAGCTGAGTCAATTTGATTCACAGGTTGAGATAAGTTTAAAAGGTTCCTTGGAAGAACTACAAAGAGGGCATGGCAGCTTTACACAATCTATATTAGCTTACAATAAAGGGAACCTAAGAACCATTTCTGATCATTTCCAACGGAACTTCCCAATTTATTATTATATTTTTTTTAAAGATTACTAGGGTTAAGCCAAAGTGAAAGAGAAACAAGTCTGTCCCTGCCCTTGTTCGGGAATCATTGCTACACAATTTCAAAAGATAATCAAAACATAACTCTGTAAGTGATATCTGGTAATAGTCAACTAATAGGGCTGGGTTTGACAAATTTCACGATTCGATTCAATTCTCATTCACAAGCTTGCAATTCGATTCAATAGATTATTTTAGATGTATCAGGTACACATGCAAAATTTTCTCAAGGAGAGAAGAGAAAAAAAAAACAAACAAACAAAAAAACACTTAACTAATGCTGTAAAATATACATGAGAGTCAGTTGGTAATACATTAGCCTACAATAATATAAATAATAAAAAATAGAAATTAACATTGAAGAACAGTAAAAGTTATATATATATATATTATATGGTGCATATATTTAGTAAAATGCTTCTAGCTAGAGTTTATTTTTCTATGAGACTAATGAATTTATGGTCACCAAATCTGTTTTTTTCTGAGGTAAATGTGACGTTACGTGACATTGTTTACAAGACGTTATACTGACATCTTTGCGCGGCTGAAACACGGAGCGATTACATGAGACAGGATACGGATTGTAAAGTTGTACTCTTTCTTTTAACGTACCTTCGGATGTTTACTCATGTTTATTTTGTGCTGAAACTGGTATTAATGTGGAGGATCAGATCAGTTCACGTGCGCCTCGCTTGCTGCGTCTATTGAAATGAGGCATGCCGCGCTACAGCAATCACTCCACATTAAACAGCACAAAACAGCATTTATTGTTTAAATACTGCAATAAAATGGACACAATTTGAAATCTGAGACTTTGTTTCATATTAAAAGTACCAAAGCACAATGCTTATTGTGATTTATTGGATGGGAGGTGTCCTTCAATGTAAAAAAAACAAAAAAAAAAAACAATAGAAGCCCAATAGAAACCACAGAAATTCCAATAGTTTCCATTAAAACACCATTAGCTTTTTCCAGTAAAACCATTACAAAATTCCCTTTTGTAGTGTGTTTTGGACATTTTTCCAATAGGATTTAACATCCCAACAATAGAATCCATCACATACCAGTAGACACATTATAGTTTCCATTAAAACCAATACAATTCCCATTATAACCATTAAATCCATTTCATTTTCTATTGTGTTTTGGGCAGGGTAGCTGTCCCATCAACTGAAAACAGGCTAAACTAATAGATTCTTGGGATTTAAGAATTGATATAGTTTCGTTAAAATGAGACTCAATTAATATCGAGATTAGGGATGCATCGTTCCAATAAGCCGATCGGTATCGGTCAGACGAGACTGATCCAAATCCGATATTGTGCGTATACTATTGTGTTATTGTTGAGCCCCACAAAAGGCACAAAAAAACATTATAAAGCACCATAATGTTTTCGTGCACTATTTCTCAAGTGTTCTGAAGCTGTTCCATAGTTTAATCTGAGGTACAGATGAATATTTAAGTCGTTAAATGTCTGTCATCCTCCATTCAGCGTTCAAACTGTGCGTCACATTCGGTTCCTACAGTCAAACTCTCTTCAAGTAGCTGAGGTTTAAAACTGTTCAAAGAAAAGGATCAATAAACTAACGCACAAATTTAATACACTACGCATCAATATCTTTTCCCTTTGTACTTTGAACTTTTCTGTGTGGACTCGGAGGACTGCACGCTGTGACTCCGTGCTGCTTCAAGGCCTATATATTTATGTATAAATGCTTCTAATGTCCTCCCTTTGGATAAAAGCGTCTGCTAAATGACTAAATGTAAATGTATTTGCTTGTTTTTTTCATGAATGTATTTTACAACAATACAAAGAGCAATGTGTACCGATTTAGCAGATTTAGTCCTACACATTCACTTTTATTTGAAAATAAAAATGTTTCACTAGGTTTTATAAAATTGTGCACCCATGATTTTTCTAGAGGTCTTTTGCTGCCATGTCATTTTAAAAGCTATTGTTCACTTAAATCCGATTTATTTCCAAATTCAGTTTTGTTAAAATGTTATTAATCAAAAAGTCTGTCTAATTAATTGAGCTTTCCCTCCCCACAAAGCACACAGACTCTCGTTTGCTGCTGAGATATGTCTTTTGCTGCTGAATTATCCACTAACCTAGTTTATAATAGTATTTGTCATGACAAAAATACTATTATAAACTAGGTTAGTGGATAATTCAGCAGCAAAAGACACTCTAGGAAAATCATGGGATAACTTAATTTTATCATAAAATCATAATAATTTTGATATTAAATCATAATATTATGATTAAATCAATTTAATCATAACTTAATTTTAATGAAAAATAACAAATTAACATTTTATATATATATATATATATATATATATATATATATATATATATATATATATATATATATATATATATATATATATATATATAAATATATATATTTTATTTTTTTCATTAAAATTAAGTTATCTAGGCTACAAGTAGATTGTGTTTAAAACACAAAAGAGTGACGATCAGGTCAACACAGAGAAGTATATATATATTAAAAAAAACAAACCACGCTGTATCGGATTGGATCGGTATCGGCAGATACTCAGAATTTTCGGTATCGGATCGGTTCTGAAAAAATGGCATCGTTGCATCCCTAATCGAGATTAGGGCTGCCACTAACAACTATTTTTATTTCGATTAATCTAACGACTAATTTCTCGATTAATCGATTAATCTAAACAACTAATTTCCCACAAAAAAAACAATTTTACTTAAAAATATTTTATTAAACCAAATGAAATCTAAATTTCTATGAAATCCTTTTTTAAAGCAAAAGTGAAGTGTAACAGAGTGTAAGAAGCAAGTGTTCATCTCGTAGTCCAAATCACTGAAATCAAAGTTCAGTATTATAGTGTAAGAATGACAACATATCCACGTATTCTAGTCTAATAATAATAAAACTATAATCAAAAAACACTTTTTAAAGGAGTATTCACCAGAAATATTATTTACCAGAACTTATTTAGGTGAAAAATGTAAATGCAGTATTTCTGAAACAATACTTTTTTTAAAATATAAAATCAATTAATTGGATATGCTTTTTATTATTAAAATTTAAAATGGAATCCAGAAAATAATGGAAAACAGAATTTGGTAAAGATAAAACCGTAAAACTCAATTAATTAGACAGGCTTTTTGATTAATAAAATTCAACAAAACTGAATTTGGAAATAAAACGGATTTAAGTGAACAATAGCTTTTAAAATGACATAGCGTTTGTGAATTCACAATTATGCTTAATTATGATTTTAAATGGGTTTAATATATCATGGAGCCTTGGAAAATAGTCTACTAATGTGTTTTATGGATTCTTGTCCGTGAAATGCGGCACTTCCGGTATTTTGCCGGTTAGTCGACGCGAGCAAAAAGTCGTCGACGATTTTTAAAAATCGACTAGTCGCGACAGCCCTAATCGAGATATCGATATTTTTTACCCAACCGTATCAACTAATGAGCTTTTTAGTTGCCAATGCTGATATCTTAGTGTAAAAGAATAATAAGGCTTATATTGTCCACTCTGCTCTCCATTTAATAATTTATTTGTAAATGTTTTGTAATAAATGTATAATTTTAGTAATAAATGCATAATTTCTGCAATTAAAAGATTTTCACGGTTAGTAAATATTAGAAAAATTAAGGAACAATGTGAAAAATAATTTGAACTTGATAAAATAAATCTGTAAAATAATATTTTTACTTAATTACCCTATTATAATATTTTTCACAAATTAAATTGTTAAATTATTAATAAAATTAAACGTAAACCAGCAGTGCACTCAGTAATCTGATAAATTTGTGCACACTGGAAATCACCCCCCCCCCCCCCCCAAAATACATAAAATAAAAAAATTATAAAACGGGTAACACCTATTTATAATCTACTACAAGTGAATATGATATGGATAACTTGAAATCAAGGATTTAAAGTTGCTTAGTCGACTCAACTCTCGTCTGTATCCAACTCACACAGTTTGCATCCTTCACGTCTCATAAAAAAGAAATGCAAACGAAGTTTGAATATGTGAAAGCACAAATGAAAAGCATGAATAATTAACTTGTTTCAGCCTAAAATTTATGGCTTGAGAAGACTTCGGAACAACATGTGGTTAAATAAACAGACAGTTTTAATGGCTGCATTTAAAACTGAACTATAACGCATGACTCATACGGACCATTTTATGGTACTTTGAGTTGTTTTATGAAATTGATAGCTTTTGATCACTTGATGCTCTGCTGCATGAAAAAGAACAGCATGCACAATCTTCAAAATCTCTTATGGTGTGTTGTACATGAGAATAATCACCAAATTTATATTTTTAGGTGAAAATTTAAACAAAAGACTCCAGCTAGTCAGAGCACTTCAAAACAGTGGTCTTTAACTGAATACAGAATCGAAGACATAATATAATCAATGTGGGCTTTGAATCTTTATCTACAGCTCTGCAGGGATCGAAACTTCACAACATCTGCAACAAAGCACAAACTCAACTGAGATTTCTAGACTCATCCACAAAACTAGAGTGCATGTAACTATTTTAAGGAGACCACAAAAGCACAACGACCCAAGAACAAAAAAGAATCCCGAAAAACAAACAGCAGCTATCATGAGCAGGACTGAAATGGAAGCAAGCAGAAGTCAAGGCCAAAATGTACAAAACAGCAGCATAGGAAAAGCTCCACACCCCCAAAATGCTGTAGCCACTGAAGATTCAAGCAGCTAACAACCCACAACCAGCTCACAAACGCGCTCTCTCTCTCTCTCGTGCCACACAACGGAGTGTGTGCGTGTTTGTGCGAGACAGAGAGAGAGGAAATATTTGCAGCTGTCTGCCTAGTGGTTAAAAGAACAATAGGAAATGTGTGTCCACTACAGAGATTCTCGAGAGAGGGACAGCAGAGGGGTGTGCATATGCCGTGGTGATTTTAGTTCACCGGGGGGCATTTGGGTGGGTGTGATGATCGCATTGTCCTTGAAAACACAGACGCTGCAGTCAGTTTCAACCAGGACTGAAACGGTTTTCCACCTCTCTTCGACTTCCCTCCCCACAAAGCACACAGACTCTCGTAGAAAGCGAGGAATGAACACACACACACACATTCCAGCTTGTATTGTGGCATGTCAGATCCTGTCTCTGCTCCACTGGCAGCTCAAAAAATAACTGGAAAAAACACTTCTCTTCCTTTCTCCTTATATGTCGCTTTTTCCTCTGCATTCCCTATGACATATGTCCTCATTCTTTCCCTAAGCATCTGATTGAAGTGTGTAACCAATGACTCATTCACATCTCAGACCGTTTCTCGCTGATGCATGCATCATCTAGACAACAAAGACTTCTGATACACTTTTCACAAAGTAAAACACAGAGGGGAGTGTCTAAATTATAATGTATTATAAAGCTCTCTGGCAATACTTCACTCTGATTGGTCGATCGCAATAATCTGTGGTTAAATATTTTTGCGTTTGTTGTGTTAGTTGCACATCTCTCATTTCACTCTGTGGTCTCTTTGCCCATTATAATTTTGGCTTAACCCATTATTTCACATCCATTAGTTTGTTTATTTAATAAGTATTTTGTATTACGTGCAGTAATGTACAGTGAATTAGTCGTTATTGGAAAATAAACCGCATTCAGGACGACAGAAGGACATGGGTTGTGCTTTATTTCACTATAACGTATAGTACCAATAGTACCAACGCAACTTTAAACGTTTTCGAGTATGATTATTAAACAAAATGTACACTCGTTAAAAAAAAGGGACTTTTGAAGTTGTAAAAACATTGTTGGAGTACATTTTTCAAGAAAAAACGTGGTTTAAATTTGATGTTTAATTCAATGCCATTTCTTTGAAAAATAAATTTGTATTCAAATGCTAATGAAACAGTGTACATGACTACAGACAAGTTTTCTTAATTTTTACATAAAATATTTTCAAACATAAAATCACCAGATAGAAGTGTTGTATCAAATGTTCGTGCTATGACATTTATTAAAAATGTCAAAAATAGAAGTTAAATGAAACATGCATGAGTGAATTGTTCACAATAAGCTTGTTAAGATTAGGGATGCAACGATACCATTTTTTCAGATGTAGAATTTCTATACTTCTGTGTGTTACTCTTTTGTGTGTTAAACACAATCTACTACATATAGATAACGTCATTTTAATGAAAAATAACAAATGAAAAAATATGTAATCATAATCTATGACAAAAATACTATTATAAACTTGGTTTATAATAAAGCAAAAGATACTCTAGAAAAATCATGGGTGCACAATTTTATAAAACTAGTGAAACATTTTTATTTACAAATAAGTGAATAAGTGTAGGACTAAATCTGGTGAAATTATACACATTGCTCTTTGAATTGTTGTAAAATACATTCATGAAAAAACAAGCAAATACATTTATATATAAATATATAAGCTACTATAAAATTAAAAGACATTTCTTTTAAATCTATAGCACAGTAATGAAGGCAGCAACATATGATAGATAGGACAGAACAAGAAAGACTGTTAATAATCTTTCATTGCGCAAAAGTATTATAATAAGACTCCAATATAGAGCAGCAGAAAGCGCTTATGCGCATCCCGTGCACAGAATGATGCGCTTGAAGCGACACGGAGTCACTGCGCGCAGCGCTCTGAGTCCGCATAGAAACGTTCAAAGTACAAAGGGAAGAGATATTGATGCGTAGTGTATTAAATCTGTGCGTACGTTTATTAATCCTTTTATTTTAACAGTTTTAAACCTCAGTAACTGTGCGCTCTTGAAGAGAGTTTGACTGTAGGAACCGAATGTGACACGCAGTTTGAACGCTGAATGGAGGATGACAGACAGCCACGGCAGAGAGAAGAGTTTACCAGAACTTGAATTTAAAGACTTAAATATTCCTCTGTACTACATTAAACTATGGAACAGCTTCAGAACACTTGAAATATAGTGCACAGAAACTTTATGGTGCTTTCTAATGTTTTTGTGCTTTCGTGGGGCTTAACAATAACACAGAATAGTATGCGCACAATATCGGATTTGGATCGGTCTCGTCTGACCGATACCCGATCCGCAGAAAATGTCCGTATCGGAGCCGATACCGATCCTGAGTATCGGATCGATGCATCCCTAGTTAAGATGCATTTAGTAAACCGATATGGCAAATTTCAATTTCATGCTGTAACATCATAACTGTAATGGCACATACAAGTGCAAACAAGACACCTTGCAAACAAGACACTATAAATACATACACACATGCATATATACACATATATACACACATATACATACATACATATACATACATATACATATAGACACACATACATACATACACACAAACACATATAGGGCTGGGCGATATATATCAAACACAATGATCATGTGCAACTTGTCAGTAAAGCCGGTTCCGTGATTAGCGGTAAATCTCCATCACCTGCTTTCAAATGGAGAGGCATTTAATGCACAGAACAGTAGTTCACTGACAAGCTGCACAATATCGAGTTCATTATCGCAGATGAATCGCCTTCGATAATGAACTCGATATTGCGTAGCTTGTCAGTGAACTAAGGTTCTGTGTATTAAATGCCTCTCCATTTGAAAGACACTGGATTTGCATTTTTTGAGTTTCGGACACAAATAGGCCTCCACAGGACACTACCAGCTGTGCAAGTTCTCGTCTTTTAAGGAGAAAACTGTCATGGGAGGACTCTCTAAATAGGTCTGACCTAGAACACCCTGAAACTTGGGCAAGAATCACATAAAATGATTTAACACCACAAGTACACTATATCTGCAGAGTTCAGCGTGCTGAACGATGCGTCAAAAACCCAGCATCATTGGCACAAAAAAACACATCTGGTCAAATGCCAGTCCGTAATAAGAAAGCGTGATTCATAGTGCACCAAAACCCCACCGAGACTGCCCTGAGCTCTGGCGGGATTACAGAGAAAGTGCCCCGTGTGACATCAACACATCATCTAAACCATTCGATTGTAGTCTCATAACTGACGGGGGGAGGAATGGCAGCATTAGACATAAGCCCGAGTCATTTAATTTGTCAGGTGCTTAACCATTTGCATCCTTTAATGGGATAGCAGAGGTATTAGACAGCTAAGCCACTAAGCATCCAGACTCTATAAACACCTTTGGGCTGAGGTAACACTTACAGCGAGATACAATATAACAGGACACATTTAAACATATTAAGGGCAAGTAAATAGATCTTGCTGTATAACAGACTGCAACTGCAGCAAGTGGTCAAATATGATCATCATATGCATGTGGGAGGCAATTCAGACAACAGCTGCCGACTTCTGCTCCAAATATGTGGATTATGGGAAGAAAAACATTATGCTAACTATAATGTGCCTTTATATAAAGAAACTTTGAGACAAAGTCAATACAGGTGTCTGAGTAGGACCCTTTAAATACACATACCAGTGTGAGAATAGACCTTTATCAGGGTAGCATCATATTTAATTTTTAACCGGAACAAAAACAATGCTGTGAGGGACAAAAGTATGGTGCGTTCAATAGATTGTACTGTTGTTTAACAAAACCAATCTGACCAAAATGAAAAAGCTCCATTAAAAAGTTGAGTTTGAAAGGGAGTCATGGAAATTAAGTGATCTAGGATTCTTATGCCACTGTCAAATCTATCCCTCTCACAGCCTTGTTTTCATCCGCGTTATATTCAATATGGCGTCTAACCTGACTAAGGTAGTACCATCTCGCCACACATCATGCTTGCTTCTGGTTTCCTGCTGACTCAGGCAATGCTGAAATGTAAAGAGCAACACCATCAGCACTGGCTTGGCTCCAGTCTAATGCTGTGAACTTTGGTACACACAGACAACTGATCCAAAACGGTGTTTGTTAAAGCCTCAAAGCGTTTGGGAAGGGTCTACTGACTTTTTCTGCACAGACACATCAATTAGTCATTATATATTATAGCCTTTATTTCTCACTCAGCCAGCTCACAGTCAGAGAGCAGAGACCCGGAAATGGGAGTGCTGGTGACGTAACGCTTTTTAAACATCAACCTGAGGCCGTTGCTGCAGGTAAAAGGTAACAAGGAGGGGCAGACCGTTCTTCTCTTCCTGTAATGACGTTGCCTGGAATTTGAAAACCTAAAGTATAGTGTTGTAACCACTGAGGAAAAGAGAAGGATGTGCTTTTTTTAAACCCTGCTTGGAAGAACTATTACTAGCACTGTTTCTCTCCACAAAGTTCTTTCCTTTGGAAGAACTGCAATAGAACAAGTGGTTAATTTTTTATTTTTTTGGCCAAATTGCTTTAACAGAAACAAATAATATATCAGGCCATTTTTGATAGAAATGGAAAAGTATTATCTTATGAACAATTTATGAGTACATGGATTTCCCTATACACTTGGAAGAATAACTCTGTTATTAAAGCAAGCCCCTCAGCTCCTACACAACTTGTAAAAAAGTCAGCAAAACTATAACTCTTTAGCAGTTATTACTCCCAAACTGGGTTAGATGGTATCAAAAACGCATTTGTCAAAAGCAAAACCTCTTGGAAACCTATGTTGCCTGTAATATGTTAAAGACTGGCTGGTTGGTTCTCAACAAATATAAGTATTAAAATAAGATAAGAGGTCCCAAGCAAGAATTTACCTGTCAGTTCTTTAATCGCCATTTAAGCTTCCACTGACAACCCATAATATTTTCATCAATTACTCTCCCTCAAGTTGTTTCAAACCTGTTTGACTTGGAATATAAAAGATATTTTGAGCAATATTTCAGTGTTTTGTACAATAGTAGTCAATGGTCACCAACATTCTTCAAAAACTATTTTGAGTTCTGCAGCAGAAACAAATCCATGCAGGTTTGGAAGGTCACGAGGGTGTGTAAATGACAATTTTCATTTTTGGGTGAACCATTCCTTCAAGCAAAAAGGCTGTAGCATATTGTGAAAACAGCCACTGTCCCAGCATGCAGTGAAGTGCCTTTTTGCTTGACTGGTTACTACTAAAAATTTGAAAACATATTCAAAAAGCTAGCAATATAATAAATCAAAAGTCTTGATCTGTAATTTGTCATTTTAACTTCATAAGCAGAAAATGTATACACTTATTGCCCAAGGTCCCAAATGCTCTTTTACAGTAAAGAAGCTCTCAGTAAATAAAATAATAATGAAATCTTTGTAAATTATTATGATTTAGTTATGATTTTTTAATTGAGGCATACTACAAAATAATGTTGAATTATGCACTGGTATGTCATGTAATTAACTGTATAATATTTTCATTTAAAAAAGCTAGAATTATTAAGTTTTTAATATTATACATGTTTCTAATATTAATTAGAAAAGGTCTTGAAATTGTTCTGCAAGATCTGTCATTTTTAGCTAAACTTCATATGCAAAAAATTGCACAATGCTCTAGCTCCAGATTTGTTCTTTTAGAGTTTAAAACTTGTTTTATACTACTACTACTACTACTAATAATAATAATAATTTCTTATTATAGCATCTTTGTAAGGTGCTACTCTGATTTATTTTCATAGTGATGCGCACTACAACACAATATTATTTTGCCCTGGTATGCCATGTTAACTGTATTTTGCATGCATGTTCGTAACAAATATTTAAACTGTTTTTAAAAACAGCGCTGTGTCCTTCCGCGTTTGAAAGACACACCCTGGTGTTAACATTAGAGCCGGTCATTACCGCGGTCAAACTATTTGGTTACCCGTCACTGAGTCGTTGTCTTCAAAGACACGTCCCGTCACCGTTTTTGACTCATTCTTCACTTATTCAGTTAGTAACGGGAGGATCGAGCCTCCTCTATGGGTGGGGGGCGTCTTAAATCGGGCGAGTGTACACTTGCACTGGTCTTTTCAGGTCAAGGTAAGCGAGGAGGAAAAATCCCAAACATTCCTGCTTTGAGCCTTTTAGTTTCTGCTCAGAGACAGATCATGAGCGGCACTGACTCATGCTGAGCGTCTCAGGCGGGTATTGAGGTAAATCACACACACACTCAGTGTGACCTGCTGCTTCACAGGGGTTGTGTGTAAATGAGAGTCACTGTTAACACACACACACACACACACACACACACACACAGGACCGCGCCTTTCCCTTCCCCCACCCACACACACCCTTGCACTAAAATACTAACTCAACAGGTTTCCAAACTTTTCTCGTAATTATTATTGCACATATCCGATGAGTTAAATGACAGAATTTCGCCCTCTTCTGGGAAAAAAACCCGGAGTCAAAGTCAAGTAAAGCTGAGAAACACACCTGTGTCTCCTCCGCTGTAGAAAGCGCACCTGTGAGGCTCAGTTCAGGTGAAGCAGTAACGTTAGCGGTCACGGCGATACTACATAAACATGTGAATCTCGACAGAATACACCCTGCAAAAATCATTTTAAACACCAATAAATTCATTCTCATTTGGAAATTGTGTTATTTTGATTACAATTAAATCCACTAGTTCATTAAGAGTCACTTGTATTTTTTTTTATTAATTACAAAACACGCTGGAAACTACATGTTGCAACATTTTATATTCTCCAGAAGCAATGCTTTAGCATGACTTCCGCGAACTCAGGTGTGTTCATGGGCCTTGACCTGAACATTTCACCCTCACTGCCATTTATTCACCCACAGATGCATTAGTATACGGTTTAAAATACACACATAAATCATTTCGATAACACCTACAATTACATCAAAATATATTACAGTACGCGAGAAAAAACCCGGAGGAAATCCCCCTGATGTCTATAAACCATTGAAATAGTCACATTATTAGACATGAAGCATTGACGCCTATCTAAATGTAAATCAGTTTCTGGATTAATTCGTAGAAATTATGCCTTGGACATGAACAATTAATACAAGAGCACAGTCATATTTACTTATGCACATAAAGCAAGAGAGTTCCCAAAACCAAGAACTTTATCCGCTCTATTTATCCTGAATATCTGCAACAAGGTTGCAAAGCTCCGCTCCCAGTTATTCTCTCACAAAGCCTGCATTACAGAGTAAAGAAAAGACTACGCACACGATTTACAGATGAACTTTGAGGAATTTCAGGGAAACAAGATACCTCCGTCCCAAAGATCCTCCTCAGGCTCGTGCCATTTCTATTAGCACGGCGGCTAACTCCACTAGCCTGCTAACATGGAGAGCTGGCTAACTTTGTTCTACTCCTCAATTACGAGGCCAAACAGGGAAAACCAGGAGACAACAAAGAGAGCTATCAGAACAAACAGAAGAGTTTTCATGGAGTCTACCTTTGTTTTTAGTTTCGTTAAAGTCCCGATGTGAGGTCGTGGCCTATCGAAACGGGCTTCTCTGTGGCCAGTTTCAGATTTTCCAAGCGGTAGGAAGTGATTGTAATTCCAAACGTTCGCTGCTCTATATTTGGGCGTTTCAGCCCCACGCTACGCCAGACGCATCTGCCCTATTTTATGAGCTCGCTTTCTAACGAGTGGCCTGTAACGCGACGAAACAAAACAAAGAAGAAACCTGAGATGAACAGATTTAAGCAGTCTTTTTAAAAACCCACCAATCGATCTCGCTCCCCTTGTTCACTCCTCTCTTCGCTCGTCGTCCCACCGTGAAGCGTCTGACCCCTCCCCTGTGGACTGGAGCAGGAGTTCAGCTCACCGACACCGCTTTGGGCGGGGACACGGCAGACTTTTCGATATGCAAGCAATATGAAAGAAAACCCCCTGCAATATTACACTGCAGAATTGTTCTTTAAATGTAAAAGCGCTTATTAAACGCATTTATTCGTCGTCGTGTGAATTATCAGACACCGCTGCATTGTAGTTGATATGCCACGAAACAACGACTTTTCGCTGCACCTGTGAACCTGCGATAGCCTACTTCATCACGGATTGATTGGGAATCTGATCTGAGAGAATCCCACCAAAATGGAATCGTTTACTTAGAACAAAAAGAATACTAGGCTATAAAGAATGTAGGTAAAATAAACATCAAAGGCTAAATAAAAATAAACCTTGCACTACACTTTTCTCACATAATTCAGTCATATTTATTAAAACACTTTTTTGTTTATTAATTATATTTTTAATTATTCTATCAAACTTATATTTAATTATTTCAGTTTTTATGTGTTAATTCCCTATTTTGCATATTTATCTCTATATTTTTTATTTCTGTTTATTTCAGTATGATTATATGAAAATCACATAAAACCTTTTAGCGTTCCCCGTTTAGTGTCCTCAGATTGCCAGGTTATGGTTCTCCAACGGGTTCAACCAGTGTAAATAGTGCTTCAAGTGTCTTTTTAATTTGTACCCTGCATGTGCAATGCGAAAAAAAGATCAGTTATTATCAATAAAGGGCGAGTGATGGCTAACTATTTAGCCTGATTTCAGATTTTGAATTTCATTATTCGTTTAAGTTTTTTTTCAAGATCAACTCTGAGGAATATGAGGTTGGTTCATTTACAGTTTTGAATTTAGTGGAGATTCTATTTATTCAGTTTGATGAGAATCTTGGTAGACTTATCACTACACAGAACTGACATTGCATTCAAAACATATGAATTATTAATGCCTTGGTCCATCTAAGTCCATCTCAGTTTGCACTTCATTTGCTCAGAAGACTTCCTGAGGTCACCAGATGGATATGTCACTTGAATGTTTGGAAAACAGACCTGATAGATTTTATAATTACAGTAATTACAACAAGAACTAACCATAAAGGTAAAGGCTGATGAAAGGTTATCTGCCATTTTTAGCCATGTCAGACAGAACAACAGATAATTCCCACAATATCACACAATTAGTAACAAATTAAAGTGATTATAGACATAACTCAGTAATTTATAGACTTACTATTGTTGTCAATATTAGTACTATAAATCTGAATTAAAAAGTTCAAATGTTATACTTACACACCTCCATCTCAATTCCTATATTTATCAGTTAGCTTGAATCAGACTGACTCATGATCTGTCACTGCTGGGTCAATGAAGCGTCAGTCATATCTAGTCAAAGTCATCTGTAACACTGAGTTCCCCACCCAGCGAATCAAGCTCAACGGATATTGAAAACTAACCTCAATGCAGCCAGTCAGGATGGGAGTTTGTGGATCCAAGTATGAGTCAGAGTCGCCCTACTATTAGCAAGTACAGGAGCACACAGTAGCTCCTGATAGGTTCATAGGTCAATTCTTGACCCTAGGGCACACAAAAATGTTCAGCAGCTACAGCACAGAGAATTCCACGTTTGTCCATGTGGTGTT
Organism: Barbus barbus; assembly: GCF_936440315.1. Taxonomy (NCBI): domain Eukaryota; kingdom Metazoa; phylum Chordata; class Actinopteri; order Cypriniformes; family Cyprinidae; genus Barbus; species Barbus barbus. Next base: position 12,627,033 of record NC_136735.1, on the reverse strand, counting down.
GCACACTGGTGTCAGGTCTCATGGTGCATTGTTAGCCAGCAGGCAGTTTGTTGCCAAAACTAGCCCCAGCAAGTTAGGGAGCAGTTCAAATACGAATCAGCAGAGGCTTATCAATTCTCAATTTCTGCTTAATTGCTTATCTTTTTGTTTCATTTTATTTTTACCTTATGCATCGGAAGGCATTTTTAAATAGATTATGCAGGATATGTATTGTTTTACGATATGTCTGAATACTGTATTTGTGATAAATTCAACCTTGGTGAGCATGCTTAGAACACTTCCTGATGTTTTCTCTGAATGCTCTCTCTGAATCTCTGATAATGTCAGGTTGGAATCCATGACCATTTCAAGGACTGACAAGACAAATAAGCAAATACCGGCAAAACAACAGAGACTTTCAAAGGACCTTATACTGGTTTGGAGCTCTCACGGATTCTTTTAACATTAAGTGGAGAATCTTGAACAAAGATTTGGAACCAGTTGTGCTAATATATCATTTCAATATGTACCACATTTCACATATTACGCAGCCTTTCTTGAAAAGGTCCTTGAAATACATCCTCATCGAATAGCAGGCCACCAATGAGGAGCTATATAGAAACAAGGCATTTTACTTTACATTGTCGCTTCTAATAAAGCTTCCTTTGGTAAAAATGCACCAACATATTTGTTTAGAACTGGATTGATGGATTTGTTTCTTAAAAATACAAAGCCTTTTACTTCACAAGACGTTAATTGATGGATTTGCAGATTATTGAGATATATTTATCAGCTGTTTGGACTCTCATTCTGACGGCACCCATTCACTGCAGAGGATTCACTGGTGAGCAAGTAATATAATGCTAAATTACCTCAAATCGGTTTAGATGATGAAACAAACTCATCTACATCTTGCATGGCTTGAGGGTGAGTACACTTTCAGCATTTTTTCCCCCATTTTGGGTAAACTATTTCTTTAAGACTGAGACATTAACTGGATAATTCTGGCAGGTGACAGATGCAAGATTTTTATCACAACATGAATACAAACTCAGCTACAAAGGCTGAAATGTATAGTTGCCAAAAGCCAGACAGATCTGATTAAAAGTGTTTCATTGAGCTGATGAGAAGAGAATGCAGGGAGGTTAGGATCAGCTGCAGAATGTTTATATTTGCCAAATGTGGCAGTGTATGAAGTAATTGATTAAACTCTGCATGGGGCACAAGATGACTCATGATATTGAGCAGAGCAAGTGAGTCAATAGAGAGCTGGTTAGGGTTCTTATGGCTCCATCTAGTGTTTACTAGTGGAAACTACAGCCCTTAAGGCTCTCAGCACTAAATTATAGTTTAGAATTGCCATCCAAGATATAGATTAGTTTGTTTTAGTTTGTCAGTGGAAGAGATTTGGAGGAATTTAGCATTTCATCACTTGCTTACCATCCAGGATCCTCTGCAGTGAATGGGTGCAGCCAGAATGAGAGTCCAAACAGTTAAAAATATCACAGTAATCCACAAGTATAAATCTGTTTAAGACTGCTTTTGCTTGTAATCTGTGCATGTTTCTCTCCTGATTCAGGCCAGACAACTTTTTCACTAGTGAATATTATGGATATGGAGCCGTATTTTAGCTGGAAGCAACGCTTTTAAGTTAAAAACACTTTAATGATGGATTTATTTATTACAAACAGCTATTCACTTTATTAGATGTTAATTGAAGGCTTGCAGTCATGTGGATTATTTGTGGATGATTGTGATGTTTTTATCAGCTGTTTGAACTCTCATTTTGATGGCACTGACAACACAGACACAAGTACTCTTTATTCGGATCTTCACCTTTTACACATGTAATAAGTGTATTTTTCTTTCCTTTAGCACCTGCATCACACAAAGAGGGTACAAGCTATCATGATCAAACATACAAAGCCTTAATGTCAACACACAAGAGGGAGCCAGATGGCCACAAGACTGAATTATTTGTTCAACCAGGCAGGACAGATGTAGGTCAGGAACTGCAAGTCCATTACATGTTTAAGCTTACCTGGTTGCTTCCTTGCGTTCGCTTGCTCTGCATCAAGTCTTTCATCACACAAAATGGTGGCACTTTACACAAAAAGAGTATTTTTTGCAACAGTGGTTACCAAAATGTTCTTGCAATAAGCATTTTTTATTTGCAAAAATATAATTTTTTTGACAGTTTTTAAAAATTGTCAAAAATATTTTTTTTATTAGCCTATGTAATCATGTTTTTATTGTATTTTATTGTGTTAGCTGTATTTGTTTTAGTTATTTTTTAACCTAATCAAAATAACCCAACTGTAGTTTGATTGAGCTTAATTAGAATGCACAATGAAAAAATGGAGTTATCTGTTTTTGCAAATGAACTCTTCAAATGTAAAATAAATGTATCTATATTAAATAAACAAACATTTTTTTTTTACAGACAAAATGTATATCAATGGGTTGCAAATTTACCTTAAAACAAGATGCCACTCAGTAGAGACTTTTTGATTATTTATTCGGCTATTATTATTTTTTCTTAAAATAACTTACATCAGGGTTGCATTGTTGAATTTAATTAATGCAATCAATACTACAATTTAGGTAAAAAGCGACAAATTGGAAATACTGTAAAACAAAATAACGGAAAAGGATACAATTAGGCTATTTGAATATCATTATGTCAAGGGTAAACTATAACATTTCTTCATGTATATATTGTTTCATACATAGATATGTGTGTATATATATCTATGGTTTCATCTATCTAAATATATATTTATTAAAATAATTACAATAACTGGTCAATAAATAGGTAATAGTAGTAACTAAACAGTAGTAACTGTTGTCGTTCACTTTGGCCAATTGCCAGGCTCATGAACGCGCATACGCGTGCACAGGTTTAGTAGCCTACTGTTCACCACGAAACGGGATTTTACAGCGCTTCATCAATCCCGTCATTCAGTGCGACAGAAGACTGATGTGAGTAGATGTCTATATGCAAATAGAGTCATTTTCTATGAAGAAACAATTTAAATTTAGAATACCTGACTCATGCCCATAGATTTACTATTGCTCAAGCTTGGAATGGAAATGTAGTCAAATCCATTTGCTTTAGATAGTTTTAATTTAATTCGATCTGACGCTCTTTTAGCATTATATCGGATATCGCCTGTATCTGTTATATCTTTTAAATTATGCATAAAAACGGTGGACGAGTAAAACTGTTCTTGTTAGAGAGATTAGTGCTCGCAGACAGGGTAATCTGGATTAGAGCGCGCGCATGTGTGCCATCAGTGATCAACTTCAGTTTTACCCTATGTCACATTTCAAGAAATCTAGACACTGATGCAGCACGTCTGAACTGCTAAATCACACTTATGTAAGGGATACTGAACAGACAGCCGGTCATTATAACAAGAAAAAACCTCTACATCCGGGTTATCCAAGACCCTCTCTCTTTACATCAGGGTCCTGATAACCCTCTCAGAGTTTATTTCGCAATATCTGTATGCACATTTTTCCTACTTGTGAAATAAACATAGACATAAACTATTGATTTGAGTTGAAATTACGCATTTCTTTTTCCCCCCGTATATTTTCTATTACATTAGGCTATTAATAGCCTAAATAATAATAATAACACCTTTAAACTAGTACTACCTCTACTGCTAATGTTGTTGCTGTATTGTTCTGCCATTCAAATTGCTTTATAAATTCACTTCCTCCTCGTTTTTCGTTTTCTTGTTTTGATTGGACACTGACTGGGAATTCCCATGCCTCCAGCAATCTATCAATATTTTATTCTTGCCATAGATTTCTTGTCCTTCCAGCTGTTTGTATTATTAGCCTACTGTCAGTATTCCCCGTGATCCCGAGATGATGCTACTGTAGTTTGCGTTGCAAGATAAATGTCCAGTTTAGGGGTGATTTTGCAAAAAATAGTTGGTCGTTGCTCAGTGCTGCGACTGACCAATCAGAATCAAGGGTGGTAGGGAATTTATACCCTTGAATAATAATTTTATTGATTAAATTGAATTGCACCTGTAAAATGTGACTGTCTGTCTCTTCTTGCAGTTTTACATAACCCTCAGACACAGTTTTAGAGGGTGAGAATTTTAGGGATAGGCCTACAAACTAAAAGGATAGTGGCATACAAAGATGCTGATGAATATGATCACACATATAGCTCAGAAGTAATACATTCCATGCAAACTTCTTAAATGTTCTGTCATGTTGTTTTCAACAGCAGATCTATAGCTCCATCTCTTGAGAGGAACATGCACAATTCAGTCCAAATACGTGGAAAACGTTATCTCTGCCTCCATTTAACCGACCTGCATAGTTTCTTTCTGGTCAAATATGAGCAAGCCTTAATACAAACAAGAGAAGTCGGTCAGCGTTTAGGATGATGCATTCAAGATTAAAATTAATTTAACAACATATAGTGGCAAGCATATACAGTGCACTTTCCTACACAAGTGGATAGTTCTAGAAGTGTTCCTGACCCTGACGGTGCGCAAAGGATGCTGGGATGCAAGGGATCATCTGGGATGGGGGTGAGATACAAGCTGACTCTGGCTACAGGACTGCTGGAGTGCTTGGGTTTTGCTGGAGTCGTGTTTGGTTGGGCGTCTCTCGTGTTTGTCCTAAAGACAGATGGCTACTTCAGCGATTTGTGCATCAATGCGACAGACGCTAGTGCAGAACTTGGCACAGGTGAGGTCATTTACAACAGTGGCTTTTAATGTGTTAGATGGTTCACTTCATTTTATGCTTTTTTATTTTGGTCTGTGTCTACCTGCTTATCTGTTTTTCTCTTTAGATTGCAGTCTGCAAGATGAGAAATTCTCATTGGTTTTTACCGTGGCCTCCTTCATGAACAACTTTCTCACTCTGCCCAACGGATTCATCTACGACCATTTTGGCACGATGGCAACGCGATTTTTGGCTATGTGAGTTAGTCCCTCGTAGGATGTAAAGCAGAGGTCAGGCAAGAATTAACAGAACTGCTGTGTCTCTCTGCGGTAGAGTCAAGATGTGTATCTGATTGTGTGTGGCGTGTGCTTTAAGCAGATAGTAGAAATCAACGTGGGCGTTTGACTGGGCTCCAAAAACAGGGTTTTGTCCATTAAGTAAAAACAGTCCCTAAGTACAATTTGTTGAGACTTCCAGAATTGTTGCAAATGTAAGCTGTTGTGCAATGTTAGGTACCATTCGTTCTATACAAAAATGTACATTTATAAAAAGGAAAAGACTGGACCATCACAATAATATTTGAACAGTTATGGTTAGGGTAATTGATTTTTAATTCAATTTGATTTATACCAGTTGTATAATCATTGTTTTGTAGATTTCTTTATACCACCGGCACTCTTATTGTGGCATTGTCCAATAAAGGTAAAGACAGACTGATTTTTTTTTTTTATTAATAATCACATCACACACATCATGGGCATATTTTATATGATTTATTTCCCTCTCTTTTCATTGAAACAGCTCTCTCTATCTTGCTTTTTCCTGCTTTGTCCTTCATTGCTGTGGGAGGTATTTTATTTCTAATGACAAATATGCAGGTATGTTCATGAATGATTATATTTCATACATGCAGTATCAAGGGTATGATCAATTGCTTGCATTACTTGTCCTCATTTCAGGTTGGGAACCTTTTCGGCTCTCATAGATCGACAATTATTACAGTCTATAATGGGGCCTTTGACTCTTCGTCAGTTATCTTTCTTATCATCAAGGTAAGAAGTACACACACTCACACAAATAAAAATGCATTTAATAGTCCTATATTCAAGTTTATCCTCAGTGATAAAAACGAGTTCATCAGCTGTTTATCATACTGCAATCTATAATACCCTGTATAACCATTTTTGAAGGTGCTCTATGAGAGAGGGGTTTCTCTTCGCTCCTCATTTCTCTTCCTCTCAGCCTGTAATCTCATTCATCTCCTCCGGACTCTTTTCCTTATGCCAAAATCACACATTCCCTATCCCATCCCAGATGACTACAAATATGGGTGAGTGAAACGATAAGCTAAGTATAAGTTGAATAAACAACAGTTAAAAGGTTTTGGGTAAGAAATTAATTACTTTATTCAGGATGCATTATATTGATCAGAAGGGACACTAAAATTTTTACATTGTTACAAAAGACTTCTATTTTAAATACATGCAGTTCTTTTAAACTTTTTATTCATCAAATAATTAAAAAAGTATAATGGTTTCCACAAAAGCATGGACAAGCAGGACAACTGTTTTGAACATTGATAATAATAGGAAAATTTTATGAGCAGTAAATCAGCATATTAGATTGATTTCTGAAGGATCGTGTGACACTGAAGACTGGGGTGATGCTGAAAATTCATGCTCTTATCCATATTAATTCAAATGCAAATTGTTATTTACAGGATGAGCTGTGCTAAATCACATAGCTACAACGTTGAACAGTATGAGGGAGAGCAAGACCTGAGTTCGGACAGAGGCAGAGGTGTAGCTGATGAGTCACTGGCGACAACAGACAACTCTGAGAAAGGTGCTGCTTGGCCAGCATAGGTCTCCCTTTGGTAGACACTGCATGGTTATGGAAACGTTTCTTGTCAATGAATGGTTCAAATAAACTGACTGAAATAAAGTTTCTTCTTTTATTTAATTTTTTCCTATAGACAGTTTTAGGAGCTGTGTTCTATCCTGGTTCTTCCTGTGGCACCTCATATGGCTGTCAGTCATGCAGCTGCGGCATTATTTCTTCATTGGAACTCTGAATCCAATGCTCAACAGACTGGCCAACCAAGACCCAGACACTGGTAAACAAATTTTCTCACTTCTATGATGCATTTCAGTGAATTTTGTGAAATCTTTGTTTGTGTTAGGAGTCTCTCAGTTCATAAAATGAACTTGAATGTGAATTACAGGAGGAGGAATTGACTGAATTCAAAGACATTTAACGCTATCACACATTAGACTTAATTTAAAGCACTCTGGGTAAAGAAGAGATTTTGCACTATGGCCCATAAACATATATATTTTAATATATTAAATATATCGTATATGTATAGATAGATAGATTTCAATTATAGAATTAATATATTAAATGTAGATCAATTAAATAAAAAAAATCTGTGAATAACATTTCCAGAATTGATTATTAATATAATATTATATTTCTATATACCATATGGTGTGTGTATGACAGATTTTTACACTTTTACACTTAAAACATGAAATCCATTCCATTTTAATTCGACTCCCTTAAATAAATAGTAAAAAAACCTAGTTACAGTTCTGCATCCTCTTTGCTATACCAGTCAAAATTCAGGAATGGAAATGGATTTTCACTTGTCAATGCAGTTCTGATTGGCAACACCCGTAGGATAATTTTCAAATGCCTTACTGTGACAGCAGCAGAGGTTATAGAGTTTGACTGAGGCTTCTTTTTCTCTTTTTCATTCTCAGTGAGTGAGTACACCAATGCGTTTGCTTTCACCCAGCTCTGTGGAGTTCTCTGTGCTCCCTGGAATGGACTGCTAATGGACAGACACAAAAGAAAACCCCTAGATCCAGGTCAGTTGAAAGAGAAATGTGAAGGTCTCTTTTCTGATAACACACCTTTACCATTTTTCTTTCTCATTCCCACCCTGTATTTTTTGTAGGTGTGTCAGAACGGGAAGCAGACCTGCGCTCGTCCATTCTGTCTCTCCTCCTCACCTCTCTGCAGTGCCTGTTGTTCTCCATCTGTGCAAGCGTTCCGTTCCTCCCTCTCCAGTACGTCACATTCATCCTTCAGGTCCTTAACCGCTCTTTTCTGTACGGAGGGAATGCTGCATTCATCAGCATAGCGTAAGTAAATCGGGTGATAGAAATATCTCGATTGTCACTAGACTGGAATCTTTACTTCCAAGTGAGTGCAATGAATCTGAATTCCAACAGGTTTCCTGCCCGTCATTTTGGAAAGCTCTATGGTCTAGTGATGTCCCTATCAGCTGTGGTCTCATTGCTGCAGTATCCCTGCTTCGCCCTCAACAAAGTTCTTGGAGGAGACCCCTTCTATGTAAATCTATGATTCCCATTCCACTGTTTCAACTACAAAGAGCTCATATACATACAGCGGCCCCAAAAGTTTGTGTACACTTGAAATTGCATGAAAGTCATTGAATTATATCACAAAAAACCAAACCAAGTGACATTTATTTAAAAAAAAATATAGCACAAGCACACTTTTCAAGCAAGGGCATTTTTACAAAAAGAGGTTTTAAGAGATAAAACAATATACTGAGATACAAAAAGTAATCGACACTTTCTAGTTCACAAATGTTAGTAGAACATTAGTTAGTAATGTTATAGTAGTAGTCTGAGAAAAGGTCTAGCATTATTTCTTTGCAAATTGAGCTTCATTTGATATTTTGTTATCTAATTTAATGAAATTCATACATTTTAAGTGTGTCCATTTGAGGTTTCAATACTTTTGGGGCCACTAGATGTTGATTCCCATGGAAGCCCATTTCTGCTAAAAAATCATGGTTTGGTAAATCATAAAAGCCAAAATTATATAAAGTAAGAATTATGGGATAAAAAGTCAAAACTGACATAAAAAGGTGAAATGATGTGATAAAAATTGTGATATAAAATGTCAATTTTTCTGACATAATTATTATCAGAATCCTTGACTTTTTGCTTCAATGATTCTTGTGTCATATTTATGACTTTTAGTTCATAATCTCATCTTTTATCTCATAATTACGACATAGTATCTCATAATTTTGACTAATTATGGCATGTTTTTGTTTTAAGTCAAACATGCTGTGGACATAAAAAGTTATAGTTCTAATAAAAAAAATTATTACATATGTGGCAGAAATGTTCTTCCAAACTATACCTGCAACACGATTATATGGTTAAATGCTATATACTAAAACTATATAAATACTAAAAAAGCCTATAAAAGTGAGTTTTTCACATCAAACATAAAAAAACATGAAATATTTCTCCATATCAGTTTCCAGGAGCATTTGATTAAATATTCAGTTAGTTTTAATTCCTTGTGTGTAAATTGACCATAATCATTAACTTGTTTTTCACAGCTTTTACTGTAAATAGTAAATTCTACTGTATTTCTGTGTTTCTGTAGGCGAACATCATCTTGACTGTCCCGACTCTACTGGCCTTCATTCATCCTGTCTATGTGTTTCTTCACTGCAGAGAGCTGGCTAAACAGCGAGAGAATTCACAGAGTATTTTAGAAGCCTCTATACTGGAAACATCAATGTATTAATTTAAATCTATAGACATACTTGATTAATGCATACACTTATGCAAATCTAGCTAGGCCTTAGCTTTTGTAACTGACAAAGGGAACATTAATAAGCATTGTGATTCTTATTTATTCAATGCAGTGTTTTACCACCATTGTATTTTAGAGCTTTAAATACTTGAAAATAAGAGTTAACAGTCAGCAATTAAATTAAGTCCATTTAATTTAATCGTTATTGAATATTTACAATCTTTATGAGTACAGAAATAATCAAAATATCAAAGTTTTTTTTTTTATAGTTCACTGTTGGCAAGAACTGATATTTAGATAAAAACATTTGTTTGAACGTAATGATTAAGTAGCAAGGGTAGATCACAAATACAGATCTTTACACAGGATCTCCAGACTCTTCCAGAGTTGTAGGATGTCCAGTTTTGCATGTTAATATCCTGTTCCCACAGGGAAAGCATTAACAGTCCTAAAAGCATCATACAGGGACTCTATGATTTATATCTGGCACTGCAGTCCACAATGCCCATTTACATCATACAGTTTTCAGTAGTTATTAATGTCCATTCAGGAGTTATAGCATGTTTTATAAATAATGTGGGCTACAACTATGTATCCTTACAATTCTGACCATATGTGGAAACATGGAACATTCCTTAAAGGACTTAATATACATTTAATTTCAGACAAAAATGGTATAAGAAACACACTTTTCCTCTTTGTCATAAAAACAAGCAAATGTGTGAAATAAAGATCCCTGTATGAAGAAAGAGCATGGTTTAAATAATTATATAAAAGGTAGTTAAAGCAGACGCATAGTATTTCACTCTTCACATTAGGAGTTGGCAAGCCGGTTGTTCTCTCCCTTTTTCATGAGTCTTCTATGTTAGCGAGACATCATTCGGACAAACTCTGTAGAGCATAAGGTGAAAAACAGGTTAGTTAGAGATGAACAGATAGCTTCCGTTCCAATTTATGAGCAGAAATATCCAAGTATTATAGTGTATGTATATGTATATATTAGTGCTGTCAAACGATTAATCGCATACAAAATAAGTTTTTGTTTGCATAATATGTGTGTCCTGTGTTTATTATGTATACATGAATGCACACATATACAGAATATATTTACATGTTTATTTATATTCATATAATTTATATTATAAATAAATTTAATATATAAACAACATTTTTCTGAAATATATACAGGCAAGTGTGTGTTTCTATATATATAAATATACTCAGTACACATTGTAAACAAAAAAACTTTTATTTTGGATGTGATTAATTGTTTGACAGCACTAATATATAGGAAGGACATGGTCAGCAACAATACTGAGGTTGGCTGTGGCAAAAATATGCCAAGAAAATGTTACCCATGATATTACGCCAGCACCACCAACCTGAACAGTTGATACAAAGCAAGATGGATCCATGTTTTCATGTTGTTTATGCCAAATTCTTACCCTACCATCTGAATGGCCAAGTAGAAATCAAGACCCATCAGACCAGGCAACCTTTTTCCAGTCAACTATTATTCGATCTTGGTGAGCCTGTGCGAACTGTAGCCTCAGTTTCCTGTTCTCAGCTGACAGGAGTGGCACACAATGGGGTCTTCTGCTGCTGTAGCCTATTTGCTTCAAGGTTCATCATGTTGTGTGATTAGAGATGCTTTTCTGCATACCTCAGTAACGTGAGGTTATGAGTTGCTTTTCTATCAGCTTGAACCAGTCTGGCCATTCTTCTCTGACCTCTGGCATCAACAAGGCATTTTCACCGGCAGAACTTCCACTGAATGGATATTTTGTCTTTTTCTGACCATTCTTTGTAAGCCCTATGATGGAAAATCCCAGTAGATCAGCAGTTACTCAGGCCAGTCCGTTTGACACCAACAACCATGCCACGATCAAAGTCAAATTACCTTTCTTCCCCATTCTGATGCTCGGTTTGAACTTTAGCAGATCATCTTGACCATGTCATCCCTAAATGCACTTAGTTGCTGCTATGTGATTGGCTAATTAGAAATTTGCATTAACAAGCAGTTGAACAGGTGTACCTAATAGACTGGAAGGTGCTTGTATATGAATAAAGGCTACATATAATGGTTTTCCAAAATGCACATGCAAGAATCAAAATTCAAGAACCCGTGGAGCACAAAATATAACTCTAACCTTCAAAGTCAACCTGCCCGTCTCCATTGAGGTCAACATCCCTGAGGATCTCATCAATCTCCCTGTGGTTGAGCTGCTCTCCCATCAGCTTCTTCATGGCTTCCCTAAGTTCAGCCAGACTGATCTGACCATCGCCATCAGAGTCAAACTGAGAAAAAAAGATCAATTAAAAGGGGTGTGACTTCAGAAAATTTAGGAATACAATACACCTGTCAGTAGCACGGAACACCAACCTCTCTAAAAGCATCTCTCAGTTCTTTCACTCCAATCATGTCTGCTGTCTCAGCCAGCATCTTTGGGCCCATCAGGTCTACAAAGTCCTCAAAATCCACTCTACCACCACCTAGTGAACAAACAAACAATCATGTAAGAAGTATCATTAATACACCGCAAATATATATGCTGCCAACTGAGATAATGAAGTATAATGACAACAACAAGGTTGGCACTCACAGATCTGCTGACTGAGTTCAATCAGCTCCATTTCTGTGGGCATGTAGCCCATCGTCCTCATGCACTCGCCCAGATCCTTACAGCTAATGAAGCCATCCTTGTCTTTGTCAAATTCCCGGAAGGCTTCTTTCAACTCTGAAGGCAGGGAAAGAATGAGAGAGTTTGTTGACATTGATGTGTAATCTGTTTGTCCAGTAAGAGGATTTTGAAGGATAAAGGTACGGTGATCACTCATATCATTTGTTGGAGGAGTAGTTCCTCCAAAACTACTCACACTTATGCAATTGCAAAGCAGTAGCTAATGCTTTCCATAGAACACAAAAGGAAACAATTAAATTATGAAATGAGCAGTATCTATCAAGCTAAAAAAAAACACTGTTCAAAAGTATCATATAAGTGCTCCATATGTCTTCTGAAGCCATACTAATACTGTGTCAGGAACAGACTTGAATTCAGATGATATTTTTTGAATATGGTGAAATGTGAATAAGAGCTGTGAAACATTCTTTGAATTTCTCATTTTGTGTTCCACAGAAGAAAGAAAAATATACATGAGCGTAAGTCAATTATTTGCATTATTTGGTTGAATTATTATATTAAATTTATCTTATCAAGGGATTTAGAGGAGACTGAAGGTAGATTCGTTTAAACTGAGAGAGGTAATGGCAAGAATCCATGTTGATGTGGGAGAGAAGTCGATCAGGGAAGGAATCATATTACTTTGGATGGTGGGAGAGTTTAACGCTCTTAATGATAAAGCATATCAGTGATGTTGGATATCTCTGTACCTTCAATTTCCTCTGGCCGTAGATCTCTGTCCTGCAGTGAGTACAGATTTTAAAGAGACATACAGAGACAAACTATTAGGACAGACACACAGATATGTAGACAGGTGCATACATACAAAACACAGAAAAATGTGCATTATAATTACAATACAAATATGACATTAAAATAATTTAAATAAATAACAATATAGTATAATTATAACAAAATATAAATAATAATATTAATAATTCAATTGAATAATTTTTGTAACTGGTTTAGTCATCCAATCATCACATGGTTAGAAAAACTGGTTCGAAAGTGTGGGAATCCTGTATTATAATCTTTCCTGTAATCTGCTTTGCACTCAGACTGTACTTGTTGAACTGTCACTCAAAGTACATTGTACCAGCGAGCCTCACACACACCTGTCAGTATCACTGGGGGCGACCATCTGCACGAAGTGCCTGCACGTAAAATATGACATGGGCGTGCCCCCCCCCCCCCGCCCCCCAAAACAAAACAAACATCCACAAAATGTATTTATAAACTCTGTTTTGGGGTTAATCACTGTTTCACCTACAGTACAACACATACTGTACAACATACTACTTACAAATGTAAAGGAATAGTTCACTCAAAAATGAAAATTGGCTGAAAATGTACTTAGACTCAGGCCATCCAAGATTTAGATGAGTTTGTTTCTTTATCTGGATTTGGAATAATTTGGCATCACTTGCTCACCAGTGAATAAAACATCACAATAATCCACAATACTCCTTCCATCAATTAATGTCTTGTGAAAAGCTGTGTGTTTGCATTTTAAAAATCCATTTTTTTCACTTCACAAGATGTTAATTGATGGATTTGAGATGTGTGAATTACTTGTGGATTATTGTGATGTTTTTATCAACTGTTTGGACTGATCCATTGGTGAGCAAGTGATTTAATGTTACATTTCTCCAGATCTGTTCAGATGAAGAAACAAACTCATCTACATCTTGGACAGCTTGAGGATGAGTACACTTGCAACAAATTTTCCTTTTTGGGTGAACTATTCCTTTAATGAACTTAGAATATAATCATGGACTTTATGGATTTAATATTTTCCTTAATAATATCGAGGCCCTGAAGGAAAACTAACTGAGAACCACAGTGCTATGATATTATGGATTATATTGTAAGTTATCTAAGGATAGAAAAGCACACACATGGGATTGTGGGTTGTCAGATATTCATGTTTGTGGAAATGCAGAAACTCAGTCATTAAAATATTATCAACATAACTCCAAGTAAAAAAGAACAAGCAGAGCAATGAAATCTCAAATGAATCAACATTTATACATTACATAAGTAAAATGATAACAAATGGTAGAGTGATCTGGATTTTGATCTGATTGACTGAGCCTGTGTTTTGGCAGTGGCCAGTCAGAACATATTCACACAGCTGGGGAGTATTTAGGCTGATTACTACCGTGAATTGGCAAGCATGATGCAAGCAGCAGTAGGATAAAGTCACTATGGTGAACAGATTACAAGAGTCCAGGTTGCCAGGCAACAAATGGAGTTGAATGGAGTTCACATATCTTTTTTTTTGTTGTTGTGAAAATCAGGTGTACTCACCCATACAATATATAGTTTTTATGTAGTCTGTTCAACATGCACCCTGGAGCCTCAATAAGTGCTGCACTACTAAGCAGATACACAGATAGTGATATTATCTGGTGAAAAAGGCTTTAGATAAATATGTCACAAACCAAACAATTTCAGGGAATTTTCCATCTGTTTTGTCTTTGCACCAGTTTCTGCAGCTTACACCCTAATTTTCTATCCACACAAAAATAATTCTGGGATTATCAGACAGATGTAGACATTGATATGAAACATTAAGCTACTATGAAACTACACACTTGTACACTTCTTCTCTTTTCGACTACATTCACCAGTCTAAGATTCTGATCACACTGCCAATTGTAGGTGAAAAATCTTCACCTCTCTTTGAAAAAACATACAATGATTGTCTTTTTTTTTTCTGCAGAGAGAGGTTTTACCAAGATTCTCCCATGAGTAAAAAAAGAACATTATACTAATGGCATATATAAATCACAATTGACAGCAGAAGGATATTACACTGTCTCAGTCGCAACGATCAGTACTCTAGAATCTACAGGAACTTAATTTACAATTTTAAAAACTACTAATTTCTTCATTCACCCCAAACCACTTCACTAGGTAATATTATATTATACTATATAATTGCCGATCTGGTGCACACTTGAGAGTAATTAGGTTGTAGAAATGCATTCATGGCAGGTTGTGCATTCATATCTGTTATGAACACTTTAATGTGAATTGTTAGTTTTAAATGCATTTGAATGTAAGCATCCTTACAAATCTGCATGAAGGACTTGGCAACATAAAAAATGACTTGGTATTGACTCACAAAGAACAATGTGGCACAGCATGCCACATTGATGGGACATTATGAAAGTAATGGGGGCTCAAGGGAGGATTTGACTGAAGATGGATAAGACAGAAAATGATCATCTGATTCCCTGATGGAAATTCTGACACCGATGCACCGATGCATTGTCTAAAAAAGGTGTGTTTGTAAGTGTGTGTGTACATACGAGTTGAGCCTGAGCGAAGCTTTGGCGGAGAAAGACGCAGGCTGGGCCCACGATGTTGTGTAGCATGGTACAGTTCTGAACCAGAGCACATATCGGCTCTTCAAACTGCTGGCCCAACTCTTCATCATCCTCATACTCAGCTGCCGCATCACCGCTGCCTCCTAACATGGCGGATGCCAATGGCAGTCCACTGCCTTCCAGGGGCGGGACCCCCTTTGCAAGGAACCATTTCATTACGCACCAGACAAAATCACAGTCTGACAAGGTCTAATGCTGTTGTATGTGGTGCTGATGTCTATACTATAAATTACAAATATTATTTTATTGTAAAAATTTCATGGGAACCAAATCAGTTCTCGAAAAAAAAAAAAAGTTCAGTGGAACATGAAAGGAGGCGTTTAGCAGAATGTCCAAACCACTCTTTTCCATAATATTAAAAGTGGATGGGGACCGGGGACTGGCAAGCTTTAAAAAAGCACAATAAAAGCATCACAAAATTGCAATATATGTGACCCTGGACCACAAATCCAGTCATAAGCAGCACGGGTATATTTGTAGCAATAGCCAAAAATACTTTGTATGGGTCAAAATGATCGAGTTTTCTTTTATGCCAAAAATCATTAGGATATTAAGTAAAGATCACGTTCCATGAAGATATTTAGTTAATTTCCTTCCATAAATATATCAAAACTTAATTTTTGATTAGTAATATGCATTGCTAAGGATTTTCTCAATATTTTGATTTTTATTGTTTTTTTTTTTGCACCCTCAGATTCCAGATTGTCCTATCCTAACAAACCATACATCAATTGGAAAGCTTCATTATTCAGCCTTCAGACGATGTATAAATCTCGATTTCCAAAAATTGACTCTTATGACTGGTTTTGTGGTCCAGGGCCACATATTACAAATCTTCTGAAGCCATATTATTGCTTTGTGAGAGATAAAGAATGAAATTTGATTACTGGAAATCTTACAAATCCTGTTTAAAAGCCACCGTTACCATTCACTTTTATTGTAATAGAGCAGCTTGGACATTCTGCTATAAATATTATGTATAGTCATGTTTGGAATGACATGACTGTGAAAATATTTATAATTTATCATTATATATAGTACTGTTCAAAAGGTTGGGGTCAGTAAGGATTGTAATTTTAAATAATTAAATAATTGTTCAGTAATTAATAATTTTCTTCAGTGCGAATGCATTAATTTGACCAAAAACTACATGTAAATACATTTATAACGTTACAAAAATTAAAAAATTCTATTTTAAATAAATATTTTGAACTTTTAAAGAATTCTGAAAAAAGTATCCCTGTTTACACAAAATATTAAGCAGTACAACTGTTTATAGCATAGATAATAATAAAAACATTCAGCATATTTGAATGATTTCTGAAGGATCATGTGACAGTGAAAACTGTGGTATGACTAGTGAAAATTCAGCTTTATCACAGGAATAATTTGTAAAATAAGGTAAAGTAAGTTTTTTTTAAATATTATTATTTATTATAATTTTAAATTATAATAATATTTCCAAATAATAGTTTTTACTGTATTTTTGATCAGATACATGTTCCTTTATCTTTGTACATTACAAATACTGCAACTTAATTCACACACTTCATTTCAATAGATGAACTTATCGCACCATTATACTTTCTGCAAAAGGCCAAGTAAGTATGAATAGTTTCAAGTAATTTTCTAAATCAGTCTCACTAATCTACATTTTATAAAATAGTCTTTTTAAAAACAAATTTAAAAACTGATATCTTACCTTCTTCATGCTGTTTCTTTTAGATGGCTTCGCTCCCATCATTTGTATTTCTCTAATTCTCACTGCTCCAACTCTTTCTTGTCATGTCTGTCCCTCCCTCTGTCCCTCCCCTTCCCTCTTTATCACTCACTCTTGGTTCCTGTCCTCAGATTATTACATAAACTTTGCGACACACTGTCGTCAGAATATCCCAAGAGGGGGCGGAGTTGCTTAAACAAGAGGTGATGGGTAGTGATGCTAATACCACCAAAAACAGTCACCGCATGCTTTGAGGAGAAGTGAGACCAATTCCTTCAGCCAGAAACGGCATTTCCAGGGTTTTCTGAGCACTATAATCTTGATGCTCTCGGACCTTGCATCTGCTGTCTGTTTTCTCTCTTTCTCTGCACATTTTTTCTTTTTCCATTTTCTCTCACAGCCTCATTTTGCCTTGAGACAGACTCTAATTGCACTTGTTCTACTGCAAGTGACTGGCATGGTACAAAATAGGAAGGGATGGAGGGATGAGGAGAGAAATGGAGAGAGAGCGAGAGCAAAGGGGTGGGAAAGGTCTGCATAATTCGCAACATTCCAGATTACATGGTGAGTGCAACGCAGCTGGCAGTGCTGATAAGGGAATGTAGGATTGTAGAGAGCAGGTGGTTTTTAGAAGGGTGATGAGCTGCAGTGTCAGGGGTCAGAGGTCAAAAGGGTCAGATGAGAGGATAGATGCCAAATCAGTATGAATGTCAGTGTAGAAAACAGGAAAATAGTGTATAAACAGGGAAATAATGTTATATAGCTTATTAGTTACAACATGTTATGGTATATAGCTACTATAGCTAATATATGATACTATATTGTGCTATATTATTAAATAGATCTATATTTACTATATTACTATATTATCTATTTTTGGTCCAATTTGCTTTAGGTGAAAGACTGTTATAAACAAACAAATAATAAATAAATATCAGAATGACAGCTATCCCCTGGCCCATCAACATGGTTGTTTGTTTTGCTCTAATAACTCCCAAAATATGATAGTCTGAGCACAGATCTAATTCTTGGTATTAGAGGGAGAAAAAACATTTTACAGTGGCTTGCAGAATTACTTTACAGTGTTATGATTAACATCAGTAATACTGGTGGAAATTAAATTATGTTTGTCTATAAGATTAGGTGGGTTTAAACATGCAGGTGAGTGCAAAACATGTTTTACAAGTAAGATGAGTTTTTGGTCCAGATCAAGGTATTACTGAGTTCAATCCCACATTCATGCAATATTACCATGTAATCTCTTTATTCCATACTAGGCTTTCTCTCACATTCTTTTTTTTATTTTTTTATACACAACTAAGATATTTTAAGATCAGTTAAAAGATAATTGTGCTTAAAAGCTCTTCAGGTAGAGACAAAGTTGGCATACACAGATAGAGATGTTGGGCAGTTTTATAATACAACAAAATATGGCATTTTAATGATATAAGATTTGTTAATGTAGACTTTACTAAATCTCCATATCACAAGAGGGCAGCATCAATTCAGTATGAATGATTTAAATATGAATAATTAATATTTTCTTTATATCTTTTAAATAAAAGAGGGATCTTAGACCATGCAGAATAAGCTAAAGCTAGAACTATATATTTTTCTTTCTTCAGATTTCTTTCTGTCTACCGTCAGCAGGTGTATTATGGATATATATATATAGCCACTAGGGGGAACCAAACAAGCATTTTTGATATTCTGTAATGTTTACAAAGCAGAATTTCATATTTTTCACAAGATGATTCTAAGATGAAAGAAAAAATAAATAAAATGAAATTAAGTTAAATTACATTTTAAATTAAATGAATACATTACCTTTTTTTATTATCCTGAAACCCTATTGTTCAATATAAAGGCTTATGTGTAAATGCTTAAAATGAGCTTACATAGGCTATTTAAATTTGGTGCATGTGCAAAACTAAATCTAAAATGATTTTATTTGCATTTTTAAATGGATGAGTTGGACCGGGGAGTGAGGGACAATGTGGAGACTGATGATGATAGTTTATGCTCTCAGTAACTAACCAATCACAACAAATATTCAAATATTAATTTTCTTCCAAAGATGCTGTCAAAAACGAAATTGAATTAGCTTCCTTTCTAACAATCATTATCAGAGGTAATATGTCAAGAAAATCAGGATCGATATTTATGAAAACCCTAAGGATATAACCAAGGATGTTGAATAAATGATGTTATTATTGTTTTCTTTGCTCACAAAAAGTATTGTCATAGCTTTGTAAAATTACTGTTGAAACACTCATGTCACATGGACTGTTTTACCAATGTCCTTGCTACGTTTCTGGACCTGGGAACATTGCAGTTGTGTTGCTGTCTACGGAAGATCACAGAGCTCACAGATTTGATCAAAAATATCAAAATTTAACAACCATTAAACAAGCACGTGAAAAGAGTTTATTTTCCTATAGTGCACAGGGCCAAAAGTGCCCCTAGGTTTCAAACAGCTTTTGTTTGCATACTTTTTCACTCTGCTACTGTTTGTCTGTGCCAGAGCTGACTAACATATCAAGAAGAGTTTATCTGTGCATGTGTTTTATGAACTTATGGTAATTGTCACGAATCCTACTGCAATAAAACCTACTGCAATCTTTGATAGTAGGAATGCAAATGTAGGAACTCCTTCAACACTGCTTATAAAGTGTCAAGTGCCGCCCATAATCTAGGAAAGAGACTACTTTGAGTAATATAAAATACACACCAGTTCTTATACTTCCATTTCTAGTTATAACTTTAATAGCTTATATAAAATGTAGAAAATAGTAATAATAAAGAGAGGGTGTGTCCAAACTTTTGACTAGCAAACAAACATTGAAGGGATGTAATCTGGCAAATGATAAGTAAATCCTATGAGGTTTCTTCTGAATTCTGTGGGTGAGGATTATAACCAAAATCACACACACCCAAACCTCAACTAAAAAGAAGAACATTTCAGGTATATATATTTATACAATTTTACAATTAAGATTCAAATATTTAATTATTTTTTAAAAGATGGATTTTTGAAAATCATTGAAAAACTCTTCCTTCCTGCATCACAGTTTAAAGACAAATGAATTTCAGCAAAAAGCATGATTATACATGATGCATGTGAGTTGAGTTTTCTTAAATGTGCTCTATAATGTTTTTAATTTTTGCATACAATTAGTCATTTAAAAATTGTTTAAACATTATATTAGCATATTATATAGGCTATTAGTATAGTATTGTAGTACAGTAGTATAGTAGGGAACTCATGCAGAGTTGCCTTGTTTTGACTTCAGCATTCCATTGGTACGTCACACCAGGTTTTCCCAATGTTCCCAGTTTTCCCACATTGACAATGGCCCTTACAGACAGCACACATAGACCCTGGAAAAAGTTCAGTATATGTTCTCTCCTTACTAGTGCAGAGAAGACCAAATGCTTGTGAATTATGATCCGACTAATATATTTTCATCAAATAACAACGGCAGCATTTTTTAGCATGCCTAATTGACTTCAGTCATTCATTTCTAAGTATCAGTTAGTCTGCTATTGTCATTCCCTCCATCTATCTGGAAACAACAGCTGTACACTTATATGCATCCATGTGCATATCTGCATGCATACAAGTCAAAGAGTCACTCGCTTGCCGTTAAAGCTCTGGTTCATCAAAGAGTGTGTCTTACTCTAAGCCTTAGACTTCGATCATCAGTGGACTAATCCATCTCTACATTCATAAATCAGCAGGGGTTTATCTGCTTAGCACACATTTCTCACTCTTAGACATCCATAAATGTACATTTAACAAGCTAGCGCTCACTCTCTGTATATCCTATTTACTCATACATGGACAGGCAGGCAGATTAGTGTCTTCCCATTGGAACACAACCTTACATTAAAACGTCACATTTTAAAGTGATAGTTCACCCAAAAATGAAAATCTGTCTTTATTTTACTCACCCTCAAATTCTTTCTTCTGCAAAACACAAGAGAATATCTTTTAAAGAACTATTTTTGTCCATACAATGAAAGTAAACGGGGTCTAAAATGACTTATGTAGGGAAAACCCCCTGAGACATTCTTCTGAATATCTACTTTTGTGTTCCACAGAATTCTCACTCATAATTGTTTTTCATATAATAAAAGATCAGCCGGCGATACTGTACAGAGCAGCTCCTAATTGGGTTACCCGTGGAGACCTGGTCTCTGATTGGTGGATTAAATTATCTATTGTAAAACAGCCAGACAACTGACCTACAGACGGTGAAATGTGGAGCATCTCGTTTCTGTTGATTCAAACAGCTTCTGTACTTGTTTATGTGTATATGTGTGGGCTATAGAGGAGAATTGGGTTGTCTGCTGTATATCGGTGGGCTGTCGATGGATTAAGGCCAAAACACAAGAGAAGAGACAAGCAACAGAGAGACACAGAAGTAGAGATAAAAAAGGATGTCAACCGAAAGCAGAATGATTGTGTGTCTGTCAGCACGTGATGTATCCTAGTCACACTTTTTAATTTGACAAAACCACAGCTTGATTACAAATGACACAATAAGTGATGTTTTCCTTGTTTGGCAGCATTTCCATGTGACCGGGAAACCTAAATTTAGGGAATTGGTGGAAAATAAAAATGGATGTGGCAGTTAATATTGATCTGATAAAGATATTTTCTTCTTCTGAATTGCAAATATGCATGCATCTTTTAAGCGGATCTACAGGATAAAGGTTCTTCATAGACATCAATGATTCCATGAAGGATCTTTAACATCCATAGATCCTTTTCAGTGCATAAAAAAGCTCTTTTATACTTGTTTGTCATCAATAGTTCATTTGTCCCCAGCCCTGTGTCTAATTGCTCCACACCTGTTTCCGTTCTTCCCTGTTGATTTCCCTGTGTTCATAGCGCTGGGTAAAATATGGGCAAACCCAGCGATTGGGTTGTTTTGAGCCAGCGGTTGGGTTACTACCCAGAAGTTTGGGATAAACATTTAACCCAACCGCTGGCTCAAAACAATCCTTCCCTTCTCAATCATTCTGACACATTGCAAAGGATAAAATTTAGTGTATTGTTATTACCTTCTTTTAAATTACAATCACACATTAACTTTTATGTTATTTTTGGGGTCTGAGAGACATCAAAATCTTTTTAAAAGCTTTTTAAAAGTTGTAATGTTTTTTTTTCTTTTTTTTAAAGTTTTGAAATAACTATTGTTATTGTTTATTAAGTCAGTCCTGTTTAAAGAATTTGAAGGTGGATGGATTTGGTCTTCATATTAATTTAGTGAAGAATAGTGAATTAGTTAAAATAAATAGATTTAATGGAAAGCTGTGCTAGTTTCATATCCTATGGGTTTGGGAAGGCAAGCTTTAAAGAATGAGGTGTGGTGAATAATAAATAATACATAATACTCATTCACCTTTTACTCCAGTACAGAGCCATAATCCTCTGAAAGCAGAGAGTTTGTCAGAAAATGATTATTATGATTGCTGCTGTGTGAAAGGGTTTAAGAATGAATAAACTACAGACTGGAAAGAGTAAATGTGAGAGGAGTGTAGATGAAGGGAACAATTCTGTGTTTCTATACAGATTTTTCAGCAATGGACAATGGTGACAAGTTATGTAATGTTATCTTCAGTGACAGTCTAATATCTGCATAACTCTCCTTCCTCCTGACCAGTTAAAATATTTGAGCTCCCAGTGTGTATTATTATTACATACAAATGTCTAAGTACAATGCTGGCATCAGATAACCTTTGACCAACATTTGATCATTCAACATTTGAAATAGGCTTTTTGAATAACTTTGAGGCCCAAACCAGTTGTCATCCAACTAATAAGTAACATTGTAGTGAGAGTTTCCATTTAACATCATGTATTTAAGCATCAAACATTAACAACTTAAAAACTGCAAATAATCCAGACACTACAGAATCCTGACTACTGGTCTTTGAGTTAATAGAGCAAAAAAAAAAAAAAATCCTTCAGTGTACCACATACCCATGTGACCTATTGACAAATAGAGACCCTCATTCAGAATCACACAAAAACAGCTTCTGGAGTCTTCACAGTATCCATCAGCATAATAATAAGCACTATTTCATGAGCAATCACAGTGCCTCTTTATTGAGTTTAAGTGTAAATTGTATCATCAAGCACTTAATAAAGAGTTCAGCAAACCAAAACATTTGTTTAAATCAAGACCATGACTGAAAATACAATAGTTCACCTCAGCGCAACATAAAAACATAGGCTAAATATCTTCTTGTGTGACACAGCAGCCCATACCTGACCAAAGACGGATGCCACTATGGGTCTGAGTTTCCTGCGCTCCGTCTCTACTCTGAGGGGCTCTGTGTCAGGGTCAGTGGGCGAATTCAGACTGAGGGTTTTGGTTTTGGGTGGCCGTTTGAAGCTGCTGCCGCCTGAAGAGGTGCTCCATCTCCTCAGCTTCTCTATCTTCTTCCTGAAGGATCCCTACATTTACAGTATGGAGTAAAAAGAGCATTTTATGATCTAATTTAAGCTCCAAGTATGAAATGTGGAGATCAGGACTAGTTGTCACATGGGCTACATATCAATAATGATTAGATTTTGAGGCAGGTACAGTTAGACAAATACTTGTACAACAGTAGTTATACATATATATTATATAAATTCTGTCCTATTATAAATTACTGTATTATAGACCATTTAAGTGATTATGAAATTAAAATATTATACAATACTATAGTTTGGGGTCAGTAAGTTTTTGTTGCTAAATTGTTTTTAATAAATCCTGAAAACAAAGCACTATGGTTTCCACAAAAAAATTAATAAATAGAATAAACATAAATAAAAAAATAAAAAAAATTTGCAGCACAAAATTTCAATTGATATTAATAAGAAATGTTTCTTGAACATCAAATCAGCGTATTAGAATAATTTCTCAAGGCTCATGTGACACTGAAGACTGGAGTAATAACGCTAAAAATTCAGCTTTGCATCACAGGAATAAATTATATTTTAAAATATATTCAAATAGAAAACAGTTATTCTTAATTGTAATAATATTGAAAAATGTAGTTGTTTTACTGTATTTTTGATCAAATTAATGCAGCCTCGATAAACATAAGACACTTATTGTAAAAACATCGTAGGACCCCAAACTTTTGAATGGCAGTGTGTATATAGCCTATAATATTGAATATTATTCTATAATTAAATTTTTAATTACAGTTTCTGTTTGTCAGATTTTTAGCGTTTCTTGAATTGACTTGTGTTTAAAAACTGTTTTACAGTTTATATTTGGCTGAAAAACTTAAATCGTAAATTTCCATTGTGACAATTTACCCCATATACTGTAGCATGACAACACACAAATGTGAACTGTTTCTTTGCAATAATGGTTAAATAGTGTATAAAAACTTTTTGATTGTCAAAATTATAGGGTATGTGCCTGTTGTCACGGTTAGTAGCATCCAGGCAGGCAAGAAGGCGCGGGGTTCACTCATAACCAGAGACATGTTACACCTGTACAGAAAACCTACCCTAAGAAACATTAACTGGACTAAAAAGTGTGACAACCAGCCCCGGTCTTTCTTTCTTTTCATTATAATATATTGTTCGTTACGCATACAAAGTTTCAATCTGCCAAACTTACTTATCTCATAGGCTAAGGCTAAAAGGTCACGTACCTTTTTGACAATCTTGTCTTGAGGAACCTCAATGGTTTCCATGCTGCTTGCTTCCATTGACATCTTTCTCTGTGACGACTGACGAGCATTAATAATTTTCTATGGCTGTGTATTTCTTCCTCTCACTCTATCTGTTTAGATTCTGTTGCAGAAAATTACATTGAGTGTATCCATCTCTGGACATCACTCGCCCCTCCCTTCTCTCTCTCTCTTCCCTCTCTCTCGCTCACGTTCTCATCATTCAGTCTCTCTCAATCTGTTCCTCTCTAATACTGTCCCTCCATCTCTCGCTCTCTCTCTCTCATTCATTTGCAGGTTCTCTGTCTCCTCCCCCTTTGCTGTATAGATGAATCAAGTAAATATAACAAATATTTTCCCATTTCCAGACAAGACATGTGTCTTATATACGTGTGAATTCATGAACAATAATACAATAAAACTTTGATTCTTTTGACTTATTTAGTCAAAAGACAAATGATTCCTCCAAACATATAACTCATATTGAGTGTCTTTTTTTGATCTCAGTCTCACATTTTTTTTTTTTATGGAAAATGAATTTCTCTTCATTCCCACAACAACTATATTTATTTTCTCTTATCAGACAGTATTGATGCATCGGCAGTGTGTGATTAGACTGTAGATAAGGAGAAACGATTCATCTCTCATTCTTTTTCCTGATTTACATCTGATTTAATCCTTTATCCTGTCTCCTGCTCTCTCACAAAATCCTCTTACACGTTCATGTTCTTGTCTATAATGTTTCACCCTGTATTTCCACCCAACGCCATTTATTTATATAGTCACATCTGTATGGGTCATTTGAAATGAAGTCAATAACCTTCTCTAAATGTTGCTTACCTTTTGTTGATGACTCTAAGAGATTGTTTTTATTAATAATATAGTAGTAGTAGTAGTAGTAATAATTAATAACATTTTTAAAAGATTAGTCAGTTCATGATTAGTCATTTGTGGGAAAAGTGCCATTATCTTTTAATTGTATTGCTATCTTTATTGCTTCCATATTTTATTTGAAATTTCTTGCTAAAAACAATTTTTGAATAATTTTTTGAAAATTGTATGTATGCAGGTTAGTCAAATGTTAAAAATCTAATTTTTTTTTAATTTTTTTTTTTATTTTCAGTTCAGTATTGTAAACAACACATACAACCTTCTGGATGCATCTTCTGAAGTCAGACCTCAATCATAGACCAGATGTCCTGACAAGCAGCAGCTTAAATAAGTAGGTGTAAGACTCACATTCCACAGCAGGGCTTTTGTTTATAGGTGAAGATTTCATGATATACTTAGCACGCACAGCCCACACAACAGTAATGTTATGTAAGAGGGAATAAAGAGGAACAAGGGGGAATAAAGAAAAATCCGATGATCCCTGATTTGCATGGTACATTTTGTTCTGATCTCGAGAAACTTATGTCATATTCACAGAGATGCTAGTGATGCATTCAATTGATAATCTGATTGCTAAAACCGATTCCACAAGCTTAATTTAAAAATGAGCATTTTTAATAGCTATGGGAACAATATGTAAATGTGGGTTCTTGCTAAGCATGCATGTGTCAGTGAACACGTACACTTCCTGGTTCTTGATTTGCCTGCTGTCCATAGCTGGGTTCCTCATTCCTTTGTCCTAGAGTGCTCAGAGTAGCTGCAAGCTGCTAGTGACGCATACATGGAGTTTTAATACCACTAAGAGCATCTGTTTCATACTGTTACAGCACAGAGCTCATTCTTTTACAGCTTAAAACGTGAACTGTTCCGTCTGTCCACTCTGTGCTCCATCCGTTCAACAATTTCTTTTTTTTTTCCCTCTCACATGATCCCTTGCTAACTACAGCTGCTTATTAAAAACTGGGTCAATGCACATGGAGTATAGCCTACAGATACTGTGGAAGTTTTGTACAATGCAAAACTATCTATTAAATAAGCAATATTAAAATAATTATTATAGATTTGCATTTTGACAATGAAATTGAGCAAGAAATATTTGAGATTCTGCACTATTTCAAGGTCACTAAACAAGTAAGCAAATTTATAACGTTGATTATGTGAGATTTTTTGTACAGACGGTCAGATGTTCTTGCTTCCATTGAAACATAAGTTGCTCTTTGGATCATCAAAATCATCCTGGATAAGGATAACATGATCTTTAGGTTTTACACAAACTTGCGAATTTCATGCAACCCGTGTGCTGCAGAGAGTTCACAATAATCAAAATCAAACTTTTTTTTTTTACCATATGTATTTGTCTGCTTCTTGATTCTGTGGAATGCAATGTAATTTATAGAAGAAGATCCAAACTTTTTCATGCTGTGAAAGTGAATGGTAACCACAGCCATCAAGCTAGATTTTAAGTGATTATAAACTTAAAGGGTAGTTCACACAAAAATGAAAATTCTGACATGAATTACTCACCCTCATGTTGTTCCAAATCTGTTAAGATCTTCATGCGTAATGGTGCTCTTGTGTCAAAGACTGACACGGAAGAGAAAAAATTGTTGAAAAAAGTTATTTTCTTTGCACACAAAGTATTCTCCATAGCTTCATAAAATTTCAGTTGAACCATTGATGTCACATGGATTATTTTAACAATGTTCTTACTATCTTCCTTAAAATGTCCATAAAACATGTAAGTTGCGTTGCTGTCTATGCAGGGTAAGAAAGCTCTTGGATTCCATCAAAAATATCTTAATTTGTGTTCTGAAGATGAACAAAAGTATTACGAGTTTGGAACGACATGAGGGCGAGTAATTCATGACAGAATTTTAAAAAGTTTTTTGGTGAACTATCTCTTTAAAATATAGTCTGCTCTTCACAATCATATGGCTTCATAAGATAAAAAATATAGCATTATAATCATATGCACTTGTGTTTTTATCAAATTTATTTGTTTACTTCTGACAGTTTTTCAGCTTCTGGTCACCATCCATTTCTACAGAATGGAAGAGAGCAACAGTAACATTCTTCCAAACATTTAATTTTGTGTTCCACAATACATGACATACCAAATACAAGGAATTCTGAAATTCATGTGTTTTGTTTTTTACACTTAAACTGTTATTACAAATTACATATCAAAAATTTGTTTAAAATGAGAAAAGATTGGGCAATAGAAACAGGTAAAACTGTTGTATCATATAGATTTTGATTTTGTATTCTAGTGTTTTCTAGTGAAAATATTTGTATTAACATAAAACATAAACTCAACATGTTTTGCAGGCATTTAAAGAACAGAAATGGAAAAATGAGACCCTGAACAAAAGTGAGTATCTTGTGTGGTCACGAGCTGCTGTGAGATGTTACCCCACTCTTCTTTCAAGCCACTTGCAAGTTCTCAAACACATCTGGGGGGAAACATGGTTACATTTTGACACTTTGACACTGCAAGGACTATGGCATGTTCACACAGGTGATCAGGGACCAAGGCATCTTATTTCTGGTGAGAGTTAGTAGAAAAGTCTCTTTTTTACTGTCCTAAGTATCTGTGTAATTGCCTACCGACTGTAAACTGTTAAGGTCTACTCCACAGTTGCATGTGCAATAATTGCTTATGGTTCATTGAACACGCATGAAAAAAACTCTTTCCAATAAAGTCCCTGTTGCTGAGTTATATATGCATGTAGTTAGTAATCTGAACAATGTGAGAGAACAGAAACAGGAATATGGGTCATGTTGACTTGTGTGTGTTTGAGAGGCTTTGGTTTTGAGTTCATTTGTGTTTACCAGTAGCAGGGACATACTCTCTTTAATATTCTAAAAATCACAGCAACCTCAGAGGTAATCCAGCATGACTATAGCTTAAATCAAACCCAGTGTAGTAAAGAGATGCAGAAAAGATAAAAGCTTATAAGGCCATCCCATGATTGTGACCTCCAGTTGGTAGACCATAGTTCACTCAGAAACATTAGTCAGTTCCAATATATTCCACATTATAAAGTCACATTTTGTCGTCCCTCTCTCCCTCATTTGTCGGGCAGTTTTTAAAGCCAGAGAGGTTGATGGGGCCCTGTATGCCATGCTGGCTGCGAGTGACTCTGGTGGGGGTGGGAGAACTGGGTGAAGAGGGGAACAATGAATCTTTCTTCCTCATCCTTTCTGTGACCCATACTATGGGTCCAGCTTCCTCCACCAGCCCCTCGAAAAGAGCCCCCAAACTTTGGTGGATCTGAGTGCAGAAGTTTGGACAGCTAAACGTGTAGATAATCGGGTTCAATACAGAGTTCAGGAAGGCGAATGTTGTTGCGACAGGTAAGTACACCTCCACAAGCTCCACAATCTCTGTCTTGTACTGAGCCGTAACCTCCAACAAGCAGAAGACGTGGTAGGGCACCCAGCAGAGAATAAAGGTTGCGATCACTGAAACAAACATCTTCATGAAACTTTCCGAGAGTCGAACGCCGTTTTGTCTGCCTGATGAAGACAGGCTGCGGAAGAATTTCAAGGATCTCTGTTTGCCATTGCTTGCACCCTGCCATCGACTCTGAAGCCTCTTTCTGCGAGCTCGCAGTTCAAGAACAATGGAAGTGTAACTGACGGCAATGACAATCAGAGGTACGACAAATGCCAGCAAGACTTTGGACACTGCCGTCGCTGCCTGACGCACCTTACAGTCTCTGTGCAGTGTGTTTGAGGAGGAATAGAATGCAAAATTGTGATAGCAGAGTTTGCTGCCATCCTTTTTTTCCACAACAGAACGGAACATGAAATACGGAAGTGCGTTAACCGCCGCCCAAGCCCATCCAAGACCACAGATCTTCCACGCTGCCGACACAGTACGATGGTTCTGAGTCCAAACCGGTTTAGTCACCATCAAACAACGGTCCAATGATATCACAGCCAGTAGGAAGGCAGAAACAAACATGTTGAGGAAAAAAATGGAGGCCTGGGCTGCACACAGAGCGCCGCCCAACTCCCAGCTGTGGTTCTTCAATAGGTAATGAGTGAAAAGCGGCAAGGTTAGCGTAGTTAGGAAATCCGACAGCGCCAGATTGAGGACCCATACTGCAGCAACTGTCTTGCGACGAAGGCGGAAACCAAGCACCCACAGCACCAGTCCGTTTTCCAGGATCCCCAGAGTGGATACCACACCGTGGACGCTCACCACTGCCAAGTTCGCGCCAGTGTCTTTGTTTAAGGTGTGAGAGCTCATTGTTTGCAGAAGAGGGCAGTGGAGCTCTGGGGGGGATGATGGGCTGAGGGTGGAATTTGGAGTGAATGAGGAAGTCATTGCTGTCACAAAACAAGAGAAAAAATATTAATATATTTTATTACAGCCTTCTGCAATGAAGCATAGATCAATGAAACCTTTGTGTTTTTTTTCCTCAAATGTGTGTGATGTGTTTTATCTTGAAGTTGAACATCTGTAGGATCTTCAAACAGGTGTTGTATTGCATACACTCATAAACATACAAAAGCTGTCACTGTGATGGTACCTTTTCAAAAGGTATGCCTTTGTACCTAAAGGGTCCATATTAGTGCCTAAAAGTTACAAAAGTGTACATTTGGAAAAGATACCGCCCCAGTGTCAGCTTTTGTACCTTTTTCTGAGAGTGTGGGATCTGCTAATTATTGTTTGAACTTTGTGAAAGACGTCTATTATGCTCACCAAACCTGAATTTATTTGATAAAAAATACAGTAAAACAGTAATACTGTGAAACAGTAGTACAGTGGGTATAAAAATTCTGGACATGCAGCTTGTTTGCATAAAAATTCCCTTTATAACAAGACACCTGTTTGTAATTAACAGATTATTTTGGTCACTTGCTGCATGTGACAAAAACATCCTGTATTCTCCATGTCTGTGGTGTAGAGATAAGAGACGGAAGCTATTGCTCACCAAAAAAAAAAACCTAAGCTTTTCCAAAATGTGTCAAAATATTTTATGATTTGAATAAACTACACTAAACTTTTGAACCCATGATGAAGATGGTGGATCCTGCAACAGGGCTGCTTCTCTTCAGCTGGGACTGGGGCAGTATTCAAGATGGAAGCAATCATGGGAAGTTCCAAATACCAGAACATTTTGCCACACAACCTGCAGTCATCCATTAAAATTATATAGATAAAGAGGAATTTCAGCATGATAAAAGCCTTGAACACAAATCTAAGTCAATAAAAGAAACAGCTTCAGAAGAAGAAAAATAACCTTTTGTAATGGCCCAGTCAGAGCCCAGACCTAAATCAAGATGTGCTCATATACTCTTCTGACGACTGACTAGCTAAAAGCAAAAGGCGTTTTAATCTTAGTGTATTAGTATTATTTGAGGGGTTTGCACACTTGTGCAATCAGGTTATTTCAAAACTTTTATTTTTCATTTTTCCCCATTAAACGTGTTATTGTTTGTTATTGGTTTCAACATTACATTAAAAGAGGATCTGACATGATTTTACTTGGATACCTTTTTTCTTCTCAAAAAAAATAGCAATTTTAACACTGGTTTGTAGACTTTTTATACCAATGTACAATTTAAAATAGCTGTTTTCTCTTTAATTTTATCTTAAAATGTAATTTATTGCTGTGTTGCATTCTAATGCTGACAATACAGAAGATTTCCCAATGCTTTCAAAATAGAGGAAGAACGAATGAGAAAGATGTCTAAAAATAAGCAATCAGGAAGCTGTGGTGATGACATTCAGATGAGCTTTGAAGTTAAGCAAACTCTATCGAATCTATCGACTAACTGCATTTACAGTAATACTGTAATGAACCGCCTTAGTCTCTTAAGTCTATTAGTCTGACTATGAGGTTTCTGTTCTCGCTATTTTGGCTTAGTTTTGTCTGGTGTGAATCATATCAATCATAGTTTATCATCAAGTTCACACATTCTCCAATCAATCTTACAGTAGTTTACAGTGTCTAAACAAACATATTGCATTATAAATGTGCTCAGATTTAGATTAATTGGTATCACAGTGTGTTAAACAGGAACGTATCTCTCACTTACATAACAATCTGTGTTTTAGTAGAAATGATGAGTGCGCGATGTCTACCGTTCGCTTATCCTGCGTCATCCGTTCATGTCAGAGATGTCAGTTATAATTCCTCAGGAAAACCTTGGTGCTGATGATATAAACCTACTACAGTTCAGGAATGGTAATGGATCTTATTCTTCCTTGAAAAAAAGTAGCTTACAATGGGCAACATGAACATGTCAGTGCCTGCCCCACAATATCTCTCCAACAACATTTACTTAGAAACAAGGTAAGGGTTGTGGGAAGAGGAAAGACAGTCTTAGAAGAAATGAGAGCAATCATTGGAACCGTTGGTTTCATTGGAATTATATTGTAATAACACAGGTGTTTACTCACCTTAGACTTAAGGATGGGTCTTCAGATGAAACCTCCTGAAATACAGAACAATTCAGTGATTGTATGAATGAATGAATGAATTTTGTGTAAAACCTGGCGTTAATGTTCTCAGCATGATTTGAGAATGTTACAAATTGCGTCTTGTGCTAGAATAAAAACATTTTATTTAGTGCAGAATCTGTAATCCTCATGTTATTGCAAACCTGTATGACTTTATTTATTCATTGGAGCACAGAAGATGGATTCTTGTCATATGAGGTCAAACAATAGCTTTGTCTGAGGAAGAGACCAAAATGTAGTCATTATTCACTAATAACCTTAACAATCAATATTGCAACACTGAGCAATAAGCGACAGCTTTTGTGGTATTTCATGGCACCTTTGGGCCTTGATTCTTCTTCTCTTTTATTATATTGAAGAGATCAGTGAGGATATTCTTAAGTCTTTCTAACTATTTTAGTTGATCAGTATCTTGTTTCGGTAAAATGGGAATTTCAGACATATAAATCTTTTTTGAAAAGATTTGAAATATATATTTGAAAAGTAATGCTGTAAAATATGATTTTAAAATAACTGTCTTGTATTTTAATATATTTTCAATATATTGTATTTATTTAGTGCTATCAAATGATTAATCATGATTAATTGTATCCAAAATAAAAGTTTTTGTTTACATAATAGGCTTATATGTGTTAGTACTAGGAGTATGAACTCTAGTGTTGTCTTGTTCTGTTACTTTGGCCTGTTCCTGTTTTTCCTTATTTGTTTTGGTCACGTGTCGGTTTCCATTTGTCCTTATTTGGCATTTCCTGTCCTAGTTTAGTTAATTATCATCCAGTTCACCTGTCTTGTGTTAATCATCTCGTTTGCTCATTAGTTTGTGGTCTTTATAAGCCTTGAGTTCCAGAGTCTTTTGGTCTAGTCTAAAAGTAACTTTCTGTTATTTAGAAGCATTGTTTCACTGCTCTTTGTTATTAAATCTCACTTTTGATATATTCCCTCGGCCTGTGTTCCCTGGAACGATGTACCGTTACAGAAGACTGGACCTATACAGAAGATGAGGCTGAGGTTAGTTCCCCGCAAAGTTTGCCCATGGAACGTCAGCCAACCGCCACCCATGGCCAACGCAAGACAGACGCTGTCAGCGGCCAACGCAAGTCTGCCACCCGCCTCTCTCTCAAGCCCGCCTTTCACGGGGAAATTCCTGCCGCCGTCCGCGGCTCCCCCAGACCCGCCGTTCGCGGGAGATTGATGCCGCCATCCACGGCTCCCAAGACTAGCCTGCCTGCAGAGAATATGGCAAGCCCACTGACAGACGTTCACGTGCTGTTGGGGTTATTGGTGGTATATGAGGGGATGTCGTGGATGCCAGTGCCTGCCCCTCACAAGTGCCCTCCAGTGCCTGCTCCTCGCAACTGCCCTCCAGTGCCTGCTCCTCACCTGAGCCCTCCTATGAATCCGCTGGTCCCGTCCAGTTCTCCTACGTCTCCGCTGGTCCCGTCCAGCTCTCCATTGAAACCGCTGGTTCTGTCCAGCTTCGCGCTTCCAGAGCGCCCCCAAGTGCCCACTCCTCCAGAGAGGAGCTTCCCCAAAACTTTTTTTTGGGGGGGGGCTATATACTCCTGGCCTGGATAACCATAGTGGTCGTGGGGAAGACCACTATGGTTCCTCGATCTATTTCCCCTGAAAAAATAGTCCCGCCTGGACTCCCTGAGCCCCCAGACTCACCATGGCCGTCCAAGCTACCTGATCCGCCATGGCCTCCCGAGTCTCCAGTCCCGCCATGGCTCCCGGAGTACCCTGATCTGCCCTGGCCCCCGAGTCCCCTGATCTGCCCTGGAGGATTCCGTTGTCTCCTCCCTGTCCTGGCCTTGCTCCAGCCTCCAGGGCGCCCGCCCCCCTCCCCTATGTGACTGTTACGATGCGAGACGAACCTTCGATATCGAGGGGGGCGATATCTGTCACATGTCGCTTTCCATTTTAGTTCCGGTTTGTCCTTATTTGGCATTTACTGTCCTAGTTTAGTTAATTATCATTCAGTTTACCTGTCTTGTGTTAATCATCTCGTTTGCTCATTAGTTTGTGGTCTTTATAAGCCTTGAGTTCCAGAGTCTTAGTGCAGTCTAAAAGTAACTTTCTGTTATTTAGAAGCGTTGTTTCACTGCTTTTTTATTAAATCTCACTTTTGATATATTCCCTCGTCCTGTGTTCCCTGGAACAAAGTACCGTTACAGTTATCAATTATATATTCATCTTCTGGAATTATAGCATTAATAGTATAATCAGATGATTTGTTCGTCCACAGTACGCACAGTTTTAATCGTCTATTGACTCTAAGGAAAATTATTTCTCTGGCCACGAAAAATAATTTCCTCCCTAATACATTGCTCATAGAGCATGTAACAAAACCAGAACGTTGAAGTGACCTCGTTCTGTGAGCAGCAGACACAGACAACCAAGCGTGAATACAATTGGATGTTTAGTAAACTACACTACAGGGGAACATGCAGCATCGAACTAGACCCAAACATACACACATTAAACATAGATGTCAACGCAAGGAAGGCATGGAGAGAGAGATAGAGCGCTCGCGCACAAGAGAGTAGAGCATAATGGCAGGTAAACACATCAGCTAAACTCGTTAGAACCATCGGAGAATAACATCACCTTAATTAAAAGGGGTCGAAGCCTAGAAGCGCATCTAAATAGTTAACAAACGGTTACTTGCATATTGCTTTTGTTGGTGCTGAGTAAAGTGTCCTGGTGCGTGTCCATGTATAATGCGTAGATTCTTGATGAATTCCTTTAGGAGTGAAAGCTTCGTTATTCCAGCCATGGGTTGATTGGTCCGAAGTGAATCGACAAAGTTACTGGACTTAAAGCTGGCAGAAGCTTGGACTACCCCCGAAAGGGGAGCCGCAAGAAAGTGCAGTAAGAACAGACCCTTCTGAAATCCATGCAATGCCTGTAAAAACAGAACTATCCTCCTTTTACTCATTGACAAACCTTTCTACGAATAAACATGCATCCCAGGACATTGTGTGTATGATTTTAACTGTCTTGTATAGTGTCCCTTGCATTGTATTTTTCACAGATTGGCCAGGCTCAGTCACCAGTCAATCACAGTGCACTCCCTCACCTGAATTCTAATCACCCGCACCTGCACGTTATCAATGGCAATCATCCCGCACTCCTCAAATACTCACACCTCACAACACTCCAGTGTCTGGTCTCGTTCCTATGAAGAGGACTACTGCAGCTATCGTATCTGTATGCTTGATACTTAGCATCTTGTTTACTTACCTGCTGTGTTTCATCCCATGTGTGTCTTCCAGCGATCCCAAGTCTGTCAGCTCCAGAGTCTCGTCCTAGTCCACTGTGTTTGTGAGGAGTGCAGTTTGCTCCTGTTCCGTGTTTCCTGTTTGGAAAGATATCCAAGATACCATCCCTCCTAGCCTGGGGAGATGGCTCTTGACCACAAAGACAATGCATATGAGTATTGTTTCTGATTGCCTGCTTGCAACAAAGTCAATTTAACGATTTTGATCTTGTTACATGCTCTGAGTAGTACAGTACCTTGAAAAGGGTATTTCCCTTACCCTGTAAATTAAGATTTCTTTGAATTCATAATTAATCAATGCTGAGCATTCGCTAGACAGCCTGGTCAATTGATTGTACTGTAAACTCTGCTTTATCAAGCTATTTCTATTAACTCATCCAAATATTATAATTAATTATAACGAGTTATGATTAATTATTAATATTCCCCTTTTAAGCTAGTTTGCTACACATGTATACACAGCTAATAATAAAATGTGACATTCTGTAGTTTTGTCTCATATTCATCTTTTAATCATATTTGCAAATGACTTGACTCCACAGCCAACAGAGCAATTCTGTCTTTACTGCTCCAATACTTATGGAGGGCACTGTATATTGCTCAATAAACATTTGTTGTTGTTATTATCAAGGTTGACATTTGATCCTTTGAAAAATAGGAAATTCAAAGATTTTAAGATTGTTCTTTTTACCATAAAAGGCAGCGGAGGTATGTTTTCAGGTTGACTTTTCTGGCTTTTTATTCTGCCACTACTTTCATTAGTCTCTCTACTCACAAAGCATCACCTGGATAGATTATGATTAAACATACCTTTTATGAAGTTTGTTTGCTGTGATCCCACAGACATTCTTCTATGGTTTATCTTTAGGTGTCCCTCAATTTCTTTCTTCTGTGAACTCTTCTTTGCCTCTGCCTTTATTCTTCTCTCTCTTCTCACTCGTTTTTTCATTCCTGTGTCTCATACATCATTTTGTATGTAGTTTTGAAGAGGCGGGGCATATCACAGGTGAAGAACAGTATAAGCTGTAGGTGTAAGTGGGATCTTTGTGTTTTTCTGAACATGACAGTTCAGCTATTCATAATTACTATGTTTTGTTTTGCCTACAGATAACAGCTGTTCGGCCTGTTTGTATGTCTTTTAAATGTATGAATAGTGCTGAACAATAAAAAGGAATTATTTTATTAGATATTTTAGGCTGTTACGCGTTGCTGAAGTAGGGGGCAGGAAGACGAGGGATTCTGAATAATCAGGTTCTTTAATCGATTAACGTATTAAACAACAGGAATAACAACAGAAACATAACTTTACTTTGAGACACGACAAACATAATAACCAAACTGAATGCTTATAAAGAAAACGGAAACAAAGAGCAAACAAGATGATTAATACAAAACAGGTGAATGGAATAAACGATGATTAACTAATGACAGAAAACTGACCAAATAAGGACAAACAGAAACTAAACTGAACACGTGCCAGAGGCCACAGGGCAACCAAATAAATAAATAAATGAGCAGAGACAATGAAAAGTTTGACAAAATACAGACAAAATAATCACCACAGTATAAATATACACAGTACAGACATATATTATGTGAACAAAAACTGTTATTTTGGATGCGATTAATCGCGATGAATTGTTTGACAGCACTAATTTATTTTAATAAGGACAATTTTAATTAGTAAAAATTTGGTAACACTTTAGAATAGGGAAGACTTATTCACTATTAACTACTTTTCCCTGACTGACTTTTCCCTCAATAAATTCCTAATTTGCTGCTTATTAATAGTTAGTAAGGTAGTTGTTAAGTTTAGGTATTGGGTAGGATTAGGGATGTAGAATAAGGCATTAATATGTGCTTAATTAGTACTAATAAATGGCTAATATTATAGTAATATGCATGCTAATAAGCAACTAAGAAACCCTAAAATGTAGGGTTACCAAAAGTTTTATTAAAGAAATAGAATAATACAAAAATAAATACTGATTAGATGATTTAATTAATACAAATAATATGTTATATAATTAATTTTCCTCATTGCATCCTGGCAAGTCTCAAGATAATATTTGCATCTCATTAAACCTGTACAATCAACATTATTGACTGAACAACTGAACTTTAAAGGGCCTCAGATTTCGAGAACAGGTGTGGTCTTATTGCGGAATGTGACGTTTGTTTCCAAAGTTTATAATAAACTGGGACACGGCTCATATATTCATAAAGCAAATGAAAATAAAGCAATGTAGAATTTTGAATGGTCAATGTAGAATGTATGGTCAAAGGTGGATTTGACCCAATGAAACCTTATCTGGCATGCTACAGATCAAAAACCTCACTCAGTTTTATTACAGCTCTAGTTTTATCAAAACAGTTTTGGATGTTATCTCACAGCTGATGTAGGCTATTATAGTTATGATTCATAATTTTGTGTGTGTGTGTGAGATGTAACACAATATTTTACAGGTAGCTATATCTTAATAATGTAATTCCTCCATTGCGGTAAATCATTTGCTGAGGTCTGATTGCATGACGACTTCTGAACACTGTGAGATAAGACATTATGTATATATACTTGTCATCAGAGACTAACAAGGAGCCACAATTAAGGGGAGATACTGGAGGAACAGACGCAGATTGAAAACCAGCATAAGGTAAGAAGCTCTTATATTATGTTTATACTATGTTTATACTAAATATCAGGGGTGCCCAACCCTGTTCCTGGCGATCGACTGTCCTGCAAAGTTTAGCTCCAACTGTAATTAAAGTCTTCAGGTTTGCGTAAAAATTAAAGGCAGGTGTGTTTGATTAGAGTTGGAGCTAAACTTTGCAGGACAGTTGATCGCCAGGAACAGGGTTGGGCACCCCTGCTATATATATATATATACACACACACACACTGTATAAACATATAAATATACATGGATACATGGGATTTACGTGATTTAAAAAAAAAACATATATTTATTTACACTTTGTCACGGTTGGTGGTTGTGGCAATAGGAGCGCACGACAGAGAATAACAAAAGGTATATTTATTAGCTTCAACACACTCTAAACCGTTACAAACTTAATATCCGACAAACATAAAGGCAGAACTGAGGACTTATAAAGAAACAGGAAACAAAGGAGCAAACTAGATAATTAATCAAACACAGGTGATGCATATAACTAATTAACAGAACTGGGTCATGAACTAAAACAGGAAGAACCAAATATGGGCAGAAAGGAAACTAAACAGAAACAGATATATTACAGTATCTCCCCCTCCCGGAAGGTGCGTCCCGCACCGTAACAGTAACATCGGGGAGGGGGGGGGCGGGCGTCCTGGAGGCCGGAGCAGGACCAGGACAGGACAGGGGAGCCTCCAGGACGGATCAGGAGCCTTGGGAGGCCATGGCAGGACCGGGGACTCGGGAGACCATGGCGGATCCGGAGCCCTGGGAGGCCATGGCAGGACTGGAGACCCGGGAGACCATGGCGGATCCGGAGCCATGGGAGGCCATGGCGGGACTGGAGATTCGGGAGGCCATGGCGGGACTGGGTCCTCGGACGACCATGGCGGATCGGGGTCCTCGGGCGACCATGGCGGATCTGGATCCTCGGGCGGCCTTGGCGGATCGGGGTCCTCGGGCGGCCTTGGCGGATCGGGGTCCTCGGGCGGCCATGGCGGATCGGGGTCCTCGGGCGGCCATGGAGGATCGGGGTCCTCGGGCGGCCATGGCGGATCGGGGTCCTCGGACGGCCTTGGCGGATCGGGGTCCTCGGACGGCCTTGGCGGATCGGGGTCCTCGGGCGGCCATGGCGGATCGGGGTCCTCGGGCGGCCTTGGCGGATCGGGGTCCTCGGGCGGCCTTGGCGGATCGGGGTCCTCGGGCGGCCTTGGCGGATCGGGGTGCTCCGTGGCCTTGGCCCTTGGCCTGGCCACACAGACTGAGACTATATGGCCCCCCCCCAAAATTTCTTTGGGAAAGTTCCTCTCTGGGGGCCACATTGGAGGAGAGGGTTCTTGAGGGCGCTCTGGAGGAGCGGACTCTTGGGGGCGCTCTGGGGGAGCGGGCGCCTGAGGGCGCTCTGGGGGAGCGGGCGCCTGAGGGCGCTCTGGGGGAGCGGGCGCCTGAGGGCGCTCTGGGGGAGCGGGCGCCTGAGGGCGCTCTGGGGGAGCGGGCGCCTGAGGGCGCTCTGGAGGCGCGGAGCTGGACGGAACCAGCGGAGACGAAGGAGAGCTGGACGGGACCAGCGTAGATGCAGGAGGGCGCTCTTGCAGCACGGACTCTTGAGGGCGCTCTTGCAGCGCAGACACTTGAGGGCGCTCTTGCAGCACGGACACTTGAGGGCGCTCTTGCAGCGCGGACACTTGAGGGCGCACGGGAGGCGCGAAGCTGGATAGAACCAGCGGAGACGAAGGAGGGCTGGATGAGACCAGCGGAGACGCAGGAGGGTGCTCTGGCAGCACGGACACTTGGGGGCGCTCTTGCAGCGCGGATTCAAAGGGGCGCTCTTGCAGCGCGGACATTAGAGGGCGCGCTTGCCGCGCGGACATTAGAGGGCGCTCTTGCAGCGCGGACATTAGAGGGCGCACGGGAGGTGCGGGGCTGGACGGGACCAGCGGGACTTCAGGTGGGCTGGACGGGACCAGCGGGAACTCAGGTGGGCTGGACGGGACCAGCGGGAACTCAGGTGGGCTGGACGGGACCAGCGGGAACTCAGGTGGGCGGGACGGGACCAGCGGGAACTCAGGTGGGCGGGACGGGACCAGCGGGAACTCAGGTGGGCGGGACGGGACCAGCGGGAACTCAGGTGGGCTGGACGGGACCATCATCGCCGTAAACGGCGCAACGTTCGTCGCCTGTTGCGGCGGTATCCTCCTCGCCGCAGGCGGAACATTCATCGCCGTGGGTGGAATCATCTTTGCCTCGGACGGCAGTTGGCTGGAGCGAGCTGCGGTCGGCGTGTTGGTTCTGGATCGGGGCAGAACACTCTCCAGACACCGGAGGATCCCTTCTCTCCAGCTGAGTCCGGTGGTGTCTGGGAGGTCTACGGAGCGATGGTAATTTGCCCCGATCCAGAACAAGGAGTTCAGCGTTGCGTCGTCCAGCCCCGTCCAGACGGCGATTCTGCTGAACCCCAACGCATACTCCGGCAGCGGTAGATCTTGTTGGGCCAGAGCTACGATCCGGTCAGCCCACTCCATCCTTCGGTATAGGTCGGATATTCTGTCACGGTTGGTGGTTGTGGCAATAGGAGCGCACGACAGAGAATAACAAAAGGTATATTTATTAGCTTCAACACACTCTAAACCATTACAAACTTAATATCCGACAAACATAAAGGCAGAACTGAGGACTTATAAAGAAACAGGAAACAAAGGAGCAAACTAGATAATTAATCAAACACAGGTGATGCATATAACTAATTAACAGAACTGGGTCATGAACTAAAACAGGAAGAACCAAATATGGGCAGAAAGGAAACTAAACAGAAACAGATATATTACACACTTTTATATACTGCATATTTTTATAATATTTTAACCTAATTCCCCTCAGTTCTCTCCAAAGATTTAAATTTCTTTATTTTTTCACTTAATTTGACTGGTTTAGTTAGTTTACTTTTATTTGGCATTAAAAAACAACAACGTGTCCCTCACATTATTACTACAAGAAATAAAAATATGGCTACAGTACATTTTCATAAAAGCAGCTATATGACTGAGAAAAAGTCTCAGTGTCTCACAATGAAAAATGAAATTAAAATGTCTCTGTTACATAGCTGTTTTCACATATCTTTATCTAGTGCTGTTGCACAGGCTTTACTAAATGTAAATATTTGTTCACTTAATTCAGACGATCATGAAGTCATCAGTGCCTTTCGTGGTCCTGATCGCACTAGTGGTGTCCAGGGTGCAGGCATTTATTTCAATTGGGGGTAGCGGAAACACCCATGTGACCATTACTGGCCATGCTGTAATGGCGAAGATCCATGAGGTGTGTGAAGCAGTGGCTGAATCAGAAGGAAGAGATTTCAAACCCACGGTGAGTTTGTGTACAAGCAGAGGCATAAAACAACACTACCATGAAAGCTGCGCACTTCTTTGAAAGACATATAGACCAAGTCATTTTTCAAAACGATGACACATAATTTAATTTCCCACTTTAACTCAGGGCCCATCAGTAGAAGAGCTGCTGCGTGCATGTCTGGGCACAGCCACAGGTAAGGTGTCGGGGGCCAAGTTTCGCACGGCACTGAATCAGATCTACAAGCAGAATGGCTTGGTGGACCAGGACTTCATGAGCAGCGCACCACACCACTTCAATAATGAGGCCTTCAGTGAGGGACGCAACCTTATCATTCAGGGGACTGCGGCCATTAAAGCGAATGTCCGCAACGACAACTTTCAGTCTGCCCGAGAAACACTGGGGCGAGTGTGTCACACACTGCAGGTCAGTGAGAGAAAGATAATCAGTGACAGTGACTAAGACATTGCACAAGCATATTACCTTGGAATTGCTCAAGAACATGTTTTTACTCATTAACTATCTATTGAAAATACATTAACTACTAAAAGCATACAAAATCTAAACCCCTAATAAATATAAATATACATGTTTCTCTAAAATGCGGTCTCTTGAAGCAT
The DNA here is from genome assembly GCF_936440315.1 of Barbus barbus. Classification (NCBI taxonomy): domain Eukaryota; kingdom Metazoa; phylum Chordata; class Actinopteri; order Cypriniformes; family Cyprinidae; genus Barbus; species Barbus barbus. The sequence continues at coordinate 12,584,998 of NC_136735.1, read as the reverse complement.
CTTGGAGACGTTGCCACAGTTCTTCTGGATTGTTGTGTTTTGTTGTGTTTCTTCATGTCATTCCAGACAGACTGGATGATGATGAGATCAGATCTCTGTGTGGAGCACTGGCTGTTGTCAGACAAAAATTATTACAATTAATAGCAAAAGGATTGTTTGGAAATGTTAACTGATATTTCCTACTGACACACTACAGCAAAAGATAGAAATAACTTTAAACTTAAAACTTTTATATTAATAATATATATGATCATTATAATAATATAATTATGAGAAATGTTTTTGCTAATGGTTGTGACACGTTTCCTTAAAAGGAGTATCTATAAGCAAAAACAAAACAACAACAACAAATAAAACTTTCATCATTAATATTAAGTTAAGCATTCATTTTAATTCATGTTTCCCCCGCCAGGATTTTTACAGCCACAGTAACTGGGTTGAATTAGGTAACAAAAGTCCATATGCCAACCTCATCAGACCGGATCTCAACATTGAGAAGATTGCAGGTACATATAGCCAGTGGGTGTGATTTTTGAGAGAGACTCCGATGTGGAAAAAAACAAATTACTCCATTTTTTTTGTGTGTGTTGTCCAATGTCTAATGTTCATGTGTAATAGCTTCAATGAAAACTGGAGATAAGTGAACAGATGACTTGGTGCTTAACTGATAACAGGTTACACTTGGGAGTACATATCATATTGTGTGAGATCAATCTATGTTGACTGATCCTAAACAGCAAATAAGCAAATTGAGTGTATGACTGATGATTTGCTATGTGTATGTGTTAATGTGTAGACACTGCAATGCCAACATGCAGTGACTGTGCCAGTGGTACCTGTCCAAACCAGCTGCTTCCTGCCATTCTGAATGGGAAGTACCTCACTTCAGGATATATGGGCTTGTTCTCCCCTGAAAAACCTCAAGGTTAGAGACACGGATACTGTAAAAAATTCAAGTTGAACTCAAAATGTAGTAGTAACTACTTAGTAACTTAATTTTACAGTCTTGGTTTTGCAAAACCTAGTAACTATGTAAATAGATGAGTTGTTGAAAACACAAATCAAACTCAAATGACCAAGTTTTGGTGTTCAGCTCTTTTAAATTGTCATATGGGTAAACAACTGAGTGTGGACTTATTTCAAATAATGTTGTTGAAACTACGATGTTGGTGGATGTTGTAAGGTTGTGGTTCAGCTTATTTCCTGACACACTTTGCACTTTTTTTTCTTTCCATTATTACATAATACAGCAAAATCTATTTGTTATATTGTGTTCATGGGGTAAGAAGTGGTTTCAGTTAAGCAGTGTCCAAGTTTACCAAAGAAAACAACTTTGTGACAGCAATTAAAAAGTAAAAGCAGAACTAAAACATCTAGTAGTTCATAACTTAGCAATGTAAGTTAAAAAAAACTAATTCAAAATGCCTTTGACGCATAAAAAATAAGGTATCTGATTTATTCCATTTTCTCACTTAAGCAAGACTTCAATATTAGGATTAGAAGTGGAAAAAAGAGCAAAATCTACTGTTTAAAAGAATGTGGATTTGATAAAGTTGATTTGGAGAGAAAATATTCTTAAGTTTTAAAACTTCAGTAACTCTTTTTCAGTGATGGGGATAACGCATTATGCGTTACATAATCAGATTATTTTTTTTTAACTAGTAAAGTAACGCATTATTTTTTTAATTTATAAGGAAATATCTGAGTTACTTTTTCAATTAAGTAGGCCAAACTCCAGTTACTTTATTTCCCAGGTATTGACTGACAGCTCTGGTGTTGCCATGTTGAGAGAAATAGGGAGTAAATGCAGCTGTTGTGTGCGCTGTGTGAACATGATCTTAATGTAGTTCTAGACTAAATATGAACATGTATTTACTCATCTCACCTGCACAAAAACAGATTCAGTATTCCTCAAAAAGAATGAAAACAGTTGGATGAAAACTCAGAAAATTATATAAACCTGCAATAATTAAATAGGCTATGTTAAATAAGACAAATATCTAATTTCCATCATGCGACAGACATCTCGTCCTTATGTTGCGTTGTGTAAAATAATATAGGCTAATATACACCACATTAAAGACTTAATAAATGAAATAAAATGTATACAAACCTTTATTTCCCAGAAAGAGTGCACCAAATCGGCGGCTCTGAGAACTGCAAAAAGCCTGTGCTCTGACTGTGGCTCAGCAGCTGGGTTGTTTAATCAGAGACAGGATCAACCCAGCGGTTAGGTAGAAAAAAATAACCCAGCGTTAAAAATGACCCTGCAAATTAGTTACAGAAAAACTACCCAGCACCTGGGTAAAAATATAAAAAAAATAACCCAATAAGATGATCCAACAAGCTGAACTCAGAATTTGGGTTAAAAAAATAACCCAGCGCCTGTAAAAATATTTAAAACAACCCAATAAAATGATCCAACAGGCTGAACCCAGCATTTGGGTAAAAAAAATAAATACAAATAAATAACCCAGCATTTTTAGAGCGTAGTTATTTTTTGGTTAGTAAAGAAATATTGTAATGCATTACTTTTTTTTTTACAATTTTTTTGGGTGATCATAATGAGGCTCGAGAATTTGTGATATATTTGAATAACTTGGTTGACGACTTAGAATTTACTTCTGAAATTAATTCATCTAGAGTACATTTCCTTGATATGTGGGTACAGAAGAACGAAGGCAATTTGACTACAACTTTGTTTACAAAAGAGACTGATCGTAACACACTTTTACTTGCTACCAGTTTTCATCCGACTTTTTTAAGAAAAGGACTGCCTAGAGTCAGTTCTATAGATTGAGGAGGATTTGCCATTCTGATTCCGATTTTATTGAGAAATCGAAAATCATGAAAAATAATTTTTTGAACAGAGGTTATCCTTTGGACTGGGTCGAAGATGGATATAATACAGCTTTTAAAAAGACACGGTCTGAATTGCTAAAAAAGAAGATAATGAAAACAAGAAAGTACTCCTTTGCTTGTATTACAACATACTCACCTAAGTCTTACATGATAAAATCAATTTTTAAAAAACACTGGCATTTATTGTCTTCTGATTCGGAGTTGAAGGATATTTTTAGATATCCTCCTTTGATTGTATATAAACGCGCCAGGAATTTAAAAGATAGCTTGGTACATGCTCGTTTTCAGAGCGCCAGTTCTCGTGCATCTCAGAGTTTACTTAGTCCTACACAGAAGGGCAATTATCGGTGTGGGAATTGTGCTCAGTGTAATAATACTTTTAAAACATCGTTTTTTTGTCATCCTAGAACTGGTAAAAAATATAACATCAAATCTGTGATTACTTGTGTTTCCACTCATGTTGTGTACTTGATCCGTTGTCCTTGTGGTATAGGCTATGTGGGAAAAACGTCACGTCAATTGAAACAAAGAATTAGTGAACATAAGAGTTCGATCAGAAGAAAAGATATGAATTATCCAGTTGCGGCACACTTTTTAAATTTGAAGTCGTGGCCTAATGGCTAGAGAGTCGGACTCGTAATCGAAAGGTTGCGGGTTCGAGTCCCCGGCCGGCAGGAATTGTAGGTGGGGGGAGTGAATGTCCAGCGCTCTCTCCACCCTCAATACCACGACTGAGGTGCCCTTGAGCAAGGCACCGAACCCCCAATTGCTCCCCGGGTGCCGCAGCATGGCTGCCCACTGCTCTGGGTGTGTGTTCACGGTGTGTGTGTGTGTGTGTGTGTGTGTGTGTGCATTTGTTCACTACTCACTGCTGTGTGTGTGCACTTGGATGGGTTAAACGCAGAGCACCAATTTCGAGTATGGGGCACCATACTTGACAATACGTCACGACTTTCACTTTTTTTTTTTTTTTTTTTAAGTTTTTGTGGGATTGAGAAAGTAACTTTGCCACCTAGGGGTGGAGACATTGAATTACTTCTACAGAGACGTGAATTGTTTTGGATTTATACCCTTCAAACTTTATCACCTATGGGTATGAACGATGAAGCACCATTTAATGTAATGTTATAGTGGTGTAATTGTTTTGAATGATGTGCCGTTTCTATTATGAATTTATAATGAGTTTGAGTTGTTATGGAGTTTTGACTGATTGGTGTAATAATTTGATGCTGTTTGAAGACAACGTGTTGTTTATGTATTTTAGATGATCTTGTGAATTTGTAGTGGGATCTTTGTTGGTTGTTGTAACTATCATAATTTGTAACTGTTTACGATAATTTGCAAGTTACGATAGTGTGCGGGAATTGCTTGTCTGTTGAGGCGATCCACCTGGTTGGTCCTTTGTCCTACGCAACTATTACTTGCAGGTGTGCGATGGAGTTTGATCACTAATGCATTACTTTTAAAAGTAACTTTCCCCAACACTGCTCTTATTTGTCTTTTATGTGTGTAAAAGGAAAATGTAGCCATGGTGGGGAGACTGATCTCAGCAGTAGCCAGAATCCTCGAGGTGGGATCAGTAAAGATGAGAACCATTCCTACAATGCTAATCTACACAATAATGCTGTGAACCTGGCAGCTGAAGCCACAATGGAGCTGCTAGAGGACATACGTGGAGCTATAGGAAACACTAACTACCTTCAGTATGGAGATAGATTTCTTATATATCTTTAGACAAACCTTCTTAAACCTTTTATAACTTGCAAAGCTGGGAGTTGTTCCCTTAACAACCTGTTCTCTACACTACTGTTCAAATGCTTGACGTCAGTAAGATTTTTTTTAATAGCTTAATACTTGTATTTAGAAAATTTGAATTAGATTAATCAAATGTGACAGTAAAGACATTTATAATGTTACAAATATATTTCTATTTCTAATAAATGCTGTTCTTTTCTATTCATCAAAGAATCCTGAAAAAAACATATCACAGTTTCCACATTTTTTTAACAGCACAACTTGTGCTGTTAGTTTTGAACTGTAATAATAAGAAATGCTTCTTGAGCAGAAGATACTTTAAAAAGTCTCATTTCCCACATACTTCTTAATGGTGTATGGAAATATAAATGTTTTTTTTTTCTAAAATTTGCTTTTGAATCCACTGACCAAAATATTTTTCTCTTTTTCCTCCTCCATCAGGCTGATGGGTGTTGCGCGATCTGCAGTGCTGGCTTTTGTGATTGACACCACAGGCAGTATGGCAGACGACATTGCAGAGGCCAAGAGAGTCGCCTTCGACATCATTGACAGTAAAAAAGGAACTCAAGATGAACCATCTGAATACATTCTGGTGCCGTTTAATGATCCACGTGAGTGCAAAAAAACATATCAAATATAGCGCATAAAAATATTTGGTAAAAATAATCCATTTTAATCACACTGAACTGTTTTGATTGATGCAAAACTGTTTTGACTATGCAATTTATAATTGGTTCATTTATTACCAACATTTGTTCATTATCTTTTTGTCGTTGTCTGTGAAAAAACATGAAGTGCTGCCTTAATATTTGACCAAAATTAGGCATCTTAGCATAATAAGCATAATGACGCAGCTGACTGACATCTCGTCCTTATGTTGCGTTGCGTAAAATAACATAGGCTAATATACACCACATTAAAGACTTTATAAATGAAATCAAATGTATACAAACCTTTATTTCCCAGAAAGGGTGCAGCAAATCGGCAGCATAAGGAGATTAGGAGAAATTAGGAGACATAAGCATAATGAAGCATAATAAAGGCTTTGTTTTGGGAATGTGCTCATGGTGACTTAAAATATTACCTTGAAACAGGGCAATAACATACTTTTTCATTCGTATTATGGCAAAAGTGAACAGACATAGTCTAAATGAATATAAATCTAAATTATTTAAAGACATAATTTGTATATATTTTGTATGAATTTGTAGAATTTGGACCATTAATAAGAACCACAGACCCAGATGTGATGAAGTCAGAGATCTCCAAGATTACAGTTCATGGTGGAGGAGATATCCCAGAAATGTGCCTGTCAGCACTTCAGGTACTGTGTTTTGTGGCCTCTCAAGCCAATCATCTCAATCGTCATATGTGAATACTACCAATATAGTTCCCAGTTAGTGCTATGAAATATTAGATTATTGAACAAAGAGTCAAGGTTCCTTCTCCTTTCTAACCTTCTGTTTCTCCCACAGTTGGCTCTGACAGGAGCTCCTTCCTCCTCATATATATATGTGTTCACGGATGCTCCAGCTAAGGATATACACCTGAAGAAAACCATCATTGCCCTCATTCGCAGCACCAAGTCTACGGTAAAACTATCCATCCTTGTTTCACATGCAGCCCTAGCCATCAAAATTTTCACCAGCCCTCCATCAGTTTCCCACTTTTCTATCTCTCGGCCTTTCTTTTCAGGTATCTTTCATACTGACAGCATCAAGCAGGAAGAGAAGGGCATTGAGTGCATCGTCACAATTTAAGGTGTATTATGACATGGCCTTGGCCTCTGGTGGTCAAGCCATTGAGGTCTCCAAGTCCAGCATCTCTCAAGCCACTGACATTATTGTTGACACCTCTACTTCAGCCCTGGTATGATCAGCATAGTAATTTTAAACTAGCTGACTGACATTGCAAATACAAAAAAACAGCATCTTCAAAGAACTTTATTTGCACACTCTTTCTTCATCTATCAGGTGACAATTCTTCAGTGCTCCAGGGATCCAGGACGAGTAGAGAATTTCCCCTTCCTGCTGGATGGGTCTGTGTCCAACACTACCATCTATATCACAGGAACTGGCCTCACTTTCAACCTGCACAGCCCTACAGGTAAATTCAAAGACACTTTTTACTAAATTAACTAAAATAAAAATATTTTTGTAACCAAAATACATTCAAAAATTAACTTTTGATACTGTACATGGTACCAGTTAGGAAAACTAAACTAAACTAAAGTTACTGAAAATAAAATTGTAAAAAGAAAAGAAAGAAAAACTAAAAAAAAAATTTAAAACTATAATAACCCCAATGGGAATTGATTGTATTATATTGTGCTCAGCTTCAATATAAGATACCAAAGTAAGTTCCTCCATTATTGCTTAACGGAATACACTTGCTTCCAGGAGTGACTCAATCTAACACTGTTGTCAACGGACCTCTGGGAACAATTCAGAAAGTGGGAAACCTGCAACGAATCCAATTAAAGTCAACAGAGATGGGCCTGTGGTATATTGACATGACAACAACTCAGCCTTACACCATAAAAGTGATGGGTGAGCCATCATGTACTTATTTGATAAACCAATGCAAAGCCGAACACTAAAGTTTTTGTCAACCTGTTTTGAGAATAATACAGATTAATGACAAGTTCTCTCATGAAACTCAGGCTGATGGGTCCTTAATGCAAACTATGTTATTCACAGTGTTAAACTAAAGCATTAAAACAAAGCTGATTGGTTCATGTTGATAAGCAGCCAATGGGTTTGCTGCTTTACATTTAAACGGCTGGTTAGCATTCGCTTGAGGATTTCAGAGTTCCTCAGAAACCCTCCACCTTCCCCAGCTCCACCTGTATAGTTCTGCTACAGGTTATTACATATACTATTTGTGCAGCAGCAGTATATCTTAAATACTCATAGCACAGCACCGCATAGACAGCAATATCAGCAATAATCTAAAACAACAACAATAACCAACAACAGCAGCAATTCAGCAGTGTAGCAGATCTATTCTGCCAAGACCCAATACATTACCACTGCCATTACCATGCTAAAATCTTCAGAGTAGTCATAATATTAATGTATATTTGTTCTTTACTCTTGTAATATTGAGGAAAATGGCTAATGTGGAGTATTGATCAAAAACATTGTAATTGATAATTAATTAAATAAAAATATGTAATTAATAATTTTGATGGTAATAAAAAAGCTGTGGCACTCTAAGATGTATGTTGATAGCATTCCGACCCTTTTTTGCCTTTCTAATGTAGACAGTTAACAAAATGGTTTGCTTTAAACCATGTTTTACAGGTCAGAGTACGATTACTTTCATCTACGACTTTGTGGAGGAATTCAAAGGACCCCATCCTGGACTTGCTGCCATTGATGGGCGGCCGTCAACAGGTTAAAACTGTTGTCCTGTTTTACTATTAAACAATTCTTATTAAATGATTTGAATGAAAGTGTACAGATACTTTCTGTACTGGAAGCTCATAACACCAAGACAAATTCCTTGTGTGTGCAAACACACTTGGCAATAAAGCTCTTTCTGATTCTGATTCTGATATTTTGCTTTTTATTTAGGCTCCCCAGCTAAGCTGCTGCTAACGCTGACTGGAGAGAAAGGCCCAGAGGCTATAGAGCTGCAGGAGGTTGCTCTCATGGAGGTGTCTGGGGTCAAAGTGTCTATTGGAACCACTGAGAAAATCGGTAATGGAGATTACCTGGTTACTGTGAATGACGTGCCAAAAGGAGAGTTTGTGGTAATGCTGAAGGGAAAAGACAAGACCTTCACCAGTCTGTTCCAGAGGCAGACCACTACACAGATGTCTCAGTCTAAAATTACCATCAAGGTACAAACTGCATTCTTACTGCAGTCTTATTAAAACTTGAAATTGATTATAATGCTCAATATTTGTGGACTGTATTATTAAGCTGATTTAAGTGTTGTGTTGTTAGCTTATCAACATGCTAACATAAATATCTGAAATCACTTGTGGGTCAAGTCTCTTGTATGAAAATCAGTAACTTGTAAGTTCCCATGACCATTATAGGCCCACTTCCTTTAGAAGACAGTAGGCAGCTCGCTAGTTATTTAAACAAATCTTAATTTTAATTCTAATGCTATTTTCTCTCCATCTACAGGCAATAGCAGACAACTCCATGCTGCCAGGACAAGTATTTAAACTCAATTTTACTGTTACAACCAATGGAACCACTGGTACCTACACAATCAATGCAAGGAATGACAAAAACATTCCTATGACACATCCATCAACGTAATTCCTCCACTTAGTTCTCAATTCACTCAGTAATGATTCACATACAACCTTTAATCAGCTTTCCTTATCAAGAACAAAACTCTGTGCTACAATTCTGTTTCTTTGTCCTCACAGTCTCAATCTCGTGAGTGGTGGCAGTGCTCAGGGGACAGTGTCTCTCACTCCACCTGGTAATACGGTCTCAGGCACAGATGTTACGCTAACCATCGAGGCAGAAGGTCCTGGAGGAAGTGACTCTAACTATGCTGTCCTTCGGCTTTCTGTTCTCTCCAAGGTAACCTCAGAGGTTTCAGACAGACTGATAAAGCATTCTGCTCTTGTGAAATTGCAGTGGAAAAGAATGTGGACTTAGATAAGGAAATTAAATGAGGCATATATATACAACCTGAATTCCGGAAATGTTGGGACGCTCTTTTTTTTTTATTTGAATAAAATGAAAACTAAAAGTATTTTAAATCACATGAGCCAATATTTTATTCACAATGGAACATAGATAACATAGCACGTTTAAACTGAGAAATTTTAAAATTTTATGCACAAAATGAGTTAATTTCAAATTTGATGCCTGCAACAGGTCTCAAAATAGTTGGGATGGGGGCATCTTTACCATGGTGTAGCATCTCCTCTTCTTTTCAAAACAGTTTGAAGACGTCTGGTCATCGAGGTTATAAGTTTCTGGAGTTTTGGTGTTGGAATTTGGTCCCATTCTTGCCGGATATAGGTTTCCAGCTGCTGAAGAGTTCGTGGTCATCTTTGACATATTTTTAGTTTAATGATGCACCAAATGTTCTCTATAGGTGAAAGATCTGGACTGCAGGCAGGCCAATTCAGCACCCGGACTCTTCTACTACGAAGCCATGCTGTTATAATAAGTGTGGAATTGTGGTTTTGCATTGTCCTGCTGAAATACACAAGGCCTTCCCTGAAATAGACATCATCTGGAGGGGCGCATATGTTGCTCTAAAACCTTTATATACCTTTCAGAATTCATAGTGCCTTCCAAAACATGAAAGCTGCCCATACCGTAGGCACTTATGCAGCCACATACCATCAGAGATGCTGGCTTTTGAACTGAACACCGATAACACACTGGAAGGTCTCCCTCTTCTTTAGCCTGAAGGACATGGTGTCTGTGATTTCCAACAAGAATGTAAAATTTGGACTCGTCTGACCATAGAACACTTTTCCACTTTGAAACAGTCCATTTTAAATGAGCCTTGGCCCACAGGACATGACGGTGCTTCTGGACCATGTTCACAAATGGCTTCCTTTTTGCATGATAGAGCTTTAGTTGGCATCTGCAGATTGCACGGCGGATTGTGTTTACTGCCGTAGTCTCACGTAGCCAGACCTTCAGACTGACGGCTGAAGGTCTGGGAACTTTGGCCTCTTTGAATGGCCAAGGCCCGCCCAAGTGGCCATATGACTGACAGGTAAAGCAACCAATCACGTTTTGTTTTGTTCCACATCATGTTTAGGGGCGTGGAAATGTCACCACAATAACAGACCGGTGTGTTAAACTCGCGGACATATTTTAAAGATTCTATGCCGTGAACTTTAAAATTTTCACATACTTTTGAAAGTTCAGCTTTTAGTTGATCCTGACAAGCACTTGTCATCAGTTGTTAATACAACGGCTTTCTTCTTTCGTGAGGGGGTTTGGCACTACGGCATTTGTTTCCAAGCGGAACGTTAAAGAACGCGACACACACCTCTCCAGGAAATCCTGTATAATCTAACCAATCCGATGACGACTTCGAAACTCCTGAAGTGTTTCCAGCTAAGTGTGCCATATGCATCAGACGTTCAGCCAACGGTCCGTGGGCGTGACGTCTGAGGCTGAGACTAGCTGATGAGTGATGCAGTGTTGTCTGAGGGCCTGAAGACCACGGACATCCAACAAAGGTCTTCAGCCTTGTTGCTTACGCACAGAGATTTCTCCAGATTCTCTGAAACCAGTTTCTCCAATTTCATCATCATTTGATGATGTGTACTGTAGATGATGAGATTTGCAAAGCCTTTGCAATTTAACGTTGAGGAATGTTGTTTTTAAAGTATTCCACAATCTTTTTCTGCACTCTTTCACAGATTGGAGAGCCTCTGCCCATCTTTACTTCTGAGAGACTCTGCCTCTCTAAGACATTCCTTTTACAGCTAATCATGTTACAGACCTGATGTCAATTAACTTAATTAGTTGCTAGATGTTCTCCCAGCTTTTCATAATTTCTTGCTTTTTCAGCCCTTTGTTGCCACCGTACCAACTTTTTTGAGACCTGTAGCAGACATCAAATTTGAAGTGAGCTCATTTAGTATAAAATGTATAAAAGGGTAAAATTTCTCAGTTTAAACATTTGTTTTCTATGTTCTATTGTGAATAAATTAGTGCTGTCAAATGATTAATCGTGATCAATCGCGATTAATCGCATCCAAAATAAAAGTTTTTGTTTACATAAAATATGTGTATAGTGTGTATATTTATTATGTATATATAAATACAAACACATGCATGTAAATATTTAAGAAAAATATGTTGTTTATATATTAAATATATTTATATATATCATAAAATATAATAATATAAATGTATATACATGTAAATATTTTCAAAATATATACTGTATGTGTATTTATATATACATAATAAACATAGACAGTACACATACATATATTATGTAAACAAAAACTTTTATTTTGGATGCGATTAATTGCGATTAATCATTTCACAGCACTAGAATAAATATTGGCTCATGTGATTTGAAAGTCTTTTTCATTTTATTCAGATGTAAAAAATGTCCCAACATTTCCGGAATTCGGGTTGTATGTGGAATGTTATTTCAGTCGTGGCATCCCAGGATAAGAAAATGGACAATTTAGATTTCTAAATGAATTCTATGGCAGCCAATTGTTTCTTCACACAAAACAAATTGTGTTTGACTTATGTTTATTATACTACCATTCAAAAGTTTGGAGTCGGTATGGTTTTTATTGTAGAAATGATTTAATTTAGCAAGGATGCGTTATATTGATCAAACTTAGTAGTGAATACTTTTATTTTGTTACAAAGGATTTCTGTTTTCATGAATACTATTCTTTTATTTGCAGCTCAACTGTTTTCAACATTGATAATAATGATTGATAATGTTTCTTGAGCAGCAAATCAGTATATTAGAATAATTTCTGAAAGATCACGTGACACTAAAGACTGGAGTAATGATGCTGAAAATTCAGCTTTGCCATCACAGGAATAAATTACAATTAAAATATATTTAAATAAAGAGTTATTTTAAAATAACAACAATGTTCTTATTTTTACTGTCATTTTAATGAAATATATATACCACATAATTCAACACTAAGCTGTTGTTTTAACTCACCCTTTACTGTTTTATCCAGGTTACTGACTTCACACCTCCAAAATGTGAAATTGTGGATGTACAGGGTATTTGCTACTCCTCCTCTTGCAGCTCATCAAACTGGGAAATGTCTGTCAACATCACAGACGGTAATGGCACAGGCGTCGAGAGCATTTCCATCCAGCAAGGCAGTGGAAACTTCAGGAAAGTGGAAGACGGTGTGATCATGGTCATGGGTCTGTATGAGGCCTCATGTTGTTCAACTTCTGTGACTTTGTCTGCAGTTGACAAGGTAGGGAACGTGGGCAGGTGCAGTTACACCATGAAGTCCAGCGCAGGCTCGCGCCTTATCAGCATGTCCCTCCCTCTGTGGGCATCTCTGCTTTTATACAGTTTCCTATGTGACGCCTTCCCTCTGTAGTGAAATACACTACAGCCAAATACACAGTCATCCCATCCTTCTCTTTCTCATCCCATTCTTTTATGGCAATATAAAGCATTCTTAGAGCTCTGAAATGGCATTTCATCCCAAATATTTCTTTACTGGTATTTCCAGCTATGGAGGGGACTACCATTGAAGAGCTATGCTGCTTATACAGACCTGCTTACAAACCTCAAAGATAGATTCATGTGAGAGGCAGAAATATGACTCAGGAATCACCCACGTTATTTTTATTAACATGAATTTAATTAATTTCAAAAGTTATGATTGTCATTTTTGTCACATACTAGTTTAGTGTAATATTTACTACACTATATTAATAATATACTGTGCTTGCATTGAATGATGTGGTACGTTGCAACATGAATATGTAATCTTGACTATATCTCAACCAGCTATCCATATGTTAACAACATAACATAAACTGGAATTTGTACTCAAATATGTCTTTGAATCTTTTTTTAAGCAGGCTACTCCGTTCAACATGTGCTTGCATGTTTGCCTAAAATGAAAACGTACTGTTTACAATTCTTCACAGTGTATTTCTGCTCCTGTTTTGTTTTCATCTCTACTGCAATTCATGCAAGTTATTTCATTCTTGAGGTTTATAAAAGCTGTGGTATCATACACCGCCACCCAGTGGTTGATATGATTTCTTTCTTGTCTGCATCATACTAGTACATTTATATGAACACATAAAATATACCTAATATTATTTCAAGATAAACTGTGGAACAAACAAACTCAGCTTACATAGGTATCATCTAAGGTGTTTTATTGATATTTATAGTAAGATGGACAACAGAAAAATACTATAAAAAAAAACAATATATATATAAAAAATAAACAAGCAGTATAAAAGTTTCACATTGACAAAAGAACAGGATAATCATCACATTTTATTACTTTACATTTCAAAAGTGCTTCATTAAAGCACTTCAATAAAAGTAAGCAATTTTATTTGCTTTGCTTGGTATGAGAAAAAGAGCAATGCACAAAATTAATGCAGTAAAGCAGTTAACTTTTTTTTATTTTTCTCTTTTAGAAATGGCATCTTCATAAATTAATTTACAGTCGGGCCTAATACCACTTTATTTTCTGTAACAGAATATTTATCAGTAGATGAACTGAATGCTTAATATTGAACAATCCAAACGCTTTTTTTTTATGTAACATGTTGTGTGTTGAGATGTTTCTTGAGATGGGCCGACTGAGTAAAGCGTTTCCCACATTCCTTGCACTCAAACGGTCTTTCTCCTGTGTGGATTAGTTTGTGTCTTTTAAAGTTGCCTAGATCCACAAATCCCTTTTCACAGTGGGGGCAGATGTAGCGTTTCTCTCCTCTATGCCCCTGCATATGCATATTCAGAGCAACTCTATGTTTAAACTTCTTCCCACATAGAGTGCACGAGAACGGCTTTTCTCCGGTGTGCATTCGCATATGGGTAGCCCGGTCTGCCTTGGCCAAAAACCTCTTTCCACAAACTTTACAAGGAAACGGCCTTTCTCCAGAGTGAATAAGATGATGTTTAGTAAGGGTAAAGTGGTATACAAAACTCTTCCCACACTCCTCACACTGATACCGCTTTTCCTCTGCATGGACCTTCATATGCCGGTTAAGACCTCGGACACTAGGAAACGCTTTTCCACACTGGGAACAGGTATAAGGTCTTTCACCAGTATGAAGTCTCATGTGGTTCTCCAAGGCTGATGCATTGCTGAGGACCCTTCCACACTGGGGACACTCTGTATTTCTCTGCAGTGTTTTGCCCGAAGATTTTGGTAATAGTTGATTTCCGTTATTTGAGCCAGAATTTGGTGTTTCACTCATCAAGTCGTTCTGCACCTGATCCCCCCTCTTATTCTTTACCCTAAGTGTGCCATCCTCATCTGCAAGATCTATTTGTCTAGATTTGGAGCAAATCTTTCTTTGTTTTCTAAGTCTAGATTGGAGTGTGGGTGTGTCATCATCTTCTGAAAGGTCTTTATCATTTCTCTCTGTGCAGCATGGTGAAAATGGTACGTCCGCTTCGAAGCGGTCAACTGGAGATGTAGAGATATCCAAAGATGGAATGGGTACTCGCCCTAAAACAACATTAGCGGAAGCGGCAGCTTGTTGCTCCTTCAGTGTTAGCAGAGGTGCAAACTGCCCAGATGGCTGAAAATGGTGCATGGGTGCCTGCTCAGGGGCATCCTGTGGTGTTATCACGATAGGCGAATGCAAATGCAAAGTATCAAGAGATTCAAGCAAACCTGGCGTATTATCGGGTGGAGGAAAAAACTGGTCTGGAGAAGAGGAGAATTGATCAGATTGTGGTGGATATTGAGATTGCGTGAGTGGAGGTTGAGGTGGGTTTAAGGAGACGGATCCCTGAATTGCGTTAAGTGGAATATGTGGAGAAGTAAATGGAACATGCGTTGGCAGATAAGATGGTGGTGTCGCCTGAACTGGATTGTGTGGCAGAACCAAAGGGAACTGGAATGATGGACTTGAATTCACAGAATGTCCTGGCATTACCTGTGGGGATGCAAAAACATGGGATTGAGGAGGAACAAGATTGGTTGTGAGAATCCGATCTTGGACTGGTGGAAGAGTATTTGGAGCTGCTGGGACAGGAATGTGTCCTGATGGCATGACAGTGTGGAGTACTTGTGGAGTCATTTCTTGGGCTGTTGTTTTGATGGATTGTGGTGGAAAGAATGGTGGTTGTGTAAGTTGAGAGGAACATTGGGTTAATGGCTCAGTGGCCTGGTTTAGCGAGGCAATGGTTGAAAGAGATGTCTCAGTATTGAGTGAAACCAATACCTGCGCTCGCTGTTTGGACGAATGAGGCTCTGTTACGAAGACTTGGCTCGGAGGAACAGGAGTTGGGTAGGTGTTTTGACAGATATTTGACCCCTCTTTCTGAGGGACTACCTTCTGGTTTGATGTTTGAGGATTTGGGTTTGGTCGACGATTAACTAATGAAGCTGTAGGCTTGATTTGAGGTACTGACAGAGTGCCAGACAGCTCAATCATTGGCACAGACGAGTTAACACTGGAAGCAGGAGTCTGGGTCAAATTGGGAAGTACTGAAGAAGTTGATGTCTGCGCTTGTGCACTGGCATTCTGTCTTTTGTTTTGGGAAGACAAGCCTTCAGTGTTTTCCAATGTTCTTTCAGATGTTCCTCGGATGGGTTGTATAGTTTGATTGGGTTTTGGACCACTGGAATCCACTCTGCGACTACAAGCGGAAGTACTCACTGGTGGTGGTGACTTTCCTCTATGGTTGTTATTGTGCCTGGTTATTGTCTGCAATGCTGGTGGGATCGCAACTGTGAATAGAGAGGTGAAGATGCAAGAAAGGAACATAAGGAAGACAAAATGTAAATATAAAAAGTTGCAAATTGAGTCCTCAACAGATAGATTAGCTGAGTATCTGAGTGGTGTACATTACGGAATGGGTCATTTCATTTTTTTGTTTTGGTCCTAACAGTGAAATACAGCTCATATATACTTATGGTCAATTTCAAAATATTTAAGCATATTTTTTATTTGAAAAGGATTGGCTCATATATGATAATTATACGTAAATGGAAGATTTTTTAAAAATCATTAAAGTGTAAAAAGTTCAACCTTTAAAAATGCTTATATAATGACCTATATTTTATTTAATTCTATCAGTTGTTGCTAAACTAGTAAATGCATATTACACAAAGCAGTTGAGTCTCCATTGTGGACTTGTAAAAGAACTACATATAAGATATGACATATATAAAAATTGTTCTCATTATTCAGTTGAATTTGTGAATGACTCTTGTACCCCTTTCCACGATGTCCTTATTTGGCTCTCTGCGCACCAGTATGGGCTCAGCACCCTCTTGCTTTAGTAGAAAGTATCCTGGTGCATAGCCGTTGCATTCAGTCTCCTGAGGCTGAAGAGACCAAACATAAAATAATAACGTATAAAAGGGGCTATAGCATTTAAATACTGTCCACTCCATAAAGACCAACTATGAACATAAGATTTAAACTCAATCCTAATTGACCTCACACAGTATTTTGATATTCAACCAAGCCTCTAAATAAAGAAAACCCTCACAGTGAGGAAATATGACCTCAGTCTATGAACTCTGCTGTTTCTCACCACATAATTGATATGCAAAACAAAAAAAGGGTTAGGAAGGAAGAGGGGAAGTGTACTATCATGTGACCCGTCATTTCTTACCTCTTTTTTGATGAGGAGCAATGCAAGCTGTCTGTTCCCATCCTCACTGGCACATAGATCTGTGAGTTTATCACTAGTTATGTCTCCCACATTAAGGCGCTGTCCTATAAACTGAAGAGGGCTGCATCCCTGGTCAACCAAAGTGGGCTTTTCTGAGAAAAAAACTAAAAACTAAATAACCCTGTTGAAAAACCAGACTAAACATCTTGTGTATTTAGGAGGGTATACATAGCAAGTGACAGATTATGAGAAAAGTCCCTAGACAGCTGAAGAGTAAGAGAAAAAGGCCATAGAAGTGATTTTATGTATTTACTATCTGACTTTGTCTAAGCAGTTAGAAGTCGTTCATATTTTCCAGGAAGTGTACGCCATAACCCAGAAACACACTGTAAGAAAAAGACCTACCACACTGCACGCCAATATCACGATGTTTAGAGACGTTTCCAGTCCTCTGGCTCCCGGCTTCAGAGAATCTCTTTGTGCTCTGGCTGGACGGATCACCTGTCTTCGTGTTGACTCTCTCTTGTCTCAGCTGCACCAATTCCGCTTTCAGGCGCTGCAAAGAGCCATCATAAAGTTTGGTCGCTTCCCTGACAGCAGTCTGTAAAATTGTTTCCATTATGTGCGCGAACTGGGTCTGAAACCCGTCATAATCGTCCGCGCTCGCGTCCGGCATGCTTTTAAGTTAATTTTATGGAGAACGTGTTATGCTCCCTTTCACATGGTCAACGAGAATCATAACGACGCGTCCGGGGAGGGCGGTATACTTCCGCACTGAGTGTTACATTTTTTTCATTTATAGGCTGTAGTAAAGATAGTTTGCGGTCTGCTTTTAACTAAAGCTCTAAACAATAGCCTACATCAGTGGTTCTCAAACTTTTTACACCAAGTACCACCTCAGAAAATATTTGGTTTTCCAAATACCACCATTATGACCAACATTAAAATGCTGTAGCACTATCCACAGTAAAAAAACATTTTTATTTATTTTTGTTAGCCTCTTAGAGCATAATACACAGTTTGAACATTAACATTAACACTGTGCTTACTTCCAGGTAAATAAAACATTTGATTGTTAAATTAAAATATATTGTACCTAAAAGTGAAATAAAAACTGTACTGTACTTAAATGTTAAAAAACTGTACTTAAATAAAGATTAAATGAAAATGTATCGTAATTAACATTTAAGCAGAATAATTTACAGTTTTTATTTAACTTTTAAATAAAAAAGTACTTGATTAAAAAAAAAAAAAATTAACACAGGCTGTATGTGTAGCTGCAAATCACAACAATCAGGCCACGTGTCCACCAAAGCCAGCTGAAAACGCCCAGCTGTGAGCGCTCGAGAGGGCAGCTTATTTTTTTTTATTTTTTTTTGTTTTTTCAGTTGACACTCTGTGGTTGCTGTGATGTGGAATATCCGCTGAGGTAATATGGCAGACGCATCGATAATGAAATGTTTCTCCAAGCATTATTTTTCATAACAATATTATGGTACTCCGGCAATTCCATCTGGTAAAAACATAAATAATAATAATAAATTAGTTGCATTTATACAGCGCTTTCCTAGACACTCAAAGCGCTTTACAATGTGAGGAGGTATCTCCTCATCCACCTGGATATGCGCGGCACCCATAGTGCGCCAGAACGCCCACCACACACCAGATTACTGTGATTACAAAGGGACGCTTTGGTGGACACGCGGCCTAATTTAGATTTAATTCAGAGATTCCTCTGCGTACCACCAGAGGAAGCTCACGTACCACACTTTGAGATCCACTGGCCCTACATGAAGAGTTCAGATTGACTGCCATCGGAACAACTGAACATAAAATAGCATAAAAATGCTCATTTTAGATGAAAATTTCAAACGGCAGTTAGAGGGTTTTGCATCGGAACTCTTCACATGTAGATGTCTTGATAAAGCAGAGACACAACATTTTTTTAGAACTTGCATTACACAGTCCTGCATCATGACAAAATTCTGCTGATTTCGGAAAAAAGGCCTAATTGCCTAAATTGATAATGCAGTGAGTTAAAAATATCGATAAAAACTTTCCATTACATGCATTTTTTTCCCACAAAATAAGAATGACAGTTTCCAAATTATAGACTATAAAACAGGCACTATTTTTTTAGCACATTGCTTTTAACTATGCTAATAAATGAGACATGAAGTACTGGATTATGTAAGTTTCACAAATGAATTTTGGCAGGTTTTACACCATATAACTCCTTTTATGTTATATTGTTTCATAAATAACAAAACCGATTACGTTACTGTAGTAATAGGCCTACGTTAGAAAAGGGAAATACATGCATATTGCATCCTTTCCAATAGCAGGCCTAAAGAGCATTGGTTTTCAAGTTTTTTTTCTTCTTTTTATTATTTTTTTGCTACTTCTGTTGAAATAAATAAAAGTAAACCACTGATATATAATAACCTATGATCTATATGTTCGCTATTATAGATCACTGAAGTAAACTCAAAAATATTAGGACAGTTTAATGCTGTGTACATCTTCATTTGTATATACACAGTGTTTCCTCTAGGATTTTTTCCAGCTGTGGTGGCAGGACTATTTCCCATGGGCCACACCCCCTCCCCACATATGAATCACGTGCACTCAGAATTGAATTTATTATAACTAAAAAAGACAAGTAAATAGTAAATAATAAAATATGAATGAAATATGAATGAAAAAATTACTCATCAATAATCAAAAATTCTGATCAAAACCTAGCCTTCCTAGTACGAGGTGATATTTGACTCCTTAAAGTGATTTACAGGGGTATTTTCTTTTACCTTTGTAATGGCATTTTTCTAATTTTATTAAAAGTATGTCGTCTATATTAAATTCAAAAAATTTAATTTATAAGCTTTTTAGAATTTCTAATTTAAACAATATAAGAAGAAGTAGAATAAGAAGAAGACAAATAAGTTAGCAATCATATGAAATTAGTATTAATAAAAAAATTATTTGTACAGAGGTGGCACAGAAGAACATAAAAGTGGCTTGTAGGTACATTTAATGAGGCGCAGAGTGCAGTTAAATTCATAAATTCATGTTGAGATTAATGTTTTAAATATAAAATTATGAATATAGAAATATTAAATGATTTAAATAATTATAAATTATACTTTAAAAATGACACTGAAACAGCCAGCAGGTGGCGGTATGTCACTGATTTTATCACTGAATCATTCATTAAAGTGATTCGTTCGAACGTCTGATTCATTCAGGAATGAATAAACACTGTCCCACACAGAAAAAAAATCAACATTAAAGAAAATAAATTATTTTATTATTATTGGGGAAATATATATGTTAAATAAGTGATTTTGAGTAAAAGTAAATTGTTGTAAATACGTTAACGCCATAAACGCTAATTTCATTTTTGGGTGAACTGTTCCTTTAAATAGGTCCCTAACTTCCATCCGTATTTTTGCTTCAGGAAGTGCTTCCAGTCAGTCCCGCTGTAGGACGAGTGCATGTTTTTTGGATCAGCACTGATTCTCCGCGTATCGTTTATATTATATTGTTTAAATGCGACACTAATTAGAGAACAATAACCGGTTGTTAGCGTCAACTGACAGTAACACAATAACAGTCCTCGCTAGCTTTTGCTAGCAAGTGTATGGACTAGAGCAGATTTGACAAAACTAAAAGATGGTTCGAAAACAAACATCAACATGATGTGACAATTTGGTTTGAAACGTCTAACGAGGAGCTAGAGGCCTTTGTAGCTTGTTTATATAACATAGAAAGTAGCTAGACTTTTCACGGTTGGTTCAAGGCTTTTTTAAATCCGTTTACTCGTCAATATGTCCGAAGTCATACACTCGTTTCAGTCACAGCTGTCTGGGGTCATGGAGACCGTTTTTAAAGCTGCCATATTTGAGATCACCCGTCTCGTGGAGGACAATTTCGTGAAGGAAGTGTCCCGCAGTCGAGAGCAGGTAGAGACTCTGAAGAAGAGGCTCCAGTGGAGTGAGACCAGACGGAGAAATCAAGAGATGAGTGTGAGGTGTGCAGAGTGTGATAAAGGCCGTGTGTGTAACGAGGAAACTGAAAAAATGTCACCGCAATCAGGTTTGTACACAATCACAATTCAACTGAGGCTCAATGTCTTGGTTGTCACTATTTGTCATGTTATACAAAAGGTAATTGAATGATTTTGTAATCTGTAGGAAGTTCATATTTGATATAGTAAACTTAGTGATTTCTGTTAGTAATTACTGTATCTCAGAACAGGAATTTATCGTGTGAACCATGCATACTGAAATCTTGCACATTTAACTTAACCCTTGTATTAGGTTAAAAATAAAAAAAGGGTTTATGGTAGTCGTCAGGATTCAGCACAATTCAACAAAAATCATACAATAAAAGCATCTGGTAAAAATAGCAAACCTTTAACCTTAATATACAATACAAAGTAAATATATAAATAAAACTATGCAATATGTTGTTTAATGTGTATTTAACAACTTTAAACATTTGTTCACAAGTACAGTAGTTTTTTTTTATTTTTTTTAAACAAGGAGTAGAGCAGTTCAGCATGGTGCTAGAAACAATCATGAGATTCCCAGTGAACTGAACATGCAAGAACTGATAAAAATGTCAGATAAATGCGTAATGACAATGCATAAATATTAATGTAAGTACCCTCAGGCTGGTTGAAACATTTCTAATTTCAGGTCTGTGCGGCTGGTTTTATTTGACCCACAAACATCATAATTGTAGAAGCAGTTTGCAAGCACATTCCACAACACATCAACACTTTGCAGGCTTGTTCATGACCCTAAATGAGGAAAAGTCACAAAATTCCCAAAAAACATCATAGGTTAACCAGTATTTCTGACAACGCAAAAATCCAAACCTGCAACATATAAAATAGGAATTGTTTAAGACCCCCATGTCATTCCAGATATATGACTTTGTCCTTCCATCCCTTTAAAGACAATTAAAGGACTGTGTAATCAATGCCCTCACAGTTGCATTCACCCTTGACCACATGTAGAAAATGAACGCAGCCTCAAACAGGAGAAAGTTCCAGGTGGGAACTGGGGAAGCTGTGAGTTGGAGTCCGACAAACTTTTGGGAAAAGAGAGATTAGAAGTCCAAACCAGCACCAGTAATACAGCAGAGGTGAGTAGCCTACTGGTTAAACCACTTTTACGAACCTTGTTTGTACTGTAGTGTTTCTCAAAAGCGGTGTCTGAAACCTGAAAAATAATGCTGTGAAGATAAAGCATTATTTTCTAAATGCTTGTTATTGATCTTAATGTGAACAGTTCCAGCATGTTTAAATTTTTTAAAAACTCAATCTTCCAGTGAAACAAAATTTAAACTCTGCCCCTTTCTTAAAATCAACTGGATGCCCCATCCAATCAACAACCAATATAGATCCCCATCCTACATTTTTCTGATAATCTATTTCATCACAATACAGAAGAAAAGATCTGTTGCTACTTCTGTTTCATCGTGACTTTAACATTCTGTGCACATGCTGTCACATTGTGTTCTCTGTAGTCTGCAAGCACAGAGGTCAGGAAACTGGACTGCGTATTAAAAGAGGAGACCCTTTATGTCACTGCCGCTAATAAAGAGTTTCAGGATGGTTGGATATTGGATACTGAAGGTGTAATTTTTAAACATCTGATTACTACTTTAACCCTCTCACATTAGACTGTGTTTGAAGATTTTTTTTTTCATGCTTGGTTTTCCAGGAGCTGAGACGTCAGCCTTCTCCGCTCACAGTTACAGTGAGCAGGAGCTGCAGCAGATTCAGGAAGAGTGGAGCTCTGGACTTGATCAGACTGCTGACAATGAAGCTTACGCAGATATTGTAGACGTCCAGGGCTTGACGTATCGGACACGTTATGACGCAGAAGAGCTAGCAAGCTACGGTGTGCATGAACTGGACATGGGAGACCTGGACGGTCTCGGAGAAAGAACTGAAGACATGTTGGGTAATTCAGTATCAGTTGCAGTTGGGCCTGATCAAAACGACCTGGACCAAGAAGGTGGGAGACATCACAGCTCTTCCATTAAGAGTAAGAGAGGAAACAGAGGTTCTTTACCCGTGCAAGCAACCGCAGAAACCAAAGACGTGGATAGAGACATGCACTGTTTACTTATTAATGCAGATGGCCACTTGCAAGACATAAATTCCTTTACAGAAGCTCGCAGTGGGGTTGCAGGAGGTGCTGGACATAGAGGACACTCGCTGTATGTTGGGGACACATCTAGTGGTGCAGTGTATAAGGGACATGCATTGAATAACTCTCTGAAACCTAATGTTGGACAAATGTTAGGAGACAGCAGGGCTTCTGCCAAAGCCTTCCCAGTCTCCCACCGAGTCAGTTCAAGTGCTGCATACACATGTAACCAGTGCGGTAAGAAGTTCACTCAGGCCTGCAACCTAAAAGTGCACCAGCGTGTCCACCAGCGGGACGGTCTCCACTTGTGCAGCCACTGTGGGAAAGGATACTCGTCCTTCAGTGACCTGCGACGGCACCGATGCAGTCAGACCGGAGACAAGCCCTACACCTGCACGCTGTGTGGGAACAAATTCAGCCGACCGTGGAATCTCAAGCTGCATCAACGTATTCACACACAGGAGAAACCACACAAGTGCACTCTGTGCAGTAAGAGCTTTACCCGGGCCGATATCTTGAAAGTCCATCAGCGTACTCATACAGGAGAAAGACCTTACTGCTGTGGTGTTTGTGGACTGAGCTTCAAACGATTGGATCATCTCAGGTCACATCAGCGCAAACATAGTGCTGACCAGACCAATCCATAAGAAATTAATTCACCACACTACCTTACAGAGTTGTTTTGACTTGTACTGCTAGAAGGTCATAAATCACAAATTGTTGGAAGGCCATAAATCCAGGTGTTTTCCATAAATCATAACATTGTTGCCGTAGAAACTCCCAGTATAGTTATGTCTTCTGTATAATTTAAATTTAGTTTTTCTGAAAGGGATAGTTTATCCAAAAATGAATATTCATTATTTATTTACTTTCCCATAGGTAGTTTGAGTCCTGTAGGACATTCTTCTGTGGAATAAAGAAAGATTTTAAATTTTTTCCAGAAATGTCTTTCTTCTTTTTTTTTTTTTGGTCTGTCTGTATAATCTGTTTGGTTTCCAATATTCTTCACAATGTCTTTTGTGTTTAGCAGAAGAAATGAAGTAAAACAGGTTCAAGAGTAAATGATGACAGAATATTCATTTTTGGGTGAACTATGCTTATAAGTTATGCTATGGATAATGTGGCCAACTTTGCATCATTTAAAAGTTTGAATATTGTTTACTTGTGATGTCGAGTGGTCAGAGATGGTCACTTTCATGCTCTTTATAGCTTTATTGTCTGTCACACTCATTTTGAAAAATAGATTTAGTTCAGTTTATTTTAATAAACCTACCAAATATTTATTTGCTCAAATATGCAATGTATGTCACATCATGGAATATCAGTCCATTTTCAGCTCTCTGCTTCAGTGATTCATAGTCAAATGTCATTTGAAATATTTATGTGGTTGGTGGTTGATTAAATCCTCCAGCTGTTTATTCCAAATGCTTATTGTTAATTTTCATTATTGGTTTATCAGAACTCATGCAAGGAATAATTGACAACTGGCAACTGAGTTATAGAAAAATGCTAAAAAGTAATTCACATACAAGGTGCTAATGTGGCCACGATGTGAAGTGACATAGCTTCACATAGACTTCATAGCTGTGTGTTTACTGAAAAATAATTACACTCCTTAGACCAGGGGTATCAAACTCAGTTCCTGGAGGGCTGCAGCCCTGCAGACTTTAGTTCCAACCCTGCTCCATCACACAGTCCATGTAGTTTTCAGATAAACCTAAATTATTAGATTGGATCAGATGTGTTTAATTAGGGTTATATCTAAACTGGAGTTTGACAACCTTGCCTTAGAACGTCAATCAGCCAATTAAAATCAAGCATTTAACAGTCCTGCGTTATAAAATTTAGAAAACACTTGAGTAAAGCTATAGAAAAATATCCATATTCAAAACGTTATAAACACTTTTCTCTAACTTACGCTAACTGTCCTACACGCAAGGATGCCATTATAAAGCTTGGATGAGCCAGGACCATTTTTAATATATAACTCCGATTGGATTTGTCTGAAAGAAGAAAGTCATATATACCCAGGAGGCCTTGGGTGAGTAAAGCATGGCTAATTTTCGTTTTTGGGTGAGCTAACCCTAGTGATGGTGAAATGAAGCTTTTCAAAGCACCAAGGCTTTCGTAAAAAGGTTCAGTACTCGAAGCTTTCCAACACTAACGACATCTTGTGGTGATGCATGTTCCAGATGGCCCATTATTATAATAATAATCATTATTTTATGAATAGTGTTGATTGTTTCATGTAATAAGTCACTTTCTGCTCTGAAAACCCCAAACGCAATACAATAAAATTCTTCTAAAATAAAGTTTTTCTGCGTGGATGCAGTACACAATAGCTTATTAATGAATTCATGAAAGAATTAATAAATGGGATAAATTAACTATTTTTTTATGAATGTGCTTTGATCAACACATGCAGCCTTATTCAAATAAGCTTTATCCTTATTCCTAAACCTATGGATTCATAGGCAAGGCTCATGTAGGCATATATAATCAAAAGAAAAGGACATTCTTGTGGAATTGTGAAATGCTTGTGAACTCGTTAGTGAAAGTGCATGTTTAGCTCTAAAATGTCTCAACATGGAGGATGTGTTGTTATTATAAGGAAGCTGTTGAGAGCAAATTAGGCACTCAGCCTACAGAAGGAGGTCACGTATTAATATATTGAAATTCTTTTCCTACATTATGTAGGCCTATTATTTAACATATTTTGTTATACATTGAATAAGCATAAAATACACATGTAAATATTTATTCATATTATAGTTCATTATTATAATTATTATTTTAAAGTACCAATCTTACTACTACTACTAGGCTACTACTACTAATAATTATTATTATTGCTATTATTATTATTATTATTAGCTTATTTTATTTGTTGATACAGGTTGAAAATGCTGCCAGACTTCCGAGCGGCCTGTTTTCTTGGCTGGTTTCATGCTGACAATTCAAAAGAGCTCAGTCTCTGTTCCGAGGTGCTCGGCACGCGAAACCTGCGCAAGGGGTTCGAACTGTTTTTGAATCAGATTACGAAGCAGTCACGTGGTTGTACACGAAAGTGAAGCTTCGGACGTCACTGATCACGTGATTATGGCAAAACGAATCAAGCTCCGGTACTCTGCTTCACTGCCAGATGTTTCGAAGCCTCGGAGCAGGACGTCACATCTCTAGCTAACCCTTTAATACTATTTTAGTACCACAGATCACCACTGATTGTGATTAAAACAGTGTCATCTTAATATAAAGAGATTATTTTACATTTTTTAATTTATTTTGAATGAGTTATAATTTTAGGTTTTAGTAATTTTGTTTTTGTCAGTTTTTAGGCTATTTTTAATGTCTAGTTTTTAATATTTATTTTAATACATAAAGTTAAACTAAATATACGTTTAATTTTTTTTTAGTTAACGTTTACGTAATGTTTTTTTATTTTAGCTTAGCACTTGTTGTCTTATAAATACTGCAATATAGTTATTTAAGTGTGAAAGTAATGTGGTTCTTGTTTAGAAAATGATATTAGTTTATTCTATAAGAAAGCGGGTAAAAACCCTTAATTCTGTCCAACAAGGCCACCGTACAACCCGTGACGTCACCCACAACAACATCATTGTCCGTCTGCTCGTCTCGTTGAGACACTGATGCTGAATGATGCATTAGTCAAATTCACACACTTCCAAAACAAACTAGGTAGTATGTATTTGGACGTTATGCAACAACTGCTCGCGCCTAAAGGACATTTATTTGTGCGCGCGCTTCATAATGTCAGGCAGATGTAATGAGCTCGATGCTAAATAATTGTGAGGATTTTATCATCGGGGTTTGATTGACTGGCCGTGAAAGTGTGAAGTGCAACATTTACCGTGAAATTAAGTTCCCAAAATACTTGTGCGTGAAATGAGTACTCAATAGATACTAAAATATTTGAGGGAGAAATCAACACGGGTGGTCATTGATGCCTTGATCATTCAGCAGTCAGTTTATCTTGATAAGAACGAGCTCGAGTAGATCGGACACAGGATGACGAACACGCTGGTCCTCTCCTTCCAGACTCGGCTGTCTGCGGTCATGGAAACTGTCCTCAAGACCACCATGTACGAGATCACCCGGCTAGTGGAGCAGAGCTTCTTGGAGCAGATGGATCGAGGCAAGCGAGAGGCGGAGGTGTTAAAGCGGAGGCTGATAGTGTCGGAGGCCAAAGTGAGGGAACGGGAGCGGTTTAAGAGGGTGAGGTGTGTGGACTGTGGTCGGACAGCGGTGTCCAGGAGGAGGATACTACACCGAGGCCCCGAAGCACAGAGCAGTGAGTAGAAACAAGGCTTTCCATGAGGCCCGTCGCCTCTCAGTGACAAATAACAACGTGCAGTATGTTGGTTATAGTTATATGCCATTTTCAATAATAATTTAATGAACCAACAAATGTCAAGTGGTTTAAAAAGTGGAGAAGTAATTTCCCTGTCATCATTTTCAGCAAAAATGTCTGAACATTCAATGTGATATTTGTCTTATAAGAAATTAATGAACTTCACTAAACTAACTTCACAAGTAATGAGGATCTAAAGCAGTGATTCTTAACCTTTTTTTGACTTGGGAAATATGATTTCAGCTTACATGGAAGTCGTGGCCTAATGGTTAGAGAGTCGGACTTGTAACCCGAAGGTTGCGGGTTCGAGCCTCCGGCCGGCAGGAATTGTAGCTGGGGGGAGTGAATGTCCAGCGCTCTCTCCACCCTCAATACCACGACTGAGGTGCCCTTGAGCAAGGCACCGAACCCCCAACTGCTCCCCGGGCGCTGCAGCATAAAATGGCTGCCCACTGCTCCGGGTGTATGTTCACGGTGTGTGTGTGTTCACTGCTGTGTGTGTGCACGTTGGATGGGTTAAATGCAGAGCACGAATTCCGAGTATGGGTCACCATACTTGGCTGAATGTCACTTCACTTTATAATAATTTTGTAGAGCTATATTTTATATTTTAATATTAATTTTTGAATGTAAATACTTTTAAGTAATCTTGAGGTTTTTGTCAAACCTGCAAATGTCAAAAGGGTTTAAAAATAAATGGTTATTTCCTTGTCCTAATTTTCTGGACTTTTGTTTTTTCAAGGTATTGTAGGCCTATTTCCTATATTTGAGGAAAAATACTGAAACAAAATCATAGAACGGGTGTAATTATATTTTTAATATTCAGATCTTAATTTCAGTGTCACTGAATGCTATTCTTCTTCTTCAAAGGTTTGGACCACCCACTTGTAAAGCAGGAAAATGCCTCTGACAATAGCTGGAGGTGCAGTCCCAAGGGAAGCGCAAATCAGGAGAAGCCTTCAGCAGCTCCAGAAACTAAACAAAATGTGTGTTTGGTGTTGTTTTACTGGTAATTTCCAGTGACCCAGAAGACAAAAGGCATTTGGACATTTTTTGACTGCCAAAGGGCATCAGTGAACTGGAGGGAAACTGATATCATACAAAATTACAGTTAATTTTGATAAACCATTTGTTTGCACATGCTGTTTGATTTGATATCATCTAATGCAATAAAATTCTGACATTTTAAGTTTGGCTTAGATGTCCAAGTACTTAAGCAATCTACTGGGCCATTGTAGTTTGCTGAGATATGTTAGTATAACTTTTAGCTTTAGTTGGTATGAAGTTTCTAATTCACATGTGTTTTGTGCATGACAGCCTGATCAAGTGTGTGAACCTAAACCTGGAGGAGAAGTGAAAGAGGAAGCAGCAGACGCTAGAGACCCGCAAGCTCGTCTAGTAATACATCCTCATATACACAAACAAAAAGATCCTCCAGGCAGTGTTGAAGAGACCAATGGACTCCGCAGTACAGATTCTGACAATAGACCAGGTGGCAAATCTTGCACTGAAAGACCTGTGGATGAGGATGAGGTCAGGCACAGAAACCTCCCAAAATGGGTTGACCCTAAAACAGACCCTTTAGCACGGTCATCTGTTTCACAGCCAGAACCAATCAGGACCTCAGTCTCTTCAGAGTCTCCGGGTTTGAGACCGCAAGTGGGCAGCATAGACTCAGGGCCTGTTAAACAGGAAGTTGTAGTGATGCTTCCACCAGACTGGGAAGATATGGAAAGGATCAGGCCTCCGGTGGTTTCTGCTTATAACAGTGCTAAGAAAACACAGTTAGATCTTCAGCCTGGAGATCCTCTCACCACTAGGCCTCAAATACAGGAGCGAGTTACCTATCCTGCGCCTCCCGTCAAGGTTCAGAGCCTTGCACCACAAACCATGCATCATCTCAGATCACCAGTTAGGAAGAACACAAAAATCGTTCTACATCCCAATTCAGTTGTGACCGATCATGGCGCAGTTAATGTAGACCGGGTACAGCCCATCTGCAAAGCACTTCCAGCTCCAAAACCCTCTCATGTCCATCAGTATCCTGAAGGAGCCGCTACAGGTGAAAGAAGTTTCAGTGCCGTACACCCAGGAAGAAGTCTGCCGCAGATGGTCAGTATGAGGGTTCAAGGGGACACACGGCACCATTCGGCAAAGACAATGCACAATTGTAGCCAGTGTGGAAAAGGCTTCTCTCATCTGTGCCACCTCAGAGCTCACCAGCAGATTCACACAGGTGAGAGGCAGTTCTGCTGTACCATCTGTGGACGGAGTTTCACCAAACTGAGTAACCTGAAAGCACACCGCAGGGTTCACACTGGTGAGAGACCTTACATCTGCACAGACTGTGGGAAAAGGTTTACCCAGAAATGCAACTTGAAGAGACATCAGAGAATTCACTCCGAGTTCACTCACTCTAATGTATGATGAGACGTGGAGGGGTGATAGTGGTATAATCTGGTACTTTAGACATTAACATATTAAATGTTTCGTTGACTGGTTAATTTATTTTTAATATTATGCATCGTGTTAAAAGTACTAAACCTCATTTTTCAAACCTTATGCTCTAAAAATTTTCTCCTGTAGTGATGTGACCGGATCACTCAAGGGAAAATACCAATTTTAAGATAAATAGAATTTTTTTTAAGGCAGAGCACTTTTCATTTCTCTCTGGATATGAGAGGCTATTTCTCACCAGTAAATGTCCACATTTTACCCTAAAATCAAAAGAAGAGAGAGTGTGTGTGTGTATATATATATATATATATATATATATATATATATATATATATATATATATATATATATATATATACATACACACACACTAAGCATGTATTGGTTATGTAAATGCAAAACAACAATAATGATAAATTATAATGGGCCTAAAAATAGACTTTCTGTGTACAAAATGTAATTTTCCATCCTTTTGATTTTGGGGTCAAATATGACCTGGACAGTTTCACCCATGCTTTAGAAATTTTCTCTTTGTTATTGGGTTTAGTGGTTCCTCTGGTTATCAAAATGGAGATTTACAAGCCTTGATAAATACAACACAATTACTCAAGTATAGACTTAAATCGGATCCCTTTTGATTTGTTTGTATATTCAGGTACGTAGCATTAGCTCTTTGAAATGGTGCATATATAATGGTGCATTACTGTTTTTTCCTTTTCCTTTAAGATATGCAGTAAACTGTTTGAAAAACAAATTTATGTGCATATGCTGATGTGGGCTTAAATAGTTACATGTTCATATTTAGATGTCAGTGGTTAAAGGTTCAAACCTATGCAGGAGGGCCAATGAAAGCACCTGCTTAACTTAACATTTTAAAATGTAATGACATTAAATGACATGGTTTCAGTGTTTTTTTAGAGTGTGAAGAATGAGTACATTCGAGCTACTTTCTCTTCTGTTTTTAGTTTAATGACTTTTGTTGATTAAATCCCACACACTGTTTTATTACACACTGAGTAAACTCTTCCAGTAATGCATGCAAACAGATTATTGGTTAATCAGGTACTCAGTAAGCCATCTACATTACAGGCTCTATGACTGTAATTAAAATTTTCTTCTTTTTCTGTGAAAATTAAAAATATAAATTATAAAATCGCATTGAAAATGGACCAAATGGCAGGAAGTTAATGTCTCAATTTTTGTCATATATGTTGTTTTGTAAAGTTAAAATTTTGTCGGCAAAATTAAATACTTCATCTGTTTGGTATGTACTTGGGTCATGTGATATTTTCATGTGGTCTTTTTAATAACTGACATGTTCTCCTTTCCTATTGCACCACAACTGATACCATGTAATACTGATACACTAATACCACAGTAATGCTCTGTGGTAACAGCCAGTGGCAGCGTTTCACAAAACCATAGGGCTGCAGCACCCCCTGTTTTTTTCTGTAAACTGTAAACTCATATTTGAGTTTGTGTGGAGAAAGTTTAGTGACAAGCTCTTTTGAATGATTTTCATTGGTTAAATATTTGTAAAACCCTCAAACAGATACAAGGATGATCAATAGCAGTGATTTAAAACAATAATAACGAATATATAATAGAGAGTTTGGATAATTTTCAGGCACACCTGGGCTATAGGGCCGCCCCTGGTCCAGCAGGGCCTGGCGTTCTCCCTGGCAGTGGCAGGTCGTAGCGCCACTTCCGGTGGCATCGCCAAATGCCACCGGCAGCTGCCAGAGTTCGTGGCAGCTGCCAGGTCTTTTCTGGCAGCTGCCAGATTTCTCGTGGCAGATGCCATGGTTTTTCTCGTTGTTTTTGCTGTTTGCTCGGTAAAAACTACACTGTTCTCAGTGGCGTGCGGTGGTGTTTTTTGTTGTAGTTGTTGTATTATTATTATTATTATTATTATACATTTTTATGGATCAGCTGCCAGAGTTAGTGCCAAGAGTCACGATCGTTTGTCGCCGTTTATTAAATGAAATATTTGATTATGCATATTATATACCAGCAAGCAGATGCGATCAGAATATGAACCCAATAAGCTAAATTGCATAAGTATTTTACCATCAAGAACATACACACAGATAAGGAGTGCCCAGCTGCCGCTAGCCAGTACTGTATATGCACACGCGCTCGCACACGCAAACATATTTATGTATTTAATGTAACACTAGTTATTAACTAGTAGCTTGCATATTACTATATAAGCTGTTTATTAGAATCATAAAGTACATACTAATGCCGTATTATACGTAACCATATGCTACATCTTACCCTATACCTGAACAGTAGGCTAATTAGGAGTTTGAGGCAAAAGTCAATAGTTAGTTAATAGCGAGAAATGGAGACAAATATATAGGAAGTGTGTATATATTGTTATATAAATATATATATATATATAGAAATAATCATGAGACCATTGTAATTGAGACACTCAAGTTTTTATTGAGTTTTTTATTGATCATTGATTGATTTATGACTTATGATGACTTATTCTTCCTCAAATCTGGCGAAGATTTTGTACTTTGATTTATCAATCATTTCTGTGCAGAACACCCCATAATCTTTTTTTTCCAAAAATACAAAAGTGAAAAATTCCACCGGAGAACTTTCATCATAGTCATCCATCCAGCTCTGCAATTTGCTTTGGCATGCAATTTGTTCCTCCTTTTCCAGTGAAAGGACACTGGGAAATTGTATTTCTCCATCCCAATTTCTATTTCTGCACCAGTCAGCTGCAGTCCTGGTGTCTCTCACAAAATGTTTTCCTGCTGTGAAAGAAGAAAGTATGGTCAAAATATTTGGTGTATATACAAATGTTACAATTAATGCCTCAAACTTGTAGGCCTAGAGCATTTACAGTACATGACATAAATGATCTTTTCTAACAATGAATGTTTTCTATAAATATTATACATTACTACCGTTTTTCTTTGTAAAATAACAGTAAAAATTATTTGCAACAAAACTTATGAAAATTACACATTGTTTTGCAACAAATAAAACGTTTTTCTACACTCACCATAGTTTAAGCATGCTATTTGTAGTAAAACTGTGGCTATAGCCTACAAATTGTAATAAAAAAAAATTCATTTCACGGTGATCCCACATTTGTCCATTTTAATTTTTAGCTTTTCAAAAATTCTATACTTAATTGAACTGCCCAATTTCCATTCATCACTTTATTAATTTGCATGCATGAAATTAATGTAAAATAACCTGCAAAAATGTACATAACCTCAAAGCCGCAAGGATCATAATTTAAGATACTGAATTTCTGATGTTTGTGTGTTGTACGGCTTCTGTCATCAGTCGTTGCCTGCCATCAGTCAAGGCAAGGGAGGCAGAGACTCTTTAGAGAAAAAAAAAATGGATGAGAAAATTATCGATATTACAAAAAAAATCAATGCAAGCATTACAAAATATGACATTAAAAGCGTAAAAGTCACTAGTATGTATAAAGTAATTGTCCAACAGCGACACCCGCTGGTAAAGTTAAAAAGAACAGCTGAACATCAGTCGACAAAAAAAAAAATGTTTGTATTGTTACTACTTTTGTTATTATTTTGGAATAAATGTAAAATACGTAAAAACACTAACTTGATGACATTTATTGGTTTTGATAAACAGAATATTACACAGTGTAAAAATACAAAATATAATTGTATTTGGCCTTTTTAGTGTAATGTTTATTTAAGGGAAATGTGACAACATATACACATACACGAAGCCGGAGGGCTTAGAAAGTGCAAGACAGACTCATATTGAAGTAATAACTTACAAAGTACCAGGAAATCCCTAATATGGACAAAAGCATCCAGCTATCACTGTATGATCTGAATAAAAGGCAGAAACCTTTGGAAACATGAATTAAACACACGATTGCGACCATATATGGTTTATTTGTACTTTTTTTCAATCATCTCCAGGTGATTTTATGGTAAATTACCAGGTAAGTTTATGAACAATTCAGTGCTACCTGACATAGCATTTATTACAGTACAAAAACTATTGTCTTATATTTGATAAAAATGAATAAAAAAAGTGTTTGTAGTACATTAACAAATCATTTATTGGTTATTGTCCAACAGTGTATCTGATTTCTAAGCCAATTAAAAGACATAAGAGAAAAAAATTAAGTTTCCTATATTCTTATAAACAGTATCCTATATATATATATATATATATATATATAAAATAACATTTTTGTCCCACTCACTTCTGAAATGTTGGCTACGCACCTGTGTATAGTATACACGTGCATACGGTCTATACAGCTAAGCACTCCTTATGTGTTCTTTATGGGAAAATGCTGTTTGGCTTATTGGGTTCATATTCTGATCGCATCTGCTTGCTGGTATGTAATATGCATCATCAAATCTTTCATTTAAAAATAAAACTGTGTAGTTTACAGCAGAAACGGCGATAAACGATCGTGACTCCTGATACGAACTCTGGCAGCTGATACATAGAAATGTATTATAATAATAAAAACAATCATAATAAATAACACACCTGTGGGAACTATGCATTATTAAAACACCATCGATCGCCACCATGAACAGTGTAGTTTTAAACAGCACCAAAAACGGCGAGAAAAAACCGTGGCATCTGTCACGAAATCTGGCAGCTGCCAGAAGAGACCTGGCAGCTGCCGGTGGCATTTGGCGATGCCACCGGAAGTGGCGCTACGACCTGCCACTGCCAGCATTTGCGCTTGCTCTCTCTCCCCTGGTACATGATGAAACAAACTTTAGGTCTGTGTAGAGCAAGATGTGGCACTTTTTAGGCTACCCTGGGACCCGGTTTCAAAAATGATTGGTTTCACTCTTCGAAAACGCCGGTTTCGTATGGACGAAACGCCTATACGATAAAAAATTTATGCGTAACGTTATACAGAGAAACCCGTCTTCGTGTGGACGGGGCCTAACGACAGGCTCTGTGTATTAAATGCCACTTCATTTGAAAGCAGGTGATGGCCATTTACTACTAATCACGGAACCGGCTTTACTGACGAGATGTGCATAACAATAGCATGCTGTGCGATTAATTGTACAGCCCTAATTAGAAAGCTAAAAAAAATCACACGTGATCTTCACAATCAAAAATGTCTGCCAAACTAATGGGAATTAATACAGAGCTGATTTTTTTTGTTTGTTTTAAAATCTACAAATCAGCACCTAGTAGTCTTAGATAATTTGTAAATAAATACATATTCAAATCATAAAACAGGTTTTAAAATAATCTTATTAGCAAATACACAGTCTATTGGGCTACAGCATCTAGTGGCTACACAATGATATTACATGTGTTTTTCTTTATTTCTCCCACCAGGTGGCATCAATGCTTTGGATTTTAACTTAAACACAATGTAAGCGGTAACTCTTATAATATAATATATATATATATTTTCTAGTATTAGTATTATTTTATATAAATAAATGGTGCATGTCATAGACATAAGTCAATTGCCATTTTCATACAGCACAGACCAGAAAACTAAACCTCGACTACTGTGTGGCATCTTCCAGGCCACTGGAGGGCAGTAACAGGAAACATCAACATTTCCTGCATCCGCTCAAGATGACAGTGTCAACATCTACGATAATAATACTACAATAATACCGTATTTTTCACCTTATTCCGCGTTTTTGCTGAGGATTTCGCTGTGCGAGTTTCGTTTTCATCAGGTACTTACCGTCTGAACAATGTGGCTTTTGCTATTTGTCACTGTCCTGTTCATTTCATTTACTTTTTACACAAAAGGCCCGTAGAGGGGGTCACTACCGAGCTTATTTACCACAGAAAACCAAGTGAAACTATTCATATGCATATATAGACATATTTCTGATAACATAGCATTGGCAGCGTTGCAGTAATAATCAGATTGTGTGCCGCATCCTGCACAAACAACAATAACAAACGCCCACCTGCTGAGAGTCTTGATTAAAATACAGGTTTGGAATATGTTGACACGGGTTTTAGTTGGTCGTCATGATGCCAGTAATATCACAGTTTTCTGATGTCTTTTTAGGGGGATTACTGTCACCGGAGTCATTCACTGCATCAAGGTGTCCTCGAGGCGGCAGGACGATGTCAGGAGCCCTTCTCCTCACTTTCCAGTCTCAGCTCTCTGTTGTCATGGAGACCGTCCTCAAGTCAGCCATGCTTGAGATAACCAGGCTGGTGGAGGGCAGCTTCCTCGAGGAAGTGGGTCATTGTAAACAGGAGGTGGAGGTCTTGAAACGAAGGTTGCAGTTGTCTGAGAGTAAACTTCGGGAGAGGGAGAGGGAATGGGAACGGGGGAGGAAGACACGGTGTCTGGACTGTGGCCGAACAGGAGAGTCCAGCAGCAGAGATGAGAGCCAGCCTGTAGAGACCGTTCGGGGTGAGCTAAAACTACTGTTATTATTGATAACTTAAACTATTAACATCCATCCATCCTTTCCCGTTATAACTTATCCTCTGTAGGGAGGGCTGGAGCCTATTCCAGCATCTCTGAGTCAGACCCAAATGCAGGCTATTAAAAAACATTTTATTTAACTGAAATTATATAAAATAAAAGTATTAGATGTAAAAGATAAACATGTAACTTAGATAAAAATAGAAATGGCTGCAATAAAATAAGTTGAAATACTAAAACTACTCGCACTGAAATAAAAATAAATTTAAGTTAAAGTATTTAAAAAACAAATCCCAATAAAAATGACATGGCTAATTAAAAGTATTTTTTTAAAGAATTTATAATAGTAGGCTATATAAATAACACTGGTTACAGCACATCTAAAACTGGACAATAACAAGACACTAGACTTAAATAAATCTGAAATACATAGAATTAAATAAACATAGTACTGTACATAATATTTTATATTTATTAATTTATATATAGAACAACCATTTTTATATATACTATTATTAATCTACACGCATACACATGTAAATAGTTAACATTAATAATATTTATTATTTATTAAAATTTTCTTCATATCTATCTATCTATCTATCTATCTATCTATCTATCTATCTATCTATCTATCTATCTATCTGTGTAAACATGTCCTTTTATAAAAATGTATTATTGGTATTTTTTCTAACGCTACTCTTATTATTTTGATTATATTTCTACACTTGGAAGTTCACCAGAGCATGTCGTTTAAAATTCCTGAAGAACTTCAAAATGTTAATTGTCAATTTTAATAAATATTTGCAAGCTACAACAATGTGCAGTGCTTTATCCATTCTCACCAGCAGAAGATAATAGGTGATTGTTTTATTTAACTTTTATTACTGACCTGCAGAATGACAGTTTCATCTTGCAAGTCAGTACAGTATTCTTTAAATTACTAAGTCCTCCATTGATAGATTGCAATGCATCGGTGTTCTTACTGTTAAGAACATAAGATATAATATATACATTCTTCATATGTTCAAATACTTATCATGCTGTTCCTTAATTTTGTTTCCTTTCTTCTGGTGTAGGAGCAAACAGCCTTTGTTTAGGCCTAAGCCTGAGAGATCAGTCTGCTAATCAACCTACTCTGACTGAAGAAGTCTGGAGTGCCAGACAACGCCTGGAGTCTACCAAACAAACAACACCACACACACACTCTGAGAAGAATGATGTACACAGACAGAATGCAAAAGAGATCGTCACACCTAACTCCAATGCACAAATTCATCAGGATTTTCTGCAGAGGATTCTGGGCAATTCAGTCATTCACAGTGAGTCCACTAGTGACTTCAATCCCAGAGTGAACAATTTAGACAAATCCGACAAAAATTTTACTCTCGATAAGGAAATGGACTCAAACCACTCAAGACTGTTACAAAGTCCTTCTGCTCAGGATGCGCACAAGGACCTTCCATCGTCTTCGCCAAACAATAGAGTAAAAACAGAAACGGAGCTGGATCTTCTACCTGTCAAGGAGGAGGAAGAGATGGTTCCAGTGTGGGACAGCGTCAACAGAGATGACAGATGCCATGCAGAAATGGCTGATCTGAGTCAGGGAGAGCTCAGAGGACCTTGTGATCAGGAGGAGATACAGGTAGAAAGCTTTCCAGGTCTAAACTCTCTCGACATGCCAGACGCCACCTCATATTTCACACCTTATTCAGTCAGCACACTGGTACATCAAGGTATTAGGGCACAACATAGTCATTTATGCACAACAGAGCTGATGCTCTCTAGCATACCAGAGAGGTCACATTCATTTGTCCAACCAGAAAATGGACAAAGTTATCCTGGTTCAAAGAGTTCTGTCCTTTATTCTCACATTGATGTTTGTCCAGGCGAGAAAGCAGTCAGCCGTGCACAATACCCAAAGCGCTTCTCCCAGAATAAACATGGGACGCCTGAACAAATCTATGCAGAAAGATCCCACCATTGCACCCAATGTGGGAAAAAGTTTGCAAGAGCATGCGACCTCAAGGCTCATTTGCTGATCCACAAGGGCAAAAAGCCTCTGAGCTGTTTGCAGTGCGATCAGACGTTCACGTACAACTTCGAGCTCAAGGCTCACCAGCGAAACCACTCAGGGGAGCGACCTTACGTCTGTCTGCACTGCGGCAAGGCCTTCGCTCGAATGAGCAACTTCAGGCAGCATCAGAACATCCATACGCGGGAGAAACTCTTCAGTTGCACTCAATGCGGGATGCGATTTAATCGAGCCACCAACCTGCGAGTTCATCTCAGACGACACAGCCACGCGTGGAAGACTTACAATTGCCCTCACTGTGGAAAGAGCTTTCTGAATCCCAGGCAGATGAAGGCTCATTTACTGAAAGCCCATGGAAGAGGAGGGAAATAAACATATCTAATTTATGTTTGGAAATTTAATTAAACAGTTTGAACTGATTCCGAATTGGATCAATTCATGTTTACATGTTATAAATGGTCTGCGCTGTTAAAACTCAAGAAGATACCACTGTCCCATGGTTGCCACGCTAGAGACAACTAAACAAGATCTGGACAAATTATGCATGGAATCTTTTTATTACAGAAAGATAAGGAAACTTATTTAGGTTTAATACGTCTATATAAATTGGAATGACTGATTTTCATCAACAGGAGTTATTTTGCTGTTGTATGATCAATGTGTAATAGCTGGTATATATTATGTATTTAATGTTTTTATATATTCCTTCCAACAACAGTCAAGACAGAGTATGTAGCGCATC
Source organism: Barbus barbus (assembly GCF_936440315.1). NCBI lineage: Eukaryota > Metazoa > Chordata > Actinopteri > Cypriniformes > Cyprinidae > Barbus > Barbus barbus. The sequence goes on along the minus strand of NC_136735.1, from coordinate 12,545,926 downwards.
CTCTTTCCTGAGAATGTCTTTTTAGAATTACTTTACACTTTATATTTTTACTAAAGAGGTACCCTGGCCTTCTCTTAAATTGTGATGTGTCCTTGTAACGTCAACTTTCATGCCATTTTGTTGGAAAAAGTAAATGAACCATCAGATGTAGCAACTACTAGCACCTCTCTTTCTTGTTCCTGACAATCAGTCCGTAGTCAGTAAAGTTAGTCCAAAATGCTCCAGATCCATTTCAGTCTTCCATTCAGACCTCAAGTCTCCTTTTCAGTGTGTTTTTTTTTTTTGGATTGAACACTCTTGTTGGACAATTCAAGACCTCCTGCTCAGCCATTTCCACAAGATTTCTGTGATCTCCAGCAGCATTGTGTCTTGATGCCTGCCTCTCCTGGAGTGATTGTAGTCGGACAACTATTTTCCCCTACATACAGGTCATTATCTGATGGATTTGTATACTTTTTTCCAACAAAAGCAGTAAATGCTAGCAAGACTTTTAAATTGGGAATATTTAATTTGATATTTGTTATTTGATTAATTTCATTGTTCCTTCTGACTAATGCAAGACTGCAGATATTTCTGACAAACATTCAGTACTCATTCAGAAATATAATTTTAAATGAATATTGTCTGTGTTTTTGCAGACTTATCTTTGTCTGTTATGATAATAAACAAGCACATTATATGCACGTGATATTATGCATAACCTGAAAATTAACTGTATTTTAATACAAAGCAGTCAGTCTCTCAACCACAAAACATGTTTTTTGAGCAGAATATTACAGAAGCATAGAAATGTTTCTAAATGCATCCAAATTGATATGAAATTAACAATGAAAATTGTGGTTTAATAATTCGTTGTTGTGTTTGTTGTAGATTGGCCAAAGGTTTGCAGAACAAGTTTCCATGGAACAAGGAAATTTACATCCCATAAACGAGCAGAGGAAATTCAGTGTAAGCAGTTATATAAGTGAATTTCATTTATAGGCTCTTGGACGATCAAGTAAATAATATTACTTTTGATTCTTGTTTTTTCACCAGGTTGTGGCCAGGGAGATCCTGACTCAGTTTCAGGTGTGGCAGAGGGCCTGCTATAGCAGGAACATTGAGTGGGGTCCGATTACAGCGAAGGTTCAGTCCTCTTTATTTGTTCTGTCTGATGAGATGATCTATTTTGATTATCTAAAATGAATGAAGATAAAGTCATGTTTTTAGAGAGTGTATTGTGCTTTACTTTTACACAGATAATTTCTGCATTGCCGCAGTTGTATGGACGGGAGGCAGAGGTGATTGTACGATGTACTAAAATGCTACACAACCGCAGAGATTACCTTCGAAGGAGAGCAAAGGTTAGAGTTCACAGGCTCAAAGATTTAATCTCTTAATTGCTTGCATTATGATGAATTATACATATGAATTCCTCTTATTTATGACACAATTGTGTGAATGAAGGTAATTCCCTAGGGCTTATATTGCTTGGATGTTATGGAAGAAAACTCATTTGAAAAAATAAACATTTCAAATGGAAATTATATGTATAACAACAATTATAATAATAGATAAATAGACAAATAGATTATTTTAAACAAATGTATTAGCATAGGCGTTGTGAAAATCTGTCCTACTAGCATTAGATGGTCTGCCCATACAATTTTTCACCCCAAAATGAAAATTCTGTCGTTAATGACTCACCTTCATGTTATTCCAAACCCGGAAGACCTTTGTTCATCTTCGGAACATAAATTAAGATTTTTTTGATGAAATCCAAGAGCTTTCTGATCCTCCATAGACAGCAACACAACTGACACGACATGAGTGAGATTTCACACAGATTTTTCATTTTTGGGTAAACTATCCCGTTTATGTTTATGCTTGTTTGTTTGACAGTGCAAAATGTAGGCTAATTACTAGAATAAGGCCCGATTCGGACTGTAATAAGAGCTTTATGTGCGAGTTTGTAATTGTGTGTAATTGTTTGATGTTATTTTGAGGACCCCCTCGAAAATGAGATGTTTCATCTCAAGGGGTTATCCTTAATAAAATGAAATGGAAATGAAATAATAGTTTCTCAGGGGGACGCAAGTGATTTTCACCATATGCAGGGGGTAGTTGGTGATTTAATTGCTGTCCGAATCCAGGACATCGTTGTTTTTCTCTCACCCCCCCCCATAAAAATCCCCGGCCGAATTACCTACTGTTTTTTGACAAACACCAAGGTCGTGTGATAATTTAATTGCCGTCCGAATCCACATCCACAACAAATCAATTCAGAATTCAGCGTTTAAACCCTTTTTGAACACTCCCAAACACCGCACGGTAACTGTTGTACTTCGGTGTAATTTGCATAGCTATGTATTTATTTTTGAAATGCTGGAAAGTATTTAAATGAACAATACTTCATAACCAGAGCAGAAAGAGAAGAAAAGCACGTAAACATTCGAAGTGGGTCTTTATTATGGCAGCAGCAGGTATGCAATACAATTTTAAAATTGGTATTATAAACAGATATATATCACGTATAATTATATACAACTATAGTGCGTATTTTCCTATTTTTAAACAGGAAATTTAATTAATCAAATAATAAATAGGATTATACATTATTAAATATGTTTGGAATAATAAGAATACATTTTACATAAGTATTTTTAAATACATTTTACACAATAATAAGAATACATTTTTAAATAAAATAAATTTTATTTACAGCACACAATCATGTGACTGGCCACGTGATTCGCAGGATCACAGAACTCACTCCTCCACTGTGAATAATTCGCCATCCGAATCCATGAGTTTTATCACTGAGGTGATATGTAAATCAATTTTTACAGACGTCCATATGAGAAACAATTACCGTCCGAATCGGGCTTAAGACTGCAATTGACAATTTTGATAATCAGTTAAGCAGAGAAATTATCAACAGATCATTTGATTTAATGGATTGAACAGATTAAAGAAAATGTTCTGTATATATATAAAAAAAAAAAAATGTTTTTCCATAACCTTCAAAAAAGTGTAAAATATAAAAAAGGCAAATTAGGTTATTAAATACATTGTGCACAAAAAATTTATATAAACCACATTATATAAAAAAAGCAAAAGGACAATTAAATCATGTTTCTATTAAATATGGTCAGCATTTTTGCATTGCCTGTCTGTTAGAAGAGGGTTTTGCTGCAGACTGTAGCACGATGAAGTAGTTAATCTAATCCGCTACATAATAATTTGGCTGGCATAGGGGATGTTTTTAATGTGAATGCATAATAGGGGATTTTGGTGACACACTGGATGTCTTTAATGCACGTGCGTAATAATGAGGATTATTTGTCATCATACTCCATGACAAGGATGGACTCAACACCAACAAGTGAAACAGTAAGTGAATGAGCACAATTTGTGTTGTTGTTGTTATATTGTTCATGTGTTTTAATGACACTTGCATTTTACATTTGCTCTTTTGGAAATGACTTACTGTTTTCCTAACATCATGCTGGGTCCTCATAACCCTTATATTGCAAATGTAAGAATATTTATAGTAGATTTTAAAAGTTGTCAAGGCAAACTTTATACTGAAAAATATCAAGCTGAAATCTTGATTATAACAAATTGTTAGCGAATTGTCTTATTCAAAATGTTGATGTTAAATATGTTAATCATTGTTTAATTGTAAATATCCTTTTCTAGACGCATATTACTGTCCTTAAAAATGGAGAAAGCCCCTGTATCTCCAAGTGCACTCAGTGTTGTGACAAGTATCACTGCCCATTTTGTGAGACCTGGGTCTACAAGCCAAGAGAGTCATGGAGCGTTGTTAACCACGTCCAGAATCATCTGAAGTTGGCTGTCCAGCAGGATGGTGTGTAGAATGCTTCCAAATTCATTAAGATGTTACATTGTCAAGGCATATTAATTCACTCGTTTTACTTTTTTTCAGATTACACTATTGTCAAGTGTAACTTAAAATGCAGAGAATATGCCCATTTTCATTGCTGCTACTGTCCTGCCACTGTTCTTCGACGAGCTCAGTTAAAAACACATCTCACAAAATGCAAGCAGAAGTTCAATGCTGAAGAGGAATTTGAAGGAACCTGTTCATTTGAGGAAAGTCCTTAACATGAGTAGTGCATTTTTATTTATTTATTTTTAAGTTCTGATACTGTTGATTTACTAGTTCATATATTTAGTTCCCTGTTAGCTACAATGTAACTCTCAGAAGTATTTGGTGGATTATGAAACTATGTTGTGGAAATAAACATTTAGTAAGAATGTATCTGTGCTTCTTCTTTCAGAACTGTGAAGTGCTGTGTAAGGACTAAATGATCTGTGTACATTATCTAAAATAATCTGTCATCTGAGATACCACATGATATTAATAGTTCAACTTTTGAAATGGTTTTAACATAGGACTTCCCAGACCTGCAGTTTTTCCTCTCCGTATGAGTAATACAAGTAAAACAGACACAGGTAACATATGGCTGATATAAAATATATAACAGTACATTTATCAAAAAAAATAAAACTTTTAAAAGTTCTTAAGTCACTATTCATTTATGTTGAATTAAAAATGAGTTTGACATATAACTGCAAACAGTACTTAGCATCCTCTACAAAAAAAAAAAAAATTAAATTCATCTACTAAAGCTACTTCATCATACTACAGTCTGCAGTGAGAAGAGTTGTTCTGTTGTGCTTAGAAGAGGGGTGACAGCAAAAAAAAAGAATGTTTGGGGTCCGTAAAAATTGTATTTATTTAATTTATATAAATGTATCAGTTTCCACAAAAAAAAAAAAATTAAGCAGCACAACTGTTTTCAACATTTATAGTAGTAATAATTATTCTTGTGCACCAAATGATCACATTAGAATGATTTTTGAAGAATATTGTAACACTGAAGACTGGAGTAATGGCTGCTGAAAATTCAGCTTTGCCATAACAGGAATAAAATACATTCAGTAAAGACGGGCTGCTCTGCCTCAGCTTTCTTATTTCATTACTCATGTAAATAGGCAAATGGTGCTTGATTACATTATCACCATGCCAAACATTGTTGGAAAGTCAGCAGGGGCATTAACTCAGGAGTCGCTGGGTCTTTTAACACCCACCTACTGTGAAACGCTGCCTGACTTGTGATCCTTTACTCCATATGTAAAAGAAGAAGACAACTGAAAATCTGCTATTGTGAAACTAGTTTTACCTGTTAGCCAGACAGACGACTCAGTGGGCAGAATAAGCGACAACGTTGACCAGCTTGTATACTGATAAATATTTTAATTTTTTTATTCATTTTACACCAGCCTCTCATCTTACTGGAAAATCTATAGACTGCAGACAATACAGGGTGATGCTCCTACACTTCAGTGTATTTGCTACTTAATTTACTTGGCTTTTAACAGCTTTTTGTGTTTAGGCCATATCGCAGTTTATTCATCAATTTCCAGTTTCAAATGGTAAACTTTAAAATGATGCGAAACATCTTTTTATGTTCTTTTCTCCTGCAGGAAACTGCTGTGGAGAGAAATCTGTTACCTATGGGCCAGCGATATCTTGTACAACTTCAAAGAGGTGATGTTCAAAATGTAAAGTTGTGAATAAAATATGGTTATGTGTGACATTGTCCTCTGCTATTTTTGTGTGTGCATTTGGATATGTTTTCCTTCAGGCAGGCTTTGTAACATTCATGGGAACTGTTGTGTGGGAAGGACATGGAGTAGGTTAAAGGAACAAGGATTGAGGAGAAAGGTTGAGGGTAAAATCATAGAACCCTTAAAGCAGATGGGGTGCATTTTTAAGTTTAAGTTTAAGATTTGATGTCTGGTTTAAACATCATTACATGTAAATCGCGAGGACAAATACTCGACTATGTAAATAAATGCATGGAAATAATTTTATACACGTTCACCAGTTTTCCTGCTCAAAACTCATGGGTTTGTTTACTCTTTCTATGTTTGTCTACATGACCAAAAAGGTTTGTTACGACACATGCCAACAATACTACAGCTAAAAATGCAGTTTGTCCGCAATGTTGTGGGATACGGTCCCGCTGATATTTGTTTCCCGTCGGCCCGTTATGCGGTAACGCTTCACACTCCCCCCAGCGACTGAGGGATTCAGAGCCCTTGTATCAAACGGGAAAAATAGATATTTCATCGAAGGTAAGCTTCTCTTTTAATGAAATATTTGTTTACCTTTAAGTGTATACGCTACATGTTGTAGTAGTGGTTCTAGTTTCCAGAATTTGCACAGGCGCCATATTAAATTATTCCCTCTTCAGACTATTGATGAGGTGAGGAGAAGTTGCTTTTCTAGTAACTTAACAGTGCAGGTTATTTATGAAAAGAACCTGACCACTTTATCTTGGTTAGTTTACAGAAAGCGGGGTATATTAGACCCGAATCAGTTTTCGTTTTAGCCTGAGTGCTTTAGCAGACATGTCCCTTTAAACGAGAGAAATCCACGTGTTTTTTTTTTTCACAGGCATCACGGGTTATTTTTTAGACTTTTTCTTTCTTCCATACTCAAATTTGCCGTTTTTAAAATAAGTTATTTTTAGGTAATTTCAATGTTGGTATTGTTAAAAACTCAACCGTTTAAACCAGGTAAGTTAAACAAAGTGGTTGCTTCAAAATCATAAAGTACATGTATTTTGTAAACATCTTAAGAATTTCTGCTTGACAAATAGATGATCAGTAACCATCCTGAAATCATCGACGACATTAATGCTGGGTTTGTCCGTATTTTTAATAAATGGTAATACATTTTGAAAGGACTAGAAGCAGCTAAACATAATACATGAAGAGTTAATACTTAATGCAAAAGCCTCTAAGTATTATCTAAAATTTTCTTCTAAAAGTTGTATTTTTCTCAGGCTCCTACGTTTATGTTCAGTTATTTCACTTCAACAGCAAAGAAAACAACCTTTTCATTGGCATTAAAGTGAAATTAGGAAACCTACATAGGAGCCCGATACAAATGCTCATTTTAGAAGAAAATTTCAAATGGCTTTTGCATCTGAACTCTTGACAGTTCACACAGACTTTTGATAGGTTTTTAGAAAACTGTATTTAATGTTAGTCTCTGTGTAAGAAATCCTCCACCAACGACCCACAATGGAAGTGGAGGATTCCTTATCGGCTAAGTTCAGGGTCCTGATTCAAGGGCTCATGGTGACGACAACCTCAGAGATCGTCAAAATATTCAGCAAAGTGCTGCTGGAGACCAGAATGGAGATCACCCGGAGCTGGAGGGAGATCGATTTGTTGAAGCAGCAGTTGGAGGAATGTGAGCAGCAAAAGACCATCATTAGGGCCCAGAGGAACGACTTCAAAAGAGAAGATGACGAGGTGGAAGTGTCACATGATGTGAATTCTCAGCCTGATGTACAGAGCTCAGACACTGTCACACCGGAGGCGGTGGTGAGTGGGCATGTGTTCTGTGGTCATTGCTTTCACTTGTTTTCAGTGCAGTGCAAATCTGTGCTGTTTACCACAAAAATACAGAAGTACAACATTTTGTTAAATAATTGAAAATGAATGGCAGTGATTGGACTTGTTTCCAGTTGGTCATCATAGCTAATCTGCCATTTTACAGACATTCTGTTGAAAATATATTATTTTCTGTAGAATAATTTGTGCTGTTTTGTTAATATTAATCACCATGTTTTGTGTGTTACAGGGCCTTGACAAGCGAGCAGAGAATGTCTCAGAACCAGAGACGACACAGTCAGGCACACCAGGTATTACTATTTTTTAGATAATTTTCATGATAATAAATAGCAATAGACATAAAACTCAGGGAAGTACCACTACAAAATAAAAAATAAAGACTATATAAAAACGGGAACTATGATAAACTGTAAAGTTATCTCTAAGTTACTAGAGTTTGTTCTCACTGACCATATGAATCGCTAAAATGATACAGCATTAAAGTGGCGACACTTTATTATTTTAATAGTATTTTTTAAAAGTGTTTTGCAGTGACATTCTCACATAATATGAGGAAAAACTATTTAAAATAGTTTTTGTTAATTGAAATAAAGCTGAAATAAATATGAATGTAAATCTTAAAGTAAATGAAAATGAAATGTTTACGTTGAAGTACTAAAATTACTAAAACAAATAAAATAAATTAAAGCTAAATAGAAATATATAAAAAACAAACTAAAATAACAAAAATGGTGAAAACTGAAAATAAAAATGAATTCAAAATATATAAAAATATACTATAATAATATATAAATAATACTAAAATTTTTCATCATCACTGTTGTTGTACTGAAGTAAGAAAACATTTCCTGATGTACGCTTTAATAATATATTCACAATTTTTTTGGTGTTGATTCATTAGGCCGAAAGGTTCAGAAAATCTGTGCTATTGCTGAAAACAGCCAGAAGGCCAAGTGCCAAGAGACTAAATGCACACAACATGTGATAAAACAGAAAATTGTTTGTCCCACCGATGTGCCACGAGTGAGAGGGCGCAAATCATCAAGCAAGACCATATCACAGTCCACATCTAAAATCATTGCAAATGGACCATCTACGAGTGTGGACATATTAACAAAAACCCCAAAATCAGAGGTGATGAAAAAAAGTACATTAATCAAATCGCCAAAGGATGTTACTGATGTTAGTGTTGCTCGTGGTCTTCGAGACCGACAGCACCTCAGCATGCAGAGGCACTGTATGTGTTGTTCATCGGACGAGTGTGACCTCCAGTCTAGCCCCTCCAGAGCCCTGCACCAGGTCCCTAGTGTGTATATCTGTCGTAAATGTGAGAGGAGGTTTAAAACAGACCTGCTCTTCAAGAGTCACAATTGCCCAATGCCTCAGAATTGCAACAGGTGTGGGCAGATGTTCACTACACTTCAGGGGCTCACCGCACACAGTCAAGAAGTTCAACCTCAGGTCAGCTGCAGTCAGTGTGAACAAATGTTTGCCACTCAATGTGCTTTAACCGTGCACAAACGGATCCACACCAACCTTATTGTTCCCAAGGATATTAAGGCTAAGAGGTTTGAGGTTCGTCTCCAAAGAATCTCAGACTCCCAGCTGGAGGCTGCTTTGTCATCAAAAAGCTCTCTCTTGCAAAATAACTCTTCAAAACAAGATCTTTTGAGCAAACCGCAGAATATAGCTACAGAAGATGCAAGTCCTGGATGTGCAAGCAAACACCGTGCAGAATCCACTGCGGTGAACATACCTGAGACCAGCGAGACACAGCTATCATCCCAAAGCCTGGACTCAAGGCCAGGAGCACTATTGGAGTCCAGTGTTGGACAGTCAAGTGTCAGGAAAGTCTATGCTGTCATGTCCAGTGCCTCATGCCAAATTCAGATGAGTGAGGATGCAAATGGATCAGAGGCACCAGCTGTGCATGAAACTGAAAAAGCAACAGATAACGGAAAACATGCCAGTTCAATTGATGAGTCAAGACTCCGTTCTCCTCCAAGAAAGCGGAAAATGTCAGGTAATATTACAAAAATAGGAAAAATGTTCATCGGACATCATACAATAAGTGACTGTATTCAGTATTATTTTTATGTAGATCATTTAGTTATATTTGAAAATTCTGAGTGATGTTTTTCCTCTAGATTGTTCTCATGATGCATACAATGGCGTGTTTCCTGTTGAAAATATTCTGAGATGGAGAAACAATAAGGTAGGAATGAAGTGCTTTTATGCATCATCCCATGAGCCCTCAAATCAATAAAAAAATGCTTTACTCTGATATTCTTTTCATTTTAAAAGGGAAGAAATGAAGTTCGTGTCAAGTGGATGCCTTGCACATTGTGGTAAGTCTTCCTCGTTTGATATCACACTACCAAAGAGAAACACAGCACCATTCAGCTTTACCTAGTTCCTAGTTTCTGTTCATAAATGTGTAATTCAGTGGTTTGTCACTGGAGTTCATACAGTGTGTGCAGAATTATTAGGCAAGTTGATGTTCTGGTCATTGTTTTTCCAAGAACATTTTACCAATTCCAAACCACGTAAATCTTAACTACTATTAATTTTTGTATTTAATCATTTATAAGTGATATATAATTGTCCATGAAGGCGGAAAGTCAAAAACTCCTTATTTAAGGTGTGCAAAATTATTAGGCAGGTTTTCTTTTACAGATAAAATGAGCCAAAAAAGAGATTGAATTCAAGAATTATTAAATATGATAAAAAAATATGAAAATGTGATATGAGGATATCAACTTGCCTAATAATTCTGCACACACTAGCAGTAGTCAACCTATATATTTTGTTCATGCCATGCCATGTTCATGTCATATTCACTGTGCTTTATGCGAAATTAGTGATATCTTGTCTTATCATTTTTTTTTTTTTTTTTTTTTTAAGAAAAGCTAAAAGGCTCCCAATTACACCAGATTACAAAATTACTGAGTGCACTGTTGGTTACAGTGTTTACATCCTTTTTATACATATACTTTTTTTATAACAATTTATTTGTGAGAAACAGTAAAATAGAATCATTGTTTTTTTTCATACTTATTCATTTTCAAATTCTTACATATATGTAAAATAAATATAAATTTAATTTCAGCAGTATGCATGTGGTTTTAAGTATTGCAATGCATACATATCTAAGCTGTGTAAGATGTCCTTCTCTTTAAGGTATCTGCATTGGCCATCAAAGAATCCATATGGATTGATAACTAATGTGAGAAAAATTATGAGATCTTAATAGTAGGGCTGCCACTAATGACTATTTTTATTTTGATTAATGTGTCGATTAATCTAAACGAGTAATTTCCCACAACAAATCAACAATTTTACTTAAGAATATTTGAGTAAACTTGCAACTTTGTCATTTAGTAGTGTACCATAAAGTATAAATGTAAACAAGCCATTGACGAAATGTAGTAACACTAAAAGAGTAAAAATGTAAACAAACCTTACAAAAATTAAATAAAAAGAAAATAATAACAAAAGTCTGAGAAAGTCAGCATGTTTTTAATGACAATATATCCACAGCTGTAAGTGCAACTATAAAGGGAAAAAATCAATTAACCCCAACGGTTGGGTTTTCACATTAAATAAATGCAATGTTTAGAGTCCACTGGAATCAAGTATTAAAATTGTATTATTAAAAGTTATTATTATTAAAAATTAAGTATTTAAAATATTCTTTGAAATGTGTAAACAACAGATTTAAACCGATATCTCCAGCATGATGAAATAAATGAACAGAGGTCTTCAGTAGTGAAACTCCAAATGAAATTTCTATGAAATCCTTTTTGAAAAGCAAAAGTAAAGTGCAACATAGAGTGCAAGAAGCAAGTGTCCTTTAAAAAAACAATAGCCTTTAAAATTACTTAAAATACATATGAGCAATGAGGCAATAATAATTAGTTCAGGTAAAGTATCAAAAGCAAGAAATCATATGGTTTTATTGAACAAAACTGGTAAAATACAATGTATTATAAACAATAGAGCTAATGTACATTACGCACTACAAAAAAGCCATGCGGGGGGCGCCAATGGCCTGACGATTGTTTTTACACATTAGCTGTTCAATCTAATCCTTGTTTAATATTGACCAAGCACCATTTAATTCAAATGTCCACCTAATCTTTAATATTTGGACATTTAATTAAAGTGGCTACAGCATTTCTGTCCTAAAAAATAAAATGAATACGTGGACACCAAAACGTGTAAATTCAGAGTGAGGGTTTGAGCTTTTATCTTGAAACCGCAATGTATTCTCCTGTGTTTGTGTGGATTTATAAATGGTTTACAAATCTGATGAAATGGCGCCAGTGACGTAGCAAGTCAGCCCTGGGCCCATATGTAAAAAATTTGTACGGGCCCTCCCAAATAATAAGGGCTCCTACTCGGTTAACTTGTTGATTTTTCTGACGTAAATAACGTTACGTGACTGTTCACAAGCGGTTTAAATTACGGTAAAAATGCTTGGAAGTAATATTTAACGTTTTCAAGTCCATTCATTGCATGCAAGCCACCCAATAATCGCAATAAGCTTTGTGCTTTTTTTATTACAACACACAGTCTCATTCTTCTGAAACTTTTAAGATCAGATACAAACAATAAATGTGTTTTGCGCTCTTTTATTTGTAGTGCGGTAACAAAATGATTCAATGATATTTACCTCTTTATTATTTGCAGCACGAAATAAACATGAATAAATATTTGAATGCATATAAAAAAAATTTTTATACAAATGAATGACTCATGAAATCGACCAATTAGAGTTTCAAAAACATTTATAAGCCTACATTTTATTGCTGTTTTTCTTGTTAAGAATGACAGGTTGGATGCCTTTATTTTATTTATTTAAAAATATTTATTTTATTTGCGGAGTGTAATTTTCACATTAACTTCATGCAATATAACATGATTTTATTATTATAATTTTGACTTTATTCTTAAAATAGTATGACGTTAATCTTATTTAGTTATTTTTCAGCTTGAGACTTAAATGCAGCTGTAGGGTATTTGTAGCCTACTGCATGCAAACACAATCTTGGCACAGTGGCCCAAAAACAAAACAAAGTAATTAAAAATAAATAAAATAGTATGAATTTATTTTTTTAAATGACCGATTGTTTCGCTAGATAAGACCCTTATTCATCTTCTGCTATCATTTATAGGCCTTTGAAGCTGCACTGAAACTGTCATTTTGACCTTCAACTGTTTGGAGTCCATTGATACTAACTATATGCAGAATATTCCTGGAACGTTTTCATCAAAAACCTTAATTTCTTTTCGACTGAAAAAATAAATACATAAACTTGGATGACATGGGGGTGAGTAAATTATAAGGAAATTTTAATTTGAAAGTGAACTAATCCTTTAAAAAAAAAAATAATGCAAGTGATCTCGCTAGTGCCTCCAAGTCCTTTTAAAGCGCGCTTCAGCTTACACTTTTAGCACAGACGATTTGATATCAAGGTTTTTTATGTCTCAAATCGTATTTATTTGAGAAGGCTAAACTGATCAAACATTCTCAACTCACTGTCTGGCACTGGACGCTTGGTATTTAAAAAAATAAAATAAAAACTTGAATTCAGCAAACATAAAATGCTCCAATCATGTTTCTAAATTAACTTAATAAATAGGGGTGTAAGAAAATATCGATACACATGAGTATCACAATATTTTGTTTGGCGATACTGTATCGATTCTCAAAAATGCAATATCGATATTTAAAAAAAAAATAATAAATAAAAAATTCATACAAGATTCATGGCAGTTGTTTCAGTTTGACTTTATATCCTGACCGCTAGATAGCAGTCTTCTTATCTCTGAACTTTAAACAGTGACAGGAAATATTAGCACGTCCACTAATGTTAGTGTTAATTGCTTGTAATGGAGGATGAAACAATTGTTCCAGCTCCAGCCTCGGTGTACAAAGCTGAAGTGTGGCATCATTTCGGCTTTCGTTACAGACAAGGCACAAAAGAGATTGACAAAAGTCATGCGGTGTGTAAAATGTGCAATGCCAACGTCAAATATTCGAAGAACACCACAAATCTGAGAGCGCACATAACGAGGCACCATTCTGATGTACTGCTAACAGAACAACAGCAGCAAACGTCTAACGGTAAAAGAGTGGATCCTCTTCAACTCACTCTGGAGCAAGTGCACACATCAAAGTTACCACCAACCTCAACGCGTGCAACCAAAATAACTCTGTCAGTTCTTTATTTAATTTGCAAAGATAAGCGCCCTCTCAGTGTCGTAGAGAACGAAGGCTTCCGTTGTATGCTGAAAACTCTGGAGCCTCGCTACACAATACCATCCTGACAGCACATTACGGACATAACTGTGCCCAACTTGTACAAGGAGGTAAAAATGAGCGTACTAGAATCTCTTAGCTCAGCTGAGAGAGTCGCTTTGACATGTGATGCTTGGACATCACGAGCCACTGAATCGTTCGTAACGATAACAGCGCATTACATGACGACTGAATGGAATTTGGTCTCGTATATACTACAGACAAGAGCGATGCATGACAGTCACACGGGGGGTAACATTGCAGAATTACTAAAGGAGACCGTCACTGAATGGGGTTTGGAAGAGAAGCATCTCGTGATTGCAACAGACAATGCATCAAATATGAATGTCGCGCCTGGACTTGCAGACATGACCCACGTGCGATGTTTCGCACACAGCCTGAATCTCGCCTCACAGAAAGCACTCAAATTGCCAGCTGTGGAGCGACTTCTTGGCAGGATCAGACGTGTTACAAGCTTTTTCAGACACAGCACCATTGCCAGCCACCAACTAAAACTCAAACAAGACCTGCTGCAGCTACCAAAATACAGGTTAATCACAGATGTTGTAACAAGGTGGAATAGCTCTTATGACATGATAGAAAGATTTTTAGAACAACAACCAGCCATCTATGCAGCTCTACTTTCATCAGAGGTCAGAAAGAGTGAAGAGGATGTCTTCACACTGAATGAGACTGACATCACATGTGCTGAGGAAGTTCTCAAGGCACTGAAGACAATGATGAATGCCACATTGGTAATGTCAGAAGAGAGCATGCCCACTCTTTCTGTCATTGCACCACTTTATTTAAAGCTTGTTACAGGCACAGAAGAAAGCCTGGATGACAAAGACAGCAAAGGACATCAAGGCTGCCATAGCGCAAGATCTGGGAAAGAGATATGCCGATGAGAGGGGGACACTGTGCATGGCATCAGCTCTGGATCCAAGATTTAAGGATCTACCTTTTCTTTCTGAAACAGAGATCAAAGAGACCTACTCCAGAATGATCGATGCTGTGGTGGCTGCCATAAAGAAGCAACAGAATGTAAGTAAATCAATATATTAATAAATTAGGCTACTTATTTTCATTACATACATTAAAATTTTTAGGTGTATCACTTCATATAGATAAAAAAAATACAAACGTTCATTGGTGTTAATTTAGTTTTACTACATAGTTGTACTTAGATAATTTACAAAATAGCAATATGCAGTAGGATGAATTTTGTCTCAGATTATTTGTTGTGATAGTTAATAACAAATTAACTGTAACAAATAATAGTTTGATGCGGTGATGTTTTTCAGCAGCAAGAGGAGGTACAGTGTCCAGTAATGGAGACTGACCAGTCAAAGGATGTTGAAGATCACCTACCTGACTGTGAGGATGGCCCTGCCTCTACCTCCCTGGAACCCATAAAGAGACCAAGGAGATCATGTGCATTGGCTGACTTGCTTGGAACTGTATTTGCCACTTCTGAAAACAACATGCCACCAAAATCTGCACATGAAACTGCTGCAGCTGAGATTAAGAGGTTTAGAGAAGAAAAGCCTTTGCCTCTTTCAAGAAAACTCACTCAGTTGGTGGAAAGAACATGAACATGCGTACCCTGAGCTATCCAAACTAGCAAAGGGTTTCCTGTGCATTCTGGGCACAAGTGTTTCTGCGGAAAGAGTTTTCTCAACCGCAGGAGACATTGTAACTGCACATAGAAGTACCCTTAAATCTGAGCATGTTGACCAGCTTATCTTCCTCCAGAAAAACCTTGACATTCAAAAATAAAGAAAAACATAAATACAAACAGAAAAACCTGTAAAATACAAGTTAAAACGGTTCTGATTGTTACATCTGTATTTGTTTTTTTTTCTTTAGGAGTCCTGCAAGCACTTTATTTTTCATTGTTATTAAGCAGATGTAATTCTTTTGTTCAGATCAAAATGTTCTGACATTGTATGTTACAATTGTAAAAAAACTTTGAACCTTTAAGGCAGGGTCTAAAAATATATATGGCCTGTTTATAACAGCTGATACATTTTATACATTTAATTTAACTAAGAACCCTGCAAGCACTTTATTTTGTACTGCACAAAAAGTAATGTTGAATGTTACAGACTAATTAATGCAAAGGCAGATCCCACCGTGTTCTGGATTAAATAATTTTTTTTGCTACGGTTTGCATATGGTGGTGTAAGGCTCCACCCATCCGGCCCAAAGAAGGTCTCCGGTGGTGGATGAAGGTTTCCTGCGTGCTCGGTCTTTCCAAATGTGCAAAGTTCTTCAATTTTAATTAAACTCTAATCTGACTCCATTTTATCATTTAATCTGACTCCATTTTAGTTTGACCTCGTATTTAGCTTGAAATACAAATTGATTGTTTGTCCATTTCTAATTTGTATTCTTCTGATATTTGATTATTCTAGTTAACTCTTGACTTTATGTTTACTCGTTCATTCGGTTGCTCATGTCTTTAACAAGGATGCAACGTAATCTACTAGAGTCAATAATTACAGAGTAGAACAGAATAAGGTCAAATGTAACAATTTATTCTCAGTCAGGTAAATACTGTATGTATTATCTCAATTCCACAGCAATTCAAAGAGATCAAATCATAGCAATACAAAACATAGAATTCTCAAAGATAAATCTATGAGTAAAGAATGCAAACCTGACTTTATAGAAATACATAGTGTGAGTATTGACACAGCACACTACGGGCTTCTGGCTACAGAAATCGCGCCGATCCTTTTGCCACATTCTCCTTAAGTACTTCAGACCAGAATAAACATTCCCCAAACTCGAGACAGGAACTAACAATTGTAATTTGCAATTTAATCAAGTCGAGTTGGCACCTTTTGGGACAGAAGGTAATTTGCATGAAAACCATTAGGTGCGGTCCGCCCTCTACAGTATGCAAAATGTCTCTGAACTCTTAGGATTTGTATTACCTTTTAGTTTACTTCTTATAAGAATGAGACCATTATACCAGTCGCCCTGAGACAATTCAAATGATACCAAACATGACTGTAAATAACACTTGCATTAATGTAGAATATTACATTCTTCTATTGACCATGAGTGAGTGAAGGATGGGGGAAGGAAGGAAGGGATGAAAAGGAGTTTATGCATATGCGAGGGAGGCATTTTCTTGTATTCTCTCTCAGTGGGGTGTGGAGACAGATGTCTGTATGTTAATGCACTGTGTGTGTGTGTTGTTCATCTCAGGAGTTCAAAGTGTCTGAGGTTCTGTAATCCTTACAGTGGTGTGTTCTTAATGACAGCTTCCTTAATATAAGAAATATCCCAATATATCGCCTTGCTTACAGTATCGCAATATATCTTATCGCATACCTATTGTAGTAATGTTGTCTCTGGTATTCTGGTCTGTGAGCGTATATGCGTGCAGGAGGCGTGACTTTAGACAGCGATTGCAGGGAGGGTGGGACATTCGCTTTTAGTGCTATCAGACTAAAGTTAGCATTTGCCAAGATCTCCTACTGCACCTTTAACCTACACGCATGTGAATAGTTAAAGCGCATATAGCCTATTGTATTAGAACTGCATCGCATATAATTATTTAATTAAATCGTTGCGCTTGTGAACTCACAATTATACTTAATTATGATTTTTAAATGGGTTTAATATATCATGCAGCCTTGGAAAACATTGTGTTTTATGGATTCTCGTCCGTGAAATGCGCCACTTCCGGTATTTTGCCGGTTAGTGGACACAAAGAAAATGAAGTCGAGGATTTTTTAAAATTGAGTAGTCGAATAAAAACGACGAATCGCGACAGCACTACTTGATAGAGAAGTTTATTACAGCATAGCAGTGACTTTAGTGCCACATATTGCCTTGGGTTCAGCAGAATCGGAATGAATCCTGAATACTCTCTGCTCAAACATTTTATACTGTATTGCATTCATCTTCCCACTCTACATGCAATTTGAGGATAAAAATGAAAGTGATAGCCTTCTGTTCCCACATCTTTGGTTTTCTTTCAGATGGGAACAATCAAAAGTTAAGGTGATAAGATTGTTTGAATCCCTAGTAATTATATTCATGTACCCTTTTAAACACAGGATGGTTCTTGATGCCCTACTGCAACTTCCATGCTATAAGTGATATAGTATCACTCCAGTGGTGCTATTTATGGAAAATAACTAGATAATAATGATATTTTAATTTACTTACTTACTGGAGAGTTAGTTTTAAAATTGGATGGCACATTTGTGTTTCCATTATAGTGACCCCTTTGATTTAAAGTGAAAGTGACGTGACATGGCCAAGTATGGTTACCCACACTTGGAATTTGTGCTCTGCATTTAACCCATCCTAAGTGCGCACACACAGCAGTGAACACACTCATGTTGGTTTTTGTGGTTTATGGGGACTCTCCATAGGCGTAATGGTTTTTATACTGAACAAACTGTGTGTGCTATTGCCCTACGCCAACCCTACACCTAAACTTAGCCCTCACAGGAGACTTTGTGCATTTTTAGATTTTCCAAAAAACAGCATTTAGTATGTTTTTTAAGCCTTTTGAATTACGGGGACATAGGCAGTGTCCTCATAAAGCACCTTCATATTGTAATACCTCTGTCATACCCATGTCATTATACAAATTTGTGTCCTCATAAACACACGCACGCACACACACACACACACACACACACACACAGTGGTGCCTTGCTCAAGGGCACCTCAGTCGTGGTATTGAAGGTGGAAGAGAGCACTGTAAATTCACTCCCCCCAGCTACAATTCCTGCCGGACCTGAGACACGTACTGGCAACCTTTGGGTTACGAGTCCTACACTGTGAAAAAAAAATCCCTAAAATTTATGGTAAAAAAACAGCAGCTGTGGTTGCCGAAATTATACTGTAAACCATACGGTAACAACATTTTAGGTTTTAACTTAAATTTACAGTTAAATACCGTAATTTCATTAACAGGTATAATGTTAATATACCAACCTATTGAAGTACTGAAATCTGTTTTGTACTTTTTAAATACACTGATAACCACCAAATGCAGGTGTGGTGATGAGTAAGTCACACAATGAACCAAAGCCCATCACAAGAAGCTTTTAAATAATAACATATATAGAAGGTGCACAGTGTCATTCACACAAGCACTAAACACCTGTAACATACAACCCTAATAAACATAACTGATAAGAAAAAACTAAGAAGAAACATTTATTTCAAAGAAAAAACATCAAATTCAAACAAAATTTGAAATGCATCGCAGGGACGTTTACGGTTTTTCCCTGTAAATTTTACAGGAACTTAACTATTTAAGTTAACTATTTAACAAGTTTTTACTGTAGCATTTTCACAGCTTTTTACCATTAAAATCAAAATAATTTTTTACAGCGTACTCTCTAACCATTTGGCCATGACTGCCCTTATTTAAGCACATTCCAACAGTGGAAACCCCCAAAACTGAACTCAGTTCATTGTTTTTAAATGCATTTGAGTAGCTGCCGTTCATGCAAAAAAATCCTTGATGTTTAACTTTCCATTTATATTTTATTCACTTTTCTCAGTGGGACAAAGTTTCAGAACACATGGGAACCAGCAGAAAGCTTTCCAGGCTATTTGGATGACAAGAACGAAGAGCCGAAGAAAAACTAGAAGGATCAAAAATTATATGCTGACTATATGCTTTTAACTTCTCTGTTTACACTCTAAGAATGTATGCTTTGCAATGCATTTAATTTAATGATTTTTTTCTTGCCATTCCATTTTCCTGTAATATACTCCTTACAGTTACCCTAGATAGATGCATTAAAGTTAAAAAGGTGACATTTCATTTTAATACATGGTTTAAATGCCTGAGAAGAAAAATAATTTCTTATTATAGCTTGTCTTATTGTGATCAGTAAATAATTTAGTGTATTATTTTAGATATTTAGTATTTGAATGGATGCCTTGTATTTACCTCACTGCAGTTTTTGGTTGAGGGTTCATTTACTTATTTACATGTTTTTGGTAAAACTTGTCTTTTTTTTCTTTTTCCCTCAGCAATTTCATTGTATTAATTGGCTAAGCTATTTGTGGGTTAATGATTTACACTGCAAGTAACAGTTTATTACTAAAACACCATTAATCGTTATTGCCTCTTCCTGTTTTAACTTGTATGGTACCAAAGAATACAGTTATGAGCAAGGCATATTTTAGGAAATATTTGGAAGTGTTAACTAACATGCCGTCACACAGATGAAGTAGGCTGGTTAAAAAAGGTGGTAAATGTACTGGAAAACCCCACAAACTCAAATAAACAGTTTCAAACCGGCAGGACTTCTCATAAGTATCATGATTCTTGATATAACATATTGAACAGCATGAAAATCTTGCCAGTGTTGTGGTTATGGTTATTGCATATATTTTCTGAATTGTTTAGGTTTCTCTTAATTGTTCATAAAAAAAACACCATAGTTTGAAGCCATGGTTTTAAACTGAAGTTACACATAACTTGGTAAATGTGCTAAGATTGTGGGAACAGTAACTGGCTTTGCTCATTTTCAAAAATTCCAAACCATGTCTGAAATCCAGCAGTTAGTAGAATGATGAATGAAATCTTGTTTTAATTTGGACTTGTAACAATTAGATTTTGACTTCTATAAATGTATAGTTGGTAACAATTATATCTGCTTTCCAACTCAAAATCAGTGCTTTACTATAAATGTGCATTTTCAGTGAGACTAATGAGCCATATTTTCTGTACTTATTTGTGGAATACATATAATACTGCAATGTTTGCAGTAGGCTAACTGAATCCAAATAACAACTATTCTGTTCTGTGGAAGTAAAAGACAGTGAGCTCCCTGTCTTCAAGTGAATCAGATTACATTATGATTACATTTGTATTAACTATTAAAATGTATTGAAACCAAACTTTTTCAAAGCTGCTGAAACTTCAACTCCATCCATGACAACCATAACCACACTTTACAGACAGAATGACATGCCACTTTCTATGTGGCCTGTGACATGGCCACAAAAGACATTTATAGTTAAAAACCCATAAGAATCATCAGCAATGCATGGAAAATTGACAAAGTGCCCTGCTAATCACAAGTTTTATGGCACTTTTTCCCCCGATGTGGTTTTGACATGCTATCTCTGAGTCTCCACAAAAACAAAAATGCTGAAATGTCAAAAGACAATCTTGAACTTAAATCTTTCTCTGACCAAAATGAAGGGGAAATGCTATCCAATGTTGTCCAAAGTCTTTATCAAGACACTGTACCAATTTTCAAAGCAAAGTTGCATGTAGTTTGTGGCCTTCACACCTAAAGCTCTTATATGTGTATATGAGCAAACCTACTTCCTTTGGCCAAACAACTTCCTGCTGCAAAAGAGGGCATTGTCATGACTCTGATCTCAGAACAGACTTTGGTATCTGAATTGTCATCTTCAGTGACAAGAAAATCTGATCCCAGTACAGCAGCCAGCAATGAACCTTTTGATATAGAGAAGGAAAACAAAGAACAGTCTCATTTCACCTGAATCGCAAGTGAGTACCTAACATTGACGAAAGAGATATGACTACTTTCTGCTTTACAAAAATCTTCATTTCTCATTTCTGCATCTCATTTCTTCATTTTTTAAATTCCTAAATGGCCTTTATTGGCTAAGCATATTTTAGTGGGGAATTACTTTAACTGTATTCTACAGACAATAACAAGCACAGATGGAAACTTTAAAAACCCACGCAAACTAGGAGTGAGCAGTAAGCGTGGTTTTACTTCCTTTGACTGGAAATCTTGCAGTTCTTTAGAAATCAAGTAAACACTGAATTATTACTACACATCCACCACATCCACAATGGCGTTATGTTTAATCGCTCTAACAGGTAAGGTAATTTTAAAACAATTTTAAAAGCTTATAATTACTTCAATATATCTGTTACAAAAAATATATTTTGTGCAATTCTAAACAACAAACAGGATAAAATCCCTTTGTTTGCTTTCTGTCAGCTCTCCTCGTTTCGCCCCTGAAGCATTTAGAAGCAGAGGAGCTGAAAGAAGTTAAACTTGGAGAGACAGTGGCACTGATGTGCAACCTGTCTTTCTACTCTGACATCCACTGGCTGAGGATGAGTGAGGGGCGGCCGATGGCTCTGATGGTCACAAGTCTGAAACACACTGGAGAACTGTCTGTTGTCTGGAATTATAATGAAACTCATTTTGAGGGTTTTATGGAGAAGCAGATGACTGGACTGAGAATTCTCAATGTCTCCGTCAGCGATCTTGCCACATTTTATTGTGCATCGTTATATCAAAAACGCTTGAATTTTGACAAAGGAGTGCAACTATACAGTAAGTGTGAACATTTCATTTCTCGATAATGAATTTCTGAAGGTCAGTTTGAAAAGTATCAGTGAACAGCAACACCCTAGCAACCACCCAGATTAATCTAGCAACTGGATAGCAACCTCCTAGCAACCACGCAGAATAACAATCTTGTTGGTTTCAAGCCAACGTCAAAGTTTTTATTTTTATTTTTTAAAAATCTAGTTAAAGCCTAACTGTGACCTTAATTTCCTGCCGCCTGTAAACCTAAGTCTTAAGAACTATTCCACAGGTTCAAGTGCAATAAAATTGATTCATTAAAATGTAATATTGTTTAAAGTCTTTCCAATATAGATCGGTAAAGCTTATATGGATAGGATTACAAAATTATCTTTAAATTCAAATTATATTTGGATTACAATATTATCTTTAAAATACAGTATCTTGAAAAAGGGATATTTTTTCCTGCTGAGTTTATATGGGAGTAATTATTAGTGTGATTGTTCTGCTCATCTTTTTTGTATTCCTTTCAGCAAACCTGCAAAGTAAAAACAAGCCCTTTTATGAAGTACAAGGTAAAAGTGAAAAATGCTGACACTATAAACAATATTTTAAAACTATCTGTTTTTTTTTGTATGGTGTAAATAAAAATACAAACTGACTGAACTTTCCTTAAAAACAGGTCCCACTGGTCTTTCTCTTCATTACCAAGTATTCGTAGCAGTGCTGTGTTTTGGCCTGCTGGGAATGTTAGTATCTGTTTTAGTGGTGCATATGAAGACCAGGAAAAACACACCACCTCCAGCAGTGAAGAATAAGAGAGGATCAGGAATTCAGCATACAAATATTTAAAAACCATTCTTTTTGTTGTTATTGTTCAAATAAATAAAAACCCTTGAAACTAAAAATTTGATAAAAGGCTTTTTTTGGCTTTTCTTTGTATAGGAGAAAAGAGAATGAGAATGGGTATAGCTTATTTAATACTTTTTAAGAAATATAGGATATGTATAAATCTATACAAATATATACAAGTTTAGCATTTTAATTGTTAAATGATTAAATGTTTATGTATGTTTATTTTTTATTCGTTTTGGAAATAAAAATCTACTGGGCTTACAATTTAGTTTGTCCTTCATGAAAAAATGTGGTCTAGGAACTACAACTATATTGTTTCATTATAATTTTTCCCACTGTTACTCTTGTATAGCTTAGTTCCATTTTGAACGTTCACTTCGCGTTGTGTGTATGGAGAAAACTCTGTACTGAAGCCTGATTTGTTACTGTTCTACTCTGTACCGAAGCCTGATTTGTTACTGTTTTACTCTGTACCGAAGCCTGATTTGTTCACGTTTGTGTAGTTGCATAAACCAATGGCGCTTTAGTCTGCCAGAAAGGGTGGAGCCGATGTGTATACAGGTACATCTCAAAAAATTAGAATATGAAAAAGTTCATTTTTTGAAAATATATGATAAATGAAACTTTCATATATTTTAGATTCATTACATGTAAAGTAAAGTACATGTCATTTTGATGATTAGAGCTTACAGCTCATGAAAGTCAAAAATCAGTATCTCAAAATATTAGAATATTTACATTTGTTTCAATAAATGACCATCCCTACAGTATAAATTCCGGGTATCTCTTGTTCTTTGATACCACAATAATGGGGAAGACTGCTGACTTGGCAATGGTCCAGAAGACAAACATTGAAGCCCTCCACAAAGAGGGTAAGTCACAGAGGGTCATTACTGAAAGGTGTGGCTGTTTACAGAGTGCTCTATCAAAGCATATTAAATGCAAAGTTGACTGGAAGGAAGAATTTGGGTAGGAAAAGGTGCAAAAGCAACAGGGATGACCACAAGCTTGAGAATACTGTCAAGCAAAGCTGATTCAAACACTTGGGAGAGCTTCAGTGGACTGAAGCTGGAGTCGGTGCATCAAGAGTCACCACTCTCAGACGTCTTCTCGAAAAGGGCTACCAAGCCACTTCTGAACCAGAGACAACGTCAGAAGCGTCTTACCTGGGCTGTGGAGAAAAAGAACTGGACTGTTGCTCAGTGGTCCAAAGTCCTGTTTTCAGATGAAAGTAAATGTTGCATTTCATTTAGAAATCAAGGTCCCAGAGTCTGGAGGAAGAGAGGAGAGGCACAGAATCCATGTTGCTTGAAGTCCAGTGTGAAGTTTCCACAGTCAGTGATGATTTGGGCTGCCATGTCATCTGCTGGTGTTGGTCCACTGTGTTTTCTGAAGTCCACAGTCAACGCAGCCATCTACCAGGAAATTTTAGAGCACTTCATGCTTCCTTCTGCTGACAAGCTTTATGGAGATGCTTATTTCATTTTCCAGCAGGACTTGGCACCTGCACACACTGCCAAAGGTACCAAAAGCTGGTTCAGTGACCATGGTGTTACTGTGCTTGATTGGCCAGCAAACTCGCCTGACCTGAACCCCATAGAGAATCTATGGGGTATTGTCAAGAGGAAGATGAGAGACACCAGACCCAACAATGCAGATGACCTGAAGGCCGCTATCAAAGCAACCTGGGCTTCCATTACACCTGAGCAGTGCCACAGGCTGATTGCATAGAAATGAACATACTTTTCAGAAGCCTGACATTTCTGTTTAAAATATCCTTTTTTATTGATCTTATGTAATATTCTAATTTTCTGAGACACTGAATTTTGGGTTTTCATTTTCTGTAAGCCATAATCATCAAAATTTCAAGAAATACAGGCTTGAAATATTTCACTCCATGTGTAATGAATGAATCTATATAATATATGGGTTTCACTCTCTGAAATGAGTGACAAAAAATATTGAGCTTTTTCATGATATTCAAATTTTTTGAGATGTACCTGTAAGTCAGCTCGCAGCCATTTCATCAGATCATTCTCCTTCAGCGACGAGGATCATCTCTTTGCTGACTCTGGAAGAAACCAAGACCCAGATAGCAAAATTCCTGAGGCCCAGATCAGGCCCAGGCCTGACACTTTCATCTGGTCCACATACATGTGGAATGATAACACTTGGGCGGTCTGCTCCTGTTTGCCAGATTTGGGCCACAAGTAAGCCAAAGGAAGGCCCAATGTCGGCCATGAATAAACCACATAAAGCAGAACTGGCCCAAATTTGGGCCACATTGATTTTAATTCTGGCCCAGATTCAACAACTTGCTCCGGCCCACATACCATGAAGAATGATGGCACTTGGGCAGTCCGCTCCTGTTTGCCAGATTTGGGCCACAAGTAAGCCAAAGGAAGGCCCAATGTCAGTCATGAATAAATCAAATAAAGCAAAACTACCCTAACCCTAAACTAACCTAACCCAAATTTGGGCCACATTTATTTGAATTATGGCCCAGATCCAACACCTTGCTCTGGCCCACATACCATGTGGAATAATGGCATTTGGGCGGCCCGCTCTTGTTTGCCAGATTTGGGGCTCAAGTAAACCTTAGCATTGCCGCATGTAAGCCAACCAAATAAAGCAAAACTGGCCGTAATGTGGGCCACAGTTTATTTTTTTTTTCGAACCCTGGTCTTCCCCACATTCCTCATGTGGCCCACATGCTGCATGTAATGGTGGTATTTTGGTATTGGTCCAAAAGCAGGCCACTGCACAGCCACATTTGAGCTAATAATGAACCAAATAAACCATAAATATACATTATTTTGGCCACACTAAGCCTGAACCTCCTGAGACCCGAGAAAAACGTTTTAGTAAAAAATTTGTTTTTTTCATGTCTTTACATTGTTTAGAGCATTAAAAATAAAAAAATTATAATAATTAAAAAAATAATAATAATAATAATAAATGATATTTCATTCATATGTTATGCTATGTCCTCGGTAGAGGACATGGGGACGCAATTTCTTAAAAAAAAAGAAAAAAAGACATGAATGAACATGCATAGGCAAAAACAATTGATTTTTTAAATCATCAGTACATTTTTAGTTTTCAGGATCTTTTTTTTTTCAATTTTGTTTAAAGATGATTCTCAACTATGTTATAACAGAATGATTTGATATACCATTCTTCTTTCTGCGTGTGTAAAATGTCCATAAACGGGTTTTCTCATTATATACATTGCATCTATAAACTAAATCTAATTTGCCTATTAATGTATTTTTGGGGCAACGTGTAATGAATAGGATTAATAATTGACACAATTTTCATAATAATATATAATATTTAATAGAATATTAAAATATAATTTATTTCCCTATTCATTTATGTCTCCCAAAATGTGTAATAAACATGCTTTTAGTCCCGGTGTCCTCAATTGAGCACATGTCTGAAATCAATGTCCTGTTTCGTAACAGAAAGTCATATTTTGATTTGAAACCCCATAACATTTTCCTGAGATAATAATAATAATAATTCATTACATTTATATAGCGCTTTTCTGCTTTTTTCCAAGCACTCAAAGTGCTCTTCGTTGTCAGGGGGTATCTCCTCGTCCACCACTAGTGTGCAGCATCCACCTGGATGATGCAACGGCAGCCATAGTGCGCCAGAATGCCCACCACACACCAGCTAACTAGTGGAGAGGAGACAGAGTGATGAAGCCAATCAGTATATGGGGATGATGGTCAGAGGCCAAATTTGGCCAGGATGCCAGGGTAACACCCCTACTCTTTTTCGAAGGACATCCTTTCGAAGGACCATTTTTAATGACCACAGAGAGTCAGGACCTCGGTTTACCGTCTCATCCGAAGGATGGTGCTTGTTGATAGTATAGTGTCCCCGTTCCTATACTGGGGTGTTAGGACCCACACAGACTGCAGGGTGAGCACCTCACTCTCACTAACACCTCTTCCAGCAGCAACCTAGTTTTCTCAGGAGGTCTCCCATCCAGGTACTGACCATGCTCAACCCTGCTTAGCTTCAGTGGGCAACCGGTCTTGGGCTTCAGGGTGATATGGCTGCTGGTATAGATGTTGATTTATGACACGCAGTTTAAAAATTAGATTTAAATTATAATTGCAAAATATTTTCAGATTTCCATAAGAGTGTCACTAAATTAATATTAGACATTTTTGAAGACCAAGGAGAGGGAGTGGTCATGGTGTAACAGCCAATCATTTAGTATCCTTGAAAAGCCCTGAAGGTGTTCTGTACAGGACACCCAGACTTAACACTGTGACATATATAGTTTCAGAGAAATTCACTAAAATATAATGTCCTCGTATGAGGTCGCAGGGTCTTAAGAGGTTAAGTGAGTTATGCATCAAAAATACTCAACAAATTTTAAAGAGAAATTTTAAAATGTCCTCCCTAAATGTTCAAATAAGTTCCAGAAATGTGTCCTACTTGACGGATTCGAAAGGGAACACTCTCGGTTACTTACGTAACCTTGGTTCCCTGAGATGAGGGAACGAGACATTGCTATCAGTGCAGTCTTTCTATGAAGCCCATATTTATAATACATTATAAGGGTATTCTTAAGGCATTATAATGAATGCATAATGCATTATAAAAAAACTTATAATATATTATATTGTCTTATAAATAATCATAACAACAATTATAATACATTATAATGCTTACGCATTTGTGCTTATAACTTTTAAGATTATGATTATTTATAACACAATGAACACCATATTAAATCTTCTTTTAGATTGATAATGGACTATATATCTTGACATTATTTAATATCTGCATTAGTGTTGTCAAAAATATCGATATTTCGATAAATATCGATACTGAAATATCTGAACGGTACCAATATTAATTTCCCGAAGTATCGATACACCGATACTAGCCGAGCTGTCACTTTCACTTCTCTCCAAAGGCGCGTGGACAAGCACCACACGTGACCGCACTCGTCTCCTTCGCTCTGGTTAAATAGCAAAAGTGAAGTGAATAGAAAGATGACTGCTCTGGTTGTTAAAGAACACAGCAGGAGCGCTATCTGTAGGGATCTATGATCTCCGCGATGCAGAGAACGAGCACGGAATCCAGTTATAAAAACAAAATTTACAGTTTAACGCGGAATGTCACGGAATTTGTCAAAGTTTGGATGACTTAATCGAAAGTAGGTCATTACACTTAAATCAAATCGCAATATGGACTAGTATCTGTAAATATTAAGCTGCAAAAGTGGATTTAAATATGAATCCTGCATGTTCTGGGCGTCTCTGTGTGAATGTGCTGCACGTGCGGTTGTGTTTACTAATGTGGCGCTCGCGGTGATTTCAGCGTCTGCCGTCTCAATGAGGACATAAATACATCAACAATATCTCCAGAACTGACCTGAAAGGCACTTTACGAGCATTTTACCATTTAATTTGAGTAAAACTAGCGTCATATCATACACACACAGAACTTTAGAAGTATTCACGGCAACCCGTCAAAATAAAAGTTCGGTTTAACTGACCGTGTGCCAGAAATAGGCTATATTACTATTATTTAGTACAATGTACATAATACTACTACTGTTAATTTTTTTAAAAGAAATAATCACAACATATTTTAATTTTAATAGTAAATCCCCTTCATTTGCCAAAAATGTAAATGTTTAATTTTCATTAATTCAAATATAAATTAATTCAAATAGTTTTATGCCTTCATCTGATATCCAGTAAAATTTAAATACACAACACAGAATTTCTGAGGGTGAAAAGACATTTCATAAGGCTACTGTAAGAATAAATAAAAATTGTTTGTATGCATTCAAATAATAGACATGCTAAAACACAGAATTTGGTAACAATAAAACAGGTGAGAAAAAAATAAAACATTTCATACGGCCCTAAACGTGTCCTTTTTGTTACACTTTTAATAAATTAAATGTTAAATTGTATAATTTTCATGATTTTAATGAATTAGACATGCTTTTAGATTAATAGCATTTAATTTGACCATTAAAAAAAAAAAAAAAGAGTCCAGAAAAATTCAAACGGAAAAAAACGGAATCCAGAAAAATAAAAAATTGAATGTAGAAAAAAATAAAACAGAATTTGGGGAAAAATAAAATAGATTTCATAGGGCCCTATATCTGGAAATATTTTGGTTATGAAGCAAATGAGAATATCAACAAATAGAACTTTGGATTTTAATTAGTACATGTATTAGTAAAGGTTAGTTTCAATTAACATTTAACTAAGATTAATAAAAGATTAATAAATAAATCAACAAATGCAGTACCTCAAGACATTTTTTTGTTCATGTAAAATATACCGCATGTTCTCGACTTGTTACATTTATCTTTAAATTAAAAAAATTACCCCCTTAATATTGTGGCAGTTTTTTTCACCGTGGTATCGAAAATGGTATCGAATATCGATATTTTTCAAGGTATCGTGTCGAAGTTAGAAATTCCAGTATCGTGACAACACTAATCTGCATAGTATATCTTGTAAGTGCTTAGGTGTGGAGTGTTATTTGAGTGTTCCCTGTGAGGCTAATATTAATTTTGATGTGAGCTAGTTAATAATTTCAACTGAAAAAAAAAATGCAATGTTTATGTTAGGTTACATTTTATTTTGATGTCTCAGTCTATTGACTATAACAACTACGTGTCAACTAACTCTCATTAGAGTATTAGTAGGCTTAGGTTAAGGTTAGTGTAGGTAGAATGTTGACATACTTGCAAAGTTGCTTATAGTCAGTTTGTCTGTTGGGGAACCATGAAAATATAGTGTTAGCATATATTTAGCAGATCATACTACTAATACTGCAATGACTGCTAGTTGACATGCAGTTGCAGAGTTACTTAACAACAGCTGTCTAAAGGGTACCATCAAAATAATCAAACTGATACTAAAACAAAAATAGTTCAAAGCAATCTGATCTGATATCTGATCTTATGGTTGTTTGAGAGAAAAAAAATATTACTATTATTATTAGTATACCTATAAGTGGTCATTGATGGCTTTTAGTAAAGTAGCATAAGAAAGGGTGGTGATGGTGCAGTGGATAAGACACATGCCTTTGGTGTGAGAGACCCAGGTTCGAATCCACTGTGAGACACCAATGTGTCCCTGAGCAAGACACTTAACCCCTAGTTGCTCCAGAGGCGTGCGACCTCTGACATATACAGGTCCTTCTCAAAAAATTAGTATATTGTGATAAAGTTCATTATTTTCTGTAATGTACTGATAAACATTAGACTTTCATATATTTTAGATTCATTACAACACAACTGAAGTAGTTCAAGCCTTTTATTGTTTTAATATTGATGATTTTGGCATACAGCTCATGAAAACCCAAAATTCCTATCTCAAAAAATTAGCATATCATGAAAAGGTTCTCTAAACGAGCTATTAACCTAATCATTTGAATCAACTAATTAACTCTAAACACCTGCAAAAGATTCCTGAGGCTTTTAAAAAATCCCAGCCTGGTTCATTACTCAAAACCGCAATCATGGGTAAGACTGCCGACCTGACTGCTGTCCAGAAGGCCATCATTGACACCCTCAAGCAAGAGGGTAAGACACAGAAAGAAATTTCTGAACGAATAGGCTGTTCCCAGAGTGCTGTATCAAGGCACCTCAGTGGGAAGTCTGTGGGAAGGAAAAAGTGTGGCAGAAAACGCAGCACAACGAGAAGAGGTGACCGGACCCTGAGGAAGATTGTGGAGAAGGACCGATTCCAGACCTTGGGGGACCTGCGGAAGCAGTGGACTGAGTCTGGAGTAGAAACATCCAGAGCCACCGTGTACAGGCGTGTGCAGGAAATGGGCTACAGGTGCCACATTCCCCAGGTCAAGCCACTTTTGAACCAGAAACAGCGGCAGAAGCGCCTGACCTGGGCTACAGAGAAGCAGCACTGGACTGTTGCTCAGTGGTCC
This sequence comes from Barbus barbus, assembly GCF_936440315.1. Taxonomy (NCBI): domain Eukaryota; kingdom Metazoa; phylum Chordata; class Actinopteri; order Cypriniformes; family Cyprinidae; genus Barbus; species Barbus barbus. The sequence goes on along the minus strand of NC_136735.1, from coordinate 12,515,089 downwards.
AAAGTACTTTTTTCGGATGAAAGCAAATTTTGCATGTCATTCGGAAATCAAGGTGCCAGAGTCTGGAGGAAGACTGGGGAGAGGGAAATGCCAAAATGCCTGAAGTCCAGTGTCAAGTACCCACAGTCAGTGATGCTGGTGTTGGTCCACTGTGTTTTATCAAGGGCAGGGTCAATGCAGCTAGCTATCAGGAGATTTTGGAGCACTTCATGCTTCCATCTGCTGAAAAGCTTTATGGAGATGATTTCATTTTTCAGCACGACCTGGCACCTGCTCACAGTGCCAAAACCACTGGTAAATGCTTTACTGACCATGGTATTACTGTGCTCAATTGGCCTGCCAACTCTCCTGACCTGAACCCCATAGAGAATCTGTGGGATATTGTGAAGAGAAAGTTGAGAGACGCAAGACCCAACACTCTGGATGAGCTTAAGGCCGCTATCGAAGCATCCTGGGCCTCCATAACACCTCAGCAGTGCCACAGGCTGATTGCCTCCATGCCACGCCGCATTGAAGCAGTCATTTCTGCAAAAGGATTCCCGACCAAGTATTGAGTGCATAACTGAACATAATTATTTGAAGGTTGACTTTTTTTGTATTAAAAACACTTTTCTTTTATTGGTCGGATGAAATATGCTAATTTTTTGAGATAGGAATTTTGGGTTTTCATGAGCTGTATGCCAAAATCATCAATATTAAAACAATAAAAGGCTTGAACTACTTCAGTTGTGTTGTAATGAATCTAAAATATATGAAAGTCTAATGTTTATCAGTACATTACAGAAAATAATGAACTTTATCACAATATGCTCATTTTTTGAGAAGGACCTGTACAGCAATTGTAAGTCGCTTTGGATAAAAGCGTCAGCTAAATGAATAAATGTAAAGGTGGCAAGATATGAGATTTATAATACATTATAAGGAATATAATCCATTGTAATTTAAGTGGATTATGTATTGTAAAAATGTATTATAAATATGGGCTTCATAGAAAGTGTTACCAAAATTACAATGCCATGCAACTACATTACCTGCTTATGGTCTTCGGTGTCCGTAACCTGAAGAGCAAATTAGTTGTTTGTAGAAAAAAAAGATATTGTCAGGCACATTACAGATTGTAAACTGTGTGTGGTACTAAGAAAACGTTGTACAAAAGCCTCCAAGAAAATGCACTTTTCACAGCTTGTAATACTTTTTACAAAACAAAACAAACAAAAATTGTACATCACGCTTACCTCTTCCACTCATCTACATCTACCATGCCCCCACTGAAAGTCGATCGCACTTGCAGTTTAAGTCCCACTCATTTGCAGCTGGCTCCGACCTCCTCATCTCCTTGGAGCTGCTGAGTCACGTGATGGCCTGACAACCAAACACAGCGTAGTAGCAGGGGAGGAGCAGCAATGAGATGTGAAAAGAGCGGAATATACACCTACAGACATGCCAACACTTTGTTGAATGTATTAAGCAACGTATTAAGTGTATAGGAGAAAAAAAAAACCCAGAGTATCGATCCGATACCAATACCAACGTTGGAATGGATACTATCGATATTAGGATCTATACGCCCACCCCTACAGCGCATGCGTGTAAAAAACAACAACTGCTAGCTGCTTGAGTGGAGTAGTGTTTGATGCGAACGTTAGCTGACTTTTTTTTTTTTTGTCGTCTCGACACAAACAAAATCTTACCTTAGACTTTAGTAAGTTACAGGTTACTCGTGACAGGATTTTGTATTTTTGTAAAGATAGTGTTCAGACAGTTCGTCAACTTCCATTTCTTCAAGATTTATTTTATCGACGACTTCTTATGACATGCAGTGAATTGTTCGGATGTCTTAAATCGTTTCGCAAACATTTTTAACACGTCTTACGTGTGTTCAAATGCTGTGTCGATAGAGGGATTTAGAATTGGAAGATTCTTAAAGCTCGACGGAGAAAGAGGCTTGTAACGGGACAGGTGAGCAAAGGCATTTTAAAAAAATAAAAGTTATATTTCTAGCCAGGGATTGAGTTATGTGAAATTTAGTAGGCCTTTTTGTCAGCCGAGTATACGCTGCACAAAGCTTAAGTTGTAACTGAGTTATTGTGACCTTCATCGTGCATTGAAGGTCAATATGTCTTCTCACATCAGGGGCACGTTCAGCTTCACACTGGTGCCTAACGTTTTGCTAGGGTTTCCGGTGTTCTGAAATATTCGGTGTCTGAGATTTTCGGTGACGCTGGGCGGAGCAAACACGAATATTCATGAGTTTCCTGTTGCGCGTTAAAGCGCTACTGAAAATATTGACTGTTTTCAGAATAAGACATGCTTCGAAGTGTGAAGTTCAGCAGGTATTTAGGCTACTGTTAATGTTGGCACAATAGTTTGTAGATTGTGTCGTATGTTTAATTATTACAGCTATTAATTTGTTGATGTGCCTGAGGATACACTCCAACTTACAGAGCCAACATACATTTTTGTTTATGTACCTAATTTATTTTAACAATCTTTAAAACTGTTAATAACTGATATAAATGTATCTTTGCTGTGTTGACAGTTTCAGTTGTGATCATTCTGGGGTGATTATTTTTGTTTGCTCAGTTGGTAGCTTATATAACATCAACACAGCTTTAGTAATAAATTCATGTTTTTGTAATATATTTAAATTATAATATAAACATTCTTAACACAGTGTTTCATTCTTAACACATTGGTTAGAGACATGGTGTGATGATAAAAGATAAACTCTTTATGTGGCTATTTAGCATTTATGAATACAATAAAGACAGCAGGTTATTTTGGTGCTAGTTTTAATCGCAAATGTGTGTATAGAGAAGACGATATAACCTAAGCCTTTTCTACCCCCCCCCCCCCCCCCCCCCCCCATTTCTATTCTATTCTATTCTATTGACTGAATGGCTAGATGACAGAGACCAGTGATGCACAATTACATGTAATGATCAATTATATATAAGACTCATTTATTAGATTTTGCACTGCTGCGTTGAAGATGGATGAGGCTAAATTCAAAGCACTGACAGACTTTAAAAGATTTGGAAAGATACCTCAGGGTCGTTCCAGACAAGACAAATTTAAGTGAGTGAAGTGACATTCAGCCAAGTATGGTGACACATACTCGGAATTCGTGCTACATAACCCATCTAACGTGCACACACACAGCAGTGAACACACACACAAACACATGAAGCTTTGTATTACATTTACATTTATTCATTTAGCTGACGCTTTTATCCAAAGCGACTTACAATTGCTATATATGTCAGAGGTCGCACGCCTCTGGAGCAACTAGGGGTTAAGTGTCTTGCTCAGGGACACATTGGTGTCTCACAGTGGATTCGAACCCGGGTCTCTCACACCAAAGGCATGTGTCTTATCCACTGCGCCATCACCACCCCATTTTTTATTATATAAAAAAAGAAGGTACTTTGGCAAAAGTGGTCAGCACGAAAAAAAGTGCCCAAGAAATTTTTGAAGAGCTCCACAGCAGCCCAATAGGTGCTCACTGTGGCATTAAAAAACCCTGGATGCCATAAACAAGTGCTTTTATTGGCCTGGTATGTCTGTGGACATAAAAAAAAATGGGTGAGTTTAATATGTGAATCCTTCGTCATGTTTTCATTCATGATTCAAGATTCAAGATTTTTATTCGTCGCATACACAATTATAGAGAGTATAACCAGCAGTGAAATGTAAGTTTCATACATCTATTATAACATCAAAACTGATTTGATTTTAGGTCAAACACTGTGCTGCTTGTCAAAAAAGACAAGTGCTTCTCTGAAGAACCCAACAGAATATACCCCTATCGTGATAATTCATGTTTTTATGAAAAACACAAGGAATATTTTTGTTACAGCTATTTTATATAGTAAACATGAATGTTTATTAGGTGACACAGCATTGGGATATTGTGGGGATGGATTTAGTGGGAAAGCTCACACCAACGAAAGAAGGCTACCAGTATACCTGTGTGATGGTAGATTACTTCACAAAGTGGTGTGAGGCTTTCCCACTGAAAACCAAAAGTGCAGAGGAGGTAACAGCCTGCATAGAAAAATTGTTCTACAAATTTGGTGCCCCCCCCCCCCATTATGTCTGGTCCACATACACATTTGTACATAAAACTTAACACCAAATCATTTAATGTCTTTAATGTATTCAGCATTATAACTTCATTTCTTTATAGTAGTAACTGTGCAAATTAATATGTGGTATGTTACTTTAGCTACTTAAATCATGTGAAATGATTTTCGCTAAGTACTACAAGCTGTTATTTACCAGCTGAGCAAGCAAAACTAAATTTTGTATTAGATCTTTATGCCACCTTAGATATTCGTTATCAAGTTATCAAACAAAACTTTAAAAGACCCTGGAAAGGGTTTATAACACATGTTAATGGCATATCCTAATGACAGGAAGGCAAATTAATTGCTGTAATCATGAAATCAAACATAACATATACAATATACAATATAGTGCTCATATGAACAAAACTTCAAAAGCTAAAAAAAAAAAAAAAAAAACACTGTAGATCGCCACTGACACTGAAACATATTTACATAACGTCAAACTTTCTGTGCTGTGATGATTCTAGAGTGCGCTGATATTTTCAGTAGCGCTTTAACGCGCAACAGGAAACTCATGAATATTCATGTTTGCTCCGCCCAGCGTCACCGAAAATCTCAGACACCGAATATTTCAGAACACCGGGTTGAACGACATGTATCCTGGAAACAGTGTGCAAAGGGGCTTGAGATACGTTTTCTCTTGTTTGGTGGGTGTGTCAAAAATGTCAGCTCAATCAGCAGCAACATGTATATATACACCACGCTGTATTAAAGAGACAGATCGCACAATGTGTCCAAGTGAAGTCCTTTAATATGTGTCCGCTGCAGCTCAGTATATGCAACAATTGAAGATATCAGAAGACATGTTTGTCGTTTTATAGTAACATATCAACATGATGATGTTGATGAATTTGTAAGTAAATGTAATTAACATTAAATAAATTAACAAAAGCAAGTATATTGTTTGCACATGTTTATTTTGCATTAAAGGCAAAATAACTGAAATAATAAGAGCACAAGTATAAATCTGGAACTTCTTTAAGTATGTCTACATATGTAGTAATTGCAATGTCTTCTGGTCCATATCCTTTCTTTAGGAAGGTGTGCTAGACACTGATTAATGTAACATAAAAATACATATTTATATATTTTGCTATTGTATTGTGGAGTGACACTTTCATAAACTTTTCTATGCTCCTCTGATTATATAATGGTAAATATTACAATATGATAGCACAACAACAGTGATCAGCAAAAATGATAAGCCTAATACTCACAATAAAAATAATAAGGTCATATAGATCATAACACAGTCTCGGAGGTAAGAAGTGGATTATCCTTCACCTGAAATGTATTTTCATCCTGAAATGCGAGGCAAATGTTGGATCACAATAATCAGGAACCACAGTTTCCACAAATCCCTTCACTCGATTGGGATGTTCTCTTTTATTCTGGACGGCAAGGGCAGTGACTGTAACATCGAGCGTATTTTGCAGCATTAAAAATGTATTTATACCGATTTTATCAGGCTCTGAAAATTCTTCAAAAAGAACACACAGAGGGATCATTTTTTTATTTCTTTTTTTATTTTTTATTAATGCAATACAAAAACACAGAGTTGACATTCAAATAATGATTGTACACAATATACTAAGTATCATGAATATACATTGTCAACTGAAATCAAGTACTACAGATTATAAGAGAAAAAGTAGGAAAGGAGGAAAAGACAACAAAAAAGAACAAAGACAAAACCATAAGAAGTTGAGGGTAAGACATTTAAATATCAATTACAGTATACAAATTAAAGTCATTGCAGAATGAAGTAGTTCTTCTTGCTTTCTTACTTTCTGACAATGAAATGGTATTTAGGTAATTTTTAAATTCTTTCAAAAAAACCACACAGAGGGATCTTCTCAGCTGCCATAGTTGCAACACTTGCGTCATCAGAACAGGGTGTTCAACGCATCACCGTTTCCGTTTAATAAGCGTTTTTTTTTTTCAGGGCTGAAAGCAGCCCTGTTGTCTATGAACGTGAGCATGTTGAGCTTTAAAGTGATAACACGGTTTACCTTTGTAGTTCCGCTGGCTAGACAACCGTCCTAGAAACTGTGTGCAGCTTTAGTTTTAAATATAATAAAAACTGTTTTATTGCATTTTTTACAACCACTTACTACTACTACTACTGCTAATAGTAATACTCTGGTGCAAAATTACAGCAAATGCATTTGCAAGGATATTAATTATTTATTATTTATAACAATATACATATCATTATTAAATTAATGTAAATTAATTCCTTGCATTTGCATTGTTTTATCCAAAATAATGTACTCCCAAAAACATCAGAAAAATATTGGAAATGTGGAAGAGACAAAATATTGATATTACAAGACATTACACTCTTTTGTCTACATTTCATATCCTCTTATTCTTAAATCCTCCAGTCCCAGAGGCCATCGGACAACTATGAAGCTACCTCACCCATCGAAGAGCTTCCTTTATTTGTGCCTAACCTTTGGTACGTTTTTTTTTAAATTTATGTATTATTATATAATTATTATATTAAAATTTCTTAATAAAAAGCACTTTCAAAACGGTAGATATAACACTACAAGTTAATTAAACTAAACCAAGTACACTGAAGGTATTTAAGGGGCCAGTATCTTTTAATACATCACTATCCTATTAGATAAATGGTTTCCAATCTGAAGAGTATTTATCTTGGTCGGAAACAAGGATCTAAACTAGAGCATTAAATTCTTATTCATATTAATATGTTATGGTAATTTGTTTCACAATCAAATATGTTCTTCTAAAATTCTATTTTATTTTCTCTTTTCTGCTAGGACTGTTTCTAGGTAGAATGTCAATTCCTGTTGAAGTGAACATTAGGGATAATGCGATTTTCACTTGTAATGAGACATGTAATGGACCTCTCTTATGGACATTCAACACAGACAATGAAAATTTGGACGTTTTAAAATGTGTCCAAGAGTCTTGCACAGAAGGAGACAACTTTAAGAACAGAGTGAGCCTCAAGGCTGGTACCCTGTCTCTGACACTGTATCTTGTTCTGTACAATGACGAAGGCTGGTACATGGTCAACTGTGATTCAGTGCTTCTCTGTAGATTCCACTTAAAAGTACTTGGTAAGTTCATATTTTTTAGTTAAACATGACATACGATTGTTTAATGGTAATGTTTATCACCCTACATAGGGTGCTTACCACTGCTAGATGTGATCTAATGCTTTGTATTGTGTTCTTTCATTGTTTAGTACCCACTACTGTGAGCGCCTCAGTCAGAAGCAACGTCACACTACCCTGCTACGCACGCACAGAGAAACAGATTGCTGATGATGCTGTCAACGTCCTATGGAAAAAAGATGACCAAACGGTGTTACAAGTTCAAAAAGGAATCACAATGCATGGTTCAGGTTTTACAGGCAGGGCATCAGTTTCACTACACCATTATAAGGCCGGAGATCTTTCTCTTAACATACTCGGGGTCACTACATCAGAAAAGGGATTGTATCGGTGCTATCACAGAACTACAGAGGAGCATGGTTATCCTGGTGCTGTCACTCTCAATGTTACAGGTTGTTAAATATTAATCTTTTTACACTTTTTTTTTTCTCCTATAAAAGAAGAAAAAAAATCCTTAACTTTAATTGTGAAATTCTTTCTTCAGCTGTTCAAAAGTCCTATGCAAAAAAGTTCAGAGAAAATCTCACCCTGGACCTGTTCGGCTGTGATCGTGTGAAGGTAACTTTCACTGGTCATGATGCAGCAGAGACCCTGGTTTGCAGTGTGACAGAAAACAATACTACATGTTCATCTGACTACAGTCACAGAGTATCTATCATAAAGGGCTTCCTCGTGGTGCGTGATGCAACATCCTCTGATACAGGCACATTTACTGTGAGAGACAAGATGGGTGAAGTCATTGGTGTCAACACTGTCACTGTGGAGGGTACGTTTTAAATTAAACGAATTTCAAATCAGTGTAACAATTGGCATTACTTTACATTCAGAACTAAGTTACTCATTGTCGTCCACAGGTGTGACCCAGCGACATCACTACATAGTTCTGTTCATAACAATTGGTTTCATTCTCATTTGCTTGTTCCTTTGCTGTCGGTGTCATAGACAGTCTGAATCACAGCAGTATCGCTGCAGTTATAATGCAGTACCGTCTAATGTGGATATAAATCCAGTACCATTGATAGCGCCTGCATGCATTGGATTGTCGCAACAAGAAACCAACCCAGAGCCTGACGTTCGTCCACACACATCTGTAGAGGAGACCATGCCTGTGCCTGTGAAGACCACTGAGAAGCAAGACAATACTGAAGAGTATATTGTTACTGAAATAGGATTTGGACAAACAATATAGGAGTAATTTAAGGGAACTGAAAAACTGCTCAAATGTCGTCCTTCTGCTGTATTATATGCTAGGAAAATGGTGGCATCATATTAATTCTTTGAGTGACTGCATAACTGTGCCAAATGAACAACATGTTCATCAGTCTCATTTCAGGCTAATGATATGACTGATTCATTGTAGTATATATTTTAAACAGATTTTTCAGAAGTAATGTTAATTTCCTTGTGTAAAATTTTTTCTTTTTTTTTGTATGGGGAAGTTTACTCAGTATCCCTGTAAGATCTCTAAGCACACTATTTTTATTGTGAATTCCAGTTAGCTATACAGAATGTAAAATATTTTAATGACAAACCATGTAATGGCCTTTCTCCCGACATGTTTACATTGCTGACAGCGATCTTAAGTCATTAGGGTTGAGCCAGATATGGTGGGGATGCTGAACTATTATTCTTGCTGTATTGATGATGTCAGATGTGCCCAGACTGGAAACCCACCTGCGTTACTGTGCTGTTTCTGTAAGCATTACTCTGCACTTTTTCTAGCTGCACTTTGATACATTGCACGTTTTTTTATTACTCATAAGCTTGTGATAATTTGTCTTTTTTTTTATTGTTTTACTTGAATAAAATGTTTTACAGTGTGTCTTAAATGTTTTCAGATAGAAATCAATGTATATTGTTACACACAAACATTGTGAATAAAAATAATTGAATACCCCATTTGAGGGAGCAAAAGGGTTCAAGAGTTCAAGAGTTTTATTTATTTGTCACATACACAATTATACAGAGTATAACCAGCAGTGAAATGTAGGTCAGGTCCGCTCCAAGGACAGTGCAATTATAAAGAATACAAATATTAAGAAGTACAAACATAAAATAAAAGATAAGATAAAATAAGATAAGATAAAAAAATATAAATGTGCAGGTCAGTATGTTGTTGACAAATAGTAATGAGAGGAATGTGCAAAAAATTATGTGCAAAAAGTTGTACAGGGTATTTGAATAGCAGCAATATGAGGTAGAGAAAAATTATGAATAGCTTATTGATATATGATATTTACATGGAGAAAAATTATGAATAACTTATTGATATGGTGATATTATGACACAGAGTTAGAGTTTAGGAGCCTGACGGCCAACTGAGGACCGTTGGGGGGGACCATAGGGAGCTGCGGACATAAGTGGCTGCTGAAGCAAATATGGAGGAAGAGCAGCAGCCGGCATAATCTGTCAGACACAAACGAGTGAGTGGGACTTTGGACAAGACCCTACTGGAAATAGTCAAGCTGTACAACCAGGCTCACTGAATAGATTCAAGGTAAGTTTTATGATGCAATCACAGGAATTCCATCATCACCATCATCCCTCCATCAAGGTTTGCCATTTACATCCTGAGGTTATTCTATAAGGGGCAAAACACTATAGGTGAAACCAATGTTTGTTTGTTGTTGTTTTTTTCTCACGCACTTGTAAATTTTAGGATTTTTTGCAATTATACTTCCACAACTTGTTTTCTTTCACACTAGTGGAAATAAAAACATATTTAAGTGTTTAATTTATTACAACTTATCTATTTGTATCTCTATATTTAATTTACAGCATATATTTAGAGGCCATTTTCTCAAAAAAAAAAAAAATTTCTCATGTACTCATACAGAAATCTCTACTTCAGAAGCACGTACATACACAAAACTTTACTATAGAACTAATGAACTTTATCTATAGAATCAGGGCTTCCATGCAAAAAGAGTGCATAATACTTAGATGATGCCTCATTGGTATATGTAAACAATATTTCAGAAAACTTGTAATACAAAACAATTGTATTAATATACTGTGATTAATCAACTGGGTAAAGTATGTGATATTATTTATTGAAATAATTTATTCACTTCAAATGATTTAAATTTCACAAAAACACAACACTATTTAAATTGAAACATGATTTAGCCTATTTACAAGAGTTTATAACTCATGATACTTCACTATAAAAGTAAGGGCAACTGGCCCTCACAAACAGTAAGTTTAGATTTGAAGTGTTTGTCAGTTGAGAAGTTGTGACTTACAAGTACACCGGTGTTGTGGTGCATATGAAGACCAGAGCAATATACAAATGATAATAAAACAGAAACTTTTATTCTTGTTCTGCGAAACACAGCAAGCACATTAGCTTTTTAGCTAAACCCATGATGACACAATAATAAAGATGTTCTCAGTATTAACTCGATATTTCGTTGCATATACAATATTTATAACAGAACACGTGCGAGTAGGTTACATAAGGAAAATGAATACTGTGTCGCAAACAGTCCAGATAAAGGTATGTAGCTTAGCTGGAAGATTCTATTAACCATAAACATATCAAATGCGGGTTACAGAACCAAGAGAAACAAATGAAAATAGAGATAGAAATAATCTAACGTTATCAGTCATATTAATTTTACATTATGCTTCAGATGGGACACAGTAGCCTGTAAACGGAACTTATAAAAAAAGGTTATAGGCTATAAAAAGCCTACATTTACATTTTACATATGAGTCATGCACTAGTTTGTTGCAAAATAAACAGAAATATCTAGAGACGTAAGTGTTGATTGGTAAGTATGTTCAAAATTTGATTTTTGGTCATGACTTCACATGTGCTTTTCCCACCAAACTCTTCCTTCCGGCCATTTCTCTCAGCAGCTCTCAGACTTGTTGCGTAGTATTTATTACAAACCCCGCCCATTACAGTTGTTTAGTAGAGCACGTGTTGATTGAATTTCCGTTTATACGTGTCAGTTTAACCAAGTAATGGGGATTTATGATTAATCAAGCTTCAAATAACACAAACTGCAGCCCATCAACATCCTGAAGCAGGGTGTCTTACCTTAGCTGACGAGGAAAAAGCCCCTGGGATTGCGAGGACCCAACTAACGAGACAGCGCACAGAGAAGAGGGTGAAAAGCGTAAGAGATCCAGCAGTACTCCAAACCCCTTATCCTCTGTGTGATTTTAGTTAATTTTTATTATTTTTTCTAAATAGGGACTTTACGCAACAGCTACAGCAGCTAACTTACGTAAACTAAGTAGCTGCAAGCCGGTATGGTTGTCATGGCAGCCAGATGTAGCACGTGAATGGCTTGCCCTTAAATTAGCAAACAGGTTGAAAATAATTCACTATAAACATGATTGTCAACACAGTCTCAAAGTAGGGTTTTATTAAGCAAATGTAAATCACTGCTTTTAATCAGGATGAAGATAAATAAGACCCACAACTAATGAGGCATTTGTGTAAACAATAATGTAAGGAAGAGCGCCTGTCTTATTTTATGGCAAGCCGTTTTAATATTTAATCTACAAACGGTACCTTTATATATTTCCATGCTCCTAGTATTTTTTTTAGATACTAGTATATAAGACAATTAATCATGTTTTTATTATAGTAAATGTGTAATAACCCTTTTTTTGGCATATTGATGACCACCCAGCTAACAAGAAAAGGTCCCCAGGTCGTCCCCTAAATGGCATCTGCGAACGTCCGTTTAGGTCCGCAGTACGTCGGCTTTGTAGCGTTTTGTTTGTTTTATTTGCAATACTTTTGTAAGGGTATAGGCAGCTGCCATGCGTATTCTCAATGTCCTGATATGCAGGAGGAAGGGAAGCCCCCTCCCTGCTGCCCACTGTGGCTGTGTCCAAATTCAGGGCCTGCATCCTCCTTAGGATCCTTCCTACCCGGTTGAAGGAGGAGGGATCCTCCGAAGTCCGCAAAACCCGGAAGTCGGTGTTTGTGAATTTGGACAGCCTACCCTTCTTTCAGTTCCCTCCCTTACCCGTTGCTCATATCCTGTCGCCTAGCAACCGTGAAAGCGCCAAGCAAGAAGCGGGAAAATGGACAAACAAAGAGTTATTCTCCTCATTTTAATTATTTTGGAAGAAATAAAGCAATTAAATAAATTAAATACTTTCTTTGCTCATTGTCGGAGAGTTTTTTATATCAGACTACAAGACAGTCACATCCAGGTAAGCCATTATAGCCTATTTTTATTTGTTTTTAAGTATTCTACTAATTTCTCCTACAAATTCATTGAGCCGAAGCATAAACTTTAGCTTGTTTTGTCAGAGAAACTCCTCTCCCACTCCGCTACCGCTCGCTTCGTCCGCCATTACGCTCTGCCGTAGTGATGTTACGTTCGTGAACGAATCGTTCTTTTTGAACGAATCTTTTAGGTGAACGAATCATTCTCGTTCACGTAATCCATTGACTCATATTTCTCGTTCACTGAAATTCCTCCCTCCACCGCAGCGCGCCGCTATTGCGCGCATGCGTAGCTCTGGACCGTTTCATCTGTCAAAGAATGACTAAACCTCGAGCCAATAGCCTTCGAGTATGATACGAGGACGGAGCATGTGATTTGTTGAATCTAGTGAACGAATACGCCCTTCATTGAGTTGCTTTGAGTTTGAAAGAGTCAAATGAACTGTTACATACATACATCTCGTCTCATTATTACGTTCGTCGTTCGAACAACTGGTTCTTTGTTTTATTTTTTTATAATATTGTTTTATTTTTTTTTATATATCATTTTGTTTTATTTATTTATATTATTGTTGTTTTATGTTTGAACAGTTACATACTTTTAAATAAAAAAATATTTCATTATGTTAGTCATGTCATGCACTTTTGTTTGTTTAAAAACTGTGAAACATAAAAAAATATGGCAGTATTGATTATTTGCGTCACGTCATCCCATCTCATTTGCGTCACGTGACTCACGTCAGCAAATAGCATTTCAGCTCGGGTTTAGAAGGGGCATGTAATTGGTTGGATCGAACGAACGAACGAATATAATAGCATCATTGACCGAGATGGCTCTGTTTTGAGTCTGAACGAGAGAGAGATCTCCCGTTCGTGAACGAATTGAACGAACTGGTAGCTATACCCAGTTCGTTGACCGGGTAGGTCGGCCATTCTGTCAATCTAGTTCATCAATCAGCAGAAAGCGGATGCAAAGCACAGGTATCCGTACTGTGCACGCTTGTTTATATTCATATTTTACATACAGAATAACTCCTCGTTTAACATAATCTCAGATTTGAACGTGTAAATCTCTGCCTAAACAATCAAATGTTAACTAGCCTAGTATGCAAACAAATAAAAAAACACTTGTGGGAAGGGCACACTTTTTAATGAAGCCAAATCGGTTTTTATTTTGTAACAAGTAAATACGTTAGTTGAACAACACATTTTGCCGCACATGCTGACGTATTTGTGTAATATGGAAAAATGGTCACTGAACGAGTTAGTGAATGAATCTGAACGAATCATTTTGGTGAACGAACGAAAAATGAACGAGTCTCTGGAAAGAATAAAAATTTCCACCACTACTCTGCCGAAAAGAATTATGGGATAGGTAGGACGGGAAAGGATCCACCACACCCATCCTTCCAATTCGGGGAAAAGGAGGACGTATTTGTGGGCCGCATTTGAAGGATCCTACGAATTTGGACAGCCTTCGTCGCGGCGCTGTGACGTAACATCCTTCAAATGAGTACTCCGAAGGATGCAGACCCTGAATTTGGACACAGCCTGTGTCTTGCCTGCAGAGGCAGCATTCTTCAGCTTTTGGATTCAGACAAAGTCTTGAGAAAGTTTGATTCCTACCAAATCCAAGCCTCACTGAGGGTTTACATTAAATTTATTGGTCTAATCCTTTTTTTCTTTCTATAAATGCTCTAGTTCCAGAAGCCATTAAGCTAACCATGATGCCATTTGGAACCATTTGTTTTATAGGACTAGTATTACATGGTAAGATTTAGATTTCTTTTAGTTGTGAATTAATTTACAACCCGAATTCCGGAAATGTTGGGACATTTTTTTTTAAAATTTGAATAAAATGAAAACTAAAAGACTTTCAAATCACATGAGCCAATATTTTATTCACAGTAGAACATAGAGAACATAAATGTTTAAACTGAGAAATTTTACAATTTTATGCACAAAATGAGCTAATTTAAAATTTGATGCCTGCTACAGGTCTCAAAATATATGGAATGGGCATGTTTACCATGGTTTAGCATCTCCTCTTCTTTTCAAAACAGTTTGAAGACATCTGGGTATCAAGGTTATAAGTTTCTGGAGTTTTGGTGTTGGAATTTGGTCCCATTCTTGCCTGATATAGGTTTCCAGCTGCTGAAGAGTTTGTGGTTGTCTTTGACGTATTTTTAGTTTAATGATGCACCAAATGTTCTCTATAGGTGGAAGATCTGGACTGCAGGCAGGCCAATTCAGCACCCAGACTCTTCTACTACGAAGCCATGCTGTTATAATACATTTAACATTTATGCATTTAGCAGACGCTTTTATCCAAAGCGACTTACATCACATTCAAATTACAGTTTTTATATTTTATCAGCTCTGTAATAGGTGCAGTATGTGGTTTTGCATTGTCCTGCTGAAATAGACATCGTCTGGAGGGGAGCATATGTTGCTCTAAAACCTTTATATACCTTTCAGCATTCATAGTGCCTTCCAAAACATGCAAGCTGCCCATGCCGTATACACTTAGGCACCCCCATACCATCAGAGATGCTGGCTTTTGAACTGAATGCTGATAACGCGCTGGAAGGTCTCCCTCCTCTTTAGCCCAGAGGACACGGCATCCGTGATTTCCAACAAGTTGGAAGTTCCAATTTGGACTCATCTGACAATAGAACACTCTTCCACTTTGAAACAGTCCATTTTAAATGAGCCTTGGCCCACAGGACAAAACGGGGCTTCTGGACCATGTTCATATATGGCTTCCTTTTTGCATGATAGAGCTTTAGTTGGCATCTGCAGATGGCACGGAGGATTGTGTTTGCCGACATTGGTTTCTGGAAGTATTCCTGGGCCCATTTAGTAATGTCAATGACAGAATCATGCCGATGAGTGATGCGGTGTCATCTGAGGGCCCGAAGACCACGGGCATCCAACAAAGGTCTTCGACCTTGTCCCTTACACACAGAGATTTCTTCAGTTTTTCCTAACCTTTTGATGATGCCTCTCTAAGACATCCCTTTTATAGCTAATCATGTTCCAGACCTGATGTCAATTAACTTAATTAGTTGTTAGATGTTCTCCCAGCTGAATCTTTTCTAAATTTGTTGCCTCCGTGGCAACTTTTTTGAGACCTGTAGCGGGCATCAAATTTGAAATGAGCTCATTTAGTGGATAAAAGTGTAAAATTTCTCTGTTTAAACATTTGTTATGTTCTCTATGTTCTATTGTGAATAAAATATTGGCTCATGTGATTTTTAAAGTCTTTTAGTTTTCATTTTATTCAAACTTAAAAAACGGAATTCAGGTTGTATTGGAATTGCACCTTTCCAACTTTCATTAGCTGTAATCTATGCTCACCTTTACTGTTTCTCTTTAGAAAACAACTGTTTAACTAAATACATGAATCTAAAATGACTACTTCTTAATGTTTTCTTCTCTGCTAGTATTCTCACTGGGGCTGTCATTAATAAATAACCCTGTGGTAGTGATTCTGGGGGAATCTGCCCTGCTCTCTTGTGTAGGGACATGCAATGGACATATCACATGGACAAGCACTGTTGATCAACAACTGAATGTTGTAAAATGTGACCAAAAGTCCTGTACTGAAGGACAGGGCTTTATTAACAGAGTAAAGATCAGGAATGGAAACTTGTCTCTCACAATAGATCCCACTGTATACAATGATAGGGGCTGGTATGATGCAAGATGTGATCTAACAATTGTCTGTCATGTCTTCTTGGATATATTAGGTAGGTTTTTCATTTGTTCAGTATAATATAGAACACAATATATAATCACATACAATGATGACTGTATATGTTATCTAATTGTTTCTTTATTGCTATTCCACCATTTAGTACCTACCATAGTGAATGCCTCAGTTGGAGACAACGTCACTCTGACCTGTCATGCACATACAGACAAACTGATCACTGATGATGCTGTAAACATCTTGTGGAGAAAAGATAATCAACTAGCTTTACAAGTTAAGAATGGTATTACAAACTATGGTTCAGGATTTAAAGAAAGGGCCTCTGTTTCAGTAAATCGTTACAGTGAGGGAGACCTTTCCCTTACCATAATCCGGGTCCAAAAATTAGACCAAGGATTATACCAGTGTTATCACAGCACAGAAGAGAAAAAAGGACACCCCGGAGATGTCATTGTCAACATTAAAGGTTTTTAAATTATTAAAAAATGTTTTATTGCTTACTGTGTTTCATTCTTACAGACAAAGAAATTCTTTATGCATTCACATGTTTCCATTTCTTCTTTTAGCTCATCAAAATTTACATGCCAAAACGTTTGGTGATGATCTCACCCTGGACCTGTTTGGCTCTGACCATGTGAAGGTAACTTTCACTGGTCATGATGCAGCCGAGATCCTGGTTTGCAGTGTTACAAGAAACAACACTACATGTTCACCAGAGTACACTCACAGGGTATCTGTAAAAAATGAGTTCCTCATGCTGAACGGATTAAAATTATCTGATATAGGAACATTTACCCTGAAAGACAAGATGGGTGAAGTCATTAGTGTCAACAATGTAGAAGGTAAGTTTTCAGTATTTTTAGTTTGCATTTTCCCTCTTAGTTTAGAAAACAATGCAAAATATGTATGGAAAAAAACTATGTTCCAACAATGGTTTAATTATATTTTATAACTATATTTCTTTTTTGTAGTGTCAACTACAAGAGTGGCCTTGAAGGATCACATTATAATTGTAGCAGTACTGAGTGTACTCATAATCCTTCATATTTCTCTGTTCCATTGGTGTCAAGAAAGTGGGAGGTCACTTGCTGTGCCTGTGTTTAGCCTGGGTAAAAATGATTTGGCTATACATAAAGTGTAATGCCAATGAGGTCATTTTTCATTTCATTATGTAAACTGCCATGTTTTTAGCCTGTATGAAAAAAATCGTTTTGTGGTTCAATCTGCTACAAGCATTAATGACACAGTTTTTACAATGTTTTTACTACACATTTTTAACTAGGATTTGAAATAATAATCATGTTCTCAGGACAGCAGAAAAGACACATTTGCTATGAAATGCAAGAACAATTTTTTTTTAAATGTCTGATAAAAAAGTTGGTTTGGATAAAAGAAGTATTATACATAGATAGTATTATACATATATAGTATTATATACAAGTTTTCACTATTATGCACTATTATGCACTGATGCACGTTTATGTTTCTTTGTGGTTATTTGTAAGTTTTGAGGACTGCTGTTCACTTTTCTTTCTGTTTTCATATATCATTTTACAATGAGTAGGACATTATTCAATTATTTAACTGGACTTAAAAAATTAAATAATATTGTTATTATTTGAACCTATTGTGGAAAGATGCTATAAAAATATATTCTCAGCAATACATATATTCTTCTCTTTTGTTCCTCCTTGACTGATACATGAGGGCAGAACTGGTGCTACCACACTGTAAAAAAAAAAAAGCTGGTTGCCTTAAAATTTTAAGTTGGCTCTTTTTTTTCCTTTTTTTTTTTACAGTGCAGCTGTTTGTTTGGCCAGTTCTTGTGTATTATTTGTATATTTTTAAAAGGAGAAATTAAAATTCATTTTTCGCACTATTCATGTGTCCTGTTTGTTTGTATCGACTGGATAATAACACCCACAAACAGCATTTTCTAATCAATGCTCATTTTTTATTTCATTGGCTATGTGTTGCTTAGATATTTGCTGATTGTGTTATAATGCCATCTACTGGACTCTTAAATTTGCAGCATTTTTTAAAAACGAGGTCATTGTTCAAAAAACAAGGTCATTGGAGCTTTGTAAATAGGCTACAAAACCATTTCAGTCTGATTTCACTGTCTGAAATATTCAACCCATAAAATCCTATAATTACCGAATGGCGATGACCACACACAAGCCAATTATTATAATTATGGCTTTAAATAGGATGATTCGTTATGTCTTGTTTTTCCATTCCTTGTCAGACAATAATTTGCCTCCTTACCTCACAGAGCAAACAGCTCTCCATTCAGCCTGCTTATTAGTCTGTGAGTCTGTGAGAAAGCTCAATCCTAATCTTTGGGCACTGGCCCAAAATGATCTTTTGTCACACTGTATACACTGCATAGTCATTTTAATTTAATGAATATTATTCACAAACATAATGTATTATATTATGAAATGTTTTTAATGATTTGCCATAATGTAATGATCTCATCATCTAATAAAAATACACATACAGTACCAACACTCAAACTCAAACCCAGACAATAAACTGAAAACTATCAGCAGCTCAAGTTTTAAAGTGTTTGACCATAATGTAGCAAATTAGCTCAAAAGGGAATTATTTATAATTAATAATAACTGGCTATAATTACTTACTTAACTTTTGTCATTTAGCAGACGCTTTTGTCCAAAGCGACTTACAAATAAGAAAAAGTAACTAAAACTAAAAAGTTACAACTCTATAAGTACTGTCTACCCACATATTTAAGTAAATAAAGAAATTAAATATAATTGACACATGCATATAACAACAACATTTCAATAATAAACATATCAATGAAAAAATTTAATAAAAAAAAAAAAAATTAAATAAAAAAAAAAAAAATTAATTAAATATAATTATTCATGAATATTTAGATCAGATCATAGAATTAACTGTAGCAGAATCAATATTACAATGATTTAATCTGTTTGTCCACTGACAGTATAATCATTTATCAATTCTAGGAAAGATTGTTTTCCTGGCCAAGAAAGAATAACTTTCCTACTTCATACAGTACTAGCATTAACTTAACATGTAGCAAGATCAACATTCAGTGACTCCGAATTGTGAGCAGCACACAGAAGCAATCAATTGTGAATATAATGAATTTAATAAATGAAACTGCAGCTAACATACAACTAGACTAAGCAAAACACACATATATACAGAATAGAAGGAAAGGAAAGAGAGAGAGAGAGAGGAGAGAGAGAGAGAGAGAGAGAGAGAGAGAGAGAGAGAGAGAGAGAGAGAGAGAGAGAGAGAGAGAGAGAGAGAGAGAGAGAGAGAGAGAGAGAGAGAGAGAGAGAGAGAGAGAAGAAACAAAGAATGGCAGTATTTAGCATCAATTAACCACAACCTAGTGAGAATCATCAGAGCATCAAAAATCCCCTTAACAAAGGGGCCCAAACTTAGACCTGCATCTGTCACGGTACGGCGAAGAAGCGCCGCGAAAAGATGAGGTCAGGGTCCAAGTGCAGGTGAGGTGCTTTAATCAAACAAACAGAAAGGCCAACATGGCACAAAAACCAAAACAGAAAATGACTGGGATACAAAACGGCAGTCCAGTGCATGTATCCCAGACCACAGCAGACACTAGAAACAAAAACCCCAACCACGCATTTACAAATCACAATCAACAAATAGACAACGAACCAGCTCAGGACTGCAGACACCAGGAGAATAAATAGGGAGACAAACGAGGAGGACACAGGTGAAGTCACTGAAACAATAACGAGATAACAAGGAGGGCGGGGGTCAGACAATAGACAGGAGAGCACATGGCACAAACCACAAACAACAAGCCATGTGCTCAAACAAACACACCGTGACATCTGGTGGCCAATCAGGGCACACCAGCAGGACGTGACAGCATCTAACTAGTTGGAAACGGTTACTTGCAATGGCTTTATTGTTGAACAAGAGTCCGGATGCGGTAGACAACAGAGGATCTTGATGAGTTCAGTAGGAGTGAGCTGGAGGCTTTCGTTGGGTTCTTCTGAAGATTGGAGAGTCAACAGCGAATTGACAAAGTTATTTGAGGATAAAAACTGCCAGAAGGTCCGACTCAAGGGTGATGAGTCTTGGAAAGTGTGTCTCAAAGGGAATGAGCAATGATGGGTTTGGGTTAGGGCCTTTTAACGGTCCCTGGTCACACCCATCTTTGGCAGATTGACCAATGTAGAGGTGTGAATTTTGAGAGGGAGAGGTTCCTTTGTCTCACTCAACACCTTATTTGCATGGTTTATGGTGGTCTGAAGGATCTGTCCAATATTAAGTCAAAGTATGGTAAAAAGAGTATGGTGCAAGTTATGGTGACATAATATACACAATTAATCTGGGAATCAGAAGACAGTCATTTTGATACCTAATATGCAAGGGTTTGGAAAACATTAAAGCAGTGACACATTCATATGTCTAGATCCAAGTAATTGGAGCTTCACTACAGTACTACAGAGTTGTAACTAAGCTACTATAACCTAGTCCTAGGAGCATGCATACAACACATGAATACACTATATGCATTTTGGAACAGTTTGATTGTGGATAAATTGAGCCAATGTCCTTTCCTATGTGTATTGCAGCTTTTGAGTGTGTCTGGGCCATGGGTAGTGGCTCCTCATGGGGATGGTTTGATACATGTCTGTATATGACGTGGTATAGACAAAGTGAGACACATGACACACCATATGTGTCACAACTACAGCAACCTGAAATTAGAAGAGGGCATGCACGAGTTTAAAAGCAAAGGGGGGATAGAAGCTAATAGTTTGCACTTCTGCTCTGCCTTCAATGTACTTTTATTTTGTTGAATTTTCTACATTTATTGACTTTTGTGAATTTATTAGTAATATGTATATATAGTACCAGTAAGGATTCTTTAAAAATATACCAAAATATTTTATTTCTATGGACTGTG
This sequence comes from Barbus barbus, assembly GCF_936440315.1. Taxonomy (NCBI): domain Eukaryota; kingdom Metazoa; phylum Chordata; class Actinopteri; order Cypriniformes; family Cyprinidae; genus Barbus; species Barbus barbus. The sequence continues at coordinate 12,493,950 of NC_136735.1, read as the reverse complement.
TCTCTTTCTCAGTTTCAAGTTTCAAGATTTTTATTTGTCACATACACAATTATACAGGGTATAACCAGCAGTGAAATGTAGGTCAGGTCCGCTTCAAGGACAGTGCAATTATAAAGTATACAAATATTAAGAAAAAGAAAAGTAGAAAAAATAAGAGAATCAGGCCATCTTTTCCATGACTGGTCTTCTCAGCATTTGCACTTGTGGTCCTGTAAGTCTCCATTGATACATTTTTTTTTCAGTTTGATTCTATAGTAACAAAATTGTTTGTGTTTCTAAGATCTACCAGCCACAAATTGGAATAATTGCAAGTAACAGTAATGAGGTACGTTTCTTATCCTTTTTTTGGCGGTGTATATTAATAACACATTTAAAAGTATAGATTTGGCAAGACTGGTGTGGGTTTGGGTACAGCACAGGTAATTCAGTTAATAAATAATTCAGTATTAATTTCAGTAAATAATTTAACTTAAAAAGTATTTGAAAATAGCTTGAACATTTAAAGGTAAAATCAGGCTTGTCTATATAATCATGTCTAAATATTTTAACCTGAAACAAGGAATTAACTGGTACCTTAATATGTTTTTGTTAATCTGTTCTAAGCACTAAGTATAAGCTCTAAATTCGAAGTTTATTCTAAATCATAGTTTGTGCCCATTTTTATAAGGGGCTCATTTGAATGTTGCTTTCTTTCTCCCTAGGGAACTGCATTTTTCCCTTCCTTCCTGATCCAGCAGCAGCCCCCACTGGTGCTGAACTTTAGCCCTGCGATGCAGGGACCCTTCCTGCCTCCTCAAATAAACCAGCTGAACCCAGCACAGTTGCCCCCATTGCAGCAGGAGCAGCTTATACCTGGCATTATTCCCAACAATGGCTTTCCAGCACAGAACCTTCCTCCGGTACATAGAGACTTAAAAGGGAACATCATGCACTCATGGATTTTATATATACTGTATATATATATATATATATATATATATATATATATATATATATATATATATATATATTTTTTTTTGGTTCCTTATCCACAAGTTTTTTCAGTTATTCTCTCAAATTGTTCTGGAGAGTAAAAAATATTTTGTTTTTAGGGCTTTCCATTCTTCCTGACAAATCTATATCCTCTGAGGAACACTCCTGTTAGGCTGACACCCAACCAGAACACTGGCCCAAGTGTTCAAGGCCAGGACACCATGCAACCAATACAGTCAGTCCAACCAATTCAGTCAGTCCAACCAATGCAACCAATCCAACCAATCCAGGTATTGTAAAGTATAATTTCTCACATTTTCTTCTCCTTTTAATTGATTAGGCAAAATGTGATTTTAACAAAGAAAAATGAATAAATGAAAAGTGTATTACCTCCATGAAGAAAACAATGAACATGCATTTTTGTTTGAAACATCTAAAAAATATTACATATAATTAATATTTAAAATAATGAATACATAATTTTTTAAATAAATAGTTAATAAATATTTAATATAAAATTGTTATATTTGATTAAATTATTCTGATGTAGGGCTTGTATTTGTGTTTTCTTCTTACACAATTTTAAAAACAGTTTTTAAATTTTTTCAGAGCAGGGCCAGACCTGAAGGTAATGTCTGCTCCTGATTACCGTGGTGATTGGCCCGGTCCTGGAACTGGAGAGGTTTTTTCAGAAGTTATCTTTTGTTAACATGTTGTGAATAACTAAACATGAGAAAACATGGCTGGGCAGAATAATTACTGTAGAATTGGTAGACAGTTTATTAACCAATCCTGTCTCTGACAGGGGCATCCTGGGTTCCCATTGTTTATGCCATAGACTCAGAAGATTTCATTATTAAAGAGGTATTAAAATTTTGTTAAATTGTTTATTATAATAGTATATCATACCAATTAATTGATCAGAATGTACATTTGTTGTTGGTTTTCCAGATATCCCACCATGGAGACCCCTCATTGGAGACATTTTTGTTCAACTTCGACATATGTTACCAAGTAAATAAAAGATGCTCTTTTTATTTAGTCTAAAAGTGATTTTTTTTTCATGCTGAAACTACTCCTTTGTACTCCTCCTGAAACTTGATTAGGAGTAGTGCTTTTATTTAGTAACAATTAAAACCCGTGTGCGGTCTTCTTTCTTCATCTGATCATTATATCGCTTCTTCGGCCCCCCAGCTGAACGTCGACCATGATGTAGCTGCCCGTAGAGCACTCTGCGGGGCAGACGACATGGGGGCATCCTTATCACGTGCCCCAACCACTGCAGCTGGCGCTGGGTGATCATGGCCTCAATACTTCTACAGTTGGTCTTTTTATGTATTTTAGTGTGAGGCACACGATCCTGCCAGGTAACTCCCAGAATGCGCTGAAGGCAGCTTATATGGAAGCGCTCTAGGGACCTGATGTGACGGCTGTAGGTTACCCAAGCTTCATAGCTATAAAGGAGGGTGCTGACACAGACCGTTTGGTATACTGCAACTTTTGTGGAAGGATGAAGATTCTTGTTGTGAAAGACTCTACACCGAAGTCTCCCAAAGGCAACTGATGCCTGTTTAATGCGGTTCTGAACTTCGTTGTCGATACCACAGTCCTCAGCAAGAATACTCCCCAGATATTTAAAAGATGGCACTACTGAAAGCTGTTCATCCCCAACAGTGAAGGCAGGTAGTGTGGGTGGGACATTGGTACTCCATTGGCAAACCACTTCTGTCTTGGTGGTGTTGACAGTCAGCCCCATCCTGCTGTATGCCCTAACCGCCACAGCAAGAACAGTTTGAAGATCCTCTGGAGTATTGGCCACAAAAGCACAGTCATCTGCATACTGCAGCTCCAGGACCTGCTCTTTACAGAGTTTTTTGGTTGCCTGTAGCCTCCTAATATTAAAGAGGTTGCAGTCTAATCTGAAGTCTACTGCCATGCCACTGCTATTTTCAATCTCGTTGTGGAGAAGCTTGGTGACGCATAGGAGGAAGATGTTGAAGAGCACTGGTGCTAGCACACACCCCTGCCTCACCCCTGTGCGCACAAGGAAGGGCTCGGACTCTTGTCCGCCTATGGACAGCCGAGCAGTCATCCCATCATGGAACTGGCGGAGGATGTTAATAAATTTATTGGGACAGCCAAACCTGAGGAGTACATGCCATAACAGCTCTCTTTGCACAGTGTCAAAATGCTTTGTCCTGATGTAGCTCCCGGCTAAAAAACATGTCCTGATATAGCTCCCGGAACATTTCGTGAAGCTGCCGGGCTGTGGAAATCATGTCGATAGTGCTCCTATTCTTCCTAAATCCACACTGCGATTCAGGCAGCATTGACTCAGTGATGTTGTTAATGAGTCTCTGAAGCATCACCTTGGCCAGGACCTTACCACCCACAGAAAGGAGTGATATCCCCCTACTATTGCCGCAGATGGCCTTGTCACCCTTGTTCTTATAGATAACAGCAATATTTGCATCTCTCCATTGCTGTGGGATGTTCTCATCAGTCCAGGCCTGGGTGATGTACCGGTAGAGGGTGTGCATACATATGTACCCCCCCTCCTTCAGTAGCTCTGTAGGGATATTATCAGTGCCAGGGGACCTGTCGTTCTTTATGGAATGGACAGATGCTAGAACCCTCTGAAAGGTTGGTGGATGGGAGGAAGTTTAAGCAGTTCTTCCAGAATGGTGGGGTCCGCATCAGAATCCTGATTAAGCAGGGTGGCAAAATGTTCAGCCCACCTCAACAGGATACTATTTTGGTCCTTCAGAAGTATTAGTCCATCTGCTGTTTTCAGAGAAGTGATGCAGCGATTTGTTGGTCCATAGATGGTTTTGATAGCATTATAAAAGTTATGCATGTCATTTTTATCGGCAAACGACTGGATTTCATGCACCTTTTCAATCCACCATTCATTCTGCATGGTGCGTGTTTCCCTTTGCACTTTCCCCCGGATTTCCTGCAAATGCTGTCTGGTCTTAGTGGATGAAGGGTTTTCTAAAGTTGCCCGGTGTGCTTTGTGCATCTCCTTAGGCAAGTTATGGATGGCGTCTGAGTTATCGTCAAACCAGTCTTGGTGTTTCCTACTCTTATAGACGATGCATTGGGCTGCTGCGTCGTAAAGCACAGAGCTGATATAGGTCCACTGTTGTTCCATGGTGTTTTCTGAGCTCAGACAAGGTTCCGACTCCCTTAGTTTCTCATCTAGAAGACGTCGAAACTCATTTCTTGCTTCTGTGCTTCCCAAGCAGTTACAATTTATCTTTTTGTTCCCCTTTTGCAGCCGCAAAGGGGGGGGGGGGATGGGTTGGCGGCACTTTCATATGGAGCTTGGCCACAATCATACGATGGTCTGTTCAGCACTCTGCTCCTCTCATGGCACAAGAGATGAGAACATCCTTGATGTCATTACACCGCACAATGATAAAATCAATCATGTGCCAGTGTTTAGAGCGAAGGCGCATCCACGAGGTCTTATACTTTGCCTTCTGCTGGAAGATGGTATTGGTTATGGTAAGGTTATGCTTACAGCAAAGAGTCAATAGTCTCATGCCATTTTCATTCACCCTACCAATGCCATGCCTGCCTAGTACTCCACTCCAAATTCTGTTGTTCTTTCCGACCCGAGCATTGAAATCCCCAAGCAAGAGGATCTTATCACTCTTAGGGATCCGGCAAAGAGCTTCATCTAGTGCCTGATAAAAGCATTCCTTAGCCTCGTTCTCAGATGATAAAGTTGGTGTATAGGCACCGAGAAGTGTGACATGACACTTTTTTGCCACGGGGATACGGAGGGTCATTAGCCTTTCACTAATTCCAACAGGTATTTCTGTGAGACTTGGTAGAATGGTATTATTGATGGCAAATCCTACTCCATAGAGATGTTATCCACCTGGAGGGGAAACCTTTCCAGTAGAAGGTATAACCCGTCCCTTCCTCTGTTAGAGAACCTTCATCCAGAAGCCTGGTCTCACTCAGGGCAGACAATATCAATGTTGTAACGGCTCAACTCAGCAGCGATCAGGGCTGTTCTCTGGTGAGGTCTGTCAGAGGTACCATGCAGGTCCAGGAGAGTCCTTACATTCCATGTTGCCAGTTTTATACTGTATCATTTCTTATTTTCCTTATTTCGACTGCAGTAGTGGAATAACTAGATAGGCGCGGTAACCTATCCAGGTAAATGATCGAATGGGCAATTTTTAGGCCACCTTTTCTAGGCCCTTCCCCAGTTGAGGTGCGCAGTGCGGTCCCTAAATAGGGCTGCTCAGTCACACAGGGGTCTGCCGAAAAAGCTGCCACTCAAACCCAGTTGATAACGACTAGGAACTTCTGACTAGGAGCTCCCAGTCTATTCAAACCTGCTCCCATTGACAGATGCCCCATCGCCGTCAGACTTCAACCATATGTAAGGGTCCAGATATTATCACCGTGGTTAGAGATGGAAACCCGCGCAAGGAGAGATTTAAAGTGCCAAAGGGGGTGCGCCATCTCCAGTAGCACTATCTTCACCATGATAAGGTAAATCCCAGTGGCAAGGGTGGTCCCAATGAGAACTGGTCCCACATCTTGGCTGCAGGAGGTTGCCGGGTCCTTCATCTGTTGAGGCCCGCCTATTGCGCACCTTCAGCGCAATGCTTTTCTGTCAGGGTGTGCTCCCTTAGCCTTGTCTCAATAGACCTACCACAAGGCAGTGGGGCTATTTGCCCATAGCTGGGACAGTGGTTGACAGGACGTGTCCACACAGTGGTAGGCCTGCAAACCGTGTCTCTGGGGCCCACTGTTGCTCCAAGATCCCCTGTAGTTTAGCCTGGGACCGCTTGATACCCAGTCTCCGTGTGTGGCCGCGAGGAGGCACTACAGGAGTCTTGGTGATGGAGAGGCTCTGTACTGGCAGGAGGAGGCTTACGCACTCGGCTCGTCTTTTCACCCTCTATCAAGGAGGCTAGCCAGCAGCAGCAGCTGTAAGCAGAGAGTAGCAGGCAGAGAGCACAGAAAGCACAGCGCGACATGCAACATGCAGCATGCACTAATATGCACTAACTACCAGCATCACTACACTACTGCACTACTGCACTAGACACTTCACACTGTGTGCTATACACACACCCACACACATCTACTCACACAGACTCACTTACACACACACACACACACACACACATGTTGGGTTTCCATGTTTTATGGGGACATCCCATAGGCGTAATGGTTTTTATACTGTACAATCTGTATGTGCTATTGCCCTACACCAACCCTACACCTAAACTTAGCCCTCACAGGAAACATGCTGCATTTTTAGATTTTCAAAAAACTTTATGCTGTATGATTTATAAGCTTGTTTCCTCATGGGGACCAAAAAATGTCCCCACAAGATTAAGATTTACTGGTATTACTATCCTTGTGGGGACATTTGGTCCCCAGGACGTGATGAATACCAGGTGCACACACACACACACACACACAATTATACACATTCAAATGAATTGGTATGCCTATAACCATATAGCCAATATGAGTTAGAAGACTGAAATAAGAGGTTGAAATCAGATCAGACCCAGAAGGATTAGGCTCTAATAAAGCATTACTGTTAATTTTTAGAGTTTTAATGTTTTGTGTAACAAAATGCTTTCTGTTTTCAGGGTTGACTAGTAATAATAATAATGCAAAAACCTATATAATAACCTATATAATAATAATAATTCAAAATAATATAAACCTTGAGAAAAAGTAGTCTTTGAGAATGCCTAAATATACATTTAAATTCACAACCTAATAAAAGTAAACAATTATGTCTAAAAACAACTAGGGAATTCACAAGCCTCTCTATAGAGTCCTATACAGTAGTTACACCATGACATGACATGTTTTTCTTTCTTTGCTCACACCAGGAGGTGCTAATCTGCATTCAAAAATTGGATTTTAAAGGTATACTGTCTATTTTCATCTGAAATACTGCATAAATTGTTGTACTATTTTCAATGGGACAAACTGATCATAATTATTGCATAAATAATAATTAGTACCATAAAATTATCTCAAAATACAAAAGAAAAAATATTATTGAACAAAAATATATTAGATTGTGATTTTACTGAAGAAAAAAAGTCACACTTCACTTGACTCCCAAATGAGGAGCGCACAAGGGTTAAGAATAGGCTATATTACCCCACTTCAGTGACAAAATGATCAAAGTCACAATGTTGATGCTGAAATTTTTATTGAACAGATTCTCAATAGTAATGATTAAAGAAGAAAATTCAGCAAACTAAGAGTGAATAATATGCTCAACGCGCTGCAACTCCAGAAAACACATGCAAATAGACAAAGCACCAGCAAATCAAGAAAACATCTTCATCAGTTTGACAGCAGGAGCTGCAAATGCTCACAACATAACCAAATACATTTTACTTGCTGTGCGTTTCTTTTTTTGGTTGTGCTGTGAGCATTTGCAGCGTGTGTGTTGTCAAATTGAAGTGTATGAATTATTTATTAATGAGTTATTATATATAACAATAAATTCTTAATTATTAAATAAATGTAAATGAATTCCTTGTATTTGCATTGCTTTACCCAAAATGATCTTCCTTTTTTTGAATGCTGTGCTCCCAAAAACATCAGAAAAATATTGGAAGTGTGGAAGAGACAAAATAGTTTTGACATTTAAAATTTTTTTGTCTACATTTCATATCCTCTTATTCTTAAATTCTCCAGTTCCAGAGGCCACCAGACAGCTATGAAGCTATGACCTCAACCATCAAATAGCTTCCTTGATTCGCTCCTAACTTTTGGTAACATATATATATATATATATATATATATATATATATATATATATATATATATATATATATAATGCGAATTTATATATTATGATGTTCTTTTATTCCCTTTTCTTCACAAAAAGCACTTTGAGAAAGGTAGATATGATAGTACAAGTTAATTATAAAAATGAGTCAAATACGCTCAGAGTTTTTAAGGGGCCAGTATCTTTTTAAAAACAAGAATCTAAACTAGAACATTTAATTCTTATTCATACTAATATGTTAATATGGTAATTAGTTTTACGATTAAATATGTTCTTCTAAAATCCTTTTTATTCTCTGTTTCCTGCTAGGGCTGTTTTTAGGTGTAATGCCTGTTGAAGTGAACATTAGGGATACTGTGACTTTCACTTGTAATGAGACGTGTTATGGACATCTCTTATGGACATTCAACGCTAACAATGAAAATCTGGACATTTTAAAATGTGTCCAAAATGTCTTGAAATGACTGGAATTTGTCTGTTAAATTTCGAAGATCAATGGTAAATAAGACTATACCTTACTTTAGTGAAACATGAACTTAAACAACAAGCTATTTTTCTTGGTCACTGATGTGACTGATTCATTCTAGTGTAGATATTAAACAAATATAGTATAGTTTAACACCAAAGAAACCAAGCGAACAGAACAAGTTTTTTTTCGCAACAAGTTTTTTTTTTTTTTTTTTTTTATAAGTCGATTCCAGTTAGCCACAGAAAGTAAAATGAATGTGAAATATTTTAAATACAAATCACGTAATGGCCTTTTTCCTGATATGTTTACATTGGCTAACGACATCTTAAGTTATTAGGGTTGAGTGGGACTGCACCATAAGAGGGGGAACAAGCATCCATGTCACAGCTGGCTATGTTTCCCCTACATTCATCTCTGAATGTCTTCACAAAACTAAGCTAAGTTTTCCTCTTATACTTAATGCTTAAAATATACTTAAATTATACTTTTATGCTTAAAAGCTTTCAGGGTAGTGGCAAATATTGCTTGTTGCTAAAGGATAAACTAGTTGTTCAGTGACATGCTTGTTGATTTAGGCTTGTTGGTATTATCGAGATTGAGGTATTATTGCTGTTTGCCCAAAACAGAACTATACTGCCAAATCCAAATTGTAAATTGTTTATGGTAGAAATGTAGCATTACATCACTTGGCACCCATTCACTGTAGAGGATCCATTGGTGAGCAAGTGATACATTTCTCCAAATCTGTTCTGATAAAGTGACAAATTCATCTACAGTAAATTTCGGAAAGGCCTGAGGGTGAGTAAATTTTCATTTTTGGGTGAACTATTCCTTTAAGCACTTTGTATATCCCACTAAAAACTAATGTCCTACACAAACAAATACTAACTCTTTTGTGTCTGACAGATTCTGCCTGCTGCTGCTTTTCCTCCATATGTGCTTCAGCAGCCACCTGTTCCCTTCGGTCCCCCCAACATGGGACCTCAGTTGGCTTACCCTTTCGCTTCACCTAATGGGGTATTTGTTCATTTTCATTCACAATGCCTGTGTAACAATATACATTTATTTCATGTAATTTGGTATGCTGTTTTGGACTGTTCTGATCTACAGGGACTGTCGTATTACATTGGTGGACGCCAGAATCAACCAGCCATAATCACTCCGCAGCAACAAGTTGCGGTACAAAACAACCCTTCTAGTTGCTAGTACTATTCCAACATAATAAATTAAATGTATGGGCTATAAATATGTTCATGAAGCTCATTCCTAATGCTTTTAGGCTGGACAAGGCCCTACTGGAAATAATCAAGCTGTACCACCAGGCTCACTGACTAGATTTAAGGTACATTTTCATAAAGCAATTACAGGCAAAACCATAGTTTTTTAAGACCAGTTTTTGGCCACTGATCAAAAATCGTCTCTGTAAATACCTTTAATTGTATCCTATAGTGTGTTGCCTAAAACTACTAATACCTAACTATAACTGATGTTCCTAGTAAAATATGTACTGTAACTTCATTGTTTAGCAATATTCAGTGTTTATGCAATATTCAAAAGGCAGAATTCCTGCCGTCCACCTAACAGTGTTAAATTATTCTTCTCAGCGCTCCTTCTTCAGAAGGACCACAGCAAGACCTGTCTCAATCACCCAGGTTTGTAGAAAAAAATTATTTGTATCTTTCTAAAAATCTATTGAGTGGTAGCCTGCATTATAATATAATTTATAATTTGTATACTACAGATGCCAGTTCAGGTCAACCCTGCTGTGTCTGGAAATCCTGTTGGGTAAATCTGAGTGACGCATGAGTTTGAATAGCTTACAGTTGGTGTGTTTTATACATGTGTTGATACAGTTAAAAATTGATTTTATGATTAATGTACAATACTTAATACTCTAATGGAGAAGCTGATTGAGTTTGTTTCTTTTCATAGATACTTTCAAGAGATCTTCTCTTCTCTGCAATAAATTTTTTTTTTATTTAGAATATTGCAGAATCATTGTAAACTGTCTAATGCTTTCCTTTATACTGACAAATTGTCACCATTTGAAACAAATGTTACATGAAATGTACTGAATACTGAATAAAAGTCATTGAATTTGTTGCAATTGTGAGTATTTGCTCCTTTGATTTCACACTCTTCATCATATAACCACACTTTTTTTGTTTGTTCACTACGTTATATTGCCATCTACTGGCAACAGTTAAGTAAAAAAAAAAGCACCAGTATGTAATTATTTAACAATTTTATGAATTTTAATAATATTACCATGCAAATAATAATAATCATTATCCTCATTATCACTGTTAAAAATAGTGATTTAATCTAATTTGTTTTTCTATTCCCTGTCCTTAATTTGTCTCAGTCCTATTCTTTTGTCAATCTCTGACAAAGCTAATTTCTGATATGGGCACTGGTCCAAATAGACTTCTATTTAAAGAAATTTATAACAAATACTATAGTTCAGACTAAAAGCATGCCAATACTGTGGTTGGCATCAGGACAGAAAACTAATCAAATTTATATAGACTCAGACAATAAATAAACAAATGAATGTATATATATATATATATATATATATATATATATATATACAGTGGTGTGAAAAAGTGTTGGCCCCTTCCTGATTTTTTTTTTTTTTGCATGTTTGTCACACTTTAATGTTTCAGATCATCAAACAAATTTAAATATTAATCAAAGATAACACAAGTAAACACAGCATGCAGTTTTTGAATGAAGTTTTTTATTATGAAGGGAAAACAAAATCCAAACCCACATGGCCCTGTGTGAAAAAGTGCTTAAACCTAATAACTGGTTGGGCCACCCTTAGCAGCAACAACTGCAATCAAGCGTTTGCGATAATTTGCAATGAGTGTTACAGCGCTGTGGAGGAATTTTGGCCACTCATCTTGGCAGAATTGTTGTAATTCAGCCACATTGGAGGGTTTTCGAGCATGAACCACCTTTTTAAGGTCATGCCACAGCATCTCAATAGGATTCAGGTCAGGACTTTGACTAGGCCACTCCAAAGTCTTCATTTTGTTTTTCTTCAGCCATTCAGAGGTGGATTTGCTGGTGTGTTTTGGATCATTGTCCTGCTGCAGAACCCAAGTTCGCTTCAGCTTGAGGTCACGAACAGATGGCCGGACATTGTCCTTCAGGATTTTTTGGTAGACAGCTGAATTCATGTTTCCATTTATCACAGCAAGTCTTCCAGGTCCTGAAGCAGCAAAACAGCCCCAGACCATCACGCTTACTGCTGGTATGATGTTCTTTTTCTGAAATGCTGTGTTACTTTTACGCCAGATGTAATGGGACACACATCTTCCAAAAAGTTAAACTTTTGTCTCATCAGTCCACAGAGTATTTTCCCAAAATTTGTTTGTGGGCTTTGGATTTTGTTTTCCCTTTATAAAAAAAAACCTTCATTTAAAAACTGCATGTTGTGTTTACTTGTGTTATCTTTGATTAATATTTAATTTTGTTTGATGATTTGAAACATTAAAGTGTGACAAACATGCAAAAAAATAAAAAATCAGGAAGGGGGCCAACACTTTTTCACACCACTGTATATATATATATATATATATATATAACACTCATGTGTTTATGTATTTTACAGTTACAGTACACACAGTTTTTAGTAGTCATCAAAAATCATGGTTTCCACACATTAAGCAGCACAAGTTTTATTTATTTACTTATTTACTTACCTTTTAAATGCATGGAATGATTTCTTAAGGATCGTGTTACACTGAAGACTGGAGTAATGGCTGCTGATAATTCAGCTTTGCCATGACAGAAATAACATTTTAAAATATATTAAAATAGAAAACAGTTCTTTTAAATTAATTGTAATAAATATCTCATTAATGTTTTGCTGTGTTTTTGATCAAATAAATGTAGCTGGGTGACCATAACAGACTTTGTTCGGAAAATCTTTTTATGTATGATTCACTGTGGGTATTTTAAGGAGTGTGCAAATGGTTTGTGTCACAACGGTTGTGCTTATCAAGGCCAGACAATTGTAATTATGACAAGTGTTGAACAAGTGTTAACCTTTTAATGCAAAGATGTTCTGATGTCTCAATGAATGAATGAATACTCACCCCCAGCTACAGACAGAATTTCAAAAATTCAAATAAATATACAGCTTTTTGCTGCCTATGATAAAGACTATAAAATTGGGTTACATAATCAGACATGTTAGGTCTTTAACCAAGCCTACATATAGCTGGCGACTATTTTTTTTTTTAGATATCGGCTGATTGTACTATAATGCCATCTGCTGGACTCTTAAGGTTCCTGAACAGTTTAGAGGTCTCTACAGCTGAGGAAACACAAACCATTTGAGTCTGGTTCTTCTGTCTGGGATACTCAGCCTCTAAACCATGTAATTACTGAGTGGTGATGACCACACTAATTGCCATAATTATTGTTTTGAAGAGAATGATTCAATCTTGTTTTTTTCATTCTCAGTCAGACAATAATTTGTCTCTTTACCTCACAGAGCAAACAGCTCTCCATTCAGCCTGCTTATCAGTCTGTGACAAAGCTCAATCCTGATCTTGGCACTGGTGCATCTGTTCTATTTCTGTTAAGCATGAAATGTTTTTAGTGACTTTGTATAATATCATAATGATAGTTCTCATCTCATCAAACACACATACTGTACATATACATACTCAAACCCAGACAATAAATGAATGAAAACAATTAGCAGCTCATTTGACCATAATGATACATGTCTATGATGACAAATTGAGACACATGACACACCATATGTGTCACAACTACAGCAACCTGGTATTGGAAGAGGGCATGCACCAGTTTAAAAGCAAAGGGGAAAAGACGCTAATAGTTTACACTTCTGCTCTGCCTCAAATGTACTTTTATTTTCTCTAATATTCTGCATTTATTGACTGTAGTATTAGTAGTATATATAGACAGTACCAGTAAGTAGTCTTTTAAAATATATATCTAAATAGATATCTAAATAGTTTATTTATAAGGACTGTATCTTTCAGTTTTTGGTATATGTTCATTCTCATTGATTTTTCTTCCACAGATTACCAAGATGAAGTTTCAGGCCATCATTTCCATGGCTGGTCTTCTCAGCATTTGCACTTGTGCTCCTGTAAGTCTCCTTTGATAAAGTCATGTTTTCAGTTTGAATAAATAGTAACAAAACTGTTTGTGTTTCTAAGATCTACCAGCCACAAATTGGAATAATTGCAAGTAACAGTAATGAGGTATGTTTCTTATGAAGTTTTGTCACAAATTATATACTAATTATTATATATTAAATTCTATATATATATTTTTTTTCTTTTGCTCACCAAGATCAAAAACACAGGAAAAGCAGTAATACTGCAAAATATTATTACAAATTAAAAGAATTGTTTTCTATTATAATATTTTTAAAGCTGCATTTTCAACATCGATACTCCAGTCTTCAGTGTCACATGACCTTCAGAGATCCTTCTAAAATGCTGATTTGCTGTTATTTCGAGATTCATTAATTAATAGAAAGTTCAAAATTACAGCATTTATTTGAAATAGAAATCTTTTGCATAAATGTCTTCACTGTCAAAACATATATGGTATATGTATGTATATGTAGTGCAGTTTTGGTATAACATTTTTGTTTTCTGTTATATATTCAGTTGTTTTCTGTCATGCTCACAACTGTTACTTGTTCCTTCTTTGTAGGTTTTGCATCTCAACGGACTCACGCTGGCAGGTTTGGGTTTGGGTCCAGCACAGGTAAATCAACTTCCAGTCACTGAAAAAACCCAAAAACAAACTAATATTTAGATAGCTTGAACATTTAAAAGTAAAATCAGGAATAGCAGAGATATCTAATTTCTTAACCTGAAACAAGGAATTACTTGTTACTTGTATCTTAATATGGTGTTCTGTTGGTAGCCTATAGTATGGTGCTTATATTATATGTGGCTCATTTGAATCTCTGCTTTCTTTCTCCTCAGGGAACTGCATTTTTCCCTCCCTTCCTGATCCAGCAGCAACCCCCACATGTGCTGAACTTTAACCCTGCGATGCAGGGACCCTTCCTGCCTCCTCAAATAAACCAGCTGAACCCAGCACAGTTGCCCACATTGCAGCAGGATCAGCCTATACCTGGCATCATTCCCAACAATGGCTTACCAGCACAGAACTTTCCCCCGGTACAGACAGACTTCTAAGGGAACATCATGCACTTGTGGATTTGTATTTATTTTTGGTCCTTATCCACAAGTTTTTTAAATTATTCTCACAGATTTTTCTGGAGAGTGAAAAAAGTCACATTTTGTTTTTAGGGCTTTCCATTCTTCCTGAATAATCTATATCCTCTGAGGAACACTCCTGTAAGACTGACACCAAACCAGAATGCTGGCCCGAGTGTTCAAGCCCAGGACACCATGCAACCAATCCAACCAATTCAACCAATCCAACCAATCCAGGTATTGTAAAGCCTTTTCTCACAGGCAAAAATTTTATTTTTACAAAGAAAAATCATTAAATGAAAAGCGTATTATCTCCATGAAGGAAACAACAAACATGCATTTTTATCTGACATACTGTAACTAAAAAATATGTATTTAATAAAAAAAATATGTAATACATAATTATTTAAATAAATAGTTTAATAAACATTTAATATTAAATTTAATTACATTAATCACATTACTCTGATGTAGTTTTAAGGGGCTTGTATTTGAATTTTCTTCAGAAAATATTTCAAATTTTCCAGAACAGGGGGAAGCCAGACCCGAAGGTAACGTCTGCTCCTGATTACCGTGGTGATCGGCCCGGCCCTGGAACTGGAGAGGTTTTTTCAGAAGTTATCTTTTGTTAACATGTTGTTAGTAACCAAACATGACAAAACATGACTGGGCTGAATTATTACCGTAGAATTTGTAGACAGTTTGTTAACCAATCCTGTCTCTGACAGGGGCATCCTGGGTTCCCATTGTTTGAGCCATAGGCTCAGAAGATTACATTATTAAAAAGGTATTAAAAGTTTTCTAAATTGCATATTCTAATAGGATATCATACCAATTAATTGATTAGAATGTAAATTTGTTGTTGGTTTTCCAGATATCCCACCATGAAGACCCCTCACAGGAGACATTTTTGTTCAACTTGGACATATCCATATGTTACCAAATAAATAAAAGATGCTCTATTTATTTTGTCTAAAGTGATTTTTTTTTCATGTTGAAAATACTCCTTTTTACACCTCTTAAAAACCTGATTAGGAACAGTGCTCATATGTATTAACTATTAAGAATACAAGAATACACTTCAATGACAAAATAATCAAAGATGCTGGAAATTTTATTGAACAGATTCTCAACAGTAATGATTAATGAAAAAAAAATCAGCAAATTAAGAGTGAACACCCATAAATATGCATTAATTAGCTATAAATAACCCCAAAAAATAAATAAATCTATATGACACATTTAAATTCTATTGCTGAATTATATAATAGCTGGATGTTCATCTGTGGAAAAAGAAAAAGAGGTTATTCAAAGCCAAAATAAAGTTTTTAATCAAACTAAGTACAGCAATCTGCCTTACCTGTGTGATTATTGTACATAGTTCTTTTCTAGTTTGTCCCACGATCACTTTCAGACTCCGCCTGGGGAATCAGAGTCAAAAGCAATGTTGAATAAATAAATAAATATAATAAGAGAATCTAAAATGTATACTCAAATACTTCAAAACCAGTCCCTCTTAACCTGGGAACTAAAATACTGACCTTCATGAATGAGGGGAGCTGCAAAAACAAGCCGGAAATAAAACAAAAAACCCCAAAAAAACATTGAAACAAGAAAGAGAATGCAGTTAGATGAAAAATGATTTTAAGTACTGGTAGATGTCTATAATGTAACTGATGTGATATTAGTACATATTCCTGATTACTTACAAGCTGTGTAATGCCATATTCAAATGAGATTTTTTGCTGTGGGAAACAAATATACAATAGACTGTTGTGTTGTTTTAAAAAAAACTATATTAAGTGCCCAGATATGCAAGGTCATTCATACGCCAGTCTCAAGATGAAGATGATATGACTTACTGTTGCAGTTGGGTTGTAAATGAGCTTCACATAAGGCTGTTAGATATGGAAAGTGGATTTGGTAAACTGAATTTAAATGTACTTTTAATGTTATCTTTCTTTAATAAATGTTATCTTTTTATATGTTATCTTTCTATTTATTTGATATATTTTATTAAGCATGATGAATGTTCATTATAGTGCCAGTTACCTGAGGGCCGTAGAGGGAGAAACCCTGACCATACTAAACATGATAAAAAATGTATTAATTAATTACACAACAAAGAAATCATATGGAATCTATTTCACAATAATAAAACATGTTTTATAATAAAAAACAACTTTACCCCCAGTTCCTGAGGTCTATTCACTCCACCCTGTAAATAAGTCAAATTTTTGGACTATGAAACATTACTATATCTATAAGAGAGATTGATAAAAATGTGAATTACAGCTTCATTACTTTTTTTGGTGGCTGCATCTGCCCTTTGCCCTGGATGGAAAGAAGATATTTTCTGTGTATATCATAAAACTTTTAAATGTACCATCTTATTCCTTTTTTCTGTTTAAATTATAACCCTCATTATGTGTTGATTAAACAAAGTATGAAATAAAAAGACATATTGTACACTATTGCAAATGGAAAATGAATGGCAAAGTATTATCTTTACTTAGACTGTTTCATTCACTTACTTTTGGTAAGAGGAACACATTCTCTCCCTGAAAGAAAGGCAAAAATTTATTCTGATTTTATCTTCTGTTTTATTGTATTTTTTATATCTTGAAATGGTTAATTAATGTCAATTTCCCTAATATAGTTGCATTACCTCCTTTAGATGGAACGCACTAACATCCTGTTAAAGGGAGAACATATTTATTTGTTTATTTATTGTTGCTTTTTTATATATTTTCTCATCTCAAAATATTAAAGATTACTTCTATTTCTGGATACAAAACAACAGCACCGTAAGTTTCACGCACCTGCAAAGTGACATTGTCAGCCTATGTTGAGCCAAGTGAATAACAATATTGAACAAAGATTACAGACTTCATATGCATTCAGTTCATGACATTTAATGTCTTTGGTTAAATCAAGATCTTACCTTGAAGATTGGAATGAACTGCCTGTTATCCTAGACAATGAATCAAAGTAAACTCATGAATCTATACACAATCAATAACAACTGAACATAAAACCCTGTTTATTCCATGAATGAATTTGTGAAAAGTGCATGTTAATATTAGCAGTATGAGCTTACCATCATGTTGGGACTCAAAGGTTTTCCAAAGAGTGGACTCATTTGATTCTCTTTAGCCCCATCTACTGGAGCTTGGGTTGGGCGGGTCGGCATCCTATCCAGCTGAAGGCATTTAACAACATTAATAATTAATATTCATATTTCAGCAAATATTCTATTATTCCACATTAAATATGTTATTTACTGTTTGTCCCAAAATGAGGGCCATGGCATATTGTTTTCATGTCTTAAAGACTCTAAAGGAACTCCAGGAACTTTAGTCTCTAGGCATTAAAAGTGCAGTCTAACTTACTTTGTAAGATGGTCTACCAGTTCTCCCATTCCTCTGTGGTTTTCTGACTCCTTCCCATCTATGCCACTGTTCGCTCCGCTGTATACAGCAGAAGATAAAACTAATGTTTATTGTACTGCATAATGATTGCAAACTTCGCAAAAAGGATTAAAAATGTTGCTCACCCTGTCCCCTCCATTTTGACCAGGGAACACTGTATCTTGTCCAAATGGAGAGCTGTTAGATGGATCTTGTGCATGTCGCTCAGGTCCATCTGGGTACAATAGGCCCACTGGATCTGGCTGTATTGAGTGACATTTTGAAGTAAAATTACCTTAAATAATTTTAGAGTTATGAATCAAAAGGAAAAACGTACAAAAACCGGACGTCCAAAATGTTGCTCCCATCTGGGCCTGATTGGAGTTGGCTGTGGTACTTTTACTCCTCCACCTTCTGGATCACCATTCACTGGGCTAACTCGATCACAGTGGTTTCTGTCATTGGGCTAATAAAAAAGCATTATTGCATTAAAAGTTTCTGACACCCGCCGTGACAATAATAAAATATAAAACAGTGTGAAACTCCACCATGATACTAAAATACACTGATAAACTGTATACCCAAAATATCTCTCAGAATGCTGCTACTCACTTGAGCCGCCACCACAACACATGAAAAGGCCACTAGAAACCACATTGCTTCTATAGAATAAATATATGCAATTTTCAGCAATAAATTTAAGTTAAATAGCAGCTGATGTGGCACCAGAATCGAAGACTTTGCCTGTTTCTAGCCATGTCACATTGGTCGTGCTTCTCTCTTTATAAAAGCCAGTTGTTGAGCAATCGTCACTGTTGTTGTGGATCATTTGTTTTGAACAAGGACTAATCAATTGTTAGAGAAATTGTTACTAAAAATACTAATACAAAGATGAAGTAATTTAAGGTGGGTATGTTGTAGTTCATTTAAGCATTTCATAACATTACAAAATTCTTGCTTCAAATAGATGTAAGTGTATGGACTTTCTTATAATTCTCTCTCTATTGCAATATCAGTTAGACAGATTAAAGAAAGCCGCAGAGGAGTGTCTTGTGAAGGAGGGATTGTACTGATTGCTAAACTAATTTGTTGCCTTAAGCACACCTAATGTTTTAGGATTCACCCCGTGCATTTAGCAACAGCAGTCAGCAATTTAGGCATCAACATAACAGAGGGGTGTGATATCTATCGCTGTATTTAAATCCTCCGACTGTTCAAATTATTATTATATTTCTAGGCATTAGAGCAATAAATATATTATTTCTGCTGCTTTGGAGAATCGTACTCTTTGACAGAAACATGAAGACAGTAATCTTACTTGCATGTCTTCTTGGTCTGGCTTTCCAGGTAGGTTTCAAAAGCATTTTACACACTTATAGTTGCATGTAAATAATGTGACAGTGATAACAATGATTTTTTAAAATTGCAATTAGGCTGAAGTTCACCAGCGTGTGGCTCGCTCAGTATCCAGCTCAGATTCTGATGAGGTTAGTCAAACAATGTACCTCAAGGATAAAAATGTAAAATTCAAGATAATCTTTTAATTGCTTGCATATCTGTCATAATGTCTCTTATCAGACTGGAGCTTTTTCCCCCAATCTGCGTCAGCCTTTCCTGATTCCCAACTACGACCAGCTCCTTCAGCTGCTGATGGCCCTTTACTCTAGAACTGTCCCAAATCCAGCCCCTGCCCCTGTGCCAACTCCCCCTGCTGGCCCATTCACTGCCCCAAACCCAGCGCCAACCCTCGCACCTATCACAGCACGCTAAGGCCTGCTGCTTTGTTGAAAATAATTACAATTTTCTGTTTTCATGTGTCTAAATAATGACTAGAAGAGCTCTAGCCAGTGATATTAGTCTACTGTTTATTTTAAATAGAAAAAAAAAAAAAAAAGAATAATTACTACACAAGTGCAATTTATACGGGAGATAAAAACTGTCAATTTATTAATTTGTTGTTGTTGTTCTCATTGTATTTCAGCAGTTTGTTATCATTAAAACAATTTTGCTTCTAACAATTTTACTGCCTGTGTGTGTGATTCAGTATTTTGGATGTTAGAAGTATTAATTTATGAATAAAAACACGACTAGTACATTTCACATGTCAGACCTCATATAGCAACTTTGGAAATAAAGTTGCTAGAATCACAAAGAGGGGACAGGAAAAAGAGGGAGTAGTAAAATAAATGTGTGTTTATGGAGATAAAGTAACAAATAAATAATAAAGTAACAAAAAGTCAAGTCAAGTGAGTGAAAATAAAAATGTTGTTACTAACAAATACAAATCTTGCATGCCAAATGTTAGGTTTGGTTTAAAATATTACAAACTTGGATAACCAAAGATGTTCTGGCATTCTGACACAATTTTTCATTTATTATGATTTACTTGATTGCAATGACTATATAATAATCTGGCAACAACCAGAAAAGTAAGCAAAAAATATATAACTAAAATAATAAAAATAAAATAATATATATAACTATAAATGTGTATGTGTTAGAAATAAGTGTGAGAAATAATCAGCACAGATATTTATGGTTTTAAGAACTCGTGCTAAATTTAATAACATCCTTCATGCTAAAAATATTTCTCACAATCATGTCAATTCAATCATTATAAAGATTTTTCCACTGATGTTTTTGTAGAATTGGTTATTATTTATTATCAAAGTATCTCAGTCACATCCAGCCCTAAGGTGTGCCTTAATATTTTGTTTTGTTTATGTGTTGCATAAACTCAGTTTAAGTATGCGCACAATTAATATACCACAAAAAGTCAACCATGTGACTCATTTCCCTATTTCCCAATTGCTGAGTAAAGTCTAACTTGCTAAATACTATGTATCACTTTTTTTTTTTTTTTGATGTGTCACTGTGTCACTTCTGCTGATTGGCCAGTTGCATGTCAATAATGTATATATAAAGCATATATCACTGCTGTTTTGATGTCACACAGACAAGTCTCTCAAACATTTGGCATAAAGGTAAGAGGCAAAAGTAGACTAAATTAATATAATTTACTTTTATATTTGGTCATTTAGACATTTTTCTCCAATGCGATTTACACACTTTTTCTATTAGATCATCAAAGCCGCTCTCCTTGAGAACCATGAAATCATTCCTCATCATTGCTTGCATCTTTGGACTCTGCTGTGCCGTACTAGTTAGTATCATTCCTTTTTATTTGCATGTACATGCAAATTTTTTACTCATTTTTACAACCACATTGTTCTGTAAAGTAATTTATAACAATGGAAATGAAGTGATGATGGTGATGAAGATTAAGATGCAAAATGAGAAATTCATTTTCCTTTTTAGGCAGAGGATGAAGAACTTCGAGAGAAGCGCTCATCAAGCCGTTCTTCAGAGGTCAGTTTGAAACCTAAAACTAAAACCATTGCATAAAATCCTTGAATCAATGATTTCAATGAATCATTTTTTAGGCTACAATTTTTTAGACTCTTTTCAATGGAAATCTTACATTTTCTACTGATATTTCTACAGAGACAGCCTGGAGGCTTTTTCAACCCGTACCCATTTCAGCGTCCCTATCCCTACCCCTACCCATACTTCCCCCCTTACCAGAATCAACCTCTGCCTCTGCCTCAGCCCCTGCCTCCAAACAACAATGCTCTCCTCAGCCTCTTGCCATTCATTTTAGCACAGCTGGCATCCACCACCCCTGCTCCGGCACCGGCACCGGCCCCCGCACCTGCCCCGGCCCCTGCACCAGCCCCAGCTCCTGCTCCTGCCCCTGGTGGGAGATAAGACACCAGTTAAAACTGAGCATGTATCTGATTGACTTGATACTCTTCTTCTTGGTATATTAAAACAAATAAACTTTGCATCATTGAATCATACATTTGTGTTTGTGTTATTCTTTTAAATGTATAGGATTTAAATGTACAGTATAAGATTTTTTTAGTGTTTATATTAAGTTATAGCATGCAGCCAAAAATGTAAAATTATCCAACAGACAATAGTCCTTTAATCTGTTTTGAGCAGCATTCCAAGTACCAGGACTTCTTTGAGTCTCTGACTCAGCCAGTCTTTGAGTCTCTCTGTCAGTATGTGATATGTGTATTTTTCAGGGAGTATTTCTGCAGTTACACATGCCAGTAGATGGAGACAAGTTATTGATTTTTGTTCAGGAACGAAACAAGTTATTAGTGAATCACTGAATCACTCACAGATTCATTCAAAAGCACTTAATCAGTCAAGAACAAAACAACACTACTGCATGTAACAATGGGTCCTCTGTGGCTTTGTTTAGAGCTATTTTCAATAATGGAGTTCTTAATTTCCTCTTTATTGAACTGTTAGCCTATATAAGGAATGCTTGTCACTCTCAGAAACAGTTGCTTGTTTAAAGTCGTGACGTATTGTCAAGTATGGTGACCCATACTCGAAATTGGTGCTCTGCGTTTAACCCATCCAAGTGCACACACACAGCAGTGAGTAGTGAACAAATGCACACACACACACACACCGTGAACACACACCCGGAGCAGTGGGCAGCCATGCTGCGGCGCCCGGGGAGCAGTTGGGGGTTCGGTGCCTTGCTCAAGGGCACCTCAGTCGTGGTATTGAGGGTGGAGAGAGCGCTGGACATTCCCTCCCCCCACCTACAATTCCTGCCGGCCGGGGGCTCGAACTCGCAACCTTTCGATTACGAGTCCGACTCTCTAACCATTAGGCCACGACTTCCAAAAACGTTTAGAGACGTTTTTGGATTGTAATGGATGCTTGGACATTTCTTGTACTTACTATTGTTTAAATGTAGCATATATATTTTGAAAAATGTATAGGTCTATTAATTACTCTCGCGAGAGTGAGTTAACATGGCTCAGCTTAGGTTATTTTTGAGAACTTGACAAAGCACGTTTTTGTTTTTTTTCATTTTTTTATGTTCTCTGAATTAAAATGTACAGACTTATGCAGAAGCAGATGCAATGTATGTAATTTTGTACACATTAGGCCTACTATCACATCATAAAATTGCTTCTTGTAATCCATAGACTGATTTTTTTGTTGTTGCTATTTATTGTTGTTTAAACCAGGCTCCTCATATCATTTCATGTATTCTACTCAAAAATGGAGAGACAAGTGGCATATCTACCTGCCAGGCTTTCATGGAGAACTAACAGTTAATGTATTTATGTTTGTAGTCATGAAATGAAAAATTCGGTATCGGTATCGGTGCATCCCTAGTATGTAGCAAGTTGAACTTTACTCAACAATTAGGAAATCGGGAAATTAGTCACATGGTTGTCTCTCTTATGGTATAGTAATTGTAAAGATACTTAAATTTTGAGCAGCATTCCAAGTACCAGGACTTCTTTGAGTCTCTGACTCAGCCAGTCTTTGAGTCTCTCTGTCAGTATGTGATATGTGTATTTTTCAGGGAGTATTTCTGCAGTTACACATGCCAGTAGATGGAGACAAGTTACTGATTTTTGTTTCACACCGTGTTTGTTCACGGTGTGTGTGTGTGTGTGTGTGCATTTGTTCACTACTCACTGCTGTGTGTGTGCACTTGGATGGGTTAAACGCAGAGCACCAATTTCGAGTATGGGTCACCATACTTGACAATACGTCACGAAAAAAAAAAAAAAAAAAATTGAATTTATGCAACTCACAAACAAAACAAAAGCATGAAGCACACCTTAGGGCTGGATGTGACTGGGATTATAATGATTATTATTCATATTCGTTATTAAAGCTGTCAAGGTTTTCATATATACTGTATTTATATATGTCCTTACTACCTTTCTGGGCCTGGGAATATTTCAGTTACACTGTTGTCTATGCAGGGTCAGAAAGCTCTTGGATTTCATCAAAAATATCTTAATTTGTGTTCCAAAGATGAACAAAGGTCTTATGTGTTTAGAACGACATGAGGGTGAGTAATTAATGACAGAATTAGAATTTTGAATTGAAATAGAATTTTTTTTTTTTGGAGTGAACTATCCCTTTAAAGTTGTAGTGTGAGTAAAAAACTGTCCATAAGTAATAAGTATGTATTTTGCCAATGCATTTATCCAAATTAACATTTGACATAATTTTCCATTTGATTATTTAGTAAGTTTAGTTCATTTCTTATAGTACGGTAACGTATCGTTAAGCATCCCTGTATTGGAGCTCTGTATCAGGGCCCCTAAAATTAAGGTCACCACCCTCTTTCACTTCTCTTTTCTTTGAGATACAACCCAAATTTGAATAATTAGTTGCTAGATGTTCTCTTAGCTGGATATTTTCATAATTTCTTGCTTTTTCAGCCCTCTGTTGCCCCTGTGCCAACTTTTTTGAGCAGGCGTTAAATTTGAAATGAGCTCATTTAGTGGATAAAAGTGTAATATTTCTCAGTTTAAACGTTTGCTGTTCTCTATGTTCTATTGTGAATAAAATATTGTCTCTTGTAATTTGAAAGTCTTTTAGTTTTCATTTTATTCAAATTTAAAAAAACATCCCAACATTTCCAGAATTTGGGTTGTATGTCAGCTTCCATTTTTTATATAGCTACTGCATAGCTACTGCATATCAGTATTTTTTACTTTGTCTTTAGGTACAGAGAGATACGTAGACATTACTTGTCTTGCAGTAAATCCACGATTATCAGAGATTAGCTCATCTTCTGTAGCAATGTGTCCAGGAAGTTTTTAAAATGATCTTAGGATGTCATAATTGCACAAACTGACAGTGAGCTTTTGGGGATTTGGGGAATTTTAAGGATTTCGACATGACTAAATATTGTCCTTGTATATTATGGTTTGAACAGTAAGTAAAAAAAGTAAATGCATGTGCTAGATCTCTTTGATGAGTTCATTTGAGTGCTTTTCGCTGGGCTGGGATAAATCTCAGTGTATTTACATTTCCTTCAGGACATCAAGAAGACTCAGTGTATTGCAGGGCTGTAAGTATGGCCTAAATGTACTGTATGGATAAATATACGCTTCACTATTTTTGTTACTTCGAGATAACGTTATCTTCATTGACTTCATTGAAGTATAGGGAAGACTGAGGCAAAGTGTCACACTTTTTACTCTTGAATGTTTCTTAGTTTTGGCTAAATTTTGAAAATATGTACAAAAATCGTCTAAATTAAGCACCAAGCAGCTACTGAACATTTTCAATGACAACAGGATGCCACTTAAAATGAGGCAAGTTGTCACAATGGATTTCACCATTTAAACAGCTTATTATGGGCTTTTTGGCAAAACTGAAACAGGAAAACAATTATAATTTTTTTTAAAGAAAACAGTTTTTATTATTTAAAATAAAATTTTAACTGAAATAAAATAAAATGTCGCCAACTTAAGCTTTTTTTTTTTCAGCTAAGCTAATGTACTAAAATGACTAAAGCAGAGTTTAAAAATAAAGAAAACTACATAGACTTAGCTTTATCTAAAATTAAGATGAAAATGGAAAATATAAAATAAAAATAATTCAAAGTATTAAGGAAATCTATAATAGTATCTCAATGATACTGAAATAAAGCAGCAGATAACCAACAAATATTATGTTATACACATTTTTAACATTTAAAACAATGTATCTTACAACCTTTAAAATAAATGTGACATTTTGCCCCAGCCTGACATGAAATGTGAAAATTATTCTTGTTTGCATTATTCACTCAATGTACTTTAAATTATTGTGGTTTTAAAGTATGATTCACACTACAGATATTAGAAGAATATAATTTTGGTATTTAAGTTTGGAGTCCTTTTTTTCTGCTCATGAGTGACTCCATGTGGCTAAATATAGTCTTATGAGTGTGCACTTAAAATGCTTGGTCTGTTAAATATCAGTATATAACTATCACTGAATTGCTATTAATAATGAGCTTACTGTGATTTTATATGACTTGTTTTTTTCTCCCTAAATAAGGTTAAAAAATGTGCCACCCCAAAATGAACAGTCTCATTTTACTGACCATGCTGTGGCTCATTCCCTCTGGAGCTGTAAGTTAATATTGTTTTTGAAAGATGCTTCTCCTCTCATAGTAGTTTGTATCATGTCTTATAATGCTGATATAACTGAGCAGCCCAGCTAATTTAAGCCTCAAACAACACTGTATGATACTTAATTAAATGACAGTGATTATGATATCATGTCATTTTGTATTTCTCACAGCTCTGTCACCGCTATAAACCCTGGAGTTCCTCTGGCAGTGATGAGGTAAACTCAAAGTGCTGCCAATTAAAATTAAATTTACTTTAGCAAAAAATGCATAATTTTCACTGTTTATAATATATTTGCTCTAGAGGATCTATGGGCCCTATTTTCCTGAAGGTCACTACGACTACGTGAGGCCTGAACCTTTGTCTCCCTTTCTATGGTTCCTCCTGCCTCGTCCAGTCCCGGCCCCAGCCCCGGCTCCTTCCCCCGCTCTAACTCCGGCCCCAGCACCCACAGCCTCACCCAGACCCCCAGTCATCAGCACCACTGTCCGAGGAGATGGTTGACAGTTGAGCAGGAGTCGTTTTGTAGCTGAACGATGACCCAATGATTTACTTAAAATACCTTAAAATGCTTTCAATAAACATAATGAATCAAACATATTCTGTTGTTATTTAGAAATAATGAAAACAACTTTTCTTTTAACATTTATTTAGTAAGTTGGTAAACCCTGCATTAGAGAAATGCATTTCTATACACTGTTACTGAATACACTTATGACCTACATATTTATTATCATTGCATTCAACCAATTATGATTATTATTTTTTTAAATCCAACAACTAGCTGCCCTAGCAATGTGACCAAATACCAATATAAAACATGCATAGACACACACAATTATGAAGTGAAATGATTTCTGAATGACTCTTCAGTCATTCTAATGATACCTTAGTAGTGTTGTTTAATGTAATGGTCAATGCGTGCAACTCTGAGGCACTATGCACTAGGTGTGGTGCAAGTGTCAACAGACCAAGAGGTGGGTATGTAATTTTGAGATTGTTTTGGGTGGGACAGTATGACTCCTGAGTCACTACACACTTATTAAACACAGTCTATCTTAGGAGGATATGTTTTCTGATGAGTCTTAGCAGTGATAGCATCACATATACGTACAGTCTATGTACTGTCTTAATTTTTTCAAATGATTGAGTTTTGTTGTTTGCATATCCAGTCATGTTTGAGGAATTCCTGGTTGTTTCGTTAAAACGGTTGTCTGTGTCTGCATTCCTATTTGCTCTGAACCCAACTTAATAATAACAGTTATCTCACCACAATGTGAAATTAGTATAGTTCTAACTGTGGGAATGACAGAATTATACTGTCCTTAACTGAACCAAAGTGCCTTTTCAGAAGCTAACTGTGGTTTTGCTTTAATCAACATCGGAAAGGCGAAATCAGTGAGATGCAACCTCAGATGAGACAAAGGATTCTGCTGTGGGTGAACACAACGTTGTGATTTATTGAAATAAACCATATATCATTGTTCTCTGATGCTTACACGCTATCACGTTTCTGTGGTGAAATGTACACATTGTGAGAATAAATGAATTTATGACATTCACAGGCTACCACAAAATACACATCATATTCATCTTTTATTCATTGACTTTTAGTACTAAACTCAACCAATATATCAAATGAACTCATCTGGATACGTTGAATGTTTCAAAATGGGTCATTTTGATGATTCATTCAGACAATAAGTGTTCTTGAGGAAAGGAATCTGTTTAAGTACACCCTTCTCCACTTACAATTTTCTGTTGTATTCAAAGGATTTTAAAGTGAGTGTTTGGCTTTTTTCTGTTATGCAATATTAGCTATTAATTTCATATTTTTCCATGCTGCATGGTGCGCATGTATTTATTATGTGTGTATCTTTAGGTATGACACAAATGAAGCTTCTAGAGTTGCTCACATGTTTTCTAGCTGGAACATCTGGAGTTCCGGTGAGTCACTGATGTTCATCCAGTTAAAACTTGAGTTGTTTAGAAATTATTCAGGGTTATGTTGCAGAAATCATACTTCATTCATGCTAATTAATGAATGTTTATGACTTCTCTGTGTGAATGCACTACTGCGTTTATAATCCGAGGTGCAGCAAATAGTGTTATTTCATAATTTATAACACTAAATGCATCATTTGAAAGTCTCCTTTCACTTATTATGTAACTTTGATACTATTCACTTTCAATCAACCTTTTCATAGATCTTCCCAAATGCTGATTTGATGGAATCAGTCCCATTGGGAGATATGCCAACGCAGGGAACCCCAGTGATACAGTCCTCACCATCTGGATCTGAGGTGTTGGTACAAGCCCAACATCTGCCATAGCAGTTTCAGCCTGAACCTCCCAGAATGCTCTCTGGTCCTCAACCAGATCTGCACACTCTGACCAATCCATGGGCATCTCAAACCAACCCCAATAATGGTCTCAGTCAGCTTCCAGTACACTTCCAGTACTTAGCCTATCCTCATGCCCAGCAACCGCAGGTAAGAAACTTTCATGAATTCACTTGGCTTAATCTCATATATGCATATGTATATAGAATATATACAAAATGTTTTTTGGCATAAATAAAACACTGTATTGTATTCTTACTGTATTTTTCAGTTTTTCTATTATCCAATTCTTGGAGCACAATCAAGGAAAACCCTCTAGTAAGAGTGTTTCCATCATTCAGTGTAAAATATCAGAAATATGTGTGGTTTTGTTTGTAGTCAGCAGAATAACGTCACAGGAAGAGCCGACAGACCGTTTGGGTTCAGCAGGTTTATTCTGATTTGAGATCCAAACCCAAACTTAATTAACTTTTGCTATGTAACCCTCAAGCAAGCCTTTGTGCTTTAAACTGTTTGGTAAATTATCAGAAATATTTTGCTGGAGGTAATCTTCTTGTCTGTCTTCTGTGTGTCAGATCTGAAGTGTTTTGATTTATTGAGGAAACCCTCTGCACTCGATGTGTCCAAACAAAGAGAGTTGACATAAAACATTGGCTCACGTATCAATAAAATGTGTGCACACTAATAAAATCTCTGTCAGCAAATTGTCAGCTCAGCATATTTACCATTTATCAATCCCAAGAGAGTCATTCAGTTCATTCAGTCTTTTCATTGAATATCATCTGGCCCAAGATTAACTTCTTTTTGCGTCTTTCTTTTAGAGTTTTTGCACACTTGTCAGTCTTCTAAGTCATAACTTGAACATTATTTCTTGCATGTCCCTTTCCATCACCAGTTCTCCTACGGAGTGCCTGCTACATCTCAACAATATCCCGCTAATGCAGTTCCAGCTTCACAGCCATTAATGATACAAAACAAACCACACAAACCTCTAAACCAGCCTCAGCACCAACAACAGGTATCAACACAAACTTTCTGGACTCAAGCAGCTCTAGTTTTTTGAAAAAATAGTCTAATATATCATGCATTTCTCGACAGGTTCATCAATTTCTTTACATGGTTCCACAGGTTCAACAACGAATGGTAAATGAATAATTTAAATAGCTTTCAAATGGAATATTTATTCATCATAAGTATATTTTATTTGGGTGATATTCCTTATGTTAATGCATTTTAAAGGCTGGGCCATATGATGGATTGAGCTCTGAGGAACTTCAGGTAAAATTAGACTGCAAAGATGTTTAAAAGTCTTAGAACACTAGTGAAGAATCTTTCTTTATCATTATTCTGGTTATATTATATTATATTACAGGTAACACTTTATTTTGATAGTCCACTTTATACATTCTACTAACAGTAAGTAACTTTGCAACTTCATATCAACTAGCAGTCATTAGAGTATTAGTAGACTATCTGCTTAATATCTTCTAACTCTTTATTTTGACTATTAGAAACTTTGCAAGTATGTCAACTTACTCTACTAATGGAGCACTGCCTAATAGGATTGCTAGTGTGCAGGACCGTGAGCGAGTGCCGTGTGATCACGTCCTGCCTGCTGAAGACCCCTTAGCCAACACTGGACCTTTGGTTTCAGATCATGGGCCTTTCATTTCAGCAGTCATACCCACTGTCCAGCCTGATCCCCATCACAGTGATCCTACATTCCCAACATCAGAATACAAAGAAGCTCTCGTTCCAGCGTCCCCACCACTGCGTTCTGATACGGTCAACACTAACACTGATATGTACTCCTAAGACAAATCTTTTCTGCAGCATTTACACAAATATGCAGTTTAAATCATGCTAATGCTTTATGTACTGGGTTAAGGCAGCATAATAGAAGATTGTAAATGTTTTTCATTGCAATTCTGGTACTTTTTATGTATTTCTTTGGTTTGTTTATTTGTTACTGTTTCTATTCTACCCATAAGAGGTATGAATTAAAGTTTTGACTTTGTTTGGATAAGTCTATGTTAAAAGATTTAGTTTGAAATTGTTTCTATCTTTTGTACTGTGAACTATGTGTGTGGGCCTCAACATATATATCTAACTTGTAATTAAATACAAAGATAATTACAGCCTGAGGCTCCTTCTGTGTTGCATACAGTATAACTGTCATCAAGTGTCAGCAGTGTTAATAGTACTGGAAAAACGTGCACACTTAGAGAAAACAAGCTGAGTGAATAAAAAGTATAGAATTACAGTGTAGAGCCTTTTTCAAGGTCCAGTTTAGCGATACATGCTCCTGATTAGTATAAACAATGTATGGAGGCACATTGTAGGATGAAGGTATCCAAAAATACAAATTATGACAAGATTAATGCCAATAAACTATGTTCAATGTTATAAACAACCAAAAATGAACATAAAAATCTTTAAATCTTTTTTTTTTCTTTTTTTTAAATGTCGTAGATGACGTTTAAATCTTTACATAAAAGGCAACAAAGTCTAATTATTGACTTTCACTGATGTTTCCCAAAAATGTAAATCCAGATTATAACTCAAAAAAAGTGGGGATTATATATATATATATATATATATATATATATATATATATATATATATATATATATATATATATATATATATATATATTTTTTTTTTTTTCACAAAATGTTGCATGGACCATTTATATTCAATATTAAATGTTTAAAAATTGCTTAGGTGTGGTGGTTTTGTTTATTTTGGTATTTATTGTAGGCCTATATAATATTATTTATGAATGCTCAGTCAGGCAGAAGGTTTTTACAGCTTAGACAAGTGAGAACAGTGCTGTCAGAAATTAAGATTTCATCACCTGTGCCATAAATGTATTTTTTGATTGCATTTGATTTATTTATACTATACTGTCACATAGCTTTAACATATCTTGCCAAATTTCAATATAATTACAAGCACAGCCAAAATGTATTCTTGCTTTGAGCACACACTTTTGTTCTCTATAAAGGATTTTGGCTGGTCACCAAAGCCAATGAGATGCTGATGTTATGGGCCTTTTGTTTTGAAAGCGAATATAAGGGGTAGAACTAGAGAGCAGTAACACAAAATACTCGTCAACAATCCTAATCAAGCTCATCAGCCTTAAACAAAGGTAAGGCATTATTAATTTTGCCAATGTTCATCAGTAACTTTGCTGTTTGGGGTTGAGGGTCTAGTTCTAATTCTAGATCCTGTTGTAGATGATTGCATATAAGCTATTGAAAAATGTATATTTCACGTTTCATTTCAGACATTATCATTCAACATGAGAACCCTCTTTTTGCTGGCATTTATCATTGGAGTGGCCTACTGTGCTCCGGTACATCATCTACAGTATTTGTCTGTTATATATTTATTCATGAACCATCTATGACAAGAGAATATGCCATACTAGCTTTGACTGTCCTGATTTTTGACCTACAGCATTTGATGTATTATGAGCTAGAGTACAAACCTGTCCTGGCTCCGCAGGTTAGTTTGGTCCAAACATGAAATAAATACATATTTCTTATTTATAATGACACCCTAAATGAAATGATTCACATCATATGGGAATATATAGTTCATGTATAGTAATATATATGTCACATATGATAATACTAGAGTTTGTATTGTATAAGAAGTGTGTTTATTGATCAACAGGCTCTTCCTGCGGCCGCCGCTGCAGCTAGACCTTCAGAAGTCGAAATTGTAAGTGAGGATTAATTTTAGCATCACTCAGTAATATATTACTCAGACATATAATAAACATTATATTAGAAAAATAATTTAGGTGTATATTTTTTAAATAAATATTAAAGGTATTAAATATTCATTATTTTTTTATTTTAATTAAATCTTTTTTTTTTTTTTTTTCTCCAGCTCTTGGCAGCTCATCAGGCTGCAGCTGGAGTTCCTGTAAGTTTCAAACAGTTTTAATTTCTTTTCACAGAGTATTCATTATTGCCTGCTAGTTTAGCATGCAATCAGTCATCATTTTGTCTTATTCTCCACAGGCTCAACCTGTCCGAGGCTTCATTAAGCATGAGATTCCCCAGCCTGGTGGCAGAGAAAGCATTGAAGTTGTATGTGTTTCCAACTTTTTTATTTGTTTACTGTCACCCACAATGCGAATCTCCAGTAAGTTGCCCCCATTTCTTCCCAATTATATAGAAGTTAATTAATTTTCCTCTGTTTTCCAGCTGTACCCATTTGGTTTTCCTCAAGCTGCTCCAGTTGTCCCAGCTGTTCCTGCTGCTCCTGCTGCCCCCGTACAATCCAAACTGAACATTTGTGATATGTATTATAATTTCACATATATATGTGGCTATTTATAATTTTGTTGTATTTTTTAGGCCCCTGTTCCAAAGGACGATGATGATGATGATCATGATGACTAAACCAGATTGGTTGGTAAAGTAATAATTAGCTGATATATCCATCATCATAATGCTGTAATTCCATCACTTTAACAGTTTTCTTCAATGGAAAATTCTACTGGTCACTCACACTGACCTTCTAAATAGAGAAAGACCCGAAGCTGTAAAAAACTATTTTGTAAATAAAAGAAAGATTACTGGAAGTAGTTTATGCAAGAAAATACTTTTTCAGTCTAATTCTACTTCAAATTTTCATGTTTAATCAAGTTGTTATTTCCGTTTCTTTGTAATTATTAATTTAGAAATTTATTTGCAAATTCTGAGTTTTTTTGTTGTTGCAGTAAATATGTTACAGCTTTGAGCAACATTATCCTTATTTAATTTTATTCTAAAATAACAGAATAGAAACCTTTCTAATACAACACATTTCTTTTTTTTTTCTCTCACAGATGAAAAGATAAGCTGACTACCAATTCCTGAATGACAAAGAAGCTGCTTGTAGTGTTTAGCAAATTGACTGCGTAAATGGTTTCCTGCATTAGAATTAATGCTGATCAATCAAATGGTGCAGTGCGAGCCATAAAAATCATTGCTTTTTTGCTACCATGTTTTTAAATCTTGATTCATTATAAACCTTTCAATCAATTCCTTGCCTGCTTGTGTGTATTATTGTGTTGTTATGATTATTGTTGAACAGTTATTATGCTGTTAATACAAATACATAACAATTCTTATTTTGGCTGATAATAAATATCATCCCAAAAAACGCTCTTCCCGACCTGACATTGTTGTTTTTTAGTTGCAATTAAACACCACTAAGTTCATACACACACACACACACACACACACACACAAAACCAAACAAACTCAGTTCCTATTTTTGATAGCACTGATATTTTGTACTTTCAAAATATAGCTTCAAAAACACAGGCTGGTGGTATCAGCACTTCCCTCGACTATCATCATTATAATAATAGCTGTCAGACAGGCAGACAATGTCTGACTACAGGTCATTTTCTCAATAACCATCTTTCTCTATCTGTGAGATCATGATAAAGTCTAGCCTGAGAGGGATTGGCTAAGCGTTAAGCCAGAGACCAAATAAAAGCATGAAAACATCCAGAGCTAGTTACTCTACCTGCAGCCAAGGTGAGAAAGCTGGTTGACCGTTTTTGTGCACTGTAAGTGATTCTGTTTGTGTTATCACTCAGCGCTAGCACTCCTTCATTGGTTTTGACATTCTTAGCTCACATCTTTGTTTGTGTAAGGTTGGTGAATTCATAAACATGTGGACATCTCTCCTGTGTCTTCTTCTGGCTGGTGCAGTATCTGCAGCACCAGTAAGTACACATCAAACCTTTTCTCAGGAATGTCTTTGTAGATTTCAAGGCTTGTTTTATGTCTCTGGGTCTCCCAGCTGCTGAAACTGATCCTTTTTTTCCATGTGTGTTTATATCTCTCTATAGCTTTCACCATTTTTCAATTATCTCCCTCATTATGGCAACCCGAAGCAGGTGGGGTTAACCACATGTGAACATTATTGACTTTTCCGTATCCATAAACAGCATAACAGTCTTTGGAATATTTTGCTTTAACCATAATAAGCACATTGCACCCAGTTTCATGATGAAAATAGCTCTGTAATATTATACTGTATGATGACATGCTACTCCGTGACGTGTTTATATGATTTATAGGTTTAACTGACTATCCTGAGGTTGTTACAGAACATGTATTGAAGATTCTAATTATAGCTGAAATAAACATGTTCTTTTTGGGCATGCACTAAAATGAATTTTAACTCCTTTCATTTGTATTTTAGGGGAATAATGGTGGCTTCCAGGGAATACCGTCACAGCCACATCCTGGTCTGAATGCTCCAATCAGCATGGAAATTGTATGAGCTATTTTTTTCCTATTTGTTATTACCTTAAATATAACAATTCAAAGTGGTACCAGGATACCTTTAAAACAAAGCTATTTTAGTATAATTGAACTACTATTATAGTTTTTATTCATATTTTGGATTAGTTTTTATTTTTAGTTTAGTTGAAGTTTCAGTATTTTTTTATTTTCAAATCTTTTTTTTTTCAAATATGTATATCTAGTTTCATAAATTTTTATTTCAGTTTCAATTTTGTTAGGCTATTTTAGTGTATAAGAAATGATGGACTAAATGAAAATAAGAAATGTTGCCTTGGCAACTAGCATAAATGAAATAATTTTTTTAAATATTTGATTTTATTTCAAGTAACAAACATTGTTTTATGGTTTTAGTTTTAGTTATCCCTGCTGTAAATATGTCCTTTTGGTACCTTATTCATTTCTACCTGACCTAAAATTACTTATTAGGTTTCTGTAACCTAATGTATTCAGGTTTATTCAGCCATATTAAATAAAAATTTAATTTAATTTTAATTTAATTTATTATTTATTTATTGTTTTTATTTTAAAGATGGAAGCATACATGGAGCATATTTAAGTTGACCTGAAAAAGTGCAATGTATTACTTTTATTAAGTTAGTGTACCTGAACTAACCCCTAAACATTGTTTTATTGGGTTAGTGTAACCTAATATGTTCAGGTTTATTGAGTTATGTTAAATAATCATTTAATTTAATATTTATTAAATTCAATTATTTTATTTATTTATTTTTTAAGATGGTACCACATGAAGCACATTTGTGGCCCTGGCTTTGAAAACTCAAATTTTGAAATCATTGTGAAATTAATAGTTGAAATAATTCGATTTAGGCTCTATGGATTTCACAGACGGTCACATTTTAGATAACCTGAATAAACAACAAAAACAACAACAAATTACATTGTATGTTTTGTATAACATCCTAAATCTAATAGTATCATACTTTTTATTTCTATTTTTATAAAAAATAGATTTTTCCTCCGCGATTCCCTGCTAGTCCAGTAGGAGGAGCAGCTGGCACATCGGTGAGTCAGTGAAGCTTTTCTTGCAAGTTTGTCTTGCCAAACACTTGTCTTTGTTAGGTGCCTTTAAACTCAGCTCAATCAGTTGAATCAATATACACAACGTGTAGATTCGAAAAGAATAGAACATGATTACTATTATTGACTCTGTGGCATCTCTCTCGCTCTCTGTTCTCAGTCATTCCCTACACAAGCGTTCATCAAGTACTCTCTCCCTAAAGTTCCCGGCAGAAAAAGCGTAGAAATCGTGAGTGAACAGACAAATTCATCAAAGACTCTTTTTTTTTTTGAGGGATCAAGTGTGTGTATTTGCTTGGGGAAGAAGGAGGGAAGCAGAGTGTTGCTTTAGCCTCTGCTAATGTCTCATTATATTATAGAGATAAACATAATTCTGTGATGCAATAAAATAATTGGTGGTTTTGTTTTTCTCCTTAAGTTTTACCCCTATGACTTCAGTCAGCATCAGGTAACGACTGTTTTTCTGCGAGCAGCTTGAAAACAATTTGGTGTAGGATTTGCTTTGAAACTGTAAATGCTGATGGTAATATTGTAACCAACTGCATTAACGTTAAAGCAAAAAAAGACTGTATTTTCTTGTAAAACACACAGGCTAGTTTTTACAGAGTAGATGTTGTTTTGATTTCAGGACCAACCCAATGTTCCCCTGATACCTCAAATTCCAAATGTAAATTCTTTAAATTACTTCAACATTTTGACATTAGGACTATTATTAAAAAACAGAACTGTGAATGCTTGTTTGAATGCGATCTTTTATATGTTTGTGAATATACAGATCTTCCCCTTCGATTTTATGCCACAGTCAGTTCCTCAGCAGCCACCTGTGGTGAGACAATCACGCTTTGAACCTCTTTGGTTTCATAATCACTTGCACTGTTATTGGAATTTGGTGAGCTTTTATTGCAATTTTACACAGAACCCACCATTCCAGGATGGTCCTCCACAAACCCAAGATCCTCAGCAGCAACCCCAGCTGGAGCAGCAGGCTCAGACAGGACAGGTGTGTGTGTGTGTGTTTGAATGAATATGTGTGAGAAGCTAAAAACACAACCCTCAGCAAAGCTCTGATTTGACAACATAATTACTCCTTCAGTGCTGCATTTAGCCAGGATGTGTTTAACCAAAATGAGAACTTGCGAATATCGAATGTCAGCAGCAGTTTTGCAGAAACAGCAGATTATGCGTGCCACACACTTGTTAATTATCCTCACTTTTTTCAGGTGTCTAACAAGCCATGAAGACTGGTGAGATACTGCTTAGGTGTATCTGAATTTGATTGATTCATCAAAATTTGAATTGCAACACAATATTGTATTCCACATGTTTGAAATGACTCTTTCATACTTGTTTAACATATAATTTCTTATGCCCACAGGCACATCTTTGAAGCTGAGTGAGAAAAAAAGTCAAACAACAAGAGTGTGTTAAACTTTTTTGTCTAATGCTATTTAGAATTAGTACATACTTTTTTCTGGAATAATAATTTAAAATGAGCTGATTTTTTTTAACACGAAGATGATTTACCCATATGTATAACAACATTTTTTAAGTTCTGTAATTGCATGGTATACAGATAGAAATGTGCTGGTTTGGTCTTATTCTGATGTGAAAAAATTATACCTAATTTCAATGAATATTTTCTCATGTAGGCCTTTTGTTAGTAGTGTTTTCAGTAATAAACTTTTTTAATATTGTAACTGCACTTTTTATCCTTGTGTCAGCTGTTACAAAAAAGGAGATGCAATTTGTAATGCATAGTTATTAATTAAAATAATACAAAACATATCAAAGTTTGAAAAGATTTTTGTTGCAAGGTCAAAGTGAAATATGCACCTTCACTTTGAACATTCTGCAGTATATAATAAACACGATACAGCATGATCAGAATAATTAAATTTATGATCGTTAAAACTTTAGTAGATGAAGACTTTGTTAGGCCATGTTCAACCAAAAAGAAGCCTGATCAAGTTAGAGAATGATTTAATATGCTCATACAAATAAAATTCAGAGAACATAAAGAGTAAACTATGAAAAGTTTTGCAGTTTCTACATGGAATGCCAGGCCAGCATGAATGCTAATAGTCTCTTTACATGCATACAGAAATAAAAACAAGCACAGTATGTTAGCAAACAATACATTTCTTATATATTCAAATGTGAAGTAACAGCCAATTTACTTTTATGATATTTGCTCATTCTCAGCTCTACAAGTATTTCTGGTAGTCTGAACAACATAGATATCGGTTTATCTATTATCTGAATATGCCAGCAAAATCATATGACTTCAGATGCAATCATTTTGTTAGCTTGTATTTAGGTTGGTTCAGTGATGTTGCTATTTTTGCCTTAAATTTTTAGTTGACCATTTTTTTCCTCTGTGGAGTTAAGGGATTTATTTTGTGATAATAACTGATTGTTAGAAGACTGTTAATTAAGTAAATGGACATGAAATATTGAATCATAGAAAATAATTATTGATAAAGTATTTATTATACAATAATATTTCACCGCTGAATACTGTGGCAAGATATTGGCAAGATAAGATATTTCAGATAAAAAAGATAAAACAATTGAATAAAAAAGACTGACTTTATGTGAATCAATAA
Source organism: Barbus barbus (assembly GCF_936440315.1). Classification (NCBI taxonomy): domain Eukaryota; kingdom Metazoa; phylum Chordata; class Actinopteri; order Cypriniformes; family Cyprinidae; genus Barbus; species Barbus barbus. The sequence goes on along the minus strand of NC_136735.1, from coordinate 12,455,800 downwards.
AAGGTTAATACAATTGAAGGTTCTGTTTAGCAAAAATAATAATACAATAAAATAATTAATAAAAAAAAATGGCACACACACACACCTCACATACATGTATATACATACACATACATATTTGTCTGAACATTTAACTATATTCTGTCGAACAAATAGAAAGACAGCAACCAATGAAACCTCACCCTGAGGAAACATCTTCAAATGTATCTTAAAATTGACTGAAGAGGAGCAGGAGTATATGTCCTTTCTTGCCTGAATCTTTTGAGCTCAGCAAATGGATATCTATAAACCTTTTATGTTCACACTTTATCAGATGGAAGACATCCTGGATGTGGATTCCCTAAAGCATAAGGCGTATCAATCCTTGTAATGCTCCAAACCATAGAGTAAGGGAAAAAAAGCAGACGACATCAACACTAAAGAAGCTGTCAGTGTGGTCACAACAATGAAGAGCCAAAAGATTTATACCTACTGTATCTCCAAATGAATCAGCAAGAAATGGTAGATTAAGTCTGTAATTAAGAGTTCAGAAGAATGTGTAATATGAGATTCATTGTGAAGATCTGTTTTAATTAGATCGATCAATTTGGCAGGCGCCCACAATTCCCACTCTCCAAACAAAATATCCAAACTTCACCATCAAACACCACAGACAGACAACCCTCCTGTCTGGAGGACCGGGTAGATGATTTCATTTTTCGTCTGTCTTTTTGAAGAACTGTGCACCAAGCAGAATTTCACAGTGTATAATTATACATTATGGGTCATTAACAGTTGTAATTCCAACCTTGTTTTAGGAATAAAGGCAAAAAATAGATTTCCCTCTTTGCTGAGAGATGATTGGCTTGTTTCAGGATTTGCTAAGTATATATAGCAGCCTTGTTTAGTAGTTATGCATTCAACTTTAAACTCCAAGAAGCCAGTTGTCTTTGTGATATTCAAAAAGAGGTAAGCTCTTCCCATTTCTGGAGAGTTTTAACTCATGGATATGTTACACTCTTAAAAATTTAGGTTTGGAAAGGAATTATGATTTGAAGCAATGCTATAAAAGAACCATTCCAGGTTATCTGAAGGGCCTTTGACAGAAAGTTCTTAAAATAACAATTTTTCTTAATATAAAGAGCATTTTAATAATCTAAATAATGTTTTTCCACTATACAGAAATTTTTGTAGAATGGAAAGGTTCCATTGATGTTAAAGGTTCTTCATGGAACCATGAATGCCAATAAAGAACCTTTATTTTTTAAGAATGTACTGACAGTATTTAATGTTTCAACACGTTTTGTTTGTTTTTCTTTTTGGACCATAAGAGCAAATATGAAAGCTCTGCCATTCTTGATGTGTTTGCTGGGCTCCTCACTATCTGCCCCTGTAAGTCCTTGTTTCTCAGTTCAAGACAGCATAAAAAAAGTTTAAGTAAGTTTATTTTTGACATATTCCTCTGGCTTTGCACATTTTAGGCCCCTGACAGTGGAAGCAATGAGGTAAGACCTCTGTGAGTCAATGACAATGGATGTTAATGTATGGCCTAAAAATGTGCATAATGCTTGTTGTCTTTTCTCTCTTGCAGCAGGCAATTATTGGTCATGCTAACACAGCTCTGCAGTTGATGGAACTCTACAGAATGTTAGGACATCTGCAGCAACAGGTCAGTTCAATGGCGCTAAAGTCAAAGACCTGCAATAGAGGTGTTTAATTATAACATAATGCAATCAATGTTTTTGCAGGGTTTTGGTGCTGTTCCTACTGGTGCCCAACTGCCTGTATGTTAGAATTTTTACCACTTCATGTCATTTGAAGACTTTACTGTGTGAACATGCCTCAGAAGTAATCTGTTTCATGGAACTCATGACATTTTGTGTTCCTCACAGGCAGCACCTGTAGCGCCTGCAGCACCCGCAGCACCTGCAGCAGCTGAACCTGTTAACGTAATCCCCTCTCATTCTATCAAAAGCATATATCAAATAACATTTTTGAGTTTTTGAGGAGAAAAGATAACCTTTTTAATACAATTTTGAAAAAAATAATCTTTTTACAGCCCCAGCCTCAAGTTTCACCTCAAGTACCACAGCAGGTTAGCAACATGCTATTGCTATTTTCGGTTAATATCAGTCATGGCAGGTATTATACCATGCTATATCAGGTTGTACCACAACAGGTTAGCAACATGCTATTGCTATTTTCGGTCAATATCAGTCATGGCAGGTATTATACCATGCTATATCAGGTTGTACCACAGCAGGTTAGCAACATGCTATTGCTATTTTCGGTCAATATCAGTCATGGCAGGTATTATACCATGCTATATCAGGTTGTACCACAGCAGGTTAGCAACATGCTATTGCTATTTTGGGTCAAGTGTCAGTCATGGCTTGTTATATACCATGTTGTAGGCCTACAGCAGATTAGCAGCATGTTATCACTATTTTGAGTCAATTTCTTTCAATGATTCTGTTTCTGTTCAGCATCTGTTTATGATCTAAAGTATAGTTTATGATACAACATAAAACACACATTATACATTGCGGTTTAATTTTGGTTATTGAGTAGTAGCCAATAGGACTGTAGATTTTAGCATGGCTTTGCTACTAATCTTTTTGCAAAAACTACAGAGTGGTAATAGACTCTTAAAAATAAAGGTTTGTTGTCAATGATTTTGTGAAGAAATGTTCTTCTGACTACAATATTGAATGTCACTAAGAAGAAATTGTTCTTTTAAGAACCCAAAATGCTTTTCCTAAGCATTTGCAAGAACAGTATGTTGTGTTGACACTGATCTTCAAACATTTTTTTCAGGGCTTTTTTTTTAACCCTGCTCTTTTCGCACCCAGAGGAGATGACTCAGATGAGGAAGGAACAGTAGGTTATGTCATCTTATCAAAATTGTATCACATATTTTAAACATTATGCATTTTACGAATTCCGCCCCACTTTTCTGTCTACCATAGCCACAGTTTCGTGGGTTTTACCCTCCTTACGGCTACCAGCCTGCCCAGCAGGCTGCTCCATTGAACTCAGATGAGGCTGAAGGGGCTGAAGAAGCAGAAGGTGCAGAAGCTGCTGAGGCTGGGGCCGAACCTGAACCTGCTGGAACTGCTGCAACTGTTGATGCTACTGCCGTAAACGAGATCGCACCCGTGGATGTTGCTGTAGAGGTCCCTGTTGAACCTGTCATTGCTGCTGTTGTTCCGTCTCTCATCCCCGAGGTACCAGCAGTTGCTGTGGAAATCGACACCACTTTGGTGGGGCCTGATGCTGCTGCTGGTGCAGAACAGGTGTTGGTGGCTGATGCTCCTGATGCTGTTCTGCCAGTGCAGTGAGAGAGCTGATCACAAGCCCCGCCCCCAAGATCCTATCAGTCACATTGCTGACATTACGACCGCACCTCTATGGTCTGAACATTATAGTGCAGGGACTTTGCTAGACAGAGGGGGTGTCTAACTGGCTTGCTGAAACAAAGTGTGGCACATTCCTGTTGTTGTGTGTGAAAATGTTTCCTTGGCAGATGACAATTTTTATTAACCTCATTGTAAGAATTGAGCCGATACTGCTGGAGACAGCGTTACTTGTTATGTCTTCTCTTTCAGTTTCTTAAAATAAAAAGCCTTTTGTCTTACTGCAGTTAAAGGCCTCTTTAATCAACTGAAATATAACTATGTAACAAAATAATTAAATAACTAAATAATAAAAATGGACAAAACATAGTTTTGTGTGAAGAAACGTAGAAAAGTTACTAAAGGCACACAAACACACACACACACACACACACACACACACACACGTTGGGTTTCTATGTTTTATGGGGACATTCCATAACATCTTTCGGATGAGACGTTAAACCGAGGTCCTGACTCTCTGTGGTCATTAAAAAACCCATGGCACTTCTTGTAAAAGAGTAGGGGTGTAACCCCGGTGTCCTGGCCAAATTTCCTCCACTGGCCCTTGGCAATCATGGCCTCCTAATAATCCCCATCCACTTGATTGGTTCTATGAATCTCTCTCCTCTCCACCTGTAGCTGGTGTGTGGTGAGGGCACTGGCGCTGTTCTCCTGTGGCTGCCATCGCATCATCTAGGTGGATGCTGCACACTGGTGGTGGTTGAGGACAGACCCCCCACCCCACCCACATGATTGTAAAGCGCTCTGGGTGTATGGCAATACACAATAAAGCGCTATATAAATGCCTCATTCATTCATTCATTCATTCATTCATTCATTCATTCATTCATTCATTCATTCATTCATTCCATAGGCTGATGGTTTTTATACTGTACAAACTGTAAATTCTATTGCCCTACACCAACCATACACCTAAACCTACCTCTTACAGGAAACCTCTTGTATGATTTATAAGCTTGTTTCCTCATGGGGACCAAAAAATGTCCCCACAAGGACAAAGATTTCATATATTGACATCTTTCTGGGGAGATTTTGTGCTCATAATGTAGGGTTTATCAGGACCACACACACACACACACGCACACGCACACGCACACAAGGCTCTCTGCATTTAAAGGTCCTTTTATAATCTCACACACAAGGAAGAAAAAAAACGTTTTGTATGAAGAAACCAATCACCAAAATACATAAAAATACTACTACTAGTAATAATATAAAGACCTCTTTAATTATTAGAAAAATAACTATACATACTATACATTTTTTTTACATCTATGTATAACAAATACATTACATAAACATTACATGACACTATACAAAATACATATTTACATAAAAAAAATATATATTTATATTTTTAGAATTACACTACTACCAATTTAATATATAGAGAGGAATAATATATAAAGAAATAGATATGCAGTTTTTGTTTGATTGTACATTTTACATATGCATATACTGTATGTAGTTTTTAATCAAAAAAATATAAAATCTCTCTCTACATACACTCACCTAAAGGATTATTAGGAACACCATACTAATACTGTGTTTGACCCCCTTTCGCCTTCAGAACTGCCTTAATTCTACAATGCCACATTGATTCAACAAGGTGCTGAAAGCATTCTTTAGAAATGTTGGCCCATATTGATAGGATAGCATCTTGCAGTTGATGGAGATTTGTGGGATGCACATCCAGGGCACGAAGCTCCCGTTCCACCACATCCCAAAGATGCTCTATTGGGTTGAGATCTGGTGACTGTGGGGGCCATTTTAGTACAGTGAACTCATTGTCATGTTCAAGAAACCAATTTGAAATGATTCGAGCTTTGTGACATGGTGCATTATCCTGCTGGAAGTAGCCATCAGAGGATGGGTACATGGTGGTCATAAAGGGATGGACATGGTCAGAAACAATGCTCAGGTAGGCCGTGGCATTTAAACGATGCCCAATTGGCACTAAGGGGCCTAAAGTGTGCCAAGAAAACATCCCCCACACCATTACACCACCACCAGCAGCCTGCACAGTGGTAACAAGGCATGATGGATCCATGTTCTCATTCTGTTTACGCCAAATTCTGACTCTACCATCTGAATGTCTCAACAGAAATCGAGACTCATCAGACCAGGCAACATTTTTCCAGTCTTCAACCGTCCAATTTTGGTGAGCTCGTGCAAATTTTAGCCTCTTTTTCCTATTTGTAGTGGAGATGAGTGGTACCCGGTGGGGTCTTCTGCTGTTGTAGCCCATCCGCCTCAAGGTTGTGCGTGTTGTGGCTTCACAAATGCTTTGCTGCATACCTCGGTTGTAACGAGTGGTTATTTCAGTCAAAGTTGCTCTTCTATCAGCTTGAATCAGTTGGCCCATTCTCCTCTGACCTCTGGCATCAACAAGGCATTTTCGCCCACAGGACTGCCGCATACTGGATTTTTTTCCCTTTTCACACCATTCTTTGTAAACCCTAGAAATGGTTGTGCATGAAAATCCCAGTAACTGAGCAGATTGTGAAATACTCAGACCGGCCCGTCTGGCACCAACAACCATGCCACGCTCAAAATTGCTTAAATCACCTTTCTTTCCCATTCTGACATTCAGTTTGGAGTTCAGGAGATTGTCTTGACCAGGACCACACCCCTAAATGCATTGAAGCAACTGCCATGTGATTGGTTGATTAGATAATTGCATTAATGAGAAATTGAACAGATGTTCCTAATAATCCTTTAGGTGAGTGTATATAAATGAAAATGTAAAAACAAATAAAAACTATGAATATCCAACAACATAGGCCATATATTTCTCTAGAAGGCTTGTAATAAAGCTGTGAGTGGCTGTGAAAGTAAGGCCGGCAGGCTTGTTTTAATAGGATAAAGCAGATCTGTGCAAGACTGCTGACTGGGTAGATGTTACTACATGAGGTAAATATCTCACTCTATGACTCATAGTCTAGCAAGCGCATGTACATAAATTACACCATTATGATGTTGCAACAGTTAAATAAAAACCACAAACAAATGTGGTCATTCACATATGCCTTACTTGAGGCACTCTGGTGAAATCATTTAAACATGAACATAAAATTAGTTCTGAGTATGGAACAATTATAAAAACAACAGGTTGCTAAAATTCTCAGTGTAATTGTATAAATGACGGGCCTCACCAGTACTTTGAACTTTTGTTGGAGGGATTATAAATTATGTACCATTCAAGAAGGCAGGGAGGAGGCTTTGTCTTTGTCACTCTAGTCTCTCATTAATCTCCAAATCCTTCTCAGGGTCATGCAAGTCTGAGATATCATTACAGAGCACAACAGAACAAATGAACCGCAAGCGTACTCCTCCTTTGAAAACACTTGCTGTAATTTGACATTTCACCAGACAGAAGGTCTGTAATTCTAAGGGGCTCTGCGAATCTTCTGATCAAGAGAGAATGGGACAGGATTTAGAATGAGATTTTTAGGTTAAAGCGAAACAGTTGGTGAGTTTTTGATCTGAATTTATGGCAATTTTCATCCTCTTAGAGTAACATTTTGTCCATTGTAGATTTTTTCGTGACTTTTAACAAATGGGAACATGTGTAAATTATAAATCACTGCTTTAGCCTGTTGCTTTAAGGGGAAAGGAATCATGACTGTTGTACCTGCATCAGGAGGTATTGCAGTCCCACCCCAAATGTCTCCGATAATGGAAGTGGACACAGAGGAGGACAGTGAAGATCCAGTTTCAGCTCCAAGTGCAGGACGTGTATTCAACAACAGCAACAACAATGAAGAGTAATCAAGGATCATTAAATATAATATATATATATATATATATATATATATATATATAATAATAATGTGGCAATGTATAATATAGTGACAATCGTGTATTTTGCGCCCTGTAGGCAAGACAAGAAGAAAAAAAAAAAAGGAGAAAAAAGAAAAGAAGGAGAAGAAAGAGTAAGTAGCTAGTGTTTCTTAACTGAGATAGTTTGGATATAAATAATGTTTATATATTTTGCTGTCTTACCCTATAGGAAAAAAGAAAAGAAAGAAAAGAAAGAAAAAACAGAGAAGAAACAAAAGGATGAAAAAGAAAAAAAAAATGAGAAAGAAAAGGAAAAGGAAAAAGAAAAGGAAAAGGAAAAGGAAAAGGAGAAAGAAAAAGAAAAAGAAAAAGAAAAAAAGGAGGGGTTGGTATCAGACTTTTTATCCGTCTGTTACGAATCCTGGCCATGCTCTCCCGGTTAACCACCACTAGAGGTCACCCGTTCACCACAGTGACTATTTTCACTCACAAGCACATTGGACTCCATTTCCCACCATCCATTGCACTCCCTAATCACGCACAGCTGTTCTCAATTATCACACCCACACCTGATCACCATTTCACAATCACCACCACTCACTACTTAAGCCTGGGACTTGCTCTTGCACACCGCCGAGTATTGTTAACCTGTCTACCTTACAAAGCGTTTCCCTGTTTTCTTAGTTAGTCTGCCTGTGTCTTGATTCCTGCCCGTGTTCCTGGATTATTCTCTCTGCCTTGCCCTGTCTGGATATTGTACGCCGATCGTCGACCCTCGCTTGTTCCACGGATTGCTCTGTCTTGCCTCTGCCATACCTGTTTGCTGTCTCCCGACCCTGCCTGTATGACCACGTTTTACAATAAAGCTTTGCAAATGGATCCGTACGTCTCACGACTCGTCAGCCCTGTAACACCGTCATTTCTTCTCTGTGATTTTCCAAAGTTCAAAGTAATCACCATTGATTATTGTTCATGTCAACTTCATTTTCTCAAGGCCTAAGGAGGTGTTTGTGATTAACCCAGCGGGACTCCTGTACTATCAATGGCTGCTTATAATCACAATTCCTGTCATGTACAATTGGACAGCTATAATTGCAAGGTAATAATTAAATGTTCATGTTTTAATAAGATCAGGATTCCTGGAGATGAGAGAATAATACAAATAGAAGATGTCACCTTTTTATTAACCTCTGAAGTGTGCTTCCTTACATCTCTGTTAGTCATTCATATTCTCTAATAAATATGATGAAGGCCATATATTCAGTTATAAGTACATTTTGGAAGCTTGATAAATAGGTGTAATGCTTTTGATAGCTTTTATATTGCGTCTCTTTGCATAGAGCCTGCTTTGAGGAGCTGCAGCACAATTATCTCCTGATATGATTCCTCCTGGACTACACCTCCGACCTGCTTTATTTGGCTGACATGGCCTTCAGAGCACGAACAGGTTGATCTAACATCAGTCAGATGTCTCTCTTTAATGAAGTGACAAAGTTTAGTGACCGATTTGTGTCATGTTTTCATGCCACCTTTTTTTAACTAGGTTACCTGGAACAGGGCTTACTAATCAAAGACGAAAAGCTCCTTCTTCAGCGATATAAAAGCAGTTTCCAGTTCCGCATCGATGTCATCTCTATGCTGCCCACGGACATCTTCTACTTCGTGTTAGGGTTAGACTACCCAGAGATCCGCATAAACAAGTTGCTCCGCCTCAACCACATGTTTGAGTTCTTCACAATCTCAGAAACCATGACCAACTACCCCAACATCTTCCGAATCTGCACTTTGATCATGTACATCATCATCATCATCCACTGGAACGCATGCCTCTACTTCTCCTTCTCCAAGTCCATTGGGTTTGGATCAGATCCATGGGTGTATCCTGCTCTCACCGAAGACGAGTTTGGAGAGCTGATGCGAAAATATTCCTTCAGCCTCTACTGGTCCACTCTTACCCTCACCACCATCGGAGAGACGCCGTCTCCAGAGCTAGACTCTGAATTCCTATTTCATGTGGTTGACTTCTTGGTGGGCGTCTTGATCTTTGCCACCATTGTGGGTAACATTGCTACAATGATCTCAAATATGAACGCAGCCCAGGCTCAGTTCCAAGCCAGGATCGATAACATCAAGCAGTACATGCATGCGCGGCATGTCAGCAAGGATCTTGAGATACGTGTCATCAAGTGGTTTGACTACCTGTGGACTAACAAGAAAGCACAAGATGAACGAGAGGTTCTGAGGTACCTGCCAGACAAGTTACGGGCGGAGATAGGCATGAACGTGCACTTAGAAACCCTCATGAAGGTACAGATCTTTGCCGACTGTGAAGCAGGGCTGCTGATCGAGTTGGTGTTGAAGCTTCGCCCTGTAGTCTTCAGTCCCGGTGACTACATCTGTCGCAAGGGCGATATTGGCCGGGAGATGTACATTATAAAGGATGGCAAACTCGCTGTTGTGGCTGACGATGGTGTCACTCAATTTGTTGTCCTTGGTGATGGAAGCTACTTTGGAGCAATCAGCATTCTAAACATCAAGGGCAGCAAGGCCGGGAACCGTAGAACGGCAATATCCGAAGCATATGATACTCAGACCTCTTCTGCTTGTCCAAAGACGATCTGATGGAGGCTTTGACGGAATATCCAGATGCTAAGGCCATGCTGGAGGAAAAAGGGAGACAGATTCTGCTGAAGGATGGTTTGTTGGAGCTGGACCCTTCGAAACTGAAGCCGGACGAGAGGGACTTGGAGGACCGTGTAAACCGAGTATACAACACGATGCAAATCATGCAGACCAAGGTGAAGAAGCTGCTGGCCGAACAGGAGGAAACGCAAAAGGATATCAAACGGAGGATTGCTCAGAGCGCTTTGCTGGAGAGGTGGTGGAGGATGAAGATGAAGAGGAGGAGATGGAAAAGAAGGAAGAAACAGAAGAGCAAAAGAAAGAGGAAGAGCCAGAGAAAGAGAAAGAGAAGTTAGAAGAAGACAAGGAAAAGACGGACGAAGCAACCGAAGAGGAAAAGAAAGATGAGGAGCCATAGGAAGATCTTATGAGACTGCTTCATAATAAAAGAGAGAATAAAATCTAAATACTAAATACAGTCAAATTAAAAACAAAAACTTGTCCTTGTCCTTAGTAACACTACTTCGAATTTGCTGATTCACTACATGCAAAATGTCTTATGCAGCCAATAAATTCTTGTCAAGGCAACAACAGATTTCTTTTCCGGCAAATGATCAATTAGCAATACCAATTTAATTTGTATGTCTTTTTAACATGTATTTCTATATGATTGTTACATAAAGCAAACTCTAAAAAAAATGAGAGCCAATACCTGCAAATATGAGCTCTGTACTTTTAATTTTAAAGAAGCTTAAATCCTGAATGAGAGAAAAGCAGCATGCCTATAACACTATGTGCATCATTTATTCATGTGGCAGTGCAACTAGTTGGTAATCACATTACCAAATACTGGAATAATGTGCTTGATGGGCACAAGGGTGCAGCAGAGGACCAAAGATTAATGACCCTTTCCTCTTCAAAACCTGAAAATGACAGTATAAACATGAATGAAATCAAGTCATTCCTTTTCATGGAATCACTACTTTTAAAGATATTTTCTTTTATTGTTAGATAAAAAAAAAAAAAAGAAATTAAAAGAAATTTTCTACCACTGACAAATGACTAAATCACTGAATAAAAGAGTCACCTGCCTAATGAGACCTCTTTAGAAGAACTAAATAAGCTTGTTAGCTAAATAACTGTCAGCATCACACTTTATGGACAGTTATTTGTAAAAGTTGACTATGTAATTTCTTCACCGCTAGCATCATTAAATTCAATTGCAAAAATAATTATTGTTTTCATACAGGTTTCCCAAACAATATTGCTCAATCAAGTGTCAATACAAAGGGAATCTGAAAATAATTATTAAAATAACTGTGATTTAAAACACTAAGGTAAAGAGAACCTGCTAAGAGGTGAAGGGGAGGGGAATGAGGGTGTTTTGACAAAAAAGACTTCCGCATAGGATGCAGCTGATTAGATCCCCTGTTTGCATCATTTCACCTTGTTCATGACTTCCATGTGATGCCTAATGGCATACCTTGATCGGTTTCCAATTCACAAGAAGAAACAATGAAGAATTAACTGAGTATTTAGAAGCAGCTTGTGAGGGATCCTATTTGTCGCTTTAATCTGAGATAGAAAAAGGTACATGCATCTAAAAATACATTAATCATTTTTAACCTCAGCTGGATTCTCAGAACATTCTCAGACAGTTTTAGTCAGTGCATTGAAATCTACATTTTTAGTTAAAGGGCAGGTACGCATTTAAGTGGTTTTGTAAAAATCCAAAGATTTGAAAAGGTGGACTTTTTGACATTTAAAAAAAAAAAAAATCACTTGTTCAGCCCTGGCCCTCTAATAACTGTACCTATACTTTTTTTCCCATGCATGCCAGATTGTACAGAACTGCTTTTATCCATGACGTGTTTCTTCCTGGCTTCCTTCAATTTTCCCTTGCCTGCATTATTGATAATGCAATTGCAGTTCTACAGATATGCAGCAGTAGTCAGTTTGCAATTTTGTAAAATTTGAGGTACTTTAAATGATTGAAGACATATTTGTACCAATGTTTCATTTCCAAGAAGCCTTCGATTTAGTCAGAGCTGATTAGGGGTCCTGTGGATACCAGCTCATATGTGGAGTGGTTGCAGTGTGTATGTCTCAATATTATCTCTTCTTTAATTTTGAAAATTCCCACCTGTTCTCTCCACCGGCATTTGCTGTCACATGTGGACACTTATTGTATTTGCTCAGAGAGGTGATGAGAAAAGGGAAGTAAGCTGAAAAAAAAGGAAATGAAAGAACAGTGGAAGTACGTCTCCCATGGGAAAGCAAGATAAAAAAGGAAGCTATTGCCTGTGATGTCAGCTATGAAAAGGGTTCTCCACTGTTTCGTCTCTCGAGCAGCAGGAGCGACACGTTTAATTAATTAGACTGCGTCTGTGACTTTTAGAGGCAAATCAAAAAGGACCATATGACTTTCCTTCAAGGAGAAATTACTTATTGAATTAACTTGTTTACACAAGTGTTGGGAATATGAACATGCTGGTACAACTTTTTGTTATTTAAATGAAAGCTAGATTGGAACATGCATGAATGAATGTGTAATTTACACATAGAATAAATCATGGTGCAAAATCACTGAGACAGAACAATCTGATAGATTGGTTTGTACATTCAGCAGCATCTACACTATTGTCATTTTACCTCACGTTAAACAAGAACTGGGGGTCAATCATGCAATTATCCCATTTGGCCCCTCATTGCAGGGACAATCAGAAGCCCACCGCATCTGTGAGAGCACAGGCTTTTTCTAAAAAGCTGATTGGAAGAGTCAATTTAACTTGCTGTGCAAAATTTCTTACACAAAAGAAATGGTGCCGCAACAAGGGTCTATCAGGAGGGAACACTATGTCTCACAAAGTATTGTCATCAAACTCTCTGATCTGAGCAATAAATGGAAGTCACACAGGCAACTCACACCAGGGTGTTTTGGAGTCTGGTGGCAGAATGATACACCACAGCAGTTTGGTCTTACAAGCTGGTACTTCCCGTTGTTTCCTATTAATTTCTTAGAATGCTTCAGCATTTACCTGTCCCTTTCTATTAGTATGTGCAACTGACCAGTTAGCCGCTGTGCTATTGTTTCTCCTAAACAATTTACTTCACGATAATAGCATTTGCAGTTTACCGGAGAAGTTATAGCATGCAAGAAAGGTGACCTATTGGGAAAATGACATCCTGTGACAGTAGCACTCAGGGCCAGTCTGTGGGTTTCTGGAGAACTGGTTGAGGTCATTAAAATAGGCCTGCCGGTATAAAAATCTTGTTGTACATGTGGGCCTACATGTACAAAGACAACACTTAACATTTAAAAAAAAAAAATGCTTAAAAAAACCCCAAAATTAAATAATAGCAAATATTAAGAAAATACATTTTTGTTATAACTATGAACCAGATTATTCCAGAAAAGCTTGTTTGGTTAAATTAATCACTCATATTTCCCCTTGACTTCTTTGCATCTCATTGAGAGTGTCTGAGTTCATTCCCCATGTTGTTCCTGAAAAATCTGTAAATCTTATCCTTTGACAAGCACAGTTTCTGAAAATGCAAAAGTGCTTTAAATATTAAACAGCAAGCACTGCAAAGACAAAGCATGCTTTAAATAGCTCAGATGAATATTTTCATGTTTTTGTTTTTGTTGAGTATGAGCGTTTTTGAGCAAGGAGTGGAATCTGTGAATAATGATATTTTGCATGGTGATAGAGGGATGAATACATTATGCAGATTATTGTGTTACTTATTGTTTAACGGTTTACAGATTTTACGTTGTTGTTCTCTTTAATGCCTTTACCATTCGTAAGCACTACTGAGGTTTGTGTGCTAGATTTTGAAGTCCATGTGTGCTTAGACTAAAATGTATTCTCCATACTTAGGAGGTGAGAAGCACATCAAATTGTGGCCAGTCCACACTGACTGTTGATTTATTATACAACAGATTTAGTTTTTTCTTAAAGAGTAGATGGAGTGTTAAATGTCCTCACTTCCAAGTTACTTTACTTTACTTTTAGTCATTTAGCAGACGCTTTTATCCAAAGCGACTTACAAATAAGAAAAAGTAACTAAAACTAAAAGTTAAAACTCTGTAAATACTATCTACACACACATTTAAGAAAATACAGAAATTAAATAAAATTGACAAATGCATACAACAACATTTCAATAGTAAACATATAAATGAAAATAAAATAAAAATAAAAAGCGATACTTAAATCCTTTGCCGGTGTCCCAGCCCGGTGGAGTCGATGGTCTTTACACTCTTTGGTCTTCACACTAAGAGGGCTTCACACGAGGGCTGCCGTGACCCCACCGCGGTATAATAACCTTTTTTATACCTATCTAACAAATCACTATTAGAATTCAGCTGAACCCACTTTCATATTGATCACTAAAAATGGCCAAGCAAGTGCAGACACTGACAAGATACGCGATACAGTATGAGACCAAACGCGAAAGTTGTGATCTATATGGTTTGAATGAGCGCTAGGGTCTCCCCTAGAAAGTCTAAGCAATTGCCTGCATCGCCTATAGGCTCTTTTGGCACTAGAAAGCCTGTATTATAGGTCATTTTACTGCCATTGTTTGTATATGTAGACTGCATGGCGGTACTTGAATTTCTACGCCTTTTATTGAGACTGTGATTGTGATAGCTGAATTCACCACTTAAAACTAGTCCAAGTATTGTGTGGTGGAAAAATAATTTTGTGCCATTCTCCTTAAATTGACCCCTTTCCTGTCAGAAACGTTTCCTCCACTTGGTCACAAGTGATTACTTGCATTTACGTCAAATCGGTTCTTACACTGAATATGTAGATATTGAAACTGGGTATCTGGGATATTGAAGCCAGTGATTTAAATCGCAACCAACAGACTACTGCAAAATCATCTTTTGCAATGTGAGAAGAAAAGATCACTTACCATCATGCGCATGCAGACATGGGATTTGAAGTAATTTTGTTCCATTGTTTTAGATCTTGTTTAATTTCTTCTGCATTTAAAAGTCTGCTAATTCAAATTGAAAAGCTGTTTGTATGATGTTTTCGTGCACCACCTAAGCTCTTTGACGCAGATTTCTCTTAATAAACAGCACACTGTACTGTGTGATCTCATCTTAATTTTCATAATTGCCTGCAATTGTAAATCTCCCTCGATGCTCAAACATGTGCCAGTTCCATAAGCATTTTTTCATGATGAGAAAACCCATGATGAAATTTTAATTAGTCTATTCAACAGCAGAGCCGCACTTGCTGTCGAACTCCTGCATTGCTATTATCGCGGTATGCTAAATTAAGCATCAGCACTTACTTTCATATCAGGACAATGACATTTGCATCACTGTCATGCCTCTTCCCAGTGCCTGTGACATAACCTTCATCGGTCAGACTGCCAAGACCTTGCCAGACCAATGAGCCTCTTCAAGGATTCAGATCTGAAAAGAAAGGGAAGCTGAGGAACATTTGACGTTGAAAAGAGAATGAGACATTTTTAGTATGCGATGCAAATGAAGCATTAACCCCCAACTGGGTTTCTGGGACGTGCAGGTGATGTGGAGAATTTAATGATTGCTCATCAATGCGTTAGTAGCGTAGAAGCTCAAGGTTTCTGAAATGAATAACCAGAAAATACATGAAAGTCAATTAAATGACTGCATCCTGATTCTGCTACTTTGGTGGCTTCTGCAATTCTTTCTGTAAGTCCTCAGAGGAATCTTCCCTCTTAAGCATTGAGTGACAACTATGAAATCTCAGCGATGCCAATGTCACTTGCATTTAGTTGAGCGTTTCTGAGAAGATGTGTATGAAGTTCTGGCAATGTGTACTGCTGAGGCCTTTGTGCCTTGAGGTCGACATGGAAATGATGGATGAGGAAGACAATGTGAGATGAGAGAAGTACAGTTACAGTGTAGCACTTACAGTATGTGAAGTACTTCAGGGTTGGTACTTTCTCTATGGCTGGGAATATGTATCTTAGTCATCGCTTTCTTTTGTAATTTGTAAAACGTTTATGAAAGCATTTCAGCTGGAATGGGACTTGGCTTAAAAAGCTTTTTTAAAAGCAAAGTGATGGACGAAACTTGGTTTACTTTTTATTTTTGCAGGATATAAATTTAGGCAGTTTGTGGCAGTTGGTTTCAAATAAAATTGCTCAGCGCTGTCTGAAGCACGTCATTTCCTTTGTTATAGGACATCGCTGTCAATGTATATAAGATAACGAGACTTAACTTCACCTTCTAAAATGTTACTTTAGACAGTATTAAATCTTGTGACCCGATTTGAATAACAATACTAACAAAACTTTCCCATTTCCTTTTAAATTATTCTTTGACTTCCTTTTACCAGTTACGCTGGCAAAACAAGAAATGTGCTTCCTTTAAACCACATGAACCTGTGTGATCTTGCATAAATCATAGACAACAGCATGGAGCCCATTCAGACAGATATGCTTGGAGGGAAATGAAACAACCTTTTTGAGCCGACTCCATCTGTGCCCCCGTATCTACTGACTTTTGTTCCAGCTGTCTAAGTTATAGTCTTGGACAGAAGAAAAACTTGATTGCTTATGTGAATGTGCCATTTTTACTTCCTTAACCACTTTTAACCTGAGACACCATTCAGGGTTTCTCAAATGCCACTTACATGCTTATATGGACCAATGCATCCTGAACAGAAGAAAAGAAACTGTGCCAAAACCAGGATTTTAATCTCTGCCAGTTCATTAGTTTTATCAACATGCAGTAAAGATGCACTATATATCAGTAATGTATTCGTTATTAGTTATTAGTCTTGCCTGACCTCTTGTAATTGGATAGCGTTAATCGATGTTGAAGGGATAGTTGTCCCAAAAATGAAAATTCTGTCATCATTTACTCACCCTCAAATTGTTCCAAACCTGTATGGGTTTCTTTCTGAGAGATATTTTAAAGAATGCCGTTAACCAATCAGTGACACTAGCCATTGACTTCCATAGTATGGAAGAAAAATTACTAAAGCTACCGTCAACAGTTTGGTTCTTCAATATATATATATATATATATATATATATATATATATAGTTTGTGTTCAGCAGAAGAAAGACTCTCAAACAGATTTGGAGCAATTAAAATGATGACAGGGTTTTCACTTTTGGGTGAACTATCCCTTTAATACCATGTAAAAACAGGAAACACATTTCTGCACTACTGAAGAACCCACTGGAAAACCTCCAGGCACCCTTTGAAAAATGCCAATTTACTGAGGAACAAAGTGGATCCCATATTTTCCTTCAAGAGCTCTAAAGACAGTAACCCCATCATAAGGGAAAAGCCTTGAGACAATTAACATGGATAGCTAGAGGTTCTCCAAAATATTCAGGCAGTTTTAGCACTATAGTTTTAAAGGGATAGTCCATCCAAAAATGAAAATTCTGTGAAATGAAAGTACTTATCCTCATGTCGTTCCAAACCCGCAAGACCTTCGTTCATGTTTGTAACACAAATAAAAATATTTTTGATGAAATCCAAGAGCTTTCTGACCCTATACAGACAGCAACACAATTGACACTTTCAAGGCCCAGAAAGGTAGTAAGGACATGCACTCATTATTTTTGAGGGGGCACGAGTGTGTGTGTGTGTGTGTGTGTGTGTGTGGGTGGGTGGGGGGGGGGGGGGTATTGTTATTCAAAACACTCACCAAATATCTCGATTGTCACCTAGATTATGATGGTCAAAGTAGCCTAATAATGTAGTCTATTAACTATCCATAAAAACATGTTTACTTAAGTACAGATATGGGTGTCATGTCATATTTTTAATACGACTAACTTCATATTTATTGTGAATATTAAAAACATTGTAAGTTAGGCTACTTATCATAACACTTTCATTGCACAGAAAGAGAGCAAAGAACATTTACATTATTAAAGAACATTTTTACTGACAGTCTAGAGTTCAAGCACTCTCAAAAACTCCCATTAAAATCACTGAAGCTGTTTATACTGTGAAATGAATATCTTACTGACAGATTCATACACACATTTGCACTTTGATGTTTCTGACGAGAGAATTCGCCAGAAAGAGGTATTCAGTCAGCCAGCAATTTTAGCGATGACTCATCTGAACGCCTCTGACTGGTCATTCCATTCATAAACGCAACAGAATCGTGTGTGATTGGTTATAATGCGCAGTGCTGTAAAACGCGTCTGTCTCTGGCTCAGCTAGCAGCGAGCGCAGATTTGAATTTAGTAGCTGAGCTGATGATATAACGCACTGAATTATTTAATCACGCTGGTGTGATTGTATCAAATATAGAAAATATGAATCGGCTATTTTTTTGCCTTTTGGAAGCTGCATTCAAAATCCACTTGGCTCAAAAATCTGAGAGGGCACGTGCCCCCTCACTTTGAATGGGCATGACGCCTCTGAGTAAGGACATCGTTAAAATAGTCCATGTGTCATCAGTGGTTGCCATCCAAATCTTATAAAGCTACAAGATTTTTCGAGAAAACTGAATTTTCGTTTCTGGGTGAACTATTCCTTTAAGTCAGGGGTGTTAAACTCAGTTCCTGGAGGGCTGGAGCCCTGCAGAGTTTATGCAACCCTAATTAAACACACCTGATCCAGCTAATCAAGTCCTTCAGGGTTATTTGAAAACTACATGGTTTGTGTGTTGGAGCAGGGTTGAAAGCAGGGTTGGAGCTACGGCCCTCCAGGAACTGAGTTTGACAGTCCTGCTTTAAGTCTTGGATATTGGAATTGAGTGTGACCTAACTGTTTTTACTTTTATCTGATATTTTACATTTTATTTATCTATTTTTTAATTGGATCAATGTCATATCAAAATTCTAAAAGCTGAAAATGAAATTAAATATGTGATTATCCTAGCAGCATACTTACATGTCAGTATGATGGAAAAACACCCGATGTGATTGATGCCAACCTCTTCATGGAAAATATCAGGGGAATATACAGGCAGGTGCATCATATGCGGTTTGACAGATTTGAATGGCATGTTGTAGCAGGTGTTTATTCACAAGACAGCAGCTCACTGGATTGGAAAAACTCGACATGTTAACATTTTTATCCTTAAAAAAACATTAAGGGGATTAAAGATAAGGTCTTGTGACAAACCCTATGAAAAGATAATTTATGCTTTACCAAATCATAATTTAGCAGGATTATAATATAATTATTACGTGCTTAATTTTTTAAAGTATATTTCAAGGGGGAAAAATGCTTAGTTTGAGTCAGTACTACTACCTGAAAACTATCTTTGTCATTCAAACATGATTGACAGGAAAGCTTAACAAGGAATCCATCTCGAGTTTCAGTGTCAAACCCAAGTCTCTGACCCGTCAACTTATTTCCATGTTAGGAATCCAAGGCTGATATTGAAATGCTATTCAAACTCTGTCTTGAGGCTCAGAAAACCTTGATTTGTTGTGCGTTTATGTAACGTGTATGTATTCAAGGTTATGACATAAGTCACCTTTTGATTAATTGGCTTATATTGGACATTCATGAACGCTTCATTAATATTAAACTTGTTTTAGACCCCTAGCTGCAGATTGTACTGTGTAAGACTTCTAGGAGTGTACTGAGCACCTTATTAACTGAAGTTGAAGGGTCAATGAACTACAATGTAAGGGAGTTGATAATGTCCAAAAGACTTGTGTTTGTTGAAATATTAAATGAACACTGTCAGATAGGAAACATTTGTGTATGACAATTGGCTCTGTTATACAGTTAGTCTGTCGATACTCAACATATGGTGCCTCAGATTCTCTAGCCTTGCTATTTGGCACTTTTAGGAACCTTTCTGTACTTCTAGGAACTCCGTTTGGGGGAACTAATTTAGCTACTACTTCAGAGTGGGGTCTAAGTGGGGCAGTGTAAGCTGATTGGCCAAACGCGCAAACCATCGGCTATATAAACATACTCCACGGAAACATGGAAAACAGTCATAACGGCATTTACCTGTTGTCTGCAGCATTGTCTTCTTTTCTCAGCCTTGATGATAACACTGCAAGTTGTGATAGGAGGTAGTCAGATTTTGTGCTCTTTTAATCTCGTAAATTGTCACGTTTACATCTCCATTATCACGAAACCCACGACAAACATCAAAAACAGCTCCAAACACTGCGTCCTCCATTCACCGGTTGTTGGTGTTTGTAAATGCTGCAAATAAAGACTTCGCTGTCGGCCGCTTCAGAGATCACGTTGCTGGGGTTTTGGCTAGAACCGGAAGCTAACATAAATTACATTTTCTACCTATTAGATTGTATTTTATTGACCTACTCCAACCCTAACCCTAAACCTACCCCTTAAAATAATGCAAAAACATTTATTTTGTAGCTTTAAGAGATTTATTAGATTTAATTTCTACAGTGAAGTATATGCATTATTGTACATTTGACTATTCAATTTCTGTACCCGAATACTGAAAATACAGCACTGTTACTTTCATTTGCATCTTTGTTCTATAATATTTATCTATATTTGTAATTTTTATTGATTTGATTGATTGATTACTGATTTACTCACCTATAAAATCACCCCAATCATTGATTTGTTTTTTCCCCAAATAGAGCTATTCAAATCATCTGGTGATTTTTTATTTTTTTTATATCACAATATATATCCCAGAAAAACTAAATATCGCAATATGTGAGTCCAATATTGTGCAGCCCTACCTTGCTGGCTAGTTCCTAGAACTGAGTGATGCGAAAACACCTATTGATGCTTACTTTCAAGAAAATGTCACTATTTTTTTATTTTTTTAAAAGCAGACACTTATTTACACTTCATGTTTGACATATTGACAGTCAGGATTGAAATTGCTTCGAATCACTTCTTAAAGTAACGCACCATCTCGGTCCAGAAATCACTTTTCCATCGATTTCTACAAAAGATTTAGTCAAACCTATTTTCTTCATTGCCAAAAGAGTTTAGATGTGCAACAATTACATTCACTTACCCCATTTTCAAGTAAACAAGAAATACTGATCTTTTTCAAGCTGAAAACTACCTTCATAATACCATAAATTATGTTCCCTTTTGGTTCGATGTACTATACGTTTGACAAATTGTGCACATTTGACAAAATTTTGGGCTGTGCTTTGTTTTCATTTGGATACTAATGTAGAGTTGTTTTCTCTCCACACTCTGGCAGAAGAAGCTCATGGGATTGTGTGTGTATATTGGTTATAGCTCTGAGTGACCTGAGGCTATGTCAGAGATGGTGGCAGGTGAAGCCCATGAGGCTAGCTGTTTATTTCCTCCTGGCTTTTATGGTTGTGACATGTTGATGTGATAATTGAAAGAAGGCGAGACTTTTTAGAGGAAACCTTTACGGTGACTCCTCATATAGCAGCTCATTTTACCTATACATCTCTGCCATCATTAGAACAGTGAAGACATTATGTGATGTGGATCGATGTCGAGGTCTCTCCACAGTTCATGACTGGCAACCTTCATCATCAATTTTTTAAGATTTGACTGACTGATGGCCGTGCTCCACATGCACATTCTGAATTTTAACATTCAACAATTGTGTTGGGTGGAAACAATTGGGCACCAAGGGAGTCAAGCTGATGCAAAGTTCTGGAGGTAATTTATTCAAAAAATACCCAAGAAATGCAGTTCATACATGTAAAGAATATATACCTATTTTATGATGAGCATGTTTTTAAATTCATTAAAAAAATTAAGTTACGTTTAAAAAATCCCTTTAATGGTTAAAATTAATTGCTACAGTACTATTTACAGTAGGAAATTTACACAATATATTCATGGAACATAATCTTTACTTAATATCTTAATGATTTTTGGCATAAAAGAAAATAATCATAATAATTTTTTATCATTTTGACCCATGCAATGTATTGTTTGCTATTGCTATAAATATACCTGTGCTACGTTATATGACAAATATCAGGGTAATACAACTGTTCTGATATCATAGTGAAGAAAAAAAGGCCTAATTAAAAGAATACAATTTTTGAAAAAAAAAATCTGAGCAATTTTGCACCTCATCCCACCACCAGAAATGTAGAAAAATAATAATAACAATAATACTTTTCTCCAGTCATTTGTGACTCAGTCCTCTCAGTCACTTCCTTCCTGTTCTACCAGCCCCTATGGGTAATTAAATAATTCACTTCATTGTGTAGGTAAGTCCAGGAAAAGAAATGCTCTTGTGTAATTCTTCCATTACTTTCTTGTATGTTTAATTACCATTCTGGAGGCAAAACTGATTAAACTGATCCCCTGCCTTTTTTCTCCATGTGAGTGGAAGGCATGAGCTTTCTGTACAATTCCTTTGGCATCAAGACATTGCTTGCTCATTTTCTTGAATGGTTTGGGTATCATTCTTCACCTGAGGAACTGAATATTCATAGGGGGCTACATATATTTCTTGTTCTCAGATAACTATCACGAAAGGTTCCTTCATGCTATGACAAACCCCAGGGCTTTATATACTGTAGAACAGAAATGCTTATTTATTTGGTCATTCTTATCCTTCATATGCACTGACACTGAAAGAATTACATTTGAGGTGTGATTTTTGAAGCTTCCACTGGAATTTATAGTCTGGTGGGCTTTTTATTAAGGCTCAGAGAGCAAATTCTGACCTTGTACTCCATGTGTCTATCAATGGTTTTCCAGAGCAGCACAGCTTGTTTTCGGTATCGCCTCAAGCGGAATGAGATGTAATGAACCACCAAGCACAACATTTGGTAGAATGTGATAAGTCTGTTGCTCTGTCAGTGTTTATGATGTGGTAAAACATCTGAGCCATGACTTTAAGTAAACTCTTATCAGGATCATTTGCTGAACTTTGTTGTTTGGTTGTCTAGATGAAATATGTAGAAAGCAAGGTTATTTTAATTTTACATCTCGTCATTTATCATGCTTTCTGAGTGAGTGGAGGAAAAAGCAGTGGTTTTTCGGCATGAATCGCATCATTTGTATGTTTTTCAGAAACCACTAATATCTCACAATCTACAACCCGAATTTCGGAAATGTTGGGATGTTTTTAAATTTGAATAAATTGAAAACTAAAAGACTTTCAAATCACATGAGCCAATATTTTATTCACAATAGAACATAGAGAACATAGATGTTTAAACGGAGTAATTTATCCACTAAATGAGCTCATTTCAAATTTGATGCCTGCTACAGATCTCAAAAAAGTTGCCACGGGGGCAACGAAGGGCTGAAAAAGCAAGACATTTTGAATAGATTCAGCTGGGAGAACATCTAGCAACTAATTAAGTTAATTGACATCAGGTCTGTAACATGATTAGCTGTAAAAGGGATGTCTTAGAGAGGCAGTCTCTCAGAAGTAAAGATGGGCAGAGGCTCTCCAATCTGTGAAAGAGTGCGTAAAGAGATTGTGGAATACTTTAAAAACAACGTCCCTCAACGTCAAATTGCAAAGGCTTTGCAAATCTCATCATCTACAGAGCATAACATCATCACGCAATCTCTGTGCGTAAGGGACAAGGTTGAAGACCTTTGTTGGATGCCCGTGGTCTTTGGGCCCTCAGACGACACTGCATCACTCATCGGCATGATTCTGTCATTGACATTACTAAATGGGCTCAGGAATACTTCAAGAAACCACTGTCGGTAAACGCAATCCGCCGTGCCAACAGATGTTTGCGTTTCTACAGATGCCAACTAAAGCTCTATCATGCAAAAAGGAAGCCATATGTGAACATGTTCCAGAAGCGCCGTCGTGAATGCTGAAAGTTATATAAAGGTTTTAGAGCAACATATGCTCCCCTGCAGACAACGTCTCTGTCAGCAGGACAATGCAAAACCACATACTGCAGCTATTACAACAGCATGGCTTCGTAGTAGAAGAGTCCTGGTGCTGAGTTGGCCTGCCTGCAGTCCAGATCTTTCACATATAGAGAACATTTGGCGCATCATTAAACGAAAAATACGTCAAAGACGACCACAAATTCTTCAGCAACTGCAAACCTACATCAGGCAAGAATGGGACCAAATTCCAACTACGAAACTCCAGAAACTCATAACCTCGATGCTCAGACGTCTTTAAACTTTTTTGAAAAGAAGAGGAGATGCTACACCATGGTAAACATGCCCCCGTTCCAACTATTTTGAGACCTGTAGCAGGCATCAAATTTGAAATGAGCTCATTTTGTGCATAAAATTGTAAAATCTCTTAGGCCCAATTCGGTATTAAAAAATACTATTAATACTAATAACAGTTGTAATATTAAACATTTGTTTTGTTCTCTATGTTCTATTGTGAATAAAATATTGGCTCATATTATTTGAAATTCTTTTAGTTTTCATTTTATTCAAATTTAAATAACGTCCCAGCATTTCCGGAATTCGGGTTGTAAGACTTTTCAAAATCAGATCATGTACAGTATTCATCAAATGATGAATCCATATTTTAATGATAATCATAGGAAGGCAAAGCATTATACATTTGCAATGCAATTGCGATCCCTTGGCCCAAATACTTGAAAACACAGTAGTCATTCTGTTTAACGTCAGCCTTTGACTGATTTGATTCTCAACAGCCAAATAAATATTTGGTTACGAGACATTGATTATTAACATTAAAAACATTATATTTATATTAATGCCAAAAAGCTCAGCTTGCAGGAAGTTCACCCACAATGAAAATTATGTGATTGATAAACTGTGATAAATACTGACCCCCATGTTTTTTTATCAGTAGAAAACACAAAAAAAATTGCTGTACTTATTTGATTTGAAAGCTGTAGCAGAAGGCTGCCATGAAGATGGTGACTGACAGTTAACCGATGGGTTTGTATAAACAATCTAGTTTGATATAGTTTTGGTTTTGGTTTTTTCACTGTGAGAAGTATGAAAACGATTGTCCAGTGGCATGATGTGGTTAATTAATTGTTGCATGTGTCTAATGCAATTTATCCATGATGACTTTGACATGCACTAAGAAACACATGGGAGCCTCTTTTTGTTGAGGCAATAACATGAAAAGATTTTTAATGCTGCAGCAATGCACATATGGTCAATGATCCTTATGTGATTATAGGCCTATGTATAATTAACTTAATACTATGGCCTTGTTTTTGGGCACAACAGCATCTGCCCTTGCTTTTTTTTCTCCTGGGCATTGGTCTGTTTCGTAAATGTATTTTACCCATTGATTCGATTCAGGATTCAGTCCAATTTGTCCTTGTCTGTACTTTAACTCTACACCGTGAATCAATCGATCACTTTCTCTCCCAGTGGCACTAGTTAGACCAGTTGTCACACTGTGTGCCACTGCAGCTGACTACAGAGTGTGTTGCGCTCGTGGCTGCGTTCAACAGGAGTCAAGAGACAATCACGCGCATTTAAGAACTTAGAAGCGATTTACTTATCGATAGAGAAGACTACACAATTCTTCAGTCAGTTCATTTTGCATCGATTTTTTACCAGATCGTAAAGTATAAGTGACATGTTTCCGTTTTCCGCTTGAGCACAAGACTCTCTTGCGCGCGTTTGGAGGAGTGTGCATCGTGCGCGGTCTCCAGTCCACTTGAGATATTTTACATCAGACGATTTCTGGACATTTTCGCCATGGCACCGCCACAGAACGGATCTAACCTAACTGGGAACTTTACAAACCAGTTCGTGCAGCCGCCGTGGCGCGTCGCGCTCTGGTCTGTGGCGTACAGCTCCATCCTGGCGATCGCGGTGTTCGGGAATCTGATCGTCATGTGGATCATTCTGGCTCACAAGCGGATGCGAACCGTCACCAATTATTTTTTGCTCAACCTGGCGTTTTCAGACGCATCGATGGCCGCCTTCAACACTTTGATTAATTTTGTTTATGCCACGCACGGTGACTGGTATTTTGGAGAAGCCTACTGTAAATTTCACAACTTTTTCCCCGTCACCTCTGTGTTTGCCAGCATTTACTCCATGAGTGCAATAGCAGTCGACAGGTAGAGTACGTGAAGATAACGCCAAATCACTGTGAGAACTCGATGTTTAATGCATGCTTTTATTCATTCGGTGTTGAAAGTGCAGGATCAGATACACTAAACACTGCAACACAATAGCAATGGGCCTAAAGTTTTTTGTTGTTGTTTTTAAAAATGCATTTTTTTTTTTTTAAATATTGGTGAATGAATGAATGAATGAATGACTGAATGAACGAAATAGTTTTTAAAAAAGCACAAAATCTAGTGTAACCATCGATTAAAAACAAATATAAATATGTTTTATGTACTTTATTTATTTATTTATTTATTTATTTATTTGAATAATCAAATTCAAGTTGTTTTTCTTTTTGTCACAGGACGACAAAATGGCTTCCATGTTGATTAATTCACACTAAATTTGATTTGGCAGCTTTAGATATTAAAAAGATGTAAAACTAATGAATAAATGAATAAATAAATTAATTACCCCCCCCCCCCCCTCAAATAGCTTATAGAAATAATGCTCATAATAATAATAATAGTAATGTATAATAAATACATTAAATAATAAATACTTACATTTTTCATTCAGAAATTGAAAACTCTTATCTCTTTCATAGAAGAGATATTTAGTGTTTTTTTAAATATTTATTGCAAAGTTAATTTAATGGCATAATAATTTATACATATTTTCCA
Source organism: Barbus barbus (assembly GCF_936440315.1). Lineage (NCBI taxonomy): Eukaryota > Metazoa > Chordata > Actinopteri > Cypriniformes > Cyprinidae > Barbus > Barbus barbus. The sequence goes on along the minus strand of NC_136735.1, from coordinate 12,429,383 downwards.
CAATTGTTGGTTTATGTCACATGTAGGGATGCAATGATTGGTTAGTTTTGACACCATTGCCAAATTAAATGATTCTCTTACAAAGCCATATGTTATGCTTTCCCCTCTTTCTCTCTTTTCTTTGTTCTAAAGAGTTCTGTGTATTTTAAATCAGTTTTGATATGGATTTTTATATATTTTACAGATTTAGTTAAGGCTGATTTAAACTGTTATTTATATGCTATTTGTATGCTGATATTAGTTTGTTTGTTGTGCTCCGTGTGCCTGTCATTTTTCTTAACTGGGAAAAGAGCCTTAGGCAGTCTTTCCTACTCATAGCAGGATGCTTGACTTGAAGTGAATGGCTGCGCAATGATTGTGGATCGGTGAGCTCTGCCAACCTATTTACAGCACCTTCAGGGGGCATCTTTGGGGGTGCAGGTGCACATTCATTCATGAAAATCACACAGTGCAGCTGAAACCATTAAGTATAATAAGTATAATTTATTGTTTAATTCTTAGCCTGAATTGAAAAACTCAAAATTGAATTGAATCGGTTTTGAAGATGAATCAGTGATATTCTTTAAATTGTAAGGTTGGCAAGCAATGAAGATGCACTCAGATTATTAATGATTATTACTTTTGAAAATGTTAAAAATCATGTCCAGTAAGTGGGTATCTCCTGGAGGCTGCCATGTTGAGATCACATGACGTCGTGTAGTAAGTGCTTGCAAGAGCCATAAAATTGTGCTTATCAAGTAGATTCAAAGCAATTAGCCTCCACTTTCACATTACACTGCCATGCTTCTCTTCGTACATTGATCATTCTTCAACGTTTGAAGCTTTTTTACTGTGCACCATAAAATTAATTTATCCTGAACATATTGAGTAGTGAAATGAATCCGCACCAACTGAACAGTAAATTAATTGTCTCTTACTGAACAGTGGACAAAGCTAACAGAGAGCTAATGCTTCTATGGCTAGCGCTCTTTGATCTTGAGACTTTAATTTATTTATTTTTTACCTCTAATCAGATGCAGTTATTTTGAATCGAATGATTTAAAAGAACAATCTAAACTAATGTGAATGAGTGCAAATGATGGGAGATCTGTCGGATTGAATCCGCAAGGTACTGAATGCTGCATATTTCAGACACTTTCAGTGCTGTCTGAGTCAAGTTATTTTGCCACAAGCACTGCTTTGGAACGTTTAAGTAACTTTGACTTTATAAGTCCTTTATACAGTAAAGTTTTTTTGTTTTTTTTTCTGCCCAGGTCTTTAAGATGCATAATATGCTTGTAGCTAGAAAAAAGGTAAAATACTGTCACTGGGGTGGCACCCTTTCAAAAGGTACTAATATGTACATTCTAGGTTCTAATAGTACTAATTGTACCGTTTAGGGGTCCATAAGGTACAAAGATGTACCTTTTAGCTTTTGTGCCTTAGAGTACAGTGATAGATTTGGAAATGGATGATTAAAAAGGATTTTAAAATGATTTTGAAAGTCTCTTATGCTCAACAAGCCTGCATTGTTTAAATACAGTAAAAACAGTAATATTGTGAAATATTATTATAATTTAAAACTACAGTTTTCTATTTGAATGTATTTTAAAAATGTAATTACTATTTTTTTTAATGGCAAAGCTGAATTTTCAGCAGCAATTGCTGCAGTCTTCAGTGTCACACGATCCTTCAGAAAATATCTAATGCCGATTTGGTGCTAAATTATTAATAATGGTTGTTATTATTATTATTATTATGAAAGTTCAAAACAGTTTTTGCTGCTTAATTTATTTATTTTTTTCGGACTTTTTCCGGATTTTTCCGGAATCTTATTTTAACGTTTATTTAACAGAATTTATTGTTTTTGTAAGATTATAAATATCTTTAGTACCGTTACTTTTGATCAATTTAATGCATCCTTGCTGAACAAATCTATACATTTTTTTTTTTTTTTTACCTTCTTTTTTTTTTGAAGATTGCCACCCTCTAACCCCTTTCAGATGTCATGCTGTGCCATTTTAATCATCCTTTTCCTCTCAGCACCCTGCTGATATTTCCTTATTTTTCCTCTGATTAGACAACTCAGACTTCAATCTCACAAACTAAATGTGAAAATAATGTGTATTAAATGGGACTTTTGAACTTCATCAGTAACCTTCCCAGATATGGACGATTAGTTCGGCACAGTGTCCAAATGTCAGTATATCTGGGTGCTTGCTTAGGTAAATAGTTTTTTGATGCTATCTATGGCCCTTGTATCATGAGCGGTATGCGTTCTGCAGTTAGTGAAATATGAGTTTTCAGAGTTATGCAATGCTGTACAATGAGTGCAAGAGCTAGATTCTGTAGCTGTGTCTGACAGACATCAGTCTAATCTCAAAATCTATACATGACTTTTTCTGTGTCCTGTCAGTGGAACTCATGTCAGAAAGGAAGTTGTCACTTTGCACTTGCAAAAATGATGGAAGCAGGTGTAACTTTTAATTACATTTAGGCCCCAAAGCTCATGGTCTGAACTCTGAAGCTTGGGTTTCTGTCATTGGTTGACCTCAACTATGACTTCTAGTAAAATGTCAGGTTAATCATCTATAATGCTCATTAATATGAATGGAGATCCCTCGGAAGTCAACATAAGCTATTATTCAGCCAGCATAACAGAATGTTTTTATCTCTTGTTTTCCACATGTATGAGATGAAATATGCTTAAAAGTTGAATTGGCAATTGATGAGCTGAATTACATTGCATTACAATCCTGATACAGTCCTGATTTATTCGGAAAAGTGGACTTGTATTGAGGATGCAGCAGTAGTAATTTACAAGGCTTTTATCAACATTGTTTTGTTACTTTAAAAGCAGAAGTACAGTAAATTCTATTAAAATGATCCTATCATTTGCAAAACAAACTTTCATTGATTTTTTACTAATTAACTCCAAATCCAAACTGCTATGAAAACATTAGACAATTTATTGAAACTCAGCTGCAAAATTGACTTGACTTCATGACATGAACTTATTATTATTATTTTTTTGAATATCCTTTTTCAATGTGCCTAATAATTTCAGCCTGATATGAGCAGTCCGTGTTGCACTTTTCAGCATGGGTTATTTTCTGATCCTGTCACAGTGTAATGCAGGCTTTTCAAAGATATTGAAAATTTGATATTGATATTGAAGGTTGAAAAATGGAATAGGTAAATGGACATAAAAAGCTATATTATGACTGATTTTGGTTCAAAAACCTTTACTAATAATTTAAAGTGGACCTTGGAATATGAAAAAAATGCATGAAATAACCTCTTTAATATACTGTATGGAATGTTGTTTTTATTTGCACCCAGTATACATTAGCAACCAGGACATAGTTACCGCAGTAGGGAAATTATAACAGATAAGAGAAGCCAGATCCAGTCTGAGTGTTCTTCACAGTTATTTCCTGTGCTCAGAATGTCACATAGTGCTCGTGGCTCCAGGCTACATATTTCACAACCCACAATTGCTGTTTTTTGCTGGTAGGCAGTCACTACTCTTATATACAGAGCAATTGTGACGTCGGCAGTATTTGCAGTGGGTCAGTGTGCTTGCACTGCTGCGTTTGGAGGAAAGTGTGAGATTTGTGCTGACACCACTTGCCCAGAAAATATTTTCAGGATGATTAATGTTTAATTGTACTGTCAGAGAGATGGCATTGCTAACAAAACCTCATTCTGTTGGTTTATGAAACTTTAATGAAACTGTTATGTGCAACATTTTTAAAGCATACTGGAGGCCATTAGGTTCAATGTCAGTTCAAACATTTTATCATCAGTGGCATTACACTTCAATGCCATGTTATTTAGCTGACTGATTTTACACGAATAGAATATCACGCAACTCTAAAATCTGCTGTATTTATGTATAGTCTAAGATGTTTCTCAGCTGAGGCTTGCGAAATGTTTTGTATTTATCGCTAACTTTGATTTTCTGTAAATTAAAGAAGAAATTTGGTTTTATTTTAGATTTCATTTAATTCAGTTTTGTTATTTTTTTTATTTGTGATGGCTAAATGGTTGCATTTTGGCAACCGCATACATGCATGCATGCGTAAATAAATAATCTAACCTGAAAAGCTAGTTTTAAACATCAAATATAGCCAAAACATGATGTTTAAAACTAGCTTTTCATGCTATGTTATTTATTTGTCTGTTTATGCTAAATAGTATTTGATAAATAAATTAAAGGGATGCCATATTGTACTGTATCCATCATATGGCTTGTATGAATGTGGCAACTTAACACGTCACAGCATGACATAATGAGCTGTTTTTAATTGCAGTATATTAATTAATCTACATTTGTGAATGTGTACTAGATACATGATGAGATTTATATTCATGACTATTATAACTAATACACAGTGTTCCCTTCTGTCGTCTTTCCTGTTGTTTGTTCAAAATGCCTACATAAGTGCTTTGACATCCATATCCCGAAATAACCTTCTCTGCCCAAGAGTATAATTGGCTGTCTAATAAGCCATTCATTGCTTGCAAGAGTGAGTCGTTAACAAAGCAAATGGCCTATTATCACCTTTGAATGATTTTGAATATGTTAACCACAGAGGCTAAGCCTCACATTATGGTCAAGAGTTCACAAGTAATCAATGGCATATGATTGGTCAGCGTTTCCATATAGTCAAAATGAAGAATTGGAGTGAAAGTTCAGTTCTTCTTATTACTGTTCTCTTATGTTGTATTCGTCTGGCAGGTTGAATTGTTCCATAGCATTCGAGAGAAATATTTAGCTCACACCTACAGATATGAATGGTTTCTTTGATGTTACCCATTATCAATCAGCTATTAGATCATTACACAACCTGCAAATTGAAAATTGGCCAACTGTGGTGCGTCTTTGATGTTTTATCATATTGATGGTATTTGAAGCCGTGTATCTTAGGCGTGAGATTGAACAGTCATCTGTTTGTGTTGTACAGGTACATGGCCATCATCCATCCCCTGAAACCACGACTCTCAGCCACAGCCACTAAGGTGATTATTGTGTGTATTTGGGTGCTGGCTGTGGTTTTGGCCTTTCCTCTGTGTTTCTTTTCAACCATCAAAAAATTACCCAAGCGGACCCTCTGCTACGTTGCCTGGCCGAGACCTTCGGAGGACCCTTTCATGTGAGAGCTCTTTAAATATGCATGCACAATTTTCTTCCTTTCCTCACAGTTTATTTGTAAAGCACTTTGAGGTACAATCTTGTATGAAATGTGTTTTATTAAATAATAATAATAATAATATCAACAACAACAACAGCAGCTACAACTACTACAATAATAATTGTTTTATTAACAACAACAACAATAATCCTAACACTAATAATTACAAAAATAGATTATCACTACTATTACTACTACTAATTATAATAATATTTACGATAATTATTACATCAACAACAAGAAGTGTTGGTAACACTATATTTTAGGGTCTCTTAACTAGATGCTTATTAGCATGCATATTAATAGAACATTAGACAGTTATTAGTAGTAATTAAGCACATATTAATGCCTTATTCTACATGACCTTATTCTACATCCCTAACCCTACCCAATACCTAAACTTAACAACTACACTAACTATTAATAAGCAGCAAATTAGGAATTTATTGAGGGAAAAGTCATAGTTAATATTGAATAAATGTTCCCTATTCTAAAGTGTTACCATTTTTTTTAGTAATGTTATTTTTAACAACAACATTAATATATATATATTTAGCATAGCTAGTATATGGAAATAATGTCAGTGTCAACAGAGTTTCAGCATTCACAAGTGTTTTGATTGCAGTCCAGACTATGTATGAGAATGCATTATCTAGTTACTTTAGCAGAACTGTGAGGTTTGATGCAAGACTGAAAATGTAAGGTTTGTCTTTGAATTGTATTAGAATTTGTCTTAGAATTGTTTGTGTTAGAATTATATAGGCACTATTACTCTCTCTCTCTGGTAACAGGTATCATATCATAGTGGCATTGCTGGTGTACGTTCTGCCGCTGGTGGTCATGGGAATTACCTACACTATTGTGGGGTTGACGCTTTGGGGAGGAGAGATTCCTGGAGTCTCATCAGACAACTATCAGGGCCAACTGCGAGCCAAAAGGAAGGTAAGCAGTTCACGTTCTTGAGGGGCTCTTAGATTGACTCTTATAACACATCGTCTCATCAGAGCCTTTGAGCTGGAACAGAAGTACAAATGCAGAAAATTAAAAGAGAATGGAGAGATGTTATAATACAAATCTGTAAGACCAGGTGGTTCAAGATTTGAGCAGTGAAATTTAAGTGGTCATTAGGTTCCTGGATGTAGAGCTCAGATGTGTAGTGATCTTGTGTTCAACTGATGGAATGACTGGAACACACAGAAACATCAGAGCAAACACACCGCACACTCACATTTAATGGGTCATTACATGTGGGATCAATAAGATATTAGAGAAGGAAGTTCTCTAAAGAAAATGGAAAGGGCTGGATAGGCCGACAGGTCATTTAGATCACGTATTGGAGGAAGTCAATGAAAGAGAAAGATAGATAAAGAGATGCAGACAGTGATAAACCCAGGTAGAGCTGTCTTTTAGTTGGTTTTGATTTTTTTTGTACACAAATACTGCTAGCCATGGTGAAGGAAAAATGGGCTAGATATTTGTCAAACTAATTAAATGTTAATATTTGCTCCTGCTATGGAGATTATAGCAGCAACTGGCAGCCAGTGAGCTGAATCTGGCCTGTCAGTCATTTTTATGAAGAACTCCCACTGATTTTGATGAAATCACAAAACTCAGTGAGTTCAACATTTATCGGTTGTCCTGTTAGCAGGCTTCAACCCATATCCAAACTGGAGTGCTTCATTTTTAAATGTTTAATCTTTTTTTTGTCCATAAACCACGTATTCTACTTTACTGAATATGAACTTGGTCAACATGAGTTTAATTGCACTTATTTGATCAAGTTTATTTCAATCAGTTATTTTTTTTATTAGGGCTTTCAATTAATTAAAAAAGTAATCTAATTACAGTAATTACGTGATATACTGAAAAAAATGATCACATTATTTACAATATGTTTTTAAATGCAAGAACAGCTCTGCTCAATCTGTGCCACCTGCTTTAGTTATGTGTCACATGTAGTACTGGTCAGGGGTCCTAATTAAATGTGTTTAATGATTTATGATTATTACACCAAATGAAGTAAATTAAAAAACTGACAGCTCTAGCATGATTATATAAATCTTCAGCCTTACAAGAGATGAGTCACAGCAGCTGATTCAGCTGCACGTCAGCCCATGTCAGTGATCCCATACACAAATGTAATATATATGAAATTTTCCATACATGAAATATATTGCCGTATGAAGTATAAATATGAAACCTATTAGAAATTGGCATGTATATCTAGCCCATTCTGTGTTGAATGGTATGTTCTGTGTATGTACATGTAAAACAGTTTTGGACATATTTGTCATGTACATATATATCCATCCTAAAACCCATCAAGTTGATATAAGTAAATATAAAAAATAGACATGTAAATGTCCAAATTTTTCTATTGTTTTAATAAAGATGCATATAAAAATGCATACGGTTGCTACACATACTGTAATACCAAACCATCATATAGATATTAACATGAAAATCTAGAACTTTTACTATAGGATTTTAATTTTTTCATGTTATTATATTCATCTTATGAATACTCATCTTATATCTTCTTATAGATAACATATGGCAGTATCACTGTCACATGTTACAATTGATATGGTGACATTAAAAAATGTATAAAAAGAACCTTCAAAGAAGAATGGACAGATATATGTGACCCTGGACCACAAAACTTAAGTCTTAAGTGGCTGGGGTATATTTGTAGCAATAGCCAAAAATACATTGTATGGGTCAAAATTATAAATTTTTCCTTTATGCCAAAAATCATTAGGATATTAAGTAAAGATCATGTTCCATGAAGATATTTTGTAAATTGCAAATATATCAAAACTTCATTTTTGATTAGTATTATGCATTGCTAAGAACTTAATTTGGATAACTTTAAAGGCGATTTTCTCAATATTTAGATTTTTTTGCACCCTCAGATTCCAGATTTTCAAATAGTTGTATCTCGGCATATTGTCCTATCCTAACAAATCTTATTTACTCAGCTTTCAGATGATGTATAAATCTCAATTTCGAAAAATTTATACTCAAGACTGGTTTTGTGGTCCAGGGTCACATACAGTATATGCTTTTAAACTTAAAGTGTTAATTGTGCATCTTATTTGTCTGTTGTGCTTGTTAATGAAAGTGATAACATTCAGGACCTGTAAAGGCAAACTTCTGCCAAAGGAAATAATTGAATTAAGGGAAAAGAAGTATATTTTACTTTTGACTTTGTCCATTTATGCTAAATGTTATTTTTAATTTTTAATGTAAAAATTTTAGATTTCAACTTAAATGTTTAGATCTCATAATTAGTCATTTAAATTGGAAAATCTTGCGCTTGAGGGAATTATATGAAATTCCTTTTCATAGGGGGATGAGGCATTTATTGACATGTTCTTAGCACTGAATGCAATAGATTCTTGATAACCTTGACACGGTAGTGGTCAGCTTGGGGCATTTGCACAAAAAAGCACTTAACAAATTAGTATGGTTGATTTATAGCACTCTCTGACTTAGCTAATGTTAAACCAATCAAGAAAAAGTAATCAAAAACTCCCAATCAGGGGGGAAAAAACACAAAAGCTTAGGTCTGCTTCCAATTCCTGTTCTTTCATAGTATGTACTGAAGTCAGTGAAAAACAAATAGATTGCTTTGTGGTTTCTTTTCTAGTAGACTAGTGACAAATGAATGTAGACTGATGTGGAAAGCGGCTCTGAGCGATTTTGGTTTTGTAAATTTGCTGTTGTTTTAGCGAGCATAGCTTTATTTGTTTTCTCTCCGATTTGCACCAGAATCAGATTTGGAGCGTGTGATTCCTTCTGTCTTGAGGTTGTGATTCTTCTATAAATACATTAGTGCCCGATGTAGTCTTCTGTGTATCATGGATGAGAATGCACCTGCAGGCACCTTTAAGTGTAGCCAGTGGAGAAATCAGTTAATTAGAGCCAGATGGTCCATTAAGTGGAAATGATGTGACATACTGTGAAAGAATGGATGAAATGCATTTGTCCATGTTTCAGCTTGTATATTTTGCTATATATGGAGGATTGGCTCTGCATACATGCGGGGTGAATCTGGTCTTGCAAGCCAAGCTTTGACGAGACTCTCTCAGTCCTGGAATACAGCCGTTCACTGGTTCAATAGGCATTTTCTATATTCTATATTCCAATCAATAGCATTCAGAGCTCAGTCTGCCAGTTATACGTTTCATTAACGGCTGCTGCGATTGTGCTGGCTTTCTATTTCGATCAGCGCTACATCTTGCTTGCTCCCTACGGCTGTCCCTCATCATGTATCTTCCTTCCATTAGTAGCTGGCATGCCGAATATGTGTGTTTGGAGCCGGTTAGCTCTTGCACGTTCCACATGACCCCACTCTATGTGACGTGTAACGGTGATTATGGAACTCAGAAGCATGAACATCTATTTCAGCTTTTAGAAGACTCTCAATTAAGCCTGGGGACATTTTCATTTTCCTTGTCAGTTCAAATGTAAGATTGGAGAAGCTGGTGGCTGACCAATACTTATCTATTCGATGGCTTTGTGTAGCCATTGACAAACCAGAAAAAGCAATCAATTTTTTTTTTTAACATGAATGAATGGAGCACAAAATGGCATGGAGATGTTAAAAGAACATCAGCTTTATGTAATGTACTTTCAGATTAAAGTAGCCTGCGCCGTTCTTTGTAATCTAATTGTGGAAAACCTTCCTGGTAATATTTCCAATCATGCACTTCAGATAATCTTACTAATGTTCTATATGATGAAACAACACCTGTTTCTTGTCTCCATTATGAAATGTTTGCAGAAATACTGCCAAACATGGAAATTGAAGGTTTTCTGAAAGGTAATCAGCATTATTTCATATTGTAAAGGAGATTAAGACTTTCTCAAGACATGGGTTTCAGAAATAACTTCAGAGATTAAAGAAAGTGCTGCAATAGTGCTTTTTTGGTTGAGAATTTAACAAAATTGCAGAATGATTACAAGTACTACAGTGACTGCAAAATGATTTGATTTATTAGGAATATATGATACTTTGCAAATGTTGTCAACATTGGCCTAAACAGTAATATAGTATATTTATTTTCTGTCATGCATATTTAGTTCATATGCCAACCGCAGAGATTTTATTTTATTTATTTTACTAGTTTCTATTTAGTTTATTTTCTATTTTATTTTCATTTGTTTTGTCTTGTAAAATTAATTCTAAGATTCTTAAAGGGATAGTTTGCCCAAAAATGAAAATTATGTCATTACTTACCCTCATGTTGGTCCAAAGTCGTGAGACCTTCATTCATCTTCAGAACACAATTAAGATGAAAATCCATTGATGAAATCTGAGATATTTCTGACCCTGCATAGACAGCAATGCAACTACCACAGTCAAGTCCCAGAAAGGTAGTAAGGACATTGTTAAAATAGTCCATGTGACATCAGTGGTTCAACCGTAATTTTATGAAGCTACGTCATGGAACTCTCAAGAATGCACAATAAATTATTGAATAAAGTCGTTATTTTATTCTTTATTCTTTGTGCACAAAAAGGGTTCTCATAGCTTTATAACATTATGGTTGAACCACTGATGTCACATGGACTATTTTAACAATGTCCTTACTACCTTTCTGGGACTTGAATGTGTCAGTTGCATTAGCTGGGTTTCCATCACCCTGTTTTAATGCACATTTTGAAGTATCGCATGAGAAACGAGTGATGGAAACGCCAAATTTAGAATAAAAATCCCTTAATTCGCAAAAATGTTTTTACGCTCGCTTGAGGTGGTTTTTGACTTGTGCGAAAAAGGATTAATGCGAATAATGGGAGATGGAAACGCATTTTGAGAATAAATTCATCCAAGCGCATCAAAAAAGTCATGTGACTCTGCGCTATGAGACGGGATAACTTGACTAGCAGCGGACTGATCTCGTTCACAGCATCTGAAATGTTGTTTTGGTCGTTCTGAAATGCCTGAGCAAAGTCTGTCATCCAAGTATTTCTGTATAATTGTCTTAACGTTACACGACTGCATTCACAAACAGCAGCATTCACGAAAGCAATGACAGCTTTTATTGTGTTTCGTCTGCTTGCTCTGAGGCGCAAGTCATTTTTCATATGTGAAAATTATAATATTCAGTAGCTTATCCTAGTTTTCTATAGGCTATTTAGTGCCAGTTTACCAGGAAGTGACAATTTTGTCCTCTTTGACTCGTTGGATGGAAACAGTGCTTGTTTGCAAATGTTTTATGCGATATTGCAATTTTGCACATAAGTTAAATTCGCAACTTTGGATGGGAACCTGGCTATTGTTGTCAATGCAGGGTTAGAACGTACTCGGATTTCATCAAAAATATCTTAATTTGTGTTCCGAAGATAAATGAAGGTTTTATGGGTTTGGAACAACATAAGGCTGAGCAATTAATGACAGAATTTAAATTTATTGGTGAACTATCCCTTTAACCTTAACATCATCTGTCTTAATCCGGAGTGGGATGCATTGTTATTAAACATAAACTTTGTCATTAAAACTTCACATGTTATCATATAAACTGAAAGCTTTAGGCAGCTGCACTTGACTTCGCTTGTAGGATTTAGGCATCATGGGTCGAAAGCCTCACGGTTCATCTGCCGTCAGGATTACCAAGGCAGTGCATACTTTGGATTGCAAGAATCAGTTATTAACTCTAATCTAAGCCTGAGGAAAGTGATCCTGCGAGTTTTGCTCTGATGATTATGGATTAGGAGGCTCTGTTGATGAGCCAGACTCTGATCATGTCACAATGCCTGCCCTCACTTAGTTCTCAAGACACGTTTTTCTCTGATTCTTTGGTAGGTGTTTGTTTGTGTTTCAGGGGTGGGTCAAAAATCCCTGTCACAATAAAAATGATAGAATGAAACATTCAGCTGTTGATCTTCTACCATGAGAACTGCATTTTTTTTATATCACCGTTTTTATATATCACCTTCTAGCTTACAAATTGACCATAGTGTGTTAACTGCAATCATAAAAGCACACTTGTGAAGTTTTGCTTATCTCATCCAAAACAGAGAGCTAAGTGCCTGAGCCACAATACTATCACAATCCATTTCCATCCATATTAGTTTTGTGGCTCCTCCACTGGAAATCAGAACAAAAGCTCCTTCTGGAACATAATTGTAACCATTTGCACATAATGAAAAGCACCAACTCATTAACTAAAATTGATGATTTAAATAATATCCATCCTTTTAAACTGTCTCCTATATATATTTCAATAAATATTTATCTATTTATTCTCTCTTTACCTGATACTGAAAGATATTTTTTTTGCAAATGTAACATTTAATAATAGCTGGTTATTTATATGTGTGGAGGCAAATAAAATTTCTTCTTCCTTGTAGCCTTTTTCCGGAAAACCAATTATTGAATTTAATTTGACGTTGAGTCATTTGAATATCCAATCTGATTAGACAGTTTACTAATCAGAGGAGCCTTTATGCTGTTGCTGTCAATAAAACTCCCCTGTGTTAGTACATATGAAAAAATTATATGTTTTTACATTCATCTGAGAAATGAACATTAGTAAGTAAATGAATTAAAACAACAGTTTATTTCTGCTGTAACCTTGACTTTGAATATAAGATATGTTGCAGTCTACTGGCCGGTAGCAGCAAACAGCACATCACTGGTGCAAAGTGAGACACTGAAGCCAGATGCACGACTATTGTGCACAATCAGCCCCTGACAGATTGTGATCCATTTTCTCCACAGGAGCTAGGCGTCATTTTCTCTAAATAACTATTCAAAATGATCACAGCACTGTTTTCTGGAAGGACTATATCAATGCACCGTAATGGCCAGTGTCACAGACTTTCTGTCATCCATCCTCTCATTCCAGCCGGATTTGTTTTGCAAGTCTATGTGTGAAGGTACTGAATGTAGTGTCTCTTCTTCTTTTTGAATATGTGACTCCATAAGATGCTTTTAGGATGCAGCTATGTTAGTATTTAGTTTCTTTTGACTAAACTGGGTTTGTATACTCAATAAGCCAAACAATAAGCAAAAGAGAATAAGACTGAAAATCCCGACAAACTAAATTTGTTTTATTACATATAACGTGATTTCATTGAGCCTTACATTTTTCTTTTATAAAGGTTTCAGTTGCAGTTAAGATATTAATTTGTAGAATAGAACAGCATACAGCCGTGTCCCATACAGTACAATGTAGCAGAACGGAAAAATGTGTGATATTTATTCACCAAAATCTCATTGTGTTTCACAAAAGCAAGAAAATAAAGTGGGGCTGGAAGGACATGGGCGTAAGTAAATAATGACTATTTTTATTCTTGGCTGAAATATTCCTTTAAATACAGGTTGCACAGCAACACAATCTGTGGTGTTAAACAGAGTGACATTATCCTGGTTTTATATACAGTTTGTGACTATAACTTGTGAGGTTAACCCTTGTGCACCCTTATGGACAATTTTGTCCATTTTATTTATTTTTATTTTTTTTATAATTTTGCCTGTGTTAATGCTAACTGCATAAATTTGGGCTCAGGTGTGTATTTTTATTGGAATTTAATATTCCACCCTCATTTCCTTTAATATATCTATTTTACACTAGGTACAAAAAAGTGAAACACTATTTTTAATCGCAGTGCCGTTTAACTGTAAAATTAGGCAATTTTTGTTTATAGGCTTTCATTCTGTTGGCAAGGCTTGACAATTAAATTTTTTACTATTTTTTACCAGATGGTGTCATTTTTTCAGGTTTGGTCTATAAAGGGTCTATAAAGCTCGCTTTATTCCTGTTTTCTGCTTCTGCATATTATAGAGCCAAATGGATAAATAATGCAGCTATAATTGTGTGGGTGTGTTGGTATAGATGTCAGAGTGTGGTTTGTATGTGTGTCATAAACAAATTGTGTGTGTGCTTGTAATATTTGAGAAAGAAAAACTCTACTGTAAATCACAAATCCAAGCACTGTGTGCACCAGCGGAGTTTTGCTGGCATCTAATGGGGAACATTTGGTACTGCGCCCAAACAAAATCTTACTGAGAGCTCATTTTTTGAGATATCAACCTCAAATGTGGAACACAGCTTGTTTAGATTTATGGCTTTGATTTTCTAGCAGGTTTAGAGTTCAACATGTAACATAAAAATATTTTATATAAAATATTAATGTTCATAAAGCATTTTCATAAACTTAAACTTTTATCACTTTTTTTTGGTACTAGGTACACAAAATTGTTACTCTCAGCACCTTTTGGACAAAATGTCCCCACTGAAACCCATTAAAGCCGCTATTTTTAATCGCAGTGCAGTTTAACTGTAAAATGTTGCAATTTTTGTTAATAGGCTTTCATTCTGTTGGCAAGGCTTCAAAATAAATTTTTTTACCAGATGTTGCCATTTTTTCAGGTTTGGTCTATAAAGGGTCTATAAAGCAAATACTTGCTTTATTCCTGTTTTCTGCTTCTGCATATTATAGAGCCAGTTGGATAAATAATGCAGCTATATTTGTGTGGGTGTGTTGGTATGGATGTCAGAGTGTGGTTTGTATGAAATGTGGAGTTATCTGATTTTGCCAAAAAATGACTGTTGGAGTTATCAGCTTTTGCTATAAAACATTTAATATGTAAAAAACACTTTCAATAAACTTTAATTTTGTAAATTACCTGTATTCAAGTTATTATTACTTAATCAAAACAACCCAACTGCAGTTTGATTGATATTCCTTGGAATGCACATAAAAAATTGATTTCTGAAAATAAATAAAAATTGAGTTATCGGTTTTTGCAAATGAACTCTTCAGATATTTAAGTATTATCAATGGATATCTCTTCCTAACTCCTGATTCTATGTATCAGAGGAAGTAATGTTACTGATGATTGCATTGCAAATGGCGACGTGGATTCAGTTCACATGGTTCTGTTTAAGAATACCATGATCCCTCTGTCAAGCAATCTTTGGCTGAATCAATACTGATTAGGATGAGGGTGAGTGTGTCTGCTGAAGTCTAGAATAAGTTTATTTGCCTTACTTACAGTCTGAGGTGAATGAACACCCTGCTGTCCAGTTTGTCAGCTTGTTAAAGTATGCAGTTCAGTTCCTCAGCATGCAGTGATGTTTATTATTGTGTGTTACTATGAGTTACGTGCATTATGTATTAATTTAGGCTGCTGATGTGAAATATAGGCTAGTATGTGGATATCATAGATATAACATAGACTCCCCAGTTGATTGAATATGTTAAGAATTGCAAAAATTTTGCCAACAAGTTTTCTGAGCATTTCCGTAACAGAAATCTAAACACTGGATTGAGCCAGGTAAAAAAAAAAAAAAAAAAAGTTTCATTGTGTTGACATATTAGAGTTAAAGGTTTGTACAAAGGGGAATTTAGATACCTCGTTGTATCACTCCATAAATCGGACAATATTGTCAACAGCGAGAAAAAAAAATATGATTTTCACTATTTTTTTAGGAATGAAATGAAGAAACTTCTCTGTAAAAACCTTCAGAAATTGTATAAAGTAAAAGTCTGTAAAAAATAAAAATGTATGTAAGTGGAGATTTGTGGTGTATGTAAGTGGAGAAAAAAATAATTTTGAGAAAGTGGCCTTTAAAAATATGTATTGTAATTGAAGTCTACAGGTGCAAATAGAAAAAGTGCAATCTTAAAAGTGTATTTTGGATGTTTACTTTCTACTAGTCTGAAACAATTTATGAAAAGCCACATAGCCCAAAATCTCAGAATTGACCATTGCATGAAAAATAGCTTTTGCCTGTATCACCTTAAATATTTTTTCTTTCTTTCTTTCTTTTTTTTTTTTTTATTAAGAATAATGTGTATATGTAATGTTAAGGACAGAGAGAGGCAGTGTGGCATTGTGTCTTTTTAAGTTCATCTCCTGTTTGTCTGTCTCAACACAGTCTTGCATAGTAATCTCGATCTCTGCTACCTCATGCTGCAGAGAGCAACCATCTTGGATGCTCACCCATCACGGAACGCTAATCCGGATAGATTCTGTCTCTGTTTTAAGAAATGCCACCCCACAAAGGTTTCACTCTAATTCATGTTGTTTTGGATATAAATGGATTTCAATTGTAAATTGATGTAAATTACTTGCAGTATAGGGTAGATCACTGTACACAGAATAAAGAGTTTCTTCTTCACCACTGACAATCAGTATAATGCATTTGCAAGTTTAGTTTTCTACAATGAATTATAGGTAAATATCCTCCTCCCTCCAGCACTCTTTTGGTTTTCTGTCTTACAAACTGTCCTTTTACTATTTCGGTGTGTGAAACCGCTGTAGATTTTTCAGTGTATGGTTGAATTGTCATCGCAAATAATTTGCAGCGTTTTTGCAAACCCGTTTGACCCATAAGAGTGATTAATTTGTGAATCGGGCATCTCTAGTTCTGATACAGTTGATAGAAAACGCACAACTTGATATATTATATGGGAAAATTATTCTCAGATTGCTATATGGTAATCTTCATTGACTGAATCTGTAATATTTCATTCTTGCAAACATTTTACTTAAAACTGTATGCATTGTTCGGGCAACCCTGTGTCTATGGCAATATTTTGGCAAAATTATATAATGTTACATCTTTCACGTTTCACAACACTTTCAAATCAAAATATCCAGTTTTGCTAAAAGCATGTTTAATTTTAACCTAAAACAGATCAACTAACTACAACAAAGTTTTATTATCTGGTGAATGATGTTAAAAGATTAATGAAAATAACACACCACCAATACTTAATGCTATTATCCTAGCAGTAGTGTTAAACAACAACAAAAAAGTAAAAACATTCAGTCCTGCAACTGTGGCATTTAGCTCTTTTATCATGACTTGTGTTTAACAGGACTTGAACCTGAGAGCTCTGCAATGCAAGTGCAATTCTGTACTAGGTGAGCTACTGAGCAAGCTTACTACATCAGAAAAGCCATACATATGAACCTGGCATGTGGCATTGTCATTTGCATCACATGACACTATGGCAAAAGGTACACTATGGCAAAAGGTAATTTAACACTGGTGACAAGAATTATGAAATTTCTATGATATAAAAAAATTTGGTATCATTAAGATTTTATTTAAAGCGAAAATAACTATATTGTGGTGTATATCTTTAAAATTACTCATATCGTAATATACGATTTTGGTCATATTGCCCACCCCTAACCCCAAGGAAATAAGTCTACATTACAGTAATCGCTAATATGACACTATAATTGTAAGTTGTGTGAAAATGAATAAAAGTTGGTGTTTTACTGCCTTTAGTGTTCATTTCAGCTGGAAATTGCATTGAGATGCACATATGTTTTTCAGAATTTGCCAAAATTAGGTTGGAGGCATGTTTTCTAGTGGGCCCAGGTTGTGTTTGGGGGTAGTTTCCCAGATTTGTTGTGTTTGGTGGTCCACGGTTTCTTGTGTGTGTGTATTTGTGTGTGTGCATGGGTGTGTGTTGAAGAGGACTGGCACATAAAAAGTTTATAGTCGACCATTGTGACTCAATCCGAATGACTAGTAAACCTAAAAGTAAACCTAAAATGATGAATTTAGGAAATTTTAGACACTGAGACTATTTTAAAGCTATATTCTTTTTTTCTTGAGTGCCACTTCTTTGTTGTCTCTCTGCACTGTCTCTCTTTTGATCTATATCAGTGTATTGATCAGTACATTATGTCAGCTGGTTGCCAATTCTTCATTCTACAATCTTAAGAATTATCTCCAATCTCTATTTGCCACAGCTGTCCAGTTCTTATTCAAGCGCCAATCACCAAAAAGATTTCTATTTCAGTGCGAGTGCCCTTGTCCTTTCTCTATCTCTAAAGTGAAGAGGTAGGGCGAGATGCCCTGGTTTGGCAACAAATGCAGTGCGCTTCCTTCAGCTCATTGGCTTGAAGGTGAGCGTGAGTGGCAAACATATAAGCACTCCTTTTTACCCCAGGAAACCTTCTCACTTCCACCTCCTGCTGAAACAGATTGGCACTATGTCTGTTTGCGTCTTTGAAATGTAGGTAATATTCTTATGGCATCTCTAGGAAAAACAGAGATAGGGTGGAATACTGATGAAAAATCATAATAGGAGTTCTTTGAAGAATCAGAATTCCAGAATTGTATATGTATATTATGTGTCATACACATAATATTTCTGAATATATTTATGGCATAATTTATGTTTAAAATCTGTGAAACATGCTTGTGTAGTCCTCTGATCTATCCTTTGATTTATGTTTCACTGTTATTCATTTATGAAAGACTGGCATCCTATTTTCTGTGCTCACTATTAGAGTTGGCTGACAAACACACACACACACACACACACACACCCACACACACACGTCTGATTTGCTATCCTTGTAGGGACTCTCCATGTACTGTATATACATGCATACATACACACGCACACAATATGTAGGTATATATATATAAATATATATATATATATATACACACACACACACACACACACACACGCCTTTTGATTCTACATATGTACAGTATTACTCTGAAAAAAAGATCAATTTCAATTAAATATATATATTGATTGAAATATGCTGTTGCTCTATGAGCGTCCTGTGTTCGAATCCCGACTCAAAAACCTTTCCCCATCCTCCTCCCCTCTCTCTCTCCTACTTCACATCTTGTCTCATCTGCACTGTTCTATATCAATAAAGGCAAAAAATGCCATAAAAAAACACACATATACTCATGAATTGCAAGATAATAACGCCTTCAGGGAAAACGCATTAACGTCATCACAATATTCATGATGTGGCTTAATTTCTGTAACAATATCATGAATATATTGTCATGACTAATAATTAAACCAGATTCTTTTTTAAGCAAAAAGGTTTAATTCATACATAGGCACTAACCAAATACTAAGTGCACATACAACTTCAATTATAAATGCAGCACACAACTCATCAGTTCTGTCTGTGTCTGTTTGTGCAGATTCCGTTGCAGTGTGATAATTGACTTTAAGACCAAGCCAAATATTGAGAGTGAAATATAATTATACATTATGCTGACTCCATTACTCACTACAGTTCAAGGTTTCTGTTTCAGTCTTTTGTCAGAAATTACATTACATTTTTAATAATCAAACCCTAATGAAATACCTGGTTCCTCATTACATGACCTTTTTAATATTAATATTTCAAGGGCAAAATGCAAGAATAGTAGTATTATATTCATTTGTTCATTAGTTTATTGATTCCTGAGGTGGGGCACTATAGTGATCTTGATATTGTAAGAGCTTCAGATTGCAAAACTCCACTCGCTGTCTCAGTGGGACAACATGAACATTGTAATTAAATTCATTAGTGGAGTGAAGCAGGCGGTTCCTCCAATCAGCCTTTATGATGTGGCTACAGAAACAATTCACCTCTTGAAGGATGGGAAATGGATTTGTTATGGCAGAAGCCCCTACAGGGGCAGAAGGACACTTGCTTGAAGAAAGAGCAGATATTTTGAGGTCCGACTGAAACTGACAGGATGGAGAATCGCTCAGTGGCTCTACACACAGCACGGTTTGACAAATGACAGCTGAACAGTAAAAGCATCAGAGAACTGCATGAGAAACAACAATTATTTTACATGAACTGCTGCAATTACAACTTAGTCCATATACAATTTTAAGGATTTTTTTTCCGCACACCACAGAGCGCTTATTCCATGAAGACCTCATGTGGTGTCCTTGCTCTGCTGGAAATGTGTTGCCTGGGGTTTTCTTTCTTGCTGCAGATGCATTGCTTGCCCAGAGTGCCTAAGCTTGATGGTGACATGACCAAGATTTTGGTACCCTGACAGTGTTTGGTGCTTTTGGGTGTGCTATATGCTGTGGGATTTGAATGACAAGCAATGTCTTAATGAATCAACATAGCCGTATAACTGTTTGTGATATAATTGCTTCTCCACTGTTCTCTTTGTTTTTGTATGCATGAAATTAGGTCAGTCACAATGTCAAAATGACGAGCTGCTCTTGTTTAGTATCATTAACTATTATAATAATATAATTAATACTATATACTATAATAATAATAATAATATTTCCTACTAACACACTACAGCAAAAGATAGAAATAACTGACTTAAAACCATTTTTTTAGCTGGTGAAAATACTAGTGTTCTAATAATTTTGGCCACCAGTCTGTATATTAGTGCTGTCAATTGAAGAATTACAATAATCATAATTAACCCCACCTACAAATAAAGTTTTTAAATATACTTTTATAATGCAATAATTTCACATTCAATCTTCAAATTAATGTAGAAACAAAATAAAGAAAGTATATTTTTAATAGGGCTATTTGTTTAGTGGCATCTTTTTTTTATGACTGAAGGCCATGTATCACTGATACCAATACTACTGATGTCTATAGGAAATTGTTCATATTTTTCCTAATATTAAACCATTGACTATTGCCATTCAACATCACAGTATAATTGATAGCTTTCAATTTATTAGACTTTAAAAAAATAACAACTTCTAATTTAAGTGATCTTAAATCAATCTTCACATAAACCATTATAATAAATGGCATATATTAACCAGTGCCCTTCAGCATGTAGGAAATATAGGCAACAGAAATTGAATACTAAATTCTATTTTAAATATAGATTAATTCTTAAAGCTACAGAAGTTATCCATTTCCTCTTTTTCTTTTGTTCTTTGATTAACAGACTGTAACACCAAACCAGCAGAGGGAGCCCTCACCCGAGTACTGACTGCATGCCGCTCCCTCTGCTTTCATTTCCTGTTTGGTGACTTTATAAGCTGGATACTGAGCACATGGCAGACTGCGAAGTATTGCCAGTTTACCTGCCTTACCGAGTGTGATCAATTGTTATTTCTCTGACTGATTACTACGACTTCTGATATCCTGGATTTGCCCCTTTGCTCTGTTTGCCTGATTGGACTGATGTTTGTGTTTGATCCCTCTGCCTGCCTCCTGACTCTCGTCTTCTGGATTGCCCCTGTATTGGTAAACTGATTCAACTGTTACTCTGGTTTTGACCCTTTGCCCGAATTAACGTTTCTGTCTACTGCTAATCCTTCTAATAAACTGGAAATGGATTATAGTTCTGCCTCAGCATCCTCCTTACGCAGACATTACAGAATCTGGGTTGTTTGACTGCTGTTGCTTTAAGATCTGCCGCTGCCGAGCGTGACACGGATCTGACACGCATGCTTGTAGTTTCATTTGCGCTTTGACCCTCTGGGGTCTGAGGTGATTTTGGGGCTCTTGAGATGTTTTGACATGCCCTGATATTTGTGCTTATTTCAGATACTTATACTATTGACCAACATGTATTTTTTTTGCATTCAGCACAAACTGTGCTACAATAATATGTAACCAAGATGGATGTACCTGTTTGCATTTTTTAGAAAAAAAATATTATGCGTACTTTAGTAAGTTATGGGGAAAAAAATGTAGTTGAAATAAAGCCATAAAACCCACACTAAATAGTCCCGAATAAGACTTTTGTGTAATGAGTCTTGTAGGCTAGAATATTTACTAAACAATTGTGAAAATCATTCTGCTTACTCATTCACAGAAAACAATATATTGATTTAAATTAAGACCTGTTTTGTGATTGAAAGCCTTTATGCGAGTGAGTGGCAATGGCCTTGAATATTAAGTGATTTTCACCTGAGAGACAAAGGGTCCATACTGTGACTTTGAGGCAGGTAAGAGAGAATGTGAGATTGAAAAAATGTTTTTTTTTTTTTTTTTTAATTGTATTTTATTTACAACACAGTATAATCAAAACATACATAATGAAGGTCAAAGACACCTTATTGTGAACCCTGATCTAACCACAGAGATGTGAACAGACTTTGAGTCATTCCTGCAAGTGAAACAAGGAAATCATACCTGATATTTACGTGTTATTTAAGTGTTTCTGCTTCTTTCCATGGATTCAAGGAGAAAAAAAAAAACAATCAGTAGTCAAGGATTTTGTTTACCATTGAATATTAGTGTAGTTGAACATCTGATGTTGGTACAGTGTTCTCGGAGGAAAACAGTTTGAAGAAAGTCATCAGGATTCATCTGTGGTTCAGGTACCTGATTCAATAAAATACAAACCATCAAAAACAAAAAAAAAAAGCATGTTAATATCAGGAGCATCTTATATATATATATATATATATATATATATATATATGTTTTATAGACTCACGCATGCTTTGTACTATCGTAAACAAAAAAGACATTTTTATATCTGAGAAACTAATTATTATTGTTTAGCCGCATGGTTTATATACACGTTGCTGCTGATTGGGCTGACATTTTTGACACACCCACCAAACAATAGAAAACCAGTTCATCAAACTCAAAATAAACAATCACTGTTATATCATGACATAAACGCAAAGTAAAACGTCTCGGGTTACAACTGTAACCCTTGTTCCCCGAGAAAGGGAACGAGACACTGCGTCGGTAACGACACTTTGGGGATCCCTCTCAGCGTAGCGCGTCTGAAGCATGAATGAAACTATTCCAATCCTGATTGGTGTGGCGTCATGACGTAACATGTGACAGCATACTCGGAAGATACAAAGGGACGCCGGCACACAACAGAGTCAGCTTTTGCGATGAAGCAAGCCGCTCCCAGGCATGGAGAGGTGTGGCAAAGAGACGCAGTGTCTCGTTCCCTTTCTCGGGGAACAAGGGTTACAGTCGTAACCCGAGATGTTCCCCCTTGAGGGAACTCACACTGCATCGCTAACGACACTTTGGGGAACGTATACCCACTATGCCACTCCGAAACATGCCTGTCCTAGTTTGAAGCTGAACCAGGCACAACTTAGGACGAGAGTACTCGTGCACCTGGCGTGGAGGGAAGGTCCAGGCTATAAAACCCGATGAAAGTATGCGGGGTGGACCACCCAGCTGCATCGCAGATCTCCTGGAACGGGACTCCTGAAAGGAGGGCCCTAGAGAATGCCATGCCTCTAGTAGAGTGGGCCCTCAAGGCCACAGGTGAAGGCAAACCGCGCACCTGATAAGCCAAGGTAATAACCTGAATAAGCCAATTACTAATCGTCTGCTTGGAAGCAGGAAGTCCGTTCTTGGGTGATCCAAAGCACACCAACAACTGTTCGGACCTCCTCCAATGAGAAGACTTCTGAATAAAGATATTCAAAGCTCTGACAGGGCAGAGAAGATGAAGCCTCTCTTCTTCCGCCGACACATGAGGCGGAGGATGAAAGGCCTGAAGAACCACCGGCCGTGCCACATTAGATGGCACCTTGGGCACATAGCCGGGCCTAGGGTGTAAAATGGCCTTAACTTCTCCAGGGGCAAACTCCAGGCAGGTTGGCGAGATGCCTGGAGATCCCCCACTCTCTTGAGCGAAGTAATCGCTAGGAGGAAAACCATCTTAAAGGTCAGGTTCTTTGCCGTAGCCGACTCGATAGGTTCGAAGGGGGCAAGTGACAGCCCTTCAAGGACCACAGCCAGATCTCAAGTTGGGACTCTGGAACGAGTTGCAGGCCTCATCCTCCATGCACCACGGAGGAAACGCACGACTAGCTGGTGCCTCCCCAGAGGCCCAACATCTAAAGGCGCGTGGAAAGCCGCAATGGCAGCCACGTACACCTTTAGTGTGGATCGGGTAAGACCAGCTGAGAAACGATCTTGGAGGAACTCCAGCACTAAAGCCACTGGGCAGTTAACTGGGTCCAACCCATGCTCTCTACATTTACATAGAAAACACATTCCACTTTAGGCCGTAAAGTCTCCTTGTGGAAGGAGCCCTAGAACTGAGTATGGTCTCGATCACTCCAACCGACAAGCCAGCCTCTAGGTACTGCGCCCCCTCAGGGGCCAGACCCACAGTTTCCACAGCTCTGGCTGAGGGTGAAAAATTGTGCCCCCTGCCTGAGACTCCTCAGAGGGATCTGCCACGGCTGGCCTGCCAGGAGTGACATGATGTCTGAGAACCATACCCGGGCCGGCCAGAACGGAGCTACCAGCAATAGACTGACCCGCTCTTTCCGGACCCTCTCCAGAACTCCCGGGAGCCACGTCTGTACCATGGCGTCCAATCCCAGTGGGGCTGGATGCCTGAGAGAAAACCACAGTGGACAGTGGGTTGTCTCTCGAGACGCAAACAAATCCACTTCCACTAGGCCGAACCTCTCGCATATCGACTTCACCACCTCGGGGTGAAGTCTCCATTCCCCGGCCTCAACCCCTGCCTCGACAGGACATCTGCTCCCCGATTCTGGTCCCCGGGGACACGTCAGTTTCCCCTTGGACCACAGGAGGATCTGGTGCGCCAATTTGCACAGAGGGCGCGACCTCAGACCCCCCTGATGGTTCAAATACAAGACCACTGACATATTGTCTGCTCGTATTAGGACATGGTGAACGCTGAGATCTGGGAGAAAGCTCCTCAGAACCTTGTAGACCGCTAGCATTTCCAGACAATTTATGTGTCATGAGAAATGCCGGGCCTGCCACAGAACTCTTGCAAAGCGGCCGTCCATGACCGCGCCCCAACCCGTAAGGGACGAGTCTGTCGAAAGGACTTTTCGGCGACATGACACTCACAATACTGGGCCTTGGGACAGAAACCAAGGTCTCTTCCATATGGACAGGGCACGAAGGCATCGGCGCGTGACCCTGATCATACGGAAGAGATTCCCTCTCGAGGAAAACCCCTTGGTTTTCAACCACCACTGTAGGGGTCTCATGTACAGAAGGCCAAAAGGTATTAAGTTGGACGCAGCTGCCATGAGCCCCAGCAGTCTTTGGAACTGCTTTACAGTGATAGCGTGGCCTAGCTTTATCCTGGAAACCTTTGCCAGGATGGACTCTATACGGGCGGGAGACAATTGTGGCCGCATCGTTATCGAGTCCCATACCACCCCCAGGAACGTGGTTCTCTTGGCGGGCGACAACACGCTCTTTTTCGTGTTGAGTCTCAACCCCAAGCTCCGAATGTGGCCAAGGATGACATCTCGATGCCAAACTGCCATCTCCTGAGACTGGTCGCTTCGCCCCCGAAAGCGAACCCCAGGAACTTCCTGTGAGCAGGAATGATGGAAACATGGAAGTATGCGTCCTTTAGATCTATCGTGACAAACCAGTCCTCGGATCTGATCTGATCTGACTCACGATGGTAGGAATAGTGAGCATCTTGAACCTGAATCTCCTGAGAGAACGATTCAAGTGCCGCAGATCTAAAATTGGACGCAACCCCCCATCCTTTTTTGGAACTATGAAGTACCGGCTGTAGAACCCGGACTCCCTGTCTGGCGGAGGAACATGTTCTATGGCCTCCTTCACCAACAGGGAGTGAACTTCCTGTTCCATCACCCGACCCTGCTCTGGGTGCACTACAGTCCAGACCACTCCATTGAGCTTCAGGGGGCAGTAACCGAACTGCAGTCTGTACCCCCTTTCTACTGTACGCAGGACCCATGGAGATATATTCGGAAGGCATTGCCATGCGCCGATATAATCTACTAAGGGAATCAGCCTCTCGAGGCTGACCTCGGGTGTTCTTTGAGTATCGTTTACGATCCCCTGAAGCCGAATACTGGCAGGAAAAGATCGAAAATGATTTTCTGTGTGCGGACACTGTCGCTGCCAGGCCGCAAGCCTTTGGGGCGGACACTGCAGCGTGCATTCGCCGGAAATTGATGTGGCCCGAAGCGTACTGGACGGCGGGATACCAACATCGATTTCCTGAGGGTTTCGAGGTGGAAACGACCTCGATCGCTCCACCCCGTAGGGGGCAACCATCAGAAGCCCTGCGAGAGCTAGGACCTCTTTCCCGAAGCCTTTCTCGCCTGAAGGACGGTCCTCAAATCGGCAGGCTTCGAGTGAGAGCGTCGCCTCTGTTGCCAAGATCCCTGAGGAGGGGCTCTTGAAGCGACACTCTCTTTTTGTACCTGCCGGTACGAGGAGCTTGATGACAGCTGGGGCCGCCCACTCAGAGCAGCCTTCTTAGATTTAGAGCGGCGAGGGAGGTACTGCTTAAAAGCTGCAGACTGCTTTTTCGCCTCCTGAAACCTGTCGACGACCATATTGACTGCATCGCCGAACAAGGCCCTGTCCTTCTCCTTTATCCCAGGTAAGTTTAGCCACAAATGTCTCTCTGTGGCAACCATAGCCGCCATGGAACGGCCGATGGCATGGGCCGTCTCTTTGGTAACAAGGAGAGACAAATCTGCAGCTTTACGCAGCTCCGCTAAATCACCCAGAGTTGGTCCCTCGCCCTCGTCTAAATCCTTTAAAGAATCAGCCTGGTATGCCTGCATCAGTGCCATTGTATGCAGGCATGCACCATTAAACACAGCCAGGCGGGAGCGCAGCACTCTGATCGGCATAGCTTCACATTCCGCACAGGCAGCTCCCTCGAGA
Source organism: Barbus barbus (assembly GCF_936440315.1). Classification (NCBI taxonomy): domain Eukaryota; kingdom Metazoa; phylum Chordata; class Actinopteri; order Cypriniformes; family Cyprinidae; genus Barbus; species Barbus barbus. The sequence goes on along the minus strand of NC_136735.1, from coordinate 12,402,836 downwards.
GCTGCCCGGGTGTGCTGAACTCCCAAACAATGAACACACAGCTGATGTGTGTCCCCACCCGTTAAAAACCTCGGGCAGGGATGCACACACCGCTTGAACTGTCCACTCGCCATGACAATATACTGCTTGTGACAAACAACACCAAATAAGACACACAATGATACAGAGCGCTTGCTGAAGAGCAAAAAGCTGACTCTGTTGTGTGCCGGCGTCCCTTTGCATTTTCCGAGTATACCGTCACATGTTACGTCATGACGCAACACCAATCAGGATTGGAATAGTTTCATTCATGCTTCAGACGCGCTACGCAGAGGGGGATCCCCAAAGTGTCGTTACCGATGCAGTGTGAGTTCCCTCGAGGGGGAACAATATACAATCTAAATGTCTATAGAACTTAAATTCTGTTCAGTTGTGATGTAGTTCAATTCAATTGAATTGTTGTGTGATGTAGTTCAGTTAAACTCAGTTCAATTGTGTGGTGTAGATGAGTTAATTTCAATAATAATAATAAATAAAAAAATAATAATAATAAAAAAAAAAAACTGTGGAAGAGAAAGAAAAAATGTTACCGGGGAAAAAAATTTAAATAGAAGAGAAAAGTTGATGCCCTGTTCAATCCGTGATCCGGTGACTTTACCGACAATCCAGCGCGTGTAGTCGAAATGAATATCAAAGCTGCAGTATGGGTTGGCTCGCCATCTAATCCCTCAGTATCGGGAGTCCTCTCCTTATTCGTCACAGAGGAGTTTTTTTTTGTGCTTAAAAAAACCCTGACCTACACAATAGATCATAAAGGAATCTTGTTATTCTATCAACATAAATTATAACAAGGAATGTTTACAAACACTGCAACCCGCAGCGTCAACGTTACATTGTTCAATAGACTCAACCGCCACTTTGTGCTCAAACAATAACATTTAACAATTCACACAGTCAATGCATCAAAACTCACCAAAACCGATGCCTTCTGGTCCGCGATCGGGTATGTATTGTCTTTGTTCTCTTTTGGTTTCAACTTTTTGATTATTTCACTCAACAATATCTTTAATCTTTCCGCTCTCTCTCTCTGCAGTTGCTCTCTGCCGTTACATTCTTCCATTGCTCTACGTTTGGTGTGCACGCGAGTGACTCTCTTAAAGGGGAAGCGTCGATACAATTCCTTTGGGTGTATTTTTATTCAAATTCCCTATAAACACAGCAACATAAAAAGGCCTGGATGTTTACGGGAGACAACAGTTGTGGATGATCAGAGAATCCTCCCCATGGTAAAGAAAAACCCTTTTACAACATCCAGCCAAGAGAAGAACACTCTCCAGGAGGTAGACTTGTCACTGTAAAAGTCTACAATCCAGAGAAGACTGCACAAGAGCAAATACAGAGGGGTCACCACAAAGTGCAAACAAGGCCAGATTAGACTTGGCCAAAAAACATCTAAAAAAGACAGACCGCTTCTGAAAAACATTCTTTGGCAGTTGAAATTAAGATTAACCTGTACCAAAATGACTGGAAGAAAAAAGTATGGAGACGGCTTAGAACAGCTCATGATCCAAATCATACAACATCATCTGTGAAACATGGTGGAGCAGTGTGGTGGCATGAGCATGGCTTCCAGTGGCACTGGGTTACTGGTGTTTAGTGATGATGTGACAGAAGACAGAAGCAGCCGGATGAATTCTGAAGTGTATAGGGATATATTCTCTGCCCAGATTCAGTCAAATAGAGCAAAGCTGATTAGACAGTGCTTCAGAGTACAAATGGAAATGACCCAAAGCACACTGCAAAAGCAAGCCAGGAGTTTTGGAAGTTAAAAAAAGTATTAAAAATAGTATTATTATAAATATTTTGCAATGGCCATGTCAGTCTCCTGATCTGAACCAATTGAGCATGCATGTCAGTTGCTGAAGACAAAACTAAAGGCAGAAAGACCCACAAACAAACAACAACTGAAGTCAGCTGCAGTAAATGCCTGGCAAAGCATCACAAAGGAGGAAACCCAGTCTCTGGTGATGTCCATGAGTTCCAGACTTAAGGCAGTCATTGCCTGCAAAGGATTCTCAACAAAATATTAAAAATGAACATTTTATTTATGATTATATTTATTTGTCCAATTACATTTGAGCCCATGAAAAATAGAGGAATGTGTACAAAAATGGTTGTAATTCCTAAGCATTTTATGTTATAATTTTGTACAACCCATTGAATTAAAGCTTAAAATCTGCACTACAATTTCATCTTGATTGTTTCATTTTAATTCTATGTTGGTGGCATACAGAGCCGAAATGATGAAAACTGTGTCAGTGTCCAAATGTATATGGACCTAATTGTATATACTTAATCTCACATTATTTAATATAACATATGGAAGCCACGTCTACTTATTGTTTTTTTTTTTACTATTTAGTATAACTTATGCAAGCCATAATTACTAATTCATAGTATTTTTTATTAATAGTATAATAAATTACTAGTATTTTCTATATTCATTGTGACATTGTGATATATATATATATAATCTCAAACATGTATTAGATGCACACCAGCTATAATGCATTATCATCATGTAATATTTCACTTTTGGCTTAATTTTCTTTTTCCAGGTGGTGAAAATGATGATCATCGTAGTGGTGACCTTTGCCATCTGCTGGCTGCCATACCATATATATTTCCTTGTTACGGGGTTGAACAAGCAGCTGGTTCGATGGAAGTTCATTCAGCAGATCTATTTGTCTGTCATGTGGCTTGCCATGAGCTCCACCATGTACAACCCCATTATTTACTGCTGCCTGAACAGCAGGTAAGACTCTACTTAAACCATGCCACAGAGATTTATAACACAAATGCATTTTGTCATAGCAACATGAGTTTTGTTCCCTCTGTTTATTGCATGAATAAGCCTTATCTTGCAGTAATGGACACACTTGAGATGTTTCTCTTTTTGTGATATACTACTCATAATTCAATGATTTAAATGAAAGTGTTATTAATAATCAGTTCAAGTGAAGGACAGGGACAGGAAACAGGTTTAAGCTGAGGCAGTGTAAATTTCCTTTTTTAGTAATAATCGTAACATATTGAGTTCTGAAAGCACAGAAAAATGGTCCAAATGTAGACCCAAGATTGGATCCACATGGTCCATAAATGATTTCCTATCAAATTAATTAACAAAATTGAAGGGGTCATGAACTGTCTTTGTTTATTTTTTTATTTTTTTTTTACTGTTCTCTGAGGTCCACTTATAATGTTATCAAGATTTTTACATAAAAAAAAATCATAATTTAGAAGTAATAGGCCATTTTCTGTCCTGTTTTTAAACGCTTCATCAGAACACTCTGTTTGAATAGGCATGGTGGATTGTAGACTCAGTAAACACCCACTGCTTTGATTGGCTAACAGTTGTGTATGTTTGACAGCCTACATCCTTCATAGATTGACACTGCTGTAATTTATGTTAAAAGCACATACATACATATCAAACGATCTGTTTAACAGACAAAGCAATAGTGATCACGTAATAAGAATAGTTACTCACGCTTCTGTGGTGCGACGACTCCAATATAGTTGGCACAGCATCGTCTTTTAGTTTCAGTCTTTCTGAAAATCCTGTGTCAAATTGTGCCTTGTTTGTAAACAAATCTGCGGTAAAATGAAGTGAACAAAGGACCAAGCAGAACCCTACATTTCAGTGGGCCCAGACTTATGGTAAGACTTTGGATCAATTTTCACATCATAGGCATCGGGGCTGTTTTAGGCTTCTCCTTATTTTTTATATTTTAGACATCCATCAATTATGGTGATGAAAAAATATGCAATGCTGGTGGAAACAACATGAGACTGATGCTGCTGCAACTCTCAAGAGCAGCTCGGACAGTGTTTAGTGTCCCTCCAGCAGCAGCGAGCGCGCCTTCAGCGTGATCTTCTGCATAGTTGAATCAATAAAAAAATTGTGTTTTCTGAGTCATTTTCGCGAAGATGAAGTTGACAATCCTGACTCAGCTTCTTCTCATTGGACGTGCCTTTAAAGAGAAAAGCATCTTTACAGATGACATAATGAAAGAGTTTTTATTTTCATTTTAAAGTAGTAATTCAAAGCTTTCTATAGATATAAAGTACCCTCCAAAAGTATTAGAACAGTAAAGACAAAATTGCTCTGTTGGCTGTGGAGTCAAGACATTTGCAAATGTTTAAAAGATGAATATGAGACAAAACTACAGAATGTAACATTTTATTATTAGTCGTTTCAACACTTACATGTTTTACCAAATAAAAACAGCACTTTTAGACTTCATCCCAATAATTGATGTGAGCATAAGTATTGGGACAGTTGAACATAAGGCAGATATAAAAGATTAAAAGCTATTATTTAGTTGCAGATCCCATGCGCACAGCAGTGAGTCTGTGACCCATAGACATCACCAGACTCTTGGTCTCATCCTTTGAAATACTTTTCCCAGCCTTTAATGCAGCCAATTCCAATTGTTGCTTATTTTGGGGAGTTTCTGCCTTTACTCTCCTCTTCATCTGGTGAAATTCATGTTCAATTGGATTTAAATCTGGAGATTGAAATAAATTCCTTGACTGAACTGGCAGGGTGTTTTGGGTCATTGTCCTGATGCAATATGAAGCACTTCCCAATGAATCTGGTGGCATTTTCTTGAATATTGGTAGGAAATATGGTTTTGTACCCTTCCAAATTCATTCTGCTACTGTCATCATAGATTAAGTCACCAGTAAAGTTGAGAGGGCCTGCTCCAGAGGCAGCCATGCATGCCCATGCCATGACACCACCTCCACCATGCTTTACAGACGAGGCTGTATGCTTGGGATCATTTGTTCACTTTTTTTTTCTCCACATTTTTGCTTTCCCATCCCTTTGCTAAAGGTTCATCTTTGTCTTATCGGCCCATAAACACAGTTCCAAAACTCTTCCGGCTCACCTTTGTGCTTTTTTGCAAACCCTAATCTTGCCTTTCTATTTTTGGTGCTGGTCAGAGGTTTGCATCTTGCCGTGTAGCATCTGTAATTCTGTGTCAAAGTCTCCTCCAGAGGACAGTAGATTGTCAGAGCATCACCCCAGCTTTCTGGAAGTTGTTGGTGATTTTACAGACACGTCTTTTAGGGTTCATTTTTACACCTTTTTTGATTTGACTGTCATCAACTACTGTTGTTTTCTCAGCCGATCAGGTCGTTGTTGGTTGCTGGTGTCGCTGGTGGTTTCCAAACTCTTGATTTCTCCATGCCCTTTATTGTTGCTATAGCTCTAATTGACTTTCTCTTTTCTTTTAGCATCCAAATTGCTTGCTTTTCTCTCAAAGTCAGCTCCCTCATCTTCCCCCTGGTTTGTGTGTGTCATCAACGAATGCAAGATTCAGAATACAGAAGTAATGGATATAACTGATATGACACATTCCCTGCTTTTAATATCTGAAGAATTAATGCAACAGGACACAGCTGATCACTTAGAAAGACCTGTGAGGCAACTGTCCCAATACTTATGCTCACATCAGATGAAACTCTAAAAGTGCTGAACTCCTTAGCTGGTAAAACACCTATGTGTTGAATCACCCAATAATAAAATGTGACATTCTGTAGTTTTGTCTCATATTGTCACGCAAGGGATGGAGAGACAGAGAAGGATAATGTAGCAAGAGCTTCTTTATTCAATAAACGGATGGAGACCTCAACAGGTAAGTGCCAAAACTCAAAACTTCAACGAAGCTCAATCAAACTGAGGAATGAAACTTTCTTATCTTTCCCTCAAAGAGAACTGACGGTAGGAAGACATCCACAGAGCCACAGGGATCCAGCCGGTAAGTGACAACACAAACGACGAGGTAGTAACCTCAAGACCAGACGCTAGAGGAGCGGGGTGAGTAGATCTTTATAGTGTGTGGGAACTGGAATCAGGTGTGGGTGATTAGAAATCGGGTGATTGCGAACGGGTGCAGGTGGATGGTGTAGCTGGTGAGTCCGTTACACATATTCATCTTTTAATCATATTTGTAAATGTCTTGGCTCCACAGCCAACAGAGCAATTTTGTCTTTACTGTTCTAATACTTTTGGAGGGCACGGTATTTATCATGTCTATGTTGTAAGTATTCGCTGAGTTTCGGTTCATCATTGTGAAGTGCTCCTGTTCAAGACAGCAGAAAGTGCATCCTGTTTGTTTTCTTTATTTTATAAAAGCACAACGTTTTGTTGATATTGTGAATGCACACAAATAAAAGTTGATCCTTTTCAGTTCCGAATGATATATTACTCTTACCTTTATGAGCAAAAATGACGGCATATTTTAAGTTGTTTCCATTTTTAGAAAAAAATGCAAGTGATCGCGCAGGCTCCGCCATGTCCTGAAAAGCACGCTTCAGCTTCCCCTCTCTGCACAAATGTTTGGATATACATCTAACAGCACATATTAAACCTTTAACCTAACATTGTGAGTTAAACCTTTAACTTAACATTGTGATATGCTTGAACTGTATAACTCTATAGATTTTATTTGAGGAAACTCGTGATGATTTGAGAAGGCTAAATTGTTCAAACATGGCTATGATCAACTCACTGTCTGCTGCTGGCCGCTTGGTTGTTACTTTAAAAAACAAAAATGTACATTTAATGAACAAAAAAATGCTCCAAATTTTTCAAAATTAATTTAATAAAAAAAACAAAATGAAATACAATCACTTTTCCATTACATACAAAAATGAACTATTTTAATAGTTGAAACAGTAGTATAAGCTGTTTTGGGAGAAGAGGGAAAAAAGTTGATCGGATGACCTATCGGACAAGAGCAGGGCTAGGGCCTGGGCCAGGCTAGGGCTTATATTTGAAGACCGTGCAGGGCTCTAGGACAAAGTTCTTACTGATGCAGTCTGACACTTCATTAAATATTCACCAAATAAAGTTATTGTTTGGTTTCTGCGTAGAACTGCGCTCGGGGCTAAACAGGCAGTGATGTAGAAGCAGAAGATCTTCTTCTTAAGCTTCTTCTGTGGAGGCAGTGTTTAGCCACGCTATTATATCATAGAGTGGCACATTCCACAACCTTTCGTTTTGGCAGATCGGCTTGAATACAAGCTGTCCTTGTTTTTATAACACAATGACATCTTATATGTCAAAAGATCAAAGGAATTTTGATTTCTCAGTTCATGACCCCTTTAACATAACACTTTTCCCACTTTTCCCTATCTTTATTTACTGATTTTAATGTTGTTTAAAACATGTATGCTGTTATTTTGGTCCTTTGGAACACTTGAACGTTCTTAAAAGTTTACCTTTCTTGTTCCAAAAGAAGGAAAGGAAGAAAGTTATAAAGGTGAGGGTGAATGAATAATGAAGAAAAGTTTTTGGGTGACTATTACAATGAAGCGTAAAAAATCTTTATTCTTCCTGTGTTTAGCCAACAGAAAATAAAGACATGCAGACGTGAATGTTATGACAACAGCACAGGGACTATTAGAAAGTGCTTTAGAATCAATGATTTTGTCCATGGTTTTAATTAAGGAATGTTCCTGGTTCAATACAAGTTAAGCTCTATCGACATCATCCTTGGTGTGTCGTCGATCACCACAGAAGAAAATTTCGATGATCTTTAGTTTGTTAAAAACTAGAAGTCATGTTTACAGCACACTTACAATGAAAGAAATGCTCTGATTAAAATGTTCTTTGTTAAAAAAAGTAAAAAACAAAACAAAACAAAACTAAAAACATTGTAAATGGAATTAGTATGATTTAATAATGTATTTGTTTATATCCATCTTACAAATCCAATCATAACCATTTAAAGCCAGTACACCTGATAACCAGAGAGGCTAGGTTTTTTTAGATAAATTATTTATAATTAATATTTTGGATTTATTGAAGATCAAATACATTAAGTTTTCACTTGGACATTTACAGTGAAATGCACATTTTTATTTTTTATTTCATGGCTATACAAAATCATTGGCATGAAATGGCTGTCTTAGGTTTGGTTAAAAGCTTACTGTACCTTACTGTGAGAGCTACATAGAAGTCTGTTACATGGCTCCCCATAAAATGTAGCTAATGACCTTTATACAGCTCTGCAGTTTTTTTTTTTTTTTTTGAGCACTCTACCAGTTGTAGCCTGGCAACCGTTGCTATCCACCATTAACTTGATCAGCCTGGGACAACTATAGCATTGACTTTATGTAAATGCACCACAGATGGAATACATGGCTAAAATGCAAGTCTGGATAATAAATAATCCACATCTAATTTCTTCAGGTCCCATTTGGCTTAATTCGAATTGACAGCAGTACCAGAGCATGACAATTCGTAACCATACGCTATTCAATAACCAGAAAATCATTATCAAAGAGTCGAATACAACAGAGAACAAAAACAAAAGAGCTGCTGTTTAGTGTACCTGGCAATTTTTTATTATTAAAAGTACATAGCATAGACTTTTTGTCCTGTGCAGTCACTTAGACTTGACTAATTGATTGTGTTTAATGGCTTTTGGCCATTTGCAAATATTTTTTTCTTTCCATTCTCATTTGCACCTCAGGGTAAAAAAATAAAAAAGGTAATTGTAAAATAAAGTTTTAAATAAGAAACACTGTGTTAAATTTGTAGTTGCAACATATATAAAAGGGAAAGATATAAAAGCATGCATAAAGGCCCTAGTAAAAATGCATTGAAATGCATTTTTTTGTTCATGCTAAGTATACTAAAAATACATTTACATATTCATGTACTTAATAAAACTACCCTGCAAGTGTGTTTAGTATGCTAAACCAGTATACATAAAGTCTGCTAAGGAAGTCTGCTAAATTGTAACAACTAATTTTGTACTTAATGCACTTTAATTGTGCAGAAGTAGTGCTGAGGTCCAACTAAAGATAAACTTAATGCAACCCGAATTCTGGAAATGTTGGGTCTTTTAATTTTTAATAAAATGAAAACTAATAGACTTTCAAATCACGAGCCAATATTTTATTCACAGTAGAACATAGAGAACATGTTTAAACTGAGACATTTTACACTTTTATCTATTAAATGAGCTCATTTCAAATTTGATGCCTGCTACAGGTCTTAAAAAAGTTGGTACGGTGGCAACAAAGGGCTGAAAAAGAAAGAGATTTTGAAAATATTCAGCTGGGAGAACATCAAGCAACTAACATCAGGTCTGTAACATGATTAGCTATAAAAGGGATGTCTTAGAGAGGCAGAGTCTCTCAGAAGTAAAGATGGGCAGAGGCTCTCCAATCTGTGAAAAAGTGCGTAAAAAGATTGTGGAATACTTTAAAAACAACGTCAAATTGCAAAGGCTTTCATCTACAGTGCATAACATCAGAGAAACTGGAGAAATCGTAAGGGACAAGGCCGAAGACCTTTGTTGCATGCCCATGGTCTTCGGGCCCTCAGACGACACTGCATCACTCATCGGCATGATTCTGTCATTGACATTACTAAATGGGCCCAGGAATACTTCCAGAAACCACTGTCGGTAAACACAATCCGCTGTGCCATCTGCAGATGCCAACTAAAGCTCTATCATGCAAAAAGGAAGCCATATGTGAACATGGTCCAGAAGCCCCGTTTTGTCCTGTCGGGCCAAGGCTCATTTAAAATGCATTGTTTCAAAGTGGAAAAGTGTTCTATGGTCAGACGAGTCCAAATTTTACATTCTTGTTGGAAACAACAGATGCTGGCTAAAGAGGAGGGAGACCTTCCAGCGTGTTATCAGCATTCAGTTCAAAAGCCAGCATCTCTGATGGTATGGGGGTGCATAAGTGCATATGGGATGGGCAACTTGCATGTTTTGGAAGGCACTATGAATGCTGAAAGGCATATAAAGGTTTTAGAGCAACATATGCTCCCCTCCAGACAACGTCTATTTCAGGGAAGGCCTTGTGTATTTCATCAGGACAATGCAAAACCACATACTGCAGCTATTACAACAGCATGGCTTCGTAGTAGAAGAGTCCGGGTGCTGAATTGGCCTGCCTGCAGTCCAGATCTTTCACCTATAGAGAACATTTGACCACAAGCTCTTCAGCAGCTGGAAACCTGTATCAGGCAAGAATGGGACCAAATTCCAACACCAAAACTCCAGAAACTCATAACCTCGATGCCCAGACATCTTCAAATTCTTTAGAAAAGAAAAGGAAATGCTACACCATGGTAAACATGCCCCCCTCCCAACTATTTTGAGACCTGTAGCAGGCAACAAATTTTAAATGAGCTCATTTTGTGCTTAAAATTGTAAAATTTCTGAGTTTAAACATTTGTTATGTTCTCTATGTTTTATTGTTAATAAAATATTGGATCATGTGATTTGAAAGTCTATTAATTTTAATTTTATTCAAATTTAAAAAAATGTCCCAATATTTCTGGAATCCGCAAGTATACTTTAGATACACTTTAAATATCTTGCATTTCAAGATTGATCTTTTTCAAATATCATACAATCCCCATCAATAGTGACATTAAAACACATTTAGGCTTAATATTAAGAAATGTGTATTGTGCACATGTAGTAATCCAAATGAAGTTTAATTATAATTTTTATACCAGTAACTCTCAAGCGATACTTAAATGTATTTTAAAAATATTACTTTTTTATAGCGTGTACAATTGATACTGCATTGTATATGTTCTTGTCTGTGCTCAGGTTTCGGGCCGGCTTTAAACGTGTCTTCCGCTGGTGCCCTTTTGTGCGGGTGTCAGACTATGACGAGCTTGAGCTTCGGGCCATGCAGCATAAAGTAGCGCGCCAGAGCAGCATGTACACACTCTCAAGAATAGAGACCACCGTCGTAGCTGTGTGTGACCCATCAGAGCCATCAGGTCACCCAGGCCGGAAGAGCCTTCACAGCCATCAGCACAATGGCTGCTGCAACCCCAACAAGAGCAAAGAAGTAACATATATGCCAAGCAACTTGAAGGAGGAATTCTGCTGAGATGGACTTTGATGTAAGATTCATACTTTCATACATAAGTATCAAGCACAGCCGAATTCAAAAGTAGACAGTTTATTTGTCATATCATTAATTGCAAATGCAAATATATAACACAAAAACAGCATCCTGATATAGTAATGTTTTGTGGAGCATGTCTGGTGCGCTTTGCCTAAAAAAAAATGTAGTCACCCCCAGCACTCATCACCACAAAGACCAATATTGTCCAACATCTGAGGAGCACTTTGTCCATAGCAAAAATTGTAGATAGCGGCTGCCCTTTGATGCCAATCAGGCCCTGTTCTCTTTCATCATGTGGTTAGCAAGGTTAGCATGCTACCTGAATGCCAAAGTTTTGATTTCTCCCAGGAGCTGAACACTCAATTCTTGTTAAAATCTCTCATGTTTGAAAAGGTTCAGACTGATCCTGAGCTGGTAAATGAGCAGGTGTGTTTCCAGCACACGAGCAGCTTGGCTGAATCGTGTAGGGAAATTTGTTAACTTCATATTCTCTCTTGTTTAATCTAAAACATTTAATGTAATTGATGAGATGGTAAACCAATTGTGCATCACCTTATCAGCATAGCAAAGATCAATTTTGTAATTTGACCTTGTTGCAGACAGAGGCGATGTTTGGAATAGCTTACTAGCATATTATTACTACTGCAGTATGTATGTGCAGTATGCAGATTTTCTGTTTGCATGGAATAACTGGATGACTTACTCATTTGGCAGAGAGCACTGCGTGGGATGCTGTATCCCAAAATGCAATTTGTATTACTTTTTATGACCTTTTCCAATGTGATGAAAGAACTGGCATTTTTCTTTGTTGTTACATTGTTTCATTGGTCTACTGATCAAATTTGTATTTGTTTCTACAATAACTAGGAGCTGTATGCTGAATTAAACATGCACAGAGCAAGGTCTTGTCAAAAGAATGTAGCATGATGCTGTTTGAAATGTTTGCATAATGTGTACTGTTGCACATGCCATTTTTAAAATATAATGCATACAATGTTGTGCATTAGATTTGGCCAAAATGCAGTACATGAAATATTATTACAGTTTAAAATAACTGATGTATATTTTAGAAAAGATTTATTCCTGTGATAGCAAAGTTGAATATTCAGCATCATTACTCCAGTCTTCAGTGTCACATGATCCTTCAGAAATCATTCTAAGATGCCGATTTGCTGCTCAAGAAACTATCATTATAAAAATTTAAAATGGTTGTGTTATTTAATATTTTCTATAAAACGTAATTTATTTCCCCCCAGGATTCTTTGATGGACGCTTCAAAAGAACAACATTTATTTGAAATAGAAGTCTGGTGTAACATTAGAAATTATTTTGATCGCTATAATGCATCCTTGATGAATTTGAATGAATAATGAATAAATAATTTATTGTCATTGTTATAAAACAACAAGATTACATTAGAGCCTCAGTCGACAGTGCAGTTAAAGTGCAAATTCATAGAATGTAAAAATTATAAGGTCCAACATGATCAGCAATAGCCCAGTATGTAAACAGACAATACGACATTGACAAGGAATAAGTGTATGAGGTGGGGAAACAGTAATAACCAGTAATAATGTGTATTGTTGTGTGTGCTGCAGCAATGCAAAGTCCAGTTCATAGTTAATGCCATTGTTGAAGAGTGGTACATAATGAATCCAAATTTAAGTGGGGGGAGAGGGGAACAGTGTACAATTTCTTAATAACCTAAACTTTTTTTGTATAGTGTACATAATATACTTCAGTTTTACATTTGAAAATAGTATGCAAGCTGGCACATAATTGAAATGCTTAAATAAAATTAATCAACTCTTAATCAAAACTAATACAATGTAAATGAATCAGCTAATGCCTAATATCAGCCGATTAATCAGTTCAACTGACTAGAACGAAATATGCGAGTGTATTTGATCCAGAATATAGCCAGTATGTAAGATGACTGTGGCTACATCTGCACTAATCTGGATGCATCTGAAAATGGTGTTTTCATTTCAAAGTGCTCTCCCTCAGCAGTTGTGTGTTTTAGATGTTTCTCATCCACACTGAAATGTGTTAGGATGATACCAAGGGACCACACATAAGTTCTCACTGTCTCACTATTCTTCTGCCACAATCTGTTTATTACCAAAATGTATCGCAATCAATCACCATTGGTTTAAAATCACAACTGCCCTCATGTTTTGCCACAGTATAGCAAGTGTGATACATTTTCTACCATCTTTGCAGAAATGGAATATGAAGATTGTACAAAGTAGCATATCTCTAACAACACTGTAAAAGTGAATAGCACATAATGGACACATACCAGTATAAACATAGATATCTTACCTCATTGTACCTCTGTGTTTTCAAATTTATCCTTTTGGGAGAGCATCTGCAAAAATATATGTTTTTGTCAGACAAAAATGGCATCTCAGTTTAGAAGGAAGGCCAAACAGAGAAAAAGACAGCTTCAAATGTAATCAGACTGGTGTAGACATAGTTTGTGTTTTTCTTGTGACGTATTTCTTCAAAGAAAAATAGGTGCTATTTTTGGTTTACCTGAATCAGGCAAACCACTGCGACTCAAGCTGGTGGGATTTTTCTGGTATGTTTGATTTCGCTGGCATTGCATCATTACTTTAAATGGAAGTCAGTTACCTTTTTGCAGCTGGCAACTATATTCTAGGTGCAATGCTGGTGTAACTACTTGCTTATCTGCCAACTCAGTGAGTGGCGCAGACTATAACTGGATGTTATAGTGTAAAATTATAGTGTAAAACGTCTTATCGACCACGGTCACATGGTTTCCACAGTAGATCAACACCTCATATTGTTTTCTAATCATTAATCTCCCCAACTTTGTTCGTTCTTCATTCTTCCCTTCTTATTTTTCATATTTCATTGCAACTCTGCCGGAAAGCTGGTGTTTTGTTTGTACTGTTGAATGAAGCTTCCAGCTGAGCAGCAGTGAGGGGTCTGTTTCTCAAACTAGAAACTGTGATGTATTTATCCTCGTTGTTGATCATTGGGCCGTTCACATTCTGTCCTAGTTAGATCTAGTTTGCTTTCTTCTTTAGAGACAGTAGTCATGGAACAGCCTTCATCTCATGAAAGAACAGACTATGATGTTTCTAGGACAAAAATATGCACAATTTCCACACCGATTTCTCAAGTACTACAGTGCATTAGAATGGTTTCTTAATTTATATAACAAAAGACTGGAGTAATGGGTGATAGAAATGAGGCTTTGCATGTATCAGAAGTACAAATTTGATATAGTAAATATAAATGTTAATAAAAGTATAAAAGTAAATATAGTTCTAATATATAAACAGTTATAATATTTTATTAATAATACTTATTATTATTGCTGTTGTCATGCCTCATTTGTTTTGTAATCTTGTCAAAAAAAGAAGAAAAAACAAACAAACCCAAATAAATCAGGTTGAAGATAAAAGGTTTTGCTTAAAATGAAGTGAGAATGAAAATACCTGGATGGACTCTTACCTTGTTCAGCCTAGGAGTGATGCAATTGCCCCATTTAAATTTCTCTCTTATCTTGTCCTTAGGTTGTTTTCCAGGGTTTGTACTTGACTCTCATGATATATTCCGTGTCTGTGCTCTTATTTTAAGATCTGTATTATGGAAATATCATCTGGAGGGCGCATATATTTAAACAGGTTAATAGTTTCCCCCAAAAAATGAAAATTCTGTCATTTACCCACCGTAATGTTCTTCCAAACCTGTATGGATTTCTTTTTGTTCTGTTGAACATGAAAGAATATATGTTAAAGAATGCTGCTTATAGTGACCATTGACTTCTATTGTATGGACAAAAAAAGAACATTTGCAGCAACATGACGTGAGTAAATGAACCCTAGGGTTGCTGTTTATTATTATAAATTTGCATAGATCACACTCCCAATGGAAATTTCTCCAGCTGAGTATATATTGTTTTCATCCGTTCTCTTCATTTTACCCATTTAGAAGCAATTATGAGGTAATTCATCACTAATAAACACAAAACAAGATCTATAGCTGGCTTAGCTATACGCATTGATTGGTTAAGCCTAAGGAGTGCTTGCCACAAACTTGACTCTTAAGTTGTTCCCTGGAAAACCTATCTGGAGGCCTTGGTATGCTCACCTTCACTGCACCACCAATTGCAAGTTTAATGGATATTTTCCAGGTGAGGAAAGCCACCTGTGGCCACTTAGATTAAATTGGTTTGTGCTCACTCTTTGTGCACGTGTGCACCCAAACATGTATGCATAAATACATGCATACAGAATATATTCATCATACTATAGTGAAAGAACAGACTATGATGTTTCTAGGACAAAAATATGCACAATTTCCACACCGATTTCTCAAGTACTACAGTGCATTAGAATGGTTTCTTAATTTATATAACAAAAGACTGGAGTAATGGGTGATAGAAATGAGGCTTTGCATGTATCAGAAGTACAAATTTGATATAGTAAATATAAATGTTAATAAAAGTATAAAAGTAAATATAGTTCTAATATATAAACAGTTATAATATTTTATTAATAATACTTATTATTATTGCTGTTGTCATGCCTCATTTGTTTTGTAATCTTGTCAAAAAAAGAAGAAAAAACAAACAAACCCAAATAAATCAGGTTGAAGATAAAAGGTTTTGCTTAAAATGAAGTGAGAATGAAAATACCTGGATGGACTCTTACCTTGTTCAGCCTAGGAGTGATGCAATTGCCCCATTTAAATTTCTCTCTTATCTTGTCCTTAGGTTGTTTTCCAGGGTTTGTACTTGACTCTCATGATATATTCCGTGTCTGTGCTCACCTTCACTCTCCCGTGAACTGCCAAAATACAGACAGCATGTTACATGTCCCACCAGAGACAGTAATATATTGGATCACTGTTACACAACAATAAAGGACGCATATCACTCGGTTCCACGAGCAGCTTTAGGACTCTCTGATCACTGTTTGGTTCATCTTATTCCATCCTACAGGCAGAAACTTAAGTCTGCGAAGCCTGTATTAAGATCTGTTAAAAGATGGACTAACGAAACAGAGCGGGATTTACAAGCCTGTTTCGACCTGACTGATTGGTCTGTTTTTGAAGCTGCAGCAAATGACCTGGACGAGCTCACAGAGACTGTAACATCATATATCAGTTTCTGTGAGGACATGTGCATTCCTACCAGGACTCATCTATTCTACAACAATGACAAACCATGGTTCACTGCCAAACTCAGACAGCTCCGTCAGGCCAAAGAAGATGCTCACAGAAAGGGGGATAAAGTCTTGTACAAACAGGCCAAATACACACTGGAAAAGGAGATCAGAGTGGCAAAGAGGAATTATTCTGACAAGCTCAGGAACAAATTCTCTTCCAGCGATCCGGCTTCAGTGTGGCTTGGATTAAAGGACATCACCAGCTACAAAACACCACCCCCCAGCACTCTGGAGAATCAACACCTGGCAGACGACTTAAACGAGTTCTTTTGTCGTTTTGAACGATCACCCCACACCCGCCCAGAACACCCCTCCACACAACCATTCACACCTCCAGCAACCCCTCTCTCCCCCACACCTACAATTCAAATCAGCGAAGACGATGTGTGCCAGGTCTTCAGGAAAAACAAAAGAAGGAAAGCACCTGGTCCAGATGGTGTGTCACCAGCCTGCCTAAAAATCTGTGCTGAGCAGCTGGCCCCCATCTTCACACAGATCTTCAATAGATCACTGGAGCTGTGTGAAGTCCCCTCATGCTTCAAACGCTCCACCATCATCCCCGTTCCAAAGAAACACAAAATTACTGGACTAAATGACTACAGACCTGTGGCACTAACGTCTGTAGCCATGAAATCATTCGAAAGACTGGTTCTGGCTCATCTGAAGGACATCACTGGACCCTTACTGGACCCCCTGCAGTTTGCCTACAGAGCAAACAGGTCTGTGGATGATGCAGTCAACATGGGACTGCACTTCATCCTGCAGCATCTGGACAGACCAGGGACTTATGTGAGGATCCTGTTTGTGGACTTCAGCTCTGCTTTTAACACCATTATCCCGGAAACCCTTCAAAATAAACTAACTCAGCTCTCCGTCCCCACCTCCGTCTGCCAGTGGATCAACAGCTTCCTGACAGACAGACAGCAGTTAGTAAAGCTTGGCAAATTCTCATCCAGCACTCGAACCATCAGCACTGGAGCTCCTCAGGGCTGCGTACTCTCCCCACTGCTCTTCTCCCTCTACACCAACGACTGCACATCTAAAGACCCCTCTGTCAAGCTCCTGAAGTTTGCAGACGACACCACACTGATCGGCCTCATCCAGGACGGTGACGAGTCTGCTTACAGACAGGAGGTTAAGGAGCTGGCTGTCTGGTGCAGTCTCAACAACCTGGAGCTTAACACGCTCAAAACTGTGGAGATGATCGTGGACTTCAGGAGAAACCCCCCTGCTCTCCCCCCACTTACCATCATGAACAGCACCGTGACTGCAGTGGAGTCATTCAGATTCTTGGGCACCACCATCTCTCAGGACCTAAAGTGGGATATTCACATTGACTCCATTGTCAGGAAGGCCCAGCAGAGGCTGTACTTTCTTCGCCAGCTGAGGAAGTTCAACCTGCCACAGGACTTACTGAAACAGTTCTACTCTGCCATCATTGAATCCATCCTCTGCACCTCAATAACTGTCTGGTTCAGCTCAGCTACCAAATCTGACCTCAGAAGACTACGGAGGGTAGTCCGGACTGCTGAGCGAATCATTGGTACAACCCTCCCCACTCTCCAAGAACTGTACTTATCCAGAGTGAGCAAAAGGGCTGGTAAAATCACTCTGGACCCCTCACATCCAGCACACAACCTCTTTGAACTGTTACCATCTGGTCGACGCTACAGAGCTCTGAGCACCAGAACGACCAGACACAGGAACAGTTTCTTCCCTCAGTCAATACATCTCATGAACACTCAATAAATAAACGTAGAACACACAACTAATACATTATCCATTCACCACACTCACTTATTTTATTTTCTCATTTCTAATTTGCACATACTTCACCTGTACATACATAGTCGCCTATATTATATATTGTGTATTTTTTATTTTTTTTGCTGCTTTGTACATTGGTTATTGGCTATTTCCTGTTATTTTGTTTCATTACCTGTGTCCTGTCCTGTTACTGTCTTTCTGTTGCACTGTGGAGCTTCTGTCACTACAACAAATTCCTTGTATGTGTAAACATACTTGGCCAATAAAGCTCATTCTGATTCTGATTCTGATGATGAATATTTGTTTTTAATAAGTGAAGTTTTTATTGTGAATTTTTCTGACACTTTGTGTCCTTCTCATCGTAAAACATAGGTTAGATTAATGTGCATAATTAAAGAATGCCAGCCTTTAAGGAAAAAAAATAATACCATTTATTGTTGTTATTATTATTATTATTTACAGGAAAAAGTATGTGAATTCCTGTAAATATCCCTGATAACACACAAGATTAAGAATGGATAAAAAATTGTACAAAAGTATTTTTTAAAACCTTGATGCTCTTATACAAAATTGTTTCAAAGTTTGTGGTCAGTAAAAAAATTTTATCTAATAATTGATATAATAAAATAATACTTATATTTGTCAAGTTGTAAATTATTTTGATAAAAAAGTGACAATGTTGCAAAATATTTAAATAATTAAATGTGAAATATTTAAATAAATGCTGTACTTGCTATTCATCAAAAAATCCTGAAAAAAGTTTCACAGTTTAATACGGAAATCTGTAGAAATTTCTGAAGGATCATGTGACACTGAAGGCTGGAGTAATGATGTTGAAAATTCAGCTTTGTCATCACAAGAATAAATTTCATACAATTTTACAGTTTTATTGTTTTTACTGTATTTTAATGCAGCCTTTATAAATATAAATGTTACTGACCCTAAACTTTTGAATGGAAGTGTACATTTCACTGTATATAAATATTTAAAGAGTCATCAATGCAATGATTAATCATGCTTTTACCTTTATGAATATGGACTAAATAACCTATGGACAAATATAGGTTAATGACTCTCACAGTTACAATATTAATGAAGATCGTTGTTTGAACAAAGCACTTCTGGCATTTTGTGACCTGGTTTCTTGTCTCATATCAGCTCTTTCAAAGACTTGCTTTGTTCTTTGACCTTTAGGTGACTTTCTTTGACTCTTTTGAACCTTTTTTGTTGCATTAGTTTCTATGTTTCAGTGTTAATTTTGTTGATGTTCGACATCTTGCATATCAGTAATCTTTCATTTGTGCATAGCTGCGCTACTACAAGCCTACAACCGATGTTCTTGTAAATAGGCCAGTGCACCTGCTTAGTGAATGTGCTAAGACCATTTGAAAGTATTAACCATGAATGTAGAATACATCATGGACATGTTTTGACATGTTTTGTACATTCCTAGCATTGCTAACAGACAATGAATGAATGATCACCCCATTATCAACTCCCATCTGTGTAAGAGAACACTTGTGAATGTATACACGTCAAAGCACTGGAGCATGTCCTTATTGCCTTATCACTGTGTTTCTGAAGTTAAAAAGGCCCCATATATCCTTAATGGAATGCATTCAGCAACTGTACAGTATGTCATAATTCGTCATGTATTTTGTTGATTCCGGTGTTTACCGTTTAAAGAGACATACTTCTCTTTTTTTTTCTTCTCCCAAATGTTTAATTGTGTTTGAGGTCTGAGGCTCAACAGCTTTTTGTGAGCCATTCCTATTACAACTGAACACAAGGACATTTGATTTTCTGTGTATAATGTAGTTATGTAAGCATAACACTCTGTACTTTTGGATGTTTGTGTTGGTTCTTACATGTATTCTCTAAAACAGTATTATAATATTTTATTAGACAAGCTTTGAGATGTTTTTCATTTAGATCTAACTAAAAAATGATTGTATAATCAGTCATATAACTATAAGCTCAAATATTTGTATGCATTATTGATAGCTTGTGAAAATTAGCATTTTTAACTGAATGTTTCAGCTATGGTTTTCTTTTTAAAATCTTGTACAAACAAGCAAACTTGCCATTTTCCCAGGCTAAATGACTATACTGTTTACAAGAATTCACATTAAAGGAACAGTTCACCCAAAATGAAAATTTGCTGAACATGTTCTTACCCTCAGGCCATCAAAGACGTAGATGAGTTTGTCTCTTAATACTCAGCATTACATTGCTTGCTCACCAATGGATCCTCTGTAGTGAATGGGTGCCGCCAGAATGAGAGTCCAAACAGCTGATAAAAACATCACAGTAATCCACACGAATCCAGTCCATCAATTAACATTTTGTGAAGTAAAAAACTGTGTAATTGAAAGAAAGAAACTTGCTTCTAGCTAAAATCCACATCCATAATAATCCATAATAAAGCTTCCTTCAGTGAAAAGTCTATCCCCTGTTGTCCTCTCACATCAAAATCCACCAACATTCTTTAGAATTGTTTTGGATTCTTTTCGCTTGATATGAGCACATTTCTCTCCTGATTCAGACAAGTTGACTTTTTCACTGGAGAAAGTGATATTATGAATAAAAGCAATAGTTGGAAACATGGACGTTAAAAATGTCTTGATGGATTTATTACAAGCATGACACATTTATCGAGTCATGTAGATAACTTGTGGATTATTGTGACTTGTGGATTATCGTTCTGATGGCACCCATTCACTTCAGTGGTGAGCAAATTATGTTATTTCTCCAAATCTGTTCCAAAGAAGAAACAAACTAATCTTAGATGGTCTGAGGGTGAGTACATTTTCAGCAAATGTTCATTTTAGGGCAAACTATTCCTTTAAGGATGAATAAAAACGGTGGGATAAAGCTATATGTTACACTGGAAAAGTTTTGGAGAATGGTGTTGTCTGATTTTGCACATAATACAGCATTGATTAATTAGTGATATGTTTACTGTAGTGTTTCTTAATATGTTTAGTCGAAAGGCTCTGTACTGCCAATGTTTTTTGTTAGATACTCTGACTCTAGTAAAAGTATTGTAATTGCCAAACTGTGATTGATGAAAATAAATGTGTTCAAAGGCTTTTAAAATGACAAATGTGAGATTCTAGTCCTCATCCATTGACAGCCCTGTCGAAACATTACTTTGAACAGAAATAATTGGTTCTGCTGTTACTCAAGTTGAAATACTGTAGGGTCAGCTGAGCAATGTAACCAAAAATCCCCTCTAGACTCTGTATGTTTATGATTTGTGTTGCAGCAGATGGAGAGGTTTAGTTTCTGAACCACTGATCTACGCTCATCTTGAGGCACTCGGAGGACTAGATGGAGTACTTTTAAGAATAGTGCAGCGTCAGTCATGTGTGCACAGGATTTTTATTAAATCCGGTGTAACTCAAATGAGACTAATCCCTAACCCCTCTGATAACACTTGGTGTACTCCCTGCTGACTTGCTTTATTGGCAAAGGAATGTACCCACACTAAAATTATGTGAGTCTACCAGTGCTCACCAAATAGTGAGCTTAAAATGTCTTCAAGCCAACATGATTTAACACTGAACCATCACAAACTGCAAGAATAAAAATGTATGCATATTGGTTACTGGCTAATCTGTGACGCTCAGTTTCAGAGGCCCTGGAGACGGTTGTGAATACTGAAGGGCTAAACCTTAGCACAACATTTTCATCTCTGTCATACATCTCTATATGAGAGCAGAACTTATTTACTAGTAAAAAAGAATGAGTTAAGCAAAGATAAAATGGAAATACTCTGTGCAGAACATGCAGCATTGTTCAGAACCCTCAAAAATAGGATAAATGAGCTGGCAGAATTTAATTGATGCACTCAGTTGATCTCTGACCAATTTGTATCATATTCTTATTCACTGATAAATGTACTGTAGTGCTGCTAAGTTTCTCAAAGGCAGAACCAGGAGCTAATGATTCATTGCAAGTGTATTGACCTGCATTTCACTTATAAATTACTCAAAAATAAAGGAGACTTTACACTGTGAAAAATGTTTTGTCAGGCAACTTAAAAAGTTCCTCATGTGGTAACATCAAAAAGGGTTTATTCTAAACTGTTTTTTTTTTTTTTTAAATGTATGCCTTATTTTTTTTTGTTTTCACTAACAAAAGTAATTTTAGTACTTTGTTTAGTTCTCTATTTTCTTTCTGTAAAACAGATTATTGCAACGTGGCAACATGTTGGCTACATATGGAAAAGTCCACAAATGGAAATGGGAATAAAAAACTGTTTAAAAAATAAAGCAATAGGTTCATGCTTTAACAGAAACTAGAAATAAATGACTGTTACTTCAACTAATATTCTTACTTTTGTCTCAAAATTTGATTTGACTGATTTGACTTGTCATAATACCTTTAATTATGTTCATTGTCTAACATTGAAATAAAAATGTGTAAACACATCACACAATTGCTTCTGCACTGCAGTCGCAAAGAAGTCGTAAAAAGAAGACGCTACAGTCGTAAAGAAGTTCATCTCCAACACGTTTGCGCACATGATTGATAACACCAACCATTGGGCTGTTGCTTTAAAGAGCTTCTTAAAGAATTCTAATAAAACCGCTTTCGAATGTGGAAACAACAAACTTGGATATGCCAGAGTTACAGTTTGCTGAAGAAATTACTAATTTCTGTACAAACCAACAAAAGACAGTTTAACTGATCCACTCTTGTGACCAACACAGAACAGTGATATATCTGGGTGAAGCTCATGTAATACTTTGCTGCAAGACACAATATAGTAAAGGATATAAACTCTCAAGGGCCACTTGCTGAGCTGTTTGATCTCCAACTTAGACACTTTACAAGAGCTCAATCAGTTTATCCTTGGGCCAGAATTGATTTACAGCATATAGCATTATACTTTCTGAACATGCCCTGAAAATGCACATCTGGTATGGTAAGACTCTGGATGTGTCCCTTTTGTCCTGGACAGCAGCCCTAGAGACACAACAAATAGAGATGCCTTATCATGCACTGCGTGTGAGCTAATCAGTGGAGGGATGTACAAAAGCAACACCAGTGTCTGAAACACTCCCACAAGGCATTTCTCTCCTTACAGGAAGTGACTCAACTGGGGCACCTGATTCACTGTGACTCCGTGCCCCCACTTACCTTCACTGTGTTTCTCCTTTTTTATTTCCTCACTACTTTTTGTGAATAATAATATCCCATCTGTGGTAATTTTTGGTAAGTATGCCTACTTGGTTTGCATCCATACACTCTAAAAAAATGTTGGGTTAAATACAGCGATTGGGTTGTTTTCTGCCCAGAAGGTAACCCAACCGCTGGGTCAAAACAAGCCAATCGCTGGGTTTGTCCATATTTTACCCAGCACAGGGTTGTGTTTAACCCAGCATTTTTTTTAGAGCGCACTCACACATTTCATTGACAGAAATTGCAGTCATTCGTATTCAGAAAGAGTTGGCGATTTCTGTATAATCTTGCTCATGATATGATGCATTAGATAGTTATGCTAGATCAGCATGATTTGGGACAAGACCCTAAAAATGTCTTGAATATTTGGGGCGATTTTTGGGCAAGTTTTTGTCCCTTTATTTAAAGAAATTAAAGAAATAAAGCATTTAAAAGGAAAAAAAAAATATTACATCGATAAATTAATCTTTAAATAATAGTTTGTTTGGTCCCACTTTATATTAGGTGGCCTTAACTACTATGTGCTTACATCAAAAAATAAGTACAATGTACTTATTGTGGTCATATTGTATTGTAAAATACTTTTGCTGCTATTGAGGTGGGATACGTGTGAGATTAGGGACAGGTTAAGTGGTATGGGTAAGTCTAAGGGGTTAAAGTGTAAGGGATGGGTCAACAGTGTAATTATAAATGTAATTACATATAGGTATTATGTACCAAATTATTAATTTAAATGTAAGTACATAGTAGTTAAGGCCACCTAATATATATATTTTTAAATATGTACTTTCATTAATTAAATGCCTTGTTTGCCTAAACAGCTTTGTTATTTGGTTCACATGTTCAATTATGAATTACGTTACATGAAATCTAAATAATATAGGCTATTTCAGTTCAAAACTGAGAAAAAATCTTGTATTACTTACATTTCTATCCTAAAACAGTCGTCAGAAATAATTGATTAGCAACTTACCACTACCTCTTTGACTGTTAAAATTGTTGTCACATTGAAATTTTGTACTTCTGTGCCTTTTTTTTATTTGATTGGCCAACATTTTGACAATGGCAAACACTGTTAGTCTGCCAAAGCAGAACGTTCCTAAATATATATATATATATATATATATAAATAACTTTTTGTCATTGTGACAACAAACAGAGGATTGCGTGGAGTGCAAGCAGAATTGGGCCATATTCATACGTAATTTTTTATGGGGATATTATTGTCCCCCTCAATGTGTATGGTAGTCACTTTCTTGATTTGAGCTGATTTGGATAATTAAAATTGGAAATAATTCAAATAAATATATTATAAATAAAACTAAACAAATATGTAATATATTGAGTAAGATTCAAATAGTGAGTTAAAGGCAAAATTAACAATCATTAGCTTTAAAAAATCTACATAAAATCTGTCACAGTAATATTCATTTTCAAATTTGCTTTTAAAAAAAAAAAGAAAATATAAAAAAAAAAAATCAACAGGGTCTGATGAGTCATCAGCCACTCTATATTCAGCATCCACATACATGCTGTTAATGTTTGAGGAAAGCCACAGGATCCTAACCCACAATCTGTCCGTTGCCTGCTGTTAAACATGATAGGGGACTTATAATGATATAGAGCTGTTGATCTTGTGGGATGCATTTGATATGATGATTGTTCAGCACTTGTCTAAATAATATTATGTTTCTTTATATATGAGGTGACAGCATATATGGGCTGTCATACACCTTATTGTTAAGATTTACATTTGTGGGCTCAATTGTTGTACACTGTGTCTCCTTTGTCCTACAATAAGCACTTGCTTGGTCACTGTCCATGGTCCTGAAGTTATAAACATCCAATGGAGCCACAATAAATGGTCCTTGCGACGTGATTGCTTGTTGACTGTCTTATACTGTTTTCATTAGATTGCATCTGTCCAGACAGCTCAAATAAGACATGGCTGAATTGGACCTTTTTGCATTTCATTTTCTCTCACAGAGATATGATCTCGGTGGAGCTTGTCCTAACAGCCCCTTATGGAGAAATCAGGGGCCGAGACACTTTTTCATCATGTCGATATGGTGCTTCACTTTCATAGGGCTTGATTTGGGTCCCACTCTCGCACAGTCCAACAAATGACAAAAATATATGCTTCTGGCAACAAATGCTGAGGGGCTAGTTATGTGCTCCAGTCATTTCGGTCTCTCACATCCATGTAATGTTAAATTATGCGCCATGGGGGGCTGGTGTTCGCAAGCCTCTTTGAAAATGTCAAGGAGAACTCACTTCTGGCTTAAGGAAAGGGGTCCAAATAATGTGAAGTCAGTGAATGCCCAGAAGGGACATTTGGAAATGGGGTCCCAGTCACCTCCCTGCTCATCAACCACCTGCTTCTGCATTCACTTCAGAGTAAGGATCAAATATAGTTGTACTCTGTAATCAGATGTTCCATTATGCAGGGCTGCAGCAGATGCCAGTGCAACGCAAAGCGTTGACACAATGCAGCTGCAATGTTTGAGGTAGTCTGTATGCATAGGAATGGCTCTGCCATCAACCCACCTGTTCTTTTGCACCTGTTATCCTGAAGGTGGAAAAACATCAGTGATGGTGAACATGTTTTGAAGGATTCTATCATGCTATCAAAGCCTAGACGTAAAAGGATAGTTTACCCCAAAATTAAAATTCTGTCATCATTTACTCACTTTCATGTCGTTCCAAACTTGTAAGACTTCTGTTTCTCTTTGGAACACAAATTAAGATATTCTTAATGAAATCTGAGAGATTGCTGCCCTTCCATTGACAGTCTATGCAACTACCATTTGACGCTTCAAAAAGTTCACAAAGACATCATAAAAATCTGAAATTAGTGGTTTGGTCGAAATTTTCTGAAGAGACTCGATCACTTACCTATGATGAATAGATTTAAATTTCAGCTTTTATTCGCATATTTACATTGATAATTGAACATTTAATTATCACATTGAAGCTCAGCCATACTTGCCTGATGCATGAGAACAAATCTTATTGATTCTTATGAAACTTCAAACATGTTGCATAATACACAAGAATGAACCTTTTGGGTTCTCACACATTAAACAAGCATACTCAAGCTTCCATTTGCCATAACCAATGTGTGCATTGATTAATGTTTATATGTGAATAAATTAAATCTGATCATTATATAAAGCAATCAAGTCTCTCCAGAAATTGGGACTAAACGGCTCAGTTCATTTAGATTAGTTTGATCTCTTTATGAACTTTTGCAAAGCGTCAAAGTGGTTGTTACTTTAGTTTTTTTTTTGCTCACAAAAAGTATTCTCATAGTTTCATAAATTAAGGTATAACCACTGATGCCACATGGACTATTTAATGATGTCCTTATTACCTTTCTGGGCCTTGAACATGGTTCTGTAGTTGTCTATGCAGGGTCAGAAAGCTCTCGGATTTCATCAGAAATATCTTAATTTGTGTTCCAAAGATGAACAAAGGTCTTATGGGTTTGGAACGACATGAGGGTGAGTAATTGATGACAGAATTTTCATTTTTGTGTGAACTATAAGTACCATAAAGATACACGTTAGTACCTAAATGGTGCATATTATTACCTTTGAAATGGTACCATCCAGTGATAGTTTTATACAATTTTTCTCTGAGAGTTTATGTATCATTGGTTTTTATTGATTATTTTCTTTACCTTCTGATGTTTAATCCAAAAGACAGACTTCTCTCTTCAATGTATATCCCAATATGTATATTCGAACATTACCTAGGAATGATTCTATATAGGTAAAAATCATATTTAGTGTAGTATCCGTGATATGATACTTGAAAACAAAACAAGACGAGGTGTATACGTGAATCCACTTCAGCTTTTTTACTTAACAGAATTCCCCATGAAACAGGCATGAGCAAACAATCTTGCATGAGCGAACAACAGACATACATAACAGAACAACAATGTCTGTCCTGCTAACGATACACAACATTTAGCACCCTTAAAGACCTACAAACACCGATGAGGCCAGGCTTGTCATTTCACATCATTAGTTAATTCGATTGCTGTTAATTTAGCACCTGTTAGTGATGCCATTTTCATACTTCATATTTACCGGCACTTCACTCTGTGTATTACCTGCCTGTAAAATATTTTAAATAATGGTTTTGAGTTATTGTGGCATAACAATATTGCGAGGGCACTTTGAGTAGCCCATTTGGGGAATAAAATGCAAAAACAAAATTAAACCTCTTAACCAGTCTTCACTTTAGCATCCCATTGTGCATTTTATCATTATGCTTTTGCCACTTGATTTGTTTTGATTTCCAGGAAATGGATCAAGAAAATGGGTTGCTAATTTAAAAAAATAAATAAATAAAGTATAATTTACTTAGCATAACTGGTGTTATCACCATTCTTCTCACATCTGCAGATAGTCCATTCTTAATATGTTTAGAACAATACTAATCAGATGAATGGGCTTCTCTCTTGTGCAATCATGTCAATGAGCTGTGCTGAGATACTGATTACTGGATCTTTTTGAAGAAATGGCTATCCTTTGTATTATCATAAATGCAGAAGCCAGTTCAATTCGATGTGGATTACTGTAGTAAAAAGGATGCACCAGGCCTTTGTGTGTCTGTCAATTCTTTTTTTTCTAATCAAGCTCTTCTCTAATTTTGCTGATGTTGATTGGATGAATCCAAGACAGAATAAAGGGGATGATATTGACCACTCAGAAATATGAAAATGAAAGTCTCAATATAGCTTCTGTAAAGAAATACTTCACAAGAAATAAAATTCTGTCCTCATATATTGTTTTATTTTTTTAAACCTGTATGTTTTTTTTTCCTCTGCAGAATGTAGTCCATACACTGAAACCATTTTGTACAGTGGTGTACAAAATAATATTGGAAACACTTAAGATATTTTGATATTTGAGACGTTGTGTTGCAAAGAAGAAGAAAAAGTAATTTTTGGAACTAAATGTGGGCGAATAAATATATATTTTTGGGTGAACTATCCTTTTAAAAAAGTGTACATTGGCTTCTTTCACCATTCCATACATTTCTGATGGATAAAATGATGTCTCTCAACAATTCATGTTGAATTTAGGAAACAACAGATGGCTGTTTTGCTTTGTGTTAGATCCAAAAGTTTTATCTCAGATCCGCCCATGCAGAGGAGAAAAGCATCTTTTTCAAACTTTTTCAAACAGTGCTTTTAGGAAACCCTCAAGAAATCATTTCAAGATAAAGTGTTGTCTCCAAGCTGCAGCAGATAGCTGTGCCCTGCTTCTATTGGATGATGCCTCTGGCTAACCAGGCATGTGGAGCCCCCACAGAACCTTCCTGTGAGCAGTCTACCAGAAATAATAATAAAAAAAAAAACAGAAAAAAGGAATTAAAGTGGATTGACAGATTGAAATTACAGAATGAAGGATTGCTGGCAAAAGAGATGAAACCAGGCTGTTTAGTATGAGTGTTCAACCCTGGTCTTGGAATGGAATGGGTGAAATTCAATAATTCAAGAATGTCACACATGAGGCTCTATAGATACTGACAGATGCCATCTAAAATGACAGTTTGGTCAATTTATAGTAGTTTTGGGTATGTACTGTATATATAAGGCAGCATTTAATAACCTTTAATCACCTTTTAGTCCATGTCTCAATTCAACAGATGTTACTGTACATTGCCAAACTATAACTGAATATGGCTTGCTTAGTTTAAGAGGCTTTGACGATTTCACAAGATGAAATGAGCATGATGGTGCCTCTTAATTCACTGGTCTTTTCAAATCGGGTGCATGTCATGATCAAGGGCCAGATATCTCTGAACATTCTCCTGAGGGCATAAGACATGCTCAGATGTAACCTATTCTATTTAAGTTTGCTAAGTCGAGCAAGAAATCAAATCTTGATATGATGTATGAAGGAATGATACACAAGGCGTGAGGAATTCAAAGAGAGATGTGAAAGATTTTGTATTTGTATGTTACATGCAATATTTACTTTCTGAGTTCACAAATCTCCAGATAGGAATTACATATGCCATATATTTTGCATAGATGCATTATCAAAACATGGAATGGAATGTTTTGCTTGCTTATTTTATTTCTGGTCACTGAAGAAAGGTTCAAAGCCCATGTAATGAAAATCTCTTTTAAGCGATGGATTTTGCATCGGGTAGGAAGCTCAATCTTCTGGACTCATCTCGTCATATTCACTAGCTTATTCAACTGCTTGGCACCGAACCTAGAATCTTCATGTGCGATTTCTGATAATCAGGAATTCTTACATGAATTATTTCTCAGATTTTGTCTGGTTATTGGTTTCAATTTCTGCCAAAAATTTGTAGGTACAAGCTGTTGGGTTGTTATCTGTTCTTCTGTGGTGATAATTGAAATATTAATTTTGCCCGAAAAATAAGGAACTCAAAATCCAAAACACAGACAACAACACCAATACATATAGATTTCCTCCTATTGGTATGACAAAATGATAATCCCCATAAACTGTTGCATTTAGAATATATCTCTTGAAAGATTATTGCATTTGTGTATCATCCAAAAGTTGAGTTTGTGGAAAAAATGAAAGAAAAATACAGAATATATCTAACATTAAAGTAAATAACATTTCTGAAATGTGTTACAAATTCTTTTAGAACAAACAGTGTACATCCATGCATGATGCTTTCTCTCAATAAATCCTTATTTATATTCATATTCCTGTTCTCTATTACATATTTGGGCAGAGACTTGAAGAAAGCTTTTGGTGAGCAGTGACTCATGTGGGAGGCATATTATTCAAGGCAGAATCTCTTATGCTAGAGTACCTTAAATACACGTCTGCTACTGTTTGTAACATATTTCTTTCTTTCTTCTCTTTTATGGAGAACTATGGAGGCTTTCATAAAAATATCAGAAAGCAGAAAGTGCAGAACAGTGCCTCAACACTCAATGCATATCAATATTTACAAGTGGGAAAAGTTGATTTTAGTAAGAAGACATGAAAATTCCCCTCACTTCCCACTAATTTGTTTTTACTGATGTTTGATTCTTGATGGACTCCATGGGTTGAATCTTAATGAATTGGTCACACTGGTTCACAAAAACAGTTTGAATGATTTGTTCACTAATCGTACTAATCGGAATCATTCCAAGTGGTTTTTGAATCAGTAACTCGCTGACTCATTGAACCAAGTTGGAAGCCTATAAGTGAGTGTCTTGATATATTTTATGTGTTGCAGAGGAATAGCTTTCAAAAAAGTGGACTTTGGCAAAAAGGGGGTCAAAACATAATCTTACCCATTCCCATGTATGTTCCTTCTCTACACCTGCTCTATAAATGATTGGACTGCACAACAACCCAGAAAAGGACAGTCATTTCTAAGTGGATGCAGAATTTCATAAAAGGCAATGAGATGTTATAGAGAACAGCATCCACAAAGTTGATTTTCTTCACAATGCATTTAGATTTATCTGCTTTTGAAACTGAAAAAGGGAACAATTACACGTTGAGTTATGAGTCGTGACCCTCAGTCCCCTGTGATACAAATGCATTTGAAATGACTGAGATGAAAGTGGTCTTGATCCTCATATATCTCGAAAAGCATCTGTTATTGGCCATTAGTGTTCTGACCAACCAGGCGGATCTCTGTAGCAGTTCTGTTTCTCGGTCTGGTTCCTCTTCTAAACTATCAGCTGTGAATCGAAAGCCTACAACATGCTTTTAAAGGCACCCTTATAGCCACATACAGCAGTACACATTGTGCTGTAATGCTCCTGCTGAATGTAGAATATTGTTTCAATAGCAATAATTTAATCTGGTGAATAATGTAGGAGGGCTTTGCAAGCATTTACATATTTACATACAGGTATATGTCATTGGAAATGCTACTGTATGAAATGATAGGCAGCCAGCATCAGAATGCATATTAACATATATATTTGGTCAATTCATATTCTAAAATTCGGAAAGGAAAACATAAATATACCAATCTGCAGAGTGAAGATTGACCAATTTATAATAGTCACCTCTCTTTGCAGTCAAGTAGTGATGTAGAAATTTACTGTGAGATGGGAAAAGTAAAAAGATTTTAAATCACCCTTTAGAGGTGGTCATTAACTGTACTTATATCACAATTATGCATTTGACTGGATTTCAGGGTGGTTGTAACAATGGAGTAAAATTTTCTCATTGTGACATCACTTTATTTCTAGAGCACAGTTAAGGCAATTTCTGTTTTTAATGGATGAGTATTATGCCTAATATGAAGACAGAAGCATGATGTGCTGCAGAAAAGAATACTACAGTATCTATCTGCCCAAGAAGAAAAAATCCAAATCACAAAACAGAACAATAAAACAAGTCACATGGTGTTAAATTCTAAGAAATGTATTTTTTGTCTGTTTGTGTCTTTTATCTAAGGCTCATCCTTCATCTTCTTGATCAGATATGCTGTCTCTTTTAGCTATAAATCAAGTGCTGTTGTTTCCAGTTATACCATGTGACTAGTTTAAGGTGAATGTGTGCTAGATGGGCTTTGTGTGTCGGCAAGATTATCAATGAATAATTGCTCATGTTTCAAAACAAAAGCTATTGAATGTCTTCATCAGATATGGAAAACATATGGATGACTTTTGTGGTGCATTTTTAGCATCTTTTCATCCTTTTTGTAACTTGACATGCCCTGTTTATACACTCTTCTGAAAAAAAAGTACAAATTTGTCACAGGGACCTTTCAAAAGGTACTAATATGTACACTTTAGGTACCATTTACGGGTAAATAAGGTAGAACTATGTACCTTTTAGCTTTTGTATCTATCGGGTATTGTCCCAGTGACACCTTTGTACCCTTTTTTTCTCTGAGAGTATATAAACTGTTGTTGTCAGTTTTTCTACTTTTATATTTCACAGAAAAAGCAACAGCATATGTGTTTGGAACAAAATGAAGGTGAGTAAATGAGGCAGAATTTGCATTTTGGAGTGAACTATCCGTTTACATCAGTGTTTCCCTGCAGTTATTTTGCATTAGTGATTAAAAGTGTGAACTATTCAGTGATAAACTCTCAATGAAGTCTTAAAGCAATGAGAGAGAGAACGTTTTTCAGGAGTATCCCACAAGCACATCTTGTCGTTATCTTTTAATCTTTTAATCGTTAATTTACCAACTATCTAAAATCATCTGATTTAGGAGGTTTTGTAATATCCATCTTTTTTTTCTGCAGAGAGAGAGGATAAAGAATTCTTTCAGGCTGTGATAAACTTTCTAGCCTTCTGCCTTGGTTTATGAACTAAATGCTGAATTTAATTGAAATTGCAAGTGAAATGAAGCTGCTTTAATTGGTAGAGGCTGGAGCAGTTCTTTCTTTGAGTATTTGTCACTTGAAGCCCGTTGAAACAGGATTGTGCATCTTTATATGCAACGCCATTGTGGCTGTTTCAGTCATTATTAAATTTAAGATAGCTTTAGGAAGAATCGCGTTTAGGGCTGTTCGGAGCCTGTGTGCCTGTGCAGTCTGAGATAGATTGTGTTTCACACTGTTCTGCAATTAGTTGATGGAATCTGCATATTAGAGCACAGCAACGTTATGGAAATTATGCTCATATGCTTACAGTCATTTGTTCAAACCCTGAAGGATATAGGCTTATGATTGTGTAATATAAACACAGAGGCTATTTAATAAAAATGCTTTTGAATGTAATATCAGAATAACTGCAGATGGCAGAAAATGGGAAATTGCAATAATGGATGGATTTCTTGAAAATTCATCAACGGTGTTGCATAAATCCATTTGCGCACTAATCTCACTAATGACTGTGTGCTTGAGGGGCACTTTATTTTCTGACATTTAAATGACATTGTTCACTTTTCATTTTATCCAATAATATTGGATTTGTTAAAAAATGACTGCATGACATTGACATTGGCCCTATAAAAAAAGACCTTCCTTGTGAATTTTATCTGTAGTAGCAAGAGTTGCTGGGTGAGAGCAGTAAAATGAGGCAAAGCCACACTCAGCTGTGCTGGTTCTCATGCAGTGCAGAGGATGGAGCTGGAGGAATCTCCAGTGGAGCTGTTTATTACAGCTGATGCTGGAGACTTGATCATTGCTGTGGAGAATGATGGAACTGTGTTCACAAACTGGGGCTAAGAGTGGATTGGAGCATTTAGTTTATTTGTCCCATTCAGTACCTCTCTCACTTTGGATTAGTGAAAATCGCCTCAGCTTCAGTTTAATGTTGGGAAGCACATTGTTAGAGATGCTGATTCTGTAACTGTTGTTATTGATTAAAAATGTCTTGCAGCTTAAATGCATTACAGTCCGGTTTATCCCCTCAAAACATGCCTTGATGTTTATTGGATTTATTATTTTGGTAAAGCATGCAGGCTGAGTTAGTGATTAGAAAGAAACATTAAAGATAATTTTGGCAGACTTTTAGGCTTTTATTTGTATTTAGATTTATTTATATACAGTGGTGGCCAAAATTATTAGAACACTAGTATTTTTTACAGTTATTTCTATCTTTTGCTGTAGTGTGTCAGTAGGAAATATCAGTTTACATTTACAAACATTCATTTTTCCATTATTTGTAATAATCCAGTGAGATTTTTGTTTGCACAAGGAGTCTGACAATAGCCAGTGCTCCACACAGAGATCTGATCGCATCATCATCCAGTTTGGCTGTAGTGACATGAAGAAACAGAACAAACTGAGACAGACCCAATTCAGAAGAACTGTAGCAATGTCTCCAAGATGCTTCAAGAAACCTACCTGCAAAGGCTAAAGTACAAAGTTTTAGGCATTTGTGTAAAAATTCTGTAACATGAGGATGCTGTCGTACTTTTGTTTCAATAAACCTAATAACATCCTGAGCTCATTGGGGAAAACGCTTCAATTTGGCCATTGTTATTTCTAATTTCTAATTTTTTTCTTTACAAACAATTGGAAAAAAAAAACTTTTCACATTTCAAGTTAAAAAACTTGAATTTCAAAAGCTGAATAGGATTGTTGTTTCAAGGCATTTTTCAAGCAAGATGATACCAAATTCGAGATCATTTTGGAGACCTGTGGAAATACCAAATACTAACCCTGAAATTCAACGTTTTATCCAAAAAATTTTCATTTTCGTTTGTAAGCAAAAAAATGAATTCAGTTAATAATAATAACAACAATAAACACAGCAAATTACTAGTGACCTCAGATTATTATAGGCACACTGTAGATTTAACAGTGTATCAGTACAAATATCAGTATCTTGTAATCAGCAGTGTTTTTTCTATATGCACTTGCTCCTGTTCTTATGACTCATTCAGTGCAACATTTGGGTCAACAATCCTGCCTGCTCACATTGAGTAAATGGCACTTAACCCTGGTAGCTTGAGGGAAACTGTCCCTGCAATTAGTGTCCAATTGCAATTTCAACAGCACCCGATGGAAAGCTTCCACCAGGTAAAGAATTTAAAACGGAATCTATCTATCTATCTATCTATCTATCTATCTATCTATCTATCTATCTATCTATCTATCTATCTATCTATCTATCTATCTATCTATCTATCTATCTATCTATCTATCTATCTATCTGTCTGTCTGTCTGTCTGTCTGTCTGTCTGTCTGTCTGTCTGTCTGTCTGTCTGTCTGTCTGTCTGTCTGTCTGTCTGTCTGTCTGTCTGTCTGTCTGTCTGTCTGTCTGTCTGTCTGTCTGTCTGTCTGTCTGTCTGTCTATCTATCTATCTATCTATCTATCTATCTAAAGCATACTAACAACTTATCGTACAAAAGTCATGACTTGTATCATTATATTGTTTTGGGAAACTCTTGTGTGTCTGCTGAAAACGTACAAATAAACTGGGGGGAAAACATAATCTGTCTCTAAGAATCAATCAACAGTTTTATTTTTTTTGTCTAGCCAAATTTAATTACATGGACAGATTTCAAAGCTCAAGGCATCTTTTTGTTCCCCACCCTTTGTCATCCTTATCTAAAAGACATTTCTCTTTAAACACTTGAAGATTACGGGGCCTTTCAGAGCAGAAGGCCGACTGGGAGATGAATGAGGACCTAACAGATTCGTTTTTCAAAGTAAAACTCATTCAGTCATCCATATGTTTATAAGCATTTAACCAATTTTTGCAGAAGCAATAGTGTCTGAGGAAGAGTGTCTAAACTCATGGGTAATCTGCTAATGTTGTAAATGTCAAAGTTGTAAATCACTGCATGGTGAGAAATACAGTTCAGCAGTTTCCTTAAAATATTGTTTCTGTTCAGATTCATTTCCAGAGAATGGCTTCATCTGCAATGAAATCTATTAAAAGTAGATATAAAAAGACAAGGACTTTACTCACTTATCACTTGAGATAAATCAAAATAGTCAATCCCATTTGTGGAAAGAAAGTAAGATAAATCTTCACATGAAAGTTATCTTCCTGCAGGACAAATCAGACAGTTCCATTACTCTCTGCAGCTGAGACTAATTAAGGGCACTTGATTAATGATATGCCTTATTACAGTAATATGAAAACAATAAGAAATCAATTACCCAGTCTTCTATAAGCGCCCTTTCCATTTAAGGTGTCAAGATGCTAATTAACAATACCACAGATTTTATAGGCGTTTGTGTGCATGCAATTTTAAAAAAACACTCTGCTGTGACAATTACTTATCTGTCCACGGGTTTGGAATCAATTGATGTGTTGGTTTTGCAACATGGGGTGAAATGAATGAATCAGTAAGCTGCGGAAGCCTGAATTATTTTTTCATTCACTTTAGTTGTTGTATCAAACAGATACTATGTTGTTACAGTCCAAAACCACTCACAATGAGGAATTTATTCATCTCTGCAGACAATGTTTAAAGCTTCTGTGCAATGTGACAAATCAGTCGTATCAGTAGGCTATTCCATATGACATATTGTAATATAATAAGTAATATAAAATATAGAACTCTCATTTCTCCAGGAACATTTTCTGCACTGTTTCATTATGAAAGTGATTTCTTTTTCAATTATTGCCTGTGCCTGCAACATAGTTCCACATTAATATATATATATATATATATATATATAATTATTATTTTTATAAATAGGTAATTGTTTCTTTCAGTACTTAACATCTGATATGTCAATGCATATATATGGTTTAATGGCTTTAATAATGGTTTTACCACTATTTTAATCAGTTAAACCAGTCAGAATCAACAAATGAAAAACACAAACTCTTATTTTTTACAAAATTGCTAATTTATTTACCCACTAGTGCACACATTCACTTTTTTCTTCTTGTGTAACATGTACTCATGTATAAATAAATCTATTAATGTGTTTAAATCAAAGGAATGGATGGCTTAATGGCAAGCCTGTGATGTAAAAAGAAAGTGAAGCCCCAGGCACAAAAACCTTATTTACCTCCACTTTTTTTTGCAGGATCAATAAGCCATTAAAGGTTTCCTACAACCTTAATAAGACGTCCATTGAATTACACAGACCCTCTATGTATCTCACTGCAGCGCTGTTTATTTTCATGCCTCTAAGCTCACAAAGCACTAATTTCAATTTAGTGAATTGGATGATGGGATAGATTCAACATCAAAGTATTAAGAGTGAAACAATTTGCTTGTGGGTCCATTCATGCTTTGTACTGCATTGGCCAAGCGGTGACCTTAGATTGGATTTGGGTCCTAACACCTCTTGACAATAAATGCAGAATGGAGTCATTTTTCCTTTAGCATTTTGATTAGATCATCATGACCTTAAGTGGTGTGATTGAGCAAATACAAACACACCGAATCATGTCAAAAAAGAAGAAAAAAGGAGACAAAGAAGACTTTCGTGTCAAAAAGGCCGTTGCAACAGAAAGCAGAAAAAAAATCTAGTTTTTATGGGCTCTTAATATACATAACTCATGAACTTTTATACTTTTATTTTTATTTTTAAAATGGGTATGAGTAACGAAAAAGAAATCTCTCTCTCTCTCTCTCTCTCTCTCTCTCTAAAATATGAAGATAATTGTGTGGTGGTAGCTGACCCTTGTACCTCAAGCAATTCCAAAGACTATAGAAATCCTTGAAAGGGACTTTGGCACTTCCAAGATTTTGAACAAACAAGTTATGTAAGTTAATTCTTACTTCAAAATAAAAGCCAATTAAAAAGGTGGCATCACTGTTTAATGCTAGTTCTCTATTACCCAGCCGTTACAAATCATTCTGGTGAGCCGTCTTGCAGCTTCATGCAGCACTTTATCTAGATTTCCTTCTTCATTAGTGCTTCAGAAATATGTAATTTGTCACAATTTTACCAGAGTATAAAAGCAGTTCTGTTATCTTACCCATATGAAAAACACGTTGTCTGTTGAAATTTATGTTAATTATGAATGACCCACTGTAAAAATCTAATTAACAAAATGTTGTAAGGGCAAAAATATTTAAGTTGAGCTAATTTTATTGCTTGGCCTTAGTTTAGAGGACATATTATATTATGTCTATATAATATGTCCAAGTGTGTCCCTGAGCAAGACATTAACCCCCTAGTTGCTCCAGAGGCGTGCGACCTCTGACATATATATCAATTGTAAGTCGCTTTGGATAAAAGCGTCAGCTAAATGAATAAATGTAAATGTAAATGTAAATGTAAAGTCTACACAAATATATTTGAAAAACAGTGAATGAATTTTAAAATCCAGTCAACTTATTAGCTATGCTAATGTAATATAAAACACGTGCACTATAAAACTTCAGTAAAGGTTGAGCCAACTAAAAAATAATAATTCAGGCAACACTTTGAACTCAGAAATCCACTGAACTTAAAATTTCTGTGGAACTAGATACTAAATAATAATTAGTTGAAAACGCTTGATTTT
Organism: Barbus barbus; assembly: GCF_936440315.1. Taxonomy (NCBI): domain Eukaryota; kingdom Metazoa; phylum Chordata; class Actinopteri; order Cypriniformes; family Cyprinidae; genus Barbus; species Barbus barbus. The sequence continues at coordinate 12,364,887 of NC_136735.1, read as the reverse complement.
TTTTACAGCAGCTGTTTCCAGTGATGCCAGTTGTGAGGAATCAATCTGAATGTGAGCTAATGTCTTTTCTCTAATGGAATGATTATTGGCAATTGTTTCATTCTGAATAGAGCATGTATCACTTTTGCAGTAATGTTGTTGTTTTTGTCGTTATTATGAATAATTGTATTATTATTATTATTATTATTATTATCATCATTACTGTTCTTGTTAATATATATTTAAAAAAAGTCGCATTTCAAAACCACACATTTCCTATACCTTGAGTAGACGTATTTACTGTACAGTAATTGATCACATTTACATGACTTTTATTTTGATAGAACATTGAAACCTGAGTGACACGGACGTCGATCCGTCACGTCTGTTTTCTGGATCAAAGAAGTTGTTAGTAAGTTCTTCCACTGTTTGTCATTTTTGTAAACAGGCTCTGACAATTTTCCACTGACTAGCTGTGAAGTATTAAGGGTGCTAGCTTAAACTTGAACTGCGTGTCTTTACTTTTATGTTTACAGTCATTCATAAGACTTATGCTGTACTGAATTACATTTACACTCATCACCTGACCCGATTGCGGTGCATAATTAAACATAACTAAATTAACGTCGCATAATGCATGATATATCTATATGCTCCGCGATTAATCGTACACTCCTGAATGTTCATCACCTACAATTACCTATCAAAACATTATCACAAACTAATGAGCCTTGCGTTTTATGCTCTTTTCTACACGTTTAGGTTATTATCGAAGACAATGGGCCGTTTGGACGGGAAAGTGGTAGTCCTTTCTGCAGCAGCACAAGGCATTGGAAAAGCCTCTGCTATAGTAACCATTCATTTTACATCCATTTCAAAGATTTCACGTAGTGCTTGCAACTCTATCAGTTTGCTGCACTCTGCTGTGGCTTATTGGCAGCTCTGCATGCCACTTTGATGAGTATAACAATGGTTTACTCTGAGGGTTTACAATTGCTATGTGTTTTTCCTTTAAAGCTTGTCATGCAAGGGCTGTCAACATGACATTTTGAGGCTGTCAAGTGTAGATGCAAAATTCTTGGACATAGTAACACTATGACGAACGCTGAAATAAGCTTGAGGGTGTAATGTTTCTAGCATTTGTGACCTATTTTTACAAGCATTTTTAATATGAAAATGCTATAATCAATCATTAAGGGGTGAAGCAAAGAGTGTCTCAGATCATTTAGGCAAATTCTCTATGAGTCAGCAGCACGTTATCAGCAGAGCGCTGGGGGTGGTTAAGATGCACACCTAGGTGAATACATTTCCATATCAAGTGAATATTCAAATGAGTATTAAATGAGAGAAACTGCAGATTGAGGAAATACTCCTAGCCCTGAGCCAGTTGGCAGATCACATGGAGGGAACACATGACATTTCACGATTGTCTTCAAATGAAATCTCACCAGTGGAATGCTATTGAAAGCATAGATATGGCAAGATTCTATATCAGCCCAGCCTGCTGTGTGCGCTAACCCTGCTCGATCTGAGCTATGAAATATCTGTTATTACATTTACATTTATGCATTTAGCTGACGCTTTTATCCAAAGCGACTTACAATTGCTATATATGTCAGAGGTCGCACGCCTCTGGAGCAACTAGGGGTTAAGTGTCTTGCTCAGGGACACATTGGTGTCTCACAGTGGATTCGAACCCGGGTCTCTCACACCAAAGGCATGTGTCTTATCCACTGCGCCATCACCACCCAATTAGGAGAAATGGATTTGATTAAACTGATATGATGAAAATTTTGCATTGCATGAATTACATGTCCATGTTATCATGAAAGTTTGAACTAGATTAGGATGTTGAGAAAGATCATGTTAATCATTCATATTGTTGTTTACTGACTTTAACTGTAATGTCTTTTTAACTGAAACAGGCTTTTGCCAAGGAAGGTGCCCAAGTCACTGCTACAGATGTCAATGGAGACAAACTTAAAGAGCTGGATGGCATTCCAGGTAACTCATTGACTGGCTATGTATTGCCACCTAGTGGGAATATGTGAAACAAAAACTTTTCTAATCATAATCAAGATCCTTATCTGTAATTAACCAAGCTATTCAATCAGTTTTTGTAATCTTAATCTTAAAATATCTTCTCTGATTTTTGGAAAAAGATTTGGATTTTTGAACAGATTTTTGACTCTAAGGTAATAATACAAATTCACTCACTTTTGAATGATTCAATTGTTCTACATAATTTATTAATTTAGTGTGATTTAAAACATATGCTGTAAAATATTATTGAAATGAACCCAAAATACTTTTCTGATGACATTAAATGATGAAATTTGAATGTCAAAATCACTTGTGTGAAAGCTGTCACGTGATTCTTCAGAAATCATTCTAATATGCTGATTTGGTTCTCAGAAATATTTCTTAATATTATCAATGTTGAAAACAGTTGTGCAGCTTAATATTTTTGTGCAAACCATGATAAATTATTTCATGAATAGAAAGGTTAAAAGAACATTTATTTGAAAGAGAAATCTTACATTATATGTAACATTATAAATGTCTTTACTGTCTACTGTTGAATTTAGTTATTTTTAATGATTTTTATATAATTAAATCGTTCTTACCTGGACTGCCTACAAAAACTCTCAAATCCTAACTTTAGTGATGGACATCTGGTCCATATGTGTGATTTTTTTTATTTATTTTTAATTTTTTTGCTCAAGCATTATCTTTGATGTTTGAGCGTGTCTATATAAGACTCTTCCATCAATAAGAGATTTCAAAGGCTAGTGGGTCTTTTTTACCCCCCCCCCCCCCCTTTTCATACTGCTCTGCTTTGCCACATAATTCCATTATGTTGGAAACAAATTGCTTCAGTTCAAGAGCTTCTCCTCTCAGGCTTCTATATGCTCTTCTGATTCCTTGCTTTTTTTTAGGGATCAAAACCAAAGTTGTTGATGTTACCAAGAAAGACCAAGTGGAGGCCTTGGCCAAGGAGTTTGACTATGTGGATGTGCTCTTCAATGTTGCTGGGTTTGTATTTCTCATTAAAAGCAGTGAATATATATCTTTAGCTAACTTTTTTATATTATATTGAGTTTGAGTTTTTGAGCTGTTTGTAGTCTATCCTGCTTAGAATGTACCACCTTCTATAAATCACATTTCAGGAATGATGCAAAAGCATGAATATGTTTCATTTTGGGGGGAACTGTTCCTTTAATGTGCATACAGTTTCTCATACTCCTTTCTTTGACACAGATTTGTCCATCATGGCTCAATACTGGAATGTGAGGAATCGGACTGGGACTTCACTATGAACGTGAATGTCCGTAGCATGTACCTGATGATCAAGGCCTTCCTGCCTAAGGTCATCTTGTCCTTCCCCTCTCGAGGATTATCCCAGAACACCTCATGCTACCTCTTCTTTTTCTCCCCCATTATCCCTGGAAAAGACCATCATATTTAATGATTGTTTTCATCCCTATCTTGTTTGTTCTTTGGGTTAAGAGTACAAAACAGATCTGTACTATGCGGTTTAATACGTAATCCCTGTGACGGCATAAATGTGCTCAGTTGGTTACACAGATATATATTTTTTTTATGAAATTAAAATGTCTCAAATTAGTACATATATTTTTATACATAATTATGTGAATACTAGCTCATATACTAATGTTGAAAAGGTTGAGTTGCAAGGTTTTTGAAAGAAGTCTCTTCATGGCTGCATTTTTTAAAATAAAAAATACAGTAAAACCAGTAATGCTGTGAAATATTAGGCAATTTAATATGACTGTACTGAATGCATTACATTTTAAAATGTAATTCATTCCTGTGATGGCAAAGCTGAATTTTTAATGTGTTGATTTGGTGCTCTAGTTACATTTCAATTACTATTATCAATGCTGAAAACATATTTTTGATGAATGGAAAATATAAAAAGATAATTTATTTTAAATAGAAATCTTTTGTACCATTGTAAAAGTCTGCTGTTACTGTTGATTGATTTAATGCACGCTTGCTCAAAAAAAAAAAAAATCTAATATAATAATATTATCAACATGGGATCCATGACAGCTACACAAAGGCAATAATGCTGTTGTCTGATTTGGAGTATATAATTTAACAAGTCTGTCAATTTAAACTGATTTTCCCTTATCCATCTCCATATAGATGCTGCCTCGTAAATCTGGTAATATCATCAATATGGCATCTGTGGCATCTAGTATCAAAGGTAATAATTATATTCTGTTGCAACCTATTTGCATTTTGAGGCTGAATTATAAATGGGCTGCACATCATGTTGTATATCAAGATTGGTCCCTTTGCTCTCAATTACATGTGATGATTGACATTGTTCCATGTTGCTCTAGGCATATTGTCTTAGCCCCATTATCTCCAGTTTGGCTGATGCTGAAATTGGATAAATGCCAGGTCAAGTGAAGTTTGCCCTCTCCTAATTGCTCACCCTTAATTGCATGTGCAGGAGTTGTGAACAGATGTGTCTACAGCACATCTAAAGCTGCTGTCATTGGACTGACCAAATCAGTGGCAGCTGATTTCCTGGAACAAGGGATCCGCTGCAATTGTATCTGCCCTGGTATGCTACTTTATCGCTTGGTGTCCTATATTAACTTAAGTTCCTATAACATAAAAACATGTCCCTGTACGTAGTGATTATATGAGTCATTTTGCTTCTTTTGACCTTTACAGGAACTGTAGATACGCCTTCATTACGACAGAGAATTCAGGACAGACCTGATCCAGAGCAGGTACTGCTTCCATTACCAAGACACTGTACTATACAGCCAAGAAACACAGTAATCTGAAGCTGTTTGCATAATTTTTCATTGTCTTTTTCTAAATGCAAAAGTCTTTTAGAGCTCTCTGCGAAGATAACTAACAGCCAACTGAAGCGCAGCCAGAGATGTTTCACACATGAAACATGCCAGCGACTCCTTATTAACTAACAATTATAGAGACAAGCTCTGGCTTCTCTGAGTGAAAGTCAATGAGGCTTAAAGTTTATATTTTATGCACAGCATTATAGTCATACAGCAGAAGCACATCTGAAACGAGAAAGTTAATATCAATATACACTATCGATTTTCAATAAGGAATATAAAAAAACTGAATACTTTTATTTAGCAAATATGCAATAAATTGATCAAATATGATTTGTTACAGAGTATGAGAACCGTAAATGTATTAGAATTATTATAAATGTAAAAAAGATTGTACTGTAAAAATTGTCCATTTTCCACCATGAATCTGAATTCTGTGATCCAACGATCAGCAGAATAACATGACACATCTGCTTTTTGAAACCTTTTGAGAATGGTTGTGTATGTACATTTGCGATGCTTCTGTGAAGCTTTTGTGAAAAATTTCCTCACACAAGGTGCTATTTTTTTGGCATTAGCACCGTATTGAAGGCCCTTTAGTGCAATAGATTTTATCAACAAAAATATTTTTTATACAAACACTTTTTCCAACAGCAGGCATATAATTATATACTACAGTTCAATCTGTCATTCTCCTTGGCATAGACTTTCTGTGTTTTATCTCTCAGGCTTTTAAAGACTTTATGGCCAGACAGAAGACTGGTAGAATGTGCACTTCAGAGGAAGTGGCACATCTGTGTGTGTACTTGGCCTCGGATGAGGTGAGTTTGACCATTTATTTATTTTTTAGTATTATCATTTAATTTAATATCACTAATTTAATATTTTAGTAATACCATTTAATATCACTTTTCAGTACACCATGTCGTACTGAAAAGTGGTGTTGCATTTTTAACAGTTTACTTGGATTAAAAATATAGCTGGATATTTAAAAATAATCAAAGGATTTTTATTCCTACAGTCTGCCTATGTAACAGGAACAGAAGCTATCATTGATGGAGGCTGGAGACTCTGAGGATGATTTACTAAATAACCTTTAACATGCATGCAATTTGACTTCCAGAGAAACATAATCACTGATTTTCTTTATTTTTTCAAACTTTAATGCTGCTATGGTGCAAGTGATTGTACTGAATATGAATCGATTCGTTCTTGGCCATTGATGTAAAAGCTTGTGGATGCCAAGCTCACTTATTGCCAATTCCTGTCTATTAGACAATCCTCTAATTCATAAATAAAGGTTGAGAATATTAGCGAATGTAACTGAAACCTGGGATTAAAACAATTAGTGATTTAAAAGAATAAGCTTTGAAGCTCTTGGTGTTTAATTTATTGATTCCCTGGCTTTAGCTTGACTATATGTGCCGTTAATATAAGGTGAACATTAACCATATAAAGCAGAAAACATTGTGGATGTAACGTGATTATGGGATCATGATAAGCACAAAAGTCTCCTGCCGACGTCTTGTGATTGGTCGGTTACTTTTAGCTCTAGCCAATGACTCTAAAGGAGGTGGGACTTGTCAGAAAAGGGTTGGGAAAACAACACCGCTTAGACCGGATTGGACCATTTTATTATTAGGGTTGGGTTTATGGTTAAGCCACTCTCCAGCTGTCACTCACACTTCCGGATGCTTCTACCGGTTCGAAGCAATGATTGTTTGTTTTCATTATTCATGTCAGGTAATTGATTTACCAGAACAAAAAATTACAATCATCAGAGAAAAGACAATGTCTTTATCACGCAAGAAAATTAATCTTATAACGTTACTATATAGACGATAGTTGAAGATGCTGTAAATGAGAATACCTGGACTAAGAGCACTGTGGTGCCAGTAAGGCATCAGTGAGGGGTTTACTACGGTTTTACAAACAGACCATATGCCACGCGCTCTTCGGTCTAAAAAGGACCATATGGCCTAGGCGTCGCGTTTAGTCCTGTCACAATCCGATTAACCTGCTGAATAAACCACTCGGTTTCTATTCAAATACTCGTATTATTTCCTTTTTGAAGTTCATTGACAACAGCTAAGGCTTCATCGATAGGCAGACGCTGTAATCGCGATTTATATTTACACAGATGAGTGTTGATAAACAGGAGCCGGTCATGAACACGTGCAATGGCTAGAAAACTCGAGCGAGGATAGAGCAGAAGTACTGTGCCATGGAGGATGCCCAGTCCAGACCCCATTCATCCCACTCCACATACTCACAGACGACCGAGGATGCAGCCTCCGCCTTGGGAAATCACGCGGAAGTAGGTTATCAGTCATAATTCCCCACTTTATGCTGTTTTTGTATGCATTATTTCAGTAGTGGTTCTTTAAAATGGGACAGTTGCCTTTATTGATGTTACAGTATGTAGCTAAAAGCATCTCAAGCCTTAATGGACAATATAAAAAGTTCAACACTTTATAATAACCGTAATTTATACAATTAACAAACATTTTAATGCTTTATAGAGCAACAGTTCATGTACTTTCAAATATGTTTAAGAAAATAGACTGAGAGAACTGAGACTAGTGTCATTTCTGCTTCTGTGTTGCGTTCTGTTTAATTAATACAAATACTTTTTCTTTTCAACGTCTCACTCAAAGTTTCTGCTGTGCAGTCAATCATAATACTATATAGACTGCTTCTAGTCAATCAAAGCCATCCTTAAACTTCAAAGGTTGAACAGAAGCTGTATCTTACATGGCATTTATGTTTATTTACACGATCTGTTTAATGCTGCTGTATTTACACAAAAATTGTAAATAAAGCCTATAAATAAATAAAAATATCTGCCAACTCTAAAAGGCTGCAATATAATAACAGAATCATTGTTGATTTTTTTGTCTTGGTATTATAATAATCATTATTAATGTCAATGAATAGAAATGTATAATTATTATTTTCTGTTTGAATATGTTTAAGTCATTTATTCATGTGTTGGAAAAGCTGATGAAGATTACATTTTCCAGTTTCCAGTGTCACATGATCCTTTGGTAATTATTTTATTAAGTTTATTTTAAATGGTAAAAAAAAAAATATTTCACAGTTTTTACTGTATTTTTTTTATCCAATAAATGCAACCTTGGAAAGTATAAGATACTTTAAAATTTCTTTCTTTCTTTCTTTCTTTCTTTCTTTCTTTCTTTCTTTCTTTCTTTCTTTCTTTCTTTCTTTCTTTCTTTCTTTCTTTCCAGGTGGTCTCAGACTAGGGCTGCAAAACGATTAATTGCATTCAAAATAAAAGTTTGTTTGCATACTATATGTGTGTGCGCTGTGTATATTTATTTTTTTATATATAAATACACACACATACATGCATATATTAAGGAAAATATTATAAATTAGAAAAAAGACTTGTATAAATAAATATAAATATTTAATATATAATATAAATTATATACAAGCATAAATATATATATTTTACATGTTTTATCATTTAATTATTTTTTTTAAATATATACATGTGTGTGTATTTATATACATAATAAATATGCACAGAACACACACATATAGTATATAAACATAAACTTTTATTTTGAATGCGATTAAACTCAATTAATCATTTTGCAGCCCTATCTCAGAGATATATCATTCTCTTGTATGCAGCACTGGATAAAAATGTATATTTTGCTACTAAGATCACTGCTTCTTTCTTTATTCTCCAACAGCATCACCTTACTGTCAGTCAGACAGTCCTGGTGGTTCCGAAGCGCTCAGAGAGCCCCAATCCGAGTATGACCGAAGAGAAGACTTATGTCCCTCGACCGGTGTCTTCAGTTGACGCTTGTACTAACACAGACCCTCCGTATGAATGCTGCCCATGGCTGCGCAGACTGTGCCCATGTCCACCCAGAGGCCTGCTGGCCACCATTATCACCAAAGGTTACAAAATAATAATAATCAATAATCTTCCTAAACGTGATGATAGTGATTGCACATACACAATTTTTCTAAAGCTTGGGGTCAAAAGGGGATTTTTAAGGTTTTCAAAATAAATTTTATACTTTATTTAATAAAAACAATACAGTAATATTATGAAATGTTATTACAATTGAATATAGCTGTTTTTGCCTTAATGTATTTAAATTTGTTCCTGTGAACACAGTATCTGATTGTTCTTGTCCTCTTTGTAGTGTCCATGGCCGCAGTGCTCTTTGGTGTTGTTTGGTCCATTACAGAGAAGGAATGTCTTCCTGGCGGGAACCTCTTTGGCATCGTGACCTTGTTTATTTGTTCTGTAGCCGGGGGAAAACTGTTTGGACGCATACACTTCCCAAACATGCCACCTTTACCTCCGCTACTTGGTATGAGCAAGTATTTCTGTGTTGTTGTCTGTTGTTAATAATGTAGTAATTACAACACAACACTTGCATACAACAAAATTTTCTGTTGGTCAGCATGGCAAATTCATGTGACGGTCTAAAACTTTGGGGTTACTACGATTTTTTTGAAAGAACTTTATTCAGCAATGACACATTAAAAAGACAATTTTTTTTAATGTTACATAGACTACTATTTCAAATAAATGCTATTCTTTTGAACTTTCAAAATGTTTTAAACATTGACAATAAGAACAATGTTTCTTGAGCATTTTTCAAATATATTACAATTGAAAACAGTTATAAATTGTAATGATATTTTACAAAATTACTGTATTTATTTTGTTTGATCAAATAAATGCAGTCTTGATAGGCATAAGAGACTTATTTCAAAAACATTTAAAAAGTTACCACCCCCAAACTTTTGAATGGTAGTGTATAATTCAATTTCCCCCACACGTCAAAGATAAACCGCCTGTGTTATTTCTTCATTTTTGTCTTTTTTTCTCAGAGTGGTCACTTTCATTGTCAGTGTGAGAACTGTAATGAAAGAGTATGGGGTTTCTGTTTGTGTTATTCAGTGGTGTTGTTTTCTCTGCGTGTGTCCGCAGGCATGCTGCTGGCAGGGTTTATCCTCAGAAACATCCCTGTGGTGACAGATGCAGTTTACATTGATGTTAGATGGTCTGCTTCTCTGAGAAACATTGCACTAGGTGTCATTCTGGTCAAGGCTGGGCTGGAATTAGACGGAAAGGTATGAAAGCCCACCGGCCCCGTAGAGTTACACCAAAAACATTGCTGCTAACCCGAGAGGATGTGCCTTCATGCTCTTGAGAATTATCTTTCAGCCAAACTCCATATTGTTTGTTAATATTCAGTTTCATTTCACAAAGGCTTTTCACTTAACTGAAGATTGTATTTCAGGCTCTGAAGAAGCTCAAAAGCGTGTGTTTACGTTTGTCCATGGTCCCTCTAACCTGCGAGGCAATCACTATGGCTGTGGTCTCCTATTTAATATTGGGTCTTCCGTGGATCTGGGGTTTTATTTTAGGGTAAACCACTGATTTTGATAAGACAAGAACATCTCTGAAATGTCTGCTGCCACCAACCTAATCGCTGCCATTTTCTGCTTGGTAGGTTTGTTCTTGGGGCCGTTTCTCCTGCTGTTGTGGTTCCGTCTATGCTGCTTCTGCAAAAGGAAGGATACGGTTTAGAGCAGGGTATACCTACTCTACTCATGGCAGCATGCAGCGTTGATGACATCATTGCCATTACCTGCTTCACCACCTGCTTGGGTATAGCTTTCGCCACAGGTACACCAAAAGATGCATATACAAATGCAAAGATACAAATACAGACTATATTCATAAAAAATGTAATTAATGAGATATTTTGGATATGAACAGTGCTGACATGGGTGCCAAGTCAGATGACATTTGATTCAGAACTCATTTTGATTGTGATACTACTAATTTAACCAGTCTGACAGAGGAATTCAAAGTGCTTTTACACGGATGCAAGATGTTTAGGATAGACTACATTTTGCTAAATTGCACCATGGCTGCATTTATGTAATCAAAAAATTTCATGAAAACAGTAATATTGTAAAATATTATTTAAATTTAAAATAGCTGTTTTCTATTTTAATATATTTTAAAACGTATTTTATTCCTGTGATGGCAAAGCTGAATTATCAGCGGCCATTACTCCAGTCTTAAATATCACACGATACTTCAGAAATCATTCTATGATGTTAATTTGGTGCTCAAGAAACATTTCTTATAATTATCAATGTTGAAAACGGTTAATGTTTTTGTATTAATTTTTGTATTACAATTTGTATGTGTATATACAGTCAGGTCCATAAATATTGGGACATCGACACAATTCTAACATTTTTGGCTCTATACACCACCACAATGGATTTCAAATGAAACGAACAAGATGTGCTTTAACTGCAGGCTGTCAGCTTTAATTTGAGGGTATTTACATCCAAATCAGGTGAACGGTGTAGGAATTACAACAGTTTGCATATGTGCCTCCCACTTGTTAAGGGACCAAAAGTAATGGGACAATTGGCTTCTCAGCTGTTCCATGGCCAGGTGTGTGTTATTCCCTCATTATCCCAATTACAATGAGCAGATAAAAGGTCCAGAGTTAATTTCAAGTGTGCTATTTGCATTTGGAATCTGTTGCTGTCAACAGTCAAGATGAGATCCAAAGAGCTGTCACTATCTGTGAAGCAAGCCATCATTAGGCTGAAAAAACAAAACAAACCCATCAGAGAGATAGCAAAAACATTAGGCGTGGCCAAAACAACTGTTTGGAACATTCTTAAAAAGAAGGAACGCACCGGTGAGCTCAGCAACACCAAAAGACCCGGAAGACCACGGAAAACAACTGTGGTGGATGCCCGAAGAATTCTTTCCCTGGTGAAGAAAACACCCTTCACAACAGTTGGCCAGATCAAGTACACTCTCCAGGAGGTAGGTGTATGTGTGTCAAAGTCAACAATCAAGAGAAGACTTCACCAGAGTGAATACAGAGGGTTCACCACAAGATGTAAACCATTGGTGAGCCTCAAAAACAGGAAGGCCAGATTAGAGTTTGCCAAACAACATCTAAAAAAGCCTTCACAGTTCTGGAACAACATCCTATGGACAGATGAGACCAAGATCAACTTGTACCAGAGTGATGGGAAGAGAAGAGTATGGAGAAGGAAAGGAGCTGCTCATGATCCTAAGCATACCACCTCATCAGTGAAGCATGGTGGTGGTAGTGTCATGGTGTGGGCATGTATGGCTGCCAGTGGAACTGGTTCTCTTGTATTTATTGATGATGTGACTGCTGACAAAAGCAGTAGGATGAATTCTGAAGTGTTTCGGGCAATATTATCTGCTCATATTCAGCCAAATGCTTCAGAACTCACTGGACGGCGCTTCACAGTGCAGATGGACAATGACCCAAAGCATACTGCAAAAGCAACCAAAGAGTTTTTGAAGGGAAAGAAGTGGACTGTTATGCAATGGCCAAGTCAATCACCTGACCTGAATCCGATTGAGCATGCATTTCACTTGCTGAAGACAAATCTGAAGGGAAAATGCCCCAAGAACAAGCAGGAACTGAAGACGGTTGCAGTAGAGGCCTGGCAGAGCATCACCAGGGATGAAACCCAGCGTCTGGTGATGTCTATGCGTTCCAGACTTCAGGCTGTAATTGACTGCAAATGATTTGAAACCAAGTATTAAAAAGTGAAAGTTTGATTTATGATTATTATTCTGTCCCATTACTTTTGGTCCCTTAACAAGTGGGAGGCACATATGCAAACTGTTGTAATTCCTACACCGTTCACCTGATTTGGATGTGAATACCCTCAAATTAAAGCTGACAGTCTACAGTTAAAGCACATCTTGTTTGTTTCATTTGAAATCCATTGTGGTGGTGTATAGAGCCAAAAATGTTAGAATTGTCGATGTCCCAATATTTATGGACCTGACTGTATGTATGTATGTATGTATGCGTGTGTGTGTGTGTGTATATATATATATATATATATATATATATATATATATATATATATATATATATACACACACACACACACACACACACACACACACACACACACACACATATGTTTTACTGTCACATTTTGATCAATTTAATGCATCCTTGTTAAAAAAAAAATATTAAAGACCTCACCTTTTAATAGTGCATGTACATGAATTATAACATTTCGTATATTAAAGGGATAGTTCACCACAAAAATTCTGTCATTAATTACAATCATGTCGTTCCAAACCTGTTCATACGCGAATACACTGTTTACATTCAGATCAAAGCGTAAACAACGTATCGTGTAAACAACGTATCCGTGTATATATACGTTGTTTACGTATGTGATACTCTCCAAAATGGCACTATAGGGTGACGCGAATTGATGAATAAAGTCGTTATTTGTTTTCTTTGCGCACAAAAAGTATTCTCGTAGCTTTGTAAAATTACGATGGAACCACTAATGTCAAATGGGTTACTTCAATGATGTCCTTGCTACGTTTCTGAGCCTTGATCGTGTTAGGATCCTTGCTGTCTATGGAGGGTCAGAGACCTCTCAGATTTCATCAAACATATCTTAATTTGTGTTCCAAAGATGAACAAAGGTCTTATGGGTTTGAAACGACATGAAGGTAAGTAATTAATGACAGAATTTTCATTTTTGGGTGAACTATCCCTAAGATGTATTGTAGGGTTCTTTCTCCAGGTTTTATGGGCTTCCTTGGTGTTAGTGGTCCCATTTTATTTTAGTGTTCTCTCTTTCGCCCTCTGCAGGCAGTGTGTGGTTAAATGTGCTGAGGGGACCACTGGAGGTATTAGGTGGTGCAGTCACTGGTGTGGCCTTAGGGTACTTTCTACGTTACTTCCCCAGCAGAGACCAGGTTTGTGAGCTACAACTTTATGATTGAGAAGTACATGTTGAATTCAGAAATTGATGTCTTCTTAACAGGTTTCATGGCTATTGACGATTTGTCTTTTGTCCTACCACACAGGGAAACCTCGTGCTGAAGCGTTCCTTCCTGGTGTTGGGGCTGGCCGTGTTTGCTTTGTTTGGCAGTAATGTGGCCGGGGTTCCTGGAGCAGGAGGACTCTGTACGCTAGTTCTGACGTTTGTGGCTGCAATAGGCTGGGGGAAAGCTAAGGTCTGAATATCTCCTCCCAAACACAACAGGGATGTGCAAGACTAGTTTTTTTTTGCACATTTGTTTTGCTTTATATTTGTACAAAATCTACATGTTAGGCTTACATTTTTAAATCAATGAATTTGAAATAAATTTGAAAAGAGTATATTTGGCGTGGAAAACTAAATTATTTAGTTTTACCCCAGACCTTGTGTTCTTTTTCTCTGTGTCAGCACTAATAGATCACTTTCTCAGATCACACGCTTAATGTCAATGTGTATGTGTGTTTCAGGCTCCAGTGGAAGTGGTGGTGGAGAGGTTTTGGCAGGTGTTCCAGCCTCTTCTCTTTGGTCTCATCGGTGCTGAGGTTATCATTACTTCTTTGGAGGTCACGACTGTGTGTGAGTGTTACACTTAAGTTGTTACAGTGTCATTTCTACAAAACTGGTTTTAGTAAAAGAGCTGGAATAAACTAAAGTAATTGGGATGTCAGTAGTGTACACTTTTTCACATGTATAGCATTTCAAACACGCAGTTGACCAACTGTTATGTAATATGTCTGCAGTTCTGGGTATTGCAGCCCTGTTCATCGCGCTCACGGTACGCCTGCTTATCACTTTTGTTGTGGTACTGCGAGCCGGCTTTAACCTGAAAGAGAAAGTCTTCATCGCTCTAGCCTGGATGCCTAAAGCCACAGTACAGGTATGCTTGCCAAGTCTAACAAATAGACCCTCTGTTAGTCCTTCAGTAGACAAGAGTGAGCTAAATGACAAGAAATGAAATGCATATCAGATTTCTATGAATGCTGTGTGATTGTTTTCAGGCTGCCATTGGCTCTACAGCTCTGGACATGGCGCGCTCCAAGAATGACATCGAGTTGCAGAGGTATGGCATGGACGTCCTCACTGTGGCTGTACTGTCCATTCTCATCACCGCTCCTATTGGAGCTCTCCTCATCAGCCTGCTCGGCCCTCGTCTCCTGCAGAAACCAAAGAACCCTGAGTGGGGTGAGATATTTGCACGCACACAGACACACACACACACGCAATATAGAGTGAGCTGCCCACCTAGGCAACATTTTTAGGAATCATTGGCAGGATTCTGAAGTCGGTTCCAAACAGTTGGCGCAAATTTTGCTTGGATAAATTATTGGTCAGGAAACATAATTTTTATTTAAAAAATGTTTTTATTATTTGATTGATTTTGAACAATTGAAATTAAATTAAGATTAGAACATGCGTAACCCTGGACCACAAAACCAGTCATAAGGGTCAATTTTGTGAAATTGAGATTTATACATCATCTAATAAATGAATACATTTAAATAAGCTTTCCATTGATGTATGGGGTTGTTAGGATAGGACAATATTTGGCTGATGCACAACTATTTGAAAATCTGGAATCTGAGGGTGCAAAAAAAATCTAAATATTGAGAAAATCGCCAACAAGTTGTCTAAATGAAGTTCTTAGCAATGCATATTATTAATCAAAAATTAAGTTTTGATTTATTTTACGGCTTGAAAATACAAAATATCTTCATGGAACATGATCTTTACTTAATATCCTAATAATTTTTGGCATAAAAGAAAAAACAATTTCTTAATTACAATAGCAATAATTTTGACAATCCAAGATTGTGCAGCTAAGAGACATGGTGGAATTAAGTAACTTAACGATTTCAGAAGATGATTAGAATATAATTAGAATATAGAATATAATATTATGATATACACTGCCCTCCAAAAGTTCCAAACACCCCTGGCAAAGTGTGGTTTTGGACGATATCAGCATAAATCCTTATAATTTTTTGGTGCAAATACATTAAAGTAACTTGACATTATCATTGAAGACCAGCAATAAAACACAATAATGGCAATATATACATGTCAAAGTTAGACATGCCCCTTTGCCAGCTGTGATGCCTGGTTACTGGTTTAAACTTGGCCCAGGTTTTTAAAGGTGCCATAGAATGCATTGATACAGTATTTTAAATTGTTCTCTGATATCTACACAGGAGGTATGTGGCTTAAGTAAGGGCAAAAAATCTCCAGAAACGATTTTACATGTCCATTTACAAACCTAGGATTTCTCCCTAGAATGAAACGGTCTGTTATTGGCTTATTTGGCAGGGTCATGAATAATAATGAGCTCTGCTCTGATTGGCTGTTTCACAGTGCTGCTCAATGTTGAGCTCTGCTCTGATTGGCTGTTTCACAGTACGGCTCATCAGCAAGAAGGAAGCACAGGGAGGAAAATATATATTTAAATACTTTCTCTCGCAGTTATATCGTCGGGTAATTATACTGTATATAAAACGCGGGCATCAGGGAGCCGTTATTAATATGCGAGGCATTGAAACTGCTTTTGAACGATCCATCGATCGCGTTATAGTTTCACTTTCAAGAGACGCGATCACACAAACTATGTTTACATTATGGAGCAACAGTACTTACCACACATTTCACAAGATCAGATGCTTGTCAGTGGTGCTCAGGATCTGTAAGTCATTTGCCATCATCCTCATCTCTCCTTACTGAGAGTGAAATCTTATGTACTACTGTCACAGGCTACCGCTAGCAAGGAGCTAACCATGTCCCTTTAGTGGCTCGCGTTATTTGCTTTCTGTGCCTTTCTGAATACAGACACCAACCCATCCCTGCACTTCACACCCCCTGCACGGCCTGGAACATAACATTTATTTTGTTATTTTCGCTGTTGTCCGCGCTTGTTTATTTACAATACCTGCAGAGCTTCTGATGGTTCGCCGGCTTAGAACAAGGGCGGGTTTATGCAAATGTTGGGGGCGTAGTGATCCCGACTGTTGCGTCACAGTCGGTGTTATGTTCTGATTCGCCTGTTTTTCAGTGGTCTTTTTTAATCACAAGATTTACATATGAAGGAGGAAACTATGGTGTTTGAGGCTCACTGTATGTCATTTCCATGTACAGAACTGTTATTATTTAAATATGCCAGGGTAAAGACAGTTTTTCATTCTATGGCACCTTTAAAAGATTTTTGGGGCAGCACACCTTAATACTGTAGCTTCAACAATTGATTGCTAATTCAAAGTCAATGTTTGAATAAACTGACAGCTCGGATGCCCAGATTATGGAGAGCTGTTATAGCTGCTGATGGTGGATATTTTGATGAATCGAAAATTTATGTTTTTTTCTATGTATAAATTGTTTATGTAATAAAATGTTTTCGTAGTTTGTGTTGTCCCTTATCAGTGCAAAATTATCACAAATGGATTCATGCCAATATTGTCCAAAACCCCACTTTTCTAGGACGTTTCCAAACTTTTGGAGGCCAGTGTATATAATATGTAATATATTATTATAATATTAAAATTAATATGTGACACTGAATAAATGGCTGTTGAAAATTCAGTTTTGCCATTGTAGGAATAAATGACATTTTGCTAAATATGTAAAAAAAATATCCAAACATACTAAATAAAAATAAAACGGTTATTTAAATGACAGGTTTTACTGTATTTTTTAATCAAGCAAATGCAGACTGGTTAAACATAATGTGCTGTGGACAAATATTAAGAACCTGCATATATATATATATATATCTATATATGCATCTACAGTGTGTATTACCGCATTGGGTCATTAGCTTAGTTACATGAACGTTAGTTGCTCTTCACATGAGAAGTGCTATTTGTGTGGTGTGCGTGAAAGTGTTAAGTTGTTTTTGGAAAAAAATGTTTCCTCAGTCAAGATGGTTTAGGATGCTGCTTTTTGTAGATGGTAAGCAGAGTTTGGGTCAGATCTAAGCTGCTTAGCTGTGCAAAATATACTGAATTAGGTTTCTGCAGTTGTCTTGCCATCAAAAATATATGGATAGCAACAAATCTATTTTGATAAACACGCGACATGAGATGCACATGGAAATGTATCACCACAGCTTGGTGAATTTGCATGCTGGCAGGTCACCCGTTGTCCTGTTTCACTCTGTGTTTGCTTTATTGTTTGTACAATGTTGGCTATTGCACTTTGCTAATGTGTTAAAAAAACAGAAAATGCTCCAGCTTCTATAACTGAGACCAGTAGATTCAGTTTTCATCAAATTCATAAACATGTTCTGTGTGAAAATATGAAATTAACCCCTCTTATATATAGCCTACTATACATATTTTCATTTACTCTATATATAAATAGTATAAATGGAAGTAAAAAGCAACTGAAATTATATGAATGTTTGTGTTAATTGTCATTTTCTGAATTGTAGCTGTCAGTCAAGGTGCTTTATCTGCATCGGGGACCCCGGTGACGTATGAGAGTGCTCTGTGATGTTTCTGCAATGCTTCTGGGAAGTGACAACCCGACGTCCAAGGCTGCTGCTGATCCTTTTTGTCTTCAATGTGGATTCTCAAACTCATTATCACTGCGACCCTCTGAAGTCAGACTGCAAAATTGGCAGACATGCTTTTCAGACGAAGGAACCCAAACAATTGTTTTCACCTTCCAAGGTGGATGAAAACACTCAAATCACTCGCAATATTGCTTTTACAGATGACAAGTTATTATTCTTCTCTAAAAGGTGGGATTTTGAAGGATCGAACACTATAGGGATCATTGTTAGCACTATCAAGTACAAAAACATGTTTATGAAAATATTTTTTTTCTAACTGGCTTATGTTTGTGTTGATAGTATTCATTACATTAGATATATTACAGATGAGTCTGCAGTGACTGCATATCAGTGTTACAGAATGTTGTGTAGTGGTCAGTGCGGTCATGACTTTGTTCGGAATGGAATACTAGCTTACTATTTACTGAGCGCTGTGCAGTATATACTGTATACAGCCTTCTATATATTTATATTCACAGCTTGTCTATAATGCAATACAATACAATATAATACAATTTAATATGTCAAAGTCCTCGAAGCCTTTAGAGAAATCACATATGTCAATGTTATTATATGATTCAAGTATAATGTGTAAAAACATTCTTGAAGTATATGTGTATATAAAGCTTACACATTAAGTGGCATGAACTAAAAAGACAGGAAAATGCTGCAGGAAAATGACAACACTTATTGGCTGATTCATGAACGCCTTCACAAGTGACTATCCTGAGCAGCGACATAAAAGCATTAAAACGGCTTAATCAGTAAGTAATTTCATGCTTTAATAGCCCTGAACCAAAGAATTGGACACAGAAAGGTTCAATATTATGCATGCCTCTTTCTTAAAAACAAAACATTAATTAAAAAAAAACATTCTGATCAAATAACAAGGCTAGAAAAAGGTTTCTTTCAACAATACATTGCAGATAGAGTATTTCATGCAAGAGTTACATTTTGGCAAATGTAGTCGTTTACCAAGTATTCTAGGCATATTATATACTGCAGCAATAGTACGAATAGTATGGTAATAACTATTCTGAACAAAGTCATGGGTCTGTTTTTTGAGATTAATCAGTTTTTACAGGCGTCTTGTCAGCTCTTTTATAATCTTACAATCAAATACTGCTGTAAAAATTCTGTGGTCACTTCAGAGCTACATTTTGTGTTTACAGTGGAAGTAATTTTTAGAACGTAAATGATTTTTTATTAGTAGTAATAGAACGACAAATGGTATATTTGCCTCAGCATTGCACAGTTCATTGTGTTACTCTCCATGAACTATATTTGAGTATTTTTTTCCTCGATGGTGGTTTTGATAAAATGTGTATTTTAATGATATAGAGTCATGTGAAAGGGCATTGTCGATAGAACTTATTTTGTGAATGCTGTTAGTGGGTTATGTTTACTGCTTCAAATTTACAAGGTTTTGTGTTGTGGTTTTGTTATGGTAATGCTACATGCAGTCACTGTTAATTTAAGCAATTAAATGACTACATTTAAGACCTTATTCTTATATTGTCATCTTTATATAACAACTTTATTTCTGTGGTGTATGTGTAGTTTATTGGTAGATGTATCGCTGTAGAAAATGAATGACATTTGCCTTTTCAGTAAATGACAGGCAAAACCCCCAGTTCATATTTGAAAGCATATCTTGTTATATCATCGAAGGCAAATCAGATGTAAATAAGCAGCACTGTTATTTTCTGAGAAGACTTTAAGTATTGGTGTGGTAGAGTTACACCATTGTGTGTTTTAGGAAAAGTACACAAAAGAAACAACAACTGCATCGCATATCCATCACTCACACTTATTAGATTATTAACACAACAGATAAACAAATCAAAAACAGCATTTAGAGGGATGTAAAAGATGTTTGGTTACCTTTTATTTGACAAAAGTTATAGGGCGCATTCCAGTAAACACAGAAATTTAATTTTTATGAAAACATCTATGAACAGAAGCCATCTGATATGAAACATTGCACAAAAAAGAACCAAGGGATTGTCAAACTATTATGAATGGATGCATACATATTATTGTTACAGCATGTTGGTTCAGGTGGAGGTGAAAAGAGGCCACATTTCTTTGTTACATTATTCAAATATTGCAATATTTATCATAATGTATAACAATAGCTTTGACAAAAGCATTTGGTACAATCTAAAGCAATGTGAAATGTCTTTATGTATGCAAACACAAGTCAAGTTTAGTATCCTGAACTTGAAAAAATTCTAATAATTTAGCAAACATCGTAGAACTCTTGTTGGTTTAGGAATAAGTAAAAAGTAAGCACACCAGAGCAATGTAACAAAAAGCAATATACTTGATCTCTCAGATCAACCACAATATATTGAGCATTATAGTCAGAATTTACATCTCTATATAAAAACAAGTTGGAAACAGTTTTGGGTAAGTACAACAAACTAAATTACAGTAGGTTTTTCAGTGGAGAAAACTATGTATTTAATATGGGCCAAAGCAGGAGGGCTACAGAGTCTTCTTCTTAAGAATAAGTGGACCAACGTTGTCTCCTGTCAGCGCGTTATGTTTTATGTGTGATTTATCGCAAACAGGAAACTGCAAGATAAGAAAGAGCAAATTAAATGCTGATAGTGACAGCGGTTCTTAGGCACCCTGAGGCTTTTGACAAAAATGACATTCACAAAGAGGAAGTGAAAAATCACACATTTTTTGTTATTTTCCCACACATATGCATGTTAATAGTTTCACTGCAGTTTTTTTCTTAAAGGGGACATATCATATATTTTTAAAGTGCCCCTATTATGGATTTTTGAAAATGACCTTCCATGCAGTGTAACACCGCTCTAAGTGAATGAAAACATCCTGCAAAGTTTTAAATCTGAAAGTGCAGCGTGTATAAAGTTAATGGGCCTCATTCATGAAACACGAGCAGAACGAATTGTGTAAATTGTTCGTAAAGCTGTTCTGATGTAAGTTTTCAGATTCATGAAAATGTTCGTATTTTCAAAATGTTAGTTGGTACGAAAGAAATTTACACCTGCTTCCTACCAGGTGTAAATGGTGCATAAAAAGTTCCGTGTTCTTTTTGGCAAACTGATGACACTGAATTTTGATGCACTGCCATTATAATATTTTACAAGTTCGTTGACTGTTTTATTTTATTTTATTTTTTTTGTAGCTGAGAGTTGATATACCGTTTAGCTCCGGTTTAGCTTTGGGTAAAACGCAGCACTTGTCACTGTCATTTTTTTAGCCAGCTGTCCAATCAATGGAGGAGAATACCACACCGACCAATCATTCTACTTGTACAACAACTTAACAACAATAGAGAAGTTAATATTACTGGTTACTGCATTTTTATATTCAGTAATATTCTTCAAAATGAGATACCAGCAATACGCATCTCAATTTGAAAATCTGGAATCTGAGCGTGCAAAAAAAATCTAAATAACCGCCTTTAAAGTTGTCCAAATGAAGTTCTTAGCAATACATATTACTAATCAAAAATGAAGGTTTGATATATTTACAGTAGGAAATTTACAAAATATCTCCATGGAACATGATCTTTACTTAATATCCTAATGATTTTTGGCATAAAAGAAAAATCAATAATTTTGACCCATACAGTGTATTTTTGGCTATTGCTACAAATATACCCCAGAGACTTAAGACTGGTTTTGTGGCCAGGGTCACAAATATGAACCTTTCATTACCCATAATAGGGGCACTTTGATTAATTTTAGAATACTTTTCGCTCTTTGATCCAATTATGATGTTAATCATTGTTTTTTTTTTGTGCCAATAAGTCAATTTCCCCCTTCTCCATTTCCCCTACTTTTTGATTGCTTGTCTAATGTTGAAAAATGTATAATATATTATTATTAACATCATGATTTTCTGTAGAGCTGCTCTGAACTGCTCTATTGTGAAAAGCACTATACAAAATTTGACTTGACTTTGGTGCTATTCTAGTATATGTTCATAGTACATTGATCTACTTTACCATGATGTTACCTATTTAAATAATATAAACTGTGTGTGTGTTTTTTGTTTTTACATGAAATATTCTATTTCTCTCAGGAGTTGGACCTCCTACCGTTTTAGATCGCCAGCAGCGGCAGTAGCAAACATTTGGAGTCCTCAGGTCCTCTATGTCGATCTCATTCACCACTTTAGGGTTTTCTTTTTGGATCTTCAGATTTATTAGACTGTCTCTTTGCTTTTTCTTCTTGGGCAGGAAGGGCCGGACGGTCAGATAACCCAACAGAGCCAAAATGCCCAATAATGGTAGGAGCCGCAGCCACTCTGAAACTGAGACACAACCAAGAGTTACAACTCCTCAGAGTTGGCTCTTTTCTTAATTATCACAATGACAACAGAATCTACTTAGTGAGAGCTCCTCTGCTTAATGTGGAAAAAAAAAATAAGTGTGGTAAGAGACAGATAAAGCAATCTTCAATGATTAACACACTTGTCATATTTATACACGCGCATTAGTGAAAATGAACCTGTCACGAGCTGTTGCATTACAATGAATGTTGCTTATTTTAGTTGCGTGTAAAGGCTGCTTTAACGTTTATCGATGCAAATAGTTGTGCATTTATTGTGCCATCTTTTATAATACTATTATAAATCAAATATGCAGACAGCATGCTTTTGTCCTTCACATTTCTGAAACAGACGCTCGCTGTTGTGGATATTGCAAAGACACTACATATTGTGTATCTTCTCAAGAATTTGCGTGGAAGATGAAAGATCATTAAAACTTGCATTTTCCCAACCAATTAATAAGTTATGACTTATTTGAGCGTTTAACAAACGGAAAACAAAGACACTTACATCGCTCTTTCTATGCAGGCATGCGCGCTTAACTTAACTTTCCTCCTACGCTTCTGACATTTTGTGTGATAAAACACATACCTGTGAGTCTCGCAAAGTCGCCGATTGTTTCTGGAAGGGGCAGTTTCTTGAGGTAGGCTGGAAGTTGCATTTTGATAATCCTGGAGATACTTTCTAACACCATCTTGAACGACTTTGTGCGCTTCTATTTGACACAGAGCAGGAAATTTCCTGGGCAGGGTTGCCAGGTGTTCACAGCAAAACCCGCCCACTTGCTGCTCAAAACTAGACCAATCGCGTTCCGGGGGATAAAATCACGTTATTGGGGTCGCTTCAGACATGAAAAACAACCCGCGACAATAGTGTTAATGTCATAGATATGTGTATATATATATATATATATATATATATATATATATGGTTAAAGTAGCCAAATTCTGCGAGAAAACAGCGGACTTGGCAATAGTGTTCCAGGAACATTGTACGTCATCGCGTTAGTTCACTTGCGTAGTCGTTTCCGTTTGCTCGTTGAAGAGCTGCTATAAGGCTGGAAGAATATACGTAGTTGTGACCGTGACTAAGCGTAAATATACGACGCGCAATAAAAGCTTCAACCAATCAGCATCTGCAGAGTTGTTTGCGTCCGATTGGCTGCTTTCACCGAGCCACTTGCTTTTAGTTTTACAGCTGTTCATTGCTGTTTGTTTATCAATGTCAATATCGTTCATTTCTCTAAATGCCAAGGGTTTAAGAAACAGTGTAAAGCGCAAAGCCCTCTTTTTGTTTGTTAAAAACCACGGATCAGACTTTTGCTTTTTTCAAGAAACCCACTCCACACAAGACGATGTTAAATTTTGGAGGTCCCAGTGGGGCAATGATGTATGGATGTCGCATGGCACAGAACGGTCAGCAGGTGTCGCCACTCTAAAAAATAAGTTTGTTGGTGAGATTTTACACGTTGTCAGTGATCCCAAAGGTCATTTTCTCTTATTAGTGGTTTCACTTGGTCAGACCATCTCAGTTCTATTAAATGTATATGGGTACAATTCTTCTAAAGAAAATGCCACTTTAATGGATGTGATCAGTGAAAATATTCAGTACTGGTTAAACAAATACCCCAATGCTGTCCTTATTTCAGGAGGGGATTTCAATATGGTTTTAAATAGTGATTTAGATAGGTTTCCCCCTAGAGCTGCTTCTATAAGTTCAATTATGAATAATTTCATGTTACGTTTTTGTGTTGTTGATATATGGAGGGAATTATATCCACACCAGAGACTTTATACATGGAGCAGCAAGGACCGTTCTAAGCAGTCCCGAATAGATTACTGGCTCATTTCCCAAAGCCTAGTAAACAGTTGTAAATCAGTCAGCATTCATGCTACACCTCTTACAGATCACAGTGCTGTCTCTCTCAAGATTTGTCTTTCTGCAGCCCTTGACTTCAGCTCATCACCTTCTTATTGGAAATTGAATAATTCCCTTCTCCAGTTTGGAGATGTTAAGAGGAATATCACATTAATGATTGAGCTGTACTGGAGAAGAGCTTTAGTGTTAGACTCATATTGTTGCCAGTGGGAGCTATTAAAGTTTGAAATTAGTAAATATTTTAGGAAATTCGGTAGTAAATTAGCTAAACTTAAGAGAGCAGAGGAAAATAAGGTGGTGTCTAAAATTACAATACTTTCTTCTAAACCCCCAGAGCTGTTTTCTGAATCAGAAAAGCTTGAGTATGCTGACTTGCAATCTAAATTAGATGAGATGTACACTTATAGGGCACAGGGTGCTTACATTAGATCTAAACAAAGATGGATGGAGGAGGGAGAATGCAACACAGCTTATTTTTTCAGACTAGAAAAGAGTCGCTTAAGTACTTCACTAATCGAAACTCTTAATATTGAGGGGACAGTCACTAAAAATCCTCAATCCATTGCACATTTCTGTTCTAAATTTTACAGTAAACTGTATAAAAAAAAGTATTCTGAAGAGGCAGCCCGTACTTTTCTGGAGTCTGTTAAAAATTGTAAGACTATTTCAAGAGATGACAGAATTCTTTGTGATAGTGAAATTACTTTATCTGAAGTTAGTAACTCAATTCTAGAACTTAAAATCAATAAATCTCCCGGAACGGATGGGCTTACCGCAGAGTTCTATAAACAGTTCTCTAAACAAGTGTCTCCTTTTTTACTAAAGGTTTTTGAAGAAAGCATACAGAATGAGGCTCTCCCCCCGACTCTCACTCAAGGTTTAATTACTTTAATTCCGAAACCTAAAAAAGATTTACTTTTAATTGACAATTGGCGTCCTGTTTCTTTGCTTAACTCTGATTATAAAATTTTAGCTATTATATTTGCTAAGAGATTAAAATACGTACTGGGTTCTGTAATAGATGAGACACAATCTGGTTTTTTGAACAAAAGACACATTGTTAACAATATAAGGTTGATTCTTGATTTATTAGATTATTCAGATTTGATTCAGGAAGACAGCTTCATTCTTTTCTTAGATTTCTATAAAGCTTTCGATTCCTTAGAGCACAATTTTATTATTAATTCATTAGAAAAATTTGGTTTTGGGGATATGTTCTGCAGTGTAATTAAAACCCTTTACAATAATGGAAGTGCTTCGATTAAATTAAAGAATGGCACTTCACCTAGGTTTAGTTTGTCCAGAGGAGTGAGACAAGGGTGTCCCATTTCTCCCTATTTATTTCTTCTTTGTGTGCAGCTACTGTCAACATTTGTATGTGAAAGCGGTATTCGGGGTATCCATATAGCAGATCGAGAAATATTTATGAGTCAATTAGCAGATGACACCACCTTATTTTTAAGAGATGCTTCCCAAATTCCTATAGCAATTAATTATATAAAACTTTTCTCTAAAGCTTCGGGTCTTAATCTAAACATAGAAAAATGTGAATTAATGTCTATTAAAGATTGTACAGCACCTACTATTTTTAATATCCCTGTTAAATCTGAAATTACATACTTGGGTATTGTGATAACTAAAAATCAAGATAAAAGATGTACCTTGAACTTTGACCCGGCTATAATAAAAGCCCAAAGAAGATTTAACGCATGGTTGCAGAGAGACTTGACCTTGAGAGGCAGAGTACTACTGGCTAAGGCGGAGGGCATCTCCAGACTTACATATGCTGCACTCTCTCTATATGTGGACAACAAAGTTTGTAAATCAGTTGATAAAATCCTATTTAATTTTGTTTGGAAAAACAAAATTCATTATGTTAAGAAGTCTGTAATAATGAACACATATGAGTATGGTGGGTTGAATTTCCTTGATTTCTCTTCTTTGAACAACACTTTCAAAATTAATTGGATTAGGCAGTTTTTGTGTAATCCAAATTCAATCTGGAATTTTATCCCCAATTACTACTTCTCTAAATTAGGTGGTCTCCCTTTCTTATTGATCTGTAATTACAATATTGCTAGAATCCCTTACAATTTATCTAAATTTCATAAACAGTCATTACTTGCATGGTCATTGATCTTTAAGCACAATTTCTCCCCACACCGATACTTCATTTGGAACAATCAAGACATTGTTTATAAGAGAAAATCTTTGTTTTTCAGTAATTGGTTTAAGAAAAACATTTTGATAGTTTCTCAGTTATTTAACTCAGAAGGCCTTATTTTAAATTACGAAGAATTTTTGTGTAAATTTGACTTCCCAGTAACTCCCAAAGAATTCTCCATTGTCATGGATGCTATTCCTAAAGGAGTTGTCATGCTTTTAAGGGACTCTGTTAGATCACCCAGTACTTTACCTATTTCTTTAGACCCATTTGAAATCCCAGTAGGAAAACTATGCTTTTTGTCACATCCTTCATCACGTAACTATAAGATTAGATCCCTTTTTCAAAAGGAGCTTGTAACAACTCCATATGTGATGTCTTACTGGAAGAATGTTGTTAATCATATTGACTGGAAAAAAGTATGGACTCTGTCTTCAAGATACATCATAACTAACAAGGTTAGAGACATCTCATTCAAATTGTTACACAGATTTTACCCAACTAAAGTGTTTTTGAAAAGGTTCAAATCAGATATAGATACAAGCTGTGCTTTTTGTGGTGACCCTAATGAAACTGATATGCATGTCTTTTGGGATTGTCCTCACACGCAGCTATTTTGGATTGAATTCTCTAATGTTATCAATCGCAATGTGCTCCAGGGTTTCTCTTTGCTTTTCAAGGATGTACTGTTTGGCTTCTTTAATATACAAAAAGATAAAATTAATGAATATTTTATAATTAACCTATTATTACTTCTTGCAAAGTTTCATATTCACCGCAGTAAGTTCACTCATCAAAATCCTTTATTTCTTGTTTTTAAAAAAGAGGTTCAACAGTATATCCAAGCTATTTCAGCTTCCAAGAATCTTAAAGCTCTTAAGACAGTTAATTTATTCAATTTATTTAATCTTGTTTGATTTATTTTGTTAAACTTGGTTTTGGATTATTTAATTGTTACATACATCTAGAAATGGTGCTTTGCATGTAATGTAACCTCTTTGTATGTAATGCTGTTATTTTCTGTACTTCTATTTTTGCCTTGGCATTAATAATAAAAAAAAAAAAACGCAAAAAAAAAAAAAAAAAAAAAAAAAAAAACTTGCTTTTAGTTTTATTGGCTCTTTTTCTCTCTACTTTACTGTACAGAAAAAGAGTCTGGACAATAACAAACTAATACTTCGTAAATAACAGCGTTAGAGATATCCTGTTAAGAAATTTGAATTGAATTATTATTTAAATTATTTGATTTAATTTGAATTTTGAAATTCTTGCGGTGTTGCAAAAGGAACTTTTTCGTGTGAATATTCAAGATTTGTTTTGACAGATGTATCTAACTTGTTAAGAATCTTTGGGTTTTATTATTATTAATATTATTATTTTAAACAAAGTGCATGATGCCATTAGATTTTTTTGTACATGATAATATTGCTTGCAATATTATTTTATCATACGTATGTTTATTTTACTAGGAAAGTCTCATGTGAGAAAATGGACTAAAGCTAAGCCATATTTTATTCCGTTTATACGAGATTAAATAATATGGATCTGCTTTGAAATGATGATGATGATAATAATAATAATAATAATCATCTGTCTCCTTATTTCCTTAATTTTGTTCCTGTTTGTCTTGCAAAAATTAAAAGAAAAAAAAAACTGAAAAATAAGGATACTGTTTGTACAGTGTTACTTTCTGTGGTGTAATAATGGTGCAAAGACTAATAATAATAATTTACTGCTGATTATAAATGATCAGATTAATCTGATTATTATATTATATTATTATTCAAGGCAGTCATGAAAGAACAACATTCTCCAACATTCCTTGCGCTTTTGAGCAAATCATTAATTTAAAACACCGTGCTAAATTAATTTCTAAAGTCACATTTAATCCTAAAGTGTGTTTTATATGTTATTACGCCCAATGAAGGCGTTTCTATCTCTTCAGGCATCTAGCAGGACTACTATGTGCGCTGAGGTTTAGGTCCATATCTGTCCGGTGTCATTGGTGAATGACCGAACATGTCTCATAGCAGGTTGTTTGCCCGGTTGCTCTGTAAGTAAAACTGACACGAGTGTTGTTACAGTTGAAACACATCGCTGTCTTTGTTTTGACATTGCGGCATTCGCTGTTGTAGCCGTTAGAGTCATTTATCTCTCGTTGTATTCATTAAACGCACAGAGTTAGCTAATGCTAATGCTAATGTGTTGGTGTTATCAGCACCAAGTGTAACATATTTAACAGTGAACTTCTGAAACGTGACCTTTACTGGTAAATATGCTTAATTTCAAACTGATAGCGAGGTTAACTTATTCATTTATTTAATAGATCAATGCCAGTGAACTTGAAAATTTGCAGACTGACAGCAGTATCATTTAATGTAATTAACGTTAAGTGCTTATTTATATATTGGAAAGGAAGAAGTTTATGTCTTTGCTACAGTTATGATCAATATTTTACTCATATGCTTCATATAATTCTGCTGAATGCAAGTTGACAGGTCTTAATGCAAGAGGAGATGCTTTGTGTGTGGTTGCTTGTACTTCACTGTCATCAGTGCATAACTCTTTAAATCCTATTTTTTTCTCTCTTTTAAAAGTAATATAGTAGAAAATCAAAATGGTCAGAGCATTTTACTGTAATCTGCGAAAGAGTGTTCCCACTTTGGAAAATTTGGGTTCTCTGTTAACTCTTCCAGTCTTGTGCAATTCAAGTGTCTGTCAATAAGGGGATTTTCACTCACAGAAAGTAGTGTTGACTAACTTCTCTCTCACTGTGATGCACTGCATACTATACTTTTTCAGATCCTACAGTATACTTAATGAAATTACAGTGTAACGCTGTGTATTGTTGCATTTCATTCACATCTGCAGATGTCCACACAAAATAGCTATGCTACTGAGTAAACAAGCAACTGATTGTCTATGAGTGGTTCAAAGTGAACTTTAACCTAGAGAAATGGATGGACCATCTAATCCTGTCAGTTCACTTGCATGTTTTTTGAAGTCTTGTTCTTTTCTGTTGCATCATTCAGGAGTTCAAACTCTTTGCTGATCACTTATAAAAAATATTGAAATTTGTAGTTCAGCCTGGTGCTTTGTACTAGTGCTGTCGGTTTGACCCCTGTCTTATTTCCAAACTATTTGAGGTCAAGGCAGCATGACCTTTGGACATTAGATCCTGTAGGGAACTTACAGAGTAATGTGAATGATACTTCTTAGGCCTAGACCAAGTTTACTAATGTAGCTGCCAAGCTGATGCCAGTTTATTTTGGACTTAATTTAGTTGTAACCCTACAGGTCAAACATTTGCATTTATTGTGACCGATTAATAGATAAACTGCAGGCAGGTGTGTTGGACCCAGAAAATATTATGAAGATGGAAATAAAATCCAATATTTATAGAAACGGCAACATTTGGTCATGCAGACCTCACTAAGAAATGTAAAAATGCTTTGAAAAAAAAAAAGGTTTAATAGGTGTCTTTACTGAATCTTGGTTCTTAGTCCACTGCTGTTGTGTTTGTATTGCAGTGCAGCAGGCTGGGGTAAGACACTGTTATACTGGGAACAGGAACAACCTTTACATCAACAAAAACACTAAGGTCATCTGTCAAGGCTTTACAGGAAAACAGGTGAGTAGCCACTGTCTGTGTTCCCCACAGCACCCTGAATTTCAGCCTAAATATCTGAAAAGGCTCACCTATGTTTCATTTAGTCACTAATTGGAACGCAGTCTCCTTGGTTGTGGCCTGTCTGAGTGAGAGTAACTGGCTGTGAAAAAGCAGTAAATCTCACTGTATTTTAAACTTGATCATCTGCTCAACATAACAGACCATAAGGGCTTATATGTAGTTTTGTACTGAAATTTCAGAAACCGAAAATATAATAATTTTCAGTCGAAAATTAATTTTGCTGTCAATGCTGCCATCTAATTATCACAATAAGCTTTGTGCTTTAATATTAAAATTTTTTGCACTATGAAACAAAGTCTGAGCTTTTCTAATTCTGTCAATTTGATAAAAAAAATTCAAGTAAATAAATGTCATTTTGATGCTCTTGTTTTTAAAACTGAGGTACTCAAAATAAATCTCGGTGGTAATTAATGCAGCAGATGCTATTGATAAAGCCAAAGTTTTATTTGACCCAAAATATTTAAAGGTGGATAAATTCAGTTTTGCAAACAGTGAGTCACAGAACACAGATAAACTTGATGTAAAGTCTGCATGCTTATGAAACCCCAAAATAGCATATATAATATTGACTCATCGTTTTATGGAGCTATAGGCTACAGTGGTCATTATTTCTTCATCGCTTGTAATAATATGCGTGCACAATTTTATAGCAGAGTGGTTTTTGATGCCAAAAAGAGAAACGCAAGTGGGAGATGATGATATAATAATAAGTACAAATACGATCATTTATAAATTAACATAATTAAATATTTTTTTCATATAAGATAATATTGCCACTTCAAAGCATACTGTTGTACATGAGTTGGTTTTCAAATGTACTATCCATTCTTGTTTGATGTTATTAAATAAGGATTGACATCTGTCCATAGGCCCTTTACACTAAAACTGCTGGCTCCAATATCCAATAACCTTGCTTTTCTCACCCCTGTGATTTATGTTGTATCTCTTATTGTATTTCTCTCGCTCTCCTTCACCCTCTTTCAAATGACTCTTTGTCTTTACTATAATAAAGGGTTATTAGATGAAGTTTTAATGAACACTCATTATAATTAGAAGGGGATGAGGAATGACTAGAGTGTCATCGCGGCATATTAACTTTGCTGTACGGCTACATAAGCAAACCATACCTCAAATTAATCGCCTAACTGTTAACGGAGGCAGCGTTCAGGAAAAACGGCAAAGTTAGCACAGCACTTTAGTGTTCATGAAAGCATGAGAACAAATGATGGTAGAAAAGTTGGCAAGAGGACGCTCTGAGGGGAAATGGATTGAAAACGTGCCTGATTTCTCATTCTTTCTAATTATATTTCTAACATTACAGTGGTAGGTATTGACTTGGTACTGGTGACCCTTGCCTTTGTACTTCTCTGCGACGTTTCAAAATAATTTGTAATAATTAACATGGACATAGCAGGGAAGGAAGATTAAAGTTCATGATGTACAATTTCCACTGACTCTTCAAATCCCTAATCTTTTTCATTTTCATTGATTTTAAAGTGCATCACACATAGGGCTGCAGCTAATGATTAGTTTTATTGTCGACTAATCTATCGATTATTTTTCAATTCATCTATTTATTATTTTCTTATCAGTTGCTGAATTCTTTAGTTAAACTATCAATAAATAATAACAGTAACTTCTGCTATTAATCTATTATTTTATTCAAATGTTTTCTCATAATTAACACTTTTTACAAAAAATAAATAACAACAACAAAGAAAAAGAAAGAAAGAATGAATTGCAGGGCAGTGATACAATCAAGAAATGCACATTATGGCTGGATTCGCAGTTGCTGTTTGGGACTGACAGCAGTTGCTTACAGGTGAGAGACTTGAAATGTTTAACGTATTAAAACATCTGCTTGAATACATATCTGTTATGAATGAACAGCTGAAGTCACAACCGCGTTCAGGACACTAGAGCGACAGAATCAAAAATGGCATCATAACACCGGGAAGTTTTATCATAGTTGACAGCCCGTTTTTAAATAAATGAGCCCAGTCGAGGCTTGTCCTATCCAACACACAGTTAAACAATTAACAACGGTATTAAATGCTTTGTTAGCGAGTGCAGAGAGCGCGTTTGGCACGCGCGTCTCAGAGCTCGCGCGATCGCGCCCACGGCACTGACGGCAGCTCCGGTGGATCTTAAGATGAACGCGAATCATTTCTCCGTCTCTGTGGGTGAATTAAACCTGTCATGATTATATAGGCAACTCGATGTCCCGTGCTGTAACGTTCATTCAGCGCAGCTTTGAATGCGGCTGTGAATCCTGACAATGTAAAGGCGTCAGTTCGGCTATATATGTGCGGTTCTGACGGTCGTATACTAATAGAATGCTCTATGAAGTGATGTTGCCATACTAGCCTTTACCTTCTGCTCTAAAGTCTTGTTTTGTGTTAAACATGGCAGGAAAACAGTTTTAAGTAGGGATAACTGCAGGCTCGCGCAATGGGCGTGGCTAAAGGTGCAACGAGTCCATGCACTCCATGCTAATCGATGCATTTTTATAATCGACGTAATCGATGACGTCGACGAATCGCTGCAGCCCTAATCACATAATACAATTGCATTTGTAAGTCTATGTTCTGGGCTGCATGCAGATAAATTATATATGTCATGGCCTGCATTACACTTTAAATATGCATTGATTTATCTGTGTACTTAAAAAACAAACAAACAAACAAAAACTTTAGCCATGCAAAGCATGTTATTGTACCTATATTATGCCATGCATGACTTTTAGGCAGGTTTTCCTTTTTTAATTTAATTAATTTAAATTTTAATTTTTTAATTATTGAAAACTATGATTTTTCCTTTGTGTAGTGGTTTGGGCTGAGCCAGTGTCATATGGAAGCTATACAGATGTAATTTAGAATTTTATAGAGACAAAGGTTACTGGATCTACTTTCAAGTAACAGAAAGTAACCTCATTGCATTTTCTTTAGTAAACTGTATTGTGTTGTGTAAGGTCCTCATTTGGTCATTCAAGGTCCATTTAATCATTATAATTTTTATAATTTTTTTGTCATACTTTTTTTTTTTTTTTTTTTTCAAAGCCATTTTCCACCCACTCTCTGACATTTAAAATAACTGTCTTTTTTGCTGCTGTGGCTGAGAAATGCCACCTTTGTACTCTGATCTGCTTATACCTTTGGCAGCAGGTTTGCTTTTAGGTTCAGTACAGATTTTAACATCCTATATTAACAACATCTTTCTGCATTACATCAGTTGTGGCTGGTTCACAAAATAAAAAAAAGTGCCGCATTAATGTTTAAGAGCAAATTGAATAAAATAATCAACCTTTTAAAAATAAGCTTCAGTCGTTCCTTCTAATGCTGAGATTTGTAGAACAGCAGGTGCTTCACACAACCAACCGTGGTTCAAGGTTTAGTGAACTTTCACACACTTTAATGTATCTTTAGTTCCTTTGGTGCTTGGGAATGATAGTACCTGCTTGTATAGAATGAACAGTGTGGACTGTGGATCACCATCAACAAATTATCTTTTTGGGCTGGCGAGGAAGTTTGTTTCAGTTACAATATGTTTTCATAGTACGTAAATGTCTTTGACTCAAAAGTAAAATGTGATTCTTTATGTCCCCTTTAGTGTTAATAGAACCTGACTGTGCTGAATGTTAAGGCAAATTCTTCTTTACCCTTGGCTGAACGATATCTGTTTTCTCTCTCTGTCTTTAGGGCACCTTTCACAGTCAGCAGTCTCTGGACTATGGCTCGCAGTTAGTAGGAGGAGTGTCTCCAGGCAAGGGGGGCAAAACACACCTGGGTCTGCCAGTCTTCAACTCTGTGAAGGAGGTAATAGCCTGTGTGACTACTGACAGCCTCCTGTGAGCCACATTACTTTTTGGACAGCTGCTCTGATTCTCTGAGGGCATTAGGGGACTTTTCAGGGGACTTATTTAGAGCAAGTGACAGCAACAGTAACAGAAGTATTAAAGACCAGATGCCAGTTGTGTAATCAGTTTAAACACTTTAACATGAAGCCCAACTGAAATACCCAAAATTGGACGTTTTACCAAATTTTTGGTTTGATTCTGTGAATGATTCTTTAATTGTTTTTTTAGGCTAAGGCTGGCACAGGGGCCGATGCCACGGTGATCTATGTGCCGCCTCCTTTTGCTGCAGCTGCCATCATCGAAGCAATTGACGCAGAGATACCACTGGCTGTCTGTATAACAGAGGGAATCCCTCAGCAGGACATGGTGCGCGTCAAACACAAGCTGCTACGCCAGAGCAAGACCCGCCTCGTCGGCCCCAACTGTCCCGGTGTCATCAATGTAAGAGCTGCACTTATACTGTTTTTTTTTTTTTTTTTTTTTTCAGCTTTGTTTTTGGAAACTCAACTAGATGTTTTGAAGAGAAGGCATATGGTTGAAGTTGGCAAAATTGTGGTTGTAATTCTAACACAAAGAACCACTCTTGCCTACTATATAACACTGCAGGAAATTATTCCAGTTTAAAGTTAACATTATTTTATTTTCATACTGTGAATAAGTGAAATGGGATATTCAACAGCAAACCATTTTTTTTAAACTACTACTTTTATTCAGCAAGGACCCGTTAAATTGATCAAAAAGGACTTTGAAATGCATCACAGTTTCCACAAAAGTATTAAGTGGCACAAGTGTTTTCAGCATTAACCAGACATTTATTGAGCCCCAAATCAGCATATTAGAATGATTTCTGAAGGATCATGTGACACTGAAGACTGGAGTAGGGTTGTAACGGTATGAGATTTTCACGGTATGATAATCGTCTCAGAAAATATCACGGTTTCATGGTATATATTAAACGATAATTCTTATCAGTAACAATGACTCTTAAAAGAATAATAAGTTATTTGAGTGAATAAATCCTTTATTGCAACAAACTTGAAATCATTTTAATGAAAGTAAGCCTCCCTTCTGAGGAAAAAAAATCAAGAACAAAAATTACAAAATAAAGCCGTAAACCTTATGTGTATCTATATCACACTTTAACATTTTAATTAATGTTTTAAAATGTTATCAAATGAAAATTTAACAACTTTTATTTTGGCAAAGTGCTGCACAACAGAGGTATTCTAAGTTAAAACATGGACAAACATGATATTCCTTAAAAAAGTTTAAATAAATTATTATAAATAATATTATTATTGTTGTCATAACTTTTAAGTACATTGTACAATGCTAATTTATTTCTGTCAGGACTTCAAGTTAAATTGAACTTTTATTTTGACGGGTTGTAGCAGACCTTTGAGTTTAGTGTATTTGACAATGTTTTTTCTCAAATAAAACTGGTTTTCTCTCATGTTTATGTAGACGCTGAAAACACCATTAGTGTCATGCATGCATACTTCAGTTTGTAGTAGATAAAACGGCGCCACTCATATCTACTTTTGATTTGTCCATCCATTAAATTTAGCGTTTTAAGTGACAACCTCGATAACGTTATACTGTAAATCCCATGTTCACAACTGCACCGGCATTCCCTCTGCATCACGGAAATTATACGGCCTTATAACTTGTTATAAATGCGACATATCTTTATCTGCACGGAGGGATGATGTCCGCGAACATGTTGGATGTATTGCCTGCTTTTGCAGCCACTTTGCGTCCACATTTTTTGCAAATTGGATTCGTCCTCAAGGACAACCCCACATTCGTGTGTTTTTTCCAAGTATATATAATAATATCCAAAGTATTCCCATAATGTAAATTTAAACTTTTTTTCGGCGGGGGATGGAGATTAGATACAATCTCTGTCTCTGTCATTTCAGCAGTGAAGCAGGCGAAATAAATTGCATATGCGCGGGTGAGATTATTACATATTTTTTTTTCATAATTTTGTTTTTTTAAACCATAGATATGCAAATGTTTTCCGTATGATAACCGTGTACGTTCAAACCGCAATAGACCGTCATACCGGTATATCGTTACAGCCCTAGACTGGAGTAATTGTTGCAAAAAATGAAGTTTTGCCATCACAATAATGAAATGCATTTTAAAAAATATTTTAAAATAGAAAAGTTATTTTAAATTGTAAAACTTTCACAATATTACTGTTTTACTTTTTGATCAAATACACCTTAAAAGTGGCCTTAAAATTTTAAAGGGTAGTTTATGACAGGTGGCGTCAAGTTATGGGCAAATTATTACATTTGGTTGAAAGATTAATAATTTTTCTTTGGAATAATGTGCACCAATGAATCATTGACAATAATACCTGGAATGTGTATTCAATTGTCAGTTTTGATTTCAGGTTGATTCTAAACCCCTGCTGCTTGCAACTTTACTTGCCTATAGGAAAATGTATAATTTAAACTGAACTTTAATGGTGTTTTTTCTCTATCTATTTGTAGCCTGGCGAGTGCAAAATTGGAATCATGCCTGGGCACATCCATAAGAAAGGAAGGATTGGTAAGAACTCCACTGGATGACACCTTTCTTTATGACAAAGAAAACTCGATCATCCTTTCAGAAAATTTTGACATTGCGAAGCATAACATGCTGATAGAATAGAACCTTAAGAGATCTTTGACAAGCCTAGCGCACCTTGTGTCTTCATGTTCATAAAAGAAGCATCAAAGCCAGAGCTAGCGGGTCTCGGTTTGAGATGGACGCTTTTTAATGCATTGGATTTGTTAGCGTTTCTCACCATGTCAGGGATGATGAGATGTCTTTGCTCAAACATGAACTCAGATGTAGACCGTAGTGCCGTGTTCAGATTGCTAAAAAGAGAGTGGTACAGATAGCTTCTCATCAGTCATGTGTCAGGGAAGTTTAAACTGCAGGGCTGTGCCGTTTCAAGTCAAATCAAATCACTAGACAGATGGCACAGGTTTTTGAAGAGATAGTTTTTCTAGAAAATTGTCAAGACAGGAGACTATCTGCAGAGCATATATCAATAAATTGAAGAAAAGTAGAGACTTGTGCTTGTATTAAATTTATGAATATCCACTAATTAAATGTAAAATTTTAATTACATTATATACGTATGAATGAATCAAATATATGAACAATTGCCAGTTAAGTACTTAAATGTGTAAACTGAAATTGTTGTCTTTTTAATGTAATAATTGCGCTAAATTAATGTTTAATTAACAACCAAATTAAATTATAATACTGCAATTTATCTTTATCTTGCTCTATTCTTTTATTTTTTCAGGCATTGTATCTAGATCGGGCACCCTCACGTATGAAGCTGTACATCAGACAACACAAGTGGGTCTGGGCCAGTCGTTGTGCGTCGGTATGGAAAACTATTATTATTAATATTAGTCTACAGAGTGTTTATTGCAGAGAGGTCTTTGAACGGTGTCTATTTTCTTTCAGGTATCGGTGGAGACCCTTTTAATGGCACTAACTTCATTGACTGCCTGGAGGTGTTCCTGCAGGACCCAAAAACTGAGGGCATCATTCTGATTGGAGAGATCGGAGGAGATGCAGAAGAGAATGCAGCAGAGTACCTGAAACAGCACAACTCTGTAAGCAGCTTCTCATATGTTCATATCTCATATCTTCATATAAGGAAAAATGCTTTTTAATGTAAAATTTTATATATACAGTTGTGCTCATAAGATTACAGATTACAAACTAAATAAGAGGGATCATGAAAATTGCATGTTATTTTTATTTAGTACTCTCCTGTATAAGCTATTTCACATAACAGTTGTTTATATATACTTCACAAGACAAAAAATAACTGAATTCATAAAACATGAGTCTATACACCCATGTAACACAAGGCAAACTGATTTGTCTTTGTGCTATCTCCAAATCTGACTACAACAGTAACTTCCTGTTTTTTTGGGGGGTCAGGTTTGTGAAAAAAATAAAATAAAATAGATATGTTAAACATATGCACTGTTTTTAGCTGTATACATTAAAATGTAAGGCAGTAGTTCACCCAAAAAATGAACTCATGTCATTCCATCCAGCCACATATAATAATCTATCTTCAGTCAGTCACAAAAGATGATGTTTCGCAGAATTTTCACAATGCTCTTTTCTATAAAATTCCATATTTTCATGATCCAAAATGATAAAAGTAATACATAAGACTTTAGGATGATATTCCAAGTCTTTTGAAGTCAGACAATAGTAGTGTGTGAGAACTACAAAAATTGAAGTCATTTGTTCAATGAAAAACATCACGTTAGTGCAGTTTAAATATGTACACATTCAAATTTTATATTATGTATGATCTTTTATGAGATTTGAATGATGATGTTTGGCAATAATTGCGTCAAATGTGCCATATGTAAATATCTCTCCATCACACAAAAATATTTTATAGAGTCAAAAGACTTGCAATATAATGCACAAGTCCTATGCATAATTTATGCAAGTTTTGTTATTTTATTTTTTGGAACTGTCCTGTAAGATCTTCTGCATATGCCTCTATACCTACTCAAAGGAGAAGAATCACTGTTATTCATTCATGAATCGCTTTTAGGCTCATGAATCAGTGCTTCCTTTTTTCTTAGCCCTTTGGAAGTACACATTGTTTTTCATCTTCTGGATATCGGCAGCTTTCTTCAACAAACGGGAACCCTCACCACACATGGAGCTCCTCTTTCCTTGCTAGCAGGAGCTACTCGCCCCTGGAGCTCACATTGTTTCTGTGAATGACAAAACAGCCTCCAGCTGCTCTTTGATCTGTTTTGGCTGTGAAGGAAAGTCTACAGAGCTTTCGTTGTGATCTTTGGACCAGCCAGGCTGGATTGCACTCAGTCAAAGACCTCCTCCACTCCTAACAGCGCTTCGGTTTGTGTCATCATTAGCCATGTCATATTTATTCCTCCAGTTTGAGAGTCATACAGAAGGCTGATGTGTTAATAAGTGTTTTGCATTGGAAGGAATTTCAGTCTGTTATATAAAATAAAACAAGCGTTGGCACAGTGAATACTCATTGAATAGTTTCAGCCACGCTGATTGTGGCAAACTGGCATAGGAACATCTATTTTCTCAAGAGGAACCCAGGCGGCCAGACATGATTCAGACAGAACTTACGTCTGAGACCTTGGTAGTGCTGGGGAACGGTAACCACAGAAAATCAAGCAAATCGCTCTCAATACGTTCACAGCATGGACAAGTGCCTCATTTTGAAGTGAGTGCTTGGATGTTCAAAGAAACAGTCCTCCATTCTGTGAATCAGACCATGCTAAAGAGCTCATTTTTATTGTTGTCACATTTGAACTGAACCGAAATAGCAAAACCTGCAATTTCCGGAATTGTTGAGGAGTTTCACAGTTACAGAAACCATTAAGCCCTACAGTACTTGGTGTTAAACAAGCGAGTAGCTCTTTGAGCACGCATTACCTCTGTGAAAGTTACTTATTTTCCGGCCTGTCAATTAAATTAGTGGGAGAATTGATTTGGCAGAAATTATTAGTTGCAATTTGTATGAAATTGCTCCTTTCAGGTGAACTTTTCTCATTACCTCAACAAGGTAGTTTTTAAAGATGGCCTTGGCCATGAATAATGGAGATCAATACATGGTCATGCTACATTTCATGCGGCAGATTTAGCCTTGGGAGAAGTATTTGGCAGTTATGAAATTTTCCGTCTGTGCTGCTGTTAACAAGACCTGAATTGATCAGACTGTTAAACGCATACCGGTCTCATTAAGAAGTGTGGGCAGGGATGATACATCAGGTTCCAGGCGGTAATGGAAGCGGCGATCCATACAGGAGCTTGTAAACTATTAGCTTCAGAAAAAGTCATGTCAGATTTATGTTGCTGGTTGTGTATGACTGGCTTAGGAAGATTGTCTGTTTTTCTTATGGCATAATAGTAGTGACAAAGGGCTCATGGTCCAATCCCATAACTTCACAATGCATTTATACGCCCCCACACTTCCTGCTGGATCCATATCTGGTGCTTGCTTTCCATTACCTGTAGTGGCATTGTGCAAATAATTGTGCAAGCACCCTGTTTTCCCCTTTTCCAACTTCCAACACGCATACATCAGTAAGTCCTTGTGTGAGAATTGCCAAGGCAAACTGCAAAATTGCTTTTCAGCCAAATTAGCATATTGATATGAATATTCCTCTCAAGTGCTTGTCAGCTTCATGCTTGTTTTTGCTAATTGCTAACATTTGTCACCTAGGGAACGTTGCCCATTAAGATCCACTTGTAGTCCACAGTCACTGCAACATTATTGGGAGCTGGTGAATGATCGAGAGGAAGCTTTCCAACTGTTAATGTGGAACCTGACAAATTATGTTTTCCACAAACATCCGTTGTATACATATCTGCTATTTTTCTGGGCTTTGTTCTGACAAAATACATTCAGTTTATAGATTTAAAGGGATAGTTTACTCCAAAAATTACAATTCTGTGCAGTTATGTCTGTAATACATTATCAAAGAATTAAGGACAAAATTTGCAGTATTGGGTGAACTGTTCCTTTAAGACCCTTCTTTGACTCAAAAATAGGGTTGACTGGAGAGTTTCTGAAGAAGCCGTTATCATTCAACAAAAAAGGGAGTACAAAATGAAATGATGGTGCTCCTCTCCAACATTGTCTCAAGGTTTTGTGCCTGAGCAAAATATAATTACCTCAGTTCATTATCGTAATCTTTCCAGAGTCGGCTTTAGTCTTTAGGCAGCTGCGCGAGCATGAACGGCTTGAGCTTTGAACCGAAGACGGCTCCTGTGGAGCGTTGTAATGTTAGCGGGTAGTTGAAGATTATCAAGTATTAAGTCAGACTGCCTTTGACTGGCCGTCACATTAATTTCATCATCTCCACCTAAAGTTTGCGTTCCCATTTTAAAGTTTTTAGTGAAATCAAAAATTGCCAGTGAAGTTTAGGAGCCTACTCTCCTGTGAGATGTTAATGAGACGTCTGAATTAGCAATGACTCCATTTGAGCCCAACGAGGTCTATAATACCTGAGAAAACGATCCATTAGCATTTGTATTGATCTAGATGGCAGTAGCTCAGCTGATGCAGGAATGCCCAGAAGTATGCAACTTAAAAATATCTTCTATAATATGATATTTATAAGATTTTAAAAGCTTGCTTGGAAAAAAAAAATCAGAATAGAAAATAGAAATTAAAATATATTTTTTTTAGTTACTGTCAGTGGAGAAAGATGGAGAATTGTGGGGTTTGGCACATGCTAAGTAGCCATCCCTTTACTTTTTGTTTGAGCCTCATCTGAGTTCAAAGGTATGCCAGGTAGCTTCAGCCTTTATATAAAAAAAAAAGCCTGTCCAAATGTCCTCCAGAAACATCCAAAATGTTAGGCTATACCAATTTATGCTATTGTTGGCAGCTGCAGTTGCAGTTATGACAACCAACATCCCATTCTGGAATAAGGATGCCATTCATGAGGACAGAATATGGTGGGAATGAGGGGAAAAACAGACCTGAGTCTATGAGCAATGACAGTTAATTGGTGTGGACATGACAAATTGCCTTCCATGAAAGTGAGATTGTATTAAATGACAAACTCGAGCCACTGTCTGCCCATCTGCTTACTCCCACACAAGCTATTACATGCCTTGATCTGCCTCTCTTTTAATGCCAATTTTGAGCGCAGTATGCTCCGTCTAAAAGCCCCTGCACTTATTTACCTTTTATTTACAAGTCTGTGAACTGCATCTTGAGGAAATAAAAATAGAGACTCACCTCTTGTAATTGTCTCAAAACATTTTTCTTGTAGGCCTTACTTAGCGCCACTATGGAAATGGTTATTTTTATGGAGACCCATAATACAGTGGTCAAACAAAAACAAACATTTTTACTAAAGATTTTAACTTTGAGAACACACACACACACACA
The DNA here is from genome assembly GCF_936440315.1 of Barbus barbus. Lineage (NCBI taxonomy): Eukaryota > Metazoa > Chordata > Actinopteri > Cypriniformes > Cyprinidae > Barbus > Barbus barbus. Next base: position 12,322,814 of record NC_136735.1, on the reverse strand, counting down.
CATGCCATACAGACATTTGGGGCCGATAAGATATTTTTAAAATGCTTTCAAAGTATATCTCAGGAGTAATAATAAGACATGCAAGGGAACAAAAAGTATTTCAGGGAAGTGCATACTTTTTGTGAGCGAATGCAAAGTATTTCGGTATAACGCATATGTTTTGTGAGAAAATGCAAAGTAATTCAGGGGAACATACGTTTTGTGAGCGGACGCAAAGTATCTCAAGGGAACACACACGTTTTATGGGCAAACGCAAAAGCATTGAAATATTATTTTTTCCTCATCTATTTTTTTTCATTTATTTATTTTTTACCATCAATATAAATTATTTGTGATGCTTAATGTCTTTTTGCAAAATTCTTTGAATAGAAAGTTCACCAAAAATCATTTGAAATAAAAACATTTTGTAACCGTGTAAATGTCATTACTGTCAATTTACTATCATTGTCACTTGTCAGTGTTTTCATTTGACACATTGTCAGTGCATCCTTGCTGTATATAAATATTAATTTAGTTTAGAACAAAAAGTGTGTGTTTTTATTTCAAAGTCTTTTTTCATTCTTTAGGGTGCCAATGCTAAGCCAGTGGTGTCATTCATTGCTGGTTTGACGGCCCCTCCTGGAAGGAGAATGGGGCACGCAGGAGCTATCATTGCCGGAGGCAAAGGGGGTGCCAAAGAGAAGATCGCCGCTCTGCAGTCGGCTGGAGTCGTCGTCAGCATGTCTCCGGCTCAGCTGGGCAGCACCATGTACAAGGTGAGACCGTTTTTTCTCAGTGTGAGCTGTAATTCAGAGGCAGAGTCAGAGTCACCACAGAGCTGTCACCTCATGTTTTACCTCACTAAATGCTCAGTGCTGTTTTTGGTTCTGCAAATTTAAACATGCTGAGAGCAAGACTTTAAAGAGAACCTTTTTAGTAAAAAAAAAAGTTTTTTATTTTTCTTAGTTTGAAGTCTCACAGTGATGTCAGTTTGCTGATAACTCTTTTTAAAGTAGATTTATCGGTTTGTGTGGCTCTAGCCGAAACGGCTCTGGAAAATTCAGCGTTCTGTGGGCCAAAGCGGTGATTAATATAAAGGGTCCCCTTAGACAATCACAGCAGTTTTTACCGTAAGATATTCGATAGAAAGCTACACCGCAAGAGAGGAAATGAACAAAGCTCCATTTATATTGGTGAGTTAGCAGCTCTGCCTCTTTATCTCAATTTATCACAGCCAGGAGTTTTAACAAGATGTATAAAAAGTGAAAGCGTGTATTACACTCATTCATCATTTTAGCTTTTCATTATCAGTGCTAGCAAACGCTCCTTCCTCTGCATCAATACATTTTCTCTCCTCTTCCACCACACCCGTGGATTCTAATTTGTAATGATGAAAAACACTCTGGCTGGTTGTTAATTTTGCAGCCCATTGTGTTCATACATCTGTGTTTATCACATTGGCCGATTTAATAAAGATGGCACACATACACGCCTCAGAGTTGATTGTCTGTTTCCCCCATGTTAACACGCTCACACATGCGGTGGCAACTCACTTGCAGTGTACCTGCCCCAGTCCCAACCTGAATATTAACCCTTTATACACCCTAGTGTCTCATTTTTAAGTAAGCATAAAAACAATTACACTGCCATTCAAACACTTTTATTCAGCAATGATGCATTAAGTTAATTAAAAGTGACAAAGACAGATAATGTTACAAAAGATTTTTCTCTCAAACAAATGCTATTTTGAACTTTTTGAATCCTGAAGATCACGGTTTCCACAAAAACATTAAGCAGCACAATATTTTCAACCTTTTTAATAAGATGAAATATTTAATGAGCATGAAATCAGCATATTATAATGATTTCTGAAGAATCATCATGTGACTCTGTGGACTGGAGTAATGATGCTGAAAAAAACAGTTTGAATGACATTTTATAATAGAATAATAATAAAAAAGCAGTTATGTAGTAATGTTTCACAATATTACTGTTTTTACTAATATTTGAAGAAAACATAAATCATTCAGATCTCACAGTTTTCAGCTTTAGTATGGTAGTGTATTTTTGAAATAGCAATGCAGAATAATTTACAGCAATATTTAAGTGTAAAATGCCACAAAGATGTTTGATTAATACAAACAAACATTTGCATCAGTGTTTTGAATCATCAGTTAAACAGTTTGAAATATCTGTCTTAACGCTTCACAATTTGAGAAACATTAATGACCAGAAAATGTACATACGAATTAAGCATGATTATGAATATATACAAATGTATTGTGAATATTCAGTAAAACACTGAGCTCTGCTAGTTTACTGCCACTGCACACGGCATGGGAAGATACTAAACAAGCTCTCATTTTCCCCCCCTCTCTTTATGCTAATAATGTAATCGCAGCAAATACTTAATTTCTTGTTGTTACTCGAGGCCATTTCCTGCAATCTATATTATTTCAGTCTGCAGCAGACATGGCACTGCTTGACCTTTAGATGGCAGTAGAGCTTCAAGAATTTTTATAAATAAACCATGCGTCTTCGTTTTTGAAACATGACATTTGCATAAGGGTATTATCTCAGAAATGCACCATTCCGTCACCCTTACTTGAGGAAAATGCGTTTTCAAAAGCACAATGCATCACCCTGTAGCTGTAAGCCTTTGTAAATTAACTATGTATATAGCTATTCCTGACTGGAACAATCTACATTTGTCTTTGTATCATACAGTGCATTTCTCACAGCTTTATGTGTTTACCCACAGCTTCTGTAAATGGTTTTAGTTTTTTTTTTTTTCTTTCCTGTGTGATTTAACCTTTTATATGGCCTTAAATCCTCAGAGCAATTTTCTGTTTAATGCAGAGGGCTTTCCAGCTGTTGGGACTTCCACTTTTGATAAATCAAATATATTTAAATATCAAATATATAGATTCTCATTAGATTATTAGGGACACCAAGCTGAAACAAAACATTTTTGAGCAGTCTAGCCATTGAGAAAATGGCAGACCAAAAAAAAAAAAAAAACACTCCAGAAACTCAGCAATTAAAGATTTTGTGCAACAGGCAAGGTCAAAACAGAGTGGCATTTTCTCCTAAAATACAAAAAAATATGAAAACATCAGAGACAAATAGAGTACAAACCACATTTCCAAAGAAAGGTTTCCAGATTTTAAGCAGCTAGTTATCACTGTGTTATTGCCTGAGGGACAGTGGGTAGCTTAAAATATAAGCAACACCAAATAATCTTTACTCTTAATGATGATCATAGTTTGCATTTCAAGGAATAATTTACCCAAAAATGAAAATTTTATCATCATTTATAAGTGGTTATATACCTGCTGAGTTCCTTTCTTCTTCGGAACACAAAAGTAGTTTTTTTTGCCCTGTTGTGTCTCTGATCCTCATCCTCTTTTATTTTATGCAAAAGAGCAACATGGACATTCTTTTTGTGTTCCATTAAAGAAATAAAGTTTATAGGTTTGGAACAACACCAGGACAGAAAAAAAGACTGTATTTTCATTTTTAATGTGAACTGCCTTTTAAATCCATTTTATTTTACTTTTCTTGTTGTTTCAATAAAAGTGGTCCTTTAAAAGAAGCTTCTCAAAGCAATTTGCTTAAACTTAATAATTCAAACAAAAAAGTACAATGAAAGTACATTTTAAACAGCACATTCTTTACATTTTTCCTGCGCAAATTTAGCTTTTCTCTTCACTTTTCTCTTTTTTGTTATGTTTCTTTCCATTTCCTTATAATTAATTGTTCTTTGTGTTGTATTTCAACACTTTTAAGCACAGTATACTCTGTCAGTATTGTAAAGGTTAACAAATCCTGACAGTAAACTTTGTTGACTCAAACAAAACTAACTGCATAACAGACCCCTGGTATGGACACATTGAAGGCAGTCCCTGCCGATCATGTTTATTTGACCCCTGTTCACTCTTCCCTGTTCTCTGCAGGAGTTTGAGAAGAGGACGATGTTGTAATTTGTTAGAGGGAGTGTGAGAAGCAAATTGCCCTCCCTGCCTTAGGACCTTCATCCCTGCTGGAGCCCACCACCTTCCTCCAGGCTCAACAGTGCGCACACTTTGTGATTTCAACTGATTCTATGAGTACATATTCCATATTTGCACCAGAAGAAATAATAATAAACATTTCAAAGTCTATCACAGCCTTTGTCTTAAAAGTGTACAGTACAGGGACATATCCACCTTCTAATCCATCCACAGCAATGTCTGCCATGTTGTTGCTTTTGTCATAATGTTTTCTCTCCTTCTGAAGCAGAAAATATATCTCTTATGCTCTTCCTTGTAGTAGTTGATTTCTTTATACAATTACCATTATGCTATATTTATTGACAGCAGCTCAATGCAGGGTTCCGGCGATCGTGCTTTTGAAAAAAGCTCATTGTCCCTTGATGGCAGTCTTGATGAATGCATCACCTCTGTGAGATCTAATGTGTGATATTTTTATTTTTTTTGGAATGGCACAATGACCTTCACCCTTTGCATTAGCACTCATTTGTGCAATTGAAAGCCTTTGACATTCTTTCCCTTTGCAATTCACACTGGCTCTGCATGACCTTCTGGCTTCCCGAGACTTTGAGTGCATTAAATGTCACTTTTCTTTGGCAGTAAAAGCATAGACATTTTCTCCTGTATTTGTTAGCATTTACTTAAAATGGCAGGTGCAATTATAGACGTGAAGATGGGCACAACAGGTTTAGAAAGCTGTACGACCGCAAGGTAATTCTGGTCATCCACAGTTGTTGTAACAGAAGCCAGACGGACTATTTAGTATTTTTCATACGACAACTTTTACTTTAGTGTGATTGAAATTGTAGCACTAAATGGACCAAATTACTGGAATCTAGTTTGCATTGAAAAGAGCGGAACTACATGTCACCTGTACCAGGCTTTTAGCAGGGATTTTCATTTGCAGACAGGTTTATTAATTCTGACATGCCTCACTGGAAGGTAAAATGTGTGTGGGAGGACTTTCTCCTTTCGCCTTGTAATTGCATCTCTCCTGCCTAATGACATGCATTCACATTTTATTCTGATAAAGAATGAAAATGCTAATTTGTTCTCTTGCCAGGTGTATTTCAGAAGTGCTCAGAGTTGATGAATATTCTGAGTTGGAATCACACATTTATCAGCCTCAATTATGCAGAGTTGCACAGGTTGTCTGTATCGAAAAAAATGTGTGTTTGCTCAAATTTCAATAACACCAATTTGTGTGGAATGAGTGGGAGGAGGTCAGCATGGAAATGTCACCGAATGTATCGTACGCTGACTGTATCGTTACAGCCCTCCAGCTGATCTGTAATGGGAAGGATATGGGTGGGAAAAACACTGAGATGAGCTCTTGAACTGACACGCATCACATCTCTGCATCTGCCTTTGTGGCGAACAGAAATTGGGACACGTACTTTGAGAAAATGATCACAGATTCGCTGACTGTGTGATATCTAATGCTACATTGGTGCAAAATTTGTGGATGCGTACTAGCTTTTATTCTTAGATGTAAGACTTGAGCTTATTAGTGCTCACCGGGGTAGAGAGATTGTACCAGTTTTTCGTGAACTCTTTCTTAAATTGGGACAGAAAGTTCACACTGTATGGCTTAGGAACTAGTTTAGTTTGTAACTAGCTCTGTATTTCATATGGTTGCACTATTTGTTCTTGGCGCTCATAAGTCATATGTTCACCTTTAAATAAAGTGCAGTCGAGTAATATGACATTTATCTTTGAAGATCCAATAAGCATCCTTCAAATCTGTCAACCGAGGTACTGTTGAAGAGCTGAGTGTTTCAATTTGATCTTATGGTTCATGTTACATGCTACTTTTGCCTCTTGCTACTCTCAACCATAATAAATTAAATTTCCTTTGAAATTTATCTATAGATAATCAATTATAGATAATCATCATCTACATAGGGAATTGAATGTTTAATGATAACTTATGAACTTTAAAAGACAGACAGGTTGTGTAGTTTACTCAATGGTATGCTTTTCTTATGGCCATCTGTTTGCATTATATTAACTTGTTTTTAAAATAATGTTAAACAGTAGAATTCATAGTGGAAAAACTACATTACCCATAATACCGCATCAGAGAATCATAGCAAACAAATAGTGCCAAACAAAAAACTCCCATAAGGCTCCGCAAATTTTGTAATCAAGTCTGTCTCCCTATACTCTCAAAATATTTCAATATTTGTATAAATATTGAAATATTTTGAGAAAAAAATAGCGAGTCATTTGCCATGTTTAATGGGATTGCAGTACTTTCCTTCACTTAAGCTATTAACTACACATTTGTCTTTAGTCAGATTTGTAACTTTTTGGCTTCAATTTAAAGTTTTATATTATTGTGGTTCACTTTGTAGTTGGTTGACTTGGTTCAGCACTTTTAATAAAATCTCGATGGTGAAAATAATTCCAGAAGCAGTGCTGATTTAAAAAGTGAGCAGGCACTAATGCAATCTATTAAAATATAATTTTCAATAAAATAAAAAAGGAAAAAAGTAGATAATTATAGATAAATTTATTGATAATAGATTGTTCCTCTCTTAACATGTAAACAAGTATATCCTTATGAAAATGAACCATGGTTTTAGTATAGTAAAAGTGTAGTAACCATGGTTTTTTTGGCTTATTGTTTACATACCACAGTTTCACTACAAATACCATGGTTAAACTATGGTTAATGTAGCAAAACCATGGTTTATTTGTGGTTACCATTATTTAACTGTAGTTACCATGTTTTTTTTTTTCTTCCTTTTATTTGTAGTAAAACCATGGTTAATGTTCAAAGGATACATCATAAATGTGTCTGTGAGGTAAAACATTGATGTAATTCAGTCTGAAATTTTATTGCAGTGTTAATACATATGTTTCTACAAAGTTTAATGATGTAACACTCAAATATGTAGTAGTTTCAATTGTAACTTCGTGTCCATTTACACCACACCCAGGCTAACTAACTTGCACAAAGCTGATTTGTCCAGCCCCAAAATGTCCTCAACTTAATAGAAAAAAAGTATATCGATTTTAGTCTGGGTTGATGCCATATTTCTTTTGACAAGAACAAAAATCATGTCTGATTTTCACAATTGCACTTTTTTTTTAATTCATTTTTTTTATTTATGTGTTCTCTGGAAATATTTTGGAAATACTTTTTAAATGTTGCATCATGCAGCTGAATGATCGACACCAAGGTGAACAAAAGTACAACCCATTGAACAGGCTGTACTTTCTCTCAGCCTTGTTTTCATTCATGTAAAGTTAAAAGTGGCATCTGACAGCTTGGAAAAAGTAGCATTTGTCGTTTAAACCGCACCACTTTTGACAGCGAAATCAGTAAAGGGTTGCACTTTTTATTGATTCAGTTTCCATTAGGTTGCTTCAGATGTTAATAATGGCATAATGAAATGTTTTAAAGTGCATGCTTTCCATGCTTTCTCCTCAGGTGTACTACTTCATACAACCCTGACGGTAAATTTAACATCAGTGGCAGCTTGTCATAGTAGCAAAGCTCTATAAATACACAGCATGGGAAGAAAAATGGAAGTTCCTTGCTACTTAACACAGATACAGATGCAGACCCTTCATATTATCATAAAGATCCATTATCTCCATTGTCATGCATCATCATCACCACTTCCACAACCATTCCTCACAGTTCCTTCACACGGTATCCTTTCAAACAAGAAAAGACTGGGCCTCATGGGAGCTTAGTATAAAATGTTTATGGAAATGTATGAATAACTTTGAGAAAAAGAGAGACACTGAAAATGTCTGGTCAGATTGAATTTCTTATAGTTCTAAATGAGACTTTAAATGATAGATCACCCATGAATAAATGTTGCTGAATTTGTCATTTGAATTTATACACTCTTAAAAATAAAGCCTCCAAAAGGGGGTTTTCGCAGCAATGCCAGCATAGAAGAACCATTTTGGGTTCCCCCAAGAACCTTTCAAAAGATTCTGCTTTTCTTTGTGTGAAGAACATTTTAATAATCTGAAAACGCCGTTTCCACTATTAAAAACCTTCTGTATACGCAAAGCTTCTATCATTAAATAATAATGAAAATTTTGTTCTGTTTGACACAGAAAGCTATTATGTGGACTTCAATGGTGCTTAGACACCATTTATTATAGTTTCATGGAAGAGACTTCATAGAAGAAAATGTATTTTTTGTGTTTCATGGAAATGTTAGTCAGGGTCTGACTTCGGGAACGGCATGTGGGTGAGTAAATGACAATAGAATTTTTCCTTTAGCTTCATACAATGCTGTAAATATCAACATTTGGTACAAACCAAAAAATAGATGCTAATGGAGCCTATAAATGTCCTCTTTTCACCAGATGTCTTTGTACGCTTATCTCCATTCCGTCACTGTCAGTCTAGGAAAAGATTAGGCTGTGTACATATTGTTGCCAATTACGTTCCAATCTGCATTAGAGAAATTACCATAATAAAGATTGGAGGTTGAATTTAAGGCTTTATTTGTTTAGGGACTTGGGGTATCTGCTCTCCCGAAACGTTACAGTGGCCAAGCACTGCCGTGGCACTCGTTATCTTTGCGCATAGCTAATGAAGCAGCTCTGCGGTGCACACTGCACTTTTTCATTCATACCTCAGTGCCTTCCATTTGGATATGAAGAGCTGCGCATTGGCAGTGTGACAAGCGATAATACGAACAAAAATAGCTCGCTTTTTTCATGCACGTCAAGTTTTAGCCAAGGTTTGTTGTTGCCTACCCACTGAACTATTTCGAACGCATGTACTCCACGCCTGTCAAGATACAAGATGCATGGGTGTGGGCTTTTACTTTCAGAATCACATTAACGTGTTATGATGTTCAGTGCGGGATGTTTCATGTTAAAATGAAAAAGGAAAAAAAGTATGCATTTACAGTTGGCAAAATGTTAATTATTTTAACAAAATAAGAGGGATCATACATAATGCATGTTATTGAATAAGATATTTCACATAAAATACCTTTACGTATAATCCACAAGAGAAAATAACAGTTGAATTTATAAAAATGTTATATTGTTTTCTGGATGATTCAATTCAATTCAAGTTCATTTGTATAGCGCTTTTTATGATACAAATCATTGCAAAGCAGCTTTACAGGAAATTAAGTTTCCACAATATATTTATATATTGTAGAAACTTAATATATTTAACTTATGGCAAAATTTGGTAATTCTGTATTAGATAAGCTGTGTATCCACAGCTGTTTTTTGTGATAGTTGTTCAGGCCACTTTTCTTCAGAATAATTATTCAGGTAATTATTCAGCATATTTGTGCATTTGATCCCGTTCCAGCAATGACTGTATGAATTTTGAGATCCATATTTTCACACCAAGAATAACTGAGACTTACATGCAACTCTTACAAAAAGATAAAAAACTCACTGATGCTCCAGAAGGAAAGCCAGGGGTGTAAACCTTTTGAATTTGAAGATCAGGGTAAATTCAACTTATTTAGTCTTCTGCGAAATGTGGCTTGTGAAGGGCAGTACTAAATGGAAAAAAAAAAAAATATTTAGGGCAAAATAGGAAAAATGTACACATCTTCATTCTGTTCAAAAGTTTACACCCCTGTCTCTTCATGCATTGTTTTTCCTAATGGAGCATCAGTGAGCTTTTGAACTTTTTGTAAAAGTTGCGTATGAGCCCCTCAGTTGTCCTCAGTGTAAAACGATGAATCTCAAAATCATAGTGTCATCGTTGGAAAGGGTTCCAATATGCAAAACAATTTGGTTTAAAAAAATGAAAATAATAATATACACACACACACACACACAAATATATATATATATATATATATATATATATATATATATATATATAAGAATTGTCCAATTGTTTTGGTACGTGCTGTATTTTAAGGTGCCTGTAAGGAAAGTTAACACACTTGATGTTTTCAAAAGGGGCACAAAGACAAATAAATTCAGCACTCCAGGGTAGCCAGACTGCAAGTATCTTATTGTGGCCTCAGCAATACAATATATCTTTTGTTCAGCTCCATTCCTCTCTCTCCTCCTGTAGTTAAACCATTACCTCAGTCTGTATGGACGCAACTGCACAATCAATCCTCTGCCTCTCAGACAAATCAATGTCTCGCTCATATAACAGCTCATATGAACTACTCGTAATTGTTTGTGAATCCTGTGGCCACAGGTAGAGTGATTTGTTGCTTAATTACTGAATTGATCATTGTTTTTGTGTAGTTAGAGCCATTTTTGGATAGGATATGGGAGTGCCTGTATTATCTGGGGCATTTTCTTGAATTGAACACTTCCTTCATCCTTTTGTGGGTATTTTTTAAGGGAAGGGGGAAGGGAAGGGAAGTGGTGTGTGGTCAAGTATGGTGACCCATACCCAGAATTTGTGCTCTGCATTTAACCCATCCAAGTGTACACACATTAGTGAACATACACCCGGAGCAGAGGGCAGCCATTGCTACGGTGCCCGGGGAGCAGTTGGGGGTTCGGTGCCTTGCTCAAGGGTCTCACCTCAGTCGTGGTATTGAGGATGGAGAGAGTGTTGGTTATTCACTCCCCCACTTACAATCCCTGCCGGACCTTCTCTATCCATTAGGCCACGACTGCCCCAGGTGGTTTAATGGTTAATATAACATTTTATGAGCCATATTAAATGAACAAAGTGAAAAAACATGAGATGAAAATAATCACACACATAGGCTTGGACTATCAACATTACATCTGGTGCATATTGCAGTTTTTTGTTTTTGTTTTGGCTGAGAACGGTTCATCCAGATATGTGAAGGGGGCCATCTGAGTGGCATTTGAAACCATTATTCACACTTTGCTTGGTTTTACACAGTGTTTAGCAGTTGGTACAGACTGGCAAGGACCAACAATGGTAGTTTGGTAAACGTGAAGGGATATCTAACATAATATTATGCATCAATCACAATTCTTGATTATCTTTAAAAGATTCAGTACCACAAATCTGATACACTTTGGCTCTTCTTCAAAAAAAATCACTGTTCACTTCTAAACAGAGCCCCCTCAGTAAGCAAATATTGGCTATAAAATGTCTGTTTATAGATGAAAATGTATATATATATATATATATATATATATATATATGTGTGAGTGTGTGTGTGTGTGTGTGTGTGTATGTGTATACAGTATACAAATATTAATATATGAAACGTGTCTGTGGAAAATTCAGCTTTGCTAGCACAGAAATAAATTACATTTAAAAATATAAATTTTTTTTATCTATTTTAAATTGTAATATTTGACAATATTTATATTTTTATGTATTTCTGAACAAATAAATCCATACTTTGTGATTGAGACTTCTTTAAAAAAAAAAAAAACGTTTAAACACCATTGTGTATATTTTAGTATATAATAGATTTTATCAATCAGTCGGTGATCACAATTGTGCTCTATTTAATATTTTATTTAATGCTGTATTGCTTTGAATAAAAACATTAGCTAAATTAATAATGATTAAGCTAGATTCTGAGCTGAATCCTCAGTGCTCATGTCATTGCATTACATTAATCCAGTAATACTTATTGAACACATTTGCCGCTGCCATTACACCAAACATTCAGTTTTAGTAAAGAAATCCCATACGTCTTTTAACAACACCACCTCTCATTTCTACAGGGAAATCAGCTGTATGTGTTTAGAAAAGGAGACTTAATAGTTCTGTAATTTAGAGTCACCAATGTGCTTAACAAGTTGTTCATAATTAATCAACCAAAATTGTTCTTTAACAAAAGCCAGACACCAGAGACCTTCCGGCAAGCTAAATTTGTGCACATGTAGGCCCGCTAGATGAGATGACTAATATATTCAGAACAATTTTGGGCTTGCATGCAAATTGCTACAAGCCATTCATTATGGGTCTAAAGGCACAAGAAAAGTTCTGATTTCCCACCTCCTCTCCAATCCCAAAAGGCTTTAGGGCACTGGTAAGTGCTGTTCATTCTGTGATAAGTCGGCGTGGGTTCTTGTTTTAGTGTCTCACAAAAAGTCTGTCATTCCGAGTGTTGCTGCTGCTGCTGTGTACAAGCAATGGGCCTCAGTTTCTGAACTGCATGAGACAGACATTAACTGCACTTCACGTCCCATAGAACACAGTGCAAATGACAGGAAAATATATAATGCAAATGCACCAAACTGAAAATAGCCTGAAAAAATAAAGCATATATTTTAAAGGTGGTCACAAAACATAGAATCAAAATATTCTTCATATTTACACCTATAAGAGGATACTATACAATAAAAACATTCTGCAAGATTCAAAACTCAAAACTTGCAGGTAAGTACATTTATTTTTACTCATGCAGTGTGTTTGTAATAAATGACAAACCAGCGTTTAACACTATGAGGACACCTTTTTTGAAAATTGGCTCATTTTACAACACCCTAGAGTTAATCAGTTGAGTTGTACTGTTTTTGAATCCATTCATCCGATCTTCGAGTCTAGCGGGAGCACTTTTAGCTTAGCTTAGCATAGATCATTGAATCTGATTAGATCATTAGCATCTCGCTCAAAAATGACCAAAGAGTTAAGATAATTAATAATAATCTCATTCCAGCGTCATATCATTGCGACTGCTGCACCCATGGTACAGCAGCAAAGTTCCTTGATTATTACACCGGAATGAGAGTATAGTTCCTAGCCATATCGGCCTAGAAAATCGCAACTTTTCATTTTCCGTCGGTGTTAGTACACGATGTAACTACAGAAGAGTCAAGCTTTAAATAGGAACATTATCGAAACTCTTTGGTAATTTTTGAGCGAGATGCTAATGCTCTAATCCGATTCAATGATCTATGCTAAGCTAAAAGTGCTAACGCCAGACCCAGCTAAACGGATTCAAAAACGGTAAAATCAACTGCTTAACTCTAGGGGAGTTGTAAAATGAGCCTATTTTCAAAAAGGTGGAGTGTTCCTAAAAGTGTTGCTATCAAAATCAATACATACCCGCGTACAGCATCTTTTGTAATAAGACAAGTTGTAATAGTCCTTTTAAAACTATATATAAAAAAATAAGTAAGCAAAATTGATTACCATGCTTACACTCTTGCAATCATGGTTGGGTTGTTTCTTCTTCCTCGAAATCTGACTTGGGCTCAACCATATATAGCTCTATCACAGCTCTTGCCATCTTTAATTATCAAACACAAAACATGCTGTAAAAGAGGGGGTGTGCGCAATACATGGAGTTAGCCAATCACAGCAGTGGGCTTTTACTTCAGTTTGTGCATGAGGTGACCGCTTGAAATGGAGTGTTTTTCACAGAGAGTGAAAATAAGAGGTAAATTACACATATTGGACCTTTTCGGTACAAAAAGCTTTGCAAATTAACCCCGAGAAATCTGTCTTGATTCCATTTCATTTTAAAGCAACTAGTAGATTTGTGTATTTTTGTGTCTTTTGAGTTACAGCGGATAGCAGTATATGTACATTTGTTGCTGCCTTGAAGCAGTCCACCATTTTGACTGAATATTGTTCTCTCTCACCAAACTTACTCTCACAGATATTGATGGGGGAGTGTGGGAAAGAAACAGAAACGATTTGCCTTATTAGAACTCAGTGTACCATTAGTATGATATTGAAACTCTATGAAAAACTCACATTTGTTTTAAAAACGCAAACTTAGTACTCCAGTTCCATGGTATTTGCTAAATTAAACGCTTAAAGGGATAGTTCACCCCAAAATGAAAATTCTGTCATCTTTACTCACCCTCCAGTAGTTGCAAACCTGTATGAGTTTCTTTCTTGTATTTAAGTTAGTGGCCACTGTTTAGTTACCAGCATTCTTCAAAATATCTTTGTTTGTGTTCAACAGAAGAAAGAAACTCATACAGGTTTGGAACAACTTGTGGGTGAGTAAATGATGACAGTGTTGTGAACTTTCTCTTTAAGTGTTTAATTTACCAAATACAATGGAATTGGAGTACTGAGTTTGTGTATGTAACATTCTTGAATGTTTACCATTGTAATTAGATACTGCCGCTCATTCTAGAAGTAAATATGGAGTGATATACAGGCTGTATGATTCATCTCTGTCACTGCAATGGTTGTTCATCACAATCCTTTTGAATGAACATACCTGTGTGTGTGTGTGTGCGTGTGTGTGTGTGTGAGAGAGAGAGGCGATAAAAACTGATAAAAAATGCAATTTGCATGAGGTATTGCTGTATGCCAATAGCAGTGACTCAGACTTACTGCAGCGCTTCAAAAATCATGAAGAGGAGGGTTAGAGAGAGGGAGGGAGGGCGAGCAGGGGTGGGAAAAAAGATAAACAGTTACTCCTATTGAAGCCAGTTAGAGATGGTTTTTGCTCTGTGCAGAAAATAAGGTTTCATTTTTCACGCTTGCAAAGCTGATGAGTACAAAGCGAGATGGTTCTGTAGGAATAAGCTATTGTTTTTCCACTGTGACACTTCGCTTGAGAAATGTGATCAAAGCTTAAATGGAAAGAACTCCCTCCTAATGCATTTCTGAAGAGCCTGTGATAGCTTCACTGAAGTTCTTTATTCATTTTAACAGAATCAACTTCAAATCCACCAGCAAATGACTATATCACCTATTGTTGCGAATACGGTTTTAACTGGGGCTTTTGAAATTCCATTATACCTTCATTTCATATGTGCTCAAAAGGACAGTACTATTATTGTGCTGATACGCCTCTGTATTATTAGCAGTTGTACTATTGCTATCTGTGACAGTACTATTTGCAAGCTGAAAGTACGTAATAAGGCTCTGCATTACTCTGGTCTATTCCACTGTAGTAAACCATAACTCAAATAGATGTTGCCACCAACTTTTTTTAGAACAGCCATTAAGGTCCGGGATTAAGCTAAAAATGAGAGTGGAGTAGTTCAACCAAAAATGAAAATTTGCTCAAAATTTACTCACCCTCAGGCCATCCAAGATGTAGCTGAGTTTGTTTAGCAAAACAGATTTGGAGTAATTCAGCATTAGATCACTTGCTCACCAATGGCTCCTCTGCAGTGAATGGGTGCCGTCAGATCGCGAGTTCAAACAGCTGATGAAAACATCACAAGTAATCCACACCTCTCCAGTCCGTCAGTTAATGTCTTGTGGGATGAAAATCTGTAGGTTTTGCCATCATTATTTGAACCATTTCTTTAAACTAGGGCTGGAAATGAATAATATCCACAATAAATTTCTGAATATTTATTAATAATTCACAAAACAAAACAGTTTGTGGAACTGGGGCAAAAAGTGTATTTACCAAGGAATTATTTTGGATCTGTAGCCTACTGCATGTTGAACAGGATTCAATTGCGTTCAATCTTCTCTTTCATCCATTTTTTCGCAAATGTTTTTCTTTGTCTTTGCTTCATTATGTCAAAACTGTCAGATGCAAAACAGTTACTCTCAAATTAGGATTTATATCAATATTGACAAATCTAGCATTTAATATGATTAAGAATGAATTTAGAGTACAAGATTTTTTCAAAGTGATTGTCAGCTCCATCTATTGAAAAATAACAAGGTTTGACAGCTGGCAATGTTGCTAAAATATCATTTTCATTACTTTTATGCATTTGGAAGGCACTTTTATTCAAAGTAATAACTGCTAAACATTTGATCAGTTCATGTATTAAAGGGGAATCAAAAACTTTGTGACTTTGTGTTGCCCAGTGCCATGCTCTTCCTTGAGCTTCAGAAACAGTAAGTGTTTTTTTAAAGAATAGCTCATAGAAAATGTTTCTTACTTGACAGATATCACTGGAAAATGTGTCCTGAGATATCACACCTGTCTCTGACAGCCCTAGGCTTTATAAAAAGTAAAAACATATCTGACCGCAGGGCACTGTTGTTTGTCCAATCAGAAGACATTGAGGCAATTGCTGCCTGTCCGTTATTTTAAGTATTAGGGTCTGTTTTGAGTGTTGCTGACGTCTGTGGAAGCCAGAGTTTTTGGACAGGGGCCAGTCTAATTTCCTTGGGTGCAGTTTCTAAAGTGGAATCTCTCTGCTCAGAGCTCTCAGTATTCAGTGGACAGGTACTTTTGTTTGTTCTTCAGCTCACCTCTGAGAATGCAAGGCATGAGGAAGAATTCTTTATGCCTTGAATGTGCTGATTACTACTAGTCAAAATAATTTGTCATAAAACTTGTAATTTATATACAAATTGTAATTTATATATAAAATGTGTTTGAGTGAAATGCTATTTTTATCAATTGAATGCATCCTTGAGGAACCTCACTTTGTTTCATTCTTAAATTTTATATTATGATCATGTTCAGTTGTATAAACTATAGCTTCTTCCTGAATAAAAAGAACGGTCCTTTTCTTTTTTTCCACTTTTCACTTTTCTTTTCTCCTTTTTCACTTCTGCAGTCTAAGATTTTAGAGTAAGAATTATGTGGTAAAAGTATGGATGTTTTTTTTTAATGCGATGAATGGATTTTCACCTAGTTTCTCATATCTAGACTTTTGCCTGCCTATAGTGAACGGTTGATTAAATAAAAATCTGAAAATATGTAGCTATTAAATTGGTGATCATAATGTCCGTCCATCCAACAATTATTAAATGCAGATTATATTTCACAAACCTTACTTAGAAAATGAAGTGGACTACACAGCTGTTTTGCAAGATCTAAAAATGCTGGGTTAAATACAACTCAGCTTTGGGTAAAATATTGTGGTTGTTTTCATTCAACAGCTGGATTAAATGTTTAACCCAACCTTCTGGGCAGTAACCCAAACACTGGGTTTGTCCATATTTTACCCAGCATTTTTTAGAGAGTACTTGTTTCAAAGTGCCTCAAACAAAACTCTAAAGCCCCTAATGAAAATCCAGTGATTCATTCTTCCTCTTTTGTTCAACCCTGTTAACTAGACCGGAAGTTGCAGGCCACAGCAAGCCGTGCTGTGATCCAGTGCTTCATCTAGTCTCTTCTCTACTGCGCTCACCTCAGTGAGCTGAAGAAATACAGTCTTTCCCTCTGCAGCCTGGTCAAGCAGTCAGCCTGACATCTTACTTAAAGCCAAAATGCTTCAGCTACTCACATTAAACACTGCTCAGCTCCTGGCACTGGCTTCAAAACTCTCTCACCCCGAGTCCCCAGCCATTTTTATTTCATAGCTTTCGGAATTCATGGAATTGAAGAAAAGGTAAAGTGCTCGTATAAGACAGCTATAAAGCATGCGGCCCTGGCTGCCCACTTAGCGTTGGAATAAGATTAAATACTTTCTGTTTTTGCACTTCAAAAAGCTATGGGCTATACTTGAGCTCCCCGGTCGGTTTCTGAGTTCAGTCTGTGATTACACCAGTGTGCGCTTACATTGACGCCAAACGTCTGAACGTTTCAAAGCATCGGAGCCTGATCACATCCTGTTTCAAAGCACCTCGTTCCCCGCACAGCCGCATGCATTAACCTCTACACACATCCATGCTGATTTCATCAAGCAGCAAAACACCCTGGCTGCAACTTAATAATGATGCAGAGGGAACCCAGGTCAGTCTCTCAAAGGCGACACTTCTAAAAACATAGTGAGAGGGCTTCCATCATCTCGCCTCAAGGATATCATTCATCTTTGTCTCACCCTCTCACTTTTTGCCTCGTCTCTCTCCCCCCGTGATATCCTGAGCTAATTTGATGGTGCATTTTGCAGTCTAGTCACTGATTAAGGCATCTCCATTCATCACGCTTCTGGTAAGGGTTTCCGAGACTTGTTGTTCGCCTGTGAAAAGAAAGCGATAACATTGCATCACGGCGACAGTTTTTCATTATAAACAGTTTACTTACCATCACTTATCCATTCACATGATGAGCTCGTCAGTCATGTGGCAGGGAGGCAGATTCCATCACATCATGGAATTAGACGCAGTGCCATTTCCTTGCCAACTTCCCACCCTGTAAAAAAAACAAAAAACAACAGCAGCGTCTAAATAAACACGTCAATTTATCTTTTTGATCGAGAAAGTCAAACGAAGAGCTCTTGGCTTGGAGAGTTATTAAAGTGAGATGCTTTTAACACTAAGTTTTGTCATTATCTAAAAATGAATGCATCAGTATCTTTCTTGCATTTTCTATCACAAGAAATGATGCTTCCATTAGTGCTATAGAGGAAACGTTAACGCTTAGGCATTTAATATTTGGTATCTTGAATATGATGTGCTGCTTTCTTGGTGTTTGTTGTGTTTTTCTTTGTGTTGTTTCAAACAACGCCAGTCACAATAGATTTGTTTTTTGGACTTATTATTATACTGTGCAGACTGTGTTGATTTTGAATGAAGATTACTCCACAGGGGTTCCTTCCTTCATGCATGTCTTATTTTTGTGTGTTTTTTACCATGGAGAGAAAAAGAACTGGGTCAAATTGTCTCAGGAGTATCTTTTGAAAAACAAAATTCTGACCGCAGTATTTTATATTTCATTTCAAAATGTATTTTTGTAACTAGTTCCTAACTGTAACTAGAAATGTTTTTAATGTAGCATAAGCCTATTAATCAGAAATATAGGCTAATTATAATATAGCCTGTCTTTGGACTTTTGGTTCAAATATATAGGCTATGCATGTATAAAGGAAAGTGTACGGTTTACTGTAGGTCCTTTAATTGGACACCATTTGTTCAGTTTTAATCAAACCCTTTTCACCTTTGAAAGTACAAATATTTCAAGAAATATGTTTATATATTTTATATAATATCAATAATTATAATAATTACTTTATATTAATTATAAAAAATACCAAAATGTTATTTAAAATAGTTTCAGCATTGTAGAGGTATAGCCAGTGTTGCTAGGCTATACAGCACTTCTAGCTAACATATTATAAACTAGCCTATAGATTAACTAAATTTCTCTGAATATTAAATTGTGCTGCAAACAAGAATCAGCAAATATTTTTTTATGAATATAAATTTTTTGATTAATGAATCAATATACACTCTGTTGTTTATACACTCTGTTGTGTGTGTATTAAGCTGTACATTTCTGTATACTGTATATTTTGTTCTGGTTATTTTATTTATTCTTTTTTTTCTTGAATCCGCTGAGCAACTGAACAATATTTAGGCTACTAAAAACATGTATACTTCTCAACACTGTCAAAATGACTAGGCCTATTTATTGATGTCAAAACTCAAAGGTTATAGGCCAAATATTGCTACTACCTCATTCTAACATAAAGGTCATGATCCACTCTTTTCTTTTCTGAATGTATATTTTGTCTTTTAATTACCTCTACTTCAACTCCCAGCTAAGGCAAACTCAAGCATGTACTGACACATTTTTTTATTTTTCTTGTGTAAGTTGATGCAGACAAGGTTCAGCCAGGAAAAGGTTTAAAGAGAAAAGTTAGACGAGGGGGGATATATCTAGAGATTTGGGAGGTGAGAGAGAGTACATTTTCTTTAATAGAGAGAAATTGGTGCCTTTCATTTCAAAGACACTCACAGTCAAGGTGTTTCTTTTGTTGAACCCGAGCAAGTATTTTCAAAGTTTTTGATCTAGCAGAGGTAAATAAAATGACAAAACAGAGATGCTTGTGAGCAGGCTTCTCTTAAAGAATAATAAAAAAAGACAAAAAAAAAAAAACACAGAAGTAGCATAAAAGCATTCCATGTGCCTCGTTATACAGTATGTGTGAGCATTTCGAGCTTTGTGTGGGAAAATACTAATGTTTACTTTTGGTACTCAGAGTTACTCAGTTAAAATCAAATAAAATATGGCACCTGAGCAAGAAAAGCTCCACATTTTCAGTTGCTTTTATCATATGGAAAAGAATGTATCCTTCAACTCCAAGTCTGTTTATCCATTTGTTTTCCAGAAAAGAAAACTAGTATGTGTTTGAGACGTCATGACGGTGAGTAAATGATAAGTACATTTTAATGTTTTCCATTTTTATCATGGTCAAAGGAAGTTATTTGTCAGGTTTGTGATTGTTGCTGTGATAATTTGTTCCTTGAACAAATATCAGACGGAGACGTGTTGGCTGTTCCAAACAACACAGCAAGCTTTTATTTGTTCTTTACAACACAGGTTGGTACATACAGGTATCTTGTTCCATACGTTACGCAAAACGTTACTTTAATTCACCCATGAACATAGGGACATTAACAACTAAATAAACATTTAGTTTGTTTACTCATGAAACAAAACAAAAAAATAATAATTCTGTTGGAACATCACATTTTCCAATTTACTACATTCTTCCCCCCTTTAAAGATAACAAAACCAACCTTACTACTTTTCAACATAACCTGTTAAACTACAATATGTTTGTTTCCCTTCTTTTTCTTCTTCTTCTTTTTTTTTTTTTACAACAAAAAGTCTTCGGGCTTTTGAACAGTCCTTTGGGACCTACGCACCTCTGGAACTGAACTTTCAACAGTCCCTGGTTGGTCCTGAGAACCCAAATCCACTGCTACTGTCACAACATCTTTATCAACACAGTCTATCCCACTGCATACTGAGGTGTCTAAGGAACCATCCCCACACCCCTTCTCTTCTGACTCTGAATCTTCCAACTCCTGAGAGAGAATCTGGTCCACATGTCTACGCACTGTTTTGCCATCTCCAAGCATGACCTGGTACGAGAGAGGGCCTGTCACTTTGGCAATGAACCCAGGAATCGACTTGGGTCCACAACTAAAGTTCCTTGTCAAAACGGCATCACCAACTTGAAAACTCCTTAGTTGCCATTTGTTGTCATGATGCTGCTTTTGTTTGCTTTGTTTGTTGCGTACCTTCTGTTGCAAGTCTGGATGCAATAGATCCAGTGTGGAACGCAATTTTCGTCCCAACAACATTTCTGCAGGACTGATTCCTGTGGTGGACTGTGGTGTGATTATCAGATACGGACTGAGAAACAAAATAAGAAAGAAACAAATATTGGGACAAATATTAGCGTAGATGCCATCGAGGTATATAGCAACCTAAGGGATACCCTGTAGTAACCCCTCCATGATTCATTGAAAAATGGCTGGACTGGAAGCCACACCAAACGGCAGCCTATTTACAGTGAATAATCCCTTGTGAATATTCAATGTTACGTATCTTTTATACTCCTCATCCAAGATCACTTGTTGATATGCATGACTGAGATACAGCTTACTATATTTTTCATCCCCTGCTAACTTTTCCAACAGGTCCTCAAGTTTGGGAATTGGATACTGTTCTAGCTTTGATGCCTGATTTACAGTAAGCTTGTAATCTCCACAAATTCTCACTGAATTATCCGGTTTAAGGACAGGTACAATTGGTGCCACCCATTCCGAAAATTTGACAGGCTGCAAAATTTTGTCATTGAGTAACCGCTCTAACTCCACTTCCACTTTCTTTTTTAGAGCATGAGGTTTGGTCCATCGGTAGACACCACCACCACCACCACAGGAAGCTCTTTAACCTGATTGCCATGTTGAACAATTACATCTGCGGCCCCCAGTATTCCTACTGGCTCACCTGTATAAGTTTTCAGGCTAAGAGAACAATCCTTCAGCTTCGGGAGTTTGCCCACACTCCCTAACTTGGCATATTCACTCTTTGGCATAATAGTGACACTGCAGCCCGTGTCCACTTCAAAATTTACCTCTGTGGAATTCACTTTTAACAGCATGGTGATTGGAGACACTCTTGGAATCTGAATTCCAACCACACTGTACATAGTGAAAACTTCTTGCCTGTCACTGGCAGTGGGTTCCTTTGTGTCACTAATGTGATGAGCTGATCTATGTTTTCCTGTGCTGGACTGCTGTTGCTTGTAATTCCCCCCTCCCCCCTTAGGCTTATACTTGGTGGAGGGCAAGCCAACTCTGCACATTTTTCTAGTATGCCCTTTCTTACCACACTTGTGGCACTCTTGTAGAAAACGACACTTCTGCTGTGTGTGCGTGGCTCTTTATGCGTCCGTTTGTTCCTTACTTCCAACTTGAGCACTGTCTGTGTTGACTGTTTAACGTGCACTTCCACAGACATCTTATTTTGACATTGTAAATCCAGCACAACTTTATTTGCTGTCTCTATTGCTTGCGCGAGCTTCAGTGCTTTTTCAAAAGTCAGCTCTGGTTCTGCCAACAACCGACGCTGTATTCCATCCACCTCAATTCCACACACCAGTCTATCATGGAGCATCTCTTTTAACTTGTCTCCATAATTGCTATATTGAGCGAGTTCACGAAGTACCACAACATAATCCGCAACAGACTCATTTGGCTGTCTGTTCCGAGAATTACACTTAAACCGCTGCACAATCTCACTCGGCGTGGGGTTATAGTGGTTTTTTAACAGTTCCACTAACTCCCCACCGAACTAAGCAGAATAGCCCGTTTCTTTGCACCATCTTCAATCTCTTTTGCTTAAAAAAAATGAGATAATACCTTGCAATATTCCTCCCAAGACTGGGTCTTGCTGTCAAAAGGAGTGAGCGTTCCTACTGCGAGTGCCATTGTTGTTCTGACGACGGCTACTTCCTGCGATACTCAAACTAGAAAAAAAAAATCCAGTTTCCTCGAAAACTCCGCAAAGTGGCTCCAAAATTTTAATCCTCGTCGCCATTGTGATAATTTATTCCTTGAACAAATATCAAACGGAGACGTGATGGCTGTTCCAAACAATGCAGCAAGCTTTTATTTGTTCTCTACAACACACGTTGGTACATAGTATCTTGTAACGTACGTTACGCAAAACGTTCCTTTAATTCACTCCTGAACATAGGGACATTAACAACTAAAACATTTAGTTGGTTTACTTGGAAACAAAACAAAAAATAATAATTCCTTTGGAACATCACATTTTCCAAATTACCACAGTTGTCTATTAGGTTTTAGGCTTCAATTCAAGAATTGGCCAGAGGGGCAAATAGGCAAGTTTTGATTCCAGCCCTTATGTTCTCAAGTAGTTTGTCACTGAAGTTTGTATATGTCAAACGGTTCACAAAAATATAAGCTCAGATTGATTGTCACTCCAGTGACAGCGACTATTTTTTTTTTTTTTTTTATAGATTTTTCACTTTCATTATCTTTTGGACATGTTATCAGAGATAGATGGTTAATGCTTCCATCTCTTGATCTTTTTGATCTTGTCTGTCTGTAGCTCCAGTGACGTCTGACGGAGATCCATGCTGATGTATGACGGTCTCGCCACACTTGGTACTTTGTCTTTTCTGTGAAATTGAACCTTTATTTGACTGCCAGTGAAATGCTGCTTGTAAATAAAGTAAAATTTTAGGGCTGCCAAGTTGAATTCTCAGCTCACTGAGCTGACATCCTCAAATAGTTGGCTATGGAGTGAAAGAGACAAGCAAAACATTAGCTATGGCACTGTTTCCATCTCAAAGCAAATAACCTGAAAAGAGTTTTGAGGGGTTTCATAACCTATACTATCACAAATTAACTCCTTATATACCCCGTATATGGGACGCCTACGTTTACTTCCCTATATTACAATTAAATCTTAATGTAGTCATGACAAACTATATATCATTGGAGAGGTCTAAGACTCCTAAATAGATATTGTACCATTTTTTGTTGTTACAAATTATGTAGGAACAGTAATAGATTAATTTGTGACAAGAGTGCAGCAAGAGTCTATGACAAATCTACATCATAACAGGAGCTCTGACTTTTGTCACAAAAAGTCTTTATTTCGTTGCCCTTTTCCCTATCACATGTTTTAGTAATCATCATAAGTTATATACCATTTGAAAGCTTAAAATCTCAAAATTCATCCTGTGAAATCGGACATTGCGTTACCATAGAAATGGTACTTCAAAATATTTTAGTGGTCTCCTCCCCCTTAGCGGGTGTGTCATATTACAAAATCTATTACAGTCGTTTAGAACCTAAACTTTCTATAATCTTGATATAGAGTTGGAATCTTGACATAGAGTTGGAAAGGTCTGAGTCTCAAAATTCCATATTTCGTGGTTATTTTGTAATAGATGTAATATTGAGAGAGAAATTGATCGATTTGTGACAAAAATGCATTAAAAAATCAATGGAGTTTGGGTGGCACCCGATGGCTTTTTGTGGTATAACGCCTAAACAAAATTGCATATGAACCTCAATTTTTTAAATATCAACTTCAAATTTGGAACACAACTTGTGTAGACATATGGCTTTAATATTATAGCAATTTTGTAATTTTATAGCTATTTTTTTATTTTATATATATTTTTAAAATATTTATTTTATATAAAATAAAAATAGTATTATAATTTTACAGTAATTTTAAACTTCTATAACTTTTTAATACATTTTATTAAATGATTTCACTTCTGTAATGAACTGCTAATTGTCTTCTTTAAAAAGAGACCAACCTTAGGTCTGTATTCAAAAGCGTTCATGAAGTATAATAATTTAAGTTCGGATAGTGCACTTTCTCGTGAATTTTCAAAAATGGGGATGACAGTTAAGGGGTTAAGTTGTTAAACTATCCATATTTGCTTCTGTTTTGTATCTTAATTGCTTTGAATAAACTCTGCGGTAGAATTTTTTAATTTTTTATTATTTTGGGTTTAGCAAATGACCACAGGCATGAAAATATGGTTCCCTATCGATACTTCACTCGTACTGCGTCTTGATAAAGACACTATTTTTCTCCTGAACTGAAGCCTTTTTTCAATCACGCAGTGTAACTGCATGGCCATTGGTTCATGCAGTGTATTAAAAACGAACCAATGGCTCGGCAGCGGAGCTACACGAGCCTATGGCGGTGAAGTCCGTCTGAATGGGCAGGGTCATCTGGCTATATAAGCGGTTCCCATCGCCACAAAGAGAGATTTCACCCAGCCTGACCAGCAGAACAGATTGTGGCGTGCTCCCTATTAAAGGACGTGGATAAGGTCCCCTTTCTTGACACCCCGATCTCTTCGGACCGTCAAAGGGTTCGCCGAGCACTTTATGGAGGCACAGAAGTCATCCCAGGCCATGTGACACTTCCTGCCAAAGTGCTCCAGCTCTGCAGCTGCGCCTAGTCACCCTAAGCCTATGCCGACTCAGCAGCCCTAGAAGCCAGCATCTGCTGCCCCCGCCATTCAGCCTGCTATGACTCAGCAGACACTAGGGTGTTCCCGCTCGGCCAGACGCTGCCCGTTTCATAAGCGCCAGGGACCCCGACCCAAGATAGCACTGGACCCAGCGCCTCAGGCCATCCCTGGAGTGTCAGGATGGGTTATGGGGATAATAATATGAGGTAATTCACTCCAATTCGCTGGCAGACCCCCGCACTTCAGCGGTGTGGTCCCCATCTTAGTGCAAAGCTAGGACTTGGTGCAAAGCTTACGTCCTGCGCTCAGACATGATGAATATACTGGCAAAACGAGATGTAGAAACGGTTCCCCCAGCTCAGAACAAGTCAGGCTTCTACAGCCGTTACTCCCTTGTCCCCAAAAAGGATGGTAATCTCAGACTCCTGAATCACGCCTTCATGAAAAGGTCGTTCAGGATGACTACGCTGAAACAGATCCTCTCGCACATTCGCTCAGGGTACTGGTTCTTTTCTATGGACTTGAAAGACGCATACTTTCACATCCAGATAGCTCCCGTCACAGACGATTCTTGAGATTCACCTTCGAGGGAGTGGCTTATTAGTACACGGTCCTTCCCTTCGGGCTGTCTCTGGGTCCCCACACTTACAAAGTTCATGGACGCGGCTCTTTCCCCTCAGAGGTAGATGGGAATCCGCATTCGCTACTACCTTGACGACTGGTTTGTTGTGGCCCAGTCGGAGGCAGAATTAATAGACAGGACTCTCCTCCTCAGCCACTTGGAGTGCCTGGGACTCAGGGTCAATTTCGCCAAGAGCACGCTGTCCCCCAGCCAGTGAATGTCGTTACTGGGAACAGTTCTCGACTCAGCTCAGTTGAGAGAGGTAGTCACACTAGAACGTGCTCGGGCCATACATAAACTCGCAGCCTCCTTCGAGATCGGTGCCACTCATTCTCTTAAAGCATTTCAGAGGATGCTGGGCCTTATGGCCGCAGTGTCACCAGCACTACAGCTGGGCCTGCTTCGTATGCGGCCCCTTCAGCACTGGCTGAAACCACGGGTTTCATCCAATGCGTGGCGTTACTGACGCCTTCGTATCAGGGTAGAACAGGCCTGTGTAACAGCCCTGGCCCCTTGGAAGAGCTCTCGGTGGATGGAACAGGGCGTGGCCATGGGTATGGTTTACAGAAGGAAGGTTGTCATGACAGTCACACTCTCTCTGTTTAAATCTAGATTAAAGATACATCTCTTTAGCCAAGCATTCACATAATGCATCTTATAATCTTATAAAAATTTATATTATTATTATTCTTTAGCTTGGGTTGAACAAATCATTTTTGCTTAGATGGAACAGCAGCTACACTAATTATGTCTCTATTTGTTTCTCTGTTTCTGTCACGAGATTAACATCCCGTGTTAACTAGGAATTACAGAACCTTCAGTCTGGATCCAACCCTTAAATGATCTGAGATGACCGAACAGTTAAATATATAGTTAAATATATTAAGGTTCTGCAATATATAAATATATTGTGGAAACTTAATTTCCTGTAGAGCTGTTTTGCAACGATTTGTATCATAAAAAGCCTCTGTGAGTTCAGCCCATTTTAGACTTGGAGTTTATTGTTTAACTTCCCTATGGGCATTATTTGCTTATGGAGGTTATAATATGCAGTCGTTCCTCTATCATAGCACGGCGTAATTGTACTGTGTTTCCATAGTGTCTTTGGCAAGATGCAGTACGAGTGAAGTATCGATAGGGAATGTACTCAGTTACTATCATAACCCCGGTTCCCTGAGATACAGGAAAGAGTACTGCATGCTAGCCGTGCAATGTAGCTATACGACTCAGTCGTCGCTTCAGTCTAAGTAAACAGAAGTTCCTGTGTTGAAACGCTCATTTATATAGCCAGATGGCCCCATCCATTCTCATTTATAAATCCACAAAACATGACCTTTGTCTTTTCAACATTTTTTCTTTTTCCCCTTCAAATCTTAGCTCAGTGAGCAAGTGATACCAGGAAGTTATCAGCATAAAATATAACAGTATTATATGCTATGCTTACTGCAAATAATATGTTATATAACTAATAATTTCTAGGAAAAAAAACAAAAAAATTCCTCTGTGGAATTCACTTTTAACAGCATGGTGATTGGAGACACTCTTGGAATCTGAATTCCAACCACACTGTACATAGTGAAAACTTCTTGCCTGTCACTGGCAGTGGGTTCCTTTGTGTCACTAATGTGATGAGCTGATCTATGTTTTCCTGTGCTGGACTGCTGTTGCTTGTAATTCCCCCCTCCCCCCTTAGGCTTATACTTGGTGGAGGGCAAGCCAACTCTGCACATTTTTCTAGTATGCCCTTTCTTACCACACTTGTGGCACTCTTGTAGAAAACGACACTTCTGCTGTGTGTGCGTGGCTCTTTATGCGTCCGTTTGTTCCTTACTTCCAACTTGAGCACTGTCTGTGTTGACTGTTTAACGTGCACTTCCACAGACATCTTATTTTGACATTGTAAATCCAGCACAACTTTATTTGCTGTCTCTATTGCTTGCGCGAGCTTCAGTGCTTTTTCAAAAGTCAGCTCTGGTTCTGCCAACAACCGACGCTGTATTCCATCCACCTCAATTCCACACACCAGTCTATCATGGAGCATCTCTTTTAACTTGTCTCCATAATTGCTATATTGAGCGAGTTCACGAAGTACCACAACATAATCCGCAACAGACTCATTTGGCTGTCTGTTCCGAGAATTACACTTAAACCGCTGCACAATCTCACTCGGCGTGGGGTTATAGTGGTTTTTATATCCTCGTCGCCATTGTGATAATTTATTCCTTGAACAAATATCAAACGGAGACGTGATGGCTGTTCCAAACAATGCAGCAAGCTTTTATTTGTTCTCTACAACACACGTTGGTACATAGTATCTTGTAACGTACGTTACGCAAAACGTTCCTTTAATTCACTCCTGAACATAGGGACATTAACAACTAAAACATTTAGTTGGTTTACTTGGAAACAAAACAAAAAATAATAATTCCTTTGGAACATCACATTTTCCAAATTACCACAGTTGTCTATTAGGTTTTAGGCTTCAATTCAAGAATTGGCCAGAGGGGCAAATAGGCAAGTTTTGATTCCAGCCCTTATGTTCTCAAGTAGTTTGTCACTGAAGTTTGTATATGTCAAACGGTTCACAAAAATATAAGCTCAGATTGATTGTCACTCCAGTGACAGCGACTATTTTTTTTTTTTTTTTTATAGATTTTTCACTTTCATTATCTTTTGGACATGTTATCAGAGATAGATGGTTAATGCTTCCATCTCTTGATCTTTTTGATCTTGTCTGTCTGTAGCTCCAGTGACGTCTGACGGAGATCCATGCTGATGTATGACGGTCTCGCCACACTTGGTACTTTGTCTTTTCTGTGAAATTGAACCTTTATTTGACTGCCAGTGAAATGCTGCTTGTAAATAAAGTAAAATTTTAGGGCTGCCAAGTTGAATTCTCAGCTCACTGAGCTGACATCCTCAAATAGTTGGCTATGGAGTGAAAGAGACAAGCAAAACATTAGCTATGGCACTGTTTCCATCTCAAAGCAAATAACCTGAAAAGAGTTTTGAGGGGTTTCATAACCTATACTATCACAAATTAACTCCTTATATACCCCGTATATGGGACGCCTACGTTTACTTCCCTATATTACAATTAAATCTTAATGTAGTCATGACAAACTATATATCATTGGAGAGGTCTAAGACTCCTAAATAGATATTGTACCATTTTTTGTTGTTACAAATTATGTAGGAACAGTAATAGATTAATTTGTGACAAGAGTGCAGCAAGAGTCTATGACAAATCTACATCATAACAGGAGCTCTGACTTTTGTCACAAAAAGTCTTTATTTCGTTGCCCTTTTCCCTATCACATGTTTTAGTAATCATCATAAGTTATATACCATTTGAAAGCTTAAAATCTCAAAATTCATCCTGTGAAATCGGACATTGCGTTACCATAGAAATGGTACTTCAAAATATTTTAGTGGTCTCCTCCCCCTTAGCGGGTGTGTCATATTACAAAATCTATTACAGTCGTTTAGAACCTAAACTTTCTATAATCTTGATATAGAGTTGGAATCTTGACATAGAGTTGGAAAGGTCTGAGTCTCAAAATTCCATATTTCGTGGTTATTTTGTAATAGATGTAATATTGAGAGAGAAATTGATCGATTTGTGACAAAAATGCATTAAAAAATCAATGGAGTTTGGGTGGCACCCGATGGCTTTTTGTGGTATAACGCCTAAACAAAATTGCATATGAACCTCAATTTTTTAAATATCAACTTCAAATTTGGAACACAACTTGTGTAGACATATGGCTTTAATATTATAGCAATTTTGTAATTTTATAGCTATTTTTTTATTTTATATATATTTTTAAAATATTTATTTTATATAAAATAAAAATAGTATTATAATTTTACAGTAATTTTAAACTTCTATAACTTTTTAATACATTTTATTAAATGATTTCACTTCTGTAATGAACTGCTAATTGTCTTCTTTAAAAAGAGACCAACCTTAGGTCTGTATTCAAAAGCGTTCATGAAGTATAATAATTTAAGTTCGGATAGTGCACTTTCTCGTGAATTTTCAAAAATGGGGATGACAGTTAAGGGGTTAAGTTGTTAAACTATCCATATTTGCTTCTGTTTTGTATCTTAATTGCTTTGAATAAACTCTGCGGTAGAATTTTTTAATTTTTTATTATTTTGGGTTTAGCAAATGACCACAGGCATGAAAATATGGTTCCCTATCGATACTTCACTCGTACTGCGTCTTGATAAAGACACTATTTTTCTCCTGAACTGAAGCCTTTTTTCAATCACGCAGTGTAACTGCATGGCCATTGGTTCATGCAGTGTATTAAAAACGAACCAATGGCTCGGCAGCGGAGCTACACGAGCCTATGGCGGTGAAGTCCGTCTGAATGGGCAGGGTCATCTGGCTATATAAGCGGTTCCCATCGCCACAAAGAGAGATTTCACCCAGCCTGACCAGCAGAACAGATTGTGGCGTGCTCCCTATTAAAGGACGTGGATAAGGTCCCCTTTCTTGACACCCCGATCTCTTCGGACCGTCAAAGGGTTCGCCGAGCACTTTATGGAGGCACAGAAGTCATCCCAGGCCATGTGACACTTCCTGCCAAAGTGCTCCAGCTCTGCAGCTGCGCCTAGTCACCCTAAGCCTATGCCGACTCAGCAGCCCTAGAAGCCAGCATCTGCTGCCCCCGCCATTCAGCCTGCTATGACTCAGCAGACACTAGGGTGTTCCCGCTCGGCCAGACGCTGCCCGTTTCATAAGCGCCAGGGACCCCGACCCAAGATAGCACTGGACCCAGCGCCTCAGGCCATCCCTGGAGTGTCAGGATGGGTTATGGGGATAATAATATGAGGTAATTCACTCCAATTCGCTGGCAGACCCCCGCACTTCAGCGGTGTGGTCCCCATCTTAGTGCAAAGCTAGGACTTGGTGCAAAGCTTACGTCCTGCGCTCAGACATGATGAATATACTGGCAAAACGAGATGTAGAAACGGTTCCCCCAGCTCAGAACAAGTCAGGCTTCTACAGCCGTTACTCCCTTGTCCCCAAAAAGGATGGTAATCTCAGACTCCTGAATCACGCCTTCATGAAAAGGTCGTTCAGGATGACTACGCTGAAACAGATCCTCTCGCACATTCGCTCAGGGTACTGGTTCTTTTCTATGGACTTGAAAGACGCATACTTTCACATCCAGATAGCTCCCGTCACAGACGATTCTTGAGATTCACCTTCGAGGGAGTGGCTTATTAGTACACGGTCCTTCCCTTCGGGCTGTCTCTGGGTCCCCACACTTACAAAGTTCATGGACGCGGCTCTTTCCCCTCAGAGGTAGATGGGAATCCGCATTCGCTACTACCTTGACGACTGGTTTGTTGTGGCCCAGTCGGAGGCAGAATTAATAGACAGGACTCTCCTCCTCAGCCACTTGGAGTGCCTGGGACTCAGGGTCAATTTCGCCAAGAGCACGCTGTCCCCCAGCCAGTGAATGTCGTTACTGGGAACAGTTCTCGACTCAGCTCAGTTGAGAGAGGTAGTCACACTAGAACGTGCTCGGGCCATACATAAACTCGCAGCCTCCTTCGAGATCGGTGCCACTCATTCTCTTAAAGCATTTCAGAGGATGCTGGGCCTTATGGCCGCAGTGTCACCAGCACTACAGCTGGGCCTGCTTCGTATGCGGCCCCTTCAGCACTGGCTGAAACCACGGGTTTCATCCAATGCGTGGCGTTACTGACGCCTTCGTATCAGGGTAGAACAGGCCTGTGTAACAGCCCTGGCCCCTTGGAAGAGCTCTCGGTGGATGGAACAGGGCGTGGCCATGGGTATGGTTTACAGAAGGAAGGTTGTCATGACAGTCACACTCTCTCTGTTTAAATCTAGATTAAAGATACATCTCTTTAGCCAAGCATTCACATAATGCATCTTATAATCTTATAAAAATTTATATTATTATTATTCTTTAGCTTGGGTTGAACAAATCATTTTTGCTTAGATGGAACAGCAGCTACACTAATTATGTCTCTATTTGTTTCTCTGTTTCTGTCACGAGATTAACATCCCGTGTTAACTAGGAATTACAGAACCTTCAGTCTGGATCCAACCCTTAAATGATCTGAGATGACCGAACAGTTAAATATATAGTTAAATATATTAAGGTTCTGCAATATATAAATATATTGTGGAAACTTAATTTCCTGTAGAGCTGTTTTGCAACGATTTGTATCATAAAAAGCCTCTGTGAGTTCAGCCCATTTTAGACTTGGAGTTTATTGTTTAACTTCCCTATGGGCATTATTTGCTTATGGAGGTTATAATATGCAGTCGTTCCTCTATCATAGCACGGCGTAATTGTACTGTGTTTCCATAGTGTCTTTGGCAAGATGCAGTACGAGTGAAGTATCGATAGGGAATGTACTCAGTTACTATCATAACCCCGGTTCCCTGAGATACAGGAAAGAGTACTGCATGCTAGCCGTGCAATGTAGCTATACGACTCAGTCGTCGCTTCAGTCTAAGTAAACAGAAGTTCCTGTGTTGAAACGCTCATTTATATAGCCAGATGGCCCCATCCATTCTCATTTATAAATCCACAAAACATGACCTTTGTCTTTTCAACATTTTTTCTTTTTCCCCTTCAAATCTTAGCTCAGTGAGCAAGTGATACCAGGAAGTTATCAGCATAAAATATAACAGTATTATATGCTATGCTTACTGCAAATAATATGTTATATAACTAATAATTTCTAGGAAAAAAAACAAAAAAACACTTGTTGCATGATAATTTCACTGGCAAGTCAAATCTTTTTTTACGTTTTATTTTACATGCGTAAATCTAAGTAATCAAATTTGTTAGCTTATCTAAATACGTTTAATTATTAATTTGAATCTTGAATTATATATATTGTTTACAGTCCAGTCATTTAAAGATTCTGTTTTAATGAGTAAGCCTCTGTGAGGTTTGGTGCTCATACCTAGTGTATATATATATATATATATATATATATTTATTTATTTTTTGAACTTGTAATTATTTATAACATACATTTAGCTGTTCTTGATGTCTTACTTGATCAAAGCACTTAATGAGCTATTCAGTATAGCCTGTACAGAGCTGTAACATTGTCCTTATTGACCTTTTTAATACTTTTGTAGGTGGATTTATGGTAAAACATTTAACATTTCACAGACAGGGAAATAATTAAATGAAACTGCTCTCATGTTTAGATCTTGTGCTTATATTTTAAAAACGGTTTGGATTTCAGTGTTTATTGCTTGACCCTGTGTGCTTCCATTGTAACTGCCATGTTGTTAAAAAAAGTTACATTTGAAATTACTATATATTCTGTAGTTCTCAGCATTCAAATGCCTTCTCTATAGAGCTGTACAAGTTGTACTCAACCTGAAACTTTCATAAGCTCAAAGACCAGGGTACTTTTAGCACCGTTCAACCTGAACACTATTTCATTATCACTAGACGTGTGTGAGCTTCAGACTTGCTACAAGGCATTAAATTTTAAAGTTTTGTGAATTTTTAAAAAATGAGGTGAGACATTTTCTAATCAGACAAAATATGAATGAGAATTCTGGTGCAGAAAACAGCATAGCCGATGAAGAATCTTTTTGCTTGTGTAAAGTAAAATTAAAAGCAACAAGCAAATCACAGAGAGTGAGCAATATTAATGCAGAAAACCTTTCCTTTCCGTAAATTAAGATTAATTCTCACTGAGCAAGCGTTTTCTAACAGTATTGAAGCAGACAGTATCTAATTTATCTCACCAAGGTTATGCACCGCAAGTCCAGAAGTCTGCTTTGAGTTTGTGTTGGTTGGTACATAAATATTTAGAGAGATTGCCCTAGTGACAGTTTGAGTTTCTAAAATTCCTGAAGTGTCTGTGCTGCCTTTTTATCCAGACAAATCAATGCAGACTACAAGTTTAAGGCATGAACCTCAGGTCTCGCTAGATTAAAAAAATGCCTCAGAAGTTTAAAGTACATGTATACTGCCATTCAAAGTTTGGTTGGTAACACTTTTTTTAAAAAGTATTTTTGAAAATTCATTTAGTTGATAAAAAAAGTCATATTTTGAAATATTACAATATAAAATAATTGTTTTCTGTTTTAATATATAAGTAATGTATGAATTTCATATAATTGAATACATTAAAAAAAAATATATATATATATATATATATGATCATTGTTGAAAGCAGTTGTGCTGTTGATATTTTTCAGGATTTTTGATGAATAGAAAGTTTTTTTGTTACAGTGTACAAGTCTTTACTTTCACCGTTGATCAATTAATACATCCTCGCTAAATAAAGTATTAATTTCTTTAAAAAAAAAAATGGAGATGCCACTATGTTGAAAAGTGGTGGACTATTAAATAAAAGTTAACATAAAAATGTAAATTTTGTTATTATTTAATGACCTTCATATTGCTGGAAGGCAAAAAAAAAATAAAAATAATAAAAAAATTAATACAATAAATTGGTTCTAAAACGTTTTGAAGTGCAAAGTCTATGTCTTATGAAACCATAATAATAACTCAAATATAAGTCATTATTTATTGATACTTCAAAATGAGGACAGCCTTTTATTTTTGGGGTGAAATGTTCCTTTAAAGAAATAATGTTGCTGTCTACCTTCTCATAAATTCTTATTGTGGTTTTTAAGATGACATGGAAAAAATATCTTTAAAATGATGTAACATTTTAAAGTTTGGCCTAGTTGCAGAAATCCAGCCGGTCCAGCTGGCACAGGCTGCCCCCAGAAAGGAAGTAAATACTTCTTGGCCACAATCATTGGAAGGTAAATTAAATTCACAAGCTAGATTCCTTGGCTTGCTCTGATATGTGGACAGTTATTTGTTTCCTGCATGCAGATGGCACATAATATATGTTCAGATCGTTCCTCTGCCCTAATCAGTCTCTGCTTTTGTTGTCATTTACACATTGATTAATCGGTGGCACTTTATTAAGATCCAGCCCGATTTAATTGTTAGGTGAGAAAAAACACATTCATTCCCTGACGTATTTTATGGTTGTCCTGATTTTAATGATGGTTTGCTCCCGTTGTTAAAGCTTCTGCTCTAAAGACCCTGGCATAGCTTTAAGACAGATATTAAAAAGTGCCCTTTACTCAGATGTAGCGATGGTGGAAAAAGTGCAGCGAGGGTGGGATGATTGGGGGACTATGAATCACCTGGCTTGGAGAGAAACGAGTAGAGTTCAGTGGTGTTTTTACTCTTCATTTGGTTTCTGTCAGCTTAATGGTCATCGGTCTGTCTGGCTCCTCTCTGGCGACTGCAATGCACGGTGTGATTTACATTCTGTATAATCGGCTCAGTAATGGTTCTGATGGGCCACTGTCACACAGTTTCTCTTCATATTTGCTTGGCTCACCTTCAGGGTCTCGCTGATAAAAATGTACGTCTCAGAACTAATTTCTTGTAAAACACATCCTCTGTATAATGATATTAAATGGCAGTTAAGAACCAAACATTTTCAAGGTTGCCAAAATCAGTTTCAGGAACTCAATTTGAAGATAGGAAATGAGATATTGAGCTTCCTTTTCATTAAAATCAACATTTTTTATGTGACAAGCAGGCCTGTCGTTTAGTTGAAAAGTTTAGGCAAATTAATTATGATATACAGTTGTTAATCAGAACCTTTTGAACTCTTAGTAAATGTTAAAAATTAATCTGCTTCTGTCATTTATTTTTATAAAAGAGTGAAGCAGACATGCTCTGCTCAAGTGGTTAAACTTCAGAAATGTATAACTTTTTTACATAATGGCCAGAATATTAAAGGTATGCCTAACAGTATGGAAGTAAAAAGCTGAAGTTAACTGAGAGTTAGACTTAAAGATGGTTTTGTTATCAAAATATTAATAATATTATGTCGGTTTGTGATCGTTTATTAACCTAACAAGATGATACTGGGATCTTAATGATCATCAATTGAAACAATATTTCCAAGAAAACATTTGTTTTAAAAAAAAGATTAAACATATTTCTTAATTAATTGTCAGTATTTAATTTTACATGTTACGGGCATTTTATTTGGGATATGGCAAAAAAATAACAATATCTGCTTAAACTGAAATTACTTAGTTTTAATTAAATTAATTGTTCCTCATGTTTGTTTATTTGTAATATTGTTATGAAAGAAAACATAAGCAAAACCCCTCTATTTTCCTGAAGGTTTTGATTTCTTTTTTAAGGCTGTAAAAAGTCTTGTTTATGTTCCTCTGAAGTCCTGAGGGTTACCTAAAAGTTCAGATGACCCCTTGCATTAAATAAAGCTTTACGGTCAGTGTTTATGCATGAAACTCACTCTGGAAGACACAGGAGTTCAGAAAGCAACCAACCCCACCCCCCAAAAAGTTTATAAATAAAATCCATCACATCTTCTCACTTGACAGAATGGCTCATAATTAATGCATCTAAGACTGCAATTGTGTGGCTGGCTGGGGGCAAAATGGCATGCTGTTTCTCTCCACAAGCTGCATATTCAGATAGAAATCACCCTTCTCTTGAGCTGCTGCTTCAGTTCAGTCAGAGAATCTCAGTATTTATAACCTGTTCATAAAATTTCACAATACTGATGATTTAACTAAAGGGATATTTCACCCAAAAGTGGAGTAGTACTCCAGTATTTTGTGTTACTTCA
Source organism: Barbus barbus (assembly GCF_936440315.1). Classification (NCBI taxonomy): domain Eukaryota; kingdom Metazoa; phylum Chordata; class Actinopteri; order Cypriniformes; family Cyprinidae; genus Barbus; species Barbus barbus. Next base: position 12,286,568 of record NC_136735.1, on the reverse strand, counting down.
TAAAATTCTACAATGCAAAACATTGTGATGCTAAAAAAATGTTTGCAGTGTATTATCAATACATTTTATGAGTTAATGTGCAAGGTGCAACAAAATAGCCTGAATAGTACTCAGTGTGATCATGTCACATAAGGCCTCTTTTGTGGATTTATTTTAGCATCAGTACAGCACAGATGCCAAAATTGAATTCTTTAAATTTTCAGCTTATGCTTGCGGGCACAGTTTATAAAAGGTTACCTTGATACAGCCCTTCTAGCTAGAGGTTGATGGTGTTCAGTGGGGCACTGAGGGAGATTACCTCCAGTTTTTATTTAGTCCCAAAATTGATCCATGTGAACTTTGGGCTGACATTAATGATGGCGGCTATCTGGATCTAAGCTGCTCGCTCTGGTGCAGGGTGCTATCTGAAATCGATAGGGCCCTCTGTTCTTCTCTCTCCCTCTCACTTTCTCTTTCTCCTCTCGCTCTCTTTTTCTTCCAAGATCCTGAATTTTTTTTATTTCATATATGGTGAAAGCCCATGCTGTGGCCCCTGTACTCATGCGTGTCATCTTTGCCACACTTTTCGCGTCCCCCTTGCTGTGTGATCAACATGATGATCCTCTCTTCTATCAGCCAGACTGTCTCCTGTGATCATTTTTATTCTCTCTCTTTCTCTCTCACTGTATTTCTCTTCAGCTCTTTTTTCTCTTCTCATTCATGCCTCTGACAATATTCTAAAAGTAGCACTACATGTACAAATGTTTGAGACGGCATGGAAAATGTATTTTTAACCAGAGAAACAGAATGTTTTATAATTGTGATTTTATGGTCTGAAATGCATCAGTTCTGTGCTATATTTAGGTCACCAGTCAAACACAGTGCTATAAACTTCAGGAAATATAATATACAGTGCCGTGGAAATGTTATTGCTCCCTTTCTCACCTTTTTTTTTTTGTTGTTTATTTTTTTGCATATTTGTCACACTTAAAAGATTCAGTTCATCAAACTAATTTTAATATTACACAAAGAAAATGCAAGTAAATACAAAATGCTGTTTTTATATGATGATTTCATTTATTAAGGGGGAAAAAAGCTGTCCAAACCCTCCCGGCCCTAAGTGAAAAATTAATTTCCCCTCCTGTTAAATCATGAAATAACTGTGTTTAACCACATTATTTGAGAAAGCTGAGTTAAATTTCACTAGCCAAACCCAAGCCTGATCACTGCCAGACCTGTTGAATCAAGAAATCACTTAAATGGAACCTATCTGACAAAGTAAAGCATGCTTAAAGAGCAACCCATCATGCTGCAATCTAAAGAAATTCAAGAACAGATGAGAAACACAATAGTTAGTATGTATCAGTCTGGAAAGGGTTATAAAGCCATTTCTAAGGCTTTGAGACTCCAGCAAACCACAGTCAGAGCCATTATTCACAAATGGAGAAAACATGGAACAGTGGTGAACCTTCCCAGGAGTGGCTGGCCTACCAAAATTACTTTCATCCAGGAGGTCATAAAAGAACCCAGAACAATATCTAAAGAACTGCAGGCCTCATTTGCCTCAATTTAGGTCAGTGTTCACGATTCAACAATAAGAAAGAGACTGGGCCAAAACGGCATCCATGGGAGAGTTCCAAGGCAAAAGCCACTGCTGACCAAAAAGAACACAAAGGCTCGTCTCACATTTGCCAAAAAATATCTTGATTATCCACGAGATTTTTGGGCAAATATTCTGTGGACTGAAGAGACAAAAGTTGAACTTTTTGTAAGGTATATGTCCCGTTACATCTGGCATGAAACCAACACAGCATTTCATAAAAAGAACATCATACCAACAGTCAAAGATGATGGTGGTAGTGTGATGGTCTGGGGCTGCTTTGCAGCTTCAGGACCTGGACGACTTGCCGTAATTGATGGAATTCTGCACTCTATCAGAAAATCCTGAAGGAGAATGTCCGGCCATCAGTTTGTGACCTCAAGCTCAAGCACACTTGGGTTATGCAGTAGGACAATGATCCAAAACACACCAGCAAGTCCACCTCTGAATGGCTCAAGAAAAACAAAATTAAGGTTTTGGAGTGCCCAAATCAAAGTCCAGACTTAAATCTGATTGAGATGCTGTGGCATGACCTTAAACAGTCCTTTCATGCTTGAAAACCCTCCAATGTGGCTGAATTAAAACAAATCTGCAAAGAAGAGTGGGCCAAAATTCCTGCACAGCGATGTGAAAGACTCATTGTCAGTTATAGCAAACACTTGATTGTAGTTGTTGCTGCCAAGGGTGGCACAATCAGATTTAGGGGGCAATTACTTTTTCACTTAGGGCCAGGCAAGTTTGGACAGCTTTTTTTACCCTTAATAAATTAAATCATTATTTCAAAATTGCATTTTGTATTTACTCGGGTTATCTTTGTGTAATATTAAAATTAGTTTGATGATCTGAATCATTCAAGTGTGACAAATATGCAAAAAATGAAGGTATAAAAAACATGAAGGGGGCAAAAACTTTTTCACACCACTGGATTTGACACTTGTTTTCAGAATATTACAAATACAGTAACAGTGAATGTGTGCATATTTTAAAATAAAAGGGTTATTTGCAAGTAGTTAAAAAACATTTTATATGTTTTGGTAATGTTGGAGTGCTCATGCCACTCATTAATGTTTCAAATTGAGAAGCTTACCAAAAATTCATCTTCACATCATTAATTTGTCAATGTGCCGATGTGTTACAAGAAGTGAGAAGAAATGCCTAGAATGATATGGCTAGGCACAGAGCGACTTAGAACACAACATCATAAATCATGTTACAGTATGACTCTGGCATATGAACATGAAATGATGACAAGAAAAAGCATGAGCTAAATGACAGAATAGAGACAGGAAATAATATAGTAATTGTCATCCAACCTTAATGGTTTTAGTTGTCTAACTCATAAATTGTCATTGTTTCATTTTGCGTGCATTTATGTTATCTGCAAACAATCAAATTAATAACAGTGGGTTTTCAAACTTGTTATTGTTGTGATGATCTGCTTACCAGAGACCCCCCCCCCCTTTCCTAAAATATGTAGCAAATTATAATGTTCCATGTAAAAAGACATTTATACTGTGTGAGAAACATGGTAAATGCACAAAGATGATGTTTCAAAACAATGAAGTGTTTGGCTTTGATCTGTAATTTTACTATAGCCGTAACATTATAATAATTATTATAATATGAAGTATTTGTAGAAAAGTAAGCAAATATATGATCTCAGTTCCATACTCTTCAAAAAAATAAAAAAATAAAAATAAACACATTTAATTAGAAATGTAAACAATAAGAGTTATATAATTATATTCATGTAATACTATATATTATTTTATACTATAATAAAACTATATATTATTTAATATAATTTATATTTTTAATATGCAAAAATATTAAATATTAATTTGTTCACTTATTAGCTGTGCACATACCTCAGTTTGGAAAAATGCTGCAACATACTCAGCACTATTTTATTTATTAAATGAGGGTTTAAAGAAAAAAACATAAAAAAATTTATTAAATCAAGTGTTGTATCTCTTTCAACATGGATTAGAAGTGATACATTTATGGGCAGAATGTGATAAAATCGAAACACTTAATATTTTGAAGAAGGCTGAAGTCTTCAGATGAATGTTAACATGACATTTTTATCATATTACCCGAAATCATTCGCGCTATAGCAGAGATATAATATTGTATTGAGCCATATGGTGCACAGAACCCGATTGAAGACCACAATTTGCTCACATATGCTAACAGCCCACACCAATATACAGCATTGAAGTCTGTCAGGGGAAATTATATTTCCACAGGCAAATTACATTTAACAACCTGATAAATGTATATCTGTTAGTGTGAATGAAAGGAAAGCAATGAGTAAAGGAGAATTAATGCATATTATTTCTCACCTACTCCTTCTATTCGTAAAGGAAAATTCTGTCATCATTTACTCATGTTGTTACAATATTCAGATATAGCACAGCAAATTGTGTCACAGCAGGTTTAACATCAATGATGCCAAACGTTATTGGTTCTCATATGTCTTATAACCGCAATATTGCACATTTGAATATGCACATATTCAGTCACACAAATTAGAGAGATATAACAGAAAGAAAAGAAAAATTGTATATGAATAGTGCCTTAAAGGTATACAGGGTGGGCCATTTATATGGATACACCGTAATAACATGGGAATGATTGGTGATATTAAAGTCCTGTTTGTGGCACATTAGTATATGTGAGGGGGCAAACTCCTCAAGATGGGTGGTGACCATGGTGGCCATTTAGAAGTCGGCCATTATAAAATGTGTTCAATGTGCTGCCCATTGTGTTGGATTGTCAATGCAACCCTCTTCTCCCACTCTTCACACACTGATAGCAACACCGCAGGAGAAATGCCAGCACAGGCATCCAGTATCCGTAGTTTCAGGTGCTGCACATCTCGTATCTTCACACCATAGACAATTGCCTTCAGATGACCCCAAAGATAAAAGTCTAAGGGGGTCAGATCGGGAGACCTTGGGGGCCATTCAACTGGCCCACGACGACCAATCCACTTTCCAGGAAACTGTTCATCTAGGAATGCTCGGACCTGGCACCCATAATGTGGTGGTGCACCATCTTGCTGGAAAAACTCAGGGAACGTGCCAGCTTCAGTGCATAAAGAGGGAAACACATCATCATGTAGCAATTTCAAATATCCAGTGGCCTTGAGGTTTCCATTGATGGTGCACCACCACATTATGGGTGCCAGGTCCGAGCATTCCTAGATGAACAGTTTCCTGGAAAGTGGATTGGTCGTCGTGGGCCAGTTGAATGGCCCCCAAGGTCTCCCGATCTGACCCCCTTAGAAGAGTGGGAGAAGAGGGTTGCATTGACAATCCAACACAATGGGCAGCACATTGAACACATTTTATAAGTGGTCAGAAACTTGTAAATAACTCATGAACGAATAAAGTTATGTTGAAACCAAGCACACCATTGTTTTTCTTGTGACATTACCAATAAGTTTGATGTGTCACATGGCCCTCTTCCTATTGAAAAAACAAAAGTTGTATCCAAGATGGCCGACTTCTAAATGGCCACCATGGTCACCACCCATCTTGAGGAGTTTGCCCCCTCACATATACTAATGTGCCACAAACAGGACTTTAATATCACCAACCATTCCTATGTTATTACGGTGTATCCATATAAATGGCCCACCCTGTAGTTCACCCATAAATTAAAATTATGTCATCCTTTACGCACCCTTAATGTTTCTTTCTTATGTTGAACACACAAAAAAGAAGAATATATTTTGAGGTTGTGGGTATGAAAAATATAATAATGTGGAATTCAATGAGAACCAGAAACCATTAGTTTATCCACATTTTTCAAAATATATTTTTGTGTTTAACTGAAGAATGTAACTTGTATCAGGATGAATAAATAACACAATTTTCATTACTGGGAGAAGTACCCCTTTATTTTTTTATTTTTTAGCCTTTCTCTGAGCTATCAAATGACTTCTGAAGATTTGGAAGTTGTATGAACTACAGTTTTGATGCTTTTGTGGTGTTTCTATTTTTTTTTTTTGATCACCATTCACTTTCATTGTATGAAAAAACAAAAAGAAAGCAGAATGAATGTTCCATCTCTTTTGGTGGTCTCTAGAGGAAAGAAAGTCCCACAGTTTAACAACATGAGAACATGATGACATGATTTTTCATTTTTGGCCAATCTTTAACAATCCGTTTGATACTATTTGTTTAGAACGAAGCATTTGGGTTGCGGAATTGGAGGTGCCAGACTTTGAAGTGACAATTCCTTCCGTTGGAGAGAGGCTTTTGATGCTGAACCGCCTTTTTAAAAAATAATGAGGGAAGGGACGATGGGTGTACAGCGAAGGAAAGAAAGATGGGAGAACAGATGAGGGTTGGGAGAAGGAGAACTGTTTCCCAACTTCAGATAACTAGATTTGTTATCTGAGGAAGAAAAGGAGTTGGGAAGATAGGCTGAGATGTTTCTCGCTTATTACTAGCCACTGACTGACAATACAACACATTGTAGTTGAGAGAAACCAGTCTGCTTAGCTTTAGTTTGTAAAGTGGGCACAATGACACTCGATTGCACCAGTGAACTGCAAAATGACAGTTTCCTTACTGTGGCTTGTATGACTCAAAGAAAGTCCTGCTTTTGATTATCATCAGCTTGTCAGTTACAGTTATGATGGCATGATATCCAAGCTGGATACTCCACCCAAAAATGAAAATTCTCTCATCGTTTACTCACCTCGTGCTGTCTTTCTTCAGATGAACATAAACAGATGTTTATGAACAATAAAATTGATGCTTCTAAAACCACACAACAAATCCATCCAACCTAAATTGAAGATTGAATGTCTTCTGATGCAACACAATAGGTGTGTGAGACAAATACTAGTATTTTATGTTAGTACTTTATTTTATCTGTTGAATTGGCATTTACATGCTCTATTTATATTGCATTAGTTTGTATAACTTTCACAAGGTCAATTGACTAGCATTGGGTTGAGGGAGCATTGGCTAAGTGTATTTTTTTAACACTTGCTTTTAAATAATTAATTTCCCTAAATAAATTAATACATATTTTCCAATTCCAATTCTTTCAGTTGACTTTTATGCAGGTTCACTGACCCAATAAATTAACCAAAAAATACTATTTGCACATGTAACCCACATTATTACACAATCTGGCATCTTACCGCACTGATCTCCATATATTAAGACTTGAGCTGTTCATACTGACATTGACATTTGCCTTAGGAAAAGAGTTGCACAGCAATCATAACTTTGTTAACCTGAGTGTGGAAGCAGGCTTAGTATGTACTGCAGAGAATTCATTAATGAGATATGCATATTCCATATTTAACAGTGCAGGGGGAAATGTCCATTAGATCTCAAACCAAGGGGAAAGAATTAAAAAAGGGGGAAAAATGGTAAAATTATGCAGAAGTTATCCTTTTGACTGCCCCTTGGTTTGCTGGAGAGTTTTATAATTCAATCTTTTTTTTATATTAAACTGCAGGTTGTATAATTCATAGAAGGGCCAAGGGTTAGTAACCAACTGAAGTGTCTCTGCAGATCCAATTTGCAAATCTAAATGAACTGCTGAATATGAACTGCTGCATTTATGAAACGTGACCAGGGCTACTCAGAGCTCAGGGTATTGAGCCTATATTTTTAATTTGGGGAAATAATTTATTTCAGCAAACCAGATCAGAATGGGAAAAAGAAAGTCTAGACAACAATTACAAAAATGGGGTTGTTTTTATTCATAGGAGTAAAAGTATTTGCTTTAAATGTTGAAAACTTGGGATAGAAGTTCTGCATAACTTTGGAATAGTTCTATTGAACAGTTGCGCTGGCAAAGCAAACCAGGTGAAGATCCACCTGCGGTCAAACAGTCATGAGATCATTTCAAATTCACATTCTACGAACATTGAATGGTGTGGCTTTGAGATAACGTTATATTCGATATGTTTCAGCATTCAAATGTACATTTGTATGTATGTCAAAGTGATACGTTCATATGTAAAAAGTGTCAGTAAGGTGTATTTCTATTTCTTTTGGAAGTGTTGAAATCCCTATTAATCCAGTGATTTTTTTTAAACAACTTCAAATGCAATTTTTTAAAATGTTTTTATTAATGATGGACTTAAGGCTGTGCTATAAAATGATTTTTGATCGTGGACAATTAAATTGTCTCTGCTATCTGCTTTTGAAGAAATATTGTAGTATTATGCTACAGTGCACATTCTATTAGTTGCAGTTCTGGCACATCCACTGTACAATGCAACTTATTCACATCAAATATTAACTCAGAGTTACACTCACGGGACACTGCATTTATTCGCAATCACAAAAGTACATTGTTTGCATGTGCTTTAAAGCCTTGCTGGTTAAACATTACATTAGTGTGCTGTTCTGACATGTTTTTTTGTTGTTGTTGTTTTTTGAGCATGCACACCTGAAGCACGTGCACACTAAAAAGCCTGTTAAATAGCACCTCATTACTGGACTTATCTGGATTATCTTTTATGTCTGATTTTGTTAATACTGTCAAAAACACATAAGTTTTACATATAAACACAGATGGTGATGTCTAAAGTGAAAGTAAACAGTTGAGAGAAAAACAATGCTTGAGTGTATATTAGATGCTTGCAGGTCTTAAAGTGACTGCAGACTTAAGGCCATTGCACACATTTTCGTCCGAAATTTTCACGTGTTTTTCCGTTTTTTCGTATTCCTCATCCTTTCCTATCAAAATGCATGCTACGGATGCGAAAACGCAGAGAATTGAACCTGATCCGATTTTTTTTGACGGACAAAAGTTTCAGAGGCAAACATGATTGACACAACGTTCCACGCAACAATGTATATACAATTACAACTGATTAAGCATATACTGTAAATTGTCAGTTGTTGTTTTACACACATGTCCACGGACATTCATACATGACATTGCTGCATTAATTAGATCAACCGGAACCGCGAACACTCCTCATAACACACAATGTAAAATAATAAATAGTATAATATATATATATATATATATATATATATATATATATATATATATATACACAACATAAATATATTAAATGAATTAAACTATAAATTTAAATTATAATAAACAAACAAATATGTATTATAAAAATAGACCGATAAACAATAAATGCATTAAACTATACATTACAATTATAGCAAATTAATAAATCATATAAATGAAAAACTTCAAATAATTAATAAAACACAAATATAACAAATACATTCAATTATAAATTAAAATGCCCCATCGGCACAAGACCACGGGAATCAGATAAGCCCTTTACACAATCTGACATGGCTGCGGTTGGAATTGAACTGCGGGTTTCATCTGGTCAGAGGAGAACTGGCCCTCCAACTGAGCCTGGTTTCTCCCAAGGCTTTTTCTCCATTCTGTCACAGAGGGAGTTTTGGTTCCTTGCTGCCGTCGCCTCTGGCTTGCTCAGTTGGGGAACATTTAATTTCTAGCGATTATCGTCAATTTGATTGCACAGATACTATTTAAACTAAACTGAGGGAGACAATGACATCTCTGAATTCAATAATGAAATGTCTTTAACTGAAAATTGAGTGTTTAATCATATCATTATACATTACTGACACTCTATCCTCCAATTTGATACTGTTCAGTGCTTTGACACAATCTGTATTGTTGAAGGTGACTTGACTAGACATAGTGGTGAGATGCATAAGAAATCTTTAGACGCACTCATAACAACAAAAGACAATACTTTATTTAACCTTTTCTGATAAGAAGAGTGTGCTGCAAACACGAGCCTTTTTGACTCTAGTTTTTGTTCAGTCCGCTCGGTTTATCTCGTTTAAACACAGCTTTCATCGTTTTTTTTATCTGACAGAGGCAGCATGTATGCATTAAAATTTCAAATTGAAGCCTCTACTACATCGATTCTGGCAACCATCACAACAAGATGATATTTTAAGCTCCTTATGTAGCTGAATCTGTGCTGGTTTGAATTGGCCGCCTCCAGTTTTCCCTTTGTTTTGCCTCCAGCTAGCGCTGTGACGTAACTGTGACGTCGGCCCTAAAAGGGAGGGTATGCATTGATGTCGCCGGGACACGCCCCCTCAGCCGGACTAAGTGGCAAAAGAGGCAGCTGCGTGAATGGATTTAATAGGGAAGCTGCGGAAACGCAAGCAAAACAAATGATAATCAGTTTAAACTAACGGTTGCTGGACTCGATATAATGTTCCTAACGACTTACCAAATAGCCAATGGTCCATGGATATTGATATGCAGCCAGGAATCATGCTTTCTAACCTTTATGTGTCTGATTTTGACGCTAGGGAAATAAATAAAGCAAATTTGCCTGTGAACTCATTTTGTAAATACAAAATAGGCTGTTCTAAACCCTAAATCTTCATATTGTTCAGTCCAAACACTTTTGTCAGCGTTTATTTAAAAACATCCAGTTATGCAGAATTTAAGATGGTAAATATTTAATTGATGAGTTGTCAATACGATATATTATAATACAATATATGATTTTACTGCAAAATTCAACATGAAATGATAACTGCAAATCTGTGTTTCGCTGCCTGGAGTCCATTTGTTTCTGTGAATTGCGGAGATTCGTTTGCTTCTCTTTTCTCTAAAAATATGTATTTTTTTCTGTAAAAATATACCTCAGATTTCTTGTCAACTGTCTTTGTACAGTCAACACACAAAGCTCTTTCTCGTTTTGGATGTGTTTTGTGCGCTGAAAACCAAAGCTGCCATTCAGTCTTTTTGCCTGCCACTCAGTGAGCAAAACCATACTCACTGACATGAGGTCACATGCATACCCTCTATAGCCTAGTACTAAACATGCAGCTACTTGTCCTTAAAGGGATAGTTCACCCAAAAATTAAAAATATGTTGTTATTTATTCATTCTCATTTTGTCCCAAAACTGTATAAATTTCTTTCTTGTGCTGGACACAAAAGATGATATTTTGAAGAATGTGGGTAACCAAACATTGTCTAAAAAAAAACAAAAAAAACAACGGAAGTCACTGGGGACCAGAAAGTATATTCTTTTGTGTTCAGCACAAAAAGAAATCAATACAGCTTTGAGGCAACATGAGAGTGAGTAAATTATGACAATTTTCATTTTTGGGTGAACTACATTGATGTTTCTCTTTGTGTTTTCCTGTTTTATTAACACTCACTGCTCTTGACTGAAGAACGTTAATACAGTTGCTTTAATAAGAATCAGTGTATTATATATACAGTGAAGCTTATATAGTGTTTTATTGTTGTATCTGTGGCTTAAAAAAACAATCATGATATATTTTTGCCATATCACCCACCCCTAGTTGGACTCATTCATGTTTTTTATTGTGCAGTAGAATAGTCAGGATTGGAATAATGATAAAATGATGACAGTATTTTCATTTTTGGGTGAAGTATTTCTTTAATGTTGCAGTTCGGATATATGTAACTTTTGTTTTGTTGCCACTTTCAGTTTGTTTCTCTATCGCCATTGTGTTGCACTCCCAGAAGCCATCATATACATTGGCCCACAAGAGGACTCAGGGAAAAATGAAGGTGGAAGAAAGCATAATTGAGAAAAGCAATTTATTTAGCTTATTTAAAGTTTTACGGAGCATTTAATTATCCTTCAGTGAATAATTCCCTAAAGTTTGCCACCATTTCATAGAGCCAGAGAAGTAATTCTCTAATTTAAACAGAGGGCTGCCTCACTTTTCCTCACCCCTTCAATCCCTTTCTCTCTGTCTCTCAAACATACCTGTCTTTCTATGGACCTGTTTTATTCACTGGCTTCATGGCTCATTTTTTCGTAGAGCAGCCAATTTAACACAGGCTTAATCCTGCAGAGAATACTGGTGTGCTTCCAGTTCATTCTGTGATTGACGTCTGGAAAGATCTAATCTAATGCTATGTATTAGCAGGATTGACACTCAGGTATGACGCTCTGATTCTGTGACTCGGAACAAGGGTTGCTAGGTTTGTGGGAAATTCATTTTTCTGAAGAGAAGAAAAGGCGTTGGCCACAAAACGTAAATGGAATTGCTTCTGCCTTAATCAGTCTGGAGATCGCAACATCTATCTTTTTCTTATTCACTTTTCTTTTGCTCTACTTTCTGAGATTTGTCAGTCTGTACATGGCATTGCCTAAAGGAATGATGGATTGAAAATTGTAGTAAATGTAGCTGAAGTTTGTTGCATATTTAAAACAGCACACAATAGTGAGCATGGCCCTAAATGGGGGTCAGTCCTGTGTGTTCCCGGCATCCTATGCTCCCCAAATTATATGTCACATAAGGAACACATGACTGCATTCCCCAGGCAATACATTATGGCCTGGTTTCACAGACAGGGCTTAGAGTAAATCAGGATTAGGCTATAGTTCAAAAAGGACATTTAAGTAATTTTCATAATCGTGTCTTAGAAAAAACAAAACAATCAAACAAAAAAAATTAAAACATTATTGGTGTCCATCTTGAGACAAAACAAAGACATTGATATATTTTAAGATCAATCAGTGTAAGTTTCTTGCAGGTGAAACAGCTCAGATTTACATTTTAGTCTATCTTAAGCCTTGTCTGTGAAACTGGGGGTATGTTCTAATTCAAGGCATTAATGTTTGCCTACAAAACCACCGCTGGCTCTGCACCCCTTTACCTAAATTCAGTACTTCAGAATTATGTGCTCTCTAGAAGCTTGCGTTCTGCAAGTGAACGACGCATTATTGTACCATCTCAAAGAGGCACAAAATCTTTTTCACAGACTTTTTCATTAACTGTTCCCTCCTGGTGGAATGACCTACTCAACCCAATCCGAGCAGCTGAGTCCTTAGCCATCTTCAAGAATCAGCTAAAAACACATCTCTTCCATCTTTATTTGACCCTCTAACTCTAGCACTCTCTATTCTAATTCTATTTTATCTATCTGTCTTCTTTGTATCTGTCTGATCCTCTAACACTAGCTTTCTTTCTTTTTTTTTCTATTCTATCTTGTTTTCTTAAAAAAAACAAACAAAAAAAAACCTTACTACGTGTACTGCATTAGGCTAACTGAGACTTGTCATAGCGCTTGCATATTGTTGCTCTTTTGTTGGATTTGATTGCTTCTATTGTCCTCATTTGTAAGTCGCTTTGAATAAATGCGTCTGCTAAATTACTAAATGTAAAAGTTCTTATCAGTCAAAGATGCAATTATCATATGATCTTTGATAACTAATTCTGCTGCATTGAACATCTATGTAACCGCTTTCAAATGATTTCTTCACAGTCCTCCACAAAGTCTAGCCTCTCAAAATCAATTGAATTAATATCTGTGCTCTTTTGAACTTTTAGTTTTTTATTATTATATTACACTCTTTTATCCTGGGTTAGGGTTGCATTTAGGAAAAATTTGTCCTAATCATTTAAGAGGTTTACTTAATATGTGTTAACCCTTTAACTGCTTGCTCGACCAAATGGTTGAGCACATTTTGAGTCACTATATTTTATTGAGAGGAGTATCTAACTTAACTCAAGCTGATTGAGCCATCTCTACCATCTGGTTGAGTTATGTTATGGCAAAAAAATCCACTAGATGTCACAAAGTCAATCAACAGCACTTGTCACAACACTTCCTCTAACATTGATGTCAGAAACAATGAAATCACTCCTGCCATGTGAACTGTTCTTGGTGAAATTTTGCAAGGTAAGCATACTTTTTTGACATATTACACTGTAAGAGCCCTAACTTCACAAAATTGTTACTTGGTGCCATGAAAAAACCTTAGTATGTTTTTAATAATTTTTCAAAAGCGTGATCAACCAAATGGTTGATTTGTCACTTTATGGTAAAAGTAGAAAAGCTAAGCTAATGTTTTCAGATCATCCATTTCTGCAGTCAGAATGGACTATTTGCTGAGAAATATAAACTTCTGATCATTCATAGCTATGAATATGACACAGCTGTTGTTATTTATTCATGAATATACTGAGATAATTTCTTACGGGTTTTTTTTGTTTGTTTTGGGGTTTTTTGGCCACTTTTGGATATTTTTTTGAAGTAAATATAATGAATTCATAGAATTAATGTGTGGAAATCATAATTATCAGAGGCAATTACTTCTTAAATGACAAATGCTGGTGTACTAACATTACTAAAATTGTAAGAGATTATTTATTTGTTTGTTGTTGTTTTTTTACAATTACTAGATGGATGTCAACAGTTTCTATGGTACAAGAATGTGCACTCTTCAGGCCCATGTACCAGAAAACCCACAAGACTCTGATGCTGATCTCAGTGATGTTGAAGACCCAATAGAGGATCCTGATTATCACCACGTCCGAGAAGAGTTAGCTGGTTCTTTTGAGTCCCTGGATGAAGATGATGCTTCCGCAACAAGCACATCCTCTACAAAGTCGTCAAGGCATCACCTTTACTTATATAGCGCTTTTAACAATACAAATTGTGTCAAGGCAACTTCACAATATCAAAACAGGAAAATAGTGTGTCAATAATGTAAAATGTAAAAAGATGAAACACTCAGTTTTCAGTTAAAGGCATTTCATTATTGAATTCAATGATGTGATCGTCCAGCTTAGTTCAGTTTAAATAGTATCCGTGCATTCAAGTCGACGATATCGCTGGAAATGAAGTGTCCCCAATTAAACAAGCCAGAGGTGACAGCGGCAAGGAACCAAAACTCAATCGGTGACAGAATGGAGAAAAAAATCTTGGGAGAAACCAGGCTCAGTTGGGGGCCAATTCTCCTCTGGCCAGAAGAAAAGCTTCCATGTAAAAGAAGAAAAGGAAAACACACTCTAAAAACAGTTTCCATGAAGGAGCCAGAGGATACCCCTGGCTCAAGTTCCCCCTCAGGCCCACACAATAGTACAAGAAGAAGCTGGAAGCATGAAGACATTGAGGAATTCCAGGTCACAGGATCAAGATTTGAACAAGATTTTGTGGATGAGGTCATGATAAGCTATAAAGGCACAAGAGCTGGCGTCCTCCGACAATATATTGGCAATAAACCAGATAAGTGGGGCTTTAAAGTCTTCTGCAGAGCCAGTTCATCTGGCATCATCCATGACTTGCTGCTGTATCAAGGGGCATCCACATTCTTCAATGCCGCCCTGAGGAGTAGCAGATGCTACCTTTAGGAGCCAACGTTTTCTTGAAACATAAAAGCCTAAAATGCCATTATATTACTATATTTTGCTATTTTATTTTTGTTTTTGAATGCAGAATAAATGCAATGTCTTTTTTTGTGTGTAATTTATGTGTTATTTATTTTTGTTTATTGTTAAAAAACAAGAAAACATGTTAAAATGAAAACCTGAAATATTTTATAGCATACTTCAATAAATAAAGAAGATTCAATAAAACTATTTTATTTTGATTGTTTTTTTTTTTTATAAATTAGTATTATAGTTCATATTTTCTGATTTTCATAGTATGTGTATGAATACCGGTAATTTTACCATTAAGTGACAACCATTTGGTAGAGGCCGATATTTAAAAAATGATGGGATGTTGAAAAAAATACATTGAGCGTGGTAACTAGTGACATAAGGAGATAAGAAACGCAAAAAAAAAAATTCAATTGCCTTTTTCTTGGTGGAGAAGCTAACAGACCATTCAATTGGGGAATGTATGACACACACACACACACACACATTTTAACAATTTATTGAAATCCACTTAAAACAAATACCCTACAGGGACATAAATATTACAGATGCAGTTAAATACATGTACAAAAATCATGGACCAGTGGCATACAGCAGATCTTCACTATATTAAGCATATCACTCAGTTGTTATGGGTATAAATAACAACGTCTCTGCCATATATGACGGCTACCTATGATAGCAGACAGAGCACAGTACTTTGCTAAACATTTAGCCCTCTTTTAAACATTTAGACATTCGGTCTATTTCAAACAAATGCTGTTTTTTTAACTTTATATTAAACAAAGAGGCTTGAAACAATTATCACTTTCCACCAAAATGTCAAGAAACACAACTATTTTCAAAATTTATATTTTTTGTTTTCTCAAGGACCAAATTAGAATGATTTCTGAAAGATCATGTGACACTGAAGACTAACAATGATATAAACAATGATAAACATAAAAATAATGATATAGATACAAAATATTTGTACTGTGTAAATGCAACATTTGTGAACAGACTTCAAAAATGTTAAAATATCTTGCCAACCTTATATTATATTGGTGATATATGTTTGCATTATACCTCAAGACTGAGGCTATTTTATGTCATGTACAATGAATTAATGTTTTGATTTGTGATTTTTGTTCATAACTGCCAGTTTCCTGCTGCCAATTTTTGAAGAAGAATGTCTGATGGCACCATGATGTCTTCTAGTTTTATTAACTATTGCAAACAATGAAGATATGGCAAAACAAACCTCCACACTGAGACTTGATCACTTGCAAATTGCAGAATGTACAGTCAGTCCTGTAGGTTTGATTTGAAAAACAGATTGAGTTGACACAGACCAAGTTGCCTGGTAACCGTTTCCACTCAGTTCATTCTTAGTGTTCAAACGGTCCAATGTAGCAATTTCTCTTCTGTTATGAATCTGTTTATGTGCACTTATACTCTGAGGATGCAGGAACAACATTCAGCACTTCAAAACTGCTCTTAGATTGGAAAGTGCCAGCAGAAATACTGTAGCTCTAAATTCACTAATCTACATGATCTAAAATATGACAGCTACTATGGAAATTAAATGATTAATTACATAAGATGATGATATGTTGGATTTCTTATTAGCGTGGCAGCTCTTTAAATTTTTATCTGGACAGCAAATGTACAATGCTATATATGCTAATGTAAAGATACATTTTTTAACTGTGTAGCAAAATGTTAAGAACCCAAACAATTTGTCCTTAAAGGAATATTTCACCCCAAAATGAAAATGTTCTGAAAATGTACTCACCCTCAGATCACCCATCCAAGATGTAGATGAGTTTATTTCTTCATCAGAACAGATTTGGAGAAATTTAGCATTACATCATACTCTTGCTTAGCAGTGGATCCTCTGCAGTGAATGGGTGCCATCAGAATGAGAGTCCAAACAGCTGATAGAAAATAATCCGTAAGTAATCGACACAACTCTAGTCCATCAATTAACATCTTGTGAAGCAGAAAACTGTGTTTGCAGAAATAAATGAATCAGTAAATAAATTTAATCAGTCAACATTTTTAATTACAAATTGTTGCTTCCAGCCAGTTCTCAATCAATAACATGTATTTCTTCATTGAAAAAGTGGTCTAATCTGAATCAGGAGAGAAATATGCACAGAAACATTCATAAAGATATTTACATCCATAGAGAACAAATATACCATGTTAGCTAAAACTTTGTGCTTAGAGAACCATCATTCGTGCTTGAAAGTTGATTGGCGATGTCTTACATCCCCTTCTGTCACTAACACCATAACGAGCACGTTAGTGACATAAATCTCACTAATTGAATTTGCATGTAGATGCCTAGCTTGATTTAGAGCCCTGTTTCGGGGGTGGGTGAATTGGAATAGATTCAACTGTGGATGCAACATTAACTCCCGGTGCTTTAAATCAGCACACTGCAGACAGACAGTGGTTGCCATGTCAGTACAGAAGGGCATGTAAGGCCTTGTGCGAAGTAGTTAATGATTCAGCCGCTCTGGGAGTTGGAGATGTTCTAAAATGTGCTGTGTCTACTTCTTTCAGCTCCTTCTGATGGATACCAGAAGGGTTCAGTCTGCTCACGTTTCTTTGTTCTCACCAGCCTTCCTTCGTTCAAAATAGTGCTGTTCCTATTTTGTCACATTTAGGAATTCTTCTACTGATGTTAAATCACTGCTGTTGTGTTGTAGAGCTTGTTACAGATGAAGCCACATTTTAAATGCAGTGTCTGATGGGAGCTGATATTTTTGTAAAACATGCAATAACATTTCATACGAGTGTTAGTTAAAGTCTAGGAATCATTTTCACTATTATAAATGGCCAACAACATGACATTTTTTTTTTAAACCTCGGACCTTTTAATAATGATAATAATAATAATAATAGTGAATATTTTTTATGCAATTCTTTTTTTTTTTTGTCCTAGAAGTTTTGTTAAAATATTAATATTCAAAAGCTTTTGCAAGCCAAATTGAAATCATATGCACTGTATTCATATAAAGTTTTTCTGAATTTTAAAATGTTAATTAACACAACCAATTAATTAATTAATTTTATTAACAAAATCTAACCCTCTCCATTGACTTTGTATAGTGGAAAGTTGCGTCCTTGTCATTTCTGACAAAAAATCAGAACAATGTCTAAAAGCTGCTATGTGACAAGGTTTACAGTGAACAATCTAAAAAACCCAGAACTATGTGTTTATAAGCTGTCGACCCAAACACACACACACACACACACACACACACACACACATATGTATATATACACATATACATTAGTCACCATTTGAAGTGGATCAAAAATAAATAAAAAAAATAATCAATGTCAAGACAAGAACGCATTTTGTTTTAGGTTTTAAGACAACTTTGATGAAAGGTTTTGATCAGAGCCGATCCTCACTATACGCAGAATACGCAAGCTGCGTAGGGGCCCCGAAACACCAGGCGGTCCCCTTACTCTGAAAAGATGTTTTAATTTTAGTTTAATTTTTTAATTTGGCCAGTGGTTATGAAAACATGAATCATTTGTTTTAATGCGGTGCGCTGTCACCCTCTCTATGTAAAAATCAGTCAAATCATGTAACGTGAATGTCTTACTCGAGACTTAAAAAAAACATAGTTGAAAGTTGAAAGCATACCGAGCCGTGGAAGAGATACTGTTTCTCGAGAGATTTCCGTGAGTGCGACTTGAGACGGAGTGAAACATGGACAAAGTTTTGCGTAGGGCCCCCAAAAAAAACTTGCTACGTGTACTGCGTTAAGCTAACTGAGACTTGTTATAGAACTTGCATATCATTGCTCTTTTGTTGATTTTGATTGCTTCCATCATTGTCATTTGTAAGTCGCTTTGGATAAAAGCGTCTGCTAAATGACTAAATGTAAATGTTGACTAGTATATACAGTATATATATATATATATATATATATATATTAGTAGTGCTATATAGTGCTAAACTATATTAAAATATATATTATAATATATTTTATTCTATATATATAATTAATTTATTTATTTTATATATGCATTTTATTTTGTTTATTTATAAAAAATTTTCCCGCTTATCCAACAGTTTTATTTGTCATAGTTCCTAGTATAATATTTCATATCTCTGTGCTGATGGTATGTGTGTTTTCTCAACTGTTTCTTTTATTATGAGGCTCCCGTACATGCACTGACCTTGTAATTTGGATTTTACTTTAATAACTACCAATGTAAATTAACAAGAAAAGCCACCTCAGGTACCGAGAGCAGCATGCAAAATTTAAATTCAGCGCATTTGTACTTTCCTCTGGATGCACACATTAACCCTGAGCACATTCCAGTGCAGTCCCTCTGCGACACGGACAGAATAACACACTCTCTCCAACAGGTTTCACAAAGAGATAGTTGTGCCTTCGGGTTAAAAGTTTCTCCTTTAAATCTTGCCTGCAAGTCTTTAAACCCGATCAGCCCGTCTCATGTTGCAGTCCCTTTTCTCATCCCCTCAACCTCCGCTCTGCGAGCAGAGACGATAAAAGAAAAAGCAAAACAAAAAGTTTAGGTAAGAGAAGCGCAAGAGAGAAATGGAAGACGAGGAGAGCACCTGAAATGCTCACTGTTTTATTTATGAAGGCCCTGCCTGCCACGAAGGAGACAAATGACCTTTTAACAATGTGAAATAGAATTTTGTTTACAAGGCTGTGCTTCCCCTTGCTTTTTAAATGAGATTTCTCAATGCTCCCATTTATATCCCCCGGCATTATCATCTCAATCTCTCAAAGCCTATCGCTCTTAAAGGAAACGTTGGAAAGAAAGGCACAAATCTCTTCCCATAAAACCAGCCATTAGGAATATTCGCAATAACTACACCTCTGTCTGCACTAGTCCAGCCAGATGATTTTTGTGGCTACAGGTTATTTAAAGCTGGAGCTCTATCGCCAGAGCAAGTAAGACTGACCTGCAGTAAGAGGTCACGCTTCTGGATATCTCCAGCACTGAGTGGCCATCTGGAGAAGAACAGAAGGTTAAAAGTATTCGAGGCCTGTAGCGATGTAAAACAGAGACGGAGAGAGAGAGTGAAAAAGAGCAAGCTGGAAAGAAGCACATTTTAAAACCTTGTTGTATTATAGGGTGCTGCCCGTATTGAACCAAGAACATCTCATAAATCACTGGTGCAATGCCCCAGCCAAAGTAAAATGGAAAAGTCTCATGGACATTCTTGGTTAATTCATCTCTGGCCTTTTTTTTGTGTCCCCAGTATTATTGTGGGCCTCTTGACAAAGGTTTTGAAGGTTTTTTTCTGCAAGCATACACTTGAAGGGTTTTTACTAGGTGTATTTTCACATTTCAGATGTTCCCTGCAACTATGTGTTGTAGATATAGATGATGTATGATAAATTGTATAACTTATATTAGGGATGGAGATTTTTCCAGTTTTATTGATTGGAATATAATGTTTTGCGATGTTAAAATGTTTTATGTTTTAAAGGTATAATTCACCCCCCCCCCAAAAATGAAAATTCTGTCATTAATTACTCACCCTAATGTCATTTGAAACCCGTAAGACCTTCGTTCATCTTTGTAATTCTGACCCTGCATAGACAACAATGCAACTGACACATTCAAGGCCCAAAAAGGTAGTACGTTCAAGTTCAAGTTCAAGTTGAGCTTTATTGTCATTCCACTACATGTGGGGACATACAGTGGAACGAAATATCGTGCCTTGCAGGACCACCGTGCTACATAAATACAGACATACAACGAGGAAAAAAAATAATTAAAATAAAACACTATAAACCTATACACAACTAACCTACTGACAGATTTAACTAGAAGTATACTATATATAAGTATTTACCCTATACAAACTAAGAGAATAAAGGATAAAAAATACAAACTATATGAATGCTTCACAAATACTGTGCATGTGCAAAGAGATATTTTGAGTCAAGCAGCTGGTTGGGGAACAGTGCAGGATGATTTGTAGTGCATAAGCATGTAACATACATATATTGCTGAGTCTCTTGTGGGATTGTGTACACGTAGCAGTGTGTGTAAAGTGTCTAGTGCACATAGAGGAGAGTGTGTTACTACAGGTGGTTTGTACAGGCCCACTCACCTGTGTGTAGCACACTTCGAATTGCACAAAAAAAAGTTCCATACAGTTTTTTCTTTGGTATGGTAAGGTTGGGGGTAGGAGCTGTTCCTGATGGTAGGAGCTGGAAGAGACTGTGGGAGGGATGGGTGGAGTCCTTCACGATGCTGTTGGTTTTGCTGGAGCATCGTGTAAGGAAAATGTCCAGGATGGAGGGGAGAGGGGCACCGATGATCTTTGCAGCTGTGTTCACTGTCCGCTGGAGGGTCTTGTGGTCAGCAGCACTGCAGTTCCCGTACCAGACAGTGATGCAGCTGGTCAGCACACTCTCAATGGTGCCTCTGTAGAATGTGGTGAGGATGGGTGGAGGGAGACTTGCTCTTTTCAGCCGGCGGAGAAAGTGTAGGCGCTGTTGTGCCTTTTTGGAGAGTGACATGGTGTTGGTGGTCCAGGTGAGATTCTCTGTGATGTGCACCCTCCAGGAATTTAGTGCTGCTGACTCTCTCCACAGCCGAGCTGTCGATGGTCAGTGGGGGTGG
The DNA here is from genome assembly GCF_936440315.1 of Barbus barbus. Lineage (NCBI taxonomy): Eukaryota > Metazoa > Chordata > Actinopteri > Cypriniformes > Cyprinidae > Barbus > Barbus barbus. The sequence goes on along the minus strand of NC_136735.1, from coordinate 12,265,203 downwards.
TCAACAGAGTTTCTTCTGAAGTCCATCACAACCTCCTTTGTCTTCTCCACATTGAGGGACAGATTGTTGGTGCCACACCATTCAGCCAGCTGTGCCACTTCCTCCCTGTAGTGAGTTTCATCGTTGTTGCTGATGAGACCTACCACTGTTGTGTCATCAGCAAACTTGATGATGTGGTTGGAGCTGAACTTGACTGACTGAGGTCTTCCGGTTAGAAAGTCCAGGATCCAATTACACAAGGAATTGTTAAGGCCCAGCAGGTTTAGTTTATTTATGAGCTGTTGTAGGATTATTGTGTTGAATGCAGAGCTGAAGTCAATGAACAGCATTCTAACATAGGAGTCTTTATTTTCTAGGTGGGTAAGAGCCAAGTGGAGGGTGGAGGAAATTGCATCGTTCGTAGAGCGGTTTGGACAAACTGGAGCGGGTCGAGTGTGTTGGGGAGGCTGGTTTTGATGTTGTGCATGACTAGCCTCTCAAAGCACTTCATCATGATTGGAGTCAGTGCTATGGGACGGTAGTCATTGAGACAGGACACAGGTGATTTCTTTGGTACCGGTATGATTGTTGTGGATTTGAGACATGTGGGGACGACTGCCTGGCTCAGCGAGGTGTTGAAGATATCTGTTAGGACATCTGTCAGCTGTGCAGCACAGTCTCTCAGAACACGGCCAGGTATGTTGTCAGGACCCGCAGCCTTGCATGGGTTAATCCTAGATAGGGTCTTCCTTACGTCGGCTGGAGACAGACAGAGCGCCCGGTCGTTGGGAGGTGTGGGCAGTTTTTGTGCAGGTATGTCATTCTGCATTTCAAACCGTGAATAAAAGTGGTTGAGTGCATCGGGGAGGGATGTGTCCTCATCACAGGCCTGTGGCGGGGGTTTGTAGTCAGTGATAGTCTGAATGGCTTGCCACAGGCTCCGTGTGTCTCTGCTGTCTGTGAAATGGTTGTTGATTTTTTGAGCATATGACCGTTTTGCATTTTTGATGCCACAGGACAGACTGGCTCTTGCTGTTTTGAGGGCTGCTTTATCTCCTGATCTGAATGCTTCATCTCTGGTCTTTAGCAGCCCACAGCCTCTGCTGTCATCCATGGCTTCTGGTTTGCACGTCTGGTGACGGTCTTGGTGACTGTCACATCATCAGTGCACTTTTTGATGTAAGCAGTCACAGTTTCAGTGTACTCCTGCAGGTCTGTGTGGTTGTTGTAGGTGGCTGCCTCTTTAAACATGTTCCAGTCTGTGTCCTGGAAGCAGTCCTGCAGTGCTGAGGTGGCATTGTCTGGCCATATTGTGATCTGCTTTTGAACCGGTTTGGCGAGTTTGAGAAGTGGTCTATATGCTGGGATTAGCATAACAGTGATGTGGTCTGAGTACCCGAGGTGGGGGCGGGGTACAGCCTTGTAAGAGTTTTTTACTGTTGTGTAAACAAAGTCCAGTGCGTTGTTTCCCCTTGTTGCAAAGTTCACATGTTGGTAGAACTTTGGCAAAACTGTCTTTACGTTTGCGTGGTTGAAGTCACCGGCTATGATGAAAAAGCCGTTGGGGTTTTTTGTTTGTTGTTCACTGATGGCGCTGTACAGTTCACGAAGCGCGTCCTTAGCGTTTGCACACAAGGGCATGTAGACTGCCACGATAACAATGGCCGTGAACTCCCGCGGCAGATAGAACGGTCGACACTTCACAAACATAAACTCCACCAGCGATGAACAGTGTTTTGATAATACCACAGCATTGTTACACCAGTCTTTGTTGATATACACACACAAGCCACCTCCGCGGGTCTTACCAGACAGTGATGAATCTCTATCCGTTCGGAAGTTGGTTAGCCCGTGCAGCTGAATGGCGGAGTCCGGGATGTTGTCGTTTAGCCATGTTTCAGTGAAAACAAACACACAACAATCCCTTGCCTCATGCTGTGTAGACCGACTGAGTTGAATTAAGTCCAGTTTGTTTTCCAGAGAGCGAACGTTTGAGAGCATGAGTGTTGGAAGAGCCGGTCTTGTGGGGTTAGCTCTTAGCCTAGCTCGTATACCTCCGCGCTTACCGCGCTTCCGTCCTCTCTCACACCGCTTGCGACGCTGCCTTGTGCGGGTAGCGTCAGTAGGCGAGGCCGCGGTCTCGAGGTCTGGCTTCAGCAGTAAACAAAGGCCTCTTAGCTTGTCAGTAGCCGCCGGCGAGAGTTGATGTTCGTATGCGTTGCTGATATCCAAAAGACTTGGCGATCATAGATGAGTTCTGGGGTGATTTCCTTATGAGTTAGCGGTAAACTGACACTATTTGGAGACGAACAGACGACATTAAAAGACATAAAAGCACCGTCTTTGGAACCCGGAGCAGCTGCTGCGTCTGATCACGCCACCATCTTAGTTCCATGAACTTTGTTAAAATAGTCCATGTGACAACAGTAACCTTAATTTTATGAAGCTACAAGAATAGTTTTTGTGCACAAAGAAAACAAAAATAACAAATTCAACAATTTCTTCTCTTCCATGTCAGAATTTGCTCTGATACGGAGCTCTTGGATTTCATCCAAAATATCTTAATTTGTGTTCCAAAGATGAACGAAGGTCTTATGGATTTGAAACGGCATGCGGGTGAGAAATTAATTACATAATTTTCATTTTTGGGTCAACTATCCCTTTAAATTGAAGAATTACTATATATTGAATAAAAATATTTACAAACGTTGCAATTAGACACATTGACAATATGCTAATGATAATAGTTAAGAGAAAAAAATGATCTGGCTACATGATGGCGCATATGATTAACTGTTGTGAACTTTTGTTAACTAGATGGTTAATAAAGAAAATGTTACTGAAGTCAAGTTGTAGTTATGATTTTAAATTGAGTAGTTAAATGTAAGAAATAAAATAAATCAAAATGGAAATCTTGAATCAGGAATTGAAATCTTGATTCTGGCTGATAATTATTTTCATGTTATAGATGATAAACAAAATCTAAACCAGGGGTGGGCAACGTTCCTGGAGGGCCACTCTCCTGCAGAGTTTAGCTCCAACCCTGAAAAACCCTGAGAAAAAAAAAAAAAACCTAACTGCATCCTGAAGACCTTGATTAGCTGCTTCAGGTGTGTTTGATTAGGGTTGGAGCTAAACTCTGCAGGGACACCGGCCCTCCAGGATCAACGTTCCCCACCCATGATCTAAACAAATTGAAAATAAATTTGTTAAATTAATAATTTTTCAAAGATATAAAATCCTGCTAAATAAAAAAATTTGCATGTGAAATTAAATATCCAATATAATCCAATTTAGACAAAAAACTAGCTTGCAGGACTCATTTTTACTGGTCAGCTTCCAGAAAACTGTAGTCAGTTGGCTGATTTGTCAGTGCTTATACATTATGTAAATGACTCAACATATGTGTGTAGCACCAGGGTTTTTGCTGTTCCTAACAAGTTCATCGCAGTGCTACAGAGTGTGAGTGTACAGAATGTCTGTACAGCTGATATGATTTGGTGAGAAAGCATGCATATCTCCGTTTTTCTTTCTGTCAGCAAAACTTGATTAGTTTCAGAGCAGTTTCTGAGAGTTTCGGCTTGACAGTGACCCAGCGGCAGAACTAATCGACTTGTTGCGTAACCCCTGCCCTCATAGTCTTCTTCACTTTCACTTGCTGAATTTAAACATGGAAAAGGACCTGCCATCTGTGCCCACTAGGGATTTATGTGTATTCCAGTAAGAAAGTGTCTCATAAATTGTTTTTTCTCTCTCTAAACAACCAGGATTTCTTATTCATTTTGTACTTTTCCAGCTTTTAACATGAATGCATTATCATAGTTTTCATAAACTTACTAAATACAGCCCAAATTAAATACAAACTTACTGAATAAATATACATCATCTTGGATTCCCCTTGTGCACTTTATTTAAAAAATAATTTTTTTAAAAGAAAAGCTTCATGTGGGCCAAGGATTTTTAACGTAGTTTTGCATTGCATATCAGTAATACACACCTTTTAAAGGTTCACATTTGCATCACAGCCCCAATTAGGCCAAGGGTGCAAAATATGAACTCTCTCTCCAGCGATAACATAGACCAAACACCGCTTTCAACTAATTTTATTTACAACACCAAATTACTTAAAGTGTGAGTCTGACCCAAAAGGTGTTTTAATCTCTGTGAAAAAAATGAAAATAAATAAAAATCTGAAAACAAATAAAAAAGGGAAATGTTCATTTATGTACCTCCAGAGCTATTTGCAAGTTTCTTTCACTGTCCTCATACCCAAAGCCCTAACTCTGTATCTTTTGTGAGGGGTATTTTGTAGATTTCTAGAGATTTTTTTTAAAAAAGGCCTTTGTTTAAAAAAAATATGTATATAAGTGAATGTAGCATTAGCTGTGTAAAGAAAGATGGATTTTGTTATGCAAAATGTAGCTTTTATTAATTAATATGGAATATGATAATTACAAAACATAGTATGTACATTGTTTTACTGCTCTACGATTCAAAGGTTTAGTCATTGTGTGTGTATTTTGAGTCTGTATTAATTGATTAAGATACAGTAAAATAGTAATATATATATATATATATATATATATATATATTATAAACTATGCACACATTATGTATTCATTTCTTTCTTTATTTTTTTTACATTTCCTTTTACATTGTTATTTTTTTTAATATGCCATTGCAGGATATAAAACGATAAAGCTTTTATTAAGTTCAATAAATCTCATTTCTTAAATATTTACAGGTATAACTTTTCTTCTTATAACCATAAAGGAGACAAATATAATACATTTATTTTTTTTCTTATACATGAATCATGATTACACATTATTATTCATATACATGAATTTTATTACATACCACCTGTGACGGCTTCAAAGAATCTGTGAAACTCTCAGATGTGAAGTGAAAATAACTTCAAGAGAATAATTCTAGCTATTTTCAGTCTCTGCACCCAATATTTGCACAGAATGTCATAAAAGCCCAGCAGAAATGTGTATAATACATTTTTAATTTAACCAATCTACCATAGTAAGCCATAATGGTGATTTAAATTAAAGTGTTGTAGTTCACAGCCTGCTGTGAGGAATCTCACTCTTGAAATGTATCTGCGAGGCCAGAGACCAAGCTAAAATAACACATCCATTATTTTTGCCTTAAAGATGGAACGCCCCAACACCATCTAGGCCCAAAGCACTGTTTTTTCCATTTCTTTCTTTGCTTGATAAAAGAAGAAACCCACGGAGTGACAAAGGTGTATTAGAGTCATTGTGAAAAATGTGGCACACTTGGCATGGCTCTCTCCGCTGTGTGATTGATTGGGATGTTGACCCGCTCCACCCCTCTGCCACTTCCTGTTACAGCAGCCACAATGGCCAGTGCAGTGTAGTGATTCTGCTTCTAAACATAGACTAATTTTCCATCTCGCTGTTTAATTGATTTAGATCGTTGCATGCTTTCTAAATGACAGATGTGATTTCCTGACACACTGCTTTAATATGAACTGCAACACTCCTAATGCATGCACTCATTTGCACACTGTTGAACTAGCTTGTAATTGATATTTCTAAGTACCATCTGGAAGGCACAAAAAAACAACAATTGTTTTCAGCTCCAAACGACTAAAAACAGGGGAGCACAAATTATTCCCGGGGTGAGGGGCTTATTCCTTTTCACGTGTTTTGGTAAATACGTAAATATCTTCAAATTAAGGCTGTTTAAATAGAGCTTCCGCTTTCATTAAAAGTTATAAACTGGTAACGGTTCCACACCTCATCACCCTTGCAAAAGATAATTTAGATCTCATTTTGCCTGCAATTACTGAATTGGTCTGCTATTTCTCCTTCCCTAACAGCAGCATTTATTTTCCCTCTGAAACATATCACTCTATTGCTATCGACTGCTTATTGCTACGGAGATCTTAAGTGCTTTCTGAGGATACTTCAACATTTGCATAATGCTGTCAAGGAACAAAGGTGGCCTTGATTTTAAGTGTTATTTGACATTTAAAACAGTTCTGTGGTTTGGAAGGTCATGTGAATATAGATCACTAGCAAATTTGATAGTATTTTGTCTCCTGGTGGAGCTCTTTCTTTCATAATAACGGTAGTGAATGGTGCTGTGTTGAATCAAACCATTGATTGTCATCTGTGCAAATGTATTTCAATCAATCAATCAATCAATCAATCAATCAAAACATGTATTGCCATCTGTGCAAATTTGTATACATTATTATAATTTATTTTTTTAAATAGGCTAAATGTACCATATGACAATACATTTTATTGTATGTTATGCATTGATACAATATTTTAAATTGTTCTCTGATATCTACATAGAAGGTATGTGGCTTAAGTAAGGGCAAAAAGTCTCCAGAAATGGCTTTACGTGTGCATTTACAACCCTAGGATTTCTTCCTAGAATGAAATGGTTTGTTATTGGTTTATTTGGAAGGGTCATGAATAATAATGTTGAGTTCTATTCTGATTGGCTGTTTCACAGAGTGGCTCAATGTTGAGTTCGTCTCGGGTTACTTGACTGTAACCCTGTTCAATGAAAAAGAGGGAACGAGAATAACGAACACCTGGAGGTTATAAATAGATGTGACGCGGAAACATCCTCAGGTCAAACTTTTGTCTGAAAGGACGTCCAGTCACGCTTATAGTGCGGCATAGAGGCGCAGCATCTCGTTCCCGCTTTTTCAGGGAACAGGGTTACAGTCAAGTTACCCGAGACGTTCCCTTATCAAAAGCTACGCTCGATGCTGCACTTAAAGCGCTACTGGGAACGAGAATACCAACGCCGCCACACTGGAAATGTTTGGACCCCCAACGTTGTATAGTGTGTGCACAAACATTGACGAGGTCTCAGACATGACTCTGGGATGTCGACTCAAGGACGTGCGAGCCCGGAGTAGCATGAACATCCAAACTATAGAATCTAACAAATGTGTGCGGAGAGGACCAACCTGCCGCATCACAAACTTGCTGCAAGGGGACGTCTCTTGCCAAAGCCATAGAAGATGCAACCCCCCTGGGTTGAATGGGCCCTAACTCCTAGAGGCGAAGCTTGACCACGCGCCTCATAGGCTAGGGCAATAGCATCCCCCACCCAATGCGATACAGTATACTTTGTGGCAGCCGCCCCCTGGTTGCGGCCCCCATAGCATATGAAAAGCTGCTCCAACTTACGCCACTTGCTAGTGCGGTGGACGTAGATTTGAAGAGCATGTACTGGACACAGTAAGTGAAGTCTTTCCTGCTCCGGTGTCGTGAATGGCGGAGGGCAGAAAGCTTCAAGAAAGACCGGATTCATGGTCGAGAATGGAACTTTCGGAAGATAATTCGGGTGAGGATGCAAAATAACTTTGACCAGCCCAGGGGCAAAGTCTAGGCAGGATGGCGAGATTGACAGAGCCTGCAAATCCCCAATTCTCTTAAGAGAAGTAATGGCCATTAAAAAAAACATATTTAGAGCCAGAAACCTAATAGGCGCTGACTCTAGTGGTTCGAAAGGGGTCATGACCAGACCCTCGAGCACTATAGCTAAATCCCACAAAGGGACTGTTGCTCTGGTGGGCGGCCTCAACCGCTTAGCTCCCCAAATGAAGCGGGGAACTAGAGGGTGCTTTCCCACAAAAACCCCGTCAATGAGAACATGGCAAGCCGAAATGGTGGCCACATAGAGTACCAGGACATGTTCCTTAGGACAATTTCTCTTGCAGGAACTCCAGCACTGAAACAACTTGGCAGGTGTGCCATACACTAGTTCTCGAAAATGTGCCATTTGAAAGCAAAACTCCTTCTAGTGGAGGGAGCCCTAGTGCTTAGAATAGTCTCTACTACGTCGAGTGGAAGCCCAGCATCTCTCAGTTGGTTCCCCTCAGGGGCCAGACATGAAGGTTCCAGAGCTCGGGCCGGGGATGAAATACTGTCCCCTGTGCCTGAGATAGGAGATCTCTCCTGACCGGAATTGCCCACGGCGAGCCGTTGAGGAGGAATATTAGATCTGAGAACAATATTCTGGTCGGCCAGTGGGGCGCAATCAGTAAGAGGCGAGGCCCCTGTTGACGGACCCTGGCCAGGACTGGCCCTGGCCCAACTTGTCCTGTGCCCAAAGCAGAACCTGCTGCGCTAGCCTGTTCAGGCGGCGCGAACGCAGTCCGCCCTGGTGATTTATGTAAGAGACTACCACCGTGTTATCCACCCGCACTAGGACATGGTAGCCTCTCAACTGCTGGAGGAAGTATTTCAGGGCCCGAAATAGAGCCATCATTTCGAGGCAATTGATGTGCCATTCGAGAAGATAGCCTCTCCAGATCCCTTGGGCTGGACGGCCATCCAAGACCGCACCCCAGCCCGTGAGGGAAGCGTCTGTCATTAGTTAGGTGACGTGTTTAAAACGTACGATAAGGAACTATCCTGATATTAGTGAAGAAACCCTAATTTCTGTTGTTAGTAGAGCGTAAGCCTTCTCTGACGAAATCTCAGTTTAGCAGCCCGTATAGATGGTACCAGACTAAATTAATCTGATTTTGGGTGAAGAAATCCCTATTTCAACGACTGCAAGAAAAAACCTTTGAGGTTATGCATGCTGCATGCAAAACAGTTTGATTAAAAATAAGCATAAAACCGCTTACTTTAGAATGAGAGCTTTAACGCCATTTGTAGCCCATTTTACTTCTGTAATTCCAGAAAATATAGCACTCTACATTTTTTCTCACTAAATCTTGATTTTATCCAGTGCGTTTTGCAAGAATCTCCTTTTTAATATAATCAATAACAACATTCACATTTCTGACTAGTCTCTTGGTTTCACAGGATAGACATTCTGTATCCTTTCAAGCATTGCCAGAATCATTTATGAGAATGTTTGAAATTATCATGAAGGAACGAGAGATATTATATTATTTTTGCTTCTTACAAGAAGCCTTGCTTCTCTTCTGCTTCTTTCCTTTAATGTCGTTCAATATTACTAACAATAAATGTACATGAACATGAAGGATCAGTTTATTAATTGCCCCCAAAGGTGCATAGATGAAAGCAAATGGGGTTCAGATTGACCCGTACTCTCCTGCATATTTCTCCTTCTCTTTCTAAAGAAGAATCTTCTCTTTTTTTTGGCTCCTCTTTCTGTAATACAGCTCATTATCTATTTGCTGAGAGTGTTGTATAATTGAAGGGTCAATACTAAGCTGTTCCTCCTTCCTCATGTAGGAGGACGTTCGTTACTCGGCTAGATGATTCATCAAGATGATGTGGATGCTGTCCTTGCCCGACCAACCTATAACTTAAGGGGGTATTTACACATATTTTTCTCTGTGATAACAGCTTGATTATGAAAATAGAATGTTTAATTGCCCTCGAATTGCCCAAGCTTTGTACATTACAGTTCAAAAGTTTACTATTTGGTTTTCTTTTCTTTTCAAAGAAATCAATACTTATTCAGGGAGATGTGTTTCTGGGCCTGCCATCGCTCGAATAAGCCCCTGGAGCTCGTCACGATCGAGGGCCGTCGGGGTTTCAGGAAGGATTTTAATAAACTACTCAAAAGTGCGAGTAAAATCTTATATTATGTTTCTAAAGATTTACATTTCAAATAAATGCTTTCTATTAATGAAACGATCCTGAATAATTAATTGAATAATCCCATAACCAGCACAACTGTTTTCAGCTTTAATACTAAAATGACATGTTTCCTGAGCACCAAATCGGCATATTAGAATGATTTCTTAATGATCATGTGACACTTGAAGACTGGAGTAATGGCTGCTGAAAATCCAGCTTTGCCATCACACAAATAAATTACATTTTAAAATATATGACAATAATATTTCATAATAATGCTGATTTACTGTATTTTGGGTAAACATTGCAGCCATGGTGACATTAAGAGAATTCATTATAAAAATCTGCTTTTACCTAAAACTCCCCAAAAAGTGCCTATATTTTACATACAATTCACTGCAGTTTTCAGCTGAATTTGACATCAATGGCATTAATACACCAACAACTTTTTTCTCCCCATACATCAGGATTACAGCGGCAAAGTAGCGACTAATAAAGACTTATTTTCATGAGCTTCCTTGCACAATACTTAAGACCTCAAAATGCTTTCACTATAGTACATGATTTATTAACTAATAAATGTTGATATTTTCATCACATGACTAGCTCCATGTGTACTGCATGACTTTTCCAATGTAGTAAACTTGCTCAGTAGCTCACCTGATACAGTATTGCATTTGCAATGTAAAGCTCTCTGGTACGAGTCCTGTGAAACATGAGTGATGATTAAAGAACTCAAAGACTGAAAATGACATGGTTGCCCTAGACAACGCGTTTTTATTCCAAGTTTGCTTTTGTTAACACTATTGGTTATGTTTATGGTAGAATTTAGTGTAGGTGGTACATTAGTTTTAAACACAATCGAGAATTAACCTTGTAGCGTCATACACAGGATATTTAATTTCCAAATTGCCATGATACGTGCAACAACTAACTTAATAAAACATTGGCAGATTCACGTTCATTTGCCGTGAATAAAACTGAACATATTTTTAACTCCACTCACTGAATATTTCACTTTAAAGGTATATGTGCAAGAAGGAACACAATTTCCAGAAATGTTTCCACAGGTACATATTTCAAATAAGCCTGGGTTGAAATTCTCTCATTTGTGCCGACTCCGCTCTCTCCCTTTTAACTTTTTGTTTTTGAACATTTAATTCTGATGACAAAGAAAATGAGACACATGTCAGCTTTTGCCTTTTGTACCACCAGTCGAATAAACTTTTAAGTGTTATGAGATACATGCAGAAAGATTTGACACTGTTATATTAGCAGATAGCACAGCAGTTACCAATAACCATAAAGCAACTGACCCACATTGTTTGGTGTATGTGCTTGTCAGTATGTTGGTTGTTTACTTTGTATCCCTTAACAGTAAAATAAAAAGGATGATATGCTGAGATGGATGAAAATTGCATCTGCTGCCATTGTAATTGTATATCATACACCTGGCCCGCTGTGTTAAATCGATATTCGCACACGCTCATGTGAGCAGTCATGCAGAGGTAAATCCTGTGGGGAGATCAAGAACATGACATTTCCTGTGTTCTCAAGGTCACCAGCCTTGATTCTCTCTCAATGAAGCCTACAGATAAAGACAGATGACCCTGATATATACTAATAGAGGGACATTAAAGGAGAGAGCTCACCAAAATGCCTCGCCACGCAGTTCACGGCAGAATAAATGACCCCTTCTATGCCTCGCCTCTGTTAAAATGATCACCCCATGCCTCATGAGTAGAACTGGCGTCTCATATTCACACATCACTTTACAATGTACTGCTCATACTAATAGGACAGGACTTAAAGACACGAGAGGCATCTATCATTATGCCGCATGTCAGATGTAAGTTTGATTATTGAGGCCTCCTTTGTAAAGGTCATTTTGACAATTTCAGCAGTTAGTGACGTGGTCTGAAATCATCAGCTCTCTGTTCCAAATGTTCCAAATTTACGTCTCAGCAAGTGCTAAACATGAGAAAGTTGTTGGGTTTCTCGCCATTAGGCCTGTAGCTTTATGAAGAAAAAGCAGCACAGAACATGAGTTGAATCAAATTTTTAAAATAGTCAGACTCTGGCATTTTTTCCTTTAGAATGGCGACATGTATTCTAGCAACGATGTGTCACGTTTTTTGTGATGGGCACAATTTCACAGAAAGTTTAGATACGGAGACTGTCTCATATGTTATGTTGTGTGTGACTCAATGGTCTGCGCAGTTTGTCATTAATATGCAGGAGAATTTTTTTTTTTATATCAAAACAACAGACACTTAAGAAAAAATATTAAATATAAAGCCTTAAAAAATACACACACACACAATGAAAAAAAGGGTGTAGAATTTTCACTCAGTAATTGATAGTTAGTAACACATTGAAGCAATTGTGAAATAAAAAAAAAATCATTTGAAATGCATTCATTCATTCATTAATTTTCATACATTGAAATAGTATTTTCTTAAAGAAAGTACTCCAATAATCTCTCTGCATTATAATAACTGGAACACTCCACTTTTTTGATGTGTTATATTTTGTGTTATTTTTTTCTTTTTAAGGTTATGTACTGTAACTCACCAAAAGCTAAATGATGGTTATGAATATTCATAATTCATAATATTTATTAAAAATAATATAAAGTTCCATTTTATATTTTTGAAAAGTCTCTCATGTTAACAAAGGCTGCATGTATTTAATAAAAAATACAGTAAAAACAGTAATATTGTGAAATTTAAAATAACTTTTCTATTTTAGTATGTTTTCAGCTTAATTCTTTTTTTCCAGCTTTTTAATTAGTTTTTACTTGATGATTCGACCATTTCACATATATTTTTAATATCAGTGAATTAACATTTTTATTAAAATTTTATTTGTATTTTTTTACACTGTATGAAATCAGGATTAATACAACATTAATTTGTACAAGCTTGTCACTTGTGTTTTAAATTGCATTTGTTAAAAAAAAGGGAAAAAAGTGTCACTCAATGACCTGCGCAGTTTATCATTAATATGCAGGAGAAAAATTGAAAGAGCAGATATTTTTAAAAATAGTATTAAATACAACGTCTTGAAATACATACGTATATACCCACTGAAAAAAATGGTGTAGAATTTTTTTCAGTAATTGCTTGTTAGTAACACATTGAAGCAATTGTGAAATTAAAAAAGAAAACATTGAAATAGTATTTTCTTACAGTACATACTCCAATGTCTCTCTCTCACTCAATATATCTTTAATTAAAAATTTTTTTTGTAACTATATAAAAGTCTTTACTATAACTTTTGATCAATTTGAATAAAGCCTGGCTGTGGTGAATATATGGAACATTTCCTTATGATAAGCCATTTAATATATTCAGATCATGGGCCTTGTGCTCATGTTTTATGAATGAGGCTCATACAGTGAACCAAAATAATTGGAATCTGCTGCTTTCAGAGAGAAAATCAATTTGCTAGAAAACAAGTGTCTTTCAACAACAATATTCCCAGGGATTTATAGATGCCATGTCGAAATTTACTTTCACAAACTCTCAGCACCTCATCGCATTTACCTTGAGAAGCATTCACACTGTCTGTCAGTGGAGGGCCAATTCCCACACGCTAGTCAACTTTAACAAACTTCAAATGCACGCTCAGCCACGACTGCCAGGGTGAATTTGTAATTAAACCTGCTGGTTAACAGGAACACCTGCAATGAAGGAAAAGATTTGGAGGAGCGGCGGAGAGACAGCATATTCTAAATTTCATTAGAGATCAAGAGGACTACAGAGGACTCATACGAGCTTCTGAGAATGAAACACAAATTTGCATTCAGCGCAGATCTCTGTTGGTGTCTTGGAGACAGCTTGCCCAAGAAGGAAATATAATGAAGTGCCTTCATATTGATGTTTTGACAAGGCAGAGAGAAACACGGCACACGTAGGGAACAAACATCCATGCCTGAAAACAAATAAATCAATGGGGCTGGCCTTCGTCCAGTTGTTTGCTCAGCTGATCTCGGTGTCCAATCTGAATGGTGATGTGTATCATTTTTTTTATGTTAAAATATTTTACCTGTTAATATACAAATATAATTATGTGTAAGCTATTTGTAGATTGACTTCCCTGGAAAATATTAGTATTGTGGCTTTGCTGCAATTTCAAAATAATGTTGTTTTAATATCTCAAGGCTTCCTAACCTGCCCATCATAGCAACCAATGACTTCAACAATGGCTTGAATTTTGGGTGGGGCTATGTTTGTCCAACCAGTGGAAGAGGAGTGTTCAGGAAACCTCAATCATCTAATTTTGACAGCACTAATATATATATATATATATATATATATATATATATATATATATATATATATATATATATATATGTTACGTGTTGTCCCCAAGGAGTACAGGTAGATGAGGGGTTCTGTGCAATCACGCTTTTTAATGGTATAAAAGTGTTCAAAAACAACATATACAGTATCAACATAAGTTTAAGACTTGCCAACCCTAGTAACCAAACTGAATGCTTATAAAGAAACAGAAACAAAGGAGTAAATGAGATGATTAATGAAACACAGGTGATCTGGATGATAATTACCTAAACAAAGACAGGAAATACAAATAAGGCCAAAACGGAACTAAATGGAAACCAATATATATATATATATATATATATATATTAGTGCTGTCAAAATTAGCACGCAGACGATTCTTAGATTTTTTATTTTTTCCGTTTAACAGTTACAATATTTAATGCAGCTAATGCTGGGGCGGAGCTAGTTGGCCACCCCACTCACACCATGCTGCTTATGTCTCTTTTTTCTTGACAAAAATTGCGTTTATTTAGACACTGAACTATGACCACATCAAACGGGAGACCTCAGCACCAGGCGCTGGTCAAACGAGCGCGGAAACGGCAGGTGACAAGAGAGCTTTAGTAGAACAACAGAGAACAGCAGTCAAATGGGATGATGTCAGGCCATATGTCAGTACAAATTAATTTTCCTGTCCTGTCAGCCGTTTTACTGAGCTCGTACCACATGCTGTGCACAAATGAAGCAGCACGCGCTTTGAGAAAATACGATGCGTGTCAGATCTGCGTCGCGTTCAGCAGTGGCAGCTCTTAAAGTAACAGCAACCTAATAACCCAGATGCTGTGATGTCTGTTCAATAAAGACCAAAAGAAAAAAGAGGAAGTTGATATTTAACTGTCTATATTTAATTTAGAATTTAGTGTTTGATAACTTTATTCAATTTCCGTGTATTTCTTACTTGCTGAAGGGCACAGGAAAATATGACATTTATTATAATGGATTTATTTGAAGATTGTTTAAAGTTCACTTAAAATAGAAGTTTTTATTTTTTATTTTTTTGATTGATAGCTACAAATTACACTGTAATGTTGAATGGCTAGAGAATGGTTAAATATTTGGGGGGCGGGGGGTAATTTCCTTGAGACATCAGTAGTATCTCTGTGATACTGGTCTACAGTCATAAAAAAGATGCCATTAAACAAATATTAAAAACATATTGTCTCTATGTTGTTTCTATTTTAGTTTGAAGACTGAATGTGAAATTATTGCAATATAAAAATATATTTAAACCTGTTAATATTAAATTGGATTAATCATGATTAATTTTGGAAAAAAATGTGTGATTAGTTAATGTATATATATATATTATATATTTTTTATTTCAAGTGGCAGAGAAATTATGTACTTCACCTTTAAGAATAACACAAGCACCTTTTAGTATTCCCCCAAATATACGGCACTGCGATTTGCTCCCTCCATGCTTCCGTTTTCCCTTGCATAATTAACACGTTAAACTTTCACAGAAGCTGAAAAGCCTTTCTCAGCTGCATTGAGGAACTGTCACTAGGTGGAGACCTTAATCTAAAGATGCAGAAGGGAGAGAGAAAAGGGGTGAAGGATGCGTAAACATTGTCACAAAGTCCTTGTATTTGACTATACCCTGACAGAGGAGGGGATGCAAACACCCCCTAACATCCTCCCTCTACCTCATACAGACCAAAGCTGTACAAACAATACAACCTACAGTTATTTGTTATCCTACTGTATTTTCCTTTGGGGATACGGCAGGTGGATGGAAACGGCAACCCCGTTATTACAAGACTGTGTCCTTTTTGCTGAACTCTTGTGTTGTATGAAGTTTACACTTTGAGTTCTCATTAATAGAACTGCTGCTCTGCCACCACCCAGTTAGTCTGAATCGCAGTTGCTTGGCAACAGTGAAATATCTATCCCCTGTTCCTCCTCTCAACATGGCAAATTTTTGTGGATAATCAATGTGTTATGTGCAAAGCGAATCATTTGTAGCATGATTATCAGGAAACGGTGACTCTTCCTGAAAATCCCAAGGTTATGACAAAGTTAATGGGCAATTTGCAAGCATTGTTTCTTCCCCATCAAGTCATGCAGCGTCTGTGGCGACTTCAGGAGAAACTAAAGAGCATCTTTGTCATCACTATCTCTCAATTTTTGCGGCTTTCCTCACTGACACCAGAGACCCGAGACTTTTGGTTACAGAGGTATGGTTACAGAATATGGCTTGTGGTTCACGCGTGTTTGCTAGGTGACAGACCTGTAAGCTTGCTGGAGTGGCAGTGCCCCAGTTAAGCTCCCTAATAAATCTTGACAGGCAGGCCTCTGTCCGGAATACTGATGCCAGCTGCCTGGCAAGCTGACGGAGAGGCACTCAGTGGTAGTGGCTTATGTTGGCATTACCCTCGCACCTGAATTTTAAACCTCTAACTAAGGGATCTAATGCCTCAGTGCCTGCCTGGCCCTGAACGGAAGCGAAACCTTCGTAATACTCACATCTCAGAGACAAAAGCTCAGAACTTGTTTCTCTATGTTTGGTTGATGCTTTTACAAAGGTGTCATGATGCATCATGCTTCACAGACAAATCCCGGCACACTTTCGATTTTGACCCATGATGTATGAGTCGTAGGAGTTTGTTGAACTTTTATTAGATGTGGAGATGTCGAAGGGATAAATCTTCTTCTAAGCACTTTGTTGTAGACATTTGTCAAACCTTGGGCTAGTGTTGGTATACGCTAACACCAGCACTGTCGCTTTCTCTTTCTCTTTCTCTTTCTCTTTCTCTTTCTCTTTCTCTTTCTCTTTCTCTCCTTCACTGCATTAATGCAACACACATACACACACATATAATTTTTATTTAGTTTCCCACTCTCAGGCATCTGATTCCCTACAGTTTGCTCATTATAGAGGAGAGGAACATCAATTATTGAAGCCTGGTTTTCTATGAGTCATCACGGGGTTGCTGAATTAGCCATCTTGCCTATTTTTCTTCAGACTGTCTGCATTTCAACACGTCTCTGCTGCAGACAGTGCTCCTTAAAGGAATAGCTCAGTGAAAACACTGTCATCATTTACTCATCAATTCAGACCTGTATGACTTTATTTCTTATGTTGAACATGAAGGGATAGATTCTGAACTCTGTGCTTGTCACTTTTTTCCTAGCAGTTAAAATAAATTAAAAAGGAGCAAAACAAAAACACCATGAAAACAGTCCATGCAACTGGTGAGCAATACTCCAGCTCTTCTGAAGTCAGAGAGCTTTGTGTGAGGAGAAAACTCCAATTGAAATAATTTATTTATTCAACTTCCCCTTCAGTGTTGCTCTCATATGTATGTTACACATTACAAGCGGTGATCATAGAACTTCATAATATTTGACAATATGTGACATTTATATGTTTTTTTTTTTGTTATTTTTTTTTTTAAACGTGAAGAATTTTTACACTTCACAGTTTCCACAAGGTTAGTGTTCATGGAACAACAGCATAGCAGATAGCAAATTTGAGATGAATAATGAGATGTGATATGTAAAAAAACTATTAAGAAATATCAAGATTAATATCACTTATAAACATATTTTTTTATTTAGCCAAATTTCCAATCTAGGTTTTTTTGTCATTTTTATTTATTTATTTATGCACAACACTTGTGAAAATAGCTTGTATTTTAGCTATTGTCAGACCTCTGCCGTGTGTCATGTGTTCCCGCCTCATGTTTCCATATTTGGCTTGTTTCCTGTCCTCGTTGATCATTAGTTGATTCTTGTCCAGCTGTGTTTGTCTCATTATCTATGATTAACCTGTGTATTTATAGTCCTGTCTGTTCAGTTTGATTTTGTCTGGTCTACTCGTTACTCCCCGGTGTTTCTGTCTGTGTCAGCCTTGCCTTGTCCTGATGTCTACATTAAAGACTGTTCATTTGAGTTTACCCCTCATCTGTGTGTTCTTGTATCCTCCTCGTGTGTGCACCGTGACAGATACACTCAAAAGTTTGCCATTTGATAAGATTTTTTAAAATATTTTTCAAGGAAGTCTCATGCACACCAAGGCTGCATTTATTTAAGCAACAAATACAGTAAAATAGCAATATTGTGAAATATTAATGCTGTTTAAAATACCTATAATTTGTGGTGGTAAAATGTACTTTGTGACGGCAAATAAAAATGTACAAATTTTCAGCAGCTATTACACTAGTCTCTGGTGTCAAATACGTGTGTGTGTACTGTGTGTATATATATATATATATATATATATATATATATATATTCTTTTAAAATCATATAAAAAAATATATAAATGTTAGTTTTGATCCACTTAATGAATCTTTTCTTAAAAAAAAAAACAAACTTATCCTGAACTTTTGAATGACAGTGTGCATAAAATGATAGCTGTGAAATTTAACGAGCCTAAGTTGATTTTTTTTTTTTCAGTCCACCTCCCTAATTTTCACGATGAATGATGACAGAATTCTCTTGTGATATATGTAGCCTGGATCCACTGATGGACAAATTAAACTAGAGTGCAAGAAACGGGTCTGAAGAGAGTTTAATTTCAGCATATCCACAGGGACAGAAGTGTCTATGACAGCCACACAGTCGAATATTAATATAAAAATATTTTGGATGTGTCATTTAAACGATTTGACATTACACATTCATACACAGATCATAGTGGTCACTTATTATGCTTAATAATTTCCTGCCAATTACTAAAGAATGACGGTTAATTAGTCATTATCTTTTAATTGGTGTGTTGTAAAAAGATTCTCAGCCCCATCTCGGCTTATTTGAATAGAGACACGGATTACACTGCCGTGATATGAGGGAAACAGCCATAGCCGCCAGCTTGGTAATTTTGCTAACGAGTCATATTCTCATTTTGATTAGATTCATTTTTGTTTTTCCAAACTGCAGCCTTTAGGCATGTTTTCGTCTTCTCTCTTTGCAATTCTTTATGGTTGTGTGTGTTGCTGGCAGCTGGCAGAATCTTTTACAACTCAGCAGGTTTTTTTCATAGAAAGTAGCTCTTTTCACTATTTACTGTTAAAAGAGTGTTTGTAATTGCAACAAAACTGTTGAAGCGTGAAAATGAGTTGAATGTGCATTAGGGTGTATTCTGATGAAATGGTGACAAGGGATCGTAGCATTTTAACGAAACTGTAATGCATCTTGTTCAGAAGCTAGGCTGTCAAAAAAAAGTGTAGTTTGTTTCCCCTAAGGGGGGAACTGTCAACTGTTACTGTACACATCTATTCCAAAACCATACGGCCCTTGGTCAGTATTTACAACCAGATTGTCTGATGCTGGATTGAAGCCATGGCTGGAAGGAGCTTTTCCTTTTTCCAGCAGTATTGACTGCTCCCTGCTGTTGCAGCTGTCTGTGATACTGTGGAGGGCACCAGGGAAGTGTGTTATAGCGAGAGCAGGGCATGTAAAATGGCCACTCTTAACTCCTATCAAACAGAAGGGCTGCAGCTGACAGGCTGACATGTGATCAAGGGAACAAGTTCATTGACAAGTTAGTGCTGCATTTAATTTGACTTGCGCTGTCTGGCACACTTTACCAGGACCGTACAGCTCCAACACTGCAACCCGACATCTGTATTAGCTCTTTAAAGACTACCCAGCTAGTCTGGATATTATGCCTTTTTATAGCACTTTCCTCCATTATTTGATTTACTGCTTCCATGATCAATAAAATACATCTCCATTTTCATTGAAATAGGAAAAAGCAGATGACAATAGCGTAACAGTAATTGTGCCACGATTACTGTAGTACGGAAGTAAGATTTTATAAAGCAGTCATGTAGAGTAGAATGACAAGAATTTAACTCTCTAAATCTAAGTCTTTATTAAAAGGTTTAATTTTGTGTATTAAGTTACTATAACATTTATTAACACTATTTAATGTACAGTATTACAATCTTAGAATGCTAAGCTCTTATTAGCATTAACTAATGAGTAATATATTTCTTGGTTTTTCTCAGTACTTTTTCAGTATCTAATGATCTTTCTTAACATTGCAGATAATAATACGACTGTTCATTGTTAATTAATATTAGCTCAGATATGATAAATAATAGGTCTAAACAGATACAGCTTTTGATTTGAATAAAGTATAAGTGATTAAATCAATTAAAATGACCTATAGCTCATTTTAATTGCTTTAGTTAACTAATGTTAACAAATGGGAACCCTATTGTAAAGCGTTTCCGCTATATATTTATTATTAATTTGTTATATATTTTAGTATTATAAAATGTTTAAAATGCAGCATTTATTAATATAGGTTACTGTTAATTTCTGCATAATAATACATTTATAACATTATATTTATGACAGCTTTTATGAACAAACATATAAAGTTTACACGCACAAAAAAAATGTCAATATAAACGTCATATAAAAATGTAACATTATACTCACTTTGATCTTCTGTCAAAAAATAGAAGATAATTTTATTAATTTTTTTTTTCCATATAATGAAAGTAAATGGTTGCAGTTACCAACATTTTTTTTTATATATCTTATTTTGTGTTCTGCAGAAGAAAAACATACAGGTTTGGAATGACATGAGGGTGCTTAAATGATTACAGAATTGTTCATTTTTGAGTGAACTATTCCTTTTTCAATACCAGCAGTGTATTTACTGTGTAAATGATAAATTATCAGCAATGTTATCCATGCTGTAACTTAATTTTCACACTTGCAATGCTGTGATATTTTAACAGATTTACTTAAACCGGATCGCGTGCAGTTAGTGGTTTAGTAGTGCAGGTTTTTGCCGATTGCAAAAGTGGCACAAGTCTTTAGAGACTTTGCCCGACAGATACTTATTGCCATAAATTCTTAGCTTGTTATTACTGATACATGTTTTCACAAAGCCTCTCCACCCACACACACCACTATACTGTAAATATCTAATACTCCATAAGAATATATAAGTTATTTTCCAGTGTAACTGAAATCTCAGGGTCGTAAAATACAGTGGACAATGTATCACTGCCTCGGGAAAGCTCACTCATGGTAGGCCTGAGAGAGGATCGTTAAACAGACTGCAACCTGTGTTAGAGTACAGCTCTTTTCCTCAGTCACACTACTAATGGCAGAGAGACGTGGAGGAGAGAGAAGTGTGGGCAACGACCTGGAGACTAATGCTGAGGCACTAACTTTAGAGAAGCAAAATTAGAGAGGGGTTCTGTGTCAGGGATGCATAAATTTGGCCGATGTTAGCAGGTCCTCTGGGACCCCCGCAGCAATTACTATCAAAAGCGCTGTTTTATGTTGCCGCCGTCCGCTTCCCCAGAGCTGCCTGCACGTCGCTCCTCATCACCGCTGCAATAAATCAATTTTCATCCTTCTGCCACCACTGCCATTTTACCAGTACACACACATACACATAGTCTCTGTCTCTCCTTTAGCCAATCATTCCCCACAAGGGCTTCCCTTCCTCTTATACGTACACAAATGTGACAGACTGACATCCTGGGCAGCATAACTCACTATTATGCACAAATGTATAAATATATATGAATTTATAAACCCACTCCTAAATCTGTTTTTGTATTAAATGAAAGGATTGCAAAAAAAATAATATGTTTTTCTCGATCCAGTGTTTTTGATTAGCGGATTCAGACATATTGATACTGTTGTCTCTGTGTTTGCACATGGGTTTGGAGAAAAACAAGTTTTTGGCAATGTATAAAGACAGTATACAGAGTGCGGAGAGTAAACTGTCAGTTAGTATCAAATGCATGGCTTATTCAGTTGCATCATGCCTAAAATGTGCTATGTGCATATTTAAGTAATACATTTTTTTTTTTTTTGGAAAGATGTCTGTTATGCTCACCAAGGCTGCATTTAATTGACCAAAATACAATAAATGTCATAATAATTATGGGATATTACTATTTTAAATAGCTGTTTCATATATTTTAAAATGTGATTTATTCCTGTGCTGGCAAAGCTGATTTTTGAATCATTCTAATATGCTGATTTGCTACAATTGATATGTTACCATTTTTATTACAACATTTATTCATGATAACATTATGAAAGCAGTTGTGCTGCTTATTTTAGTTAAAACTATGATGCTTTTTTCAAAGGTAAAAAGGAGAGCATTTATTTGAAATAGTAATCTTAAATGTCTTTGCTGTATCTTTTAATTTTTGTAATGCTTCCTTGTTGAATAAAAGTGTAAATTTCTTGAAAAATAAATAAATAAATACACAAAAATCTTACTGTCCCCCAAATTTTGAAAGACAATAGTATAATATTATATTTATGCAAATATTTTTAATTTTATTTTGCTATATGTGAAATATTAACTTTTAGCGGAAACACTTTATTTTAAAGTGTTCATGTTACGTCACATGTATTTACTATTATAACATCAAAAGGTTATGCTATATATATATATATATATATATATATTTATATATAACATTTATGAAAAAGTTATTTTTACAAACACGCTCCATGCTGCCATGGACACCAAATATCTCAGACAATGTTTCTGCCATAGAGCTTATGAGATCAGATTGTTGCCATTCCAGACTTTTAAATGTCAGGTTGGAGCTCTGAGTAAATTTCCTTATTTGTCTGAGCTTTGATAGATTACTTGCATCTGCTTTATCCCAGAGACCATTATGATATTTGGAGAAACGGGCTGTTTGCTTGCATCACTAGTGACAGGGCAGCCCCTCATTTCAAACTTTTCTGAGAAACCCATTGAACAAAAGCACTCTCTGACTTGACTTCGCCATGTGAAGTGTTGTCAGAGAAGTAGGGGGCTTGACTGGCTCAGAGGAACAAGCTCTGGAACCACGCAGTGTTCTGGGAAATGACAGCAGTCTTAGAATAAATAAATATCTCAAAATCAGTCTGGCAAAGACATTATTTGTGTACTCATACTGAAACAGCATGTAATACATTTGGATGGGATTATATAAATATGCATTTTGTGTTTTTATAAATTCATGAGTTGAATTTACAGTTTCTGTTTTCTCACAACATTAAATATTGAACAGCCTAAATATAAGAGTACAGAGCAAGTAAAGCATGCAGAACGCAAGTATAGTCAATTTACATTTCGTATTGTCAACTCAAGTTAGGACAAAAAGGCTTCAGCTGGTAAGTGGCTAACTATCTCAGCGGTTGTCCCTTTAAATGGATACTTTCCTCTTTCCTGCTTCGCCCCAAACTTTTCTGTCATGTCTTTCTTTTTCTTATTCCCATTTTTACTTTGTGCTAGCCAGTTACTCCAACTACTTCGTCCTCAGGTGATCTTCAGTAAACTTCAGTAAAAAAAAAAAAAAAAACACAAAGTAAACCTAAAAAAGAAAACTAAGCCCCTTTTTGACTTAACTTGCTTGCTTCTAATCCCCACCAAGATGGCATATGAAGGCTCCAAATGTGTTTGACACTGCTACCTTGAGCTCTTTAGAATGAAGTGGACCAGTTTATGCGTGTCTAAAATTTACAGCCGTATGGATTCCAGGAATAATCTAGCACTTTCCAGAAGTGTCCAAGGTGTAAGCAAAAGTTCTTGAAATGTACTGTAATTACTCTACTCAATTTTCTTAACCCTCTTTTGTTTAGGGCTTGGATACATTGGAGGCAAACAAATCTCTCACCATCAAGGAAAGAGGCCTGTGGCGTGTTTTACAAGTGGCTCAGGCTACGGCCATCAAATTGATGTAAAGAGAAGAGCTGTAGCTGCATAGACCATTAAACTCACCCAGAGAGACATTTGCATCCCATCACTCCCTAGAGGCATTTCTTTCTATCTCTTACTGTCTCTTTCCACCCACTGTCTGTTCCTCCTGCCAGAAAAAAAAAAACAAAAAAACCCCACAAACAACAAATTTCTTCTCTTGCTCAGTATTTGTCAAATTCACCTGGTGGCCATAAAGCATCTAATAGTCTGGAACGCCACAGTTCCTAAACCCTTATTCTGCACATCTGTAGCTTCATACAGTATGTATTACCCTCAGGAATTTAAAGATTTAAAGAGTGCTTGGTTCGTTAGCCTCTAGACCAGGGCTATTCAATCACAGGGTGGATAGTGCCCGGGCCATTGTTTCACAGCCGAAAAAGAAAAGTAAGAAGATCAACAACAACACGTAACATTAATAGATGGCAGCGTTGACAAGCCCTGGAGTGAAGGGATTATGAGATACACGCAACTGTAGTTTAGAGGAGTATAATGACAGTGCTATCGGTCATATCTTCTAGTGAGAAATAGCACAGAAGTTGATTATCAAATGGAGATAAGTTTGAATGCTGCGCGTTCGACTTTCCACATAACTTACGCTGCTGAGTCGCTTCAGCAGACAAAAACGCACACAATTATGTTAAAATGTGCAGTTATGGCGAGTTACCGCATAAACACGGTCTTAAATGAGTCCTAAATGACCGTAAAATGTTGGGAGAACAGCGCAAGTGTGTGTAAGATCCGCGTAATGTGCATCAGGTTTTTAAAGAGATAGCGCTGCTTTTAAAGTGAAACCTGATGAAGTCTGTCACTGAAGGAAATCAAAGAACAAAATAAAAAGGAGAAATCACTCTGCTGTAGTCGCTGATTAACTTTTGTAGTTTGAATAAAGATTAATTTATATTAATTTCATAGTTTATACATATACAATTTATAGTTTAAGTGAAGACCATTTTAAGTTCACAAATTAAAAGTTTATTAAGTGTTAAAAATAATGGCTTTCAATTATACTGTAATGTTGAATGGCTATACTTAATGGCTAAAACTGAGGGAAAATTCATTTAACAGAGATATCAGTAAAATTATTGGTATCAATGATACTGGCCTTCATTTATAACAGGCTCAGGGATGGATTATGACTCACCGGTGCCCTGAGCACAGACTGATTAAAGGCCCCCCTTTACCATCTGCGATCCACCGTCTCTGCCAAAAGTGTAAATAGACACTCCATTTACATTATCAAAGAACATTATCATTGGCAGAATTAAAGCACTCTCAAAAACTCCCATTAATTACTGAAGTTGCTTAGATTGTGAAATTAATAAGAATCATGTGTGATTGGTTATAGAAACACGCGGCTGTCTCTGGCTCCGTGCCAGCCAGCGAAAATGAGCGAACAATTTAGCAGCTGATGATGCGCCACACTGAATGATCTAATCACACCGGTGTGGTCGTTTATTAAATATAAAAAATATTATTCGGCTATTTTTTGTCTTTTGGAAGCTGCATTCAAAATCTGAGGGGAAATCGCGGTCCGGGAGTAGCTGGGCCCCCCTCTGGTCCAGTGCCCTGGGCACGTGCCCAGTAGGCCCGTGCGTTAATCCGTCCCTGAGCAGGCTACTTAGTAAAAAAAAAAGCCATTAAATCATATTTAAAATATACCATCTTTATGTTGTTTCTACATTAAATTGGAGGTTCACTGTGAAATTATGATAACATAAATATATTAATATGCAATTAATCACAATTAATTACATAAAAAATGCTCGATTGATTATTTATTAATCGATTGATAGCACTAATGTTAACCTTTCATAGATGTTATTATTAGTTTAATATTTGTTTATTTTACAGCTGAATATGCTTATCAATTAAATTTTTATTTTATATATATATTCTTGTTGTACACACCAGCTTCTTTATTAGGTACACCTGTTCAACTTGAAAATTCACTTAACTTAATTTTTTAAAATGATTATTTACTTGATCTTTTTAAGGCAAGGGGTTTCCTCAATTTTTTTAAGTTAAGTCAACTTATCACTTTTTACAGTGTAGGAGACATACACCTGAACCAAACTTTGCACAAAGATTCTCAACTACGGCATGAAAGATATTAGAAAATTATTTGATATGCTTTTTTACTTTGCACAATGTGTTTGTAAACACGGCCAAAAATGGGTTTTCCTATTATAATCAATGTTTCTATAATTTGCACATTAATGTGTTCTTTTGGTAATATGTAATGAAAAAAAAAAAGAAGTAATAATGAGAGTAATAACTTAACAACATCCTATATTTCATGTCTGAGAGTGATGCATGTCTCACAACAGTAAGTCATATTTTGCTTTGACCCCGCAAAAGTTGTCCTGAGATTTGAAAATACTCTGTTTTAAATAACTACAAAATATGATCATATTTCTATAAGAGTGCTGAATTTATTCAAACAGTCAATATCTGTCATATTTAAAGACAAAGGTATGGTGGCTCAGTATTGCTCAACACAACGAAATTAGTACAACCCTGTTGATAAAAAACAGCATATCTGGTTAGGCAGGTTTTGAAGCTTGGATGCTGGTTTGAGCTGGTCCTTATCTGGTCATGTGCCGGTCCTAGCTTAAACCAGCTCAAACCAGCATCCAAGCTTCAAAACCTACCTAACTAACAGCATATGCTGGTTTTTTCAACATGGAAACAACCCAGCAGGCACACAATGTCATAAAACGTTGATATTTGGTTAAATTTCGGTTGGAACGTCATGTGACCAAAATTCAATGTAAATTCAATGTCAATGTTAAATTGATGTCCGAAACCGATGTCAGCTGACGTTGAGATTTTGTTGTTTTTAGGTTGTGTAACCAAAATCCAACGTTAAGTCAAAGTCAATTATTGACGTCAACCCGATTTTCATTTTCAACCAAAATGCAACGTCTGTCCGACGTCATGTCCGTCAACCTGACGTTATATAGACGTCTGGTGCCTGCTGGGCAGCTGCAACACAACAAAATTAGCACAACACAACAGAATCAAGCTGCAACACAACGGAATCAGCACAACACAGCAGAAACAAGACGCAATACAACTAAATCTTTGCGCGTTGTCAAATAACTGCACAATCGGAGCTTGAGGGTCAGTTTGAAGCCTGTTAAACAGGAGTGCTGCGTCCACATAAAGAAGATTGATCCTCAGTGTCCCATTCAAGATGACCAACCTTACTACAACACAACTTAACCTACACATACAAGACTCCCTCGCTAGTATATCTGCCACCAAGAATTGCATTAACCACTAACATTTTGACACCAGCTGTTTGTCAGTCTCAAGCCTGATAAAACGGTGAGAGACTTGTCCAGAAACTTCTGCTACTGTTGGGCATATCAAGCCTTCCCAACTGACATGAGGCCATAAATGTGTCTAAATCTGAATAGTGGCTGTAACACAAAGACTATATGCTATCGTATTCCCATCCATCATTCTTGGTTTTAAAATTGTGTCTTGAAAGACAGCCATCAAGATGAGCCATATATTATATGGTTTATTGAGAAGCATGCTAACACATATAAATGAAATGGCAATTGTGCTTTTTTATACTGCACAAAATTTTATTTTTATTTTTTTGAAAATATAATGCATCCAAAATCAATTATTAAATTCACTGAAGGTCACATAGCTAAGGAATGAATAAATAATTAAAACAAAGAAGTACTTGAAATCCTATTTGGATTTTGTTTGTAAACATCAGACTGTTTTCTTGTTTGTTTGTTTGTGTTTTTTTCAGGCTGAAAAACTAAACGGATTTTAGTGGGATATGCCAATGCCTCAGGTTTAGCTTCCTGTCTTCCATAGTATTTGTTTTCTTAGCTGCTTGTGTCAATCATCAAATCCTTTCTGTTTATGCTCAATGTTGGTAAATGGACAAGATTACAAGATCTTAGGCGATATTTTGCATGCTGTAACGCTGGATTAAACACCATTCTCTGCAAGCTGTAGATCACAGAGTCTGCGTGGATTGCTATAATTGAAATTAGTCATAGAGGAAATATGGATTGTCTCACGCAGTCCAGTATTCTAAAGCAGAGCAGGCGTGAAATCATTGAGAAAATGGTGGCTGTATTTTCCCGCTCCACCACCTTAGGCAGCAGTGTGTATAGAGAAACCGATTAACTCACCCCAGGGCAGCCATGACGAACGTGGTGACCCAACAGTCGTAACAAGTCAAGCTTGGGCCCCCCGCATTCATTCTAAACGCATCCTGTCAAATCCAAGTTGAATAACTGATGTCTTGCTGCCTCTGTTTTGCCACACACTGTGTATCAGGAAACATGGGTTACACCGAGAGATTTTTAGACCCTCTACGCTAAATCTTTTTTGAAGAAAATCTTTTTTATTGTGGCCTCATACCTATAAAATACTCAACAATTTGACCTTTTTATGACAAGGCAAGGTTTGTTTAGATTATAAGATGTGTTATGGTTTGACACGTACATTTCCAAAAGTTCAAAATGTTGGAGGCGATGATATTTAAAAAAATACTGTATATATATATTTTTTTTTTAAAAATCATTCAGCAAGGATACATTACATTGATTAAAAGTGTCAGTAAAGGCATCTATAATATTACAAAAGACTTCTGTTTGAAATAAATACTGTTCTTTTGAGTATGCTGTTTATCAAACAATACTTGAAAAAAATGCACAGAAAATATTATGTAAGCGATATCAGGATATCAGGACTCAGTTTGTATCACTCTACTTGTTATCGGATCTATCCTGGCAGCAGTATACTCGATACTCTCAGTGAGCGTCAATGGCGGAAGAGTGAACCCACTGTAATTTTACAATATTATTACTGCTATTGTGTCACGGAATGTAGTTTTAAGACATTTTTAGGTGACAATGTAGTTGTTTAGAGCTAAAAAATGGCAATTATATAAAGATAGGGTCTATTTGACAGTGTCTTTTAGGGCAAAGTTAAGTTTCATATCTTTATTTTTATGTAATCTTTATTTATTTTTATGTAATTAAATCCTCTACTAACTAGAGCGCTGCTTTTCTACTTTTGACTGAAATGTTTAGTCATGTTTATTTTCTATTGTACAAATGTATACCTTTACAATGGCTATTGTTGTTCATTTATATATTATTGTTCAATGAATAATAATTTATATAACTAATATGCCGTACCTGATATTGAGAAAGGGTCCGTTAATGATTATGATTTCGTCTTCAAAGTAAGTTACATTATTAGAATAGTCTTTATGAGTGAGTCGCAATGGACTTTTATATTGGAAGGGACTGAAACAAGGATGTTATTATTACTTTAAACAGCCTTATAAGATGCAACTAAGGAAGCAACTGACAAATACATTGACTTTCTTATAAAATGTTAAGAACTTTCTTATAAAAGCTGAAACCATCATAAATACAAAGAGTGGTATTTGTAAGGACCATAAAATTATTTCTCTTTTTTTTTTTAAAAGACTCTTATTTGTCATTGACTCTAATATCAGGAAATATCACTTGAGTTTGTGATAAAGCAAAATATCTCATCTCACTTTCTGTTACGGTCCCAACCCCCCGAGGCACTTTGTCTGCCTATATTGAAATGTCAAGTATATCCCTTAGTAAGCAAACAAAGAAAGAAACAATGAGACAAGTATCAAGGAGAAAAAGTGTCCCATCACTTATTCTCCCAGTAGGATCTTTACATTGCAGAAAGTCTCTAGATGGCTGAAATGTCATTTTGTACTCAGCTTCTGCAGTCTAACTTGGCATTTCAATTTACAGTGACTGAAGCAGCTGAGGGCTTTTTCAGGTTGTCCGAGGCGTACTTGCCATGCATGTCATGTCAAAATGCAGGAAGTCTTTTTTATTTATATATTTATTTTAGATTTTCTTGTTGTGAAGGTGAATGTGAGCAGGTGGTAGAGGGGTCTGTGACTCTACTCTTCTGTCATGTCAAACATATCCACCATTCCATGAGATTCCAATCTGGAAGTGTGTGCAGCTCATTTTGAACATCAGGCATTGTGCGTATGGTGTGTGTCAGCAGGGTCTCTACATGTCATGTTTTATAACAGATAGCAGCTCTGACGGTGGCACTTTAATATCTTCACACAACCATATGTATTATCTGTTTCCATTAGTAATTCCCGCTAACGTCTTATTCACACGAGGAGGCCTTGACATCCGACTAAAGACTTAGGATATAGTCATGGAACATGACTTGGATTTTCTTTCTCTTTGGTGTGTGTCTGTGCGCATACAAAACACAATCTTAGTGATACTGCAGTGGAGAGACTAGGATAAATACATCAACTGCTTTTCTGTTGTTGTTGTTTAGTAACTCGACTCAGAGGAAGATTCATGCATTCTATTATCGGAGAGGTGAGGATGTTCAAAGATGCGGGAAATTTTTCAAATCACACGGTTCTGTATCTATAAAAAAAGAACGTGGAGAAATAAATAAATTGGAATAGGAATGAATGGAGGGGTAATCTTGTTCATTTTTTGGTTCTCTCTTCGTTTCTCTCGCTTTCTGACTACTGATGTGTGCAAATTATAATGTAATGTGTGTTTAAATGTTTGCTGGAAAACATTCGATCTAAAAACTGCTTGCATGAAGGAACTGCCAGCAGACGTGATTAGATTATTCATTCACAGAGCATCTCGAAACAAATTAAAATTTAGAGTAGCACTCCATGTTATGGCTACATTGTATGGATGTTTGTTGAGTCTCAGTTTTCACCATTTCTATGCTGTATATGCTAAGTTCATATCTGATAGAGCTGCATAGGTGTCATTATGTGAGAAATCAGATTTGCTTTGACATATATGAGGTCTTTGTACCATAATATTCTGTAAGATTCATCTTCATTGATATATACAGTATATATATACATGCGCCAACAACAGGAAAAATAGAAGAGTAGAACATTTGCTTTGATCCGGTCTTGATTAAACAGTTTGCTTGTGCCTTGTACAGACTTTGTGCATATTTTTGAATAGTACAGTAAATAAAATGCAAATTACAATGTCAAGTAAGACATGCATTATTTCTCTGCATTATTTAATTTGTATCTCAAACCTGTTCTGAATATTTACACGGCTCTGTTTGATCTTTGGATGAAGTGATTGGATGGCACATCAAAATCACCCTTGAGTTTTCATATTTTCCCTCTCCAATTATCACTTGTACAACAATAGCTATGAAAAGTAGCACCTTAATTTTATAGCAGCCTGCTCTACCATAAGGCCTAAATGGTGGCAGTACAAGCAGAGAAAGTGCCATGATAATGTCATAAGGCACTCTCAAATACAATTTAAAACCCTCTTTGGGTATCTTGAGAGGTTTTTAATGCAATAATATTACTGCAACCTGACCTTCTTTAATCAATAACCAATATGTTTATACCCTTTCAAAAATGACTGATATGAAATTGATTGTCATATTTCACAAGAAAGTTATTTCCAGCCAGTTTTACTTTGTGTTTATCTAGCGTTGACACAAATCTCAGTGGAGGGTGGCTGTGGTGGCAGATTAGCTAACCGAGGCATATTCGTGATAATCTCAAAAGGTGTCATAGCATGCTACCATGGATAAAGATCAACCAGCATCGCTGAGCAGAGTTACACTGAAAATGACAAAGGGGACGGTATAGCGGTCTGGCCATCTGGAGCTGTGTGACAATCCCTGCCGGGATGATCCACCTGTGGGACGCTGGTGTATTACATTTATTTACATATTTAATCCTGGCTCATCCAGTCTTACTGCTTCTGCTAAATAATTCAGGCAATACTTGTGAAAGGGTAGGAGAGAATGTTGATAAATATGGGCTATTATTTAAGATGTCTAGATTTTCCTTTTTTTATTCTGGTGTCGATTAAGAGTCCAAGACACTAAATTAATTTGAAAAGTATCAAAAATAAATGATGAAAAGATTATGATTATGATAAGACATTTAATATGACTTTCACATAACAAAAAGGAAAGAAAACATTCTGTTCTGTTAGTTTTAATAAAAATAAAATTGCCTACCACCCACCTGCTTTATAATAAGCACATTCAGTTCAGACCAAATCATGGCTGCGAAGAAATAGACGGCTCAAATAATATCAGTATTCTAGGAGCTAACTAGGCTGCTAACTCTACGACACAATATCTGCAGCAGACACCTTTATTTTTTTTTTCAAGTAACACTGTGTATTTGTCATTAATAAACCACAATTTATAGCCTGTTCTTGGTAAATGAGAAAATATTTGCCTCGATATTCATGTTACTGATGCTACATTGCTTTGTTTAGATAAGACTGACATGGGTTCGTGCAGAAGTGATAATTTAATTTATTAGTAGTTGTGGCAGAACTTTAAATGAAATATGTATTTTGTTGGTCAAAGTCAAGGGAACATGTCTTTCTTTTTACATAGTATTTTGGCTTTACGTCACATCATTGACTGCATTGTATTCTCTTCACGTCCTGCTGTAAACTTGTCCCCCAAAACCTTATTCTATTATATATTTAATTTCTGTTCATACAGTACAGTCTTGCCACTATTTGACAGGGTGTAATGAAGTGAAGCCTTCCCTTTGACAAGACCTTACTATTTTACATATTTATTTTCATACCTATGTACTTTTTTTTTTTTTTTTTTTGCTGTGAAACTTCAATGTCAGCATGATACTGACAACTTTTTAATTAAGCGGCATTGATCTTTTTTTGGTTGGTTTACTCTGGGTGAAGGCGGAATCAATGCAGATGTCTTTCAGTATGAATTTAAAGGAATACTCCACACAAAACAGATTTTTTTTTTTCTTTAGTGTATGTTCTTCTGTGGAGCACACCATGAAACAAATTGACTGTGATGGTTGCATTTTTCCCCGGACAGTTAAAGGCCGAATGGGGATTGATACTTCAGGCCTTTTTTTTTTTTAAAACGATAACAAAGTACTATAACATTTTCATAAATGTGGTTGAGTTGAACTCAACAATCGAATCACTTGATTCAATGCAAATATTTGACTTAAAAAAAATTAAATTACAAGTTGGACAATGTTAATTTTTCATGAATGTGTTAAGGAGAGTTAGAGAGAAATCCAAGTTTTCATTGCATGTAACTGGCTTCAGACAACTTTGCATGAGTTGCATTGACTTCTTTGTTTGTTTTTGAAGATTCCAAAATATTTCTTTTTTTCATTTTCTGTTCCACAGAAAAAAAGGACGTGATATGTTTGGAAACACACGAGAATAAATAAATGATGACAGAGATTTAATTTTTTGAGTGAACATAACAGATCATGTGTGTTATCAGTTTAGCACAGAATGTTGACTTGTTCCTTTTACTCTGGTAATTGTAATAAACACTCTTGAAAGAAGTGAAAAGAAGTGGTGCTAAATGTTTCCCCACTTGTTACAATTTTAATGAAAGGGTAAAAAAAAGTGCATTACTATAACCATGTCAATGAGTCATTTTCCAAGGACACATTTTGAAGAGTGCTTAACAGCAAAAATTGGGACATTTGAGTGTTTTTCGTGTTCTTAAGACAGTCTTAAAATAGAGGCAGAGTTTAACTGGCCCCAGGTTCCTCACTTCTCAATTCTTTGCACCAGTAAACTTGAATAAAATTAATTATTTACAAGTTCCATTAAACACAGTCCTAGCCCTCATTAATGCTATTAGTTTGAGAACATGTACTGTATGGCTGTTTCCTGGAACCACCTGTAATATCTTGAGTATGATTAATGGCATTCTGTAGTTTCTGTCCTTTTTCCATCTGAATTATTATACCTATGTAGGAATACTTTTAAGCTTAAGGTAAGCTTGAGTGCCGTCTGTAAATAGGCCCATAATAAAGTTGATGTTACAAGTAAATGCCAAGTTCTTTGCTCAAAAGATGTGCTTGTCCAATTTTTATACCAGTATATACAGGCATACATTTACATTGCTATCTTGCTTCTTCTCATTTTATCCATTTTATTTTATGTTGAATGTTGATATAAGGTTTGCCATTTTTAAATGCATATTTAAAATATTAATCATGAAAATTAAATACACTAAAATAAATAACAATACAACTGAATAGTTCATAATTGGAAGTAAAAGGGCCATTTTTAAACTATTATTAATATTATATAAAAATAATTGTACACTCTAAAAAATGCTGGCTTAAATACAACCCAGTGTTGGGTAAATATTAGACGAACACATGCTGGGTTGCTTTCAACCAACAGTTGGGTTAAATGTTTAACCCAACCTTCCGGGCAGCAACCCAATTGCTGGGTTCGTCCATATTTTACCCAGTGCTGGGTTGTATTTAACCCAGGATTTTTTTAGATTGTAATTACGTATTAAGATTTTTTTTTTAACAGTTGGATGATTGAACACATTTGATGTTTTAAAAAATGTTTTCTTATTGATTTAGAGAACAATGCTTTACAGAAGTAGTACGACATTTCTGTTGTGATGATTTTTTATTAATTAATTTATTTTTTCACCAGAGTAACTTTTGATATTGACATGGACATGGAAAAGGTAAAGAAGGCAGTATCACCCATGCTTGTACGTATATATCTTATCCCTTCAAAAATGGCACCTCACAGCAGTTAAACATCGAATGGTATTTGTGAGAATCCCTTACTGTTTGTATTTTGTGAACAGCAGGGTTGTATATTTTGTGGTCATGTCTGTTTTGCTCTGGAGGTCATGAGGCCTGCTGTTGTCTCTTGTCACAGGATGTGTAGGTAGAGGGATGTGCCTTGATTGCTTAAATAAAAGCTGTGATGCTTTGAAAAAAAACGTAAATGTAAAATAAAAAGGAAATAACATACTGCTTTGACACTTTTCTTGTCTAATGTGCCATTACAGTGAAATGTAACGATAGACATTAACAGACATGAATATCATTTACATAATAACTATTCATTTAATGATTGTGTTGACAATAAAAAGACTAGTTCAATGAAAATGAAAGCTCATTATTCACTCTTCTTGCACCTGTATGACATCTTTCTTCCTTAGAACACAAAAAGGCTTGACTATAACGCAGTCGTATTATATTTTATTATAATAATATGTATTACACTATACATTGTTATATAGCTTTGCAAGGAACACTGTAATGCTTCTTTCATGGTGTTTTGCTGAAGCTTGAAAGTTTCCGTCCCTATTCATGCATTTTATTATTCCTATTATTTTGTGTTCCATTGAAGAAAGCACATCCGTTGTGGTTGGAATGATATGAGGGTGAGTCAAATATTCTTTTCTGGGTGAACTATTCCTTCAAGTCATTACCACAGCAGATTTATCAGATATTTTCTACATGCCTGAACAAATGGATCAGATTTTATCACTTATAAAATGACCAATGAACAGATTTATGTGCAGTGTGACCGAAGCCTGAGGGCCCTTGGCTGCTTTAATGCTTCCTGGGCTGTGATGACAGCCACTGGGTGGAGCTGTCTCTCTGCCACACACACACACACACACACACACACACACACACACACACACACACACACACACACACACACACAGACAGACAGACATCTAAAGAGACAGTCATTTCTGTCGTTTTCTCCATTTGCTTGCCTCAGTTACACTGTCATGCACACACACTTATGTTGCCGTTACTGAAAAATCTGTGCTGCTTTCCCTGAATGATCCCTT
Organism: Barbus barbus; assembly: GCF_936440315.1. Classification (NCBI taxonomy): domain Eukaryota; kingdom Metazoa; phylum Chordata; class Actinopteri; order Cypriniformes; family Cyprinidae; genus Barbus; species Barbus barbus. The sequence continues at coordinate 12,229,963 of NC_136735.1, read as the reverse complement.
TACCACCTGCAGAATGTGCTGGAGAATGTGTGAAAATCCTCTGTGATGTTCAGCGGTGCCTGTTAGCTATCACACCTTCTGACAGCTTCCATAGCCTTAGACAGTTTCTCTTGGCCCTTTTCCACGGTTTTACCGTAATATACGAGTAGGAGTTTACTGTTGTGGTGAAGACCATCGTCTCAGTCTTATCTAACAGACCCGAGTCTCTGAGTCATTATCTTGTGTAAATCACACCGTGAAAACAGTGCTCTGCCTAGTACTCGGTTCCCTATGGAATTATCCTTGCTTTATACTGACACCTGGGAGGCGCACGGCAATTTTGAGAAACAGCGTTTTTAGATCTTCTTCAGCTTTGCTGGTAGCGTAACCTCCAAACAATGGAAAAGATTGAAGTAAACAAGGCAAATGAAATATGTAGACATCCAGTGTTTCAGGATGTCATTTCTGCAATGTGTATATCGTACTCTGAGGTGAACGCTTCTAATCTGAGATGAGATTTCTCGCTTTGGAAAATGATCTTCACTTGACCTTGGTGAAGATTGTCTTCTGCTTATGTGATTTGGATGCAGAAAGCCATTACATAGTGTGCACAATGCAATCTTTGTAATTTGCTGAGTGAAAATAATTCACTGCTTACATTTTTTCCTTTCACATTTCCCTGCGTGCAGGCTGCTATCAAGGTGTTTGTGGCAACTTAAACTATTCAAGTGTATGAGTGTTTTCTTGTGTTATTGTTTCTGTAGTCCTATCTCTCAGGACTGTGTTGTTTATTTCTTCTTTTCTTCAGGATAATTACGCCAAAAAAAATCTGAGGTGCAAATATGAAATTGCTTTTCAGCATCTTCCATCACATACAAAATTCCTCTTTTTGGAAGCTACACACATTCCTTTCACATTCATTATAGACTACACAAACTGATTTATCTACCCCTTCAATGTTATACACACATTGCTAATGCAATTTACCTTTCCTTAATACAGCTTTCTTCAGTAATGTGTGGAAAGCTAATAATTTTGGACCTTGAGAAATACCAGAGCTACTACAAGCATAAAGAATGTTGATATTCTGCTAATGATTCTGTTTGGACATAAAATTTTGTCACCCAGTATTGATGTATTTGCCATATCTTGCTTTAACTGTCACTGACTGCTGCCTTGTTAATACAAAGAAAGTACTGGCAGATCTGGTTTCTCGTGAACATGTAGACGGTACGAAAGTGTCAAAGAGAAGCAAGATATACAAATACACATTAAAGGTAATTAGAGTAATGTCAGAGAAGCTAATGGAAGCTAATCTTACAGAAGAACCCCTTATTTCCACACATTTACCTGGAAATAAATATTTTCTATATTTTCTTGGTGCCTGCGGTGTATATTTGGATGCGCTGTTGTACAAGATACTTTGAGGATGATTTTGATAATTGCCTCTCCAGTGGTCTGCTAAAGGTTTTTTGTGGTAATAAATTGAAACATTTTTTTTGCTTTTTTGAAAAGTTTCATGTACTGATGATAAAATTGTGAAAATGAGCCCCATTAACATGCTTATGTGAAAGCAACAACAAATGCTTTATTATGCATGCCAGGCATGCATAATAAAGTGACTTTGTAAAGAAACATATATACGGGTTATATGCATGTGCATATACTCACCGTTTTCATAAATTTGTGCTTTTGTAGTTTACATAGAGATGATAATGGGATTGTTTTCAAAAACATCCACTTTAAAACCTGTTTACAAAAATTTGCATTTTCAAAAACACCATTGAACGGCCAAAATACATAAAAAAGTTTCTGTTTTTAGTTTTTAGAATGGTGTTGTGTAAATCTGCTGTGTCAGACTTCTCTTTAGGTGTCTTCATCTTTTGCATTTATGCATTTAAATATGCATTCAACTTCATCTTTTGAAATATACAGAGACAGTAAGTCCTGTCCTCATGTTAGGTTACAACATAAAAAACCCTAAAGTTTGTTACATGTAGTGCTTCAGGTTGTAGACCTTTATAATAGCCTAAAGCAAACAAAATACAGTTAAAATCACAAGTTTAGATTGAATTGAACCATTTATTTATCATACTGATGGTTGAACAGTCAAAGTTGTGTTGAAGTCAATGTTGTATCCGCATCCTGCTAGCTTTATAGTAGTTTATTGAGCATTTTCAGAGCAGACAGAATTTGGCTGACAATTTTAAACTCTGTAAACCCAATGAACAGCATCCAGATGGACATAAAGGGCTAAATGAGTTTTCTCAGGGTGTTCTTAATAGCTTTTTTCTTTACCATCAAAACATTCTTTCTTCATTCCATCAAAGGTCCAGTAGAGGTTTTGTTCAGTATTTTTGTTGTGATGTGTTTGAATGTTGCAAATTACACAAATGTTTTAATATATTTTATATAAGCAATAAAACTGGGCGTTATGAAGCAAAAAATTGTGTCTTGTTTATTGGCTGAATCGTGATACATGATGGGCTACAAAAGGGGGCTAAATGTTAAAGGGGTCATGAACTGCCTTTGGTTTTTATTTTGTAATGTTATCTGAGGTCTGCTTATAATTTTATCAAGACTTTTATGAAAAAAAAAAATCATAATTTAGAAGTAATATGCTATTTTCTGTCCTGTTTTGACCCCCTCATTAAAACGCTCTGTTTGAATTAGGCGTGACTGATTGTAGACTCAATCGAAGTAAACGCCCGCTGCTATGATCCTTCACAGATGGACACTGCAGTGATTAATGTTTAAAACACATAAATATTCAGTACATATCAATCGATCTCTTTAACATACAGCAATAGTGACCACGTAATAAAAACTGTCACCCACACGTGTGTTGAAACATTACTGTTGAATCCAATGTAGTCGGCGCAACGTCTTTTAGTTTCAATATTTCTGAAAATCCTATGACAAATTGTTCCTTGTTTGTAAACTAATCCACGATAAAAATAAGGTGAACAAATGACCAAGTTCTTACTGACGCGGTCTGGAACTTCATTAAAAATAAAGTTTATCCACTCTTTCCTAACATCAGGATCAGAAGGAAGGGCATGCAAAGACAGTGTTTTGTTGTTTTTGTAGCTATCTGTATCATTTGGTTTCTGCGTAGATCTGCGTTCACCTCTCATTATCTACACTACGTGTGGGAATCGGTGGGCGGGGCTAAACAGACAGGGATGTAGAAGCAGGCGTTGATCTTCTTCTGCACATGCAGTGCTTATCCACACTATTACATCATAGAGTGGCACATTCCACAACCTGTTGTTTCGGCAGACTATCTTCAATATAAGCTGTTTTTAGACTAACAAGAAAGTCATGAGTTCTGAAACTTAAAGGATATTTATATAGCACAATGACCAATTATATGTCAAAAGATCAAGGGAATTTGGATTTCTCAGTTCATGACCCCTTTAAAGTGGGGAAAAAAAACTGTAATAGTGTGTTGGGTTATGTTGAAAACACAGTTTCGAAACAGAAATCCTTGTCATCATCTGATTTATTGGATCTGATCAACACTTGGGGAAAAGTCGTGGCCTAATGGTTAGAGAGTTGGACTCATAATCCAAAGGTTGTGGGTTCGAGTCTCCGGCCGGCAGGGATTGTAGGTGAGGGGAGTGAATGTATAGCGCTTTTATGCACTTTGGATGGGTTAAATGCAAGTATGCATCATACTTGGCCGTATGTCACTTTCACTTCACTTAAACAGGCATTTGAGGACTTACGCAGCAAATAAAGTAGAGCATGGCAGCAATGCACAATACTGAGAAAGGTATAGGTATTTTTCCAATTGTTAAGAAAAATGCCTAAAAAGAAAAATAATTAAAGGTGTGTACATCTCAGAGGGTCTTAACAAAAACAACAATAATAACAAAAACAATAACAATCATACAAGTATAAAGTCTCATCTGTTATGTGAAATATGACTAATTGAATGACCACATAAACTTGTGTGACTTGCCACTGTGAAATCTCATGCAGACTGGTAAGTGGAATTTGCAAACCTCCAAAATCATCATGGTTGCCACAAAAATGATCATTGGTAAGCTGAAACACAAAATATTGTTTTAAATGCACACTTGTTGCTTAATAAACAAATAGAAACTGCAGGGAAAAGTAAAAGACTTAAAATAACCTGATTGCACAAGTGTGCACACCCCTCAACTAATACTTGGCTGAAGCACCTTTTATTTTTGCTTTAATATAGGGGCCAGACCTTTTGAATAAGAGTCAGCTTAGCATATCTTTATTTGTCTTTTTTTTTTTTAACCCACACTTCCTGGCAAAAGAGCTCCAGATTGATCATATTGCAGAGAGATCTCCTGTGTACAGCCTTTTCAAGTTATTCCACAAATTTATCAATTGAATTTAGGTCTGGGCTCTGACTGGGCCATTACAAAAGGTTCTTTTTCTTCTTCTGAAGCTGTTTCTTTTATAGACTTACGTAGATTTGTGTTCAAGGTTGTTATCTTGCTGAAAGATGAAGTTCCTCTTTAACTTCAGATTTCTAATGGAGGCCTGCAGGTTTTGTGGCAAAATGTTCTGGTATTTGGCACTTCCCATGATTGCTTCTATCTTGACTACTGCCCCAGTCCCAGCTGAAGAGAAGCAGCCCTGTTGCATGATGCTTGCACCACCAAGCTTCATCATGAATATGGTTTTGTTTGGTGATGAGCAGTCTTGTTTTCAGGCCAAGTGTACTTTTTAAAATTATCACTCTCTTTTTTTTTTTCCGTCTGTCCACCTACACTACAGCCCAGACATGTGAAGAATGTTGTTGTCACATGCCGAAAGTGACCAGAGCTTTCCAGACTTTCATGGAGCTCTTGATACATTTTGTAATTTTGTTTTTACATAAATTTTTGACAGATACCCTGTTGTGTCCACTTATTGATGATGGCATTCACAGCGTTCCATGGCATATCTAATGTTTTGGAAACACTCTTGTACCATTCTCCTAACTGGAACCATTTCACAATGAGATCCCAACACACACTTTGTAAGCTTTTTGCTGGCATGGCTTCAGCAGTAAGATGCTACCAAGAATATATTACAGAAACAGGATGATAAGGTTTTAATATGATTGGTTAATGTCTTATTATAAATTATGTGCACATTTATGCAACCAGGTCATTTTAGGCTTTTTCTTGTTTCTTAATTATTATTATTATTATTTTAGGTTTTAAGCTTACATTAAAGATAGAAAAAGATCTAAAATTATTTGAATTAGAATTATTTTTCACATCTAAAAAAGCTGCAGTTTTAACAGAGGTGTGCAGACTTTTTATACCCACTGTATGTCATACAGAGGAAAGAAAGATATACAGGTTTGAAATGATGTGAGGGTGAGAAAATGATGACATAATTTTAATTTTGTGTAAACTAAAAACTATACCTTTAAATACCTTCATGATTTTCTATAAAAAGGCTTGGAATATTGCACAAATAGTATGGTTTTAAATTTTTGGAGCTGTGGCTAAAAAACTAAACAGTTTTTTTTTCTTTATTTGTTGCAGGATTAAAGTCATTAGTGTGTGTTACAACATTAGCTCAATATTAGCACTGTCATGCAACAATGACTGGGCTGCTGGGATTTGATTTTTTTTTGTTTTTTGTTTTTTAATGGCACAGGTGGTTTCAATTAAATTTATTTATTTCTGTAATCTGTTGCTAAATGTACTTTTTTTTGGGGGGGGGGGGGGCACTTTTGCCTTTTATTGTGACAGGACAGATCAAACATGACAGAAAGCGAAGTGGGAGTGAGAGGGGGGTTGAATCAGAAAAGGACTCAAACTCGGGACACCTGTAGCGCAACAGCGCTGTATGTCAACGTACTGCCCACAAGGCTATTGGTGCTGATGCTGAATGTACTTTTCTTTTACTTTTCTTGTGTTAATATTTTTTCACAGTATGCACGGTTGTAACATGTCTGTAGTCTGAGTGATCGTGTTTTTCACATCATGCAGACCATCAGATTTGTGTTAATTAACCTAACAGAAACTAATCCAGCACACTATGTTTTTTCATCTAAATGATCATCTTGCAAATCATGTAACTTATTGCCTTATGAGATCAACAGATTCATTCAGCGTCCGTTATGTCTCAGACAGCAGCTACATTCCTGGTCTTTCATTCATCCATCAGTTGCAGATGTAAGCTTGCGAGATAAGAGATGAGTTGCTTAAAGTTTGATCTGCTAATTTATCGCCCCTCCTCCCAAACCAATTACAGGCTCAGATTTGCATCAGAATTACTTAATTACTTGATTAGAGTGGATGTTGAGTTAATTGGATGGTGGAGTCCTTGTAACAATAGAGTGACAAATTAGGGTTCAATTATGCCTAACGCGTGGCTGTATGTTCTATTTCAAGAACTTTAATCAAAACAGTACTAAACAACCAATCCTTAAAGAAAACATCTGTTCCACTGTGTGCACAAGTCATACTCATTTTCACACAGTCACGTCTTGGTGCCTGTTGAAAGTTTTCTGGTACTGGAGAAGCTGCCTAATAAACATCCCCCCATCCAACCACCGATCCATCCACCCACCCACCGGCCCATCCAACAACCCAACCACCCATCTATCCACCCAAAAAAACCCACACCTCCATCCATCCATCCACCCACCCAAACCCCCCACCCATCCATCCATCCATCCACCCCCCCATCCATCCATCTTTTTAGCACTTTTTTATTCTTTAGAGATTAATTTGGATACAGGTAACTGTAATATGGTGATTTGGTGTGAAATATATTTAAATAAACCTTAAAAATGTATGAAACAACTCCTGTTGCTTGCGTTCCTAGCATGACGAGGCCATACTTTGTATTCGAAACAGACACAATTTCAATGGAAATCATTCCATCTCTATACATTTTCAAACATAGCATGCTGTGCCAATATTATCTGGAGAAACTTCAACTGTAGCTTTGCTCGAGGATGTTTGTAATGTCCCAGAGCTTGAAAGTCAAAGTATCATTTTGGTATCTGTCTTTGGTAGTCTAGGTCTTTGATTAATCTAGGTCAGAAACTGCGATTCACTAAAGCCAAAAAAAACCTGTATGTATTTAATACTCTTTATGACATGCCTTACATTGAATAGCGTTTCTTATAATTTTTATCCCACCAAGACTCTTTATTCATGTCCCTCGTTACCAGTGCCATTTATGGACAGCCTGTTCTCATTTCTTACTCATTAAAGTCTTCACCCTCTGAGGTAATGGAGTAATTCAGACAGACGAGCACTGATCTGTAGCTTGTTGGGCCTGTCGCCGCTGGTCTAAGTGCTCTTTGTTGAGATCTTCACTGATGGCGAAGTAGGAATGCTGGCTGAAGAAGAGGGAAGCGGAGCTTTTTAATGCATAAACATCCAAGCAACTTGTCTCATTCGTTCTTATTCTCCGGCTGCCACAGTAAGCCACATTAGTACATGATGAAGAATTGTGATGCTGGAAGGTGGTTGGGCTTCCCACCGGGTAGCGAGTGTTGAGGTGAGTCGAGCTGAACAGGGCTAATGTTACTGCCTGCTGCCCAGCAGTGAGGCCTCTCGGTCAGATACAACTCTACAGTCAAGCATGACTGGAGAAGAGACAGGCCATAACATGCACACCTAACAAATGTGTAAACGTGCTTGAGCACATGTGCACACACAAACACAACATGCTAGATCCTTAGGGGATTCCTGTTTCCTCACTGTTGTTTCTGCGATGATGCTTTGTTAATATTAATCAAGACAATACAGGCTTTAGTTTTAGGGGAAACTTGACTGTAATCAACATATGTGTGAAAGGATTTATTTTAAAGCTCTTTATGTTGTATTACATTTTCACATTTATATAAAAAAAAATAACAAAGAAAAATTGCATTAAATATTGATACTTGTTTTCAGAGAAACTATCTTTAATATTTAATGTTTTTTTCTTTATTTAGTAGATAGATTTAGTTTAGTAGATATATAGTTTTTCCAGGTTTTTATTTCATTTTTTTTATTTAATAAATAACTCTTTTTTTATTTTTTAAAATCATTTTAAATAGATAAAACAGTTAAAAATAGTTCACATGGCTAGGTCTATGCTTAAAACACATGGTGAAAATAAACACCTCTTTATATGAACAAAGAATAGCAATAATAATATATTATTACTATAACAATAACAATAATAATAATTTAACTTTTGAACACTAAAAATTTAAATATATTTCAAAAGTGCAAATTCTTTATGAGTAATTTATTGGAAAAACAAATAAATAAATTGATATTTAGTGTTAGTAACACATGCCTGATCTATATATCTGAATCTGTCATGAATGAATGAATGAATGAATGATGCATTTATATAGCGCTTTATTGTGTATTGCTGTACACCCAAAGCGCTTTACAATCATGAGGGGGGAGGGTCTCTCCTCAACCACCACCAGTGTGCAGCATCCACTTGGATGATGCGACGGCAGCCACAGTACAATGGCGCCAGTGCGCTCACCACACACTAGCTACAGGTGGAGAGGATAGAGAGTCATAGAGCCAATCAAGTGGATGGGGATTATTAGGAGGCCATGATTGACAAGGGCCAGTAGAGGGAATTTGGCCAGGACACTGGGGTTACACCCCTATTCTTTTACGAGAAGTGCCATGGGATTTTTAATGACCACAGAGAGTCAGGACCTCGGTTTAACATCTCATCCGAAAGACAGTCATGATCTGTTTTGGTGTAATACAGATACCACAGGCAAGCTATATAGTCTAGTAACTTCTTAATAGCACATAGAGGGAACATCAAAGCAAAATTCTTTATTTCTTAACTGATGGAGAGAGACAAAAAAAGTGTTTCCTGAGCCTTCTCGTGAGAGCAATCCCATAATCCAGTATAAAAATGAGGTATTGTTATTGTGTGAGAGAGAGTCACTTTGGTGGCCTACTGTTCTTCTGTGTATCCTGAATGAAGTGTTGTCAGACTCCAGCTGAGATGATGAGCAGTGTGTACTGATCTCATCAAGAGCATGGAGTACTGCATGGGCTCATGGGAAAAGAAAAATTAATAGAGGCCTTTTGTCCCCTCAAAATGAGGCCACAAGGTCATTGTTCAGCATTGCCTATACATTGAAAGTGCATTTTTTTATCACTATAGAATGAAGGTGGTGGGTGGAACTTGCACTTTAACATTATGAAGAAAATACAATATTTTTAGCCTAAGGCAGCTAGAAAAACATCAGTATTGTGTGTGAATAAACTTGCAGCAGTATACTTTAGTCTTGAGTATATATGTGTACAGTCAAGCAGAAAAGCAAGCTATTATTAATGTTTAAAACCATAAGCATTTATAACACACTATACTATAAAGCGTTTATGCTACTTTTATGCTTTTCTATGCTACGTTTACGCTACTATATTTTAAAGCGTTAATGCTATTTTTATTCTCTGAGCCAAACTAAAAGCTAAGTTAAACTGTGCTAAAGTTGGAGGGTCACAAGTTCATAGGCAGAAAGGGAATTATTATTATTTGGCAAAAGTACAGGCATTGATAATTTGAGGGAAACAACCAGTGAATTCATCTAGCTATTATTACTATTACATATTCCCTCATTGCAAAAAAAACAAACAAACAATAAAAAATATATAATGTAACTAATTAAACAGATGAACTATGATGATACATAACACATGACGATGTGAGATTTTTTTTCTTTCAGAAATACACCGAATGCATGTCTTTGATTATTGGAATGCTGTGTGCTTGCTTTATGATGAGTGGTTTATTGCTTTCCTGTGTTGTGTGTATTAGTTATCTGGTGTTAAATTCTAGCACACATGTGTTGAGTAGACTGGCTAGAGGTGGACAGCACTGTTTCTGGCAGTAATGAGAGTTCATTGCATGTTTTCTGCTGACCAAAGCATTCCTTCTCCACAACAAACAGCCTACTTTCATCTTTACAGCTGCAAGAACAAATGTGAGCCTCTGGGCTTTTGTCACATCATATATATGTGCCTAGTGTGACTACAACAACCCACAGTTTTAAATCATGGACATTTTAAAGCATCAAAGGACATAAAAAGGCACCAAAAAGACACCAAAAATTAGGGAATTAATACAAAAGTTTAGGATTTAGAGAACATTTAGGCATTCTGCAACATTTCAGATTTACTGCTAATCAAAAAATCTAATTTTGCAACATTAACCTTGTTGCCTCCTTGGATTAATGTATACTCTCGCTTTATTTTACAAACCATCACAGTCTATTAGATTAATTAGTTTTGTTATCCACACCTCAGGTTTTGTCCTTGAGTCATCAAAGATACAAGTATTTTTGAGTATTCTTGAGTTTTCAAAGATATAAGAATTATTAGATCTATGACTAGATGCCCTGAGCTACTGAGTCTAAAAGTGACCTCATGAATGTTATTGCACATGTAGTTTGAAGCAAAAAGCTATCTGCTATTAAATTAACTTCAAATGTTGTGAATCTAATACATCCAACACTGTTTTGTTATGTTTAGAGTTTAATACTATAACATTTTAACATTTATCACATAAAATGCTTATGAAATACTTATCGGGGCAGTCGTGGCCTGATGGACAGAGAGTCAGGTTGAAGGGTTCGAGTCTCAGGTCCAGTAGGGATTGTACAGTAGGTGGGGGTGTTAAGGTCTCTCCACCTTCAATACCACTACTGAGGTGAGACCTTGAGCAAGGCACTGAACCCCCAACTGCTCCCTGGGCGCAGCAGCAATATGGCTGCCCACTGATCTGCGTGTGTGTGTGCTCACTGTGTGTGTGCACTTGGATGGGTTAAAGGGATAGTTCACCCCAAAATGAAAATTTGCTGTTAATTTACTCACCCTCAGGTCATCTAAGGTGTGGGTGACTTTTTTTCTCCAGTAGAACAGAAAAGAACATTTTTAGGTAAAACCGTTGTCCTTGGTGATTCATAAAATGGAGGTCAGCGGCTGCCGGTTTTTGAGAAACAATTAAAATATATAAAAACAAGTCCAAATCAATACCCGTGGCTCCTGGCGATACATTGAGGTCTAATGAAGCGAAACGATCGGTCTGTACAAGAAAATGAACACTATTTACAACAGTTTTACCTTTAATCCTGAGCCTGGGCAACCGGCTGTCAGCGCGTGCACGACTGTCTATAGAGCGCGACCTCTCGGTCCCCATGACAACGGATTCACTGGCGCGATACTGATGACGCTATTTGTTTACAGAGTGAGAGAAAGTGAGGAGAGCTACTCACACTGATAGATAGTCACACTGGTTAATTTAACAGCTGACACAGTTAATTCACGATAGAGATAGAGGACGCCTGTTTTATTATTTGTCAAAGTGGTACTTACCTGTGCTTATCCTGGATGCTGGAACAAGTTTAAAAAAAGTAAAATTAAAGTAAAAAAGTAAAATTAAATAGTAAAAAATCGGCAGTAGTTTCCTGTAATGTTTATTGTATACACCCCCCCTCACAAACACACAAACACACACAACATGAGATTAATCAATGCATAAACTTTTAAACTTTAGCTTTGTTGTTCAAGCTCTCCTCACGTGTTCTCTCACTCTGTAAATAAACAGCGTCATCAGTATCGCGCCAGTGAATCCGTTGTCATGGGGACCGAGAGGTCGCACTCTATAGACAGTCGTGCACGCGCTGACAGCCGGTTGCCCAGGCTGTGGATTAAAGGCAATACTGTTGTAAATAGTGTTCATTTTCTTGTACAGACCGATCGTTTCGCTTCATTAAACCTCAATGTATTGCCAGGAGCTACGGGTATTGATTTGGACATGTTTTTATGTATTTTATTTTTATCTCGAAAACCGGCAGCCGCTGACCTCCATTTTATGAATCACCAAGGACAACGGTTTCACCTAAAAATCTTCTTTTCTGTTCTACTGGAGAAAGTCACCCACACCTTAGATGACCTGAGGGTGAGTAAATTAACAGCAAATTTTCATTTTGGGGTGAACTATCCCTTTAAGTGCAGAACACGAATTCTGGGAATGGTTCACCATACTTGGCCACACATCACTTCATTTTTACACACACACACACACACACACAGACAGTCACTCACTCACTCACTCACTCACTCACTCACTCACTCACTCACTCACTCACTCACTCACTTCACTTATTAGAAAAAGAATTGTCTTAGTAGAATATCTCTTTGGTTTTGAGACTTTAGCCTTTGGAACTTCAGGGATCTTATCTATGCACAAACAACTTGTAACACTCCAAAGAGAAAGGAAAACTTGAAATCGCCTCATATGACACCTTTAAATTGAGACAAACAAGTGAAAACAATGGAGGACCCTGCACATAAAAGAAATGGTGCTAAAGAGGTACCTTGAGCATCAAAAAACCCTGATCAAGTGTCAATCAAGTGTAACGAGTTGGGAGTGAGAACGTGTTGATCTAAGTCTGAAGCACATGGCACAGGTGCACTTAGGGTGTGTCCAAATCCACTTATGCTAGTTTAACGACGAAAAAAACAAACAATCGGAGTGCCCTTAGAAGTGGCCAGTTTTGAGCACTTCAGTTTGGAATGACCCTTCAATATGGCGGCTATGATTGTTTTCACTCTGAAGTACCCTTCGGAGGGTGATATATGTTCTGTTTGGAACTTTAGTTAATGAGCACTGTTAATGAGCCATGGGTGTGTTTTGGGCATAACATGCAATAAACCTATCAGAGTCTCATCTACCATTTCCTTTAAATGCCAGTTGCGTTTGCACCATTGGCGGATTCATTATTTACATGGCGGACTGAAGACTGAAGACTTCTCCAGAGAGGAAACGGATCTGCTCATGCGTGAGGTTAAAGCATGCACAATAATAATCTTTTACATAGTAATTTTTCATTTTTAATATTTGGCATGTTTGTGCGCAGCTGCGCATCCCTGTGTGTGAGACTCTGATTGGTTTATTGCACGTTAGATTGTTAAAAACGGGCCCATTGACTTTAGACCATGTTTTAGTTGGTCAATAGCGCAATCGTTGGTCAATAGTGTATTTTAACAATGTGGCGCTAGACATGAAAATGATAACTACGTCAGGCTGAAACTAGCAAAAAACACTTGCGTTGCACCTGGCGTCGTATTGTGCCAGGTGTATGATGGGGCCCCAAGTCATAGATGCGTACCACTCAACTGCTTTTGTTGACCCAGCATTATTTTATTTTGTATTTTTTTCATTTACCTTGAAAATGTTTAGTGAAATTTTTACAATTCTAATATCATGATTTTTGATTATTGTTTTATTAGTGATGCCAATCAGAACTTATTAGTGATGCCAATCAGAACATGCCCACGTTTCCTTTTGAGTCGCATCCCAACAGTGATAAGAAAATTGTGGCTGTTTTGGTGAAGTGTCGACCTTTCCTAAGGTCATCAGAAGAGATAGATATGAATCAGGTTTTTTTTTTTTTTTAAGCAGCAAAAGATACATTTCTCCATCCCTCAGTTCACAGTTGGGGAAAAATGCGACATTGTTCAGGTAATAAGATGCTGAAGTGACAGCCAGATTGTGACAAACGATCTTGCTTGTGCAAAGACGCTCAATCAGGAATGCTAAGGGCTGGTCTGTAGCCTTACGTTTGCTCCTGAGTAATTGCATTTGAGACTTCATTAATCAACAAACAGACAATAAAGTAAACCCTCATTTAGCCCTGATGAGAGACTCTTTGGCAGATCTCATAGACTCACAGAGGAAGGAGGAGGAGAGCATCTGTTTGTCATTTTCATTGCAGACAGACCTCTGGCCTCGTCATGAAGTCTGAGGGTGGGAAGGAGTTTTGTTTATTTACCGTAGAGGACATTTCAGACATTTCAACCTCTGTAGAGAGCTAAGAGAAATATATGAAGAGTTCATTTGCGAAAACAGGTTTTGTCTGATCAGATCCATTTTTAACAATTTTCAAAAATAGTGTGTTTTCATTGTTCATTCCAATTAATCCCAATCAAACTGCAGTTGGGTTATTTTGATTAGGTTAAAAAATAACAAAAACAATACAGCTAACTAACACAATAAAACAATAAAAACATGATATAATAAAACATGATTTTTGAAAATTAAAAAACAAAAATGGAGTTATCTGCTTTTGCAAATAAACTTTATATATGAATGCGTTGGTGGGTTGAGGAATTATCTGATTATACTGCAGATAGGGTGCTACTGTAAATGAGTAAAAAAGTTTATTCAAAGGTGTAATTAATTAATATTAATTAAATTATTTCATTTAATATTTTAATTAAGTATTATTTGTATTCACATTAATCCTATTATTTTTAACAGCATTATAATAACCGTAATAACGATTATTTATATATAACAGTATATTATGTAGCATAATAAATAATCATTGTATTGTTAATATATTATTAATTGTTAAATGTACTGAATTCACTATCACTTTGTAAATTTTCTGAAAATGTTATAAAGTATACAGTAATAGTATACAGTAAAGTATACAGTTACAATAATAATACTTGTATAAATTTAAATTATAATGAAACAATTTACAATTAAATTATATTATTGTTACAGAAGCAGGACTCAAACAGATAAATAGGTGAAACAACATATTTAACAACAACAGAGCAGATGGATCTGGAACGAGGGGAGTAGTAATTCAATAGACCAGTTTGGGTGCGCTGAGACGGTAACTTGAAATATTGAAATATGTCTTGACAGGAATTCTTGGAGCAAGGATATGAACACACACCTCACCAGGCGGTTTCTTGAACTGGACACAGGAGCAGACAGACTGGGAAACATTGGAGAACACACACTTGGAGAGAACACCAGCGGGTAAGTATACCAGCGGGTAAGTATACAAGCGCGAAACTGAGGTATCATTTACATTTTACACTTAGCTGATGCTTTTATCCAAAGTGACTTACAATTGCTATATATGTCAGAGGTCGCACGCCTCTGGAGCAACTAGGGGTTAAGTGTCTTGCTCAGGGACACATTGGTGTCTCACAGTGGATTCGAACCCGGGTCTCTCACACCAAAGGCGTCAGTGGTCTTATCCACTGCATCATCATCATCATCATCACCATCACCACCACCATCACCACCACCATCACCATCACCACCACCACCATCACCATCACCACCATCACCATCACCACCACCACCATCACCATCACCACCATCACCATCACCATCACCACCATCACCATCACCATCACCATCACCATCACCATCACCATCACCATCACCACCACCACCACCACCACCACCACCACCACCACCACCACCATTAGCAGTCCTCTTCGTATGAACGAGACCGGACAATGAGGTGCTGTGAGGTGTGTGTTTTTATGGCTTGGGTGAGGAGTGGTGAAACGATGTGCAGGTGCGTGTGATCAATTAGTATTCAGGTGAAACCAGGTGAGGGCGTGAGCCGTGATCGGGGAGTGAGCAGGGCAGGCAGATCTGTAACAATTACAGTGATTTCTTTATTATTACTATTACTGTTTCTATTACTAATATTGTATAAATTAAAATGACAATGAAATATATAATATACATTATTATTATTATTACAACTGAAAATTACAAAACTAATGTTTACTTTTTTGTCATATAGCTTTTATTTTGGTGGAAAACCACAGGCCCTTTTAAAATGTATAATTCTTTATTATTTATCAATTTTACTTGTGTGTAAAATGAACAAATACTTTTCCATTATCATGAATTTATGTATGTATTATTTTCAGCAAGTTGTGACAGACAGCATGCCTAGGCCTTTCTTGGCTGATCCATCTTTCTGCTAGCTTCTGCTTAAATTGCAACACACAAAATCTGTCCCCCATTGCAGTCCAAAACGCACCACACCACACCACACTCAGATAAGACGGCACAGGAGTCCTCCGGCTTTCTGCGGCGCAGCTTTCTCCTCCACATAGTCTTTATTAAATGGCAGGCCAAAGCTGGTATGTCATGGGCGCTGTCCTCCCTTTGAAAGGCTCTCATCAGCATTGATCTGCCTGCTTGCCCATGGGAGCAAAAGAAGCTGTAGAGATGAAAGCTGCCCCATCTGCTGTCACCTACTGACATGCATCCATGCGCTTAAACATGCATATACGCACACAACGTGTCCTTGCCTTGTCCTCTCAATTTTACCTCAGTTGAAGTAAGGTGAACTAGCTGGGGGAGAAAAGTCAATGGGAAAAAAATTTGAATTTGCAGGGTGTTTTAAATGTTTAAAATAATTAAATTTAAGGCCTTTTAATGCCTAAAATAGACTCTATTTTAAGACCTATTTTGCGAGATGAATGAATGAATGAATGAATGAATGAATGCAGTAGTATATGTTAGTCTAAATCATTTTATATCATAATTTTTTTTCTACCAAGCATTAAAATTACAGAAATTTAAAAAAATATAATTTATACCTAATAAAATGTTTTATTTCTTGTCATATACAGAACAATGCATATTAATACAAATGCATGGAAATGCACATAGAGGTTAAATATTTTATTAATTTAATTTTTTTTTTTACAAAAAACAAAAACAAAACTTTCCCTCTATCTTTCTATCCATCTTTCTCTCCGCTTACTAGCTTGTACTTATTTGAACAATGACTGAGACTTGGTGTTACGAGCACTTCCTCTGTCTGATTGCCTCTTCAAGATGAATCGCTTTTTGTATTCCCCAATTGTAAGTCGCTTTGGATAAAAGCATATGCCAAATGACTAAATGTAAATGTACATGATTTTTCTATTACGCTTTTAAAATTAGGCTACTGTACTATATATCTAGGAGCATAAAGACACTGGGAACCCTGGTTCCCCTTCAATTCTGTCACTCTACATTGCTTTGGGAAATACATTTTCCTTGAATACTACTGAAGCCTTATTGAATCACACCAGTGAAACTAGCCAATGGCATTCAAGCGCGCGGAATATGAGCGGGAATCCCACTCTATATAAGGCAGTGCTTGTACGTCATCCATTCAGAATCTTTTTCTTCAGCCAGCCTTCTACGAGAAGCAAGAAGCCTATCAACAAGACTACTCACTGTGATCCACACGCTGCAGCGGACAAGATCTTAGAATGCCAAGTTGCTTCAGTCAAAGATTCTGAATGGATGTAGAGTGGGATTCCCGCTCATATTTCGCGTGCTTGAACACCATTGGCCAGTTTCACTGGCGTGATTCAATAAGGCTTCAGTAGTATTCGAGGAAAATGTATTTCCCAAAGCAATGTAGAGTGACAGAATTGAAGGGGAACCAAGGTTTCTTCAAAGAAAGAAACAAAACAAAACAAAAACAAATTAAACAACAACAACAACAGTTGTTTAGGATGGTGTATGAGGAATAATGTGAAATAAGAAATATTAGAAATTATTTTTGCTTAGGACCCTTATGTTTGCCCTGACCCTCTGACTGAGAACCACTGATCTAATTAAATAAGACCGATAGATCCCCGCACTTAATGTTAGAGTACTGAAGTGCACAGTGTGATTGCTTGAATGCCTTTTTATTGAGTAAACTTGTATGGAATTATTTTTTTTTATAGACTAATACTTTTATTTTGCAACAATGCATTGAATTGATCAGTATATATACATTGTATTTCGGGGGTTGATTTTTTTTTTTTTTTTTTTTTTTTTTTTTTCCTGCACCCAATTCAAGTTGTAAACATTTCTAGGTTTTGCAAATACATTTTAATTTCTCTCCCAATGCATTGTGTTTTGTGTATACTTCTCAGGGTTTAAAGTGATGATTAAAAGACATTTGAGGGCATTTTTGTGTAGTTTTTAGCTTTTGTGAGCATTAGTTCCCCTGTCAGGTGTCAGTTTCTGTGCTTCTGTGTGAGAAGATGGAGAAATGATTGGTAACACTTTATTTTGATGGTCCTTTTGAACATTCTGTCTACAATAAGTAACTTTGCACCTACATGTCAACAAACTACCCGAATAAAATATGCAAAAATGGATTTGGCATGTATATGCTACGCGATGGGTAGGGTTAGGGTTGTGAAGTAGATGTGTATCATATGTACACGAAAACTGCGTATCATATGCATGCCAACAAATTTCATATGATATGCACGGAAAAATTGCTGTCATATATACGTCAAAGTCCTTTTTTTCGTATCAATACCACGAGTTTTCATTTTTATTTTGGCGTGCTATTTATACGCATTTTCATAAGACCGGGCTGCAACAAATGACAGAATGGATGTAACGCATTTGTCTGTGTCTGCCGTCTCGAATCGCGCTTGCGGAAAGCGTTCGAGCAACAATATATCTTCCGTGGCTCGGTACGCTTTCAACTCGTTTTTTTTAGTCTCGAGCAAGAGATTTTATGACATTCACATTACATGATTTGACTGATTTTACGTAGAGAGGGTGACAGTGACCATCAAAATAAAGTGAAACCAAATAACGTTTTGCCAGAATAGTCAAAATGTTTTTGCCTGTGATGAGGAGAAAGGGAAATCAGAGCTTGAAAAGACAGATAACGATTGTTCATCTGAGTATATAAGTCAGTCTTTTGAAGCTTTTCATTTGCATTTCCACTTTGTTTATATGAATGGTTTGACCTTGGAATGTTAAACTTTTCACACTCTGTTCTTATATATGAGGCTTACAGTATATTGATCTATTGATCTTGTATTAAACTCATCCTACTTTTTTAAATGGCCTTTGAAGTGTTTTGAAAAGTGAATTTGAGACATTTTAATACTTATTTAGGACCCCTGAAAACCCTATCCCTGTAATTTCAGACAAAGTTGACAGCCTGGGTTGAGGCATTTGCCGAAAGAATGGAGAAACAGCAATCTGTCCTTCCTGCTGCCTACAGAGAGGCCCATTTGAAGCGTTGGAGCTTTGAGGGATGGAGGTGACTCAGAGAGATGTCAGAATGGAGGGCACAGACTCAATCCCTCAGCTTTGTGCAGAAGGACAGGATCTGTGCCTGCCTTTCTGCCTCGCTTGCAGCCAGATGCCAGTGCGCTGCATGTCAAACAGCCAAGCGGGGCCTCTATCCACCTGACACATGTACAAACACACGCAAATCCTTCCCCCAATTCAATGGCTCTCCTTTAGAAATCCCAACTATGGAAAGGCTCTCAGCTGACCGTGCCTTGTCTCCATTCTTTGTTCAGTCTCCAAGCGTTTTTTATTTTTCTTCTTCTCATACAGCTTAGTTCAGAGGTTTTGGTGGCTAGAAGTCCTTGTCACAGACTTGCAGGCTTCACCACTTCAGTTAGAAGAGGCCAGATGGATGTTAGTCAGGGTAGACGCCACGTTTAGTTTTACATTAATGGAAATGACCCTGCGAGGGATCAAAGAGCAGGCTGTTTAGTAGGTTGTTACTGAATACATTTATTCAGCAAGGGCACATTAAATTGATCAAAATTGACAAAAAAAAAAAAAAAAAAAGACATTTATAATATTACAAAGTACTTCTATTTCAAACTAATTGTTCTTTTGAAATTCTTCCAAAAATGTCTCACTGTTTTCCAGAAAATATTAAGCAGCAACAAATAAGCATATTAAGCCCTGTTTACACCAAGGCCGATAACTATAAAGATAACTATTTTAGTACCACAACAGCAAATTATATTTTCTCTTTATTCTAAGCACACCTCCATCTGCCTCTTTAAATTCTCGAGCTCGTTATGGCAGGATGGATTCTGATTGGGTGTCAATGTTTTTATTGTTCATCAACTGGAAAAAAATTGTTCTGAAAGTGATTCCAACTATATCGTTTCTCTGTGCCTTTATCGTTATAGCTTTGGTGTGAACTCTGCTATTCTTTATAGTTATCGTCCTTGGTATGAACAGGCCTTTAGAAGGATTTCTGAAAGATCATGTGACACTGAAGACTGGAGTAATGGCTGCTGAAAATTCAGCTTTATTATCCCAGGGATAAAAACTTATTTTAAAATAGAAAGTGAGTTATTTTAAATAGTAATAATATTTTACAATATTGCTGTTTTTACTGGTTCTTTTTTCCCAAGTACAGTAAATGTAGATTTGAAGAGACTTTCAAAAATAAGTCTCTTGGAAAACATTACAAACCCCAAACTGAAGGTCCCTCATGGCCTACTGTTCATGTCTAATTAAATATGGGACCAAAGGGTCTAAACAAGAACAAATAATTTAAACTCCCTGTGGTACCCTGTCTCAACTTGTATTATTATTATTTTTTTTCCTGTTTTTTGGTTCTTTCCTGGAGAGGAAAGAGATCCAGACTTTTTCCTCTCTACTAGGCGACCATTGCATTTTTTTTTTGGCAGCTTCCCCTTTGGGAGTCAGCTGGGCCAGCAGAGGCTGTTTCATCACTGGTGGCGCAAACAAGCGCCTCACTGCTGATGCTAAGAAGGGAGAAGTTACTTGACATTTCAGCTGACAATGACCTCATAGACTTTGTATATGACAGTGTTTTTTTTCCTCCTATTATTCATTATACGGTGCACAATGCTGTATGTATTACTTTGAGTGTCCAACATTCAAATGCATGTGGTGTGGCTTACGTGTGATCTGCTGATTTTTTTCGATTTTCAATTTTGATGATAATAATTATAATAATTATTATTGTTTCGTTTTATTGTATTATTTTATATTTTAGGAACAAACAACTGAAGTGAAGTCAAATGAAGTACCTTCAACTCGTTTTATGTCTAAAAAGCACAGAATGAACACACACACACACACACACACACACACACAGCCACTATATCAGGTGTTTTTCAGTAGTCAGTTGTTCTATTACTGTATTCACAGTTTGCAAAAATGTGCTATAGTATGTGTGTAAACGTTGATTCCTGTATTGCCGGGGTTTTCAACCTGTTGGGCGCCAGGACCTGTCAAGGGGGGCGCGAGCATAGATTACTTCAGAGACATTCCCTTGAGGATTTATGAATAGAAGCTAGCAAATCTTTAGCCATCCACTAGGGGGCAATCTGACTCCCGCTGTTAGTCGATAGTTAGAGTTGGCTCGAGTATCAGTCACACATTTTGAAAGTGTAAAATGATTCACGGTTAGTCGTGTAAGAAATCCAACCACAGATTGGAATGTTGTTATCTCAGACACAGGCTCAGCCATCACATTGAATCAACTAAACTGGTTATATTTTTATGTTTCAGTATAATTACGCACGCTATACCAGGGGCAGTTCTAAACCATTTTTAGGTGGGTTTCAGCCCCCCCCAAACGATCTTAACGATCAGGCCAGTGCTGCTTCCTCAAGAAAGTTTTTCATTCTCATGTGTTTTAAGTCTTGTCAGTTTAAACATAAAAGTAATTTTAAGCCATTTAAGACAAAACATCTCAATGCGGTACTCACGCGATGTGTAAACAGTAAAATAAATATCAAATATACATCAGTATAACAGATCCATGCATTTCTTATGTAAATTATGTTAATCAAAAAGAGCAAAAGAAAAATAATTTGCTGAATCAATAGCTTTAATGGATATTTGTGTTTATGTTAATAAAGTAATTTGATGTGAATGTGTGAGTACAATAATGGGATGGGGGATGGGGGATGCGAGTGAAATTAGACAAACTTTGGGGGGGGGGGGGGGGTGCATGTCCTAAAAGGTTGAAAAACCCTGCTGTATTGCGTATGGCACATTCTCATTTTCATCATCTATACAATGTTCTTATTACCTCTCAGAAGTGCAGATTGAGAAACTGTGACCTTTAAGTGAGCTTATTTTAGTGTTGCGAGGTTGGAGAGATTTTTCAGTACAGTGGAGGAAATCGGTTGATTGGCGACACTTTTCGGTCCTCTTTTCATTTGCATGATGTTTGTGACTCACACATCCATCATATCACACATACTGATATAGATCTAAGTAACCTCAGAAAATACATTTTCTGATGATTTCTCTTTCTACATCTTTTTTTCCCCATCTATTTCTTTTTTTGTCTCTCATTCTCAATGAATACAATGGAGTTTAACGGATATGGCTTATTTAAAGCATCCAGTTTTGTGCTTTCTTTTTTGGTAAACCTTCACATGATCAATGGACCGAGGTGTAATCAGATTTTATGACTGACGTCTTGCCTTGAAGCTTGTTAATTTTCACAGTTCGCCCACTTGTTTGTCAGTTTCAAATACTTGAAAATCAAACAAAGCCAAAAAATTGTTTTTCTTTGTCCACGGCGACGTGCGGTGACTGACTCACATAACTAATGTAGCCATTTTATACTTCGCCAGTGCTTTTATTTCACCTCCGAGATATTTTTAATACAACATTTTTGCCTTTTTATGTGTTTCAGAGTGCAAAGGATATGTCAAGCGTGGAGCTTGGAAGCGTGTAGCAGCAAACAGCGCTGGGCCAGAACCTGAGCATGAGTAAACAACCACTTTACTGTGCATTTCAAGTCTCCGAAACTGAAATCTACAGTCACGAACCCTGAGCACAATTAGCCTCAAACGCACCAGCACTTACCACCCTCACAGGCCACACTCTTCATTTATCCAGAGTAGTCTCCTATTCTCTTTCTCTTCTTTAATTCATGTGCATGTAATCCCTTTTCATTCCTCCGATAAACATAAGCAGAAGATTAAGGGGACGAGGCGAAGGCCATTTTATCATTTCAAATCCCATGGAGAAGGATTACGATTCGGTACATCTTGTTACCTTCTATCAAATTGTGAAATTGTGAGTCAGTCACGATAAACCTACCACAAAGATTTATGTAAAGGGCTTTCTCTTTGTGTCCACGCTATTCATGTTAAAAATTAGATCTCCATTCTTTGAGCTACTATACGGATGCCGTTGAATCTTTGAAGTGTTAGAAGAATGATTCAGTGTTTAATTAGCCACTGAACCCTTCAAGAGATAATTATTCTTGCGGCATCCAACATGCTATTCAAGCTCCTCCTGTGCTGAGCGGTAAACAGAAAGTGTCTGTGAAACTGAAGTTGTGACACACACTAATTAGTCATTTTTCCACTGTTGTCTGCACTGGCGTGCTGCTGTAAATGCATTGGATATGAGTCAAGAACAAGAGCTGTCAGCGGAGAAGGCTTCTACTTTGATGTTTTGAAAACGCTTGTTGAAAACCATCTAATGTCCCTGCCTGTCCTTTTGTGAAGTATTTGTAATTATTGATGACTTTGTGGTGAAGAATTCTGCAGTCTTTCTCTATGTGAAATGATTAACATTTATAAATGTCCCCACACTTAATGTTAGTGCACTGTGTGATAGGTTGAATGCTTTTTGAGTAAACTGATATAGAAAATGTTAAGAATTTATTTATTTATTTTTTGTTTGACAGAAACAAAAGGCTGCAAGGCTGCATTAAATTCATCAAAACAGATAGTAAGGACATTTGTAATATTACAAAAGGTTTATATTTTAAATAAAGTTTTCTTTTTTATTAAGCAAATAATTCTGAAAAAATGGATCAATGTTTCCACTAAATAGTGAATTGTAGATCAACTGTCTGAAATGTATTCATTTATCTAATCAAGGAATTATTTATATAATATACTTAATTCATTTAGGTTCACTCAATTCACTCATCTTGTTTATTTTCCCTTTTGTATATTTATGGATTAATTATGTTTTTTTTTGTTTTTGTTTGGTCACATCTACATTTTACAGATAACATTGTATAGCCAAATTATTATTTTTTCCCTCTGTTTAGTGTATTTTACATTATGTGTAGGCCTCCATATCTCCTCCATAAATAGCATGTTTGGAAGTGTTACTTACTATAAATGCCGTCTCCATGTCTCTTCAAGTAGCCCCAAAGGGCTTTCTGAGCTGTGTGTCTTAAAAAGCTCATTAAATTCCTCTTGGTTAAGAAACCATTTTGGACATTATATAACTCTGGATAACTGAGTTCATAAATTGCCTTGTAAATAGTTCCATAAACTTAGTCCTCTGACCCCATCTGGACATCATCTCATCTCTAGCAGCTTTTATTTTCAGCACAATATTGTGTTCCGGTGGAATATGTGCCCTGAGGGACATAGTTAAAACGCAGAGGACACCTGCTAACATCTGACTAAACGCTAGCCCTTCCCACTAATCAGCACTAGCAATAGAAACTCACTTCTTGAGAAACACGGAAGGCAATTAGTTTAAAAGGCATTACTTGACATTTAACTCCTGGCCTCTTTATGAGCCAGTGAATAGCTGACATTTGTATGTGACTGAGGCATCGCTGGGCTGCAATTTGGCTGGCAGAAGGTGTCCCAGACCCACAGACTGGGCCAGGGCTATCTGCACCCGGACTCAGAGCAGACAACCAAAAGGGGGGAGGCAGTAGGTCAAACTGACTCTATAGGCAACCCAGAGCTCCGTAATTGGCACAGAACTATGAATATACTGTACAGTCAAGAAGTGTACAGGGTAAAATACTTCCACTACTGTTGGATGAGGTCAAGGACCTCTCCTAGAGGAAGAATATGCAATGCAGTGTACAGATTATCTTTCTGAGGCCCAACCGAGTTAGGTACAACCTAGTGGTTAAAGGGATAGTTCACCCCAAAATGAAAATGCTGTCATTAATTACTCACCCTCATGTCGTTCCAAACCCTTGTAGCACCTCTACATATTTACATTTAATTTATGTCAGCGTGTTATCCAAGAATGGAAATTGGATTAAGGTTATCAAGTTGTATCTTGATTTCTAAGACTCTGAAGTTCTTGACTCCATTTCCTATAATGCTGTGCTGGACTCTTGTATTAATTCCTGTTTTTGTTTCTTCCTGTTTAATGTTTTCTTTATGGATGATGATTGCCTATGTATATAAGGGGGTAGGAACCGATGTGTGGGGTGTTGTTTTCCTGGGAACTTTTCCAATTGACGCACCTCTAGTTTACCAGGTGGATATCCTTGTTTGCAGCATGCCTCGCTGGCAGGATTTACTTGTGATGTTTTGGAGTGTTTCGTGACATTGGGCTTTTTGATGCAATGCAGCACAAAGGACTTGGGTACATTTGTCTGGGACTAAAGAAGGTTGCGGTAAGAAGTACGCAACTCATCTTTTAGTGCAAAGACTAAGGGATCTACGATAAGTCACGACAAGGTGGACTTTGCTCATGTGTGTGATTAATGATATGTTTAATCTGGGTGTTTATATAATATACGTCTCTTTTGCATCGTGAAATGACTGAACTGTTTGTATTTTATTTGATGTGACATCGCTAATATTGAGATTGTTACACCCTTAAGACCTTTGTTCATCTTTGGAACACACATTTAGATATTTTTGATGAAATCTGAGAGCTCTCAGACCCTCCCATAGACAGCAACACAACTGCAATATTCCCAGACCCAGAAATGTAGCAAGGACAACGATAAAACGGTCCATGTAACATGAGTGGCTCAACAATATTTTTTTTGTGCACAAAGAAAACAAAAATAAGTTAACATAATTTATTTAACAATTGTTCTCCCCCAAGTTACGTCTTCTACCATTTTGGAGAGTACCCAAGACTGTAATCTACGTTATCAGCATTGTTTACATTCAGGGGAGAAAGTGCGCGCATGAACATAATCGGCGTTGTTTACGCGTGGGATAAAGCATGCGTATGATTTGTAATACTCTCCAAAATGACGGAAGACAGTAACTTGGTGGAATAAAGTTATTATTTTTGTTTTCTTTGCGCACACAAGTATTCTCGTTGCTTCGCAAAATTGAAGTTGAGCCATTGATGTCACATGAACTATTTTACTGATGTTCTTGCTACATTTCTGGGTCTGGGAACATTGCAGTTGCATTGCTGTCTACAGAGGGCCAGAGAGCTCAGATTTCATCAAAAATATCTTAATTTGTGTTCCGAAGATGAACGAAGGTCTTACGGGTTTGGAATGACATGAGGATGAGTAATTAATAAAAGAATTTATCATTTTGGGTTGAACTAACCCTTTTAAACTCTATAGGCTAATAACCAAAAGGTTGTAGATTTAAACTGTTCAATAAGTGATCTATGATTTAACCTCAATTTCTATGGCGATTTTCTCTGTAATGTGTATTGTTGCTATGGATAAATCATCTGCAATCATTAATAACTACTGTATAGTATCAGATTTGCCTGGATGGCAGAGTTAGGAAAACTTTAGATTATAAGAATTAGCTCCCTTTCTGGCCATGGCCCACAGACTATTAATTTGAAGTTAAATCAAAACAGTCACACAATTTTATTAAAAGTAAACATTGTGTTATGTAGTGCACAAAATGTTATATTACTTGTAAATAGAATGTGTTATTAAGTTCAGTCTTTTATGCTCACCATTTGTTTGATTAAAATGCTGTGAAAACAGTAATATTGTGAGATATTATTCCAACTAGTGGTTAAAGGGATAGTTCCAACTTAAAACAACAGTTTTTTTATTTAAATAGATTTTTAAAATGTAATGCATTTTCAGCATCTGTTACTTCAGTCTTCAGTGTCACATGATCCTTCAGAAACGATTTTAATATGTGCGATTTGATGCATTTTACAGCAGTTACATGAATTTCAGATTGACACTGCATACCTTTATCAGTTCATGAACCGAACCCAATCAAACCCCAGTTGAACTGTTTGAGCTACAGGACTATATTATATTCAAATCATAATGCTGCATCCTGCTTTCTACCTCAATTCAAATTCAATTCAGGTTCAGCAATTGAATTGAAATGTATCCCCCCCCCCCCCCATTGTACAGTGGCCCGCCGGGAAAACTCCCAGTGCTCCAGATGGCCAGTCCGCCACTGGTCTCAACTCTGATTGGTCGTCTTGTTCACGATCTGGGGTGGGACTTCTGAGAATACTTTTTATCAGACTAAACCATTTTTTGGGAGGGTAGAGGGTAGACAATTTCTTTAACCAAATTGCACACTTTTTTGTGGTTTTCATAATATCTTAGTTATACTACAACTAAAATATTAGAATTATTCACAGAAAATGGCCTATATAGTATAATTCCTGGATTTTGTGGGGCCCCCTGGGCGGTGGGGGCCCCTAGAATTATCACCACCTTTCACCCCACTAGCAACGGCCCTGCCTGTTGCAGAGAGACGCTTTTTGTTAGTTGCTACTTTGGTACTGTGGACATTTTAGATGAAATGGAAAGGTGCCACCAGTTTTCAAACATTTCATGCCTTATAAATAATAAGTTTAGGAATAAAACAAACAAACCCAAAAACTAACTACAAATGTGTATGCAAAATGTTAAAAGGAAGCTTTACACACCTCCCCTTTCACTCAATCATTCTTCTTCAGAAAACACTCTTTCAGTTTTAAAGAAAGCTCAAAGAGCAGTGCAACTCTGGATTAGTGCACATAACAAGGATGTCAGCAGTGCTCTGATATAATATAGTGCCCTGACCCAGAGATGTATGGCTGGGGTTGAGTTATCGTGCGTGAAACGCTGACTACAGGTATTGGCAGGGCTTACGTGACCCTGTGCCTCATGCCACATAAACATAACCGGCTAATGGTGATGGATCTCCTGCACTGACTGCAAATGCAATCTATTTTCATGACATCTGTCAATCAAGCTGGGCTCACCGTAATCAATTTCACTTCTTGTTAGCTCTCTGAAGGGCTGTGCGTCCAACTCCCATGGGAGGAGGGAGCTGTTTTAGGCTTGGTTTTGTCGAGTAGGAGCAATTGCCTGCAGATTTCTTCTCTGCTTTAATATGATGCTCCCCAAAGTTGTGGGGGAAGTCGTGGCCTAATGGTTAGAGAGTCGGACTCGTAATGCAAAGGTTGCGAGTTTGAGTCTCGGGCTGGCAGGGATTGTAGATTGGGGGGGGTGAATGTACAGTGCTCTCTCCACCCTCAATACCACGACTGAGGTGCCCTTGAGCAAGGCACTGAACCCCCAACTGCTCCCCGGGCGCCGCAGCATAAATGGCTGCCCACTGCTCTGGATGTGTGTTCACGGTGTGTGTTCACTGCTGTGTGTGTGTGTGCACTTTGGATGGGTTAAATGCAGAGCACGAATTCCGAGTATGGGTCACCATACTTGGCTGTCATTTCACTTAAATTTGTTTTTATCTAAATTGCTGCAAGTATTAGCTCTAGCTGTGACCCCTGTAAACTGAAATGAGAATTGATTTAGCTGAAAAGAGCTTCCAGTTTATGATGAGGATTCGTCCACTCCCTTGACAAATAGCCTGATACTACACACACACACACACACACACACACACACACTCACAAAACAAAGCAAAACACTACTATCACTAACAACAGCACTACAAAACAAATGGGAATGTACTGAATGCCTCCAGCTCATGGCAGTGAAGCAAATATAAATTAGCTTTGCTAAAAATATCCAATTAATGCAATTAAGATTCTCATTCTCTGGAATGAAAAGCAGTGGGAGTTAACTGAGGACAGAGACCAGTGAACACACGTGCCACTAAATGAGGAATGAGGGTAATGAGCAAAGAAATGAGGGTAATGAGTGGCCCTTTAAGAATTGAATATATTTACAAGAATTGCACTCATGTATTTCTCCCAATATAAATTCTGAATTTTCTGAGATGCATATTTTCTTTCTGATGTAATCACTGTGACAGTTTATTGTTTTAAAATTTTTCTTTATTGAAAGAACCTTGAGACAGAGTATTAAAATTTTGTCATTTTGTGATTCCAAAAGCTTCATTTTTTGTTTGATTTGTTTCATTGTATTTATTGTTTGTTTTTCAATTTACATACTTTTCATTGTGTTTATAGTTTAAACAAAAATATGTGCCCCTATACCACAAAACCAGTCTTAAGTCGCTGGGGTATATTTGTAGCAATAGCCAAAAATGCACTGTATGGGTTTTCTTTTATGCCAAAAATCATTAGGATATTAAGTAAAGATCATGTTCCATGAAGAGATATTGTAAATTTCCTACTGTAAATATATCAACTTCATTTTTGATTATTAATATGTATTGCGAATTCTCTCCCTTATTTAAGCATAGTTTGTTAAGCGGGTGACATTTATCTATTATCTTTTGCTCATGCCATGTTGATGTGCACGAGAAAGTTTGTGAAGCTCTAAGTTTACTACTTTGTTGCTAATAATGACACAAAGTGTTGATTGTGTGTAATCCTGATGTTGATTGTAGGATGTTGACTATGTTTAGCGATCTTTTTGAGCGTGATTGCAATCGTTAAACAGCCGCGTAAAATTTGAACTAAGTATTTATTTGTTATTTTAATTTCCAGAAACTACCTCAAGTACACTACTATGTGTGAATGGTTCCTCTTGCACAATAAATGGTTAAAATCTATCTGATGACTCTGAACTTCCTGACCAGAGTTCTGTTACGGTCAATAACACCATTACCAGCTTTCAGTGGGGCAATCCCCAACATTATGCATTGCTTAGAACTTCATTTGGACAACTTGAAAGGTGCTTTTTTCAATAGTGATTTTTTTTTTTTTACACCCTCAGATTCCAGATTTTATCCTAACAAACCATACATCCATGGAAAGCTTATTTATTCAGCTTTCAGAGGATGTATACATCTCAATTTTGAAAAATGGACACTTATGACTGGTTTTGTGGTCCAGGGTCACATATATGAAGCATACCAAACCGATTGGCAGCTTTATTTAAAAAACAAAAACAAAGCATATTTTAACCAAGAAGTAAAATTACAGTTTCTTAGAATTCTTCAAATACATTCAGGATTTTTGTCTTTATTGGCTACCAGTTGCTTTACCTATTGCTGTGTTTATAATGTAGGACGTTCAGAGAACCAGCAGGGTCTCTGTTGATAATTTCCTTTCACCATACATTGATCTTTGAAATGTGTAATACTTTTATGTCTGTCTTTGTACAGTTGCTAAAAATTGAATTGTTTATGAGAATTTTTTTTTTTTTTCACTCCCTCATATGCTGCAGTTCAGTTTAACATTTACGTCACACTGTGTTTTGTGTCAGTGAATTGTTGTCATTATTTAAAGGATAGCTCTCATGGAACCACATAGGTGTGCATATTGATTTCTGTCGATGTTTGGGAAATTTTTATTTCTTTTATTTTTCCAAATTCTAGTGCACATTCAATGTTATTGAACAGGAAAAGGGTGCAGATAATTGTGCTAAGCTCATATAAATAGTAATATAAAGTATAAAACAACAAAAATATATTACAGCAGGCACTACCTCTTCGAACAAAACACGCAGTTGTCACAACCAGATGTCACCCGGTGTTTTAAAAGTGACATTTAAAAGTCTACAATACTGTCAACTTATAGAAAACTTTCCACACATTCCAGACGGCAGATGTGCGTGTCTGTATTTTTTTTTAAAGGTTACTAGCGTCTTCTTGTATGTAACGTTGTTAATAACACCAGTGCCTTACTGTCGGCTCCATTTCTCTTGGGCCCTGGGTGATATTTATGTTTTGTGGGGAGCTAGGGGGAACATCTCGTTTCAAACTTCAGAAAAGCAAACTCTGCAACTCTGGCTAGCATGTATGTCCTATTTCGGATTTCTCATCTGGAGGTCATTCTTTTGCCCACCATCCTACTTTGGGGAAGAGACAGAGAGAGAAATAGCAACAAGACGATTAGAAAAAGAAGAAAAAGTACTATCAATGCAGTGGTTCTAACTCTTCTCTTTATGTATACCATGTATGCTTTCCATCTCAAAGTCCTCAGTCCAATTCCTTTTCTAAGTGTTTAGTAATTAATTGAACCGATGAATCACTCTCTCTAAAAATCAGCATGCAGTTCATCTGTTAAATCTGTCATTTTATGGAGTCTCTTGGCCTTAAATAGACTTTTCACCAGCTTTATCAGAGCTATGTGTTACTACCTGAAGTCACAGACATCATTTTTGAGTTTGAAGACCCAAAAAAGAAATTTTCACAATTATTGTATTTTGATGCAATTTAAGATTTTCTGAAGATATTCCACACTTTGTATGTTGAACATACTGAAATCCAAAACAAAAGGAGTGTAGAATAGCTTCCATTAGTCTCTTTCTGCAGTTCTTTCATAAACTTTCTTGCGTACTGCAAAATTCTCTATCATTTGTGTTCCATTTCAAACCTAAAAGCAAAGAAGATGAAGGGGCAAAGACATAATGTTTTTGGGACTATTTGTGGTGTACACACACAAAAAATAGAAGGCCTTGACTAATGCTAGCTCTGACGTTTCCTTACTTCGGCTATGCTGAAGTCACCACCTCAAAGTCTTTGTTATATGCCTCATTTATAGTGGAGAAATGTCCACCACTTTTTGTACTTTTTATAATGTATGTTTGTCTAGCACTAGAATTTGTTTTGCTGTGCGTTCTCTGCAGTTTATTAATGACAAAGTTTTATTTATTAAAGGAAAAAGTTTATACAGGAAAATATTTAAAGTTTAAACAACATCACTATACTAAATGTCTCTTGGTATTTCTATTCTTATACCTGCACTAACCTACAAAATACTGTGCCCTGCACTGACAGATGTAGGAATTAAGTTATCAATTTGAACATAAAACAAATACATTCAATCGCTTTGATTTGGTAAGAACTTTTATGTATAAAAAAAAATGGCAACCTTGTGCTATTGTGAGATTAAAATTAGTGTTTAAAATGAGTTTTATAAATGTTATAAATTTATTTATAATTTATTCACTTTTGACTTGAAAATGAGCAAATACTCTACTACAAACCAACATAATATTTGTAAGAAAAGCCTTACTATTTATGTAACAAAAGGTATTGCATGTCACTAGCTTTTCAAAGTTGAAAATAAACTATTTGTATAGAATATAAACTTTTCCCGTTTGCTTATCTTATTGCTCAAAAACCGTCGAGAAAAAGAAAAAAGCCGTCAGTCACTGACAAAGATCCGTCACAGCTCTCATTCAACAGAGAGTGATGCTTGACCGAGGTATAATGACAGACAAACTTCATCTGGACGTATTTCACACTAAATAATGACAACGCTAAGTGTGACATTAGAAGTTGTTAAAAGATTGATGCTTTTTTAACTCTTGATAAATGATAAACAAAACAACTCTGGTAATTTGCAGTTAAGGTCAATGAAATGCTAAAAATGATTACTTTCATAATGTTAAATTGCTGTAATTACCCTTTTTATCCTGAGAAATTGTAAAAACTTTCCTTTTACATCGGAAACACTGACTTTTAGAGTATTTGGTGTCGGATCTAAAATAATTTAAGTGGTATCGCCTTGGTTACTGGTTGCAGATTCTAGGCCATTTCTGTGGGCTGAGATTTAGTCGTTATCTTTGAATAAAACAATTTCAGTGATGCACATTGAAATGCTAAACATGTAATTCACAAGCACAACATGTTTTTCACAGACAGAGAGTGCAATTACTATATTCACTGAATTTGTATTCCTCCCAGACTCACTCTCTTCTTTGAGAATGCGTGTGGAAGTCACCATGCTGCAAACAATTAAACAGAGGACCACGTTCTTTGTGGCACAAAATTAACAGCTGTTTTGGCTGTTAATTTAAATGAATCCCAGTTGACCAGGAAGGAGCCAATTAACTTTTCGCTTTCTTCTGAATGGGTAGCACTGAGGGAGACATTTGCCTTTTTTCACTTGCTAAAAGAACACAATGATCTCTTCTCTGCTTCAAACTGTAAATGTATTCTGATACATTGCTCGCAGGAAGTGTAGCGCGTTTTGTCAATGTCGTCTCTTTTCCCTTTTGGGACAGAAGCTATAAGCAAGGGTGTAATGAGATCATATAGAGAGGCATTATTTAAACTCTGATTGCAACTTCTGATGTGGCTGAATATTAACTAGGCACAAAGGACATGAGTTCTCTTTCTTTTTTTCTGACTATTTCTGAGAATTTTTATTTTTTATTTTTTTTTGCACTGAACCATTACAGTTATTTCACTCTTAGTTTAGAGTGTCTTTTAATTCATGCAATTTGATAATCGTTAACAATATACTGAACAAAATTATAAACGCAACACTTTTGTTTTTTCCCCCATTTTTCATGAGCCGAACTCAAAGATCTACAACTTTTTCTATGTACACAAAAGGCCTATTTCGCTCAAATATTGTTCACAAATCTGTTTAAATCTGTGTTAGTGAGCACTTCTCCTTTGCCGAGATAATCCATCTACCTCACAGGTGTGGCATATCAAGATGCTGATTAGACAGCATAATTATTGCACAGGTGTGCCTTAGCCTGGCCACAATAAAAGGCCACTCTAAAATGTGCAGTTTTATCACACAGCACAATGCCACAGATGTCGCAAGTTTTGAGGGAGCATGCAGTTGGCATGCTGACTGCAGGAATGTCCACCAGAGCTGTTGCCCTTGAATTGAATGTTCATTTATCTACCATAAGCCGTCTCCAAAGGCGTTTCAGATAATTTGGCAGTACATCCAACCAGCCTCACAACCGCAGACCATGTGTAACCACACCAGCCCAGGACCTCCACATCCAGCATCTTCACCTCCAAGATCGTCTGAGACCAGCTACCCGGACAGCTGCTGCAGCAGTCGGTTTGCATAACCAAATAATTTCTGCACAGACTGTCAGAAACCATCTCAGGGAAGCTCATCTGCATGCTCGTCATCCTTATCGGGGTCTCAACCTGACTGCAGTTTGTCGTCGTAACCGACTTGAGTGGGCAAATTGTCACATTCGATGGTGTCTGGCATTTTAGAGAGGTGTTCTCTTCACGGATGAATCCCGGTTTTCTCTGTACAGGGCAGATGGCAGACAGCATGTATGGCGTCGTGTGGGTGAGCGCCGGTTTGCTGATGTCAACGTTATGGCTCGAGTGGCCCATGGTGGCAGTGGGGTTATGGTATGGGCAGGCGTATGTTATGGACAACGAACACAGGTGCATTTTATTGATGGCATTTTGAATGCACAGAGATACCGTGACGAGATTCTGAGGCCCATTGTTGTGCCATTCATCCATGGCCATCACCTCATGTTGCAGCATGATAATGCACGGCCCCATGTTGCAAGGATCTGTACACAATTCCTGGAAGCTGAAAACATCCCAGTTCTTGCATGGCCAGCATACTCAACGGACATGTCACCCATCGAGCATGTTTGGGATGCTCTGGATTGGCGTATACAACAGCGTGTTCCAGTTCCTGCCAATATCCAGCAACTTCGCACAGCCATTGAAGAGGAGTGGACAACCTGATCACCTCTATGCGAAGGAGATGTGTTGCAATGCATGAGGAAAA
This sequence comes from Barbus barbus, assembly GCF_936440315.1. Lineage (NCBI taxonomy): Eukaryota > Metazoa > Chordata > Actinopteri > Cypriniformes > Cyprinidae > Barbus > Barbus barbus. The sequence continues at coordinate 12,195,862 of NC_136735.1, read as the reverse complement.
TGGTGGTCACACCAGATACTGACTGGTTTTCGGACACCCCCAGTACAGTAAAACTGCACATTTTAGAGTGGCCTTTTATTGTGGCCAGCCTAAGGTGCTGATATGCCACACCTGTGAGGTGGATGGATTATCTCGGAAAAGGAGAAGTGCTCACTAACAGATTTAGACAGATTTGTGAACATTATTTGAGAAATAGGCCTTTTGTGTACATAGAAAAAGTCTTAGATCACATTTGCCATCACAGGAATAAATTACCTTTTTAAAATGTATTAAAACAGTTATTTTAAATTGCAATATAAAACCAGTTTTTACTGTATTTATTTGATCAAATAAATGTACCCTTGGTGAGCATAAGAGCAAAAGAACATTTGAAAATCTAACAGACCCCAATGTATATATACTGAAATTAATTATAATATAATTATTTAATTGTTACAGTAAATGTTTGAGTTTAAGGTCATTTTGTTTATTTTTTTATTATAATATATTTACATTTCAAATTGTTATACTTACATTTTGTATTTTACATTAATATATTTAAATTTTTGGTAGTGTGTTGGGTTGCTGCTTGATCTAAAAAAAAAAATCAAGAAAGAATGATTAAAATGGTAGAAAACCTCTTCTTCAGTGCCATTTGTATTCACTCACGAGTTTAATAGGAAGGCTAACATCAGTAGCAGTAGTAGGCTACTATAATAATTACTATTAATAATAACTGAGGTGTCCATATTGCCTGTTGTATGTTATTTAACAGAAATGGTGATAGTCGTTTTTATTTTCCTTTGCCGCAAAGAATGTCTGACTATTTCACTTTGATAATCTCAGTAGATGGAGTTGATCGATTTTGAGTTCAGGATGAGCGGTTTAACAGTATACAGTTTTGTTTGTTAGCGACACATGGTTGCGTGTGTGATTGTGTGTGTGTGCCATTAATCCAATCATTAAGGCCTGCATTTCTTCATGGATAACCCATTCATCATGTCTTGTGTTGTCAGCACATAAATAATGGAGAAAAAAGTTTAATAATAAGGTGCTAGCATTAGCTCACAGCAATTCCATTGAACTCCAGTGACCAGAACTGAATTGGTGGCTGTTTCCATTTGACGAGCGATTAACCAGGAGCTCGCTGCCCAAGCAATTGACCTGTCACCAATGCGAAGGCTGTGCCTGATAAGCATGCAGGTGAAGGGGGAAGAGGATGTGGAGATTGATGCAATTAGCCTAATGAGTACACAGAGTTTCAGCCAGTGCCACTGGAAGCTCCGTTTACCCACAACCACAAACTAGCAGATGCAAAATCTGATTACCTTGTTTGCAGATCCAGCAGACAATCTTGCTTCAACCTTAACCCCAATTCACTCACTAGAATATCAATGGGATTTTTTTTATCTTTTACTCAACATGATGATAGTGTGTATGAGGAAAATACTTTGTTTTAAGGCACCCATTCCAAGGCTATGATTATTTAATGTGTAACAACTGAATGTGAACCACAAAAGGTCAAAAGTAATATTTTGAACAGAGGCAAAGATAAATAATTTGTTTGCTTACTGCTAGACATTTTAGTGTGTGCACTCTGAATTTCAGTGACTGTTTTCAATGTAAAAAATTAAGTTGAATATACTGCCACGGAAACAGGTTACATACTCTATTTCAAAAATGTAATTCATTCAGAAATTACAATTGAGATCATTTACCCTTGTAATCATTCAAACCTGTATGTATGTCTTGCTTCCTTCTATGGAATACAAAAGGGGAATTTGAGCAGAATGTCTAAGCAGCTCTAACTGAATTGATTGGGACAAAATGAGGCTGTTTCATGGACTTATTGTCTACTGATCTTTTTTAAACAATATATACAGTATTAAACAACAGTACAATTAATTGAACACACTGTACTTTTATCCCTCACAGCCACATTTCATTCCTGTCAAAAATTAAATATGGTGCTACCCTGACTAAGGTCCATACAATATTCTGATTATTAAAGTCAGCATTAAATCCAGATATTTTTTTTTCCCTTCTTGTTCTTCATGGTTTACCTAATGTGGAATTGAAGCCTTTTGTGAGGGAGTCTTTCCCTTTTATTCCACACAATGTCCTTTAATCCTAATGGTTCTGATATGTAGTGAAGTGAAGTGACATGCTGCCAAGTATGGTGACCCATACTCGGAATTCGTGCCCTGCATTGAACCCATCCAACGTGCACGCACACAGCAGTGAACACACCCACACACCGTGAACACAAACCCGGGGCAGTGGGCAGCCATGCTGCGGCGCCCGGGGAGCAGTTGGGGGTTCGGTGCCTTGCTCAAGGGCACCTCAGTCATGGTATTGAGGGTGGAGAGAGCGCTGGACATTCACTCCCCCCACCTACAATCCCTGCCGGCCCGAGACTCGAACCCACAACCTTTGGATTATGAGTCCGACTCTCTAACCATTAGGCCACGACTTCCCAATGTGGCTTGCTTTTATGTTACGTGGGCACACATGAGAAAGCCAATGTTAGTTGTCAGCTCCTGAAAATGGATAAAGCCTTTCTCAAATAGCTGCATGAGGAAATCAATGGAAAATGGCCCATAATTGTTTTTTTTGTTTTTTTTTTACTTTTACATTTATGACGTTTATGACTAAACCAATTTTTTAACCCAGATTGTGTCACTGAATAATATCACTATATATTCCAAAGCCTGATTAGTCTTATTAGTAGATTGGTCGGCCATGGGAGCTTCTGATGGTGTAATGAGCTCATGCCTTGTGTTTATGAAGCATTGTTTGGAGCAAAGGTTAGACCCCCCCCAGCTGCTTGCAAATTGTTGCCAAGCAGTGGGCAACCCTGTTGGCATGGCGACAAGTGTTTGTTTCCACATAGCCAGGGACTCTAAATAATTCTGGTGTCGTGGCGGAGAAGGAGATGGCTTGTGAAACAGAAGGCAGATTAGCAAATATGTCCAGGTTCGCTGGGTTATGAAATTTGTTGACGGTCCAGTGGCATTTTGCATTATTAATTCAGTGCTTCCTTTTGTAGGAAAAGCAAAACAAAACAAAACTACAACAACAACAACGGAAAAAAACACAAAACACTGTAAATTTAATGAATGAATAAATAAATATGATCTCTAATATCTGTTGTTTCTCCTAGCTATGGAAAAGTGAGCTTAAATGGATAGTTCAGACAAAAATGAGTCATTGTTTTAATCACCTTTTTTTTTTTTTTTTTTGTCCATACAATTAAATTCAGTGGGGTCCAGTGTTTTATTTTGACCCCATTGATTTTTATTGTATCATTAAAACATTTGTAACATTCCTTTACAATACAATTACAATCTTACAATCTTCTGTTTTAGGGCAAACTATCGCTTTTAAGTCTCCTCCTCTTATTTATTTTTTTTCTCAGAAATATAGATCTTGGTAGTTGTGTACTATTAAAGCTTGCAATCAAATTAATGATTATATTTAAATATTTCCCATCAATTCCTTCAATGAACAGACATTTGGATTATGCAATTCAGTTTAATGTAATATGCTGACAATGATCTATTTCTGTTTTAATTAATCATATAAAGAAGTTTAGGAGCAACATCTCATACTTGATAAATGCTTGACAGATAGGCACCAAGGAGCATATAAAGCTACACAATTCTGATCAAATCTAGACTGTCTAATGAAGACTTCTCAAATATATACTTGCAACCAACTCTTTGATTGGTTGTTTAAAGACATGAAAGAACCCCGTAACAGAAAACCTTTTGGACGCTTCTTCTTCGGCTGAACATTTAGTGTGGATAATGAACATTTTACATCTCATTGAGAGCAGTGTAAAGGACCCATCACATTTTAGGATTTTAATGCCTGCCATGTTTGACTGTTTTACTGCTCTTTACATTCTCTTGTACATTTCCAGAGTGTGAACGGCACGCAAAACACAGCTCTGCCTGAAAGAATGCATTAAAGATGGCTTTTTCAAGGTTCTCGGGGTGGTTTGATGTAATCTAAATGCTTTTCGAAGACATGTTTATTTTCAGATAATTTATCGGATGATGATACATGACATTGATATTTTTCACACCTTACACTGAATAGTTTCATGTTCCTTCTCTAAACGTCTCTTACCACCAAACTAGAACATTACCATTTTTTTATTTATTAGTTTAATGTTTTATTTTAAGGGGGGAAATGAGAAATCAAAGTTCGCCTGATCTTTTGAAATATAAGAGGTCTTTGTACTATAAAAAAATTCTGTCATTTACGAAACTCAAAACTGTCTTGTTAGTTTAAAAACAGCTTATTTTTGAAGCCAATCTGCCAAAACAACAGTTTGTGGAATGTGCCACTTTATGATGTAATAGTGTGGCTAAACTCCGCCTCCACAAAAAAGAAAATCATCAACTGCTTCTATGCCTGTTAAGCCCCTCCTACTGTATGGAAATAACGAGAGGCAAATGCAGGTCTATGCAGAAACCATACGATACCGAAGACAACAAGATGCTGTACAGTGCCAAGCTGTGTTTTTTTTTCAACACCGGAGCAGGAGTAGACAAGAACGTCTCCTAAGCGATTGAAGTGTTTTGTTGTTGGATGTAACAATCAACATAGCAGTCGTCATTTACTCCCGACATCTGAGCCACTGAGGACGCAGAGGATTATACTTGTTTTTGAAGGGAATGAGCCCCCGATCTGCCTAAATGCGTCTACTTTGTGTTTACGTGAATCATTTGTGAACCTACAGAAGAAGCGAGTATAAAGTATTTGATTTTAGAATCTTTGTTAATCGCCTAACCTAATAATGTGCTAGTTAGCAAGTTTCACGATGAATGCAATAAAAGTCTCATGAGAATGGTTCGTCACCCCACAGAAGAGAGGAGCGAGGTCATTTAAAGAGACATGCACTGAAATGGCTTGCTGTGAACAGAGCTGTTTTTAACAGGGTAAAAAGGTTCTTTGGTTGATTTTAACCAAAGTATGTTAAACACTTTTCATTGAGACCCTAAAGAATCATATCAACTTGTGGAAAAATGGGCATCCGATGACCCCTTTAATGAAGTTCCAGACCATGTCAATAAGAACTGGGTTCTTTGTTCGCTTCATTTTACCGCAGATTGGTTTACAAACACATTTCAACACAGGATTTTCATAAAGATCGAAACTTAAAGACAATGCTGTGCCGACTATATTGGATCCGACGTAAGTAACTGTTTTTATTACATGATCACTATTGCTTTGTATGTCATTCCAGATCATTTGATATGTTTGAGTATTTATGCATTTTAAACCTAAATCACTGCAGCGTCCATCTGTGAAGGATGTAGGCTGGCAAACATACACAAGCCAATCGTAGCAGTGGGCATCGGAGTCTACAATCCGCCATGCCTAATCAAACAGAGCGTTCTGATGAGGGGGTTAAAATAGGACAGAAAGTAGCCAATTATTATAAATTATGTTTGTTGATGCAAAATCTTGATAACATTATAAGTAGACCTCAGAGAACAGTACAAAAAAAGGTAGTTCATGACCCCTTTATGGAGACTTCAATCAAGTATGGAGAATATAAAAGACTGCATTTTACCTATGGATATTCTTTTTTTTTTTTTTTTTTTAATTAGCTATTAGATTCATGCAATATCATAAAGTTTAAGGTTATTATTTTTGCAATTGAGTCTTTCTTAGAATATTATATTGTGTCCAGATGACCCTACACACTTTAAACCTATACTGTGCACACCTATTTTGGTGAGGCAGTTACTTTTTCTTTCTTGTGTGGCAGACGATAAAAACGGTGTTCTTCAATTGATTGATACATGACTGTAAAACACCTCTCTGGCAAGCCTAAGAGTCTTTTGACATCATAGCCAATAATAAAGAAAACCCTGACTGCTGTACCTGTTTTAAAATCTTGTACATTCACAGCTTTCAGGTGACAAAGTTGATTTATGAACTGTCAGACTCTGTAATCTGGAGCAGTTCCCCTGCAGAGCTAAAGAAAGGAACAACAAAATATGACCATTTTACAGAATAATTTAATGCTGTTTAATGGAATGAACTGAGAAAAGACATACAAATTGCCCTCAGCTATTTTTCATTCTCAGAAAGTAATATATGTATGAATGGATATGTCTTCAATTAAGTGTACTTTTATGTATCAGAGGCATTTCTTTATTAAAATAAGCTAATTTCAGTTGTGTGTGTATTATACATTTACATTTTCTCCTTTTCTTGTTGTGGTTTGAAGTGAGCTGGCAGATACTTTCTGGATCTTTTTAATGATCAAGGATTTTATTGATTTGTGATGATCTTGTATAGTCACGGAACAGAATTTTTAAAAAGATCATCTGTTTTGTGGATGATTTCTCACTCTTTTGATGCCAAACATCATCTGTTTAGTCATTGAGCAGCAGTTTAAGCACATCCATGACTTGTTTTCTCCCAGAAGATGAAGCCTTTAGGTAAAGAGTTCAGAAAATGCCACATCCCCTCATTCTGACCTTTCAGTCTCGTGTTTCCAGACTGGAGGCTCAGTCACGTCAACAGTATGGTTCAGCACATATATCTCATATAATGACTTCATGCTAATTGTGCATTAATTCATTACGTGGTTCTCTCACCATCCTGTGTAACACAAAGCCTTTAAGGCCAATTCATCAAGATTTTCCATGCCGTTCCATTCACATCAGCTATTCACATCAGCTACTCTCCTGTTTTTCAATAGATTTTTGTACCAGAGGTTTACATACTTTTCCATGGGTGACCTTGAGTTTTGTAACCATTTTGCTGATTGCATATAATGCCGTTTATTGTTTTCTAAAAATAATAATAATAATAATACATTTATTTAAGTGGAGAAACTCCTCAGGGACTAACAAATGTGCGTTTATTTTTAACTCTACTTCTGTGAATGAGTATTAAATTTTATAATTTAAATTTGAATATAATTTACATTATACATGGATATTTTTAAGGCATAGAATGGGTTTGTGTGAGGAAAAGACTGACATTTAAGTCGTATAATTGTATTTAAATATATATTTTTAAAATGAAATTTATTAGTGTGATGATAAAGCTGAACTTCCAGCAGCCATTACTCCAGTCTTCAGTGTCACATTATCCTTCAGAAATCATTGGAATCTGCTGATTTGGCTGCTCAAGAAACATTTCTTATTATTATTATTATTAACATAAAAACCATTTTGCTGCCTATTTGCTTGCTTATATTTATTTATTTATTTATTTTGTGAAAACCCTACAATTAAAAAAAAAAAAAGTGAAAAATAAATTAATACTTTTGTTCAGGAAAGACATTAAACTGATAAAAGGCGATCAAACATATTTCAAAATAAAGCTGTACATTTAACTTTCATTAGATTCTTGAAAAAAAGTCTCAAAATTAAGGGCATTAAGTGCAAAAACGGTTTTCAACATTAAAAACAACAAGAACCATTATTACTAATTAAACACCAAATAATAATATTTTGATTTGTATTTGTAATAATATTTTAAACTATAAATACAGTTTTGGTAAGTGTAACTGACTTTCAAAAGCATCTTAATTTTTAAACTTTTGGTTAGCAGTATACATTTTTAAATCATCTACTGTAGAAAAATATTGAGTTTTCACGTAGACTAGCTGGTTTATTCATATCTTGCTATACTGCAGTGTGCAAATCACAATGTACATTGCACAGAGTTTGATGTATTTATAGATTTGTCTTTATGATTTTCATTATAAATTCGGCAGTGTATTGACATTTGCTGTATAGTATCAGCTGAGCAAACGGTTTTCAGCAACATTTTTGCTTCACATTGCTGTTTCACCACCAGTCTCCTAAAGAGAGAATATATTTATATCTAGAGAGCTGTTCAAACATTAAGCCTTACATTGGTTACTGCTTAATAAACTCCCAACATGTCCCAGACATTCTTGCGTCAACAGCATTCCATGATCTGTGCTGCACAGATATGTGCATCATTGTAATATGTGCACTGTGGCACAAAATAGTCAATGCATTCATACTAGAGCTTTTAGAGCCCATTGACATCAGAATTATACTCTGAATTATGAAAATGAATTGTTATTGATGCCATAACTTCATGTGAACATGCAAATGTGAACTATTCAAATCCTTATCATGAAAGTTGTAAATTTTTTGCACGAATGGCCCATTATATACCGTTTGTTTGAAAGCCACACTGTGCTGGTCTGCTGTTTTGTCAATCTCTTATCACCCTGTCTGGGATTTTTTTGAAAGTTAAGACCGTTTGGGGGACAGTACTCATCCTTCCCGCCCTCGTAAAAGGTGAAATATGAGAACATTAAAACATTGCATTTAATCTGTCTGTTGGTAGGAGCACCATTAATCTTAATTAATTCACTACATTATATTTCTCACTTAATTACACATGCTACAAAGGAAAATTGCCCAGAAAACGTGCCTCTCGATCCATCATGGCTGCCAGCAGGTTGTGCTATCTCTAGTAATTACCAAAGGTTTTCACACCAGGGACAAGAGAATGTCTTGGAAATTGAGGATCCTATTATCAAGCTGACGGCTGTAGACTTAACTTCTCATCAGTTCCTCCCTGTAGAATATAAACATGATTCTTCGAGGTAAGCTTCATATTCCATATTCCAAACATGCTGACCAAATTCGGTGCAGGATTACATTGACTTCATGCTTGTAGACGATACATTCTTCTTTTTTTTCAAAGTAATAAAAAAGAAAAATTAATAAAACACTGTTTATGTACTATACACTTTTAAGAAAAAATAAAATAAATAAACGCTACTAAATTAGGGTTCTTTGGCATGTAACAATAGCAGAACCCTTTTTGATGCTAAATAGAACCCTTTTATAAGGTTCCATAAAGCATGCTTTGGAATAGCTATATAGGACCTTAATGGTGTTAGAAATAACTTTTTTAATAATAGTTTATTTTATTTATATATATATATATATATATATATATATATATATATATATATATATATATATATATATATATATATATATATATATATATATATATATATATATATATATATATATATATATATATAATAAATTTTACTATTATTTATTTTTATTCTTTTAGCCTCTAATATGTCTTTATGTTAAAAAAAGAAAAGCAAAGACAAAAAGTTGTGTTATTTAGGTACTTTTATTTTTGATATTGACGTGAAATCTTAGCAAAAGTGACAGTGGTCTAGCAACAGTTCTTACCTCAAACATTGAACATGAATAAATACATAAAGAAGTAAAACACAAAATAGACGTAATGAAGACCAAGTTCCATTGAAATATCTATACAATCATCTATGATGTCTTTAAGTACATCATTATGTTTGTATTTGGGTGTAATTGAGAGACAGTTTCTCTTTGCAGATAATGATGTTGTAGGATGTTACAGTATCTGAAATACATAATTGAGCTTAAAACAATTGTTTATGGAGGACAATTTAATTGTTCACCATCACCTTGTTTGTATTGGCTTTGTGTATTGCTTGTCTTGTTTTGTAGTATTTTTTATTTTTTGTCTGATGTATTGCAGATGTTTTTTTGTTGTTGTTTTTTTTTTGTTAACTTTTTATTAATTTTTCTTCTTGGAACAGTAGTAAAAACAAAAAGCAACTGTGCAAATTTACAACCCATCCCACCCACTGGTAGACTTAAAAATAAATAAACAAATAATAATAATACAAAAATAATAATAAAATAATTTTTACAAAAAGATTTTAGAAAGTATGACACAACATTAAAAGCTGAATGCCATAAATTTACACATTAGATCCATGTATATGAGAAGTTGAGTTACATCGAGATAACATCCAACAAACACAAAGTCCAGGTCCGTCTGATTCCAACGGTTGAGTAGCAATTTTTGCTAGCTAATGTTTTGAAAAAATGGCGCAGAGTCAAATATATCTCAGTACCCAGCAAATATGATAGTTCTTGTGAGAGCTGAGCCCCCCCCCCCCCCCTCCCCCAACAAAAAAACATACAAAAACGTGCCTAAAGATCCTTTGCGATCAGAGACTGTATTGCAGATGTTTAAGTTACATGTGACTGCGCTGTTAGGATTGCTCAAATTTCACTATACTTGTATAGTGACAAAGAATCTTGAATCTTGATAAAAGTAGCAAAAAATAGACAGTATGTGTGATTTTTCACAATGTTAAAAGGAAATTGATATGAAGTTATGGCATAGGCTTTCATTTTCTGTTCTGTTATAATTTGAAAGCTAAAATTATAGACATTTTAAGAAAGACATTTGCCTGTTGAGAATGTGTTGATGTGTGTAATTAGATGATTGAGCTATGGAAAATCAGTAATAAGGAGGCTTCGACAGGCGGCAATAAAGTATATAAACAAAGACCTGTTTAAAAAAACTCGACAGGGTATATATAGTTCTACATAGAACTGTTACTATGTGCAAATAACATTTAAATACCTTTAATACAGTGCAAAACCTGATGAATATTGAGTTGGGGGGAAGTCGTGGCCTAATGGTTAGAGAGTCGGACTCGTAATCGAAAGGTTGCGAGTTCGAGCCCCCGGCTGGCAGGAATTGTAGGTGGGGGGAGGGAATGTCCAGCACTCTCTCCACCCTCAATACCACGACTGAGGTGCCCTTGAGCAAGGCACCGAACCCCCAATTGCTCCCCGGGCGCTGCAGCATGGCTGCCCACTGCTCCGGGTGTGTGTTCACGGTGTGTGTGTGTGTGTGTGTGCATTTGTTCACTACTCACTGCTGTGTGTGTGCACTTGGATGGGTTAAACGCAGAGCACCAATTTCGAGTATGGGTCACCATACTTGACAATACGTCACGAAAAAAAAAAAAAAGTTAAATGAGAACAAATGCATACTGAATAAAACCGAAAGGGAAAAAAGGGTGAAAAAACTTCCACTTATTTGCTGGCACTTTAATGAGTTTATCAGGCAGCTCGCTTCCTTAAAACTTTCTATTTTATTCACTCATTTATTTTCTTAGTTGACTGAACTCCTGTTAATTTTTGATAATGTGCTGCATTACAGACTGAACGCACCTGTGAGTTCAGCTGCCGCTTTGCAGATGTAATGAGTCCAAAGTGCAGCTTCGCATTTAAACTTCAGTAAATAATCCACTTGGAACCGAGCCCTTGTATTGTTTAAAAATGCATCTCGCATGTGTCTTACAGAAGTAGAAAGTAGCAATCGGAGTTTCACAAACTGTCTGTCAAAGATACGGTAGACAAAGTGGAGATTATATTTAGAAACCTCTGGTCTAGGATGGCCGTACTTTAGTGACTCGTATGAAGAAGACAAAGAAAGGCAGCATATGGTGAATGTTCTTTCTGTTTTAACTTTAATATTCCCATGTGACTGTTCTGAAAATAGGGCACTATTCCAGCTTCACTGACACCATCAATCTCCTTCATTACTAATTAGCCATCAATTTCACTACCGCTTGCTTTTCAATGAAAGGACAATGTCAGAATAAACCTCCATGACTCTCTATTTCACTGTCCACTATGAAAAATAAATCAATTAATTAATTGGCCTTGATTAACCTCCAAGCGTTTGATTGATATTCTCATCAATGGCGGTAAAAGACGTCCTTGCCCTAGCACTTGATAAACTCAGAATTTTAAGTTCTTCAGAATGTAAGCTTACAGTTGAATTACTGATCTATACACACTGGTAAACATTATACATGTACTTTAATATTGTTACAAAAATTCTGTTTAATAGAAATGTTTTTTTTTTTCCTTTCTAAAGAAAACCATTTATATTAAACATTTTTGTAACAATTACTTTTGAATTGTATTCTTTTTAAATATAATTTAAAAATAATGTATATTGTTATTAGTAGAAATAGCAGTATTAGTAGTAGTATCACACATTTTATTTTCAACCTAAAGTGTTTTTTTTTTATATTTATAATATTCATATTTATATTTGCAACAATATCTAGAAATTGTACAAGTATTAAAATTATACAGGAAATCAAGGACTCCACTGATCTAATAAACACTTTTTCTGAAAAATAAATAAATAACTAATTTATTAAAAATAAAATAAAATAAATATCTATTATTATGAACAATGATTGTGCAACCCCAGTATATGAAACCGTGCAGTTCATACATCAAATTTATTTTAATCTTACGCATGTAGGCTCTGGGCAAATACATAGTTTTTTTCCCCCTCCTACAAACTCCTAATTGGCATCGCTGACCATTCGTCTGCTTGAATGAGTAATGAAATAAAGTCTGTCAGCGTAAGCAACACGCTCTTGTGGGCCCATTAGGAGTCTTCAGTGACAGCCGTAATATCACTTCTGATTAGTCACCTCTAACTTCATCTTCATCCCCCTTCAACGAACACATTATTTTTGCATTGTCAGAATCACTGTGCATATCAAATCGGACCGTACGTTTTAAACGCCATCTAACTTGCCCAGCCACTCGGTGGTTGATCTCAGCGTTGACCTCTTTCAATTGTTCATTCCTGCATTTAAGTGAAAAAACATTTGCTTCGGAGAAATACCCTTATGTCTAAAATTACTATATCCTCAGAAGCCACCTCCTCTTCTGCCTCTCTAATAACCTTAATCAGACCAATAACGTAATGCTTTGATGAACCGAGGCAGTCGGCTCAATTACATTTTGCTGAGGAGGCCACTTTTATAACAGAGGTGAGGGCTTGCGGTACTTCACCCCAATCACCTGTCATCAATCAAGGAGGGAGAAATATTTGGAGATCCCTCTTAAGCTCTGACAGTTCAATGCTGCGAAGGCCAAGGTGACTCTTCTGTTTTAATTGTTTTCCGCTTTTATGACTTCATGTCTCCTGTCTCATGGGGCTGTTGCTCTTGAAAGGTTCCCTTTGTTTTGGTGGCACGCTGCGCCAGGTTGTTTGGTCCTGAAGGATGTCTGCTTGATGGACAGGTTGACGCTGAGCGAGTGAATTACTTGTGCAGATAGTGCATAAAGGTTCTTCTGGAAAATAAAATCGTTGAAGTGATTTTAGCCAGTTTTTGAATTACAAACATTGACGTTTCAAGTTCAGTTCATCTGGTGCATTTGACTGGTTTGTCTGAACTAAATTCAAAGGAACAGTTCATAAAATTTTCTCATTCACATTTACATTTATTCATTTAGCTGACGCTTTTATCCAAAGCGACTTACAATTGCTATATATGTCAGAGGTCGCACGCCTCTGGAGCAACTAGGGGTTAAGTGTCTTGCTCAGGGACACATTGGTGTCTCACAGTGGATTCGAACCCGGGTCTCTCACACCAAAGGCATGCGTCTTATCCACTACGCCATCACCACCCCATTCAGACATTCTATGACATATTTTTTTTCTTCTGTATATCACAAATGGAGAATTTTTGGATGCACTAGTCACTTTTTCTATGCAATTTGAATGAATGAGTTCTTCTAAATTTTAGATTTATCCGGTGTAAATGTGAATGGCAAATCTGGTTCAGGTAACAACAAACTATCAATACAATCAGACTTGGACTACGTGCACAAGGGCCAGTTTTGCATCCTTTTTTAAGCTTGAAACCTCCAGTCCTCTTTCAGTGTAATTGCATAGAAAATTTTGAACAGTCCCTTCTTTTGTATTCCAGGGGCAAAAAGGGATTTCATACAGGTTTGAAACCGCATTAAAGTGTGTAAATGATGACAGAATTGTCATTTTAGTGTGAACTATCTCTTTAAAAAATGCAGCAGCCAGTTCTTTTGTTCTTCTCATATATTGCAATTTTACTCAGGTGCAGTAGATAAATATTTCTCATTCGCTTCTATCTTTCATCTTGTGTTTTTTTTTTTTGTTTTTTAAATCTCTGTGTTTGACTCAGACCATTTCCAGTTTTGTGCCCCTCCCCAATCCCATAATCAAAGCCCAACATTCAGTTTCTTTCTACAATTAATTCCATTGCTCCATGCCTTGCTTTGTCTCACTTTCTTTGTGGATTTAGAGCTAGCATAATGAGAGAGAAAAAAAGTTTTTTTCATTTTTTTTTTTCAACATTTCCTTTCAGTTAAATCAACTTTTTTCCTCTCATTTCATTCGAAATGCAATTAATTTAGTACTTCAGTCTTGCATGATAGCTCACATTAATAGCAATGGGAGAAGTCTTCTGCTCTCAGATGATATTGCAATCAAATGTTTATGAAACTGCCACAGTGATTGTAATTAGAAGTGGATCTCTGTTGCATTGGCTTTGCCCTCTGTATGATGAAGCCTCCAGCTCATCATATGGGATGTAAAATACACCATAGAAAGTCTCTGTATACTAAGACTGCATTATTCAGATGAACTGAGAACACATTTCAAATTGCAAATTTAATTCTAGATTTTAAACTGATGAAGCAAACAGAGACATTTTCTTAACTTTTTAAATGCATGCTAGCTTAAATGAATGGAAATACCAGAATAGAACCATTAAGAAAAAAAAAGTGAGAAAATAAAGAAGATTTGAAATTAAATTCAAATAACTGTTTAAAACTAGTTTTGAAATTGGGAAAACTCTTAAATCTATTCACGATTCAGAGGAAAATGTTTTGTTAACCATGTTTTTGACATTCCTGCAGCACTTACATGCCATTAAAATATGGTCATTACCTTTCAATTATGACTGTCTATAAATAGAGACTGACTGGTGAATTAACCCATTTGTGCCCAAATTTTTCTGAATGGTTTCATGCATATAGTTGTGTTAAAAGTGTCTTATGTCAAGTCACCTTTATTTATATAGCGCTTTTAACAATACAGATTATGTCAAAGCACTTAACAGTATCAAATTGGAGGATAGAGTCTCAGTAATGTATAATAATAAGATTAAACACTCAATTTTAAGTTAATGGCATTTCATTATTGAATTCAGTGATGTCATTGTCTAGCTCAGTTTAGTTTAAATAGTATCTGTGCAATCAAATTGATGATAATCGCTAGAAATCAAGTGTCCCCAACCAAGCAAGCCAGAGGTGACAGCGGCAAGGAACCAAAACTCCCTCTGTGACAGAATGGAGAAAAAAACCTTGGGAGAAACCAGGCTTATTATTGTTTATTTATTGTTTATTTATTGTTTAATTATTGATTTAATTAATATTTTAAATATATAAATGTATTATATTTCTATTTTTATATTGTTGCCATTTCTAACAATAATAGTATTATGTGAACATGTTCTGCATTTATTTTCACCAGGTTTTTTTTTTTTTTTGTATTTGAATGTGCGGAAACTATAGCTACCGGTGGGCAAATATGTTGTATGCACCCCTTCACTGTCAAAATTTGAATAGGAGGAGAACATTTGTAATCTAATTCAAAATAACTGCTTTCAAAAGATCAATCTTTATTCATAAACAATTCATAAACAAATATGTAGTCATTTTAGAACTATTAATTTAATTTTAGTTTCTGTAAATCGAGTCGTATCGATTTCATATTCGTATGATTAATGGATATTAATCAAAACATCCAACTTATACTGGTTTTAATGCTTGCTGGACAAGTCGTTAAGGAGGTATCGTTAATAAGGTATGTTTTAACAATTCAGATTATTCCCGTGGCCACAGTAATACAGAATTGATTAGGTAATTTTAGCATAGGTAAATTTTAGCATAGTGTTATGGCCCGTAACCATTTTAAGGCTCGTTATTTCAAACAATTAAATAAAGGACACAGGCCGAACATATGATGTGAATTTCAAGACGCCTCTTATTTAATTCACTTAAAGATTCAGCTGAAACCTCCAGAAAATAATACACAACAGTTCACAAAGAATATTTATAAACACAATCTAATGAATAATAACAAAGAAAAAAATAGTCAGCTCATGGGTAGGAAAGCTAAGAAAACAGACTCCTAACTACACCTGTTCTCGAAACAAAACTCTTACCTGACTCCCGAAAAAATAAGAATAGGTGAGTCTTCCGGACACCTGCTTCCCTCGCTCAGTTCTTACTAAATAAACAAAACGTGAACTAATAATATAAATACTACCCACAACTGATAATAAAAAGAATATCACATCTAAACACAAATTTACAAGTTAAACCTAAGCATAACGAAAAGCAAAAATATAGCCTCAAAGAAGCGATAAAAGAGATGCTATTTATCCGGAGCACTTTATTTATCTGACCTATTTATTTATTTATCTGGAATCATTGATGACATCACATGACTCTCGCAGAATGGAAATCCCGCACAACGCCATCTATGGGCTTAAAATATAAAGGTCACACAGATACACGTAAAGCATAGGTAGCGCAATCTTTGGCAAATAGTTTAAGATTTGAAAATCACATAGCATCAGACACAAGATTTCTTAATAAATCAAAGTTTATTTGCTGCTCTACAACACTGCTAAGCTAAAATAACACAAAACAGAATACGTACACACACAAACACACATACACGCTGCAGGCAATGAATTGTTTTGATTTGAAGAGAGTTTAACATTCTAATGCTCGTTTTCTTCAACTTCAACCTGAGGGAGTCACAAGCAAGGAACTTTACTATCTTTACTCTTAAAGATGAATGCAACCAGTTTCCAGCAGAATTATGGAGAATTATTTGATTACTTGCTCTGAGTTGTTTCGTTCCTTTCCTGGTTGAGGGAACCCCGGGTGCGGATTGGCTGCTGAAGTCGTCGTTGAGTGATGTCACTGGGGATGCCCTCTTGCAATTGGTTGGTTTCTCTGTGACGTGATGATGCTCTTAGGAAGTCTGTTTAGAGTTCTTTCGGCCTCAGGTGTTAAAGCTTCTTTGGTCAGAACTTTGAAGGCATGTGTGGATCCTCGCCAGATGGTATATGGCTGAGAGCGCTTAACAGCATGATCAGATGAGGAGCCGAAGTTTCAAACAGCATGCGAGCAAGCAGCAAGCAACAGCACACCGAAGTTGGGTGTCTGTCTTTAACGGGCTGATTTCAGTCTGCCCCTTTTCTGTTTGATCCAATCACAAGTGTTTCTGTAGGGCGGAGCCCTGCCCCACACGGCTCAGTTTTCCGTGTGTAAATCCTTTGCTGAGTTATTTAATAAATTGAAGAACATATCTTAGCAGATTCCTATAAGTGTTTTAATCATACATTTATGATGAGAAAAGGCAACTTTCATCCACACCAAATTCATTAAATCAAACACCAAGTATTTTGCATACCCAAAGTACATATATAAATTGTATCTATTACGCGGTTAAGGCATAGATTAAACAATCCTAAATTCTAAATAATCACACCAAGAATGTGAAACTAAACAATAGTGATCGGGAAAAATTAGACATCAAGATATTACAACAATAACATAGATTAACTCCTGCTAAGGAATGTGCAGGAGTTAATCTAAGGTAAATATATCTCCACCGGCTGAAAAGAGCAAGTCTCCCTCCACCCATCCTCACCACATTCTACAGAGGCACCATTGAGAGTGTGCTGACCAGCTGCATCACTGTCTGGTACGGGAACTGCAGTGCTGCTGACCGCAAGACCATCCAGCTGCAAAGATCATCGGTGCCCCTCTCCCCTCCATCCTGGACAGTTTCCTTACACGATGCTCCAGCAAAACCAACAGCATCGTGAAGGACTCCACCCATCCCTGCCACAGTCTCTTCCAGCTCCTACCATCAGGAAGACGGTACCGGAGCATCAGAGCCCGCTCCGCCAGACTGCTCAACAGCTTTTTCCCCCAGGCTGTGAGAGCCCTGAACTCAAATCACCCCGCCCCCCTCTGAAACCCCATGCAAACCCCTACCTCCTGAAACATGGAACTTGAACTTGAACAGAGCTTTCATACATTTAACGTGCATGTGGGCGGTAAGAGCACAGACCAGGTTAGCAATTATTTCTACATAAATAGAATAGTCGTTTATCATTTCTGTGCATAAACATTTAGCGTGGTTGACAGCTTTGACCCTATTTTGCGAGAGGGTTTATAGAAACTTTCTTTTTAAAAAAAGAAAAAAAAAGAAAGTTAATAAAAGGTTTTATGAAAAACTGATCTTTCTCTTCTTATTAAAAGTTTGTGCATTGCTCATTATGGTTTGAATATGCTGTAATTTCTGCAAAGCAGCTTTGAATTGGCATTTATTGTGAAAAGTCATTAATGAATTCGAATCAAATTGATTGAATCAAGATGAGTATTTTCTCTTCAGGTACACTATCATTCAAAAGTTTGGGGTCAGTATAATTTTTTAATATTTTTGAAAGAAGTCTCTAATGCTCACCAAGGGTGCATTTGTTTAATCAAAAATACAGTAAAAACAGTAATATTTTCAGTAATAGTAACAGTAATATATATTACAATTTAAAGTAACTGTTTCACATTTTAATATATTTGAAAATGTAATAATTTATTCCTGTAGTGGCAAAGCTGAATTTTTAGCAGTCATTACACCAGGTGTCACATGATCCTTCAGAAATAATTCTAATACTATTCAGTTATCACAGTTAAACTGCCTAATTTTTTTGTGGAAACTATTACACTTATTTATTTATTTACAATGTATTAATGTCTGTACGTCAAGTTCGCATCTTGCCGAATAAAATGAGTGTTTCTTTAAAAAAAGTGCAGATAATTTAAGAATTTCTTTAGGCTTTAGTACAATAAGAGCATAAATGCAAATTATTCAGCATGTTGTATTTCCCACTTACAGATTTTTTTTCCACCACACAGTAAAATAAGTAACTGTCTTTATATTTTAGGAAGGGGGTACTTTACAAGGAAGTATTTGTCATATTTGGGGGCTGTTCCCAAAAAGTTTCAAAACCCCTGATCTGTCCTCCTACTAACTGAAACGTCTTGAAAATCAAACCAAATCTAGATATTATACTGATTTTTTAAGTGAAAGTGAAATTGTACTGAAATATGATAAATTGCTACTAGTGGGTGATTTTAACATACATGTGTGTTGTCCTACAAAACCATTGGTAAGAGATTTTTTTGAATGTAATTGATCATTTTAATCTTATACAACACATGCATAAACCCACTCATGTTCAAGATCATATCTTAGACTTAGTTTTGACTCATGGTTTATCTATTGCTGATGTTGAAATATCAGATCAAGCTTTTTCTGACCATAAGTCAATTATTTTTTAAGATGTTGACACCACATAAAGTTGAAAAACCTAGAGTTCAAAGCCAATTACGACGAGCTTTGAATGCTGGAGCAATAGAGCAATTTAAAGATCAATTTTTTAAAATTAACCCTTTTTATTTTATGGATAGTTTTTCTCTTAATGTGGACTCCTCACTTGAGGTGCTATATTCTGTTTGTTTATCCCTCTTGGACTCAGTAGCCCCACTTCATGTCAAAAAGTGCAAATTTACATCAGAGCCCTGGCTGAATGATGTGACTCGTGGGTTGAGGATAACCTGTAGAAAACTTGAACGAAAATGGAAAAAAGATAAGTTACAGGTATCTTTTCAAATGCTAAGGGAGTCTCAAGATATCTATCAGAATACCGTACAGATGGCTAAGAGGAATTACTTTGCAGAAGTAATTACAAATAATAGTAGCAAGCCCCAAGTTTTATTCAATATAGTAAATTCTGTTTTTAATCCAAACCCAGATGTGCTATTCCATCTTTTTTTACTTTTTTGGATTATTTTGTCCGAAAGATCTCTGATATTAAAACTACAATCAAACCTAGTTTGTTTGATCCCTCTGTTGTTCGGCCACCATTTGTTACATTTGACCATTTTGAAATGATCTCCTTGCAGTCACTAGCTGAGGTAATCAAACAGTCAAAAATAACTGACTGTTCATTAGACATTATTCCAGCTAAATTGATAAAGGAAGCATTTGATGTTCTTGGCCATAGTATTTTAGTCATTATAAACAATAGTCTTTTAACTGGAGTTGTTCCTAAACATTTTAAATATGCCCTTGTTCAGCCCCTTTTGAAAAAAAAACTCACTTGGACCCTGCTGTCGTATCTATCGGCCACTCTCGAAGCTACCTTTTTTGTCCAAGGTTTTGGAGAAGGTCGTTTTGAATCAAATTAATAGCTTTTTGATTCAGAACGATATCTTTGAGGTTTTTCAGTCAGGTTTTAGGGCTTTTCACAGTACAGAGTCCGCCTTGATTAGGGTTTTAAATGACTTACTGACTACAGTCAACTTCTGCAGTTCTTGTTATATTAGACCTTAGCGCTGCGTTTGAAACCATCGACCATGACATTTTACTTACACGTCTAGAAAATGTAGTAGGATTTCAAGGTACAGCGCTTGCATGGTTTAAGTCTTTTCTTTTAAATAGAACCTTTTCGGTAAATATTGGTCGAGATAGTTCACAACTTGCCTCTCTGCTTTGTGGGGGTCCATTCTTGGCCCAATTTTGTTTTCCCTGTATTTGCTACCCCTTGGGTCAATTTTTAGCAAGCATAGAATACCCTTTCATCTTTATGCAGATGATATGCAAATTTATCTCCCTCTGAAAAAAAACTGCAAGAACCAAATAGAGTTGTTGCGAAATTGTATACATGACATTAAGTCATGGTTATCTTAAAATTTTTTAAAACTAAATGAAGAGAAAACTGAAGTTGTGTGGTTTGGAGTTCCAAATAATTTTGATGATCTGGGTGATTTAGCCCCCTTTTGTAAGCCGTTAGTCCGAAATCTAGGTGTTCTTTTCGACAGTGATCTCAGGTTTGAGAGACAGATGTATTCTGTCGTTAAGTCTTGTTTCTATCATTTGAAATTAATAGTGAAAGTGAAATCATTTCTTTCCACTCGTGATCTCGAAAAGCTCATTCATGCATTTATATTTACAAGACTAGATTATTGCAATGCGTTATATATTGGCATAAATAAAACACTGATTAATCGCTTACAATTAGTTCAAAACGCCGCTGCGAGACTTTTGATGGGTACTCGTAAGAGAGACCACATTACCCCAGTATTGAGCTCTTTAAATTGGCTACCAATTGACTACAGAATAAATTTTAAAATTAAAATTTTTGTTCATAAATCATTGCATGGTATGGCGCCATTGTATCTGGTAAATCTTGTTAAGAAATACGAACCAAAACGGTCCTTGAGGTCAGCTGACCAGCTGGTTTTAACGACTCCAAGAACAAAGCGGAGAAGTGGAGATCGAGCTTTTGTAGCGATAGCTCCAAAACTCTGGAATGATCTACCCCTTTCTATTAGATTGGAACGTACATTCACTGTTTTTAAATATAAGCTTAAAGAATACCTCTTAGCTCTAGCATTTAATGGGGTATAGTAGTTGTTTTTGTGGGTTTATCAAACTGAGGGGTTTATTTTACGTTATTGTTATCTTATGTGGTGTTAATGATGTATGTTGTTATGATTGCTTGTGTTTGTACAGCACTTTGTTCAATGACAAATTGTGTAAAAGTGCTTAATAAAATAAAGAAAGAAAGAAGAAAGAAAGATAAGCCACAAACCACACATTGGACTACCTTGATAAGGGTAATCTTTATAGTCTTTTAAGAGACAATAGCAAATAAACATGTAATAACAAAGTAGCAGAGAGAAAAAGGTGAGCAGAGCTGCTCAGGTGCGTTGTCTGTGCCTTCGCCCTCAGACGCTGAGGTAATTTAAACCTCTCCCACACTAGGGCTCAGACTTGTTGGTGTGATGGACAGATTCAGTGAAGATAAGACTAAGCTCTTACGCGTTTGCTCCTGACCCCTTCTGAGGGCATGTCAACTTGCTGAGCTGTGCGTGAAACCGAGTTTAGAGAGAGAGCGAGGGAGAGATTTCTGATGGTGATCAAATTGTCTGCTTGACAAGCAGTTGCTGGGAGGGCTGTACAGACTGCTAGGAAGGTAAGACTGTAGCTTTCTTCACTTTATTCAAATGTATTATTAAGCACCAGATTCCTTTTGAAATGATGCATGCAGCCCCCCCTTTTAAGCAGGATCTTAAGGAATCGCCCTAATGATTCTTTGTAGTTTGCCAGAATGTAATGAATTAGTAGCCTTCACAAAAACACGTCAGCTAACCCAATTTGAACATGCACTATGACACAACTTTTCCACTGACACATTTTTTGCTGTCACAGAGATAGGTATGATTTCTCAGGACATCTGTATATTCAGTTATCATGATGTCTCACACACACATGCACACACACACACACACACACACACACATAAAACTGCATTGGTTCTAATGATCTGTTAAGTGTTACAGGATACACTAATATTTATTAATATTGATAAAAGGTTATTTTAAAGTGACATGAAACCAGAGCAATTGATTCAGCATTGAGGCAACTCAAATATTATAACTTTATGTATATTGGTTGTAAAATAAACTAATCCAGCTGGCAAATGACACCGTGAAACTCTTCATCTCTTTTAAAGCCCATTGTTTCCTGCTAGGTGCATAATATCAGTTGTTCATGGGATGTTTAGCACGTTTTGTGAGGGCACATTGAAAAGCTGACTGAAAGCTTACCTGCCTTTTAAGGAGATTTCTAATTTATCATAATTGGATAAGTGCCTGTCTGCAAAAATGGATGAGACGCTAAAGAGCATTAAGCAAGCCTACGCCAGCAACTGTTGAAAGCAAAGTATTTTTGAAGTGCGATAAATGGTCTTTGTCTTTTACAGGGGAAAGATCAATTAAAGAGCTTGTGGGAAAATATATTCCCTGGAGGAAGGAATTCAAGTCTTATGGATTTAGTGTTGTAGGCCTAAGAAAAAAAATCAAATAATAAATAATGGGACAAAAATAATATCACTCAATCAATACTTACCTGAAGTATTGAGCCTTTCGACCTCATGATGATATTTTATTATCCGAGATTGGTATTTTTTATTTTTTTTTTCCCTGAAGAAGAACTCTCTTAAGCTCACTAAGGCTGCATTCATTTGATATACAATTCTCAACACAGGAAGTTCCTGAGGTTTGCTTTTGGGGGATGAAGCTTACCAATATTGGGTTCTTCCTTTTGGTCTTGCACTCTCACCCTGCATTTTCACCAAGTGTGTGGATACTGATGTGAAACCAACGCAGCGATGTTGGTTTCGCCGCCCAGGGCTCTCCCAAACCTGCCGGTTCCTGACTAGGAGCTTCTGGATACAGCGATACCCCCTGATTTCCTGGCTTCTGTCCTCTCCCCAGAACTCAACAGCGTCCTCTTGTACCCGCTTCTAGTCAGCGTTCCCCAGTGCTTGCTTCTCCAGAGCCAGTCCCTCCAGTGCCCGCTACTCCAGGGCCAGTCTCTCCAGTGCCTGCTTCTCCCGGGCCAGTCCCTCATGTACCTAAGCTGACAGAGCACCTCAAGGAATTAATGCTTCCCGAACACCCCCAGGAATTAGTGCTACCTCAGCGCCCCCAAGAGTCTGCTCCTCGCAAGTGCCATCCATTGCCTGCTCCTCGCAAGTGCCCTTCAGTGCCTGCTCCTCACAAGTGCACTCCAGTGCCTGCTCCTCGCAAGTGCTCTCCTAAGTCTCCGCTGGTCCCGTCCAGCTCTCTAGTACCAGTTCCTAGTCTGAGTTCTCCTGCGTCTGCTCCTAGTCAATGTTCTCCTGTGCCTGCTCCCAGTCCGCGGCTTTCCGAGCGCCCCCAAGAGTCTGCGCTGTCCGAGCGCCCCCAAGAGTCTGCGCTGTCCGAGCGCCCCCAAGAGTCTGCGCTGTCCGAGCGGCCCCAAGAGTCTGCGCTGTCCGAGCGCCCTCTAGTGCCCGCTCCTTCTGAGTGTTCTCAAGTGATCACGCTTCCTGAGCACCCACCGGAGCCCGCTCCTCCAGAGAGGAGCTTCCCCAAAAATGTATTTATCCCTGTCCTGGATAACCATAGTGGCCATGGGGATGGTTCCTCGTTCAAGCCCTCCTGAATAAATAGCACTACCAGGGCTTCCCGAGTCAATAAATACCTGTCAATTAATCCATCTCTCTGTCCGAGTCCTACTTCTGTAACACTGGCTCGTGATTTTATTATTATTTTAATTATTTATTTTTTTTTCTTTGCAGGGAGGCAAATATATAAAATGTGCGCACGGTAAGAACATCTACGGTAATTCACATTGGCCAAAACACACAAGGAAAACAATATGAAACAAAACAAAAAAAATCACCGGCAATCACAGACATCGCATTCGGACGGGATTAGTTTTCTCAGAGGATCACTGAGTTTGCTGAAAAACAGTAGGTACATCTATGAAACACAAATTTCTCGACCCCCCTGTCAAACTAGTCCCATCCGAATAGGGCTAAATATTCCTCTCACTTGATGGCTGTCACTGCTCACAATCAAATATCCAAATGGCAAAAGCAGTACTATAAAAGATTATAGTTATTACTCCACCATTTTTACAGTTAACACATTTAGCATTGGCTGGTATACAGGGGAGATAGTGTTTGTGTGTGACCTAGGCAGATGAGCTTTTCTATGTGAGAAGAACCGTTATGCCGGGTTCATACTGCATGATTTTCAAACTCGTAGGATCGCCGTTGTTTTCACACTGCACGACTCTCTAGGGTAGCATTCAGTTGCTGCTATGTTCACATTGCATGATGGATCGGCAACAGGGGGTTTCACATTGCACAATTTCACAAGAGGAAGAATCGCCGACAACTCTGTCTGATCCGCAAGCTATGTTTCACAACAGAACACACGCGAGAAGTGATAAGGAAATAACGCGAGAACCCGTGTGCATCAGACCGGAGTTCTCGAGCGAGACTGGAAGTATTAAAAAAAATATAGCCCGCAAATTGTCTGTGCACTGATTTCCAGCTACAAAAAGAAAAACAGATTATGCAGGAGGGAGATACAGGGAACAGGGAACAGGGATTATGTGTTCTTCAAAGAGAGGTGAATAATCATTTTGCAGTAATGCTGCGGCTGGTTTCTGTATGATATAATTGTACATATATCTATTAAAATACTGCTATTCTGGTCTATAACTCCTCCCCGAACTTCCCTCTGCCCTGTATCTTTGTCTCTCATTGGTTGAAGGTCATCGCTGATGTAGTTTTCAGTCAGTAATCATTGCATACAGCGTGATTTGTGAATCACCGACAGCTCCAGATGTTTAGCATGGCAAATATTTTGCAGGCGTCGGCGATTTCCCTCAGATCGCATCCTGGATAATTAACACTGCGTGATTGTCACTTGCGTGAACGAGTACCGATTTGCCTCCGTTCTCGGGCATTTGTCAGTGATTTATCAACCTGTCGGCGAGTGAAAAATCGTGCTAAAATCGTGCAGTGTGAACTCGGCATTACTCATGCCTAACTGAAGCTGTCATTAGTAGCACTTTATTGAGGTTTGTTTGGAAATGAATGTGTGACATAGTCAGTTATAATCCGTGCTGCTCATACAGTGACATGAATCTGGGCTTGTCAAGCCTCTGATGGCCAGATCCGTTGCTGGAATCCATTTTAGATTATTTACCACAAAATGTGAGTGCAGTATCCAATCTAGACTCAATTGAGCCAGAATTTGCTTCCCCTGGCAGAATATGTTAAAAACTAAAAATGTAGACTTTGTTTATTGACAAATGGCAACAGAAGTGACAGTAAAACTTTCATTAAAGATTGTTTTTCATATTAACTCAATGCCTCGACTCTAAATAATGATATCAGATGGTTTGCCAAAACTGATGGTTCCTTGGCACGCTTATCACTTATAAGTGATTCTGGACTCTACAAAGTGTTGGTTTACAATCTTATTGGGCCAAGTCACACAGTATTTCACACCAATGAGTCTCTTTGTTGTCCTTAATCTAATTCTCAATACGTCGTTATCCCCAAGAGTCAGTAAAGTCCTGCCTCTGGTTCTTTGTCAAGGTTACTGAAAAGCAGATGGATGCATGCTTCCTGCATAGCCGTATAATGGTCCTGGGCCTCTTCAGACACCCTTAGAGATCTAGGGGTCTTCTCTATTTTTTTCTTGCAGCAGCGTGTTTCCTTAATATGTACAGTGTTATTTTAAAGCCTAACAAATTGTTGTATTTGTGTAGCAGCAGATCTTGGCCACCAAATGTGCCTCGTGCTATGTGCTGCCAGTTTCAGAGCAAAATACAAAACTGATATTTCATAATTTAATTTATTTTATTAAAATACTAAATAAATAAAAATGTAATATTATTATCACTATTATTAATTATTTAATTTATATATATATATATATATATAATATATATGAGTCATACTATGTGCAGTGTGGTTGCATCAGTGAGGTCTGGGTCAAATGGCCTGAGGATATGAAGCTCACTGACAATCTGAGAGTCCCAAGGGAAAGATCCATAACCCAGGAACTAAAGACCTATAATCCATGTCTTATGGGGGAAGTCGTGGCCTAATGGTTAGAGAGTCGAACTTGCAATCTAAAGATCAAGGGTTCGAGTCTCAGATCCGATGGAGATTGTCGGTGGGGGAGTGAATAACCAGAGCTCTCTCCACCCTCAATACTGCGACTGAGGTGAGACCCTTGAGCAAGGCACTGAACCCCCAACTGCTCCCTGGGTGCCACAGCAGGCTGCCCACTGCTCCGGGTGTGTGTTCACTACTGTGTGTGTACACTTGGATGGGTTAAATGCAGAGCACAAGTTCTGAGTATGGGTCACCATACTTGGCCACACGTCACTTCACTTTCACTTTATAAGGATCCTTAGTAGAAAATTTAACTGTTCTGATTTGTAGAAATAAGTGCTTCATCCTGCTTTCAGTTAGTCCTGCTTAGTCAGACGGGCAGTAATTGGCGAGGCGGTATTATCGTTCACCTTTAAATGCTCACTCTCCAATGATATCGATGAAAACCCTAGACCATTCCTCTTCATTATAGACTCCAAATTGCCAACATGCAGTTAAAATCTTCAAACCTTCAGACCATTATGGACACACTGTGTTCCCATCAATTAGCTTACTATCGATTCTAATGATGTTGATTAAAGTTTGAGTCTGTAGCTGGATAGTTATCAAGGGCACATGCTGTTTCATTTTCAAGAGCTTGCTTTGCTATGCCTTTAGATCTCTTGTTGTGTGTTTTTGAGTGAGGAATTAAAATTATACATTTTCATTGTATGAAAATACATTAGCAAATACAAAGTTAAGTGACCTACAGAGCTAAAGTGGCTGAAGTGTCTCTAATAATAAAAAAAAAATCCTTTGCTCATAAATTATTCCAATGATGAAATTGAAAACCGAATGGTATAGTACAATAAAGGCAAGTGTTTAAAAGTAAAGTTTAAAATAAATAAATGTCCATTTTTACAGTGATTCACTTTATACTCTCATTTATTATAGCCTTGAAACAAAAGTAGCCTCTTCAGATGAAGCCTTTTCATTATTTCATTATTTATTTAGTAGAGTATTGAATTTTAAGTGAATAAATCATATTGTGTTGATAATATTTAGAAGCATTGAATTAAAAATCTCAAGATTATTAGGGTTTTGTTTTAATTTCATTTGTCTGTGAAGTTTTCTGCCCAAAATTAAATTAAAACAAAACCCTAAAAATGTACAGAGAGAGAGAAAAAAAAGATACTATGTTTGCCCGCTGACAAAGAAATAATCAGTCTATAATTTTAATGGTAGGTTTATTTGAACAGTGAGAGACAGAATAACAACAGAAAAACTTATTTCAAAAAATGTATACATTGATTTGCATTTTAATGAGTCAAATATATATTTGATCCCCTATCAATCAGCAAGATTTCTGTCTCCCAGGTGTCTTTTATACAGGTAAGGAGCTGAGATTAGGAGCACTCTCTGGTAACACTTTAGAATACTGTTCCATCATTAATTAATAACTACACAAGAACACACGAGTAACACAACATTAGCACTCTAGTAGCTATTAGTAACTAACAAGAAACTCTGATTAATTAATTAGTAAGTAATAGTGCTTAGTCGAATGTGGTAGTTCACTATTAGCTAATCAGTAACTTATTTTTTCATACCTCCCTAAGAACTACTAAGAACTACTGTATACAGGTTTATAATTAATGAATAATACATAATGTATAATTAATTCTAAAATGAAGGTCATGGTAACCCACTAGTAATGACTTAAGTATTAACAAATTCTTCAGAAGGAATTATTAATTATTTGGATCAGTATTCTAAAGTGAAGATCATGATAACTCCCTAGTAATGACTGAAGTCATTGTAAGCTTTTGAGAGTGTTGTGACGCATTGGATGGTAATTATTCAGGTGTTACTACATCCTTCTTGAAGGAATTACTAATCGGTTGGATCAGCATTCTAAAGTGAAGATCGTGATAACTCCCTCATAATTACTGAAGTCATTGTAAACTTAAGGTTTTTGTAAGGTTTTGGTTAGTAATTAATTTTGCTAGATTTGGTAACACTTAAATCATTACTGGTGTGTTACCGTGATCTTCACTTTAGAATACTGATCCAAGTAATTAGTAGTTCCTTTAAAATAATTTGATAATCCTTGAGTCATTACTAGTGGGTTACCATGATCTTCATTTTAGAATTAATTATACATTATGCACAACCTACACAAGGCTGGAAAGAACTACAAGACCATCACCAAGAAACTTGGTGAGAAGGTGACAACAGTTGGTGTGATTATTCGCAAATGGAAGAAACACAAAGTAACTGTCAATCTCCCTCGGACTGGGGCTCCATGCAAGATCTCACCTCGTGGAGTTTCAATGATCATGATAACAGTGAGAATCAGCCCAGAACTACACGGGAGGATCTTGTCAATGATCTCAAGGCAGCTGGGACCATAGTCACCAAAAAAACAATTGGTAACGCACTACGCCGTGAAAACCGTTCTCACATCTTGGCCGCTGTCTGCAGTATCCAGTCTTTCACTCTGTGGTTAGAGCTTATTTATTTGTTTACATGTTTTGCTAAATAATCATGAAATCATATTTATGACAATGTTACAATTATGAAATACTAAGATGATTTCATGTCTCATGATTTTGACTGTCATAATCATGGCATTTCAAGTTGTATTAAATCAGTTATGACTGTTTATCTCATGATTTGTCATTTTGACTTATCTCATAGTCATAATTATCTCAATTTTGTTCTAATATCAATTGTGATTTAGTATGCCATAATTTTGATTTATTATTTTTTATTAATGATTATGGATTTTTAAGCCATCAATAAGATTTAACTGAGCAAAATTGTATTTTCTTATGTGACAGAAATGGGGTTTTTATATTTGTATAATGACATGGGTATGACAGAGGTATTACAATATGAAGGTGGTTTATGAGGACACTGCCTATGTCCCGGTAATTCAAAAGGCTTAAAAAACATACTAAATTGTGTTTTTTTGAAAATCTAAAAATGCACAAAGTCTCCTGTGAGGGCTAAGTTTAGGTGTAGGGTTAAAAAAAATATAAAAAAAATTTAACAGCACAAACAGTCTACTTTTTTGCTATGTTAAAAGTTGTGTTAGGCAATAGTTTATCCATCATATCTAATAATTGCTACAAAAACATTTTGTGCCTCTAATGGAGCACCAGTACTATATTAGTAGAAAATATGTTAAAATGCTAGGATTTTTATCCCCATTACTCCAAATTAGTCCACATTTGTCTGATGGAAGTCATTATTGTAATGCTTACTTTTCATAGTGACAGTTGATCCTTACAATAGCCTGATCTCTGAGTACATTTGATTCCTTAAAACGGGCTGTTCTGATGTACTTTTGTTACTGTATACTTCATTACCTGACTCATAAAACATGCATTAGAAGTCTAGTCTTATAACGTTGTAGGCACCTCTGAGTCAAAAGCCAAAAGTATTGCATTTTCCCAAAAAGATAAACACCATAATCATTGTTACCATCTAGCTAGAGAACATTACATTTCCTTTCTCAGATCTTTCTTTCATCTTTCTATTTCTTTCCGCCTTTTCTTCTTCTATCATAACCCTTCCTCTCATATCTATCTTCTTATCTTCTCTCTCTCTTTCTATCTGCAGCTGAGTGTAGTGGATGCCAGCTGAGAGCAGATCTCTGTCCACAGGCCATGCCCCAGCCCCTTCCTGCTTCCTACTTGGAGCCAGCTTGCATCATGCATCATGGATGTGTCGTTCCTCTGTGTGCGGGGAAGCAGGGATGCCGCGCTGGCAACAGCAGTTTATTAATCGGGTCAGGTGGCCGCCTCAGGCAATCAATAGAGAACAGACGGCATATTGGCATACAGATGCGCACTCTTACACACAAAGTAATGCGATGTGGGCAGCTTTTGAGCTAGTGTAAACTGCCTCTCGAAACCTCCTCAAGTCCTATTTGGGCTCTGAGAGACCCCAAGGTTATTTTTATATTTTGCAACATACTGGAGCAGTTTTGCTGTAAATTGTTTATGTATTAAATAGCTATGTTCAAACTCTAAATATGATTGGATGAGCCACATTCAAAATCACCGATACACTTTATTACGTTTCTAAAATCTTTTGCGGCATACAACAGTACTTAAAGGATTAGTTCACTTTTAAAAAAACTTTTGCTGATAATTTACTCACCCCCATGTCATCCAAGATGTCCATGTCTTTCTTTCTTCAGTCGAAAAGAAATTAAGGTTTTTGATGAAAAAAATTCTCCATAAAATGGACTTCATTGGGACCCAAACGGTTCAAGGTCCAAATGACAGTTTCAGTGCAGCTTCAAAGGGCTTTAAACGATACCAGACGATGAATAAGGGT
This sequence comes from Barbus barbus, assembly GCF_936440315.1. Lineage (NCBI taxonomy): Eukaryota > Metazoa > Chordata > Actinopteri > Cypriniformes > Cyprinidae > Barbus > Barbus barbus. Next base: position 12,165,252 of record NC_136735.1, on the reverse strand, counting down.
CTTATCTAGCGAAACGATCGGTCATTTCAAAAATAAATAAAAAAGTTTGTTTTATAAGCACAAATGCTCGCCTTGCTCTGTTCTGTGATGCGCGTTCATGACGTCACGTAATACGCAATTATTAATTGAATTTAATTCCGTTGGTGATTTGTAGTAAATCTAGTCTTTCACTTTCTGGTTTGCTCATTTATCTTTTTTTTGTTGTTAATAATTCTGATCCAGGCTGCCTAACTCAGAACATCTATTTAACTAAAGTAAAACCTGCCCTACTCATCTCATTACTGACAGAAATTTTACATACACAGAGGCTAAAAGGATGATGGTGTAGCTGAACACATCCAAACACCATTTCGTCCTGCAATTTGTCATGTGATTTCAGCCCAGCCCATTTTTTATGGCTGCAGTGTATTGGGTTAACTGATGACACACACAAACCCCTGTGCAATTCATTACACTTTCAGTGGTGTAACTGCCCCTCTCAGATATTGAGTTTTGAGGGCTGGAGATGCAAACTTTAAGATCCATGTGAGAGGACAGTTGGATAAATGGCTTGAAGAAGGCCAATGGTTATCTGCTCTGGTAATAGATTTCTAATCTCTCTGTCTCAAACAACTGCAGTTTTCTCTCATTTTCTTTCTCTTTTTCTTTATTTTCTTTCTTTTATTTTTTTAAGCAAACGTGCGTACACACACACACACACGTTGTTTTTTTGTGGTTTATGGGGACTCTCCATAGGCGTAATGGTTTTTATACTGAACAAAATGTGTGTGCTTTTGCCCTACACCAACCCTACACCTAAACTTAGCCCTCACAGGAGACTTTGTGCATTTTCACCACCATTTAGTATGTTTTTTAAGCCTTTTGAATTACGAATTCCCATACTCGGAATTCGTGCTCTGCATTTAACCCATCCAAAGTGGACACACACACACACACACACACAGCAGTGAACACACATACACCGTGAACACACACCCGGAGCAGTGGGCAGCCATTTATGCTGCGGCGCCCGGGGAGCAGTTGGGGATTCGGTGCCTTGCTCAAGGGCACCTCAGTCATGGTATTGAGGGTGGAGAGAGCGCTGGACATTCACTCCCCCCACCTACAATCCCTGCCGGCCCGAGACTCGAACCCACAACCTTTGGATTACGAGTCCGACTCTCTAACCATTAGGCCACGACTTCCCTTATGTGCTGTCATGCCAACGACACAGACTGCATAGACTTTAAGTGGAAAGTAATTATGAATGCCTATGTGTCGTTTTTGCTCATTAACAAATAAGTTATATGGAGTGCATTTGCTTGTTTTAATAATTCCTAATGTTTTGTTTTATAGTAAAAACACTAAATATTACACGTAAGGGCAATTTAGTGCTCAAATATAGGTTGTATTATGTGGTTGTATTGCCAAATAAATAACAGAACATTAGTCTTCATTGTGTTAATATAGGTTCTAATGAGTGGCAATGTTACCACTTGAATTTGATGGATTATAATACGTTGCTGTGTGCTGCAGTTGTTTTTCTCCTTGTCTGTTGTTCATGCAGCCCACTGTTTGGTCAGTAATATTGTGCAATAAAAAGCAAACAGGCATGCACATGTTCATGATGTACAGGCACTGAACATTCAGCTGGAATTTCAATGTATTAAATTTTGTTTAAGCTTATTAAATTATACATCTCAAGTCATCATATTGTCACATTTCAAAATATATACATCTAGAGCAACATGCCATCACACATATGCCAGTGTCAGATTTAAGCACAATGTGTATGTCAAGTGCATTTAAGTACTTAAATTGATTGAAAATTATGACTCTCCCACTTTGTAAATAACATGTATATTTCTATAGTAAAAAGGCCATGTGCCATTCATGTGGTATTGTAACTTCTATTTACATAATTTGAGAAATTTTATATTTAATCATTATAAAATGTAACATTTTAGTTTTGGGGCTGAAAAAGAGCTAATCAGTTTTCCTTTGTATTACAGAGGAGAGGCTTTCATATCCTTGTGTGATACTGTGTTATAATGGCAACATATTATTTTTCTTTTTCTTTTCTTTTTCTTTTTTTACTGCATGCTCTCATCAGATTTTCTTTTTTTATATATAAATCATGGAATCAGTTATATTATTGCATGCATTATTTTATGTGAAAGTGTTTACCTTTATATAATTGAATTCATGCATAAATAATTGTGATTATGATTTCTTCTTTCAGAAAATAACTGAGAATGGGAATGTTTCATGGAAAGAGCAAAAGGAGGACACCAAGTTGTACCAACAGTGAGAAATCTTTCCCTTTTTTTCTCTTTCTTTCTAATCCATTAAAAATGTAATTAATTCACTTTCACACTGAGTAAATTTATTTTTTCCATTGTATAAAGTTGCCATATGGAAACATTTCCAACTTCTGTTAAACTTTTTTTTTAATGTTGTTTATTGTTTTATGTCAAAAAATGGGACAAAATATTCCACCATTAAAACCTACAGTCGTGGTCAGAATTATTGGCACCCTTGGTAAATATGATCAAAGAAGGCTCTGAAAATAAACCTGCATTAATCCTTTTGATCTTTTTTTTTTATCACAAAAATCTAACATTTCATTGAACTAAAACAATTGAAAATGGGGGAAAATCTCATTATGAAATGTTTTTCTCAAATATACGTTGGACACAATTATTGGCACCCCTAGAAATTCTTATGAGTAAAATATCTCTGAAGTATATTCCCATTCATGTTCACAATTTTGAGCACTCCAGGGTGATTATGAACATGAAATTATCCGGCCATGACTTTCTGTTTCACAGAAATATAAATAGGAGAATAGGGAAAACAAAGCCCAAATTCCCTTAATCATCCATCACAATGAGAAAAACCAAAGAATATATTTCTGATGTGCAGTAAAAGATAATTGAGCTTCACAAATTAGTGAAGTGGCTTTGAGAAAAGAGCTAGAGCAGTGAAAATTCCCATTTCCAATATCAGGGCAATAATTAAGAATTTCCAATCAACAGAAAATGTTACGAAACTGCCTGGAGGAGGACGTGTGTCTATATCTATATCATCGAGCGTTTGAGTGGCTAAAGACTCTCCCAAGGACCACAGCTGGAGAATTGCAGAAAAAGGTTGAGTCTTGGGGTCAGAAAACCTTACAAAAAAAATAGTCAAACAGCACCTACATCACCACATGTTGTTTGGGGGTTTTCAAGAAAAATTCTCCTAGTTCATCCAAAAACAATCTCCAACATATTCAGTTATCACGACTGGAACTTCAAATGGGACTGACTTCTATGGTCAGATGAAAATAAAAATGAGCTTTTTAGCAGCAAACACTCAAGATGGGGATACAACGGATACGGGACGGGATAAAAAAGTACCCCATGTGTACAATGAAATATACGGCTGTATTTTTGATGTTGTGGGACTATTTTTCTTCTGGAGTTCCTGGACATCTTGTTTAGACACATGACATCATGGATTCTATCAAATACCAACAGATAAAAAATCAAAAAGTGACTGACACTGTTAGAAATCTTATAATGGGCCATAATATGTATATCATAAATTACACCCTAGGACTGTTCCAACAACAAAGTTTGTCAGTGGCCACAAATATAGTCTTGGACAACTGACACTAATTGACACTGATGCTTGCTCGGTGATGCAAGTCGGCAACAAGGGATTCAAGCCTGCTTGATCCGGCAGGATTGATTACTGACTTGTTGTGCACAGTATTAGGCAACATAGACATTTACAGTATGTTGACGTCCATATTACCCCTTGCACTCTCAAAGTTGATTGCTGTTATCAGTCAGTTTTTATGTTTTAAAAACTAGCTCCTTGTAGCTCATCTGCTGCTATTGTTTGAGCTGGTGTGCTCCGCTCTACTCTCTCGTATTCAGACAAGCTGTCTGAGCATGTATCTTTATGTTCACATATATTCACAGCATTCAATTGATTTTAGCCTGCAGATGCTTTCAAGGGTGCTCAGACAATCTGTCTGCTAGCACTCAACTGACACTCAATTGCATAACCAATCTTTAGTATCACAAAAAGACTTGAACAGATTGTTTTTTAAAGTTATTTTTTTTAATGCATCTGTGTGCTGCATACTGTAAGCATTGTTTATTTGACTTTTCACTGTTATTACGGCTGACAAAGTTAGCAGATGTTATTGATTAACAATGTTTAAAGTATTTTTAACACATTGCATTCAGCTTTCAAATTAACATTTTCATTCTGTTCAGTGCGATTTCTAAAAATTGATTGAAACATTTGAAGCTGATTGAAATTGATCGTAGCTCAAGTTCTTCTCTCTCTCTCTCTCTCTCTCTCTCTCTCTCTCTCTCTCTCTCTCACGCACGCACGCACGCATGTGTTTCTCAGTAAATGGGAAAATACATTTTTATGGATAATTTCAAATGTCCCAGGTGGGATGTTTAACAAAAGTAAAGTCATTTGCATTCTTTGCATGGTGAAATTTAATTATCATCAAAAATTGCAATATTCCCCATAAGTTATTGATAGAAATATTAAAGGAACACTCCACCTTTTTTTCAAAATAGGCTCATTTTACAACTCCAAGAGTTAAACAGTTGAGTTTTACCGTTTTTGAATCCGTTCAGCCAATCTCTGGGTCTGGCGGTAGCACTTTTAGCTTAGTTTAGCATAGATCATTGAATCGGATTAGAACATTAGCATCTCAATCAAAAATGACTAAAGAGTTTGATAATTTTCCTATTTAAAGCTTGAGTCTTCTGCAGTTACATCGTGCACTAAGACCGACGGAAAATGAAAAGTTGCAATTTTCTAGGCTGATATGGCTAGGAACTATACTCTCGTTCCGGCGTAATAAGGACATTTGCTGCCGTACCATGGGTGCAGCAGGCTATGGCTGTATCCGAAATCGCCCCCTATACCCTCATTCACTATTCCCTTACATTAGTCCACTCATATAGTTCACTTAAAGGAGTGAATGAAAACGAGTGAGTGAATTCGGACACTAAGTGCACCGGAAGGACTGTCGCTTTTGCATAGTTTGCTTCCTGTTAAATAATCATTTGATACGGGCAGCTCCAATAGTAAGATTGAAGGATTTATCTAGAACTCTGTCACGGAAATTATGTATAAACCCTAATAGTCAATTTACAATTAATTGGGTACCTTTGTTGTATTCCACTGTATTACGCCGTGGAAGAGCGCTTCTAAAATCAATGAATGGATGATTCCGCTGCGGGCGCCATCTTCTGGTGAGACGCGGGAATTCATTCGGCGCGCGACTCTCTCAGTGCATTCTGGGGATTCTCTAGCCGTTTAGTGTACATCGCTTGTACACTCGTTTTTGCGGTGCATTGTGGGATTGAATGAGTGCACTCGAGAACATCCACTATGGTTTCGAACACCACTTAAAATGGCTGTCCCCTCAAATAGTGCACTATTTGAGGGTATAGGGGGCGATATCGGATACAGCCAATGATATTACGCAGCACCTGAAACTAGTCCCCAGCTATATCATAACTAGTTACCTAGCTGGGGACTACTTTCAGGCGCTGCGTAATATCACTGCGCCTGCTGCACTCTGCATAATTTTTTTTACAGATGCATAACTATCATTCACTTACAGACACCAGGAATTAATAACAGTTAAATACTGAATTCTTTGCCATTTCTAGTTGAAGAATAATAATATGCAATAGTCCAGAAATAAATAGCCCACTCTGCACAATAATACTGAGGTTAAACATGCATTTTTAATGAGTCTTGTTTATTTGATAATGTATGAGAGTATTTTATTTGCCCATTAATTTAAGAAAAAAAATACTAATAACATTATACCTGCAACATTTCCTATGGTTATTGTTACTAGGGTTTTATTGTTACTTGCTTTAGACTTAAATTGAGAGGAATAAACATTATATATTAAATTAGCATGTATCTTTCAAGCCAGATTTGAAACCCTTATGCTTATGCTGTGCTTATATTGTCCATTTATGTCTGCCAAATTAATAAATGTGAATGCAATGTAAATAGAAGTATTCCCTATGCTGAATTGAATTATATAGTAACAATTGATGGCATGTGTGGCCGAGTGAGAAAAAAAATAGTCTCTCTCAACTCACAGCACTAACTACTATGGGCTGCTGGTAGAGTACTAGTTCTGAACTTATAACCTGTAGAGTTGATACAAGTTCATTCACCTAAAACATTATATACTGCCTCTGTTTGCTTCCATTGTAAAAGTGTGCAAAATTTTTAAATTTTGTAGTAATGTAGTCTATGAAGCATTCACTTTTTAAATGTATTTCATTGAATTTTTTTACACAATTATTAGGCTTTAAGGCAAAAGTGCTACATTTGAGTGAATGAAAAAAATAAATAATAATTAAATATTTGTGTGCTTACACCGTATAATCAAGTGGTAAATCCCCTGGCCAAATGAAATAATTTTCTCCAGATTGCACAGCAAAACAAGGCCTGTGGAATGGTGAGAGCCCCTGCTGGAGTGTGTGAACTCTTCTGCCCACTCTGTGCTTAGTGAAGGAGGGCGGGAACAGGGAGGCGGGAGAAACAGACAGATGAGACAAAAATGGTGGGGTGTTCATTTCTCCATAGTTTGTCCAAGGAAGGGAGATGAAAGGCACAAAACTGATACAGAGGGGGAGGGGAGAGGTGTAGTGCCTAGTAGACAGCACATTCCTTAGCAGGAGTTAAGACTTCCACTCCCAGCATCTGCATTTGACTGGCTTGCCGATTTCCTGCCCTAAATCTCCTTATCTCAGGAGACCTCTAAAACCAGGATAAATTTGAGGGAGCATCTGGATGTATTCCAGAACAGGACTTTACTGTGGCTTTCTAATCACTTAAACATAATTCAACCAGAAACAGGACAAAGACCTTTGGATCTGGACACGACCTCCTGACTGCTTAACAAGTAATTCAATGATTGTATCAACCAGGAGAGACGTTTTTATGATGAGACTGGGCGTTGAAGTCTCACAGATACATGCCCAACGGGACACTCATGTCAACGGGAAAGCTAGTTGCGTCAGCAATAATTTGGTGTGGATGAAAGTTGACTTTTCTCATCATAATGTATGATTAAAACACTTATAGGGATCTGCTAGGACATATTCTTCATTTACGTACGGAAAACTGAGCCGTGCGAGGCGGGGCTCCGCCCTACAGAAACACTTGTGATTGGATCAAACAGCAAAAAGGGCGGACTGAAATCAGCCCATTAAAGACAGACGCCCAGCTTTGCTTAGTTTTTGCTGCTTGCTCGCGTTCTGTTTGAAACTTCGGCTCCTCATCTGATTGCGCTGTTAAGCGCTCTCAGCCATACACCATCTGGCAAGGATCCACACATGCCTTCAAAGTTCTGACCAAAGAAACTTTGACACCTGAAGCCGAAAGAACTCTAAACAGACTTCCTAAGCGCGTCATCACGTCATAGAGAAACCAATCAATTGCAAGAGGGCATCCCCAGTGACATCACGCAACAGCGATTTCAGCAGCCAATCCGCAACCGGGGTTCCCTCAACCACGAAAGGAACGAAACAACTCAGAGCAAGTAATCAAATAATTCTTCATAATTCTGCTGGAAACTGGATGCATTCATCTTTAAGAGTAAAGATAGTAAAGTTCCTTACTTATGACTCCCTCAGGTTGAAGTTAGAGCATTCTTGGAAACTAGCTTTAGAACCTTAAACTCTCTTCAAACAAAACAATTCATTGCCTGCAGCGTGTATGTGTGTTTGTATGTGTACGTATTCTGTTTTGTGTTATTTTAGCTTAGCAGTGTTGTAGAGCAGCAAATAAACTTTGATTTATTAAGAAATCTTGTGTCTGGTGCTATGTGATTTTCAAGTCTTAAAACTATTTGCCAAAGATCGCGTTACCTATGTTAAAATTACCTATGCAAAAAAAATTACCTAATCAATTCGGTATTACTGTGGCCACGGGAATAATTTGAATTGTTAAAACATACTGGTTTTAATGTTTGCTGGACAAGTCGTTAATGAGGTATCGTTAATAAGGTATACGTTGGAAGTTTTGATTAATATCCATTAATCATACAAATATGAAATCGATACGACTCGATTTCCAGAAACTAAAATTAAATTAATAGTTCTAAAATTACTACAGAGGAGTATTTCTTAGTAAGCAACACCTTCTTCAGGCTTCTGCCGCTGATTGGCAAGGCGTTCTCATTTGTATTTATTTGATTAAGACGATGCATAATTCATTTCCCAAACAGGAAAAAACACATGCCTTCGGCAAGCCATTCACACTCTTCCTGCTCTCCGTGCTGCTCTTTGAGTCTGTCAGGAATGGCGCTGGAGATTTTTTTTGATCCAGCGTGTGGTGAGAGTTTATGTGGGTTCATACGCTCGCCTCCTGGGGTTTATTTATTTATTTTTCCAAATAACAGACTTCTTAGACCTTGTGCAGCACTACTGTAGAAAGGTTTTAAAATGCTAAGGGAGGCATTCTCGTGGCTCTGTAGAGGATAATGAAGGCTCCAGGGTGTGGAGGTAATTTTGTTTTTACCACCTGACCATCTCCACAGCAACTCAAGGGAACTGTTCTGTAACTGAAGGAGATGAGAAAAGCAGAGCCATGGATGTGTTTTGTGAGCGGCGAAATGTTGACAGAAAGAAATGTCCTCAACAGGAAGCAATTTTGCATTTCCTTTCTACCTGTAAATGTGCACCACACATTGACATATGGGATTTTAAGAAGTTCTCTTAATGAAACACATTTGGTACTCACTGTGGAATAAAAAATGAAATTCGGCAATCGTTTGTATGTCACGTGTCGGTTTTCTTTCAGTTCTGTTTTGACCATATTTGGTGTTTCCTGTTCTTGTTTCCTGTAATTAGTTCATTATTAGTCTATCATCATTTACTTTACTTACTTTTGTCATTTAGCAGACGCTTTTGTCCAAAGCGACTTACAAATAAGAAAAAGTAACTAAAACTAAAAAGTTACAACTCTATAAATACTATCTACCCACATATTTAAGAAAATAAAGAAATTAAATAAAATTGACACATGCATATAACAACAACATTTCAATAATAAACATATCAATGAAAAAAAAATTAAAGAAAAAGCTACTACTATCCCTTGCCGGTGTCCCTGCACGGTGGAGTCGATGGTCTTTACACTCTTTGGTCTTCACACTAAGAGGGCTTCACACGACGACTGCCACGACCGCTGCCGCGGTATAATAACCTTCATTATACCAATCTAACAAATGATCATTTCAATTCAGCTGGACCCACTTTCCTGTTTATCAACTACAAATGGCCAAGCAAGTGCACACACTGACAAGATACACGATGCAGTACGAGACCAAACGCGATTTCAGCAACTCTCATCCTAGTAAACAAAATACACGTTTCCTAGCAACGGCAAATGCGCTAAACACTGAGACAAGTAAATACACTTACGAGCTGATTTTAAACTTCCGCTGATAGACTGCTTCTCTTAAAGACCACTTCCATTACACTGCCTTCTGCTGGCGCTTGAACCCACTTTCCTGTTTATCAACTACAAATGGCCAAGCAAGTGCACACACTGACAAGATACACGATGCAGTACGAGACCAAACGCGATTTCAGCAACTCTCATTTAGTATTCTCACCTGTGTTCATCTCATTTGCTCATTAGTCTCTGTCTTTATAAGCCTTTAGTTTCTTGAGTTTCATCGTCCAGTCTTAAAGTAACCTTTGTTCGAAACATTTGCGTGTCCTCATTAAAGGTCCTTTTCATCGTATTTCTGAATCCTGTGTTCCCTGGTGCACGTTACCGTTACAGAAGACTGGACCCCAAACGTAAGATGAGGAGGTGGTTGATTTTGGTTCCCCGCAAGGGAGGTCCGGGGATATTCAGCCTGCTTCCGCAGCCCGCGACGATGATAATTTTGCCCACGGCGATGATTGTGCTGCCGCCGCCTACAGAGAGTATGGCAAGCCCGCCGGCAAAGATTATGGCAGGCCTACCGATACTTGTTCCAGTGCTCCTTGATATGGTGCTACCTATGGAGTTTGATGCGCCCACTCTAACCCTAGAATCTTCCTCATCTCCGCTGGTCCCATCCAACCCTCCTTCGCCTCAGCCCTCCGTCTCCTGAGTTCCCCAAGTCAGCCAGCTCCACTCCTCGCAAGTGCCCTGCAGTGCCTGCTCGGAGGCACACAATTTTGACCCACATAATGTATTTTTGGCTATTGCTACACATATCCATGCAACTTAAGCCTGGTTTTGTACTCCATGGTTATAAATAAGGACAACAGGTTTTATTTTATCATGTATCTTGTTTTTTGTTTGTTTGTATGTTTCATGATAATCCTGGCGGTAGGATCATATCTTATTTGCTCTGTCGTCTGATTTACTGAACATACATATTACTTTATGACTGTACTTTCAGTGTTGTGTATGTGGAAAATATTAAATGGTAGTCTCTGTCTGTCATTTGTCTTCCTCTTATATGAAGTATATGATAATATAAAATAAGACAAAATATTGTGAAGAAAGAATAACTGCCATTACACATTAACGGCTATAAAAAAGATGAGGATGGTTACTAACAGTAAAGATAAATAAATCAAACTTAGATTTTTATTATTTTAGTTAACTTCTATCATTTCATGGTATTAATTATTACTTTGTGATGAAGCAATTCTATGAGGCAACACTAGATTAGAAAATGGAGAGAAAAAAAAGACAAATTTGAGATTATGAAAATGTATTCTTCCAAGGAATCTCAGAAACCCGTGTTGTTTTGAAAAGGTACAAATGCTTAAACATCATGTATAAAGTAAGTGTAGAACTCATGCATCGTAATTGAAGGATGACGGTGTATTTGAGTTGACAACCTCTATGTACACAAGGGGAAAATGGTATGTCTGTGTGCCTATGGTAATTTTATGCGCATAACATCCCTGTATAATCCCATAGATGCACAGAATGTTTACCTTGCAATCATTTAAACAAGACTCATCACACTAGAGTGAGCATCTAGCCTGTACAGTCGCACACATATATATATATATATATATATATATATAGAGAGAGAGAGAGAGAGAGAGAGAGAGAGTTATCAGCATTTGTTAAACATTACTGTTGCAGTTGCTACATGGCTTCTGATCAAAGGCTTAAAGCTGGTGGTTTTGCTTGCACTGCAGCTGTTCCTCTGCTAGATGGCAGCAAGGAGCAAGTTCAGCCTGAAAGCATGCATCCCAACTTCATTTAAATGCAGGTTACTGATCTGTAGAAAAGAAAACGTAGACTTTTTTTTTTCACTCTCTCACTCTCTCCAGCTAGAAGCTTGGTTCATGTAACATCAGATTTAAAACTGAAATGGCTGATCTGACTGCATACAAGAGAGGCCAGAAATGTTTTCGGTCTACAATACTTTTAACATTCTTTTCACACGGCTGCTCTCCACTAAGGCCATCTAGAGATAGTCAGAGCTCGGCGGCATTGTGTTGCATAGGCGTATAAAAGCATGTATGGCAGCGGGTAGCGCGGCTTCTCAACCACTGCTAAAGCTGAGCACATCAAAGCAAAGCTGGGGAATCAGAGGAATCCCTGCATCATTTCAGATAAGGGCTAAGTTCCATTTAGTGGCTTAGCCACATAGGGTGAACGGCCTCTCTTTTTCTCATCTCTTAGCTGTTAGACTAGCCATCTTATCTATCGCCCAGCTAGGTGCCTGGGTTTATTCAGGGTGCTGTTTACCTGCCTTTCTCGTGGCTATTTTTGTGTTTGCCGCATCTACCTTTGTACTTCCAGTTTGACATTTTCTAAATGGCTGTATAAAGGTCTTAAATTGGCCAATTGTACACGCGCACGCTTGCAGATCAAAGCTCTCAAAGAGTTTTCATGTCTAATGTTGCGTGGAGTGTTGCCGCTAGCGGGAGGGGCGATTGCTAATTGACATCCTTAATCGGTTTATTGAAAGTCAGATCCACTTGTTCGAGAAAAGTACCTTTGACAAGCTTCTCTTAATTATGCAGTGATCATAAGGTCGATGTATTGAAGTAACTCTCACTGTAACAGCCAAAGTGGTATGACTAAGCATCCCTGAAATCGCTGTCCGAGTCGTCTCTATGCTTTTGTTTCGAGTAGAGGTTGACCTCTTAACACCGACCTTTCAGCCTAAACTGACAGTTTCCCTCATGTACTCATTAGTCTATTGTTTGATTCCACCAGCTAGACTTGTCACACACCTTCGCTAGGCTAGCAATCATGCGTCCTCCATCCGTGACACAAAAACAGCACTTCATTTTCAACTCCGTCTCGGCTGTAAGACACGAAGAGTGCGGTTGAAAAATGAGACGCACAATGGCTCGTTTGTCTGTTACCTTGGACTGTTTGTGCAATATGTCATCCCCTCCTTTCTTTTATACCGAACGACGTTAGTGTGAAGGCACTCATAATGTTTCTCATGACAGATCAAATGGAAAGTGACAGTAGGAAGTTATGTATAGCCACAGGGACATCATTTTACATGGTAAAGTATGATCCGGGCTTCTCTCCGTGTTTAGGAAGTGTACAAAATGGCTTTTAATATGTACTTCTAAGCATCATTAAGGTTTCGTGTGTCTCACCGTCTGTTTGCAATGAGTGGCATACTCATTGAGACTCTGTTTGCATAGAAATGGGCATTGGTTTTATTCTGTGTGCCGTTATGTGTCGAATTCAGTGTATTTATGCAGTGGTGGGAGGCAGTGTGTTTTCAGAAGTGTTTGATGTGATTTAAAAAGGAATGGTACAACTGAAGTGGAACAATTAATTGTTTTTTGTTCTAATGTGTTTAAGTTTGAAAAAGAAATGAACACAGATTAATTTTAACGCTGAAAACAGCGTAAAGGCTCCTCTCATTAGTAAGCTGACCAATGAGAATTTGAATAATGAATGTTGTTTTTTGCTGAAAGTGGAAAAAGTAATACAATTTGAAACACAGCAATTTAATTTGTAGTCCTAAAACTTCAGGTGTGTGGGGGGTAAGTTTCCTTAAAAATAGATCTACTATACATCTACTAAATTGCTATACAGGTGCTGGTCATAAAATTAGAATATCAAGAAAAAGTTGATTTATTTCAGTAATACCATTCAAAAAGTGAAACTTCTATATTAGATTCATTCATTACACACAGACTGATATATTTCAAATGTTTATTTCCTTTAATTTTGATGATTATAACTGACAACTAATGAAAGTCCCAAATTCAGTATCTCAATAAATTAGAATATTGTAAAAATGTTCAATATTGAAGACGTCTGGTGCCACACTCTAATCAGCTAATTAACTCAAAACACCTGCAAAAGCCTTTAAATGGTCTCTCAGTCTAGTTCTGTAGGCTACACAATCATGGGGAAGACTGCTGACTTGACAGTTGTCCAAAAGACGACCATTGACACCTTGCGCAAGGAGGGCAAGACACAAAAGGTCATTGCTAAAGAGGCTGGCTGTTCACAGAGCTCTGTGTCCAAGCACATTAATAGAGAGGCGAAGGGAAGGACAAGATGTGGTAGAAAAAAAGTGTACAAGCAATAGGGATAACCGCACCCTGGAGAGGATTGTGAAACAGAACCCATTCAAAAATGTGGGGGAGATTCACAAAGAGTGGACTGCAGCTGGAGTCAGTGCTTCAAGAACCACCACGCACAGACGTATGCAAGACATGGGTTTCAGCTGTCGCATTCCTTGTGTCAAGCCACTCTTGAACAAGAGGCAGCGTCAGAAGCATCTTGACTGGGCTAAAGACAAAAAGGACTGGACTGCTGCTGAGTGGTCCAAAGTTACGTTATTTGATGAAAGTAAATTTTGCATTTCCTTTGGAAATCAAGGTCCCAGAGTCTGGAGGAAGAGAGGAGAGGCACATAATCCACGTTGCTTGAGGTCCAGTGTAAAGTTTCCAGAGTCATTGATGGTTTGGGGTGCCATGTCATCTGCTGGTGTTGGTCCATTGTGTTTTCTGAGGTCCAAGGTCAACGCAGCTGTCTACCAGGAAGTTTTAGAGCACTTCATGCTTCCTGCTGCTGACCAACTTTATGGAGATGCAGATTTCATTTTCCAACAGGACTTGGCACCTGCACACACTGCCAAAGCTACCAGTACCTGGTTTAAGGACCATGGTATCCCTGTTCTTGATTGGCCAGCAAACTCGCCTGACCTTAACCCCATAGAAAACCTATGGGGTATTGTGAAGAGGAAGATGCAATATGCCAGACCCAACAATTCAGAAGAGCTGAAGGCCACTATCAGAGCAACATGGGCTCTCATAACACCTGAGCAGTGCCACAGACTGATCGACTCCATGCCACGCCACATTGCTGCAGTAATCCAGGCCAAAGGAGCCCCAACTAAATATTGAGTGCTGTACTTGCTCATACTTTTCATGTTCATACTTTTCAGTTGGCCAACATTTCTAAAAATAATTTCTTTTGCATTGGTCTTAATTGATATTCAAATTTTCCGAGATACTGAATTTGGGACTTTCATTAGTTGTCAGTTATAATCATCAAACTTAAAGGAAATAAACATTTGAAATATATCAGTATGTGTGTAATGAATGAATCTAATATACAAGTTTCACTTTTTGAATAGTATTACTGAAATAAATCAACTTTTTCATGATATTCTAATTTTATGACTAGCACCTGTATATAAGAGTGAAAAATACAAAAACTTTTTGAAATAGGCATAGATTAGCTTGCCATATCTGTGTAACATTATCAGATGCTTTCAGTATCATGTTTGTAATTAAGTGAAGACAAGTGACAAGTGAAGAGAGACTTAGGAAGATCTTACAGATTTGAAACGGAATTTGCTGTAGTGAAAGAGTGATGGAACTCTTCTGCACATAGGTAACCTTATTCCTTTACAGATATTTATATATTGAGATATTTGGATAATTTGTCACATTTATTTACTGTAGTAAGAAGTGTTGTCTTAGTCAAAATGTATTGTGTCATTTATTACCAAGACTATTTTGAAATATCAGGGAATAAGCATGCATGTATGGAAGAAGAATCTCTTAAAACAATTGGTTATGGTTATAAAGCCAACTGCAGTCTTTTATTATTTTGGTTTATACATACTATTTATGGTTTGTTTTGGTTTATACAACCTCTGCCAAAAAATTGCTACCAATGTTTTTATGCAGTAATATCAATTTTCAAAATGAAAGCCTTATGAAATTACAATTTTGGCCACTTTAAAAGAGTTTTGATGATGGAGAAACATAAGAATTACTGAGCTGAATTTGGAAGCTTCTCAAGGCAGTGACTGGACCATATGTAATTACTACAATATTTAGAGTAATAAAAAAGAGAAAAAAAACATACAAAAAAGGGGCAATAGAAAAATAAATATTAATAAAAAATAAAATAAATAACACTACCGCTTTATTTCATGCGGAGCTCCAGGCAATACCTTCTCTCAGAAGAGCTGAATCCTATGTGAAGTACTGCAGATGCTTTAAAGTGCCATCTTGTGACAACTGCTACTGGCTGTTTCAGAGTTCTGCAAGAACAAACACCTTCAAACAATAACAGTGCTGTATGTTCCCTAAGTACGTTCTTTGAGTTAATTTCCTTTTCCTGCAATTACCAGCTGACGTAATATCTGTTTGAATCCAGTATGTGAATAGATGCTTCCAGTAAATGTTTCATGTGGACTTTAGTATGATAAGTAATATATTGGTGGAGGTGGTTTTGATCTTCCCTGAATGATTTAACTGAACTAATGTCTTTGTGCAGCAGTCGATACATCTAAGATGTGATTTAGCATTGCTATTCAGGGAATTATATATGTTCACATGCATTCATTTGCCATTTTTTTACTTTAGCTTTTGTCATCATGAACCCGCCCTCATGTTGGTTGAAATTCATTTGACTTTTTCATTGGGAATACTATAAGACTTATTATTTTTTTTTAATCAAATGTCATATGGTCTCTTTTTATACAGCAATGCATGGTGATTACTGGATGTGAAGTTCAGTTGGAATTTTACTTGATTAAAAATAATAAGAATTATTATTATAATAATCAATGCATATATGCACACACATATATATACAGTATATAGGGTCAGAATTTGAAATCTTTCCACTTGCACTTTAAAAAATGGACTTAAAATAACTATAGTAAGAGATGACCATATTCACAGAAACATCACTGAACAGAAGCGAGAGACATTAAAAGAAAATGTTGAATTGCCTCCAGCAATCATATATGCTGCATGTGCATCCACCTGACCTTTGACCCAGAGAAATGGTGTGCATTGTATGCAATAGAAGACATTGTGCGATGTGAAAGTTTCTTCACAGTACCTTTTTTCAGAGCCTTTTCAATATAACAGTGTTATGATAGACTGTCATGGCAGCATATTGCAGGATCATATATTCTCAAGAATGACGAAGACTTCTAAGTCTTCTAAGACTGCTTCTAATACCCGTAGCTTTTGTTAAATCCGTGTTTTAATTAATACAGGCTTAGGAGAGATGATTATTTCTGCCAGTTATTAAGAAATACTTTCAAGGTTTATAATTCCTAATTTCCCCTAGTCCAATTTATCCTTATCAGTGGTATACAAGTTTTAACTTGACCATGAAGACAAATGCTGTGGAATTAGGTAATGCTTGAATGGAGTGTTTAACACTAACCATTTATAATAATGTGTAGATAAATACCATTATACTGTATATCACTCATTATAAGTACTGAGGAAGAATATACAGTCCCCTATATGTATATATTTCTCTGGGTCAAAGGTCAGGTGGATGCACATGCAGCATATATGAGTGCTCGAGGCAATTCAACATTTTCTTTTAATGTCTCTTGCTTCTGTTCAGTTTTCATTGTTATGCTGATGATACTCAACTATATATCTCAACAAGACCAGGTGAAACTTCTAAACTATCTAAGCTAATAGATTGTGTAAAAAATGTAAAAGATTGGATGACCAATATTTTCCTCCTATTAAATTCAGATAAGACAGAGATATTACTTATTGAACCAAAAAACAGTACACGGAATCTCTTGCATTACAATTTGCAACTAGACGGATGTACCGTTACGTCCTCTAAAGTAAAAAATCTGGGTGTTCTATTAGACAGCAACTTGTCCTTTGAAAATCATATTTCCCATGTTACAAAAACAGCATTCTTCCATCTTAGAAACATTGCCAAGCTTCGAAACATGCTACCTGTTTCTGATGCAGAAAAGCTAGTTCATGCATTCATGACCTCTAGACTGGACTATTGTAATGCACTGCTAGGTGGTTGTCCTGCATCTTCAATAAACAAGCTACAGATAGTCCAAAATGCAGCGGCTAGAGTTCTTACCAGGTCAAGAAAATATGATCATATTACCCCAATTTTACAGTCTCTGCACTGGCTACCTGGTTCCGTATCATTTACAAAATATTATTACTTGCCTATAAGGCCCTAAATGGTTTAGCTCCTGCGTACCTAACTTGTCTTCTACCACGCTACAATCCAACCCGCTCCTTAAGGTCGCAAAACTCTGGACTTTTGGTAGTACCTAGGATAGCAAAGTCCACTAAAGGAGGTAGAGCTTTTTCACATTTGGCTCCCAAACTCTGGAATAGCCTTCCTGATAACGTTCGGTGTTCAGATACACTTTCTCTGTTTAAATCTAGATTAAAGACACATCTCTTTAGCCAAGTATTCACATACATCATTTTATAATCTTGTACTGCAATTATATCTGATCAAATGTACATTATTATTATTCTTTAGCTTGGGTTGTACAAATCATTTTTGCTTAGATGGAACCACAGCTACGCTAATTATGTCTCTATTTGTTTCTCTGTTTCTGCCACGGGATTAACATCCCATGGTAACTAGGAATTACAGAAGCTTCAGTTCCAACCCTTAAATGATCTGAGATGACCGAACACCTGAGGAAAGATAATGCCAACCCCTCAGAGGACCTCAGAGGATGCCAAAGCTCAGACAACATACAGAATTACCAAATTGTGCCATAAGTTAAGTATATTAAGGTTCTGCAATATATAAATATATTGTGGAATCTTAATTTCCTGTAGAGCTGCTTTGCAACGATTTGTGTCGTAAAAAGCGCTACACAAATAAACTTGAAGTATGCAAAAAGCCTTTGAACAGAAGAAGAAGAAAGTAGTATGGCACTCTTTTTCATAGGCTTTGTCTAAATACCTACACTTGCAGTCTTTGCACTTGACCACTTGACTACTTAAATGATGTATTTGGCCCAAGTGTTCAAGTGAGGATGAAGACCACAATTGTGTGTTGAACTTTTAATTACCTGATGGGACACACTTATAGTGTTATAGTGTTACTTATAATGTTTGCATAGCTTTATTTGAATTTTAATCTGAAATACTTTGCATTTTATAATCAACTTCTAAATGTCTGTTCAGTAGTCCCTATAACATGGCATAATTTAATTTGTGGTGCTTCTAATTGGGGAAGTCGTGGCCTAATGGTTAGAGAGTCGGACTCGTAATCGAAAGGTTGCGGGTTCGAGTCCCCGGCCGGCAGGGATTGTAGGTGGGGGGAGTGAATGTCCAGCGCTCTCTCCACCCTCAATACCACGACTGAGGTGCCCTTGAGCAAGGCACCGAACCCCCAATTGCTCCCCGGGCGCCGCAGCATGGCTGCCCACTGCTCCGGGTGTGTGTTCACGGTGTGTGTGTGTGTGTGTGCATTTGTACACTACTCACTGCTGTGTGTGTGCACTTGGATGGGTTAAACGCAGAGCACCAATTTCGAGTATGGGTCACCATACTTGACAATACGTCACGACTTTCGACTAATTAAGTGATAAAAAGCAGCTGCAAATATTGTACAAACATTACTTACTTCCTGCCGCGAGCACACACTCTCAAGTGGCCAAGACCGCAAGTGTGGGTATTTGGACAAAGCCTTAGAGTCCGTTTCCATAGTGACTCGTCGATTCGTTGCTCTGTTGAGAATGTTTTGTGTGGACATTCTAAACAGGAACTCTAGTAACTCAAGACAAGATAGGACAAGGCTCTATAGGAACACAAAGTACTCCAAGGCAGGCAGGGATGAACAAAACAAAATAACTATTAAAAGTACCAAAAAAAGGAAAATCATTACTAAATTAAACCAACCAACACACACACACAAATAATAATAATAATAATAATAATAATAATATAAACCAAAAATGCAAACAAAAGATCAGGACTAGAACTAAACCTAAAGCAAAAATAAAAAAACAGACAAAATACAAAAAACAAGGAGCAAGACAAGAACAAGGAATTGTGTGTTTTAGTTTTTATATACCTGTGGGGACTTAAACCTGAATACACACAGATTCATGAGTACTTGTGTCATGGTGGGGACCTAAATGAAGTTGACAGAATTAAGTTTTTTGAAAATCTAAAAATGCAAAAAGTCTCCTGTGAGGGCTAAGTTTAGGTGTAGGGTTGGTGTAGGGCAATAGAATATATGGTCTGTACAGTAGAAAAAACATTATGCCTATGGAAGTTCCCACAAGGATAGCGAAACGTGTGTGTGTGTGTGTGTGTGTGCACGTGTGTGCAAATGAGGACATCAATTTGTATAATGACACAGGTATGACACCGATATTACAAGGTGAAGGTGACTTTTCAGGACATTGACCCATTTACCCACTTTTAAAAGCGCTTATAAATCATTCAGAGTGAGGTTTTTTGGGGGAAAGTTGAAATGCACAGTCTCCTGTGAGGTCTAAGTTTAGGTGTAGGGTTGGTGTAGCGCAATAGCACATACAGTTTGTACAGTATAAAAACCATTACGCCTATGGGATGTCCCGACTTATTACAAAAAGAAACGTGTGTTTGTGTGTGTGTGTGTCTGTGTGTGTTATCATCATCATTATTATTATTATTATTATTATTTTGAAGTAATGACATATTTTGTAATAACCCTAAGACATATTGGTCAGAATTTGACCTTTTGACCTTTGATTTGACTTTATTAAACAAAATTGCATACTAGGTTAGAATTTGAATCTGAACTCAAGTCTACTTGCATACTAAATTGTCTAAAAAGAACTATCACATCATACAATTTTGTAATGGATTGCTCAAGTTTTTTTTTTTTTTTCTCTCTTATCATTCCCATTTATCTCAATTAGGTAATATGCACCACTAAATCATTCACAGCAAGACCTTGAACATCTATTAAGAAAGTAAAGTGTCAAATTTGATTTTATGTTGACTTCAGAGATTAAAAAAAAAAAAAACTTAAAAAGTGATCGCAGGTGTGTCTGTTTCTTACTTTCTTCTTTTTTCTTTTTAAAGCTGGTCTGTGATATTTGGATTAGCACAGTCTCAGTGTGAATAAGTGTGTAGTGCCTCCACAGGCTCTCTGTGTTCTCAAATAACAATCATCTGTAAGTGCACAGAAGAAGTGGCCTCTTTCTCCACATGACGTTTTATCGCCTAATTAAATTTATCAGTTGCGCATGATGGATAATTGAGTTCACATTTTGCCTGTCATTTATAGTAAGCAAAGCCTCAGCAGGACATGAGGAGAGAGGATGAAATGGAGAATACAGGGGCCTGTCTGGCATAAACATTGTGAGACTGAGGAGATGCATCCATTGAGGGGCCATAAGCGATCACTCACGACCCCCATGGATGGGTGAGCAATTGGACGTGTATGACAGCTTTAGGAACAGGAAGTGCTCCCTCATGACTCTATCAGTGGGATGTGCGGTGCATGTTTTGATGAAATGTCATGATTGTCACGGTTCATGAATTCACTGGTTTCTTCATGTCTCGTGCATTGTTGTTCTCTGTGTGTGTGTGTGTGTGTGTATGTGTGAGTGGGCGTCGCCGCTCAGTGCTCATCAGCGCGCCAGCTGATCTCATTACCCGCACCAGCTGCTGCCAATCCACTCACCTATAAAGTCTCACCGCACTCTCCTGTCTTTGTCAGATCGTTGGTTGATGTCCTCTGTGTGTCTTCGCGTGTCGTCTGCTGCCTGGTTCCTGGTCCGTGTTTCGTCTTCTTGGTTCGTCTCACCTGGATGTGCACCTCAGCTGGATTCACCAACACCACTCACCACCTGCACGCTGTCTGTCGAGTCCCTGCGCCACCTGCCCACCCGAGAGACTTTGAGATTCAGTTTGTGTCCTCTGACTATTTAATAAAGCATATTGCTTGCATCCTTGCTTCCTCCTGATTGATCCGTGACAGAACGATCTGACCTGACATGGAAGCAGCAAGCAGTTCCTCGTCCTCGCTAGAAAGATTCGTCCGCTCTAGTGTAGCGCGGATGGAGACGCAGGAGAGGAACATGCAGGAATCGGGTCGGGCTATTCAAGCCCTGGTGACGCAGGTGTCCGAGCTCACCCAGCAACTTCAACATCTGCGAGCTCCCACTGCGCCACTCACACCGCCTATTCCCCTCGTACCACCTGAGAACGCCTCCCCGTCAGAGCCCCGCCTACCAACTCCCGAATTATATAACGGTGAGCCCAATTTTTGCAGAGCGTTTCTAACTCGATGTTCTATGCACTTTTCCCTGCAGCCCAGAACCTTTGCTAAGGAACAAAGCAAGGTGGCTTTTGTGCTCACATTACTGACGGGGAGAGCGGCGCTATGGGGAACAGCGGTGTGGGAGAACCAAGATCCATGCTGTGCCTCGTTCCAGACACTCTCCGCCGAGATGAAGAGAGTCTTCGACCGCGCGGTCGCGGGAAGGGAGGCGGCTCGTGTCCTTGCGGATCTCAGACAGGAGGAGAAGTCTGTGGCCGACTACTCCATTGAGTTCCGGACCTTGGCGGCAGAGTGCCAATGGAACGAGGAGGCGCAGTGGGATATGTTCCTGCATGGGCTGGCTGATCGCGTCCAGAAGGAGATTTACACCCTGGATTTGCCGGCCACTCTCAATGGCCTGATTGAGCTGGCCATTCGGGTGGATTCCCGAGTCTCCAGAGTGGAACGCCGGTTTTCATCCGCTCGGGTTCCAGCAGCCACTCAGGATCTACGAGCCAGCGGCAGGGACGTGGTCAGCCCCGTCTACGATCACGAGCCCATGCAGGTAGGGCGAGCTCGGCTTTCCCGGGAGGAGAAGGAGAGGCGGAGATCCCAGGGCCTTTGCCTTTACTGTGGCGCCGCAGGACACTTTGCTCACAACTGCCCGGTAAAAGGGGCAAGCCCGGCAGTAAGGTTGAGGCTACTGTCGGGTGGGATCTCCGCTGAGAAGACCTCATCGACATCTACACTCCTCCCGGTAAGACTACGATGGTCAACTCACACGCACGACTGTCATGCACTGCTGGATTCTGGGGCTGAGGGCAATTTCATGGACTACACATTTGCACATAAGGCTCAAGTTCTCCTTCTACCCCTCACTCAGACCATCGCAGTCCACGCCCTCAATGGCCAAGCCCTTCCCACCATTTCATTCACTACTGGACCCATCACACTCATTGTATCTGGCAACCACTCTGAAACCATCTCCTTCTACATTCTGGACTCCCCCCTGGCACCCATTGTTTTAGGACACCCCTGGCTCACCGAACACAACCCCAGGATAGATTGGCAGCAGAAATCAGTATCGGAATGGAGCACTAAATGTTATGAATCTTGTCTTATGTCTGCCTGTCCGTCTGTTTCTGTTTCTACGTTTCAGGAGGAGACAGTGGATTGGTCAAACGTGCCCACGGAGTATCACGACCTGAAGGAGGTGTTCAGTAAGTCTCGTGCTGCTTCTCTCCCTCCGCATCGTCCCTATGACTGTGCTATAGAGTTATTGCCAGGTACGTCTCCGCCTAAGGGCAAGTTATATTCACTTTCTGTTCCAGAGAGAGAGGCTATGGAGAAATATATTTCTGATTCTCTAGCAGCGGGGTTCATCCGTCCCTCCTCTTCTCCAGCGGGGGCGGGGTTCTTTTTTGTGGGGAAGAAGGACGGGTCTCTGCGACCTTGTATTGACTACCGGGGGCTGAACAACATCACGGTAAAGAATACTTATCCTTTGCCGCTGATGTCCTCAGCCTTCGAGAGGTTGCAGGGAGCGTCAATCTTCACTAAACTGGACTTACGTAACGCTTATCATTTGGTCCGCATTAGGAGGGGGGATGAATGGAAGACTGCCTTTAACACCCCCAGGGGGCACTTTGAATACTTGGTTATGCCCTTCGGGCTGTCCAACTCCCCGGCAGTCTTCCAGGCACTCGTCAACGACGTGCTGCGAGATATGGTCGATCAGTTCATATATGTTTACCTGGATGACATATTGATTTTTTCTTCTTCTCTCCAGGAGCACGTGCAGCACGTTCGACGAGTGCTTCAGAGGCTGTTAGAGAATGGGCTTTTTGTCAAGGCGGAGAAATGCGCTTTTCACGCACAGTCTGTTCCTTTCTTAGGGTACATTGTGTCGTCTGAGGGAGTGCGTATGGATCCTGAGAAGGTTAAGGCTGTGGTGGATTGGCCAAGTCCAGATTCCCGTAAGGCCCTACAGAGGTTTCTGGGGTTCGCCAATTTTTACCGGCGGTTCATTCGCAATTTCAGCCAACTAGCCTCACCTCTGACCGCCTTGACCTCCCCCAGAACTACGTTCAGGTGGTCAAACGCAGCTGAGGCTGCGTTTGCCAAACTGAAAGGCCGCTTTGTTTCAGCCCCCATCCTAGTTACCCCTGATCCATCACGTCAGTTCGTGGTGGAGGTCGATGCGTCAGAGGTGGGGGTAGGTGCAGTGCTATCCCAACGTTCTCCGGCAGACGACAGAATGCATCCATGCGCGTTTTTGTCTCACCGTTTGTCCCCTGCCGAAAGTAATTATGACATTGGTAACCGAGAGTTGTTGGCAGTCAAATTAGCATTGGAAGAATGGCGTCACTGGTTAGAAGGGTCGGGGGTACCTTTTATCGTATGGACCGATCATAAGAATTTGGAATACATTAGAACTGCTAAAAGATTGAACTCCAGGCAGGCTCGGTGGGCACTTTTTTTCGGACGTTTTGACTTCACTCTCTCGTATCGCCCGGGTTCTAAAAACATCAAACCCGATTCTCTATCTCGTATTTTTGACCGTTCCGATCGCCCGTCTACTCCCGAGTGCATTTTTCCGGAGACCTTAATTGTCTCCACACTCACATGGGAGGTCGAATCGAAGGTCAAGACGGCCTTACAAGGGGTAACGCCTCCGGTCGGATGCCCACCGAACCGGTTATTTGTGCCAGAGGGATTACGGTCCGACGTTATTCAGTGGGGACATTGTTCCAATGTGGCTTGTCATCCAGGAGTCAGTCGCACTACATCTTTAGTCAAGCAACGATTTTGGTGGCCACTTATGGCTCGTGATGTTCACAGTTTTGTTTTGGCTTGCTCAGTTTGTGCCACTGGTAAGACTTCCAATAGACCCCCAGATGGGCTCCTTCAACCGCTGCCGGTCCCTTCGAGACCCTGGTCCCATATCGCTCTAGATTTTGTCACCGCCCTCCCACCCTCTCAGGGTAACACGGTAGTTTTAACCGTGGTGGACCGATTCTCGAAGGCGGCCCACTTTATTCCCTTGCCCAAATTACCCTCAGCCAAGGAGACAGCGGTAACAGTCGTTGACCACGTCTTTCGGTTACATGGCCTCCCGACGGACGTGGTTTCCGACAGAGGTCCCCAATTTGTGTCCAAATTTTGGCGAGAGTTTTGTAAGTTGCTGGGTGCTACTGTTAGTCTGTCCTCAGGGTTTCATCCCCAGAGCAATGGTCAAACTGAGAGAGCCAACCAGGATTTGGAGAGAACGTTGCGATGTCTGGTCTCCAAGAATCCTTCCTCATGGAGCCAACAACTGTCAATGGTGGAGTACGCCCACAATTCGTTACCAGTGTCATCTACGGGCCTGTCTCCGTTTGAATGCAGTATAGGTTACCAGCCACCAATTTTTCCTAGTCTGGAATCCGAAGTCGCGGTTCCCTCCGCCCACGCCTTTGTCCAGAGGTGTCATCGCACTTGGACTAGAGCCCGCGAGACTCTACTCCAGGTGGGAGCGCGCACCAAGGCCAAGGCCGATCGCCACCGGTCTAGACCTCCCGTATACGTCGTCGGTTCCAAAGTGTGGCTTTCTACTAAGAACATTCCTCTCCGCTCCGTGTCTAATAAACTTGCTCCTAAATTCATTGGCCCGTTCGCTGTCACCAAGATCATTAGTCCGGTGACAGTCCGCCTCAAACTCCCTCCAGTGTACAGGAGGATTCATCCCGTTTTCCATGTGTCCAAGATTAAACCTGTGTTTTATGCACGCATAAATCCGCCAGCCCCGGTTCCCCCACCGCCGCGACTCGTAGAAGGGGAACCCGCCTATTCGGTCAATCGTATTCTGGACTCTAGGCGGAGGGGACGCGGATTCCAGTACTTGGTGGACTGGGAAGGTTACGGTCCGGAGGAGAGAAGTTGGGTACCTGCTAGAGACATTCTGGATCACTCCCTTATTGATGATTACAATCGACAGGTAAGGGAGTCTGGGAACGCCAGGAGGCGTTCCTAGGAGGGAGGGTACTGTCACGGTTCATGAATTCACTGGTTTCTTCATGTCTCGTGCATTGTTGTTCTCTGTGTGTGTGTGTGTGTGTGTATGTGTGAGTGGGCGTCGCCGCTCAGTGCTCATCAGCGCGCCAGCTGATCTCATTACCCGCACCAGCTGCTGCCAATCCACTCACCTATAAAGTCTCACCGCACTCTCCTGTCTTTGTCAGATCGTTGGTTGATGTCCTCTGTGTGTCTTCGCGTGTCGTCTGCTGCCTGGTTCCTGGTCCGTGTTTCGTCTTCTTGGTTCGTCTCACCTGGATGTGCACCTCAGCTGGATTCACCAACACCACTCACCACCTGCACGCTGTCTGTCGAGTCCCTGCGCCACCTGCCCACCCGAGAGACTTTGAGATTCAGTTTGTGTCCTCTGACTATTTAATAAAGCATATTGCTTGCATCCTTGCTTCCTCCTGATTGATCCGTGACAATGATGTCATGTGGTGCATATTAGAATCAAAGTCAATTACCTGTTCAGATCATGAAATTATTATTTTATTTTATTATTTTATTTTATAATCAGGAACCCCCCCAAAAAGTATTGTGAAGCTATTTTATTAATGAAATTATATTCCTGGATATTTGACTATGGCAAAAATCACACATTCACATATAAATGTATTTAAAGTGTCTACTTTTTTATGTTATGGTTGTGTCTCGCTTAGTGAGTGTAGACTGCCTCCGGTTTATTTTCTAAAAACAAAGGCGCCTGATGCCCCTGATCACAGCATTTCTGATCAATTGAGCCTCAGTGTTGAAAACAAGGAAAAAAGGACAGAAAAAGAACAAAAATCTAGCTTTCAAGTGAAGAAAAATCCTAATGAGCATGTCAATATAATTGAACACTGAGGAAATGATTCTCCTGAGACAATGAGAGATGCTTTTGAGGTGAAAGTGATTATAGAGCAACTAACTACCATAAATATTCTCTTTCTTTGTTCAGGGAGGCATCGAAGAAATTCTTCAGAAACGGAGAAGTTTCTTGAATGAAACGCATCGATGGGATGCGGATAGAACCTGATGAACCGTTCTATTGATTTATTAGCTTGCACAGTAGTGCAGGTGCAACAAGTCAATAACTTCACATCTAAAACACTTGAGTAACTGAAATTACTGGAGTAGGATCACTATCTCGGGGCCAAAAAGACTATATATTGTTTGTTTTACTAAAATGAGACAACTGGGTGCTCTAATCTGATCTGACATGAATGTATTGCAACAAGAATGCGAGAAAACCAAGCCAAGATTTAAAATACTAATAATAAAATAAAAGATGTAATTTTCCAGGGACAGAACAACGGTAAACCTTTTATATTAAATGAGAGTTGCCAATATAAAATGACATGAACAATGGTCAACATTTAATCACGATTAATCGTTTGATAGGACAAATTATTTTCTCACAGCAGCTGGAATAATTACATTTATAATTTTGATGGCAGATTGTAATCCAGAAAGGATTATGTGTTTAGTCACACGTGACTAAAATTAAATTATATTCCAATTTTAAATGTGCATCTGATTACAGAGAGCCTGGGATTACACAAGAGAACCAGATAGAAGAATAATTTGCTTTTTGGAATTCAAAATTTGAATGGTATGACAATTAGAGATTAGACTACAGAAATTGAAATCTACATGCTAATACACACGATATACACATAGTCATGCAATGCTGATGGTGTTAACATTAATTTGAGAACAAAGTATAACAATAATAATAATTTGCACGGTTTGATGTGATATGAGCTAACCGATCGTTAGATTTAAATCACCATTGGTAACGCAATTTATTTTAATGTTATTTTTTCCTCAGTTGGTGAGAACAAATGTGCCAGGCTTGTTACTTGTTCAGATGAAACATCCGATGAAAATTCTTATAATTCTTAATTCTTATTTGGATCATACTTCCAAGATATAGGCTGGTATGGTGACTGACAGCCACACATACACATCAAACATTAGATTCATCCGAGCTGGAGCCATGCACAACCCACGTAATGAAGATAATTGCGCAAATAAATGCAATTGCAGGTTTTCAAACAGAGAGGATGACAAAGATGCAAAACGTACGGACTGCAGCTTTAAGTGAATTAATTGTCTTTTGTAACTAACTAACTAACTAACTAATTAAATAATCAATCTTTACATGAAGAGTTAATAGAAATAGAAAATATGCACTTGGATAATTCTCTTTTATTTGTTTTTGATTCATGTTTACTTTTATGTTGATTTTCAGTAAAGTCATATACTTTTATGTTGCTAACTTAAGTTTTGTAGTCAGTTTCAAGAGTTTGGTCAGTTTGGCATCTTTTGGTCAGTTTTTTTGTTGTTGTTGAAAATGCTATAACTGCCCACAGATTTCTAAACACCAACACCATTTTCTCACATTTGATAGTTTTGAATTGTTTTACTTTGTTCAGTCAAGAGTGCACAGTATAGCACATGCCTGCTGCAGGCACAAAAGTCATGCATTAAGATGTCATGTGTCCTTTTGATTTTTGTCTTTCCCCCACTTTGCTGCCGGTCGGCCTTGTGAGAATTCTCCCATGGCATCTGTCTTAACTGCAACTTTCCAGCCCCTTCAAAAAGTCAAACAGCTGAACACATTTAGCCGATAATTGTACAAGGAGATCAATGGGATGGATGGAGGAAAGATATCATCGAGCACGGATCTATGTGCACTGTTGATCCAGCGCTGATGGATGTTAGAGAGGAGATTTTTGAGCTGAGCCCCGGTGCAGGGAGATGCTCAGGGGGACAGGAGAAGCAGAGAGAAAGCCTCCAGAACCAATCAGCGATTACCCCTGTCAGGTCCTCCTCTGAGCTTGTGTCAGCCCACACTGCTACATCAAAGCCACAGACAGATTTTCACCCTCTTTTAATCTGGCTTTAAATGAATGTGCCGTTTGACCCATGTTGAGACATTTTGTGTAACTAGATGAGCCTAAAATGTCATACTTCTCACATATGGCACAATCATAAGCCAGGTCTATGGCAATAAATATAAAAACTGAGCTTTTATCTAAATATGTAAGGGGAGAGTGGGCTAAACTGTGGCACTTTTATGTTGTCCTATAGGCACAGATAAATTAGATTATATTTCCTAATTATATTTCACTTTAACTGCTTGGTATCAACAAAGCATGTATAACAGTCTGTAGGTAAATTCACTACTGGTCAAAAGTTTGAAATAGATAGGATTTTTAATGTCTTTGAAAGAAGTCTTGTATGCTTACCATCTATTTGATAAAAACATACCGTTATATATAACAGCAAAACACATTCAAACTCACATTTTCTGTTTTAACAATAAAAAAAATCTAATTTATTCCTATGATGACAAAGCATTTTAGCAGCTATTACACCAGTCTTCTATGCTGATTGAATTGACATTGCAATTACTAAAATATATGTATTATCAAAATAAATGTATTTTAACAAATAAATGCAGTCTTGATTTACATAAAATACTTTTTTTTTAAAAAACATAAAAAATCCATCCTAATAATTCAAAACATTTGAATAAAAAAAAAAAAAAAAATTGCCCAGTGACCCTATGACCCTATTCACCCTACATTAGTGGCATATATATTGCTCAAAACATTAAAGGAACACTTTTTAATCAGAGTATAGCATCAAGTCAATTAAACTCCTGGGATATTGATCTGGTTAGTTAAGTAGCAGAGGTTTTTTTTTTATTAGTTTCAGCTGATTTGGTGTTAAGAAAATTAACAATAGGTGCACTAGATGAGCAACAATGAGATGGCACTCAAAACAGGAATGGTTTTACAGGTGGAGGCCACTGACATTTTTTCCCCTACTCATCTTTTCTGACTACTAAGTGTGAGGCGATACCTGGAGAGCGAGAGAGATACCTACAGAGGTTGCATAGGCAGTCCAACTCCATAGCAGGTTTGCTGTGTCTCCCAGCACAGTCTCAAGAGCATGGAGGAGATTCCAGGAGACAGGCAGTTACTCTATGAGAGCAGGACAGGGACGTAGAAGGTCCTTAACCCATCAGCAGGACTGGTATCTGCTCCTTTGTGCAAGGAGGAACGGGATGAGCACTGCCAGAGCCCTACAAAATGACCTACAGCAGGCCACTGGTGTGAATGTCTCTGACCAAACAATCAGAAACAGATTTCATGAGGGTGGCCTGAGGGTCCGATGTCCTCTAGTGGGTCCTGTGCTCACTTCCCAGGGCCGTGGAGCTCGATTGGCATTTGCCATTGAACACCAGAATTGGCATGCCCGCCACTGGCACCCTGTACTTTTCACAGATGAGTGCAGGTTCACCCTAAGCACACGTGACAGATGTGAAAAGGTCTGGAGAAGCCGTGGAGAACAGCATGACCAGTTTGGTGGTGGGTCAGTGATGGTCTGGGGAGGCATATCCATGGGGCTAGACAATGGCACCCTGACTGCCATTAGGTATCGGGATGAAATCCTTGGACCCATTGTCAGACCCCATGCTGGTACAGTGGGTCCTGTTCCTCCTGGTGCATGACAATATCCGGCCTCATGTGGTGAGAGTATGCAGGCAGTTCCTGGAGGATGAAGGAATTGATACCATTGAATGGCCCCCATGCTTGCCTGACCTAAATCCAATAGAACACATCTGTGACATTATGTTTTGGGTCCATTCGATGCCGACAGTTTGCACCTCAGACTGTCCAGGAGCTCAGTGATGCCCTGGTCCAGATCTGGGAGGAAATACCCCAAGACACCATCCGTCGTCTTATTAGGAGCATGCCCTGACATTGTCAGGCATGCATACAAGCACATGACCTACTGAGGACCAAACTGAGTGCCATTTTGAGTTGCTGCAATGAAATTTCAGCAAAATGGACTAGCCTGCTGCATAATTTTTTCACTTTGATTTTTGGGGTGTCTTTGAATTCACCCCTCTGTAGGTTGATAATTTTAATTTCCATCAAACAATGTGGCATCCTTTTGTTCCTAACACATTACCCAGTCAAGTATATATGTGTGTGTGTGTGTGTTATACAATAATAAAAATGCAATGAAAAACATATTAATGCACTAGTGCATTAAAAGGTTTACTAATACATATTCAGAATATTTGCACTATTTGCATGTTGTAATACTTGTTGTAGTAATAGTATTTAATTATTTTTTTCTGCATTTGTGGATATTTCACTTTTTAATAATTTGTGGATTGACCATAGATATAATCATTCATTGCCAATGTTTGGCAGCTCATTAGCATGTATGATCATTTTAACCCTGGATAGACTTATCTTAAAATTCTGTAATGTAGAAAATGGGCTTTTTTTTGGCTTGCTCATCATCATCATCATAAAGTGTTGCCTTATACTTTTCCCAAATGCATATCTTAATAACAGGCAGCTGTAAATGATGGGTCCTTAATAAATATACAGAAATGTGACAAAAAAAGTCCTTAGTGCCTGTTGTGTACAACAGTGGACTTGGTCTTTAACCACTAGGCTCCTCAACTCCATACATGTGAGAAGAGCTGCAGAGAAGACTTTTGTATGCTTGGCCTTGTATAACACAGCAGAACATCGGCAGACCGTGCAACCTGATCAAAATTGCGAGTGACTTTCCCTCCCCAAAGTGTGCCTGAATGGCAACGAAAATGATCAATTTAAAAAGCGTGCACCTCACGGTATTACTCCAAAATCCGACAACCTCCACATCTATCTTCGCCGGGGTGCATGAGCACTGCGGTGCAATGGCAGAGGAAAGAGGCCAGCGCGTCCCGCTTTTAGATTACAGACTTGATTACCTATTGATTTTCTGCAGCGTCTCCATTATGAGTATATCTGTAACAAATGCATAGAGCTCATTTTTTAGCTTATGGCTTATGAGCTCCCATCTTATCTAAAAGCCTGCTGCTTATTTTGTGGAGTTAGACACTGGCACAGCGATATGTTTACATGAATGATTAGTCATTTTTAGCAGGCTGAAGTTTTTTCTCTTAATTACCTCTAATGACAAATCCATAGCCTTGAGGAATAAATAAGCATTAGCAAAAAGCATTCAGTGATGTTTTTCATTAATCAGTCATCGTGTTATCATTATAAGTATATATATTAGCAGCCATGCTGAACTTTGACACCCATCCAGTTCACAGTTTCAAATGCTTTACATGTAGATGTGCATACGTATCAGATGATAAACACATGTGCGAATGGTAAATACATGTGCAGTGCGCTGACCTCTCAAGACCCCTGTTTTAATCTTCTGTGCTTTAAAGTGAATGATAGCAGGCAGTCTGGAAACTCTGAATTAGATCATAGCAATGAGGCGACAGAGCCATCGCGCCCTGCCTTTGGATTGATGCATGTTGCCATGGCAACCCTTCAGTTCCATACCCTTCAAAACAATTAGAATTCAGCACCGTTGCCACTGCCAATGCTCACCGCATCAAACTCCGGTCCAGGGCTGTGGATGGATTGTGCAAATTGCATGCGGTTGCATCTCTTTCACTCTCTCACTCTTTCTCAGTTTAGAATCAAAAGCTTATAAGAAATAGAACCGAGCCTATAGAGGCTGTAAACAGAGAGGCGGCACGCAAGTAGATCAGAGGACCTGACTAATCGTTGTATAATAGTATATAGGCTGTACTGGTTTACCTATGTATTCATTGACTGCTTTGGTGCACTTTTGCACCAAATCTCATTTACTTTAATGAGAATGCTGCTGTCTGCATAGTCACATTTTCCAACTTGATTTTGGACAAATCAATGCTTCGAGTGGGCTCTTGTAGCTTTAGTTGCAAAAAACACAGTGTTTAAATTGATTACTTTTCTAATTACTTGGAAAGGAAAAAATGTTTCATTTAGCGACAGATTAGGTGTTATGGTACACTTGTCTGTTTGTGCTTAACATTAAAGGCTAATTAGCAATTGTATTGCCACTGTAAGAGATGGATCTTTAGTTCATAATGAGTCTATGCACTTATATCATTATTTTAAAGTCAGTATTTACTTTTCTTTTGAATTTAATACTTGTATTTAGCAAAGATGTTGTAAAAGGTTTTTCATTGTTACAAAATAAATAATAATTTCAAATAAATGTTCTAAAATAACTTAAAAAAATTAATGTTGCTTTATACATATACATACATACATACATTATATATATATATATATATATATATATATATATACATATATTTATGTAGCAAATTAGCTCAGAGTGAGATGAACATAATTAATCATTACGGGTTGTTATCAATTATATATTCATCTTCAGGAATTACCTGTATCATTAATAGTACAATACAATGATTTGTTCGTCTGCAGTACGGACAGTATTAATCGTCTATTGACTCTAAGGCAAATTATTTCTCTGGCCACGAAAAATAATTTCCTTACTAATACATTGCGCATAGAGCATGTAATAAAACCGGAAAGTTGAAGTGACCTCGTTTCTGTGAGCAGCAGACACAGACAACCAAGTGTGAATACATATGGATGTTTATTGAACTACACTACAGGGGAACATTCAACATCTAACTAAACACAAACATTCACACATTAAACATAGGTTCCAACGCAAGGAAGGCATAGAGAGAGAGAGAGAGAGGGGTAATGACAGGATTTACCCATCAGCTAAACACAACCTGTTAGAACCATCGGAGAATCACATCACCTTAATTAAAAGTGGTTGAAGCCTAGAAGCGCATCTAAATAGCTAATAAGCGGTTACTTTCACTGGTTTGTTGATGCTGAGTAAAGTGTCCTGGTGCGTGTATAATGCGTAGATTCTTGATGAATTCCTTTAGGAGTGAAAGCTTCGTCATTCCAGCCACGGGTTGATTGGTCCGAAGTGAAATCGCCAAAGTTACTGAACTTAAAACTGCCAGAAGCTCGGACTCCCCCCGAAGCAGCATGCATTTTGGGTGTGGGAGAAGTTTTATCTGGTTTCCCTGTAACACCCATTTTGGTTAGTTTGACCAATAACAAGGCACATAGTTTCAGCGGGAAAGTGTTTCTTTGTCCCCCTTGACACATCATTTGCATGTTTTATGACTATTCTGCTCAATCGTTTAATTCTTCCCACAGTACAGTAAAAATCGTTTGATGCATTTCACGATCACATAGTGTACATCATTGTTTGAGAAATAAAGAGCAAATCATTTTGATATCAAGAAAGAGACATCTAAAAGGTATTAAACCAGAGATACATTCATACACCTGAATATGAGTATTTAGAGCTTACTAATACAAATAACGAGTGGTCACTAGGCTAATATAATAAGGAAACATACAAACAACACGTGCCTATACCAGATACCTTTGTAACTGTATTAATTATGGTCTAAATAAAGAAAATGTCTCTACTTGTGTGTGTGTTATGTATCTTGTAATCGTAGCGTCTTTTTGACAGTGGGGGGCGGGGGCAACCATTGGCAATTTAGCACCCATATAAAAGGTCAAAATATATATATAGCTGCAATATGCATTGATGATTAGACATCAAATCAAATCAATTACATTTTAAAATATATAAAAATAGAAAACAGTTCTATTTTTTATTATTGAAACCATTAAACCATATTTTTCATTTTAAAAAATGCAGCTTTGGTAAGACTTCTTGAAAAAATATCACATAATATTACTTGTGGGGGGGTTGGGGGTACAGTAACATCAAAGGTTTTGCTACAGTAGATGATTCATCTCTCTCTCTCTCTCTCTCTCTCTCACACACACACGTTTACCGGTATTTCTCTTATCCTGGTGTCTTACTGGCCTTTTATGACCAATCAGGTCATAGTTATTTTATTATGGACAGCCAGACAATATTTACAAGCTTGTTTGTCGATCCAATTGTTGCTAGAAACTATCAATGCAGGCTTTTGCACCTATTGGCTTGATGAGCAGGATTCTAAGTGTCCACAAAAGGTCAAAAGTGTCTTCCACTAAATTGTGCTGAGCTGTTAAAAGGTGCCACTATAGGCAGAGAGACAGCCATTACCACAGCTGATTGATTAGCTGCCAGCAAAGACATGTTCCTGGGGAACGGGAGAGCCACGTGCCCCTCCATCTGCATTCCCTGCTCTGTTCTGCTGGATTGCACTCATTGTTTTCAATTGAATTAGCAATTCAGCATAGATTCAATCAATTAAAGCAACATTGCTGCAAGCTGTCATTTGAATGGACATATTAAATTATCTGTCTAAGTATTTTGGCAGCTTTAAATCTTGCATGGTGTGTTGTCCATAGTAGAATCTTATTTTATTTTAATTATAATTATAGTTTTAATTTAAAAGTTTTCTTTTTCTTTTTTCTCTGAGTAGGAAAAAAAAGTTAGTTTTTTGTTTTTTTGTTTTAATTAGCATGATGTCAGGCTGTGCTTTTTTGTTCATTTGAGCAGCAGGTTTGTTATAGTATGAGTCTTCACTTACATCTATTCTGACATTATGACAGGCATTGACGTCTTTCCGTTTGCTTCTGAAAAAGATGTTGTATGTGCAGAATTAATTGACCAAATCTACTTTTTAGATCTTATCAATGGACATGAAAGAACAAAATAGCAAAGAACAAAGAATATTAAATAGCACAGTAACAAGATCGGCAGATTAAGACATTAACTTGTGAGCACAAAACACAAGATACTTCTCTTTTCAATATAAATAAGATTTTATTTATATAAACCTAAGATATAAACTAATCTAACACATAAACACAAGCATTCACACGTTGCAGAAAGAGAGAATGTAAGGAAAGGATGAGTTTAAGAGAATGGAAATGTGAAATTAATTGACCAAATCTACTTTTTAGGTCTTATCAATGGACATGAAAGAACAAAAAGGACACAAAACCAAAGAGACACTTATATTGTAGGAAAAAAAGGTATCTGGTGTTGAAGAGATCAATACTGAATTGGCTTAGAGTCAGCGGCGTCTGTTAAAGCTTGCGTGGAGAACTTGTTGCAGGCTGATTTTGATCTGGCTAGCTGCGTCTAAAGAGTCTGCTGATAAAGAATTCAGCGCCACAGAACCTGTGAAGTATATACCTGTGAGTTTTTTTTCCTTTCATCAAGACGACAATGAAAGGGCTGACAGGGCCCTGATCTGGCTTGAAAACAGCTGAAGCAGTGGTTATGTCTCAAGACAAATGCTCTCCTGCTTGTGCAATGGCACGCCTCCTTGCTCCAAAGAGACTTGTTGTGTGCTGTTTTTGTGTCTTTGACAAAGAAGATCTTACCACAGACAAGCAAACAAGCAAACAAAAAAGCACAGGGTATCATGGATTACAGGGATTATTGGAGACGCCACTTTGGAACGGAGCTCCAGAGCTGTAGAGCTGTGCCCTCTTTGATGATTTGTCAAGCCTTGTCATAAAGTGTTGCCTTAGGCGCTAGTTGATCCAAAGGAGTAAATAAAACAAAAAAATCTTGTCACAAAATATTCATGATATAGTGCAAAAAGAACAAATAACTTGGAATATAACATATTTAAAGGGATGGGTTGCCCAGAAATAGAAATTCTGCCATCTCGTTCCCAGGACTGAAGCTTTTGAGCTTCAAAAAAGATCACAAAAGCATTATAAAAGTGGTCCATATTGCCAGCTAAGTCTTCTGAAGCCATTCAATTTCTTGAAAAGATCCAAATCAAATGAATCATTTGTACAAAAATTAGACGTCGTGAACATGACTAAGAGCTAGAAGAAAGAACATTTGTGGTGCTGGTCTTTCTTTTTTGTTGTGCTGTTTTAACCCTTTAACTGATTTCTGAACATACAGAAGACCTTATTGCTTATTGCGGATCTCCTTGTTTGCTTTTGGCATGGAGGGATAGGAGTTTTCAGGTGACAGCATCAGTTTGCACACTTTAAAATCTGTTTTTAATAGGCAATTTTAATGAAATTAGACAAATTTATCAAAAAATACTGCAGTGGCCTGGATATTATATTGACCACAATAAAGTATTTGTATTGTTTTTTTTAAACACCCCTTATTTTTTTACATTCTTTGACTCCTTCTAGGGGTAAAGTTTTGACTACATGTGCAGAAAAAAAGGTTTGTTTTTTACTAAAAAGTATTTTTAGTATTTTAAGTATTTTACTAAAAATGTATAGTTCTGTCTTTCAAGAAAAAAGTGTCAATACTGCTAAAACCGGCTGCAAAACACTCTTCACACTGCAGTTTATGGTGCTGTTATAAATGAAGTGCTTCCACTTTTGGATGCAAAATGTTTTAGTAAAATGTATATTTTTGTTAGAATTATTGTGTTCCTGTTCTATAGCATTTTCTCTTTTTGACACGCATATGCGCCTGCTTCAGTGAAGTCTGTGAAGTTTAACAGAAACAAACTTTTTGTTGGGACTAGACTTTTTGCAACATGGATATACTTGTGAATTATAAGCATTTACAGATAAGGATACAACTGTAAGATATAAGTTTATGCAGGTTTCAAATGCATTAAACTGCACATGCCTCTGAGGGGAGGGAAAGACGCATAGGTTTCTGATTTCGTTTGAAGCACTTAATATAAAGTGCATCTCATGTTCAGGACAACTTAAATTATGTACTTTTATGCAGTAGCTCACTCTTTGTCCTTTGCTATTTTTCAGATGTGTTCACAACATCATAGTATATCTGTAACGTAATAAAAACGTAATATTAATATGTAATTTAAAGCAAATAGTTTAATATAGCTCAAAGGGAATCATTTATGATTTTATAGGGATTTGAACAGAATCACTGTTATGGCGATTCACTGAACCAGCCGTATAACAAACTCTGCACTGGATATTAAAATCCAAAATATAGTGAAAACACTATTAAATAGCACAGTAACAAGATCGGCAGATTAAGACATTAACTTGTGAGCACAAAACACAAGATACTTCTCTTTTCAATATAAATACGATTTTATTTATATAAACCTAAGACAAACTAATCTAACACATGAACACAAGCATTCACACATTCACACGTTGCAGAAAGAGAAAAAGTAAGGAAAGGATGAGTTTAAGAGAATGGAAATGTGAAATCCCAAGTTTACAGCAATATGTTCAATTGCATAGACCTGAACATCCATCAATCACTTATTTAACCCTCGCTTTGAGTTTCTCAGTGAAGCTGAAATTCATAACTGCACCAATTCAGTTAGAACCTGGAGGTACTTGCTTGCTTTGCTAAGGGAATCCCTTTTGT
This sequence comes from Barbus barbus, assembly GCF_936440315.1. Lineage (NCBI taxonomy): Eukaryota > Metazoa > Chordata > Actinopteri > Cypriniformes > Cyprinidae > Barbus > Barbus barbus. The sequence continues at coordinate 12,127,530 of NC_136735.1, read as the reverse complement.
CATCATCATTGCAGGAAAGGGGGTTCCCCGAAGTGTCTGATTGGTTGAGAGTTCAGTAGTCTTTGAAGTGAGGTTTTGGGCGTTGGCTGAGGATGCGGAGTTGGTCTGGTTGAAGTTTGAAGCGAGTGCAGTCGGAGCTGGATTTTGCAGCAAACTTACATTAGAACACGAAACTCCACAGAAAGAAAATAAACTAAAGTAAAAGAATAAAAGGATGTAACGAGACTAGGTTGGTTTTCTTTTCATTATGGTATCAGCTGGCACGTGGGCCAGAGCACGCTCAAAGAGCAGCGTCAAAACGCAGTGGCAAAACAGAAGCAAAAAGGAGAGAGAAGAGAGTGTTTTTAAGAAGAAGAGATGACTAAGAGAGAGTTTGATGGTGTCCTGAGTTTTTAAACTCGGCTTCTGGACACATCCCCTCTGGTGTCTTGTCTATTAGATAGGCTATTATCTTAGCTAGGGGTGTTCCTTCCATCATAAATCAGCATGTTATCAGTCACATGGTCCGAATTTTACAGGCCCTTGCAAAGTATACTTTTGGACATGTTTTCTATAACAAGACTATGATGCATTTGACAAAGAATTGATTGGAAGAAACATTTAAAGCATGAATTTTCAAACTCATACATACCAAACATTAATATTACCCTTTAAGGCTTAAGCTATTCAATACTTATTAAAAGCAAGACATACACAATTAGTGATTAAAACATGGATAGTCTAATATGTGGGTTACAAACATAATATGGGGTTCTGCATAGAAATGTCCTTTTAGGATGATTTTATGTGCATGTGAAAAAGAAAGTATTTGTGTAGTTCTATGGAGAACGAAGGCATGTTCTTTAGACAAAGGAATTTTGGTTTGGTCTGTCTTCTATGTGTGGAGACCTGCCCAAGAGAGTCTGTAGCTAGTGATTTTCTATCACAGGTTTACATGTGACGGCCATCTCTTTGACCATCAGTCTTGATTACTTGCCCCAAATTTGACAGTCTCTTTCCTGAATTGGAATTATCAATAAGTGTTATTTTGTCTCAATGTTGCAAGCTGTTTTGTGAAAGAGGCTTGCTGGTTAGGCTTGCTTCAGACTAGTTGGAGCTAGGAATCTGATTTATGATGTTGTCCTGTTACAGCTTTGAGGCCCCTCTTTCTGGAATCTCAGCTTCTCAGGTTTCAATGTTCTGATGCATCTTAAATTTGTCTGATTCAGTCTCTGATATCCTACAATCGGTATAAACTGTATCATCCCATCCAATGGGGGAAACTCTGAGTTTCTAAATTCCATGCAGTGTATACCGCAGTGGCTTCAGAGTATAAGCACATATTTATGATACTTTTGAGTCCTTAAAAGCTCCTTATTCATTTTAATAGCATTTCTGCAGAAGAAAAGAAACTTGGTACAACATGATGGTATAAGTGAATCATGACAGAGTTTTAATTTCAGGGCAAAACATTCATTATCGGGGAAGATAATTGTGTTTGTATACCTGTTGAGATTGAAATAACCAGAAAAACGAGAAAAAGATAAGATATAAAAAGATAAATATGGTAATTGGTTTACACATGCTCATTGGCAGGATTTTCTGTCATTCATTTTAATGTGCAAGTATTTCAGTAGCCACTTTTACTGCATCAAGTAGCTGTACTCTGTGGGAGTTGAGATTGACAAAGAAACAGGTAAACACTGGGAGAAAGAAAAAGATAAGAGACTACTGGAAATATATTACAGCAGAGAAGATGAGCAGCAGAAAGGAAAGTTTAATGGACCGTTTGGTGGCTGGAACAGGGTAACACTTTAATTGGATGGTCCCCTTCAGACATTCTTTTGACTATAAGTAACTTTGTAACTACATGTCAACTACCAGCAGTTACTACCAGTATTAGTAGACTGTCTGCTTAATTTTGATGATTCCCCAATAGACATTCTATAAGTAACTTTGCAAGCACATGTCAACTTAGTCAGCTGACCCTACCCCTACCCTAACAATCTGCTAATGATCCTTTAATACGCTGAGAGTTAGTTGACATAGTTTATTAGTTAGATGTACAGTAGTTGCAAAGTTGCATATAGTCAACAAATTGTTCTAAATGGTGTAGTCAAAATAAAGTGGAACCCAAAGCGGACAGCTAAATTATTAAGATATTTTCATCTTAAAAAAATAAAATTAAAAAATAAATAAAAATTCTCTACCTACAGTTTTGTAAAACTTGAAAACCTTACCTAGATGTATGCATACATTTCATTGCAGTTTCCAGCTGAAATGGCCAACCTAGGCTCATTGGAAATACATGCCTCTATATACATTTCTGAAAAACTTAGTGGTATTCCTCAAAGTTTTGAATTCTGAACAGCTGCAATACATACCACAAGCAGCGTAATAAAAGGAGATGAATATGTGCCACAGTCACGCATTGAATGTGTGTTTTAGCGCCACTTTCTAGACACTTTGAAAGTTCCGCGAAGTGTTCAGTAAGGTACGTATTTACGGTGTTGCAGAAATGTATACAGAGGCACGTATTTTCATGAGCCTATAGTTTACAAATGGCCAATAGTGGTAGTAAAACAACGTTTATTCTTTTTCATACAAATTATGACTCAGGGGGACAGATTATTGGTTGATAAAGACTTATTTTCATGCAGTTCCTTGCACAGTATTACATTTTGATATTTGCATCACATAACCATCTCCATATTTATGGCTTTCTAACGTATTAAACTTGCTCGGAAGCTCACCTGGTAGGCCTACAGTACAGCATGATGTGAAATGCTCGAGTCAAAAAGAGCACAAAGACTAGAAGCCAGCTAAAATGCTATAGTTATTTCAGAAAATATGTTTTTATCTCAGCTTTGCTTTGGTTAACACTATTGGTTAGGTTCAGGGTTTTCTTTTGGTGGTACGTGATTTTCAAATGCAATAGAGCATTAATCTTTTAGCACCACTCACCAAACATTTCATGTCTGATCTGCTGCGATTTACAACAAGGGTAATAAATTGAATCATTAAATTTAGGTTAATCTATTTTATAGATAAAATTGAACAAGCTTTTAGCTCCATTCACTGGACATTACACTTTCAAAGTATCACAAAACATGCAAGAAGCACTATATTACCATTTTGCAGAAATGCTATCACAGGCATGGATTTTAAAATAGCTTGGGTTACATATATTACTGTGTGTTTTCATAGCTTTTTCTCTCCTTCCCTGTCTTTTCCTCCATTTAGGGAGAGCCTGATTGAATAGTATGAAATGGGCAGCTCCATCTCATTCGGTTTCTTTTCCATATGGGTGGATATCTGTGACTTCATCATCCACTCGCAGAGATACAATTAAGCTTGTCACATCTGATTGCTTAAAGCCAACATATTCACTCACCGAGACACACAAGTGCAATCAGAATACAACTGACTCAGAAATAAATAATGAAGCTGCTATTCTACACCCTAATTGAGCTTTTTGGTATGATTTTTAAAAGTAGAATTTTTATCTGTTTTTTTATATATGTACAACAAAACAATGTGGACACCCCAGATTTAGTTATGCACCATACTTCAAGTTAAGAAAAAAACCTTATGAATACATTTTATCGTTTTAGCTTTTTCCTAAAACAAAATATTCAGTCTTAAAATAGGAAAATCTACTAATTAAAATATTAATGTATATGTAATTGTAACCCTCCTCTAAGGGTAAGTACACACTAGGTTCAGACACTCAACTTAAGATCACTGAATTATAGTATAGTGAATGGTACAACCAGAAGTCATTGATAACCACACAAATTACCATTTCACATGAACTGTATTGATGTAACATATAGAGAACAATTGTTTTCACCAAAACATTAATAAAGTGTAGTGCGCAATCAGTGTATGTGTTGGTCTCTCTTTTTTTCAGTCCAGTCTTTCAGATGACAAAAAAAAAAAAAAGGTTTCCTTCCGTGGAAATCAGTTCTGTCTTTTGGGTCCAAAGACGAGTGAAGCAAAAATCTTTCAACAAAAAAATGTTATATCCAATCCAACTCCGGAATTAGGAGAAAAGGAAGAATTCAATTGCATGCAAAACCTGGCCTGCAATAAAACAGGCACATTCATATCATATTAATCAACTGAGCAATCAATTTATATGGACCTTAATGCTCATTAACAGTTTAAACATCATTAATGAATTTAAATCATGAATTCAATTCCTTAAACATTCACAATCATGTGCTCAATTTACTAAATATACATATATGAGATAGATAAAGCTCACTCAGTGAATTTGTCACAACGTGACTTCCACATTTCAATTAATTAACAATATTCAACATATCTTTTAACTATGCATGCAACTCTTACATCAAGTTAATGATATTCACGTTTCTCAAATCACAAAATCACCTTACCTGTCCTCAACCATGCATTAAAATGGCCGCTCAACATTACAGCATTAGCTTTACACTTCGATGTGATAATTCTTTCAAACTCACAGAAATAATTGGATCATAACATAAAAACATTACAGACAAAAATACAACAATATAAATCTCCTCTTTAAACTTTTTAGGAGTTAATGTTAGATCGTTCAAACCTTGTTAAGCTTGTTAACACTCACCAAGATTCAAGTTCACAATCGACAAAGTACAGCTTCAAATCCAACGGTTCAGGTGTTCATGACAATCTCAATAATCTTTTGGAGTTTATATCAGTTTACAATTTATATAAATACAATGCGGTTAAAGAGTAAATCTATTCAAACTTCCCTGCATCTGCACATCACTCTCTGCCAATAGTCACTCTCATCACCTGAAAAAGAGGGTCGGAGCTTCATGTTTTTTTCTTTCCACCAATAGCAAATTTTCATCTGCTAACACACTCTATTTACCAGGCAGCTTGTCTGATATCAGGTTTCACAGACCAAGGTGACTTAAAGGCACAATTAATGATAATGAGTTGTTGTTTTTTTTCCATAGGGATTTTGCATTGGGGTTACATAATCTAAACAATTTTAATATCCATTGTGGGGGATCACGTTATGCTTTCATGAGCCAAGAAGCACATTAGCTGAGCTCCGTGTATAAAACCTGTAATTTGCTGTTGTTCGTCTTCTTTTCTTACATTTGGGGTAGTTTTTTCATTTGTCGTTGGTCTGGAGATGTCACGCAGTCGGAAACTCGCTTATCTTTCACCATCATCCTCGCCAATTAAGAAGGAAACAAAACCAGTGGCCCCAGCGGGCCGAGCAGACATGGAAGACAATATGGCGATCACTATAAAGCGATTTGAAGACATTTTGAAGGCTGAATTAGCAGCAAAGCACACCGAATTCGCCTATCACATGATTACAATCCAGAAGATATGCTCTAAAGTTGACTTTTTAATCGGGGAACAGAGAGAGCAGAAAAAAGTGATTGGCGAACACACTGGCCGTCTGGATGCCCTCAAGCAGCAGGTGACTGATTTACAAGACCACAGCAGACGCAGTAATCTCCACCTGCTAGAACTACCTGAAGGGGCCGAGAAGGATGACCCGATTGGCTTTCTGAAACGGTCACTGCCGATCTGGATCCCATCACATGCGGGCAAAGATATCGAGATCGAACACCCGCATCGAGCTTCAACTGATCACTCCAAACCGAGTATTTGTCTTCAAATTGTTTCGCTACAACGACAGGGATTTGATTATCAAGACGCCACAGTCCTGTAAAAGCAAATGACAGCGCAATGTTGAGCTTTTTCTCCGACTTCTCTCCCGCGACGGCAAAGAAGCAGAGTTCCTTCAGTACAATACGGAAGGAGCTGAAAAAGGCAGGTCTGCAGACCTTTCTTCAGTATCCAGCTACTCTGAATATCGTCATGAAACATGGTGAGACCAAACTAATGCACTCACCGGACGAAGCGTGTCAATTCCTGAGCTCCATTCCCGCTCCTCATTCTCCTGGGATTAACGTGGCATAAGGGTTTGATAATACCAAGTGACTCGACTTCTGATTTACTATTCTAGAACTTCATGTGACAATCGTCTACTGGCAGTTCTTCATGTAAGCTAGGAAACTTGGTATCACTAATGAACAGTTTTCAATGTACATGATGCAATTATTTATGTTTGTTTCCTCATTATGGAAAGTATACATACACTTTTGTTTTTTGTGTTTTTACCCCATTTTATTACTTGTGTAAATTCGAAGTTATTCTGTTCTCTTATAATAGGGCTAATGTTACTGTCACTGATTAAGACAGGGGAGGGCGGCAGTCTGGGGTTTTCACCCCAGTCTGTAAAAGTTTTATGGGGTGGGTTTTCTTTATGTTAATGGGTTTTTAAAGGCAGACTTGAGTTAATTAATTTACAGTGGTATAACTCTCTCTCTCATTTGTTCAGTTCACTTATTTGTTTGATAGTAATGACTGAAATTAATATAATAAGTTGTAATGTCAATGGTCTAAATGGCCCCCATAAACATACAAGTTTTTTAGAACTACTGCAACGAAAAAAGCTTGACATTGCTTTGATCCAGAAAGCTCATTTGTGGAAGGATGATGTTCATAGATGCAATAATAAATATTACGAGATGGTCTCTTTTGCTGCGACTGACAATAAAACTAAAGGTAACTGTTTGAAGAAATTTTATATTTCCATTTTAGACAGAATTGGTGATAATGCCGACAGACTTGCATGAACATCCCTTGTGAAAAGTAATTCTCCCAACAGATAATTCTGTTGTTTCTGCTTCAGTTGTTGGCTCTTTTCTCCTCGAACAATCATGCAGACCATTGTCCATAACAACTATATGGTCTAAGGATATCAGTGGTGACTTCCAAACTTTGTTTTCTGATTGGATTTGGGAGACAATCACATCATCCTCGAAGAGCCCAGATCATTGGATGATCCATTTGAAATTGCTGCATGGACTTTGTCTGTCCCCTTTGGTGTGCTTCTGTGTGCATGTATCGCCTTTCCCAAATTGCAGTTTATGTCCATGGGGTGCACTCGGTGCATTTCTTTTTTTGTTCGAGTCATTTTATTTCTTCTTTTTGATGTGTAGTTTTTGTATCACTTTTTTTTTCACTTTTTTTTTGTTTGAGTTTGCCTTTAAATAAAATAAAAAAATTATTGTTCACAAAAAAAAAAAAAAAAAAAAAAAAAAATATATATATATATATATCCATTGTGCTTATGTAAAATGGTAGGCTATATGAAGTGGTTATATGATATGTTTTCAAAATTTAGTGTACTTTTTTTAAATGAGACAACAGTGCCTTTTGAAAGAATGCTTGAATTATGAGTCATGTGATGTGTAAATAAGATCAAATTTGAGCTAAATATAATTTAAAAACTGAAACATTTACAGTCAACGTGTAATTTTGTCAAATTATATACAGTCAGGTCCATAAATATTGGGACATCGACACAATTCTAAAATTTTTGGCTCTATACACCACCACAATGGATTTCAAATGAAACGAACAAGATGTGCTTTAACTGCAGACTGTCAGCTTTAATTTGAGGGTATTTACATCCAAATCAGGTGAACGGTGTAGGAATTACAACAGTTTTCATATGTGCCTCCCACTTGTTAAGGGACCAAAAGTAATGGGACAGAATAATAATCATAAATCAAACTTTCACTTTTTAATGCTTGGTTGCAAATCCTTTGCAGTCAATTACAGCCTGAAGTCTGGAACGCATAGACATCACCAGACGCTGGGTTTCATCCCTGGTGATGCTCTGCCAGGCCTCTACTGCAACCGTCTTCAGTTCCTGCTTGTTCTTGGGGCATTTTCCCTTCAGTTTTGTCTTCAGCAAGTGAAATGCATGCTCAATCGGATTCAGGTCAGGTGATTGACTTGGCCATTGCATAACAGTCCACTTCTTTCCCTTCAAAAACTCTTTGGTTGATTTTGCAGTATGCTTTGGGTCATTGTCCATCTGCACTGTGAAGCGCCGCCCAGTGAGTTCTGAAGCATTTGGCTGGATATGAGCAGATAATATTGCCCGAAACACTTCAGAATTCATCCTGCTGCTTTTGTCAGCAGTCACATCATCAATAAATACAAGAGAACCAGTTCCACTGGCAGCCATACATGCCCACGCCATGACAGTACCACCACCATGCTTCACTGATGAGGTGGTATGCTTAGGATCATGAGCAGTTCCTTTCCTTCTCCATACTCTTCTCTTCCCAACACTCTGGTACAAGTTGATCTTGGTCTCATCAGTCCATAGGATGTTGTTCCAGAACTGTGAAGGCTTTTTTAGATGTCGTTTGGCAAACTCTAATCTGGCCTTCCTGTTTTTGAGGCTCACCAATGGTTTACATCTTGTGGTGAACCCTCTGTATTCACTCTGGTGAAGTCTTCTCTTGATTGTTGACTTTGACACACATACACCTACCTCCTGGAGAGTGTTCTTGATCTGGCCAACTGTTGTGAAGGGTGTTTTCTTCACCAGGGAAAGAATTCTTCGGTCATCCACCACAGTTGTTTTCCGTGGTCTTCCGGGTCTTTTGGTGTTGTTGAGTTCACCGGTGCGTTCCTTCTTTTTAAGAATGTTCCAAACAGTTGTTTTGGCCACGCCTAATGTTTTTGCTATCTCTCTGATGGGTTTGTTTTGTTTTTTCAGCCTAATGATGGCTTGCTTCACTGATAGTGACAGCTCTTTGGATCTCATCTTGACAGTTGACAGCAACAGATTCCAAATGCAAATAGCACACTTGAAATGAACTCTGGACCTTTTATCTGCTCATTGTAATTGGGATAATGAGGGAATAACACACACCTGGCCATGGAACAGCTGAGAAGCCAATTGTCCCATTACTTTTGGTCCCTTAACAAGTGGGAGGCACATATGCAAACTGTTGTAATTCCTACACCGTTCACCTGATTTGGATGTAAATACTCTCAAATTAAAGCTGACAGTCTGCAGTTAAAGCACATCTTGTTCGTTTCATTTGAAAATCCATTGTGGTGGTGTATAGAGCCAAAAATGTTAGAATTGTGTCGATGTCCCAATATTTATGGACCTGACTGTAGGACTCCAACTTACTTGTCAACAGTAGACAATAAAAAAAATATGTTATCTACATACCTGAAAAAATCTCCTTATATACACAGAACATTCTGGGTCATGGCACCACATAACAGTAACGCATAGTATAGCCACTGCTCTGGAAAACCCTTATGCTGTTCAGTTTCCCCTCGGCCACTTAAACTCTCTAATGCTTTTTATGTGCACATTTAATCTACTGTTGTTGTTCCCTTGTCACTTACAACCTGCATTTTTGTTATTTATGGCAAAAAGTCACCTGTTTGTGTCTCTAAAGCCCTATTCGGACGGGATTAGTTTTACATGGAGAGGTGGGGTAAAGTAATTATTACCAGAGCTTCTCAGTTATTTTAGTCTCGTCCAAATCTCAGTAATCATTACAGACAATATCAGTAAATATTACGGCGACTTTTACCTTCTGTAAAAAGGTCCAGAGAAATTACCTCAGGTAATACTTAACCCTGTGCGAATAGACCAGCTGTAAAAATATACAAAAATATTCCATCATTTCCTGTCATTTTCCACGGTTTTTAAAATATGGAGGCGCTTGAAGAAGCTTTCAGTTGCGTTCTAGGCAGAGGGACAAGTCAGTGGCAAACCTCAATTCTTCGCAACATAAAACAATGCAGGATTATTAAAACAATACCAGCTACGCTACGCGTCCTCTCTCTCTGACAGTGAGTTCATATCACACACAGCAGTTCTACATAGTCACGCCTCCTCTTGTCTAAACCACCTCAAGCATTTTTACTGTTACAGAACGATGAAGAGCACTTACATTCAGGAAGTAACATAAAATGCATGTGACGACAGGCAGGTGATGGCGGTGCATAAATCGAGCTACCCCTCCCACTTCTAATAGTTTTACTGAGATATAGTAGGGCTAAAGTCCCTATTTGTCATAAACTCTGTGTTTATTATGAGGCTGTCAATAGTTTTTATTTTTTTATTGTTTTAAGGCTTAATTATGCCTCATTATGCTAATTATGAAACATTACAGGACTCATGTTGTCTGTTGTATGGATTAACAAGAATGAACCATTAAACATCCCTCGTAAACGCAGCTAAAATACCTTGCACGCATAAACCTGAGAAATCAACAGCTTCAAATAAACCATTGGATCTGCTGCCAGGGCTTGAGCTCACAGTGTCAGTGACTGGATGAGCACCAGATAAAGAGCGCTGATAATGGCCCACTAGACTGCACTGGAAAAGGACAGGAAGGAGATGTGGCCTGCATGACCCAGGCTCAGAGCTCTTCTCCTGGATGCTGATTAGTTTGCTCGCCTATCTGTGATTCAGCCTGTCAGGGGTTCCGCTGAGCCAGGTCTTTCTGGGGCCTCCGGGGACCCCATGGAGGGAAATATTTGTGCTGCTGCAGGACACGCTAATCTTTCGCTCACTTCTTGCAGGAGGGGCGGGAGGTGGACGTGGTCTTTGGCATGTATGATTTGAGACTCGTCTCACTGATCAGGAATCTAGTGCTGCCCTCTGAGTCTTTAATTCAGTTTCTGGATGAGACAGCAAGACCATTTGGACTATTTGGATTACTGGAAGGCTTTACTGAGAGTGCTTTATATCTGTAGTAAAAGTGAACTTGTGACTGACAGCTAGGGTGCACTATATTTATATATAAGGCTGTCAGTTTATTCAAAATATTATAGTATGGGCTGCTCTCAGTGTGGTTTGGTCTTGAATTGCTCCAATGGTGGAGAAGCCCGGAATTTATGTTGTTACCTTATTTTATTCTATCCAATTAATCTAACGTAATGTGTTAAACTGAAAGGTCTAATCAAGATGTATAGTACAATTGCATTTAATTAGTGTTGTGATGGCCTTAAATGATATGGGTTTCTTGAAGAACCAAGTACAATGTTAGTCTTACGTACATAGTACTTACAGTAATCTTTACAGCATGTTTCCCAAAAGCATTGTAGAAATGCTCCCAAGTAGCACATATAAATGTTTGTAAATTAACAAGAGCCTTAAGCCCTTGAATTTTTTGTGCTATTAATTAAATTACATAAAATAAAGAATATTTTCACACAACCTTTGCAAATGCCCCTTCTGCGCATCACACCTCTCCCAACTTAAATATCACAAACACAGCTCCTACGCATCTATATAGGTGAAGGCATGTCTCAACATGTAACCTACTTTCATTTAAAGTTCCGACATATCAGGAATACTGTTAAAGGTAGGGTATGCGATTTTGGAGAGGCTAGCAATTGCAAGCTAGCTTTGAAAGCATAAGATCCCACACTCCCTGCAAATCACTCTCCAAAACCATGCCTCCTCCAAAACACATGAACTACCACAGGCAGACCAGAGGCTAACACCCAACACGAAAAGAGACAGCGCTGATGGAGGGATGGATAAAATGCTGTCAGATTATCTTATGTCTCATTCACTGGCGAGAAAACGTTACAGTATAAAATGCATAATATTACACTAATATGCCTTAGTCTGCAATAGCACAATGCGCTGATGATGTGTCATGTCTGTGCGAACGGGGTATGCAGAGGTATGCAAATACTGTACGTACATTGACAGGCAGATAGGACAGTTTATCGTTGCCCTCGATCTGAGGGATATGATTGGACAAACATTTAATGGTACTTCGCCTTCCACAGATCAAATCAACAAATCAACTGCGGGTGGGAGATTTTTCATTTTTCTATTTAGCACCCAAACTCTAGAACAATCTGCCTAACACTGTTCGAGAAGCAGACACACTCTGTCAGTTTAAATCTAGATTAAAGACCCATCTCTTTAACCTGGTTTACACATAATACACTATCCCATTTCTATCATTCAAATCCGTTAAAGGAATGTTAGGCTGCATTATTTAGGTCAACTGGAACGGAGAACACTTACCAAAATAATTTCAAAAAAGTGCCTAACAAAAAATATTTTTTAACCAAATTACCTAACCTGCTTTTACCTTGATGTTTAGCTTACCTTACTAAAAAAAAAAATACAATAAAACACTCTGCAAGTTCATTGTCTCACTTGAAACCCAAGCATTCCATTAAATTCTTCCATCTTGTAAAAGCACTACCAGTTTTTACGTCACATCCCAAATTTTTGCTGCTGGGTGCATGGAGTGACAGGCAGGTTGCCCACCCTATTTCATTCGGGCTGAATGTAATGATTGGACAAACATTTTATAGTTCTGAGAACCCAACAGAAGATATGTGGTCTATAAGATTTACATGACAAGGTTATGTCAAAAATATATCACGTATAATATAAGATAGCAAGATAGCAACCAATGATTATGGTGTTGTGTACACTTTAATTATTGATTGCTATCAGGATGTGAAGAGTAAAAAAAACACACTGCATATTTTAGCTTTAAACAATTTACATGCAAAGTTAAACATTATGCAACATTAAACATTACATACATATTGTTCATAAATGTAATGTTGAACTTACCATATATTTCTGAATAAATCTGCTCTGTTTAATCTGAAATCCAGCCAAGTTAGATAAACATTGTCTTTTTAAACAAATGACACACAAATTATTATTTGTTCTCATGTCTTTATTGAACACTGTATAAATATTCACAGTGCAGGACAGAAAAATTTGAATTTCCAGGCTAAAGTCTTCATGAGAAGATAATTGGAGTCAGAAGTCAATAACCTGGAGTTCAAGCAATAAAACAAGATTGGAATTGCTCATCTGAGCCATGTGGCCCATAACACATTTTGATAAAATGTGTTAAAAAAAAAAAACATAGGATTAAGTGAACTATGACTCCGAGAATTTAAAATAGAGTATAACAAGCTACATCTTTGCTTTCTTAATATATTTGTTTTTGCGGTTTCAGCAAGTGTCAGAATAGCTCTACATTATGTGTATTGTAGGAGGGATAGTTCATTTATAAATATGAATTTCTCCTGCTAAGCTGTCTAAAAGAGTAGCTTGGACATTCTAAGACAAGTTTGGAATGGTATAAATGTGAGTAGATGACAGATTGTTTTTGTTTTGTTTTTTGTTTGTTTGTTTGTTTTTTGAGCGAGCTATTAATTTCAGTGAGTTACTGATATAGAGGTTTCTAAATTAATATTTGGAAAATCATGCTTAAGAAAGAGTGATTTATATGACATTTTAATCTAAAGGACAGTTAACAAGAGGATTATCTCACACCCATAAAAGCGAGACACAAATATTAATTGACACTCTAGTGAATATTTGCACTTGCATTCTAATTCTATTGTAATTTTCGCCCATTTTGCAGGCCCAGCACATCTGAAGCTTACAGGTTATTAATTGCTCATGCATGGATGAATCATGAGTGCCTCCGTGACTTCTGCCATTTCCTGATCATATCCCAATTGTAGTCATTTGTCTACACACTGCAGGCAAGCATGATTAATTAAATTTTAGTCCTTTGATGGGAGATTACTCAATTTAGTAATTAGTAGAGAGCTCCAAGTGTCATTTTACCTTACATAAAGGCAAGCGGATCCAAGTGCAAGCTTTTATTAATAAACAGTCAAATAACATGCAGGGTCAAACAACAGCAAACGGTTATATGGCACGGGCAAGACACAAGAGTAATCCTAGGGCAAGCATGGGTCTTTGATCGGCGAACAATATCCAAAGGGGCAAGGCAGAGAGATAATCCAGGTACACGAGCAGTAGTTCAAGAGATGTGCAAACAGACTCCGAACGGCAAGGCAAAAGGTTAATCCAGGAAACACGAGCAAGAATCAAAACACTAGAAAGCACACAAGGTAAGGCAAGATTATGACAACTAAGTGGGCTCCGTAGAGTAGCTATCGCTAGGAGAGTGATATACGCTATACAATACTTGGCAATGACAGAGATTTATAAAGGTTTATAAATAGTGTGTGATTGTGTGATCAGATGTGTAATCAGAGCAATGTGAGATTGGTGACAGCTGTGTGTCGCTGTGTGCAATGGATGATGGGAATTGTAGTCCAATGGTGAAGTGCAACAGTGCAAGAGACCATGCGGTGAGCGGGTGACATCTGGTGGTGAGTGAATGGAAGTTCATGGACCGGATTTGTGACAGAGCCCCCCCCCCACACAAGGAGCAGCTTCCAGACGCTCCTATACAATCCAGGAGGGCGGTGGAGCGGAGGCAGAACAGGGGGAGGGGGGGAGGGTCAGGTCCACGTGGAAGTGGGAAGACCGGGGACTGAGGCAGAGCCGGCAGAGCAGGACACCCAGGCAGAACCGGCAAAGCAGAAAGCCAGGGCGGAGCCGACGGAGCAGGAAACCAGGGCGGAACCGGAGGCCAGGACGGAACAGGAGCCGACCCGGGCAGAGCAGACGGTACAGGAGCCCACCAGGGTGGAATAGACGGAACAGGATCCCACCAGGGCGGAGCAGACAGAGCAGGAGCCCACCAGGGTGGAGCAGAAGACCACCAGAGCCATATAGCCAACCACCACGATGGGGCAAAAGACCTCAACGGTGGAGCAGGCGGAACTGGAGACCATGGCAGGAAATGGGACCTAGGGAACACTGAGACACATAAGACAGACAGAGCATTTTCCAAGGCAGGGAACACAAAAAGTTCATCAGAAGTTTCTCTGGTGACCACTGAACGGGCAGACAGATCAGTGACTGACGTTAGACAGACAGACAGTTCATAATTAAATGCATTGGTATAAATGGGACAGACAGATAGTTCAGAAGTCAGATCATTGACTAACAGGATAAACATGTAGTGCATCTACGGTTTCTGGGCTCACAACTGGGCTAATGGGGCAGATAACAGGTCTCTTATTAGGAACTGGACAGACAGGTGGTTCAACATTAGACTCATTAGGGGAATTGGGACAAACAGATAATTCAACAACTGATTCATAGGTTGATCCTGGGCAGACTGACAATTCATGATCGGACAGATTGACAGAAACGGGCAGGACAGAGAGTTCAAAATCAGCATCCATACAGACAAATCACAATCAGCCTTCAAGGCTGATTCAAAACAGGACGAGAGTTCAGAGATGGGCCCATCGGCCGGCCCAGAGCAAAGCAAGAGTTCACAGGTGGCCTCCTTAGCCGTGATAGGGCAGGACGAGGATTCACAGGCGGCCTCCATAGCCGTGATAGGGCAGGACGAGGATTCACAGACGGCCTCCATAGCCATGACAGGACAGGGCGAGAGTTCACAGACGGCCTCCATAGCCGTGACAGGGCAGGACGAGGATTTACAGATGGCCTCCATAGCCGTGACAGGGCAGGACGAGGATTCGCAGATGGCCTCTTTGGCCGTGACAGGACAGGATGAGGATTGATAGGTACCACTGATACCTCTGGAGGTTCTGCAGCAGTTGCCGCCACCTCTGGAGGTTCTACAGTGGTAAACTCAAGACACAGGGAGAGTTCAGTAACGGTCTCTTTGACGCAACACGACAGGCCGAGAGTACATTGCTGGGCGCCACCACCATACAAGGAGCTGAAGCGAGCGCCGCTGCTTCAGGAAGTTCTGCAGCATGTGCCACCACCTCTGAAGAAGCTGCAGCGAGTGTCATCACTTCGGAGAGCACAGCAGCGAGTGACACTACCCCAAAAGGTTCTGCAGCATCAGCCGCCACCTCTGGAGACATCACAGTGGACGTCGCCACCTCAGGCAGTTCTGTGGTGGTGTACGCAGCCCAAACGCAACCCAAAGTGATCCCCATCATTGGAAGCGCTTTGGACAGGGGAATTAGTGCAGGAACAGGAGGGTTAAAGTGAGCTGGTTTGAGGATACCAGCTGCACGTGCAGACACCAGTGATGCATCCCTCACACTGGATACCAGACTAGAATACTGAAGGACTGACCTTGGATATCTGGGTTTGGCAGACAGAACGTGACAAGACTCTGGATGGTCAGCAGTGATGTGAAGAGACTCTGGATTGTCAGCGGTGACGTGAAGAGATTCTGGATGGTCAGCGGAGACGTGAAGAGACTCTGGATGGTCAGCGGAGACGTGAAGAGACTCGTGAAGATCAACTGTGACTGGACTTGACTCGTGAAGATTAGCTGTGACTTGACTTGACTCGTGACGATCAACTGTGACTTGGCTGGACTCACTATGATCAATTGTAATTTGACTGAACCCTGGCAGATCATACGAGATATACACAGGCTCTGATGCATCAGTCGCAATGTTAATGGGTTCTGAGGTGGCAGCAATGACGTGACAGGGTGTTGTTGTGGCCGCCATTTTGTGAGTGTGCTCTAATGCAGCTGCTATCTCGGTCATAGATGCAGTGTCGCGTTCTTCTTCCGCAACACCCACAGTAAATAAAGAGCCAACAGTCAACAAAGCATAATCCATAAACTGAGCGAGTGATGAGCGTGGACCCTCGCGTCTAAGTTCAGACTGTAAAGGCTTATTTAACCCATCTCAGAAAATCTCAATCAAAATAATATTGTTCGTTTGATATGCTCTTTAGAATCTCACTAGAAGTTGTCAGGGGAATTTTTTACCTACTGTGAATTCAGAAATACTACTTTTTCACTGTCAGAGTTCTGCCCTGACACCCCGTTGGTCTTGTCTTTATTTCTCGTCTACATTGTCTTGTGTGTCAGCACATGGCTTTGTTGTTTTTGTCAGCCATGTGCTCCTCTAGCCCCTACTCCTTGTTTCCTCTTTACCACGCCCACGTTCTTGTGTAGACTTTTTTGGTCTAATTGTTCTTACCTGTTCCTTGTGTGTTTTCCTCCCTATTTATAGTTCCCCTTGCCCTCTTGTTTTTGCCAGTTTGTGGTCATTCTCACCCTCGCTGTCTTTGTCTGTGGATGTGCCTGAGTATGTGTTTCTGTCTCCTTGCTTGCTTGGTCTTGTGCCCTAGTCCCTTGTAATTCTATATTCTTGTCTTGCTCCTTTTTTATTATTATTCGTTTTTTATTTTGTTTATTTATTATTTATAAAAATAAATTATTATTTATTTTTGTCGGTTTTTGACTTTTTGGTCTTATTTCAGTATTCATCTAGTTCTTTTAGCTCTGATCCCTTGTTTGCATTTTGATTGATATTTTCAGCTATTTGTGTTGGTTGAATAAGTAATATTTTATTTTTATTTTGTTACTATTTAATGTTTTTCAGTTCTTTTGTTTTGTCTATCCCCCTGCCTGCCTTGGAGTTTGTGTTCCTGTGAAGCCTTGTTGTATTGTTTGAGTTCCTGTCCTTGACCTGTTCCTGCCTGCTGGTTCCCCCTGCCTGGCATCTAGTCCGCTTCAGAGTCAGTGGTCAACAGTTATCTGAGCTCAGCCCTATGGTGCCTTGCTCAATCCTCTCCATCTGCCTGGTCTTGCTGCTTCCTTTGCAGCTATTCTGCCAATTGATGTCTGAGGCTGTTCCAGTGGTCTTCCCTAACTGTCTCATCTCTGTTAACTGTCCCTTGTCACTCACTCTGCGATTGGGTTCTGCTTCCAGATCCATGACATGCACATACTTTGTGATTTCAGATTTAATCAGTAAGCTGTTTTTTCCTAAATTAGTATGCCTAAGTGTTGCTTGAGTAAATTGGTTGAAGGAGTGATTAATTTACTCACTCAAAGACAGGCCACCACCTACTGGCGAATGTAACCTGCAGAATGGCTATGGTTATTTTATATCATTTTTTATTCCTCAAAATGAGTGTATTTGCCATCACAAAGTTTTCTGAGTTTATTTGTTTCCACTAGATGGCGCTTGTGTACTTAGACACTTGCTTATCATAGTATAACTTTTCATTCGTTTAATTTGTATAACTTTATACTTTGGTTATTTTACAGTATTTATTGTGATTTCTATACTGAGTTATTGTTTACTTGAGCAAGATTGCAAGATTGAAAAAGAGTTTTTGGTTGTTTTATTTTATTCCCATCTTGCCTTTTGTATATCACTTCCTGTTTTGTCATCTGCGCAAAGAGATGGAATGTTGTTATCATTAAAAGGTTTAAGATTTCTCTGTATGATTACAAGTCATCCGTCCAAGAAACTTCATGATGTAACCCCCTCTCTTAGCTTACAAGCAGGCAAAAGTGGTATGTTGATGTATTTTTTGTTCATTTAAGAGTTTAAAGTCCTATACGTGTTTTCCGTGTAACTGAATGTGTGACTGATGTTTGTTATTCGTCCTGTTTATTTAGTTCTACGGTGTTGTGTTGGCGTTGGTGTTGATGTCCATGTCCATAAGTGCATTAAACATCTGTAAAGGAACCTCAGCCTTCGCGTTGTGACTAAGGGAGGCATAGTAGAACACTTCACTGCGTCGGTGAAGGCCAAGATCATCAGATGGTAAAACCTGCACGCGGAAGTCAGCCAGCAAGAGGCAAAAGGAGTTGGATAAGGGAAGTACAACTTTCAAACGACCGCTATTGAGTGACTGAAGCGGCAGTGAACAAGTAAAGGCTGAACAAGCAAGCACCTTTAAGTTAGTGTCTTGGAAGCAGCACAAGGTTTTGTGAACTGTTGCTGAAGCTTCAATTTTGCTGGTATTTCCATCATCCACATTCTAAGATAATAGTGGACATTTTCTAATAATTGCTCGGCTTATTAAGAAACTATAAGGACTTAAAGAGACAAACAAATGTGTTATATGTATTATTGAGAGAGACTGAAATTTTCTGTCTTTAAGTTTTGCATACTTTATAATTTTGAGTGTTCGCATTTCACAAGTTGTATTCATGCTTCTGCTACTTCACAGTTCTATAGTTCTTAATTTACACAGTTGAAACACTCAAGCCTAGCTGAGTCACTTGCACTCGAACTTTAGACTGTTCCTTTTGAATATCACATTATAGTGCAATACAGAATTGACATGTCAGATACAAGTGAAAATACAGTGTTGTCCAGCAAGGAAGCTATCTGTGCACAAGAAGGTGACGATGATCCTACAGCACAAGAAGGTGATCCTACAGCACAAGAAGGTGACGATGCAGAGCAGGCTCTCCCACCACAGCAGGCTGAGCATGTTGAAGTAGCTGCACAAGTACAACAACTTCAGGTGGGCGCAGATAATACACAGACAGATATCAGAAGAAGCCAGCGTGTACGCATGCTCACCGAAAAAGGTAAAACATTGCAAGACACTAGACTGGACAATCTGAAAAGAAGCTTTGAACAGAAATATAGAAGATGGAAGTATCACATCAATGGTTTGAAAAGAGCCATGAAGAACAATGATGGTGCAGATTTGATTTTTGAGGTTGTGAGTACAATTAATGCCATTCAGTCTGAGGTCGACCATATTTATGGTGACATAAGAAGCATCACAAGCCCTGAGCCAGAAATTCGGAGAAAAAATGACACTTGTCTTGCCATTACTAGCACTGCAAATGAAAAGGCACAACACTTTCTCAACGGAGATTCTGAGAACATACCCTGGCCTGATTCAGATTCAGTGTTTGAAGCCACTGTGTCCAGCATCATCTCTGCAACCTCCAGTAAGTCAAGGTCTATTTCTAAGATGTCCAGTCAGTCTTCCCGTTATTCTTTGCAGAAAAGACAAGAAGCAGCGGCTGAAGTAGCAGCTACTCAAGAGGTGATTAAAATAATGAAGACACAGCATCAATATGAGGAGGCAATTAGGAAACTTGAGAATGCAAGAAAAAGAGTTCAATTTATCTCAGAAAGTACTATCAGGAAAATAAGGTTGGAAGAGAAGAAAAAGGAAGTGGAGCGATTGGAAGAACTAAAAAGACATAACGCAGCACAAGCAAGGCTACAAGTTTATGCTGAAAGCATCGAAGCTGATGAGGGAAAAATGCGTTCCGCTCCTCCTCTTCAACAAAAGCAAGAAGACTATCTCTCTCAGCCAAGCATTCCTATCTCTCTCTCTTTACAGAATGTCTCTCAACCAAATCAACCTGCTTATTCTCCTCAAAGGTTTCCAGTCACTCAAGCTCATGCATCTCAGTCAGATGCATTAGCTGCTTCCAGTGAAGCCTCTAATGACCTTGTGAAGGCACTCGCTGAAGCTATTTCTGAGGAGAACCTCTGAAGTATAATGATTGGAAACTGTCCTTCAGGACGTTAATTGATCGCAAGAACTTACCAGCCCAAGAAAGGCTTTTCTTTCTACGCAAGTATGTAAGTGGTCCAGCCAAGAAAGCTATTGAAGGACACTTCTTGGTTGGAACAGAAGCGGCTTATATGGCTGCCTGGAACATACTTGAAGACCGGTTTGGCAATCCATTTGTAGTTGGCAAGTCGTACCGCGACAAAATACAGTCATGGCACAAGATTGCTACTAAAGATACCAAAGACCTCCGGGAATTTGTAGATTTCCTGAGCAGCGCTAAATCAGCCATGCCTTATGTTCAAGGTTTACAAGCTCTGAATGACTGTGTTGAAAATCAAAGGATATCAGCTAAATTGCCAGAGTGGTTGAGTTCACGTTGGAATAGAGTAGTTACTAAGTTCCAAGATGAATACAAAAGATTCCCTGATTTCAAATACTTTGTTGAATTTCTCAACAAGGAAGCTAGAATCGCATGCAATCCTATCACCTCACTGCAAGCAATAAAGCCAGTAGAGCAAGAGAGATTCAAGCAACCTGATCAAGATCACTCTAAGTTTCAACGGAATCGCCACTCAAGCATTAAGACATTCACTACTAGTTCCAGTGAAAAGACTAGCGTCATGTGTGTCTTTTGTAAGAGACATGGCCACACTCTTCATAAGTGTCGTAAGATTATGGAAAGACCAGTTGAAGAAAGATTGAAGTTTGTACAGTCTGAGAAATTGTGCTTTGGCTGTCTTAAGACTGGTCATAACTCTAAGGGATGCACCTCTAGGAGTGTGTGTGAAAAATGTGAAAGGTATCATCCAACGTGCTTACATGAGGAACGGGTAAATAAAGGCCCAGGACAAAGAACTAGACTCAATCAAGATCAGTCAAGGTCTAATCAAGACTTTGCAGACAGAACAACTGAATCACAGAGGATACAAGAGTCTATGCCTGTGACTTCAAACAGAGTGGTTCAAGAAAAGAATGGCACTTATACTTCATCCATCGTTCCAGTGTATGTTTCAACTATAGCTGAACCAAGGAAGGAGATTTTAGTGTACGCTTTGCTTGATACTCAAAGCGACACCACTTTCATTTTAAAGGACACAGCTGAGACATTTGATACTAAAATGGAACCAGTCAAACTCAAGATTTCTACAATAACTTCCAAGACGAAGGTTGTGTCCAGTCACAAATTGAATGGACTACAAGTAAGAGGTATTAAGTCTGAAGTGAAAATCCAACTTCCAACGACTTCTACTAGAGACTATATACCTGCAAATAGATCTCATATACCCACTTGTGAAACGGCAAAGAACTGGCCTCATTTAGAACATCTGGCAGATGAAATGGCTCCTGCACTTGATTGTGAAATAGGTTTGTTAATAGGGTATAACTGTCCTCAAGCCTTACTTCCCAGAGATGTTCTCAGAGGTAATGAAGATCAGCCCTTTGCACAAAGGTCTGTGTTAGGCTGGAGTATAATCGGATGCAACCACTACGATGGTGATTACGAAGATGAAATTGGCGTGAGTCATAGGATTATTATGAAGCAAGTTCTACCTGCTGGCGAACCTTCTCACAAACTCAAGTCTGAAGTCTACTTTGTTCGCAAAAACAAAGTTAAGGAGATGATCACTCCAGCAGAGATACTGAAGTTTTTTGAGTCAGACTTTGTTGAAAGGACTAATGAGGAAGCTTCTGCATCGCAAGAAGACCTACGGTTTCTGACAAAGTTAAATGAAGGCATTAAGCAACTGCAAGATGGGCACTATGAGATGCCGTTGCCTTTTAAAGGTGAGAAACCGTACTTGCCGAACAATAAAGCGTGTGCAGAGCATCGACTCAAATCCTTAGAGAAGCGTTTGAAGAGGGATGAACAATACTTCAAGGACTACCTAGCTTTCATGAAGGACATAATAGCCAGAGGTGACGCTGAAAGGGTCCCAGAGATAGAGTTAAGCAATCAGCCAGCATGGTATATCCCTCACCATGGGGTTTATAACCCACAGAAGCCAGGCAAGATTCGCATTGTCTTTGATTGCTCTGCACGATTTCAGAATACGTCTCTGAACGAGCATCTGCTGACTGGGCCCGACCTCACAAATACCCTTGTTGGAGTCTTGTGTCGCTTTCGGAAAGGGCAGGTAGCCATCATGTGTGATGTGGAGCGTATGTTCCATCAGTTTTATGTTGCTCCAAAGGATCGGGACTACCTCAGGTTTTTGTGGTGGGAAGAAGGCAACATGGAAGCTCCACCATCAGTTTTCCGCATGAAGGTCCACTTGTTTGGAGCTGCTTCCTCGCCTGGCTGTGCAAACTTCGGGCTCAAGTACCTTGCCTCACAAGGTGAAGGCAAGTTTAATCAAGCCACAGTGAAGTTTATACAGCGTAATTTTTATGTTGACGATGGCTTGGCAAGTGTGGATACGGAAGCAGAGGCTATCCAGATGGTGAAGGAAGCCAGGGATCTCTGCAATACCGGGAAGCTCCACTTGCACAAATTCATCACCAACAGCAAGAGGGTAATCACCACAATCCCGAAGGAGGAATGCACTGAAGGTGCAACTGACTTTGACTTGGCCCTAGGAGAACCTAAAATAGAAAGGGCACTCGGAGTTCATTGGTGCATAGCTTCAGATGAGTTCCATTTCAGAGTACTAGTAAAGGAAAATCCTTTCACTAGAAGAGGTGTGTTGTCTACAGTTGCTTCCATTTTTGATCCTCTTGGATTCGTCGCTCCCTTCATTCTGGTTGGGAAGAGGACCTTGCAAAGGATGTGCAATGACAAGATAGGCTGGGACGAACCACTTCCTGATGACCTCAGGCCGCATTGGGAAGCTTGGCTACAAGACCTCCATAATCTGGCCTCAGTAAAGATACCACGTTGTTATGTGCCATCAGAGTTCAAAGATGTCCAGCAATATGAGTTACACCATTTTGCTGATGCCAGCGCGTCAGGCTATGGGGCATGTTCATACCTCAGAACTGTGACCAAGTCTGGTGAAGTTAACTGCACTCTCGTTATGGGTAAAGCAAGAGTTGCCCCAACAAAGGTAACAACAATTCCAAGATTGGAGCTCTCAGCTGCAGTTGTAGCCACAAGAACTGGTGATCTGCTCAAAAGAGAACTAGAACTGGTATCTGTGAATAATACTGGACCGATTCCAAGGTTGTCCTTGGTTATATTAACAATGATGCAAGACGGTTCCACATATTCGTAGCCAACCGAATTCAGCAGATCAGGACAAGCACTGAGCCTAGTCAGTGGAGATATGTTGCTTCAGATCAAAACCCAGCTGACCATGCCTCTCGTGGGCTCACTGTGAAGGAACTCACGGAATCTAACTGGTTTACTGGTCCAAGTTTTCTCTGGCAAGGAGAACTCCCTAAGGAAGACATTAAGGTAGAAGTTTATGAAGGAGACCCAGAACTCAAAGGGGCACAGGTTCTTGCAACCAAGGTAAAAGAAGAGATGTCTCTGTCGGATCGCTTGGAAAGGTTTTCAGATTGGAAGAGGGTAGTGAAAGCCATAGCTAGACTCAAACGTTGTGCAAGGAGTGTGAAGGGTTTGGTAGAAAGATCCAACGAAGTCACAACACTCGGAAGAAAGGAAGGATGCTGAGCAATTCATAATTCGAACAGTTCAAGAGGAAGTGTTTGGCGATGAAATCAAATCTCTAAGACAAGGGAAGGAAGTTCATTCAAATCAGTCCAATAAGCTGTATAAGTTAAGTCCGTTTATTGATGATCATGATATCTTACGGGTGGGAGGAAGATTGACGCAGGCTGAGCTTCACCCTCATGTCAAGCATCCGGCCATTCTACCTAAAGGTCATCACGTATCTCATCAACTCATTAACCTGTTAACGTTCACCAGAGCGACCTCGCACTGAACGATCTTTGTTTGCATGTGTCATTGTTTTCTAATAGAATAAATGAAACGGGACAAAGTTAATCTTGTCAAACTATATATCATTCTGAGGGTCTAAGCCTCAAGCATCGACGACAGATCGCTGTTTTTCGATGGAAAGCTTATAAGGAATGAGTGGCACAAATTTGCTACATTTGTGTAAGCAGTACACATCCAAACACGAAGAATAAAAAAGCAGTACGTACCTTTATCATTGTAATAACGAGCCACAAACGCGTCCACTGCTGAAATCCCAGTTTAGTTAGAGAGGTAAGGGTCCACAGAACAACATACCAGCGAGCACTTTTAGTCCAGCGAAACAGTAACGTTGTAATGATGAATATTCCTTTGTTTACGTTTCATTTCTTCAGAGAGTTATTGTTCGCGTCCGTTATGGAATAAATTACGCTCAAAAACAGCGTCTTGGTGGTAAAAAAACAAAACGATGTTACAGCATACGGTTTTACAAAAATAATGAGACCGTCTACGGAAAAAAAAGTCTCAGAAAAGCGGAATATAGATTATTTGAATTTGGCGCTCCCTCCTGCGAGCTCTGACGCGGGCTATGACGCTTCTGTCATCTGAGCGGGGCGTAACTTAGCGATCTGCTTTATCCATAAAAAACTTTTTTTTTTTTTCTTCTACATTTTTTATATGTGTGTGTGTGTATTGTGTGGGGAATGTGGCCGTGTCTGCATGATTATAATATGTATGGACGCACATCAGCGTGTTTATTAGCGACTCTATGACGGCTATCATTGTGATTCATTGATCAGCTATTATTGATTATATGGCCCATCTGTATGATCATCATCTGAATGGAAGCACATCAGCGTGTGTTTACTGACTCTATGACCATGTCTGGCAATATCACTTCACGTCTGGCAGTGATATTTATCATTGTAATAACGAATAACGAAGAATACTTCAGTATACATACTATATACAAAGCATTTTTTTTCTATTTTTTTTCCTTTTTATTACTCAAATAATTATTTTTGTATTTTTTAGTGCTCAAATAAATCTGTCTATTATTTTATAATTGAAAAACTATGCAGGAACATGTATAATGACTAAAATAGCTTGTATAATTCTGCAATCCATTTGGTGGTTATTTTTCCTCAAACGGGGGGAGGGGGGGGACTATAAATAGTTTCAGAAAATATTGCAGGAATCTCATTTTTCATGGTATCTTCTTCAAATTTGAAATATGAACTCATGAGACCAGTGGCTTTCGATCCATTACTTTTCTGGATTGCTCCAGGACTTATTTCATGTATTTGTATATGAAATAAAAAAAACATTCAGTGTGGAAAAATATTTTTCAAGGCACGTCAGTGCCTATAACTTTTTATCTTTTTGAGCATTATCAACTCTGGATGATAGATAGTAAAGCCCAGAGTCTCTTCTTTCCAAAGATACCTAATTTGTTTGTGTAAGCACACTTTGTCACAAACTGTTACCATTTTAATTTAGGTAGGTTATTTTCACCTGCGAGGCCACAAATGGCAGTGAAGGTTAACAGGTTAAACACTTCCATGAGAAAGTGCAACATCAAGGTCGAGGCATGACCTTGAATGAAATTCGCTCCAATGGCATTTGGATTTTGGGATGCAGTAGTGAAGTGTCATCTCTTATCTACAAATGCATAAAGTGTAGGAAGTTACGGAAATGCAATCAGGAGCAAAAGATGGCTGATTTGCCACCGGAAAGGATGGAAACTACCCCTCCTTTTACCTATAGTGGCATGGACTGCTTCGGGCCGTTTTATGTTAAAGAGGGAAGGAGAGAGCTGAAGAGATACGGACTCCTGTTCACCTGCATGTGTTCGCGGGCCGTTCATCTTGAGGTACTGGATGATCTTAGCACTGATGCTTTCCTTAATGCTCTGCGTTGTTTCATTGCGATTCGTGGCAATGTAAGTCAGTTGCATAGTGATCAAGGTACTAATTTTGTCGGTGCAAAGGGAGAGTTCCTGGAGTTGATGAAGGGAATGGATCGAGAACGTGTGAAAGAGTTAGGTTGTACCTTTGTCATGAACCCGCCTGCTTCCAGTCACATGGGTGGTGTCTGGGAGAGACAGATCCGGACTGTAAGGAGTGTACTGACATCCATCCTAGACCAGTCTGCAGCAAGACTGGACACTTCTTCTTTAAGAACGTTCATGTATGAAGTAATGGCGATTGTCAATAGTCGTCCATTGTCCTTAGAACACATCAGTGATCCTATGGGACCAGAACCATTGACGCCAAATCATATACTAACAATGAAGTCAACTATCATCGCACCACCTCCTGGGCAGTTTGTGAGGGAGGATCTATATCTTCAGAAAAGATGGAAGAGAGTTCAGTTTCTGGCGAATGAGTTTTGGACCAGATGGAGAAAAGAATATCTGTTGAGTTTGCAGCAGAGAAATAAGTGGAATAAGAGCAGGAGAAACGCTAAGATAAATGATATCGTTCTGCTCCAAGATGACTTAGCACCACGAAATCAGTGGAAGCTAGCCAAAGTGGTAGAAGTCTTCCCAGGGACTGATGGAAGGGTGAGAAGACTTAAACTTTTTGTAAGTGATGCAACACTGGATAGTAAGGGTGCACGCACAAGCAAGTCAGTTTATCTAGAAAGACCCATACACAAAACAGTCTTATTACTTGAAGCTGATTAAAGGGTTAAGTTTGAAGAGAATGATTCCACTGTGCATGTTTAACGTGTACAAAATTCCTTCTGCATGTTAAGTTTATGATAATACTTCTCTTAAGAATCACACATAGTGTGATGGTGGGAGTGTATTTGCCATCACAAAGTTTTCTGAGTTTATTTGTTTCCACTAGATGGCGCTTGTGTACTTAGACACTTGCTTATCATAGTATAACTTTTCATTCGTTTAATTTGTAGAACTTTATACTTTGGTTATTTTACAGTATTTATTGTGATTTCTATACTGAGTTATTGTTTACTTGAGCAAGATTGCAAGATTGAAAAAGAGTTTTTGGTTGTTTTATTTTATTCCCATCTTGCCTTTTGTATATCACTTCCTGTTTTGTCATCTGCGCAAAGAGATGGAATGTTGTTATCATTAAAAGGTTTAAGATTTCTCTGTATGATTACAAGTCATCCGTCCAAGAAACTTCAAGATGTAACCCCCTCTCTTAGCTTACAAGCAGGCAAAAGTGGTATGTTGATGTATTTTTTGTTCATTTAAGAGTTTAAAGTCCTATACGTGTTTTCCGTGTAACTGAATGTGTGACTGATGTTTGTTATTCGTCCTGTTTATTTAGTTCTACGGTGTTGTGTTGGCGTTGGTGTTGATGTCCATGTCCATAAGTGCATTAAACATCTGTAAAGGAACCTCAGCCTTCGCGTTGTGACTAAGGGAGGCATAATGAGAGTAATTAAATTTTTGAAAGACATTGGGCCCTATCATACACTAGCACATCATCATATCATTTTCACATCCTGCGCCTGCTTTTAAATAGCAAATGCACTTGCACCCATCTGTTCGCTCATGGGCATGCTGGTCTGAAAATGAGGTGTGTTCAGGCGCATTGTTACCGCATTGCTATTTTGAGGCAACTGAAATAGACTGTGCCATTTACCAACTAAAACCTGGTCTAAAGTCTTATTTTTTATTTTTTTTTGTTATTTAAGGAGCGAGTATGCACCTATAGGCAGATCCACAATGCGTATACACTCTGCTTATTACACAGACAGGGACACGCAGCAGCAATGTAAAAGATTATTATTGTGTAGGCTACTTAAATAATTAGGCTACCTATTTGTTTGCGGACGAGCAGCTCCATTCAGTCTTTCCTCTTGCAAATTCCACTGAGTAAATAGCGAATCCGCCATGGCGCAAGTGCAACTGGCTCTTAAAGGGAATGGTAGATGATACTTTGATTGGTTTATTGCACATTATGCCCAAAACACACCCATTACTCATTAAGAGAATAGGGACAACCCTTTTAGACCATGCGCCGGGTGTGCGACCGTTTTCCCCATTATTGAACTAGCAAAAGTGAATTCGGTCATGCCCTATGTGCACGTGCCCTACATAGACCAAGTACTTCGATTGTTAAAATAGGGCCCATTGTGTGCTCCCATACCTTGAGACTAAGTGCCGATTTACTAGTGCAAGCTGTCTTTTACCATTAAAATAGTACTGTCCGGATTTACTAAAGAAGCACAGTGAAGAATTAGTGCTGAAAAGGTGTGGACAGTTATTTTTGCAACTAACCATATTGAATATGCATTTGTAGGAGTTAACCTTTCAGAAGCAAAATTTATGAGAGGAGAGTATTAAAATGAATCATGCAATGCAATTTACTAACGTTTGCACTCGTCAAATTACTGGTATTTGCGCAATTATTTAACGTCCAAAAAGCATGTCTTAAAGTAGGCGGTACTTTGCGCTGCTCTTAGTATATTACGCTGGTCATTATGGAAATGATCTGGCAGCATCTCTGTTCTTTAATGTGCTCATTGTCAGTAAATCACCCGCAGAATTTTCCCCTCCCATCTGCACTTTTATGGAATTCCACTCTAACGCTAATTTGCCCTGTTTAATAAATCTATCTGGCCAGAAATATAGGCCTATAAAAGACTCATAACTCAGATACTAGTAAGTCTTGGAGTTTGTATATCTTTATCAGAGTATTTTTTTAACAAAGAATAAGCGTACGCGTACAGTTTTCAGTATGTAAGCGTACAGTTTTCAGTTTTGTAATGTCTGTGATCCAAGAGCAAAAACTCCCAGTTACATGACATCTTTTTTTCAGCCCCGACAGCATTCACTGTCAGTATTCGAGATTTGCTTTGGCTCAGCACCACTCCTTTGAAGTTAAAGCCATTTCAATCCATCTGTCTCTGCACACAAAATAACAATAATGAAGTCATTAGCATAAAACCCAACTACCATCCGTCACTCTCTCAAGGTTATTACTTCAGCACATGTCCCATATTATTTGCCATTTGCAATATGTCAGTGCACTGATTGTGTTGTAATAATACCATTGGATTGCCAGTTGCGTGACAACAGAAGTGCTTCATAATTGAATTTTTTGGCAAGACACTATCAAGTCACTGCTAGAAATGAGCAATTAATCAGTATTACAGGAAACATGACACATAACTCGCTGGGGAAAATGTGCGCTCAGAAGATGGGTGGAAGAGTTCGGCTGATCAAGACGTTGTGGTAGTTCTGTAAAAAATTTCACAGAAACAGCTGCTGTAATTTGTTCTTTTATAGACAGCGCAAATGGCCTAAACGTCCTATTATGCTTACAATGAACCGGTTGTAGGCCAGGTTCTGATAAGGCTTTATTACTGCCTTCACAGTATTCTAAAGCTTGATATTAAAACAAGTCCCTCGCCCTTAGTTCAGAACAATTTATTAGGTCCAAATGTCAGTCACTAGTCCTTATCATGTTTGGCTTTCTAATTTTCAAAGAAGGTCAAAGATATTATTCGGATTGCCCCCAATTGTGAGAGTCTGGGACAGCTAAATATGCTTTGTGTTGGAAAAATAATATGTTGATTGTTATGGCTTTAAGCTGTCGGACGATTCAAATACATTTCATGAGTAAAAAGCAATTCCATGGATCATACTGAGTCTCCAGCTAAAGTGAAGTGAGTATTCAGGCAGCATGTACAGTAGTTTTTGGCAAAGGTTGTTTTTAAGTATCCTTTTAATGTATTATCCATTTGGAGACCAAAACATCTAGTACAGACTGTAGCTTTATTGTGAATGGTTGTTCATTTTATTTATTGCTGTAAATGCTTGGAGGGGAGTCATTATTGAATTTCCACACATGTGCTTACTGCTGGTTTATGGTTTAGAATCTGATCAATACATTTAGTGCTTTTTAGCCTTTTAGCGCCTTTTGAAAGTCTTGCATTAGTATTATTTTTGTAAAGAAATGTGAATACTGTATGGAAGTTTTTTTTTATTATTATTTATTTATTTATTTATATGATAATCTTCCTTTCCACTGTCCTGTGGCTTGCAATTGGCTTGCAAATGAACACACATCAGCGTGTGATTACTGACTGTATGACCATGTCTGGCAATATCAGTGTATGTCTGGCAATCAGAGTATGTACTTGAGTATGTACTACATACAAAGCTATTTTATTTATCTTTTTTTCTTTTTATTACTCAAATTATTCTTATTGTATTTTTCTAGTGCTCAAATAAATCACTTATATAATGTCTAAGATTCTGTCTATTATTTTATTATTGAAAAACTATGCAGTGGTATGTATAATTACTAAAATAGTTTGTGGAACTCTTCAATACATTTGGTGGTTATTTTTCCTCCAGCAGTGGGTGTGTGTGGCTGTGTGTGTGTGGGGGGGGGGGGGGGGGGGGGGGGTGATGTGGTGGGGGGTTAGACTAGACATGGTCTCAGAAACATGGTTGCAGGGATCTCAGTTTTCATGGTATCTTCTTCAAATTTGAAATATAAACTCAAGAGACATGTGACTTACAACCCATTACTTTTCTGGATTGCTCCAGGACTGATTTCATGTATTTGTATATGAAAAAAAATCTGTGTGGTAAAACATTTTTCAAGGCACTTCAGTGTCTATAATTTTTTATCTCTTTGAGTATTATCAACTCTGGATGACGGATGGTAAAGCCTAAAGTGTCTTCTTTCCATCTAAATTGTGTTTGTAGCACACTGTTGTCAGGAACTGTTACCATTTTAATTTAGGTAGGTCATTTTCAGCTGTAAGTCCCAAAATGGGGGGAGCAGGTAAACAGTTTTATAAACTAGCAAATGTGGATTCCGACATGTCATTCTGACACGAAAGTATTCAAACCCCTTCATTTATTTTCACATTTTGTTATGTTGCAGCCTTATGTTAAACTGCTTTACATGACTTTTTTTCCATACCAATCTACACTCCATACACCATAATGGCAAAGCAAAAACAGAACTGACTGAACTTTGTAAATTTTTAAAATAGAGTTGTCTATAAGCCATTCTTGCTGTGGTCTTAGGGTTATTGTCCTTTTGCAAAGTGAACCTTCTGCCCAGTCTGAGGTTCTGAATGTTCCGGACTACAGCATGAGGCTGCTACCAGCACACTTTACTTTTGGGATGGAACTCTGCAGGTGACGAGCAGAGCTGGTTTCCTTCAAACATGATCTATTTTTGTTTGTCTATTTTGTATATTGTGTTTTTGCAATTTTGCACATTGTTCTGTTATTTGTATCTTATTCTTTTTATTGTATGTGTCTTATCACTGTCATTCTGTCACATTGTGGAGCTTCTGTCACTAAAACAAATTCCTCGTATGTGTAAACATAACTGGCAATAAAGCTCATTCTGATTCTGATTCTGATGATGCTTGGAATTGAGGTTCATCAGACCAGAGAATCTTGTTTCTTACAGTCTGAGGTCCTTAAGGTGCTTTTTTGCAAATTCCAAGTGTGTTTTCATGTGTCTTCACCGAGGAGAGGATTGAGTCTAGCCACACCAGCATAAAGCACAGATTGGTGGAGTGTTGCAGTGATGTTTGTCCTTCTGTAGGTTTTTTCCTATCTTCACATATGGTCATGGAGCTCAACTAGAGTGATCATCAGGTTCTTGATCACCACTCTAACCAAAGCCCTTCTCCATCACTTGCTCAGTTTGGAGGCCAGATCTAGGAAGAGTCCTGGTTGTTCCAAACATCTTCCATTATGGATAATGGAGGCTACGTGCTTCTGTGAACCTTCAATGCAGCAGAATATTTTTTTCTGATCTCTTCCCCAGATGTGTGGTTTGATGCAATCCTATTTCTGAGCTCTACAGGCAGTTCTTTTGACCTCAGGGCTTGATCTTTGCTCTAATATGCATTTTCAGCTGTTAGACCTTTTATTGAAGCAAAAGGGAAGTGGTGTGTGACCCATTCTCGAAATTTCTGCTCTACATTTAACCCATCCAAGTGTACATACAATAGTGAACATACACCCAGAGCAGTGGTGCAGCACCCGGGGAGCAGTTGGGGGTTTGGTGCCTTGCTCACCTCAGTCGTGGTATTGAGAGTGGAGAGAGTGTTGGTTATTCACTCCCCCACCTACAATCCCTGCCGGACCCGAGACTCGAACCCACGACCTTCAGGTTATAAGTCTTTCTATCCATTAGGCCACGACTGCCCCAGACATGTGTGCCTTTTCAGATCATACCCATTCAATTGAATTTTCCACAGGTTAGCTTCACTCAAGGTGTGGTAACATTTACAAGCAAAATTAATGCTCCTGAGCTAGATTTCAACTATACCTGATAAGGGTATATACAGTATACTTATTCATTTGAATCATTTGTTTTTTATCTTTAATAAATTTGCAAAAATATTGAAAAACCTGTTATTTGCTTTGCCATTATGGTGTATGGAGTGTAAATTTATGTGGGAAAAAAATTAATTAGTTCATAATTGACTAATTTTGAAACATTGACAGTTATTGAACTGTACTGAATTAGCATTGAACTCACTCTATGATTAATGACACAAATCTTCAGTTGGGCTGCTTATTGGTGAATTAAACATATTTTATA
The DNA here is from genome assembly GCF_936440315.1 of Barbus barbus. Lineage (NCBI taxonomy): Eukaryota > Metazoa > Chordata > Actinopteri > Cypriniformes > Cyprinidae > Barbus > Barbus barbus. The sequence goes on along the minus strand of NC_136735.1, from coordinate 12,095,081 downwards.
ATTGATGAACTGTACACAGTGACTGAACTGATCTGAACCAACAGTAAACTGACCAGAGATGAATAATGAAACTATTGTCTTGCTAGAGCTGCTTTACAGCAGAATTTGGATTTGCCTCATGTTTTATAGTGTTTGCATACACTAATTTTGTTACTTTCTTGTTTAATACTATGAAGCTGCTTTGTAAACAATCTGTAAAGATAATAGGACAAAATTTTTATCCCTCCCTAATTAGTCTTAGTCACAGGTGGTTTCGCATAAAGGTGACATAAATACACAAAAAATGTTTTTTATGACAACATATGCAACTTGAAGCCAAGTATTGATTGCTTTCTCCGAATGCTATAGCATTTTGCTTCTGCCGAGCTTGACAGCTGTGTCAAATGGAACTCACACACTGTTATGTTGCTTGATGTTACACTGAACAACCAATTAATTACATTGACCCCTTTAATATGCTAGCTGTGATTTAAATGGTTTGCTCTCTGGGTGCCTTTAAAAACAGTATATCTTGTATAATGTAGAACATGACAGCTTTATTAAAATGGAAATGCAACAAGTCAAACAAATCTTGTAAAGATTTGAACAGTTTTATTAAGCATCTTGTCAGTGATTTGTCCCAGCTGTAAGTATGAATCTCAAAGGGACTTTTCTTCTTAGAAAGGTAAACAAATGTAAATGGAATCAATTAATCTAGCCAGTTTTGGAAAATGTTTCCCATCACTAGGAATTCTGGGCCTCCTGGCTGTATATTTGTCAGAACCCTCTTGGGCACAAGGAGCGTGGAGACAAGGAGATTCCAATTAGTAATCTTTTTTGAGATCCACATACAGACGAGGAGCTTGGGCAGAGACGAACGTTGATGACGTTCAGACTGGACACAGAGGCAGGGAAACACAGGGCTTATGATCACAGGGAAATCAACGAGGAAGAACAGAAACAGGTGTGGGGCAATTAAACGCAGGGCTGGGAACAAATTAACTCATGATGACAGGGAATGAGGACAGGAACAGGAAGGCCAAATATGGACACGAGAGGAGGGGGAAACAAGACACAGGACTGACATAATGCCCCCCTCCGGAAGGCGTGTCCTCACGCCATACACTATCCAATGGGGAGGGTGGGTGGGCGCTCTGGAGGCCTCCAGGGACCAGGGGGCAGGGCTACCAGCCTCCAGAGCGGTACCCGTTCTGGGAGCCATGGCGGGACAGGAGACACAGGAGGCCATGGCGGATCAGGAGACTCGGGAGGCCATGGCAGATCAGGAGACTCGGGAGGCCCTGGCGGATCAGGAGACTCGGGAGGCCCTGGCTGGTCAGGGGACTTGGGAGGCCATGGCTGGTCAGGGGACTCGGGAGGCCCTGGCTGGTCAGGGGACTTGGGAGGCCATGGCTGGTCAGGGGACTCGGGAGGCCATGGCGGATCCGGGGATTCGGGAGGCCATGGCGGGACAGGGGACTCGGGAGGCCATGGCGGGACAGGGGACTCGGGAGGCCATGGCGGGACAGGGGACTCGGGAGGCCATGGAGGGACAGGGGACTCGGGAGGCCATGGAGGGACAGGGGACTCGGGAGGCCATTGCGGGTCAGGAGACTCGGGAGGCCATGGCGGGACTGGAGACTCGGGGAGCCACAGCCTTATTTTTTCGGGTTCTGTGGCCTTGGCCCTCAGCCCATCCACACAGGCCATGACCCTATAACCCCCCCCCCCCAATTTTCTTGGGGGAGTTCCCCCCTGGGAGGCACTGAGTCTCCTGCGTCTGGGGCGGCCCCAGCGGAGACGCAGGAGAGCTGGACGGCCCCAGCGGAGACGCAGGAGAGCTGGACGGCCCCAGCGGAGACGCAGGAGAGCTGGACGGGATCAGCGGAGATGCAGGAGAGCTGGACGGCCCCAGCGGAGACGCAGGAGAGCTGGACGGCCCCAGCGGAGATGTAGGAGAGCTGGACGGGACCAGCGGAGATGCAGGAGAGCTGGACGGCCCCAGCGGAGACGCAGGAGAGCTGGACGGGACCAGCGGTGACGCAGGAGAGCACCTGCGAGGAGCAGGCACAGGAGGGCGCTCTTGAAGCGCGGATTCGCAGGGGCGCTCTTGAAGCGCGGATTCTCGGGGGCGCTCTTGAAGCACGGATTTTCGGGGGCGCTCGGACGGCACGGATTCTCAGTGGCGCTCTGGAAGCGTAGATTCGCGGGGGCGCTCTGGAAGCGCGGATTCTCGGGGGCGGTCTGGAAGCGCGAACGGCGGCGGGCTCGGGAGAGCGCGGGCGACGGCGAGCTGGCTCGGGCCCGGATGCTTCCCAGACACCGGTAGATCCCTCTCCAACTCAAGCCGGTAGTGTCTGGGAGGTCCACGGGACGGTGGTAGTTTGCCCCGAGCCACGACGAGACACCACCCCTCACAATGTAGAGCGCTTTGAGTGCTTAGAAAAAAGCAGAAAAGCGCTATATAAATGTAATGAATTATTATTATTATTAAATTAACTCATGATGACAGGGAACGAGGACAAGGACAGGAAGGCCAAATATGGACACGAGAGGAGGGGGAAACAAGACACAGGACTGACAATATTGTGGTCTCTTTTTTAATTAAATGTAATGCTTGGCTTGATGGACATTATGTGGGCTTCAAAAATTTGCTCTGTGAATGACCTGAATTTAACACATTCAATATTAAATTCAGCATAGTATTATGTTATACCGGTCATTATTTCTACTTGCATCACACTAAAAAAAAAAAAAAGAAAACAAAAATATATATATATATATATATATATATATAATTTTTTTTAATCATTTATTCTGATATAAAATAGATTATATTAGTTATACTGAATCCTGCATCAAACCTATTTTTGGATGGTTTGTTTTGGCATCTAAATTTTCCACTTTTTACTACTTTAGCTACAGCCCAGCATGCCAGTTGGCATTAGGATCAAAAAGAGGCCAGTGGTGTCCTTTGGTTTGAGTTCCCTAAATGTAATTTTGATTATGTTCCAATGCACTATTGTAATGTAAATGTAAGATACACCAAAAAAATATTCCTTTACAAAGTCAACCCCCTCTGAATGTGATTTAGAATTTTCTGTTAAAGTAACTATAAAATTAATTTTGCAGATGCAACCTTTTGCACAGTGTATGGGAATTAATCAGTCATAGTTTGTAGCTTTTCAAAAGACTTTTGTTAATGTCACGTCTCTGGATATAATTATGACATACCTGCAAAATAACTGAGATGGTGGCTAAATGCAACAGCCCTCTTCTGTTGGTTTGAATAGAATCATTCATAATAACACCATGTTTCAAATACCTGTAAATAGTGAGAATTATCAGTTCTAGAAAGCTTAGAATGTCAAAATGAAATATGTTACTGTTGGCCATCGGAACTGGAATACAAACTCGAAAGTAAAGCTTGAATGATATGATAGCTTTCCCCAGGGAAATCAGAGGCCAGCTGAATAGCCCAGACACATGGACATTGCATTCACAGAAAGCTTTGATTTTTACCTCTCACCTGTTTCATGTGCCTCTAGCAGGATTTGAGAGAAAGAAGAAAAAAAAAAAAAAACTTTAGAGTGTTGCAAGAAATACTTCATGCATTATGTATTACGGATATTTTTGCGCAGTCGTGTTTAAAGGATGAATCCCATACCCCCTTCCCTCAATGAGAACTTATGGTGCTACAAATGTAACACACTTTCCCTTTTATACGCTTTAATTCAGTTATCTTGTATGATTGTGTGTGTGTGTGTGTGTGTGTGTGTGTGGACCTGTTTCTTGAGAATTTGGGGGGATGTTTTTTATCTTGGCTTGTCACACAGTAGAACATCAGGCACAGGAAATGGATGCACAAAGGGAATGTTTAATCGTAATCTTGAAAACATTTTCATTAATAGCACATCTTAAAGCTGAATTGTGTAATTTCTTAAAGGGATAATTCACCCTCCCACCCACCCCACCCCCCCAAAAAATAAAATAAATAAATAAATAAATACAAATCTGTCATTAATTACTCACCCTCATGTCATTCCAAACCTATAAGACCTTCGCACCATCTTTGGAACACAAATTAAGATTTTATGAAATCTGATAGCTTTCTGGCACTGACAGCAACACAGCGCTGTGCGTGTGTTCTCCTGATATGGAAGCAAGTAAGTTGAATAAAGACAGTATTTTTGTTTTATTTGTGCACAAAAATAATTCTCATAGTTTTGTATAATTTTGGTTGAACCACTGATGTCACATGGACTATTTTAACAATGTCCTTCCTTACTACCTTTCTGGGCCTTGAACGTATCAGTTGTGTTGATGTCTATGGAGGGTCAGAAAGCTCTCAGATTACATCAGAAATATCTTAATTTGTGTTCTGAAGATGAATGAAGGTCTTACAGGCTTAGAATGAGAAGGGGTGAGTAATTAATGACAGAATTTTCATTTTGGGGTGAACTAACCCTTTAATTTCTGCACCATTAGTGTCAGCAAACAGTATCATATCCCATCTATCCTTCCGTTTGTCTGTCTATCTGTCTCAGTCTGTCTGTCTGTTTGTTCTTCCGTCCATCCATCCATCCATCTATCTATCCATGCATTCATTCATCCATCCATCCATGCCTGTGTGACTCATGAGAACATTTGTGATGCTTTTCAAAGCCATTCATTATTTACTTGAGTCATTCATAAGGAGAAACATTGACAGTGTATTCACTGAGATAAGATTGCAATGTTTTTTGCTAAATTATTAAGTGATTTTAGAAAGTAATTTGTGGCACATTGTTCTGCTCTTATGCACCACTATTATTATTCCTATAAAGTATAATATTATTTCTGCATGATAGCTTCACATCTACCCTTTTCATTTTGAGTCTAATATAGCTATGTAATACACCAAGTGCAATGGGCATAGCAAATGACATTAGATGAATGGAAGTTAATTGTATTGCATACAAACAGCACAAACTCCTTTTTTTTTGCAAGATGTAAACTGTAGGCTACATAAAACAACCTATAGGCATTTAGGTTAATGGGGAGAAGAAGAACCAGAGCATCCATAGGAGTCCATTAACCCTCTGCATTTACATTCCACTACCGACATTTTTCATGCATAAATTAGAGTCTAATGCAGGCAATTAATAGGCTTCCATTAGAACACTAGAACGCCCTCCCTCTCTCTTGCTCTCTCTCTCTCTCTTTTACCTAAGTTGCCTTATCTGTCCTCTGAAATGTAAGGGGGTGTGCTTTTTCATTACTTTAGACTTAGCAGTGCCACTAAACGTCATACAGCAATCAGTCAAAACGCTGCAGAAAACAACTAATCTACTCTGCTTTCAATTATGACACATCTTTGCTTTTATACATTCATATGAGTATAGGACTGAGTACTAGCAGTTTTAGTGATTTTTGTAGCTATCAGAACTCTTTCAAAATGCACAGTGTGAAAAGAGGTATTTTGAGCAAATGTCAGCTCTTTTTTTTTTTTTGCTTGTGCAATTGCATAGCACTTTTGAGTCAGAATAGTGCAGACATAACATATAGGCCTACCTAATTTCCCAAAAAGGTCTGCTATAAGATATAAGTAAGCAACCATTACTCAGTGCTGGAATGTTCTATAGGTATTCACATAAATACAAGGAGATGCTATAAAAGCAACAGGACTGAAGTGGAAATGAAGTCGTTGATGTTTTTCCCCTATGCGACATGAGTCGCATGTGAGTCATGTTTGCTTACAACCTACCAAAACACTGTTCCTCTGATGCCCAAGCCAAAAATATCGTCAGTCAGCGCATAAGGCTGAGGGATGTGCACTTGTACGTTTATCATGGTTTTGCAGTACTTTCTGCAGGACAGTCCCTTTGGAGAGACCTTGGGTTAAGTGGCTTGTTCACTCTCTGATGAATGAATCAGCCATTCTGAGGTTTGAACTCCGGACCTTTGTGTTCTCAAACCTTTTAACACTATCCTACCACCTAACTAGCTGCTATAGATAGAAGCTGAGTTGTAAAGGCTGGATTAGAACCCAGTCTATTAAACATAGCTGATACGTGCTGACTCTGTTTGTTCACTGAAAAATGAGCAGCAGTACATGAAATTTAATTTGCTGCAAACCTTTACGTATGGTACGAAACTATAAAGTATGCAAATAGATTTGAAAAGCACTCAACATAATACGAATAGTTATGGTTCATATAGTATCATTTATTTCACGTTTCCTTTGAATTAATTTATACTTACGTGTAATAAAAATAATAATAAAATACAAAGCTTCAGCAAAAAAAAAAAAAATGCTTGAAATTACTTGGTGCTTTTTCCGAGGAGAAAACTCTGAAAAAACATGAGACCATCAAAATTACTATGCAGTTTGTTTTGTGTGTTAAGCACAAGGCCATGCAACTAAATGGCAATAGTTATGTAAACATACACAGTCCTCTAAACACATGTATACTTGTCATAATGTACACTGAAATAAGTTAAATAACTCCATTAATCTCAGTATTGTGATGGAATAACACTTACTCACCAATCATTGTTACATCGGCCCTTCAACAACCGGCCCACCTACAACGCACAATAGGAGTGTGTGTAGCCAGGAGGAGGATGAATGTGAAAAAAAAAAATACATATATATATATATATATATATATTACACACATGGATAAGGCTCTGATTTAGAGTGACATTAAATCACAGAGCTTTCCTTATGACATTTAGTAGGAAAATATCACGGTTCGTTGAACTGGCCAGCTACGCCAGCCACGAATATCTATTTTTTCCCCCTCCTGATGCATAACGACAGCTAGGGAAATGAGATAGATTTAACATGCATAAACAGATGCAAAGATTTGTAAATGTGCCATTCTGAAACAAAGAATACAACATTAGAGAGACTTCTTTTTTGATCTGGCATATATTATTCCACATGAACATTTTGTCATTGTCATTGAGATTAATATCAGGTTCATTGTTTATCACAAAGAATCTGATTATATGGCACTTCATCATTCAAAGATGGATAAATTATTCTGAAAATGGACTTGAAAATGGCAGCTATTGTCCCCCAAAAATTAATGCAAAAGGATCCAAACAAGGACGTGCCAAAAAAAATAAAATAAAATAAAATAAAATAAAAATTCTAAAAGCATTTTTCATATGATTGCCTTTGCTAATATATTTATTTATTTTCAGCCAAAAAGACAAATTGGATCTTTGGAAATTATAAACACGTCCTTTGATTGCTTTGAGATGTTAGTCGAAATATCTCTCAACCAAGGTTTTTTTTTTTTTTGGTGTGTGTGTTTTTTTTTTTTAACCCACTCTCTTTACACTCATTTGATGTTACCTTCTGTTTTCTAAAGCTCTGTGCAAATTTCACACTTATAATTTGTGGAAGCACTGCCAGTCTAGCAACTGGTACAATTTAGTTTGGAGCCACAAGTATTGTCTGAGGGATTGTGCATTTTCAACAGCAGATGCCAGATGACAAAAAAAAGTTTATTCTTTCTTGAAGATCTCAGAAGCCATTTATTTAGACCCAGGTTTTTCCTTTGAGGGCTTGGTGGGTATTGAAGTTGCATTTTTCCCCCCTAGGGGCTCAAAGTTTGGCTGGTTGGCCTTTTTCTTCTTCTTCTTCTTCTTCTTCTTCTTCTTCTTCTTTTACTTTCAAGATGGACTGTCAGTCTGTGATAAGGATTTATCAGTGAATCTTTCTGCAGTTTTACTTTATGCCAGTAGGCAGCAGTACGTGGCTGTATTAATGAGTGAGTCATTAAATCATTTATTCAATTGCTTCATTTGTTTAAAGGAAAAGTGTACCCACAAATAAACATATACTGATAAATTTACTCACCCTCAAGCCATCCAAGATGTAGATTAGTAGTTTCTTCAACTGATCAGATTTGGAAAAAATCAGCATTACATCACTTTCTCACCAATGAATCCTCTGCAGTGAATGGGTGCCGTCAGAATGAGAGTCCAAACATCTGATAAAAAACATCACAATAATCCACAAGTAAGCCACACATCTCCAGTCTATCAATGAAAGTCTTCTGAATGAAAAGCTACATGTTTGTAAGAACCAAATGCATTATTGTGGCATTTCAACGTTAAAGTGTTGCTCCTGGCCAAAATACAAGTCCATAATCCATGATTCACAAAATAATTCACAGAAGAAGTTGAGCACCTGTTGTGGTAATTAAAGGGATCATTCACCCAAAAAAATCTGTCATCATTTGCTCACATTTCTCATTCTCGTGTTGTTTCTTTCTCCTGTTGAGCACAAAAGAAGATATATTTTTTAGAATTTTGGTAACTAAGCAGTAGCCATTGACTTCCACAGTGTTCTTGACTTCTCATGTTTTTTCCCCATACTATGGAAGTCAGTAGCTACCGTCAACTGTTTGGATATCCGCATTATTCAAAACACCTGAGTAAACAGGATTTTCAATTTTGGGTGAATTATCCTTTAATTCCCTTACTCTTTTAGAATAATTAATCACATCATATTATTTACTGCTCAGTTAATTGTCTCAAAAATTTCTGTGGTCTTATGAACAAAAAAGCGAAATCACATACTTCCAGCGGTCCTATGCCTGCTGTGAAACTGCCATTGAGATGAACAGATTTCTGTCTCCAGGTATTACAATCATCCTAGTGACAATGCTGACACTGTTGCAAATTGTTAAGGCCATTTTCCTTAAGTAACTTCCTTGTGAGGTAAAAAGGCCTAGGTTGTTGCCTATTATTATTATTATTATTTTATAATTGTTATTATTACAATATAATTTTGCCTTGTTTATGATGTCATGCCCCTCTGCCTCTCCATGGTAATGTGGTTATCTGCTAAATTTAATCTGATTGAAGGAGTTTTTTTTTTTTTTTCCCTTCTTGTTTATGCAGTTTTGTTTTGTCCTGTCTTGTGATTGTACTGTTTATGTGTCTGAAAATTCAAAAATACCACAATAGATAAAATATACAAATAAAACCCCCTGTTTTCCAGGGTTATATTGAGACATCTGTCCACTCACCATTCGATTCACTTCTGCTTCTCTGGGGCCTTATTTTGGTGTATCGATGCAGGTTTCTGAAAGCTACGTTGCCATTGGTGATTTCTGCTAATGCTGTCTCATGCCTGTGAGCAGGCTCTGCTTTGAGGAGAAATAATCTTGTTCACGTTCAACACCTTGCTACCTCAATCCTGTTCACTAAGATGGGAGCAGGCAGCATTTTAATTTGGAATGCTTCTTTCACTTGGCCTGAAATGCCGCCTCTGTTGCTGGTCAATTATTCCCCTAGCTAGATGACAGAAAACGGCAATTAAGTTATGTGGACAGAGAGCAGGGCAGATGGAGCTCGGAGGCTGTCATGTTTGCAGGGGGCCTCTGGGGTACAACGCGGCCTACCGTGGGTGGAACGAGTGATCTTTGTTAGGGATGTTGCAAGCAGCGGTGTTCTGGAAGAGTATGAGATGTATGTCCACCGAGAGGAAGGCGGGGTTCATGTCAGCCTATTCTTTTGAATGGCTCTGACATGAAAAGGTGAAGATGGCAATTAAAAGGCATGCTAAAAATATGCCGGCAATCCCCCTCTCAACCTCTGTCTGAAGCTCCTAAGCTTAAGTAAGCCTGATTTGCGCTCCTGTTTATTGGTTCAGGGGTTGGCCTTTTGTCAACTCGCATCGACTCAGCAATTATCACGTTAATTTTAAATCAGTTATGCATGTGTTTCTGACTCTTTCGCTTAACCTTGCTGATGAAAGGAATGTGAGGTTTTCATTAGCACTTAGGAGCGTCTGTGTTCAAGGTCGGGATGAATAAAACTTGTTTAACGCTACATATTTTTTGAGAACATATTGAATATTCACTTACTAGCCGTAATCCTCTTGCACATACTGTATAATTTCCATGTAGGGGAGACCAGGGTCACTTGTAACATTTTTTTTACTGGGGCAGTCAAAATTAAAATCATTTACTCAAATAAATGATTCACTAATGAAATTAATTGTAGTTATTTGTTATTAATTAAAATTCATTGAACTTTTGAAGTCAAAACATTGCTTTTTCAAGCTTATCTGACTGCAGAATAATTTTTAAAAAAAAAAAAATCATGCGTTTAAGTGCTACTTATAGTTTAAATTGCTTAAATAGTATAAAATATTACAGCATTATTATTTTTTCTTACGTGATTATTTATTTATTTAAAATAATGAATCAAACCAAATGAATGTGTGAATATTGACAGACCCCCCTTTTTGTTATTTTTATTACATTGTTATAGTGTAGGATTCTATTAATTAATTTCCCACATTATTATTTTATTTTAGCTTTTAGGGAACCACTCTTACGAGTCGATGGTCATCTGATTAATGGATATTAATCAGAACATCCAACTTATACCTTATTAACGACTTGTCCAGCAAGCATTAATATCAGCAAGTTATCTCTTAACAATTTTGTTTATTTTACTCGCGGCCAACGATCAAAATAAACAACTAGTTAACTTAGTTCTCAGGTTTATGAGCTTAGGTAAAACGCGATCTTTTTGGCAAATAATTACGATTTGCAAAATCACATAGCACAGACAAGAGATTTCTTAATAAAAAGTTTATTCACTATTCTAGCATACTACCACACTAGACAACACAAAACAGACGATTTAAACTTACACACAGATAGGAGCGAGTTGTTTTGTATCTGAAGAGAGAGTCTTAGGTTTTAATGCTCGTTTCAACCTGAGGGAAAATCACACGCAAGAACCCTTATCTTTACTTCTTAAAAGATAAACACCAGTTCAACAGATTCAAGAGAAAGTTGTTTGCCTTACTGTTCCTTTTCCTTTCGGTTCAAAGAGTCTCTCTCTTCTCAGTTGAATTCAGTTCTCTGTTCAGTTCAAGACGGACCGCGTGCGGATTGGCTGCTCGTGGTTCGTCGTCACTGGATTATTCTTCAGTGGTTGGATGGCTTCGTTCTGACTCGATGAAGCTATCAGGAAGTCGATTCAGGTCTTTAGCTTCCGATGTTAAAGTTCTTTTGAAGTTTAACTGAGTCTTGGTCTCAGTTGCAAGGCTCCGCCGTGATGTTTAGAGGCCAGAAGCGCTTTGCAGCGTGAGCAGAACGAGAGACGAGCGAGGCGTGCGTGAGCCTCCTTTTCAGTTTTCAACTCCAACCCGTTTTTTCCAGTTGTGTATCTGTTTTAACGGGCCAATTTGGGATCCGCCTCCGGGCGCTTGATCCAATCGGATTCTTTCCTGCGGGGCGTTTGATCCAATCGCAAGTGTTTCTGTGGGCGGAGCCCCGCCCTGCACAGTTGCGTGTTGTACATACATTATGCGCAGTTATTTTATCACATAAGATACTTATAAAAAGCAAACTTCTATTCGTATTGTAATCATGCACTGATGAAAAAACAGATCAATCTCATTCATCATAATATTTTTCATGAGATTAGCTTTCTGACGAAACCAAACAGTAGCCGTTTAACATGCACCAAAATACAAATATCCTTTATTCTTTATCCTTAATTTCGTAGTTAAGGCATTGATTAAACGATCCTAAATTCTCAATAAACATATCGCATCGAGCATGTGAACTGACATCTCGTCATCAGGTAACCTTTATGCATTGAATGATTACAACAATACCATGAGTTTCAATAATAACAAAACAAGCTTATAACTGTCACAAATACAAACATTCTTAATACATGGATAGATATATTGTATATAGTGTTTCTTTTTTTTCGAGTATAATTTCAGTCACAGAAACCAGTATAACTTGTCCCTTTTAAACATTCGTTTCTAATTCAAAGGTGTGGCTCTCTCTTTGTTAGATAGAGAACGCACAGAAAAGGCGCGCTTCCCTCTTCCTCTGGGAGGGGCGCGGGTTCGAGAGGAGGTCACTTTTCTTTTTTTTTGGAAAGCTGGGAGTTGTCTTTAGTTCGAGTCGGCTGTAACCAGGCCTTTGAATTATGGCGCCAATGTAAAGTAAAATCCGGGAGTATGAGTTCTGTTTTTTTTTCAAGGGTGACAAAAAGGGAGTCCTCCTCATCCAACTTCATGATGAAAGCAGCCAGATGTGACAGTTCCATATATCCTTGGTTTTATGTCCCAGGAGATACGAGGGAGGGGGGGGGGGGGGAGGAGGGGGGGGGGGGGGGGGGGTGTTCAGAGCGATGGGCGCTGGAATGGTAAGCTTTGATCCTTGCTTCAGGAATGTGTTGAAAATAAGTGTGTGTGGTATCCTGATCCCGACCAGGCATTACAAGAGATTGGTCAATAGGAATAATAACTAATCAATAAAGATTAATCAATCATTCAGCAATCAATCAATCAATTCTGTTTCAAATTAGATCTCACGCAAAAGTGGTAATACCAGTATTAATAATTTTTAATACTACCGAATAGTTTTCACCTTTCACCTAGTTTCTTTAGTTTCAGAAACAATATGCATTTAAAGCAAAAAAAAAGAAAAGCTGACTACAATATAATTGAAATGAAACGTTAGATTAAATTACGAGTTCATAGTTCTCAACAAGACAAATAGATTTAATTGTTATAATACATTTTTATTTTATTTTATTTTTTCCAGTTTTGTCATACCACTTTTTAATTGATATAACTCATATGTCATATTTGCGTCCAACTTCAAAATGAGAGAGTTTAATTGATGAAAGGTTTTATTATTATTATTATTATTATTATTTTTAACTAAATTATCGTCTTGCTAATGCTGCATCTTTACAATTATATTCTGCCTCCATAGCGCACAACTTTCATTTAAAGTAGTGTTTGCTTCCTTCCTTTCTGAGTGGGTGGAGATTTTGCCGCCAAATCCAAAGCTATTATTCATGACAATATAAAGTTTTTACTGGAGCACCTTTCACCTCATTTAGTATGTCACACTCAAGCAGATGTATTATTCATGAGTTTATTTTCATTATTTCCCTTCTAAGTCTTGGACTATTTGTCTTTTTGTTTGGATACAGTTTGTTTGTGTATCTAGGTCAATACAGTATGACAAAACATGATGAAGAACAGGGAGGCAGATTAATCCTCATGATGTCTACAAAATACTTCGCACTGCTGGCTTTTGTAAAACCTTAAAACAGTGGAATAAAATGTTGTGGTCATTAATGTTGACGTCTGTATCAATATCTACCAAACTATGTTATCAAGAACCTTATTGCTGTTGTAAAAGTAACAAAACTAAATGCATTTTGAATACATCTAGGACCCCAAGTCCATGCAACTTTACACAAGGAAAGTTTGATTGTGTTCTCCAGACATTCACACAAATTGACATTCACAGACAAAGCTTGAGAATATGAATGTGAATATTTGACCTAATTGCTCTATGTTGTTGAGAGATATACTAAGGCATGTTAGAAGTGGTACCAAATCATTTCTTTTTTCAAACGGACTTTGCATTGCATTTGGTAAAATCAGAACTAGTTGCAGTATGTGTAAATTTTGGATGAAATATAATTACAAAACAAACAAACAAACAAATGACTAAGCAAATAAAAAAAAATACAATTACCAGAAGGGACTGAAAATAAGATTTTTTAAAATATTATTTCTTTTCTTTTTCCCTTTTTTTTACATTTTAAATATAGTTTTATTTTAGTTTTAGATATTTTAGTACATTAATTTAAACAAACCTGGAACTAGGTGAAATAAAATGTTTATTTTAATTATTATTATTATTATTAATAATAATCATTTATTTATTTTAGTTTTAGTAAACAAAAATAACCCTGCACAGTACATTTTACACGTTTTATTTGTATTTATTTAAATTTTTTACTCCTAGAGAGACTGATGACGTAAATGAATGTGCTATAATCTGTTGATTTTTTTTTTAAATTCATTTGGGAAATTTCTGGAAATTGTTTGAGTGTACTGAAAAGATTTGAACCGTATAAAAGCAGTATAAAAACTTCCTAAGTAGTGAACTTGCTACTGATCTAAGCAGCAGATTTAAACACTGTGTTTCCTGGTGCATCCCGGAAAGATAACAAAGAATTTGAATGCTTAGTCACAGATAGAGAGAAAAGATCACAGCACACGGGCAGCTGTGCAACAATGCCCCTGAAGCAGGTGACAGTTAAACTGAAAGGTTTTTGAGCACAATGACAGCTGTCAAAGAAAGTGCCCTGGGCAGAATTTAAATCAGGATTCTCCTTTTATTGGCACATGTTTTTCCTCGGGATCTCTCAGTCTGTAGAGTAAAATAAATGCAAATTTAATTCACATTAAAAAATGTAATTAATTATACTATAAATAAATGCTTTTAACAAAATAGGAATGGTAGAAATATAGTGCATAGTTTAGTAGGCACAGAAACCACTCTAATTAAATCAATGCCTTTTACAGCCACAGGCTAATTCTTTATCAATTGTGCTAACATAATAACAAAACTGTACCAGAATGTAATAATGGCAGTGCAACGATTTTCCTATTCATTGCTTGTCATATGTTACATAACCTGACTTTAATGGATTGTACTTTTTTTGTTAAAATTTTAACCTGACTAGTATTGATTGGCTGGGTCTACATTGTATTCAGGCCTTTACAAACCCAGTCATAACCCATTCTGTGTTACTCATCTTTCAAACAGAATTCCATAGCCATTTTCTCTCCGATGTTATTTTTTAAAAAAAATATTTAGCCTTAATCTAAGTGGGAAAAAAATCAATAGTCATGATTTTAAAGGCTGAGTTTATGTGACGCTCCTTTTTTTGTGTGTGTCTACGAAACACTAAACAAACAAGAGACAATAGAGTTATTTATAAAACCCGGCAAATGCAACACTTAAAAAACAGCATAACTGCTTTTAGCCCCTTGGACTGTTCTTTTGTTTTAATACCTTTAATTCAAGGAGATTCTATTAGCAATTCAGATATTGTTATTTCTCAGACATCTTCAAGACCCTAGACATGTCTCTGTGTTCATTCACTGATTTTGTTTGTGAATTAATTTCCTTTCATTTAAATGATGTGTATAGCTAATACTGAGATGGGAAAAGAAAGGATATTTTGCACTAGATTAACTTTCTTCAAACTATAGTAATGAAAACATATGTTAAACACAGTATAGGAACCTTCTTGGCATATAATACATGTACATATAATATATCTTAACATGTTTGCTTGAACATGCGAATGATAGTGATATCATACAATCCTTTTTTTATTTTTATTTATTTTTTATTTTTTTTGCTATCATTACATCAGGTCATTACATGTGTGATAACATATTGTTGAAAGCCCTGGAACATTCATAATGTGTTTGTTTTTGTTTTAACTATACTGTGTGCTTGAACTGTGCCTCCAGACAATGAAGTTAAAGCACAACTAGCACTTTTGATGACCTTGTTATCTTGTTTTGTTCACAAGATGTTCTACTGTTTATAAGAAAGAAAAGCTTCTTATCTCCCAAGAGCCTACATAATGTCCTTCTTGTGTGTGGGGAGGTAATTGTAAAAGACAATTTAACAGCCTGAGGTTTAGTGAAACACAAGAACAGTGTACACAAGCCTTCTGCTCTATTCTCACAGAAAAAAAAGGGAAAAGGAAAAAAATACTGAATGAAAACAGTGTGTTGAATTTATAGCTTCAGGCCACCAACAGGGTGGTGGGGTCAAGTAAACATTTCTCAGAAACATCTGAAATACAAAAGTACATGGCTATTATTTCTGAAGAAATGTTGAGCGTTTGAGAATTTCTGCATCTACTGCATGTAGGCAGCTGCAATCACCTCTACGACTTAAAGACCCTACTTAGGGGCCTCATTTGTGAAAACACATCACTCTTTAACCCATCCAGACCCAGTGTCCATTCCAATGGACATCACTTTTCTCTGGTGTTTTATTATAGTTTTTACCCAGTCTCAAGGGAGAATTAGATTGGATGTTGCCAAGTCAATCTATGAGTCATTTCTTTTTTAAAAGGGTTTGAAATGGACAGTTTGGTCTCATTGTATGCAAAAGTGATATGCAGAATACAACATGCTACATGTAATTCATAAAAGCAATGGCCATATCTGTTGTCCTTGGAACACAATTTGAGTCTGAAAGGGATTAAAGATAATAATCAGATATTCACATTGATCATATTTAACAGCTGGTATGTCTTTAATTTGTAAACTAAGGTACAAATTATTTATTACTGAATGAATATTGAATGAATACTGTGCTGTACAGGTGTATGGTAGCTGTATTTGTATAAAGAGCTTGTTTGCCATAGCATAAATAAGGTCTAGTAAAATAGTTAAGTAGATAAAGGAGTTATTCATAATTCATTATAAACAGAATTATTTATTAACTCTGCTAAATCTTACATCTAGTATCTCCCCACACGGCTTACATTTTGCAAACATAGCGTTCAGAATGCACTTTTTGCGCTCTGAAATATTTGGCTCAGGTGGTGTTAAGTTGTATTATACAAATGGTAATTTCTGTAATTGCCAAGACATTTGTCTTTATGACACCAAAATCACCTTTCTATAATAATATCTATTCACAAGCCAACACACTGCAGCCAAATAAATTTGGAGTGGTTGTCTCTGTCTGATATGATTCCAAAAATCTTTGTTTTATTAATAGCCGAATGTGCCTCTTGTCTCTCAGAATTAACCATCCATGAATACTGATGGAATACTGATGGAATAAAGGGGAAATAAAAACTTGTATCTAGTAGTATAAGAGACAGCATGGCACGTGGATCTAATGCTGTTAGTTTAATTGCACATTCTTTGTTGTATAATCACAGGGCTCAACGTTTTTACCTGTTTGTCTGACTTTTATTTGTTTGCACTCCTTAATTGCACAAGTTAACACAATAAGTATTCACCCTTGATTTGACAGTCATAAATTATCTCATACTGATAATACAGGTCACACATTGCGGCCTCAAAAAGTAGTGCTAAAACACACCTGATGAATGAATATATAAATTTCATTGCATTGGATAACAACAAACCAATTGACATATAAAAAATAATTTGACTTTTGAAATTACTTATCAACCTAGCAGACCACCCACAGTTATAATTCCATATTTATTATGATGGACAAATGCTCCACTAAGTTTGACAACCAGAAGGTGTCCAAATTTTTTATTTTTATTTTTTTTTTTATCCTCGATTTTGGTCTGTTTGAGAAATGTGTTTAGAAATGCCACTTGGTTTCCAGGGCTGGGTAGATTACTTACAAGTTGTAATCCATTATGGATTCCAAATTACATGACGCAAATTGTAGTTAGTAACATAATCCATTACATTACACATTTTATGTAATATAATCAGACTACTTTTAGATTACTTTTGACCTATCTTGTTTTCACATTGATTTAAATAAGATAATCTTGATATAAAAATACAAAACGGAAAAAAATATATTCAATTTGTTGTTATCAAACCATTTGTTATTTTTTCAAATTTGGTTTGTGAAGGAACTGCAGAGGGTTTATGTGTTCAATGAAAAGCTGATAATGAATTACTTCGTTAAATTGTTAAGTTAAATTATTAACAAATGATTTTAAAATGAATCAAAATTAAGCACTTACTGAACAAATGAAATAGTTTACCTGCATGTCGTGTGCCCATAACCAACGCCAGAGAGCCATGGACATGCAAATGTGGCAATTCATTATTAAATATTTATTTTAAATCTCAGGGATATACTCATATAAAATATATTAGGTGAAAGAGGATCAGATGACAAAAAAGTTAACTAACCAACTGAGTGGTAATTCGAATAAAAATTGATGTGTTCATCAGTATTTGATGCAATGTTGAAATACTTCTTAAAACTAAAATGATTTTTCTAAGACCAGTGGTCAAATACTGTGTAGCTACCTGACTAATGACTGATCTCTGTGTTAATTTCCACAAAATTGGTAGACTTTCTACAATAAAAAGTTGATCACAAAAAATAAAAAAATAAACAAAAATCAGAAGACATGTATATAAGTGGTAGGCTATTTTAGAAAGGAACATTTAAAATATGAAAAATAGGAATTAGGGAGAATCAATAAATTATTAATAGATTTTTTGCTAGTTTGTAAATAATATGTTATCATGTGATCCATAAAAACGTAACTGTTGTCTGATTGCGAGTATTTTAAAATGTAGTTTAATCTATTTAAAAGTCCGGTCACACTTTATATTAGGTGGCCTTAACTATGTACTTACATCAAAAAATAAGTACAATGTACTTATTGTGGTCATATTGTATTGCAGAACACTTCTGCTGCTAGTGAGGTGGGATACGGGTAAGGTTAGGGACAGGTTTGGTGGTATGGGTAGGTTTAAGGGTGGGTTAAGGTGTAAGGGATGGGTCAACAGTGTAACTATAAATGTAATAACATAAATTAACTAGATAAAAAAGTTTGTCGAGACAAACTTTAAGTTGGCTTGAGAAAGTCGGACCAGAAAGTTTAAAAGAGTTTGAAAAGTTAAAAAAAGTTAAAGAAGTTTGAAAAGCTTAAAGTTTGATAGATAGATAGATAGATAGATAGATAGATAGATTGTCACGAGTCCGGGTCCTGTACTTCTCCCTGGCCCCACAGGAGGCCGCCATCTCCCGTTCTCCCGGACTCATCTCCCATATCACATACACCTGCCATATCACACACACCTGCCGCATCATCATCACACTCAGTACACCCACAGCTGTTCCCCATTTGCCACAGACTATTTAGTCTCCCCTCTCCCACCACTCTGCCTGGGTTCGTACTTATCTGTTTATGTCTTGTCATCTGCTGTGTTTAAGTGTTGCTGTGCCGTGTTGGCCTTTGTTGTTTATATTATTAAAAGCCTTACCTGCATTTGGACCCTGACCTCGTCTTTCCACGCCATTCCTGGGGGCGTACCGTGACAGAACGAACCCAGCAATCATGGGTCCAGCAGGAAGGTTGCTTGGCATCCGCCAGGGAGACCGGAGCATTGAGGATTACGTCAGGGACTTCAGAGGATTGGCTCGGCAGACGGCGTTGGAGAAGACCTGCCTCATGGTCTTCTTTCATGGAGGCCTGGCCGAGCCCTTCAAGACCCTGATGCCCTACTGGGACCCCGAGGAGTCGCTGGAGAGTTACATTAACTTGGCTCTGTGGATGAGCGGCTCGGGCCTCAGGGTAGAGTTAGCGGTGGCACCCGCGGATGTTGTCCCCGAGGCAGCGGAGCTCAATTCAGGCCTCTTCAAAGCGGCGGCGCCCGCTGATGTTGTCTCCGAGGCAGCGGAGCTCACTTCAGGCTTCTTCAAAGCGGCGGCGCCCGCTGATGTTGTCCCCGAGGCAGCGGAGCTCACTTCAGGCTTCTTCAAAGCGGCGGCGCCCGCTTATGTTGTCTCCGAGGCAGCGGAGCTCACTTCAGGCTTCTTCAAAGCGGCGGCGCCCGCTGATGTTGTCCCCGAGGCAGCGGAGCTCACTTCAGGCCCTCCCGAGAGCGCGGGTTTCGCTCACGAAGCTCCCGAGGCAGCTGTACTCACTCACGTTCCTCCCGAGAGCGCGGGTTTCGCTCACGAAGCTCCCGAGGCAGCTGTGCTCACTCACGTTCCTCCCGAGACAGCTGTGCTCACTCACGTTCCTCCCGAGAGCGCGGCGTTTGCTCACGAAGCTCCCGAGGCAGCTGTGCTCATTCACGTTCCTCCCGAGAGCGCGGCGTTCGCTTACGAAGCTCCCGAGACAGCTGTGCTCGCTCACGTTCCTCCCGAGACAGCTGTGCTCGCTTCCGTTCCTCCCGAGAGCGCGGCGTTCGCTCACGAAACTCCCGAGACAGCTGTGATCGCTCCCGTTCCTCCCGAGAGCGCGGCGTTCGCTCACGAAGCTCCCGAGACAGCTGGTCTCGCTCTCAGTGCTCCCGAGGCGGCGGGGCCTGCCTGGTTTGTTCCTCCGGTCCCACCCTGGCCGTTCGCTGGAGTTCCTGTCTGGCTGGAGTCTCCCTGGTCCAACCCTCCGAATTCGCCCCGGTCTCCTGCTCGGCCTCTGTCTCCACACGGACCTGGCCCGCCATCCCTCCCCCTGTTTCACCATCCCCCGGTTCCACCTCCCTCCAGACTTTTGCGGTTGGTGGAACGTCTGGAAGCCGTTCCTTAGGGGAGGGGTAGTGTCACGAGTCCGGGTCCTGTACTTCTCCCTGGCCCCACAGGAGGCCGCCATCTCCCGTTCTCCCGGACTCATCTCCCATATCACATACACCTGCCATATCACACACACCTGCCGCATCATCATCACACTCAGTACACCCACAGCTGTTCCCCATTTGCCACAGACTATTTAGTCTCCCCTCTCCCACCACTCTGCCTGGGTTCGTACTTATCTGTTTATGTCTTGTCATCTGCTGTGTTTAAGTGTTGCTGTGCCGTGTTGGCCTTTGTTGTTTATATTATTAAAAGCCTTACCTGCATTTGGACCCTGACCTCGTCTTTCCACGCCATTCCTGGGGGCGTACCGTGACATAGATAGATAGATAGATAGATAGATAGATAGATTATAGATAGATAGATAGATAGATAGATAGATAGATAGATAGATAGATAGATAGATTTTTAGAGGAGTATTTTATTGACTGACTAGAGGAAGATACATTTTTGGATTTATTGCTACCTTCTGTGTAACACAACACAGGATACTAAGAACACCATCCCTACAGTGATGCTTGAGGGGAAGATGCTCTCAGGGACTAGGGACTAGACAAGTCAAGATTAAATATAAATATATGAAGCTAAATACAGAATGAAAAAAAAAGAGTGCTGGGGCTAACATGACAGGGACCTGAAACTTACAGCAAAAGCCACACAGGGTGATTTAAATCTAAAAAGTTTCCTGGATATCAAAGTATTATAACAAAGTTAAATAAATGTTCACTTATGGCCTCGGTCTAACTGGTTTTGGCACAGTAACAATTTGGGTATAATACTGTATTTTAGAGTGTCCTGGTTACTTATGTACAACGAATTCGGGAAATGTTGTAACGTTTTTTTTTTTATTTTAATAAAATGAAAACTAAAAGCATTTCAAATCACATGAGACAATATTTTATTCACAATAGAACATAGATAACATAACAAATGTTTAAACTGAGAAATTAAAAAAATGTATGCACAAAATGAGGTAATTTCAAATTTGATGCCTGCTACATGTCTCAAAATAGTTGGGACAGGGTCATGTTTACCATGGTGTAGCATCTCCTCTTCTATTCAAAGCAGTTTGAAGATGTCTGGGCATCGAGGTTATGAGTTTCTGGAGTTTTGGTGTTGGCATTTGGTCCCATTCTTGCCTGATATAGGATTCCAGCTGCTGAAGAGTTCGTGGTCATCTTTGACGTATTTTTCATTTAATGATGCACCAAATGTTTTCTATAGGTGGAAGATCTGGACTGCAGGCAGGCCAATTCAAAGTAAAGTAAAGTAAAGTCGTGACGTATTGTCAAGTATGGTGACCCATACTCGAAATTGGTGCTCTGCGTTTAACCCATCCAAGTGCACACACACAGCAGTGAGTAGTGAACAAATGCACACACACACACACACACACACACACACACACCCGGAGCAGTGGGCAGCCATGCTGCGGCGCCCGGGGAGCAATTGGGGGTTCGGTGCCTTGCTCAAGGGCACCTCAGTCATGGTATTGAGGGTGGAGAGAGCGCTGTACATTCACTCCCCCCACCTACAATCCCTGCCGGCCGGGGACTCGAACCCGCAACCTTTCGATTACAAGTCCGACTCTCTAACCATTAGGCCACGACTTCCCCTAATGGTTAGAGAGACTTCCCCACGACTTCCCCATCAATTCAGCACATGAACTCTTCTACTATGAAGCCATGATGTTGTAATAGCTGCAGTATGTGTTTTTTCATTGTCCTGCTGAAATACACAAGGACTTCCCAGAAATAGACGTCGTCTGGAGGGAAGCATATGTTGCTCTAAAACCTTTATATACTGTACCTTTCAGCATTCATAGTGACTTCCAAAACATGCAAGCTGCCCATACCATATGCACTTATGCACCCCATACCATCAGAGATGCTGGCTGTTGAACTGAATGCTGATAACACGCTGGAAGGTCTCCCTCCTCTTTAGCCAGGAGGACACGGCATCCATTATTTCCAACAAGAATGTCAAATTTGGACTCGTCTAACCATAGAACACTTTTCCACTTTGAAACAGTCCATTTTAAATGAGCCTTTGTCCACAGGACACGACAGAGCTTCTGGACCATATTCACATATGGCTTCCTTTTTGCATGATAGAGCTTTAGTTGGCATCTGCAGATTGTGCGGCGGATTGTGTTTAGCGACAGTAGTTTCTGGAAGTATTCCTGGGCCCATTTAGTAATGTCAATGACAGAATCATGCCAATGAGTGATGCAGTGTCGTCTGAGGGCCCGAAGACCACGGGCATCCAACAAAGGTCTTGGGCTTGTCCCTTATGCACAGAGATTTCTCCAGTTTCTCTGAATCTTTTGATGATGTTATTTACTGTAGATAATGAGGTTTGCAAAGCCTTTGCAATTTGACATTGAGGAATGTTGTTTTTAAAGTAATCCACAATCTTTTTTGCGCACTCTTTCACAGATTGGAGAGACTCTACCCATCTTTTCTTCTGAGAGACTCTGCCTCTCTAAGACATCCCTTTTATAGCTAGATGTTCTCCCAGCTGTATATTTTCAAAATTGCTTGCTTTTTCAGCCCTTTGTTGCCCCCGCGCCAACTTTTTTGAGACCTGTATCAGGCATCAAATTTAAAATGAGCTCATTTAGTGGATGAAAGTGTAAAATTTCGCTTTTTAAGCATTTGTTATGTTCTCTGTGTTCTATTGTGAATAAAATATTGGCTCATGTGATTTGAAAGTCTTTTAGTTTTCATTTTATAAAAAAAAAAAAAAAAAACTAACAAAAAAAACCGTCCCAACATTTCTGAAATTCGGGTTGTACTTATTATAGTAATAACAGCAAATTATGCATAATTACAAGAAAATAACCATAATCAAAACCCAAACCTAACCTTATAGTAAGTACATGTTGTTAATTAATATTACACAGTATGAAAATATATAATTACACTGTAACAAGGACACCTTAAATGAAGTGTAACAGCAAACTGTCTTGATAGTGTGAATTGTCAGTTAAATATATTGTAGTTCAAAGCTGCTGGAAAATTTGAAATATTTTATAATAACACTTTTGAAGGAATTTTGATGGAAAATACAATAGAAGATGGAAAATTAATTTTTTGTTTAATAAATATGAATTAATGTATAATTTACAGTTTAAATCTAAATAATAATCAACAACATAATACATGCATTTTTTACAGTATATTATTACATTTGTATATACATATATTGTTTAATTAACTATATTTAATTTGTTATTTAATTAATGTTTTATTTTGTTATTGTCAGACCTCTGTCGTGTGTGTCATGTGTTCCTGCCTCTTGTGCCCTTATTTGGTTTGTTTCCTGTTCTCGTTTCATGTCATTAGTAGTTTATCCTTGTCCAGCCATGTTCGTTCATTTACCCTAATATTTAAGTCCTGTCTGTGTAGTGCCATTTCGTCTGGTCTACTCGTTACTCCCCGGTGTTCCTGTCAGTGTCTGCCCTGCCCTGCCTTGTCTTGTCCTGATGTCCAGTAAAGTATGTGATTTGAGTTACAATGTGTTCCTTGTTCCTCCCTGCTGTGTGCACCGTGACAGTTATATATTATGTGCATTTTGTCTATATTTGATCTGTTTTGTACGGTAACACACAGCTGCCACACACTTATTATTTTTTCCACTCAATTACGTCGTAATAACGAGACGTTATGTAATTTTAACGACATCTTTTCTCGTTAAAACGACATCTTTTCTCGTAAAAAAGAGATGTTATGTTGTTTAAACGACATAATTATCTCGTTAAAACAACATTTTTATTGTAATAACGACATAGTATGCCATAAAAACAATGTTTTCCCGTTATAATAGATATATGGTAGCCTACATTATGTGAGCGAGCTGATTGTCTGCACTATTGCTATGCTAATAAATGTATTATTATTAGCTTATTAGAAAATGTCTTAATTTATTTTTGTTCGTATTCCGATTTGTTGTTAAATCAAACTTGTCACGAATCCTCGCCATGCACTTCCACTCATTCACCACCAGAGGTCACCCGTTCACCACATGGACTTTTCACACTACACAGCACATTGGACTCCATTTCCCATAATCCATTGCACTGACCACACGCACAGCTGTTCACAATTATCACGCCCACACCTGATATCCATCTCGCAATCACCATCACCCAATCACTCACTATTTAAGCCTGGGACTTGCTCTTGCTCTCGGCCGAGTATTGTCAGCACTTATCACTCTCCCAGGGATAGCTACTTTACAGAGCCATAGTCTTAGTCTTAGTCTTGCCTTGTCTTTCTTGCTGTGTCTGACCCTGCCCGTGTTTCCTGGATTTACCCCTTTGCCTTGCCGTTTGGACTGTGTTTGCACCTCGTCTGGATTATTGCTCTCAACTCTGGATTATCTCTCTGCCTTGCCCCTTTGGATACTGTTCGCTGATCGTTGACCCACGCTTGCTCCACGGATTGCTCTGTCTTGCCTCTGCCATACCTGTTTGCTGTCTCCCGACCCTGCCTGTATGACCATGTTTTATAATAAAGCTTTGCACATGGATCCGCACGTCTCACGTCTCGTCAGCCCCGTAACAAAACTTCAGTCATTCAAATAAATAAATATTCCAAGCCCAGAGTCGATATTCAAAAATAACTGTTTTGATCTGATCATATAGCCTAAATGAGTCATGGGTCTGAGTACAATTATTGGGTAGCTCTATATTGTAGACATATTGGAGATTAATCCTAATAAACATGGCACTACAAATTAAAACCATTACATTAAAATACATTTAAAACAGCGTATTTCATAACTTCAGCAGTGTGCAGATCCTCAGATTTATGTCAGGACTGTGGCGACAGTAGCGTGGACAATCAGCTCGCTCACATAATGTAGGCTACCATATACGGTATCTATTATAATGGGAAAATATATCGTTTTTATGACATATGTCATTATTACAAGAAAAAATGTTGTTATTACGAGAAAAGATGTCGTTTTAATGAGAAGAAATCTCGTTATTATGAGAAAAGATGTCGTTAAAATGACATACCATCTCGTTATTACGACATAATTGAGTGGAAAAAATAATATGTGTGTGGCAGCAATGCGTCACCGTAGTTTTGTATGGCTGTTTGTACTTTTTATATACTGCACAAGAAGTGGCCACAGTTTATGAGAGGGATGAACTTTGAATTATATTCATATAGGCTAGTATATTCACCATTTATCAGTTAATAAACATGATTACACCTGATAACGATGCATGATTTTATTACCACAAATTTAACAGACTTTTATTTTTTTTTTTACAGTGCACTCTAGTGTACAACTATACTAAAGTATATAACTAAAGGCACTTTTGATATTATTTTCATCTAAACCACTAGATGGCACAAAAACGTGGCGTAGCACTTTCCAAAACATCCGCTTTTCAAGATGCACATTTAGATTTGTCTGATCTTTGATGGTAAAGGCTAGAAGGGATACGTATGGCACTACTGGGCATGCGTACATCAATACAGTGGATTTTTTTCTCACACTGTACAACAAAAATGACTATTTTTTTTCATTATTGTAAGGGGTAGGTTTAGGGTTGGGGTAGGTGTTGCCGTTAATAAAACACAATCTAATAGGTAGAAAATTTATTTCATTGTCCATTTCCGATCGTGCACAGCAGTGCAAAGTTGATTCTGTGCTTACTTGAGCTAATATTTTATGTTTTTTTTAAATGTTGTAGATTTAAGTAGCAAATGAGAATCGCTAAAATTAATGCATATATTTTGAGACAAATGTCTTTTTATGATTTTCAATTAAAGCAACAGTTTTTAAGTAACACAATAATATGTAAAAGTATGGAATTTGGGGTAAGAAGCACCCCTGCTGTTGGGGCTAAAGGCACAGAGTAATTAACATGATAATTAATAGATGGCTGACTTTTCCATTTGTTGACATGACATGGTTAGATTCCTGTTTACAATGAAACCATCATGTTTATAAACATGATATTAATCATATTGTCATGAATCCGGTCTATGAACTTCCATTCACTCACCACCTGATGTCACTCGCTCACTACATTGACTCTTGCACTACACTAACTGTTGCACGTCACCCCGGACTACAATTCCCATCATCCATTGCACTGAAGACACACACAGCTGATTGCACTAATCACAGAGTTGATTCCCATCACACGCCTTACTTAAACCAGGAACTCCCTCAGTCAGATTGCCGAGTAGCGTATATCACTCCCCTAGCGATAGCTACTCTACGCAGCCCACTTGGTTGTTGTCATAGTCTTGCCCTGCCTGTTTTCTAGTGTTTTGATTCTTGTCCGTGTTTTCTGGATTAATCCTTTGCCTTGCCGTTCGGACTCTGTTTGCACCTCGCTTGGACTATTGCTCGTGTACCTGGATTATCTCTCTGCCTTGCCCTGTTGGATATTGTTCGCCGTTCGTTAGTCTCGCATAGCCAGACCTTCAGACTGACGGCTGAAGGTCTGGAATATATGGCCGTTTTCATTGGCCAAGGCCCGCCCATGAGGCCGTTTGACCGACATGTCAAACAACCAATCATAGTTCGTTTCGTTTAGCATCACGTTTCGGGGCATTGAAATGTCGCCACAATAACAAACCGGTGTGTGAAACTCTCGCCACGGCATCTTTTTTTCCCGGCAGAATTTTCCCGAAAATAAACGCAACACTCGCGTCTCCCGGAAATCCAGTCAGATGACGACTTCGACATTCCTGAAGTGTTTCCAAAAAAGTGTGCCATATGCATCAGACGTTTAGCCAATGTTCCATGGGCGTAACATCTGAGGCTGAGACTAGCTGATCTTAGACCCACGCTTGCCCTAGGATTACTCTTTGTCTTGCCTGTGTTGTACCTGTTTGTCATTGCATGAACCTTGCTTGTTTTGTGACAACGTCCCTGAATAAAAGCCTTGCAAACGGATCCGCTCACCTCTCGTCTCGTCGGCTCCGTAACACATAGCATACAATAAAATATAATTTGTTGTTACTACTGTAAATATATATTCAATTATTATTGGATCTCCTTCAATGCTTTCAAAATCTTTATGTATTAAAATTATTTTGTTTTTGTATTTTAGAATGTTTTTTTATTAACATTTTAATGACAGTGTATTTATTGAACAAAAATAATTTTATTTTCCAAAATAAGCAGAAAATTGTACAAACTTTGCTAAAGTGATTGTTTTGATCAAGTATTAAAATAGATATTATACAAAAAAAAAACATTTTAGCTGAAGTATTTGTATCTATACCGTGTGCCTTTTATCCCTTGTGTGGGGTAAAATGCCCCCCTTGCCACCTCATACATTTATACGATTTTTAAACAAAATAACTTGAATGATTTATTTTCAGACAAAATCTGTTGCTCCATTAATGTTCAATACAATGCATATATTTTTTTCTGCAATTATACATTTTTATACATTGAGCCTGGTGGTCAGCTGTCCATTTCTTTTACAGTACGCCTTTCCTCTTTCATCAAGATGGGACATTTTAGGGATGGCATCATTTCTCACTGCCTAATCTTGACACCCCCAATTATTGCCGCTCTTGCCTGCAAAAGATTAGTCAAAAGCCTCAGTGCCCCGAGGCAGGCCATATTTTCACAACCCTGTCAGTTTCATAGTGCTATAACTCAGTATAAGGTCAGCCAAGAGCCACATGGTTAAAGAGAAACAGGCCTGGGGTTAATTGAAAGACTTTGTACCTGGCATCTCCCTCACTTTCGACAGCACCACAGTCCCAAGCGTTGAAACAGTCCGCTAGGTGTTAAAGCCATCATGCCATTTAATGGGATCCTCTTCATGTAATGTGAAAAGCTTTTACCAGGACACCCTTTCAAATGATGTGTCTGCAGCTGGAGGGGTCTCGTTGCAGACATTTCCCCCCGGCTTGAGATGAGCCCGCTTTAGTGATTCTGTGACTCGACTGTGCTTTCCAATAGCATGGGTATGCTAAACCAAAGCAAGGACATGGAGTAATATAAAAACTGTCAGTTTACATAATGAAGTGGTGTTGTGTAGAATGATTCTAACAGTGCATTGTTAGAGAGGCGTGTTTTGCTGTCGCCATGCTCAATAAAGCTAAATAAAAGTGCAGATAAAAGGGCCAGATAGAATGTGATGCCGCAGCCGCTCGGTGGGGAAAAGCTGCCACTGATCCATGCCCTCTATTATAGCCTGTGTTCAGTAACACAAATGCTCTCTCTTGTTGCTCCTTTCACCCTTGAAGACTTCAGCCCCAGTTTGTTTCTGTGAAACACATTTAGACCACTCACCTACAAAGTCAAGTTCATCTATCTTTCTTTCCATGCTACGAAAACTAGATCATTGTTAAATGTTAATGTCTATATGAAGAGTTCAGATGCAAAAGCCTCTAAGTGCCATTTGACATGAGAATTTTATCAGGCAAGATTAAACAAGTTATTAATCCTGTTAATAAACATGTATTTATATAACATATGCACACACACACACAAAATCTAAATGTTAATGTACGAATATATATATATATTAGCGCATTAACGCAGGTGATTATTTTTTTCAGATTAAGGCAAAAATAATTAACACAATTTATGCAGGGGCAACTGCTGCCTCTGTCTCTTTTTTCTTGAAAAGGATTGTGTTTATTTAGATGCAGAATGTCTTTATGACTGCATCAAACGGGAGACGTTTCAGATGCAAGCTCTACGTCGCCTTCGTGCCAGGCGCGAGTCAAAAGAGCACAGAAAAGATACTGTGTTCGTAGTGCTCGCTCTTCAAATACACGCACAAAGCTGCCGGCGCACGCTGTAGCCTGTATCATTACATATCAAACAGCGAAAGAAACTAAGTGCATGCAATGTCGTAGTGATGCCATTAGTTAAGGCATGAAGTTACCAAAAAGGCGATTAAAGCTGCGTTAAAACTGTGCGCATGCATGCAATATAGTATATCCCAGCCAACATTTGTATGTGGGGCCCATATGGGTATGAAGTGGGCTGAAAAATGGGCCCCATGTAGGATTGTCCGCGGGTTACATAATGGCCCCATGTTAATTGCCCAGATGAATTTCATGTAGGATTGTACTTTGTACTAGGTGGGACCCAAGTGGGCAACATGCACAAAACCCATATTGGTCCCAGCTTTAACCCAGTCAACATTTTCATGTGGGGCCCATGTGGGTTTGAAATGGGCTGAAAAATGGGCTCTGTATGGGATTGTCCGCGGGTTACATAATGGCCCCATGTTAATTGCCCAGATGAATTTCATGTAGGATTGTACTTTGTACTAGGTGGGACCCAAGTGGGCAACATGCACAAAACCCATATTGGTCCCAGCTTTAACCCAGTCAACATTTTCATGTGGGGCCCATGTGGGTTTGAAATGGGCTGAAAAATGGGCTCTGTATGGGATTGTCCGCGGGTTACATAATGGCCCCATGTTAATTGCCCAGATGAATTTCATGTAGGATTGTACTTTGTACTAGGTGGGACCCAAGTGGGCAACATGCACAAAACCCATATTGGTCCCAGCTTTAACCCAGTCAACATTTTCATGTGGGGCCCATGTGGGTTTGAAATGGGCTGAAAAATGGGCTCTGTATGGGATTGTCCGCGGGTTACATAATGGCCCCATGTTAATTGCCCAGATGAATTTCATGTAGGATTGTACTTCGTACTAGGTGGGACCCAAGTGGGCAACATGCACAAAACCCATATTGGTCCCAGCTTTATATGCGTTACATTTAAGAGCATGTCTCTGAAAAGGTTTTAAAAACTGTCCTGAGGCACCCCAGCACTGTCTCCCTCATCTAAGTCCGCTTATTAGTAGAGACTTTAAGACCTGAAGTGGGTCAGAAAATGTAAAGAGATTTGTGAGAAAATAAGATGCATGTCAGAGCCGCGTCACGTTCAGCAGCAGCAGCTTTTAAAGCGATAGCAGGCAAATAAATTAATAGCCAGCTGCTGTGATGTCTATTAATCCAAGAACAAAAGAAAAAAAAAAAGAGGAAATCAATAACTTTTATAGCTTTAAGGGGTTTATCTATATTTAATTTAGAATTTGGTAACTATTTTTTGTATGTTTCTGCTGAAGGGCACAGGTAGCTAAATATGTCCTTTATTATAATGGTGTTACGTGAGTACAGATCTGGACACAGGGGTAAGTATGAACAATGAATGGCTTATTGAATTGGTAGATCAGAATTGAAGACGGGGAACTTGAGGTGAGTAATCCAACACTGAGTTTGTCCAGGGAGGTGAATACTGGGAGTAACAGGAATCCTTTGCCTTTCAGGAACTTGTGGAGACGGAGACTAGGGGGGCCGGAGATTGGGAAGCACACACCTCAGCATGGAGTTTGGAGCTGCAGATGACATGCACAACTGGAGGAAGAGAATTCAGGTAAGTAACACAGGTAAGTCACTTTGCTAGTATCAGATGATAGTAGGTTGAGTCCACTTTGCATTAACGAGATCAGACAATGGATGAAGCTTAGGTGTGTGCTTATAAACAGTGCCTGATTGGTGAGGTGATGAGGGACAGGTGCAGGTGATTAGTATTCAGGAGAGGCTGTGCGTTGTGACTGGCTGAGGGGAGAACCTGACCGACTTGTAACAAATAGGTTCGTGTGAAGATTGTTTCAAGTTCACTTAAATTAGAAGTTAAGTCTAATAAAATGTTAAAATTGATAGCTCTCAATTATATTGTAATGCTGAATGGCTACAGTCAATGGTTAAATATCAAGGGGGAAAAACTATTTTATAGAGACATCAGTAGTATTGGTATCAGTGATGCTGGCCTTCAATCATAAAATAAAATAAAATATGCCAATAAAGAAATATAAAAAATATACTGTCTTTTTTATACTGTCTGTTTGTACATTGCACATTTGAAGATTGAATGTGAAATTATTGCAATACAGAAGTATATTTAAAACTCTAATGTTAGGTGGGATTAATCGCGATTAACTTGAGAAAAATGTGTGATTAATTAGTTGTTGTTTTTTTTAATTGATTGACAACACTAATATATATATGTATATTATATCTCATAATGTATATATATATATATACACACACACACACATACATATGTATGTGTGTGTGTGTGTGTGTAAAACACAATAAATATGTAAAATATAATAAAAAAAAAAATAATAATAAAAGATAATCTGACAGGACAACTCTAAAACAAAATGCAATGCAAAATTCTAAATACACAAAACCTGTAAAATATAATAATAATAAAAAAATAATAAAATATGGAAAATTATATACAATACATTGTACCCTATTTTTGTGATTTTTTTTTTTAGAATGTATACTGGTAAATGTGATGGTAATGTATATTTAAATAACTAGAAACTTTATATTTTAGCCTATATGAAATGTTGTGTGTGTGTACACATCTGATATAATTGCTTGTCATGCAACATTACCAATTTCTAATGATCTATTCATATATTCCTATCTATTCACATTATTTTATTTTATTTTATTTTGACTCTCTAAACGTGAATCAAATAAGTGAAGTATTTATATTTCATTTTACATATGTAATATATATTTTCCCTTGTTGTGCTTGTACCACAGATGCAGTTTGGTTTGATCAGCAGATGTTCGCAGTCTTTTGCTTTTTGTTCTCGCTCCACGTATGTCTACTCGGACTAGCCATGATGGATGAAAGCTTCCCTTAGCTGGGCCAGTCGCCAGCTGACCGTGGGGAATGGATTCACCCAGTGTCACCGTGATTAGCTCTAGTGCTGCAAGCATGTTTGAACACCCGGCACAGGCACATAGCTCCCTCTGTCTCCTGCATCCAGGAATCCAGGTGTATGCAGGAGTGGGAAATAGTGAGTGTAGATGCGGGAATCAGGTTTGTGTGTATGTTACAGACTCTGTGAAAGAGAGAGCTAGAACTAACCAGAGAGAACTAGAGAGTCAAGACCATGATTTCCTCACATATCCTGACTTTGGACTTGCTGCATGAAGTCTAGTCCAAATTGCAGCTTATTCTGTCCAAGAGCAGCCCACTTGAGACAGAATGAGACAGTCTGATCGACTTGTAAAGTGACTGGAAATGTAATATATCTGAAAATATATGAAGTATCATTTTTGTGTTCAATATGCATGCAGCTGGTCAGTGAATGGACTGTGGGCGGTCTGTGGGTGTGCTGCCTGAGGCTGAGAGCAAAACCACGGCGCTGCCCATCACAGCCTGATCCTGTCGCTCATTTGCATACTGCAGCAGCTCATCAGACGAGGTATGGGTGACCATCAGTACCCACACATATCCCCCTCACCAAACTGACCCTACAGCTCTCCTCATTAGTCACTGCTGCTAGAAGCATCTCTTCAACAAAATAAAACAGCACTGTGGCTCCTCCAAGCAATTTTTGAAATGGAACAGATTAACCATTTTGAAATGGAACCTTTAGACAAAATCATAAAATATATATATATATATATATATATATATATATATATATATATATATATATATAATAAAAAGTTTAGATATGTGTTTTATTATACAATACATCAGGCTTTTATGGTTCATGGTTTTATGGTACTCAAGAAGGGGAAAAACAACTCATTAATTCAGTGGACCAGACTGAGCAAAAAATAAGTAATTTTGTGCAGTTGTTATTATTCATATGGTCAAAACATATGGAATTCTAAGCATACAAATAAATAAATAATTATAATTCATAAAAAATAAATAAATACATAACATGCAGATTATATAACAATATAGCAGACTACATATGTGAGCTGCATGTAAATAAGCTGTTATTACTAACACATTTTTTTTATCTCTCCCATTAATATAGTAAGATGATATTTAAATGCTTGGTTTCAAGATAATTGTGGTGGTAAAACATTTACATGAACAAAAAAAAGCAACAAAAACTTACTATAGGGTTAGGGTTAGTTGCATAAATTATGCATAAATTATTGTTATTACCACAGTAAGTACATGTAACGTGCAACAAGGATGCTGTAAAATAAAGTGTTACTAAACAGATTTTTGCATCCATGTCTCCTGTTTAATTAGCACCAACCTGGTCTTGCAGCTTCTGACAAACTTCAAAGTTTGCTGGCCTCAAAAGTCTGTGATTGCCTAAAGCATGACATGTGTGGCGGAGGGGATGATTAAGAAAAATTAGCTCCTCTCACAGCGCTGTCGGAGAGCTCAAGCCCGAATTACTGGCTTTGAATCTACATTTAGGCCAAAGAGGGTCTCAAGATAGTTGTTTTCTGGGAACGATCAGAAGTAATAGCTGAAGATTATACAGAAGGAGGTGGACAGTATGTTTTCTTGGGAAACCAAGCATGATGATATTATTCAGAGTTTTTGAGGTTACATTTTTGCAACAGGCGCTGAGGGTTCATCTAGCTAAAATATTTAAGCAACATGCCACAAGAGGCCATGGTAAAATCACTTTAATGCACTGCCTCATGGCTGCTTATGGCTCTTAGAAAACAGTGGCATATAAAGCAGAAATATAATTATAGACACTATTGTCAATAAAAGTATCATTTGATAGTAATTATAATCACAATAAGCATTTACACATGGAAGCGTGGCTTGCGCTGCCCAGCCTGTCTTGCTTGCTTTTCTACGGGCTGGGGTGCCCTTAGAACAAGTGTCCCGGCATGTTGTTGTCACAACAGATGCCTCCAGCACGGGCTGGGGCGCTACATGCAACGGGCAGGCAGCCTCGGGGCTCTGGACGGAGCCTCGACTGCTTTGGCACATCAATTGCCTGGAGCTGTTGGCAGTGCACCTGGCCTTGTGGCAGTTTCGGCCACTGCTGCTAGGCAAGCATGTGTTGGTCCGTACGGACAGCACTGCGGCTGTGTCGTACATCAACCGGCTGGTAGGTGTACGATCACGCCGCATGTCACAGCTCGCCCGCCATCTCCTCCTCTGGAGTCACACGCAGCTCAGATCGCTGCGCGCTGTCCACATTCCGGGGGAGCCCAATCGTGCAGCCGATGCGCTCTCACGACAGCTCACTTTTCCTGGAGAGTGGCGACTCCATCCCGAGACGATCCGGCTGATCTGGAGTCGATTCGGGGAAGCTCAGGTAGACCTGTTTGCTTCCCACGAGTCCTCCCACTGCCAGCTATATTTCTCCCTGACCGAGGGGCCCCTCGGCACGGACGCACTGGCACACAGCTGGCCTCGGGCTTTACACAAGTATGCATTTCCCCCAGTGAGCCTGCTCGCACAGACATTGTGCAAGGTCAGGGAGGACGAGGAGCAGGTCCTGCTGGTCGCGCCGTATTGGCCCACCCGGACCTGGTTTCCCGAACTCATTCTCATCGCGACAGCCCCTCCCTGGCGTATCCCTCTGAGGAAGGAACTCTTCTCTCAGGGGCTCGGCACCATATGGCACCCGCGTCCAGATCTGTGGAACCTCCATGTGTGGCTCCTGGACGGGACGCGGCAGACTTAAGTGGTCTACCACAGGCCGTGGTAGACACCATCACTCAGGCTAGAGCTCCTTCAACAAGGCAAGCCTATGCACTGAAGTGGAGTCTGTTCGCGAACTGGTGTTCTTCTCGCCGGGAAGACCCCCGAAGATGCACGATTGGAGTAGTGCTTTCTTTCCTGCAAGAAAGGTTGGAGCGTAGGCTGTCACCCTCCACCTTGAAAGTGTATGTGGCTGCTATCGCAGCCCATCACGATGCAGTGGACGGCCGGTCCCTGGGAAAGCATGATCTCATCGTGAGGTTCCTGAGGGGTGCCAGGAGGTTGAATCCCCCTAGGTCACCCCTGATGCCCTCCTGGGACCTATCTATCGTCCTGGCTGGACTTCAGAGGGGTCCCTTTGAGCCGCTGGACTCAGTCGAGCTGAAATTCCTGTCAGCTAAGACAGCGCTCCTGACCGCGCTCACTTCCATCAAGAGGGTCGGGGACCTCCAAGCATTTTCGGTGAGCGAAGAGTGCCTTGAGTTCGGGCCGGACTACTCTCACGTCGTCTTGAGACCCCGGCCTGGATACGTGCCCAAGGTTCCCACCACGCCCTTCTGCGATCAGGTGGTGAACCTGCAAGCACTGCCTTCGGAGGAGGCAGATCCAGCCTTAGCGTTGCTGTGTCCCGTAAGAGCATTGCGCATATACGTGGACCGCACCCGGAGCTTCAGAAGCTCTGAGCAGCTCTTTGTCTGCCACGGAGGTCAGCAGAAAGGGAAGGCTATCTCCAAGCAGAGGTTGGCCCACTGGATAGTGGATGCCATCGCATGGGCGTACCAATCCCAAGGCGAGCCGTGCCCCCTTGGGGTGAGGGCTCACTCCACACGGAGTGTTGCCACCTTCTATGCGTTGGCGCACGGCGCCTCTTTGGCAGACATCTGTAGAGCTGCGGGCTGGGCGACACCGAACACCTTTGCGAGATTTTACAGTCTCCGCGTTGAGCCAGTCTCTTCCCGTGTGTTGGGTAACAGGTAAGTTGTGGGAAGAGTTGGCCGGTGTCACGCTTGCCGCGCCATTCCCCCTCACCCGGGGACACGAGCACCTTTTTTCCTCCTCCAGTTCAGTTCCCCGGACGGCGAACCCTGGTGGAGTCCTCCAGCACCCCCGGCAGTCAGACTGGGCGGAGCAGTCTGACGCCAGGCTCAGTACTGGTGCTAGCTCGCCCGGGTCTCCGGTCAGCCCCTGTACTCGGCTAGTTGTCCGTATGGCCTGATTCCCTTCGGGTAATCCCACACGTGTATTCGTCCACGGTTTCCCTCATGGTAAACCCGTGTCTTCCCTTTGACAGAGCTCTGTCAGGCCCTGCTGGCAGCCCTCCTCCCTACTCCTAGGTAGGATCTGCCCCAGGGTCCAGTCGTATGTAGTACTGCCCCAGGCCTGGGCCAATCCATATCAGTGTCTCCACATGTTACCTCCCTTCGGGCAGGATGTGGCCTCCGTAGCGCCCTTCTCCGAAAGGCTCGCTTCCCCGTCGTTACTGCCAAGCTGTAACAACAAATAGGAAAGACTTGAAGTGGTCTTTCATAGAAGGTCTAAATCCCTTCTGATTTCTTGAGGAAAGGAACAGCGGCTTGGCTATCTTCAGCAGCAATGTACTCAGTAGTCCCTGCGGGCACCAAGGTTAGCGAATTTGCGCTGGGGCGATGGTAAGGTTGCGACCTTCGCATGGCATTTGTCTGTCATGCACCAGCTTGTCAACATCTGCATGCACAAGGTCGTGACGGGGTTCAGGTTGTGGCGCTTTCCATATGATCCCTATGTCATCACGACATAACTCGTAGTGACCGACAGATAGGGAACATCTCGGTTACGTACGTAACCCTCGTTCCCTGATGGAGGGAACGGAGACGTTATGTCCCCATGCCACAATCTTGAACCATCGCTGGTTGCCGAGGACTCGTTCTTGGCTCCTCAGCGGGTAAAACCTGATGAGTGGATGCACCTGTCGCCCTTTTATACCCGTATGTACGGGGAGTGGCTCAGGTATGCAAAATCCACTAGCCAATTTCATTGGCGTTTTCTCTTTAGTCAGAGATGTTTGGGGCTTCCAAGTAAATCCCCATATGTCGTCACGACATAACGTCTCCGTTCCCTCCATCAGGGAACGAGGGTTACGTACGTAACCGAGACGTTTCTCCATGAGATTGCATGGCATGTGATGACTAATGTACTTCAGCAGTTAACTGTGTCTTTGTAATTGTCTCTGAAGACACCAATATATTAGCTAAGCTGGAAGCTCTGTGTAAACCATAAGAGAGCCTTAATCACGCCGCAGGAGGGGACTGTGGAATGTTTCTCTGCCCAAAAACTTTGTGCAGTCTTTTTGACAGCCACCAGTGAGGTTGTTATATTAATGAAAGCCTCCTCCATACTAGGCATTTATCTTCCTGACAGCTGCATCTCGGTTGAGCACTTATCAAAGGTTTTGCATCGTTTTTAGAGTTTTATTTGGGTTACCTCTGAGCCCAAGTGCATTTCTCCCGTCTGGACATCTGATGGTGGTCAGACAATTGGTGATCATCGTACTTTGTTTCTATTTGTGACAGGTAAATTGGTGATTCTGCTCCATTTTTATACACACCTGCTTTGTAGGAATTCACATAACCTGAAGGGTGATGGTAAGTTATGACTTACAATAATCTGTGTCTGAGTCTATGAATTGATCTAATTGAGTCTTGACCATTTTATTTTGATTTTGCATTTTGTAATTTTGAAGCAACATGAGTAAATGATGATACAGTTTTGGGTAAACTACTCTTTTAAGGGTAGGATTTTGTTTCTTAACATTTAATATGGGCTCAGTACTGTAACCTAGTAGCTCGACAGAGTAAATGTATCAGGTTAACTTTCCCAAGAAGCTTCTGCTTATCAAAATCCTATTTTCCAAAGAGTCATACTTAATACACAGAGCATATGCACAAGATGATATCAGAGCTCTTGCCTTTGTGAACAGCATCTATTGTCCAGTCTATTTGGCTTTCACCATAAAGTCTGGTCCATATTGCAGAGTTTTCTGGCCAACCAAATTAGACAAAAAGAGACTGTCTGGCAGACATGCAAAGTGACCAGCCAGTTTATATTTTGTTTTCACATGCCCATCGGGATGAGGTTATCTGAAATGTTATTTTTAGATAATATGGTTGTTGTTCTTAAGAATGTTTGCCTGTAAGATCCTGAGATGAGATGTCCCCTCATCATTGTCATTAGGGTTATATAAACATGGTTGGGAAAGGTTCATTTTGTAGGTTATCAGTCATTTTCATTGGTCCTTTTTTATTCTCTTTGTCTCTTTGCCCCATTGCTTTCTGTCACATCAATATGAAATTGAACTAAATAATGAATCATCATATAAGAACAGTTCTCCAAATTGTAATTTAAGTAAGAGATTTGATGAGGAAAATTGCTTCCAAAAGACATTTTGAGCAGCATAAATCCATAGGATAAAGAAAAGTGAGCATCTGTGATTAAATCACCCTATCAATCACATCAAATATAAAAATAATGAATCAACATTTCACCTAGTCTCAGCTTCAAATGACACTCTACGGAACGCCCACAGTCTGTCCACTGTCTGTATTTCATATTGCACTCAAAACCGGAAAGCATCTGGCAAGATCTGATTTGAATGGAATATACGATAATCTGATTTGGACAGCTTTATTTATTTAAAAATGAAAAATGCCACACTGGTTCATTACTCTATTTCAGATCAACCCTTAAAGGACACAAAACAATAAAAACAACAAACAAACAAACAAAGTAACTGGTCACTTTGCATGTCTATCAGATGGTAGCTGAATTTTTAAGTAGGTAGTTCTTGACCAGAATAAGATACAATATTGATCAAACCTTATGCTATTTAGTCTATGTTTGGCAAAACAAGACTGAAATGAATTTGTTTAATATATTATCTGGATTTGTTTCTCTAAAACTTCTGTTTTGCTGTCATAGAACTAAACATAACATGACTACTTAACACAACTGCTCCTCTTTTACATTTTCACTCCGTCTCCATTACTCTCTCCAAACATGCTTATTATGAGAGGTCAAAACCGCAAGGTAAACAATACAATACAAGAAACAAAACAAACAATCAAGAATAAGAAACTCAATTAGCATGCAATTACATGCAAAAGGCTGCTCCTATAAAGTCAAGTCATTAGATTAGCTTTGGTCTCTGTGGTGAAAGTACAGAAAATTAAAGATTAAAAATAGATTTTGACACAGAGCTAAAAAGAATAAATGACTGCTGTGGAGTTAAGCAATTTGTATTTGATTGCAACTGCTGACTGTGAGTTTGCATGCACTTGTGAGAAGTGTATTAGTCTGCCTCAAACTACTTCAGAATATCATTGAAGGATGCATATTACTACATTTCTTTCAAGCTTTTCATTTAGTCCGCAGCATTTCTCTGGAACAAAGATAGGAGCTGAGGGATTTTTGGCCAATAATTACACAAGAATTTTCCTTAATGTCAGGTCTCGGGGAATGCTGGACAGAAAGCCAGTATATATATATTGATCCTATTTAAATGTCAGAGTCTCAGGTCTGTGGTCTTTAAACTTTGGCAAGCAGAAGAGGCTGATATTAGTTTCAGATCTCTAGATGTCTTTGATTTTATCTATTTATTATTATTATTTATTTATTTATTTTAAGTTGAAAAGGCTAAATCGTTTTCCTTTAGCTGAATTAATACATTTACATAACTGAAATTTAAAGCTGAAGCATTTTATTTCAACTAGAGATGGGGAGAATGTCTGTAAAACCAAAATCCATCATTATTTTTAATATATTTTTAGCAACACTTATCTAATAAAATAAATAAATGAATAAATGACAATCAAATAAAAGTGACTTATTTTAAAATGTCAAAACTGTGAGGAAGACTTATTAATCTGACTTTAATCAGGTATATCACGTCTTTTAATGCCTCAATCTAATTAACACACCAAGAGAAAATGGTCCACATTCTCTTCTTGGGCCTTAAAACCGTTCAAGTTCTCATTCTGAAAGTCTTTATGGAACAAGAAAGGAATAAATTAAACCAAAGGCACTAATTAATTTCAAATTCTTCAGAGGGAAATAGATTAATTTCTGTAACATTTGTCATTTGCTTAAAACATTTATCCTAGACAAAATTAGAAATAAGGGGAAAACTGAACCGGGGGCCAGCGCTGATTGATGATGTGGTCAGGTGCAGTCATAAGATGCACCAATGTCAAAGCTCTCTCTAAGTCGGTCTGAACGGGTGACTGCTCACTTGAAGGATATGCTGCATGTGACGGTGGAGACGTTCACACTGTGGTCTTGAAGAATGAGAGGCCAGGGACACTACAGTCCACCTGTGTGCTTGAAATGAGCCTTGCACCAGTTGGTCCCTCCTTTTCTCTCTCTCTCTCACCCTGTGGACTCCTAATGACTCTTTTCCGCTGATCTGTGAAGGAAAAAAGAAAATGGCCCCATTTAGAGGGAGAAACGGCCAACCTGTTATTTCTTGTCCATTGTCCCGTCTTTAATTGAGAAAATCAATTTGTCATGACACTTTGCCAATAATGTAACTCCCCCTTTCTCCCAGCTTTCCTCATCTGCTATGTACAGCAGCTGTAGGAGAGCTGAATGGTTAAGAGGGTGCATACAGTTTCATTTCACTTTTGTTTGTTTGTTTTTTCTCATTTATCACCCTACTGTTACGGTCATCATGCATCATCCGCTGGCAGGACCTCCCTAGGCCTCTGCAGTGCAGGCGGCCTTACTCTTAGCATTATGACCAACTTAAGTCTGTGTCTGCTTTTCTTGCCTTCAAAAAGAATTCAAGTGCAGGCTGTGAAGGCGCAGTAGAATTGGTTGGACATAGTAAATGAACACTCCCCCTTTCCTGAATGAGTCTGAACAAGAGTCAGTCTGAACAGGTGGCACTGAACGGGGCATTTTGCGTAAATGACCAAAACAACCAAGGAATTTAGTTGTAAATGTGGAATTTTGTTCAGTTTGTAAAAGCTCAAAATGGGTGCAGTGAACAAATGTAGCATAAAAACAGGTTTCAAAGTACTAATGCAGAAAAATCTCCAATGTTTGAATCTGTTAAAAATGACTGATGAACATATACAATTGAAAACGTGTCATTGAAATTAATTCATTAGAAGCTATCACTGCTTTTTTTTTTTCTATAGCTTGATAACATGCTTTCTGAGCAGTTGCTAATGAATTAAACAATTTAGATATGATTTGTTTTCATCTGTTGGGGGAAAAAATTAGGGTTGTGGTAATTAGACCACAACCCTAATCTGTTCACTAACCATAACACTGGTCTGTGCTGTTGTTTCACAGTCAGAAAGAAACAGAAGAGTCTTACACTCTGTTGAGTTGTGCGAGTAAAGTACACGCAAACTATAGTGATAATGAAATTTGTCATCTGTGTTGTATACACACAAATGTATACCTTGGCCTTTACTAATAGCACACATACAAAAAATGCTCATTGTCACCACCTACTGGTGTAACAGTAAAATCTGCAGGAAGGCTGCATCATTTGAAGTATTTATGGGTCATTCCACGAAATCGGTGCATTTTCCATTTGAAAAAATTGAAAGATAAAATAAATTTAATCAACTTTTTTAAATATCAATGAAATGAAGACACCTTAAAATAAGAAATTGTATTGAGCCATCTCAGGATATGTAATTTAATTTATCCTGTTACTGCCACAAGCGTTAAATACTATAGTTTACTTAGAACTCATATGCCACTGAATGATATAGGCATTAGCTCAATAATATACCGAAGGCAACCTTTAAAATGTTTGAATTTTACACAGACAATCTTTAAAAACAGGGTCAAACCTAAAATAAACAGGTTGACAGCAACAGGATTGATGATTTCAGACAAATTTGCTAATTGCTAGCTAATAGTCAAGTTCAGCACATATTGCACACTTTGAAAAGTTTTTACTTGTAGATATTGATTATATTAAATGTACGAAATACATGTACATTTATGGCTGGCTGGGCTCTGGGACTGGTTGTGTTCCGGATCAGGGTTGACGCTCCCCAGACAGTGGACGATGACAATGACACAAACGGGAAAATAAATGGGGAAAAGACAACGGGTACTTTATTAATTTTTTTAAGGTCCGATCGTCTGTCACAGCTACGGTGAATGAACGCACAGGCGGTGAAGATA
Organism: Barbus barbus; assembly: GCF_936440315.1. NCBI lineage: Eukaryota > Metazoa > Chordata > Actinopteri > Cypriniformes > Cyprinidae > Barbus > Barbus barbus. Next base: position 12,053,307 of record NC_136735.1, on the reverse strand, counting down.
GATGCAAAAAGTCTTTAATATTCCACAAGAGAGCAAACACAGGACAGACAGGCAGGATGAACACGTAGGGACTAAGTAGACCAGAAGACAAACAGAGAACTGAACACAACTTAAATAGGATGGCTGATGATGTTAATTAATGACACACACCTGAAACCAATGACAATAATCAGACATAGACAGAAAACTAGATCAACTGAGCACGAGGGAAGAAAACACAAACCAACAGTCCTTGGGTCTGACAGACCGACCCTCAGTCAAGCCTCATAAATCATCAAAAATAGAACATTATAGCGGAGTGAGAGAAACATGCTTGTGTTCTAAGTTGAAGGAATCCTGGTTGAGAGATGATGTAACCTCCTAGAAGTGATGCCACTTGAATGTACATTATTTTACAAGAGTTTTTTGATGAGAGTAACAGGGACGACATGAAATCAGGGGTCACCAATAAAATGATTTATATTTTATAGAAAAAATGCATACTTATGCCCAAAACATTGCTTAACAGTGAGACTGTATTTAGAAAACCATGCAAATGTGATTTTTATATCATTTTGCAAATGAAAAGGAATCCTGAAAAAGAAAAATCATAGTGAGGGACAAGCCAAAAAACCTTACCCTTATCATCATAAATGCTATTTAAATTATTTAAAATAATATTTAATTGGCTTTTTTGATGTAATGTTGATGAAAGCATACATAGTATTGCTATGTTATTAAATTGCACATTTATTTGTTGTTATATTAAATCTCTGTTTGATTATTTCTTAGGGACGCAAAAGGCACCGATTTCATGGAATGACCCTTAAATAAGGGATACACTGGCCAAAATAACATCTGATTCAGCTTTATAAATAATATGCTTTCATCCCCAAATTTAAACACCCTATAACATCACACCATGCAGGTAGGATCTCCTAGTTTACCGAGCCCCCCAAAGTTTGCCTGACACCACCAGATGTTACGTCTCACACAGAGGTACGATATCCCCAAATATATCTTCACATCCCCAAACTCAGTCTCAGCAGGACATAAGGAGGGGGACGCAGGGGAATTTGGGTGGTGCGCTTTATCTGCCCCTGGCCGACATCATGCTTTATACAAGCTCACCAGCTGACGTGTCAAAAGCTACCGGTCGGAAATTTATTAGCAGCCTTATCTCCTTAAGCACGCCGAACTGACAAAAATTTGCCTCAATCCAATCAATCACAAGCGTCCTCCATGAGAGGACACTGGGCCCAAATCCACCGAGAGACCACGTGCGTATTACTCACAGCCTCAGTTGGGGTGACACACAGAGAGAGCGAGGGATTGTGGGAGGAACAATTGGAGGAGAGATCCTGAAGTTTTAGAGGCAGGAAGAGCTAGGTGAATCAAAACGGCTTGTCAAAGTTGAAACCGCAATCAAACAACTATTGTGCATGACAGGGGTACAGATGGCCCTCAGACGCACAGGACTAATCTGGGTCTATTCAAAGGCCACTCAAGGCAACTGCTAAATTAATGTGCTCACTGCAAGCAGGGAACGTGTACTGACACTCATACAGGCGTATTAGCCTGTGGTGATTGGCTGTTTTTAAATGAAAGGGGGAAGAGGAAAATGAGTGTTGTGCCTTTCTGGTGTTCTGTTGACTATCAACATGGTACAAACAGGAAGCATTAACACTGACTGCAGATGTAACTGCATGGAGATACAATTATTATTAGATGTGATTACAGACGCTGTCAAGAATAGCAAAGAGAGGCCTCATTTGCTGCAGTAAGGGGGCTAAAATAACACACAGAACGATGGATTGTGTTGTCAGTTATGGTAATCAGCGGATCCACAGATTACATACATGTGTGATGGCAGTAGGTATAATTAAGAACAGTCAGTTTTTCCCTGGATAGTGAATATAGTATAACTGTTTTTTTAGGCTAAACAATACAAATAATGAATGTATAATCATGCTGACAGATGTAATATCCATTTCACCTAATTTTTCAGAAATCTGCATTGAAATACTTTTGGCAAAGCAAAACCGGTTTCAGCATTGACAATAGTACATGTTTCTTTAGTAGCAAATCCACATCACTGAAGGCTGTAGTAACGACTGCTGAAAATTCAGCTTTGCATCACAGGAATAAATTACATTTTAAAATATATTAAAATAGAAAACAGTTATTTTAAATGTTAATAATGTTTAATAATATTACTGGTTTACTGAGCATAACTGCTTTTAAAAAATAAATAAATAACCCAATAAATTATAACCCAAAGGTCATGGGTTCGAATCTTAGGTCTGGTAGGGATTGTAGGTGGGGGGAGTGAATGTCCAGCGCTCTCTCCACCCTCAATACCATGACTGAGGTGAGGTGACCCTTGAGCAAGGCACCGAACCCCCAACTGCTCCCTGGGTGCCACAGCATTGGCTACCCACTGCTCCGGGTGTGTGTTCTCTGTCTGTCTGTCTGTCTGTCTGTCTGTCTGTCTGTTCGTTCTTTCTTTCAAACTCAGATGTGAAACTTAGCAAAGAGGGCTCTAAAAAAAAAACTGTCTGGCTCCATGCTGTCTGCATTTCGCAGACTTTCCATCACTGTGTGATCATTCTTGAGGACACAATGGCCTATATCACCTTCTTAACAATTGCAATTGTCCTTCGACATTTTCTTCCAACTTGCACCAAATTTATTTGCTTTTTATGTTGAAAAATAGCATGACAGCTTGAATAACAGCTTGTGGTTAGAGGAGAGATAGATGTTTCTTTTAAACCAAAGTGGGGAACAGACCAAAGAGAGAACTATCAAAGCAACTGGAATGTCTTTACATGATAAAGAAGGGATTCTATGAAGAACAGCCTCTCTTTGTGAATCTTGGGCATATGCCTCTGGCCATGAACACCCTATAAAGGTGTACTTGGCCTGTGGCTGGGTAATCTGATGGACCACAGTGTGCGATTGCAGACACCTGATGCCCCTTTTTGTGAATTGTCACTGCTGTCGTGTGAATTGCCATCATGTCATTCCAAAAGCTGAACCTCATTTCCTGTAAAGTGCATGCACAATATGTTTTGGAGTTGAGAGAGACACATGCCATTTAACTGGCCTCTGAACAGACAGGTGCCTGGGTCTGTACCCCTGGAGCCTCATTCATTGACCAGCATCAGCCATGAGAACACCAGAGACGCTATTTGAAGTGAAGTGAAGTGAAGTGAAGTGAAGTGAAGTGACATTCAGCCAAGTATGGTGACCCATACTCGGAATTCGTGCTCTGCATTTAACCCATCCAACGTGCACACACACAGCAGTGAACACACACACACCGTGAACATACACCCGGAGCAGTGGGCAGCCATTTTATGCTGCAGCGCCCGGGGAGCAGTTGGGGGTTCGGTGCCTTGCTCAAGGGCACCTCAGTCGTGGTATCGAGGGTGGAGAGAGCGCTGCACATTCACTCCCCCCACCTACAATTCCTGCCGGCCGGAGACTCGAACCCGCAACCTTTGGATCACGAGTCCAACTCTCTAACCATTAGGCCACGAATTGTGTGATTGCCTTGCAGAATACCAAACTTGTCTTCCTTGTAAAGAAGTAATCTGTGTGCTTCAGCAGTGAAAATGTCACACTCCTGTAGTAATCTTAGCTCAAGGGGGAATATTAATAATTAATCATAACTCTTTATAATTAATTATAATATTTGGATAAGTTAATAGAATTTGCTTGATAAAGCAGAGTTTACAGTACAATCAATTGATCAGGTCGCCTAGTGAACACTCAGTATTGATTATTTACGAATTCAAAGAAATCTTAATTTCTAGGGTAAGAGAAATACAATTTGTTAAGGTACAGTACTACTCAGAGCATGTAACAAGATCGAGATCATTAAATTGACTTTGTTGCAAGCAGGGAATCAGAAACAAATACTCATATGTATTGTGCACAAAGTTTTATTATCTAAATCACAAACACTTAACTAGACTAAACAAACACTATATATACTAGACTAAAATATATACACACACACACATCACACATACATGGTACATGGGAAGGATAAGGGAGACTGGATTAATGAAACCGGACAGAAACAGGGGAAATGAGGCCGAGTTGACCATCTGAAAGAACCATCAGTCTCTAATTTAAAGCACATTATACGATAGCTTACAACAAAGCTCTGTATGGTGAAAGGAACGATACTTGCATTTGGATACTTGTACCGAGAACGAGAGTTCCGTGAAGCTTCTGAAGAAGGTCTGGATGGTTTCATTCGATGGCCGAAGTTGCAATCTCTTGAAACTCTGAGGTTGTTCTTGACTCTTTTGGGGTTGAGAGAGTCCTCTCTTCTAAGTAAGCACATGGCTGGGTGTAAAATTGGGCCTGTTGGCCCTGTGGGCCACAATGGAACTGCAGGCTGCAATCCATAGATGAAGATGCAGAGACTGCCAGGAGCAGGGAGAGAGAAATGTCTGAGCGAGTGCACTTCCATAATAGTGAATTCCAGGGTTGAGTGAAGATGAACTCCAGTGGTATTAGTCTGACTCTTTGTAGTCAAGAGCCATCTCCCCAGGCTGGGGAGACCGCACACAGCTCTATGTTGGGGCCTGCCGGGCGCGCCCGCACCAGCTTAGGCGCTCCATGAGTCCAACCATACGGGCAGCAATCGGAAGATTTAGCAGAAGAAGGGCGGACCTGTGTGTGAGCCCTTTAAAGTCAGGGAAGAGTCACATGTTTCAGGATGGGCTTGACCAATGAGAAAGGCTGAATTTCCAAGTGGGAGGCTGGAAATATTGGGGGGTTTTATGACACTTTGTCTGTGAGCATGGTTTGAAAGGCTCTAGCAGTCTATACTTTGATTAAATTACACACACCTAGCATTCTATGAGAAGGTGGTGTACACCAAAGTGTGCGTCATCAAATGAGCATTAATTTGGTAGGAGACACAATATAGGTAGGGTTACCTTAACTAGTACATTCATAAAGCATGCATAAAACAAAATACAATGCAAGAGACACTATACAAGATTAAAGGTTAAAATCATACACACAATGTCCTGGGATGCATGTTTATCTGTAGAAAGGTTTGTCTATGAGTGACAAGGAGGAAAGTTTTGTTTGTATGGGCATTGCGTGGATTTCAGAAGGGTCCGTTCTTACGGCACATCACCTCTCACATACTTTTGAGCAATACAACAGTCTTATCAGATGGTTGCCCTTGTAACTGAGCCCTTTAGGGTGCTCTTTTGGGGGGAAGGTTTCATAGACCCTCACAGATTGTTTGTTGGATGAGAGGGTTTGCTGGATTATTCATGAAATATAATGAATAAATGTGTGTCTGATTGGTCCTAACACTACACTCCTTAAATCTTATGTATGTGCAAGTATGTCGCATTTTGAAGGCTAAAGGCTTTGGTCTGTGTATTCATTTTCTACTTTCGATTTCTTGAATATTTTCTCATAAAATTTTCAAATTTTTACAGGTTTCACCTAATTGTGTTACTTGTATATATCTGTCTGTCTATCTATCTGTCTCAGTAGTTACTGAAAAACCACAAACACATCGTTTTCCTCATAAAACAAACACTCTTTGGATATTATTGTAAATAGTTTTTTATTCCCCCTCCTCTTTCCACCGTAAATTATTTTCAAAATCATTTAATAATGCATTGCATTTAAATACACAAAACGCGATTACAGTATGCTCGTCTTAAGTTCTGTTACCTGGCAAAAGTTATAGTGGGATACATATCTTTTCAGATCGTATTTTCGACCTGCCAAAATCGGTACCCCCTCCCTCCAAAATTTATTATTAAATGATTTTGAAAATAAGAAAAAGAACAATTTTCAACAATATCCAAAGAGTATTTTTGTTTTATGAGGAAAACGATATGTTTGTGGTTTTTCAGTAACGTTAGACATTCTCAATTCAATGCAATGAATTTCGATCGTTAGCCTACAGAAAAATAAAAGCATTTATTTTAATAGATGGGCCATGTGATAGCTGTAAAACGATAATTTAAAGAATTAACGTGTTATAGCTTTATTAACCTTGGCGATATCATCAATGGTCCGCCTGTACCGCTGCATGCATGCGATTGGGGGATACACTTTTTATCAGGGGTAAGTACCTTGGCACGATACCGGGTCTTACGGGTCCGAATACAAAACGATCGGCATAAATGGAAGGATCAGAGAACATGTAGATCATATATGTAGATCATATATATGTAGATCATGTTTTGACCATTTTGAATCTGATCGGGACGAAGTAGTCAGTGAGAGAGATGCCTTTACTGACAAAGAAACATCTCTAGTTATGTATGGACCGATAACCCGTCAATCTGAATGTGTGTGTGTGTGTATGTGTGTATGTGTGCGTGCTGATCTATATATATATATATATTGGATTGGATTGGATTGGATTCAATTTATTGTCATTGCACATGTAGGTACAAGGCAACGAAATGCAATAAAGAAGAAGAATACAGCACAACATGATGAAAGAGAGGAGAAAAAAAAAAATAGTCCTCACACTACGCTCCTGAACGGGAGTGCAGTGTGAGAACAGACAAAAACCTCAGCATAGAGCACAGTCAACACAGGAACATAACTTGCATAGTAATCCAGTTCAGACGAACAGCCATCCGGCCTGCAGCCATTACAGCGCGAACACAGACCCGTTATCAAACTGACGGGAGGAAGCGACGAAGGCGTGGGATGGGGGTAGGGAGGTGGATGACAATCTGTATATATGAGCGTATGAGTGTGTGTATGTGTGAGTTCGTGTGAGTTCGTATGCCTTGAAATCCGTTGCGCCAGTACTCCAAACCTTGAAATCCATGCCTTGAAATCTGTTGCGCCAGGGAAGAAAGAGCGTCTCCCTGCAGTATTCACAGGAGAGTTGATACCAGAGCGGCCTTGCCAAGCCATTTTGTTTTGGGAAGCCGGAAAGAGATAAGATTGTTTTGTCTTTGGGCGAACAGCTGTCTTCTGGTTTCACAGCTATACTCATTGTCCATTCTGATCTCCTTGTCCATCAATTTTCCTTTCCAAAGCCGAGAGCTTAGCCGTGATCGAATCCATATTGCGGTTAATCATCTCTGTTTCAGAGCCGACCGCTCTGCCAACAGCCTCAATCATGATGGGCAGCCTTGAGAGGTTTTGGATAGCCAATCCCGTCTCCTTAATTTTCCGATAGTTTAGGGCAACACCTAATCCAAACAGCAGAAACCCAGTTATCATGGTTCCGAATAAGAAGATGTCTTCAATGTCCTCCACGGAGAGAGCCGCCAGACACACGACCCGCCATCTCTCCCATGCGTCCATCGTGTAGCCAGCAGCAAACGTCCCAGCAGGACATTCCGGTTCTCCAGATCCCGAACTTCTAGTCGAGAAGATGGTGTCAATTGCGTTAAGAGACCAGTTGATCAGATCCATAATTTCGGTTTTGTAAATAGTGCAGCGAGGTCTCTTAAGAAGGACAAGACAATACGAGAGAGCAAGCAGGGAAGTTCAGGATAGGGAGGGTAGAAAAATGCGACCGCCTTCGAACAGAGCCAAACGATATATATATATATATATATACATATATATTAGTGCTGTCAATCGATTAAAAAATGTAATCACGTTAATCACAGTCCTGGACTGTGATTAATCACGATTAATCGCAAATTTAAAATACTAGGATTTACCTGTAAATATGTTGAAATAAAGGAATGCATGACAAACTAGTTTAAGGAAACATAACCTTTCACATCTCCGCCAGGTATGAGACATAATCCTTATTATTATTTTGTTTTAATTCAGCCATTATCAGCCTTTATACTGGCAATAAAACGTTTACCAAGCCACATGGCTTCAATCCCAGTAGCCTAAACATTTACCCAACTATTATCAAAAGTATTCCTAAATAAATACAAAAAAAACATTTTCTTGCGACCTTACTTGAAGTATTATGACAAAATGCATTATGAAGAAGAATTGGACCTGTTCTGCAGGTGCATTAGAGCTAACATTAGCATCATGCTACATAAGACAATTTATGAGATTAATGGTACACTTTTACTCAGAACTCACTTTAAACCAACATCGAGTGTTTGTAATAACTTCCTTTTGAAATCGCATGTGTATAAAGGCTACACTTTGTGCGGCTGCGGTACATTATAAAAGTAGCCCAAAAAACCGCAACCCACGGCTCTGTAATTTTTCCCGCGACTGTATTTTCAAAATAGCCCAACTGTGCGGGCAAACCGCAACCTTGGCAACACTGGTTCGCTGTACCCTTATCAAATATGAGTATACATATCTCTCGCACACTGTCTCTCTCTCTCGGACACACTCGCTCTCTCTCTCTCTCTCTGCTTTCGCTTCACTTTTGTCGAGCCCGGCGCCTCATAATTACACAATCCCTACATCCCAATGTGCATACTATACACCCTATCTGCCCTAAATGACTAATATCACATAGAATTTAGGATAGATAGTGTGCACATTGGGACGCAGGCAATGATTATCTTCCACGCTGCGATGACGGCAATATTCTTATAATTATTTACAGGTGAAAGAATTTTACATTTGAATGTATTTTGCTTGAAAATGCTCTTTTGATAAAAATTTATTTTTCTCAGTTTTTTGTCCAAAATGTTGTATTTCTGATGAAACCTATGTGCATTCGAGTGGTGGTAAAACATGAACGCATGAAGATAGAATAAAATAGTTTGTTTAAATTAAAAGCAGAGGCTTGGTTCTTTATATAATATGTTCATATATTCATAGCAGAACATATTCTGAGGGCTGTCAAATTTAGGTGAAAATCATCAAAATTGCTGGCGGTGGCTGGCAACTTAAAAAAAAAAAAAAAACGCTGGCGGGGAAAGAGTTAAGGTTATATGTGTAAACAGTAGAAATTTTTCAGATGGTAAATTGGATGGTTATACCATTGTATATTTTACCATGTAACTTAATATACTTTAAATAGGACGATTTCATATCCACAAAAACTTAATACCATGGTACGTTTCCATTAGGAAAGAACATATAGGTTGAGTTCCAGACAGTCTTACTTTTTAAATTTCTTGCATGCCTTTGTTATTTGGAGAGGGTTTAATGGTGCTCCATGTTGATGAAAAGGCTTGTCAACTTTTTATCATTCCAATGATCGTGGCTCTATCTGTTCATTACCAGAACCTTGAGGAGGAATGCTGACAGGCCCAAACAGCCTCTAGTCCAGATGCACTGCCTCAGCTCCATCAATCTTCCCCCTGTACTCGCCTACAGACTCTTTCTCACAGACGCACACATTCACTCATCTCGGCTCCAGTCTCTTACACACACCCTAAAAACACCACAATCTCTGAAACATAAGAAAAGGTTGGCACAACAACATATGATGAAATGTGTATAAATACTCAGTTAATCTCTTATTAGGGCTTAAAAATATATAGTAATAATTTGTCTGCCACAGGTTTTTCTTTTTACATTTTTTCATATTAATCAGATTTTAATCAGTTGGCAGTCATAATAGTTATGTAATGAATATTAATGATACTTAATCTGGCATTGCATATAAACAATTTAATTATTACCCCAATTATATTTGATTTTATACTTTATTTCCCTTAGTATATACAATAGCAGTGAAAGCTACTGGTGTTTGTTTGAGTTCCAAGTCTTTTTAGTCCTCTCTGTTACCCTTCTGGCCTTATGATCCTTTCTAATAAACTGAGGAGTCTGAGGCCACTTCTAATAAGCTGTGCAGGTGACACTGCATTAAAATCCATTCATAGCTAAAAGGGTACTGAGGGATCAAAGCATCATACTAGATAGTGATGACCAAGGTTACTCCATTACATGATTATTATACTAAGCTCATGATATTTTGACACGACATTTTGCACAATTTATATGCAATGTGATGCAGGACAATTTATTAGCCATTTACTCACATTTGACTGCTTGGTAATCAGTTTACTTGAAAATGAGCTAATGCAAGCCAATTCTTTCAAATTTAAGTTACATTTTATTTACCATTAGGCTACATTTTACCATAAAACTGGTCAATAAGAAGTTAACTTATGTTGAGACTGTTTTGGTGTTAATGTAACATTGCTAAAATGGCATGTATTGTACTGGTTTAGAAGAACAAATGCTGAAATTTATAGTAATTTAATGGGTGTTTAACAAGATAAGAAAATATGAAGACCTTTAAGTGTTTTAAAGGACAGTGTAATTCCCCAAAATTAAAAAATATTTCATTATTTACCCACTTTCATATCATATGCTGCCATTGTTTTCCTTTCCTGCTTTTTTTTTAACACAGTAGTTCATAGTGGACATGTTTGTGAAGTTGCGAAAAGGACAAACATCCCATATAATTATTATAAAAGTAGCCATATGACTTTTATGAATATGCATTTCATAAGTATACAAGTAATTTAATGCCATGTGAAAGCTTTCTTTGAGGAACAACCCCAAATTAAGTTGTTAAAATTGTTACCTAAAACAAACTCTAGAATGAACTACAAAAGGATAAAAGAGTTTATCTTGAGTATTGGTGGCTGTAATTGTGGTAAAGTGTGCAGCTTGTGCTCAGGAGAAGGACTGTACAGGACAGTGTAGTTTCTAGTGCAAGATCTATCAAAAGCAAATACAATGCAATTGGAAATGACCAGTTTTGCTTTTCTAGCACTTCTTGCCAACACAATACATTACAAATATATTTAGCATGCTAATGTGTACTATTGCTAGCTGGTATTTGTGTGTATGGGTTTTGATGAGTTACTTTTGACCACCATCTGTGAACACCCGGTCAAGCCAACCGCCACCTGGGTCTAGTTACACGTCTGTTTGTGGTATTACGGTACGGAGACACGAAGTGGCCAAAAAGCTGACGAAAACCTATATTTCAGCGGTTATTAATTAAATGTGCCCCAAAACCCAAAACATAAATGTTCAAATATATTATACTGTGGAGTTTTCCATCAAAATAAAGTCTGCTAAAACACATTATAGCACTGATTATTTCCTACTATTTTCTACATGAATTATTCAAATTCCTTCAGACTTATTGCGAAAATGTCAAATTATTTTTCAGAACGACCAAGTCTCTATCTGTGTCAACTTTCCCTGGGTTTTACTGTCGAATTTGGGAGAAAATGAATCCCAAAGTCTGTCACAATGCATTATAGCACTCCTTGACATTTATACAGGCATTATTCAAATTCCTTCAGAGTTAACAATAAAATTGGAATGAATTCTTCTTCAGGACACCCAAGACTCTGTCTGTGTCAAGTTTCATGAGATTCTACTGTAGAATTTGGGAGACAATTGAAGGCAAAGTCTGTCACAGTACATTATATAATTGACCATTTCTTGAATTTATGCAGTCATTATTAAAATGCCCTTAGAGTTAACATGAAAATTTAAATTAATCCTTCTTCAGGGCACACAAGACTCTGTCCATGTCATCTTTCACTGGGTTTTACTGTACAATTTTAGGGAAAATGAATGGCAAAATCTGGCACAATGCATTATAGCACTGACCATTCCTTGACATTTAGACAGGCATTATTCTAATTCCTTCAGAGTTAGCACGAAATTTTCTATTCATACTTCTTCAGAATGCCCAAGACTCTATCTGTGTCAACATTCACAATATTTTACTGTAGAATTTGGGAGAAAATTAATGGCAAAGTCTGTCACAATGCATTATAGCACTGCTTGACATTTATACAGGCATTATTCAAATTCCTTCAGAGTTAACAATAAAATTGGAATGAATTCTTCTTCAGGACACCCAAGACTCTGTCTGTGTCAACTTTCATGAGATTTTACTGTGGAATTTGGGAGAAAATTAATGGAAAAGTCTGTCACAATGCATTATATCACTCCTTGACATTTATACAGGCATTATTCAAATTCCTTCAGAGTTAACATGAAAATTTCAATTAATTCTTCTTCAGGACACCCAAGACTCTGTCTGTGTGAACTTTCACTGGGTTTTACTTTAGAGTTTTTGGAGAAAATTAAAGACAAAAACTGTCACAATACATTATATTATTGGTGTGCTTTTCCCGATAATGTTGCCTATTAGTGCACTACGAAGACTCTAAAGGTATATCTTAACTAAAGGTATACCATTTCTAGACGTGTTCCCCGGACTATACCTTAGGAGGTTGCTTACTAACACAGTCTCATCCCAACTCGTCACATATTGACGCTTGGTTTTTGCTTTTTGACGCTCAAGGTACCCCTTTCGCGTCACTTTTCGACGTGAAGGGAAGGTAATTTTTTTTTAAATAGGAAACACTTAGCGTATATTAATCATTTTTAAATAAATTATGCCAGTACTTGCATCTGCCTCCTATATCTTGCGTTTTCTTTACAGATGGTAGGTTTAGGGGCAGGGGTTGGGTAAGTCACTATTTTGACTGTTTACATTCAAAAATCACACCTCTACATATATGCAATAATGGCAACCTTATTATGACGATAAAATTCCCAATAGCGCGTTAGCATATCGACGCCGAAAAATTGCGCTTCCCTTCACGACGAAAAGTGACGCTAAAGGGGTACCTTGAGCGTCAAAAAGCGACGCCAAAACCAAAGCGTCAATATGTGACGACTTGGGATGAGACCGGGTTGTGCTTACAGGTATACCTTCTTACGTGCGACGTCACCAGGTGCTGTACATGAGGGTGGTGCTGAATTGGTTGATATAGATGGATCGAGAATGGATTTTTCACTCTACGCAGGGGCTGCTTCAGTGCATTATGTGAGAAAGATCTTTATAAAAGAAGTGTTGATTTTAAATAAAGACACAAAACTCCTTCATATTAGAATGCAACAAACTTGCGTGAAAATTTTACTTTCACTTTGTAACATTCACCATGTCAGGGAACAAGATCAGGAAAGAAAAATATATGCCCAGAGCACCTCCCAGTGGTCACCACATAAAACACAATGAAAAAAACCTACATTAATCACTGCTTAATAATTTAACAGCTTTTAACAAAAGAAAAAAAACATAGGCCTGCACTAGTCCAACAGAAAAACATTCTGGTAGGATTGATTTCCAACAAGAAGCACTTCAGAAATAGTTGAAATGGCATTTATCAGGAATCATGCGAATAATCCAAATTGCAAACTAAATCCAACCCTGGATCTTTTATATAATTTTTACATTTTGAATCCCCCCACATGCACAAACTAAACATGCATATCACTAACTGGCAGTATGCCTTCATCAACAGCTATATGGCAGAGAAAAAAAGTGAGAGAGGAGAGCCACCAGCAGCTGAATTTCAGGGCTGAAGGGGGAGTTTGGTCAAACTATGGCAGCGATACAGGGAATGGTTGAGCTAAATCAAAGATGGTGCCGTCCGTGGAGCCATTATGTGCACTAAAACTTTAGTCTCCTAGCTACCATTTAAGAAGCTGTAATTATTAAAAAAAAAATCACCTGCCACAGCAGCAAATTCAGCAGCGTATACGGGTACATCTCAAAAAAATGTAATATCATGAAAAAGGTCAATATTTTTGTCACTCATTTCAGAGAGTGAAACCCATATATTATATAGATTTATTACACATAGAGTGAAATATTTAAAGCCTTTATTTCTTGATTTTTTGATGATTATGGCTTACAGATAATGAAAACCCAAAATTCAGTGTCTCAGAAAATTTGAATATTACATAAGATCAATAAAAAAGGATATTTTAAACAGAAATGTCAAGCTTCTGAAAAGTATGTTCATTTCTATGCACTCAATACTTGGTTGAGCATCCTTTTGCATGAATTACTGCATCAATGCGGCGTGGCATGGAGGCAATCAGCCTGTGGCACTGCTCAGGTGTAATGGAAGCCCAGGTTGATTTGATAGCGGCCTTCAGGTCATCTGCATTGTTGGGTCTGGTGTCTCTCATCTTCCTCTTGACAATACCCCATAGATTCTCTATGGGGTTCAGGTCAGGCGAGTTTGCTGGCCAATCAAGCACAGTAACAACATGGTCATTGAACCAGCTTTTGGTACTTTTGGCAGTGTGGGCAGGTGCCAAGTCCTGCTGGAAAATGAAATAAGCATCTTCATAAAGCTTGTCAGCAGAAGGAAGCACGAAGTGCTCTAAAATTTCCTGGTAGATGGCTGCGTTGACTGTGGACTTCAGAAAACACAGTGGACCAACACCAGAAGATGACATGGCAGCCCAAATCATCACTGACTGTGGAAACACTGGACTTCAAGCAACATGGATTCTGTGCCTCTCCACTCTTCCTCCAGACTCTGGGACCTTGATTTCCAAATGAAATGCAAAATTTACTTTAATCTGAAAAGAGTTTAACGGACTTTGGAAGACTTTGGACCACTGAGCAACAGTCCAGTTCTTTTTCTCCACAGCCCAGGTAAGACGCTTTTGACGTTGTCTCTGGTTCAGAAGTGGCTTGGTAGCCCTTTTCCTGAAGACGTCTGAGCGTGGTGACTCTTCATGCACTGACTCCAGCTTCAGTCCACTCTTTGTGAAGCTCTCCCAAGTGTTTGAATCAGCTTTGCTTGACAGTATTCTCCAGCTTGCGGTCATCCCTGTTGCTTGTGCACCTTTTCCTACCCAAATTCTTCCTTCCAGTCAACTTAGCATTTAATATGCTTTGATAGAGCACTCTGTAAACAGCCACACCTTTCAGTAATGACTCTATGTGACTTAGCCCCTATGTGGAGGGCATCAATGTTTGTCTTCTGGATCATTGCCAAGTCAGCAGTCTTCCTATGACCTCTAGACTGGACTATTGTAATGCACTGCTAGGTGGTTGTCCTGCATCTTCAATAAACAAGCTACAGATAGTCCAAAATGCAGCGGCTAGAGTTCTTACCAGGTCAAGAAAGCATGATCATATTACCCCAATTTTACAGTCTCTGCACTGGCTACCTATTCAGTTCCGTATCATTTACAAAATATTATTATTTGCCTATAAGGCCCTAAATGGTTTAGCTCCTGCGTACCTAACTTTTCGTCTATACCACGCTACAATCCAACCCGCTCCCTAAGGTCGCAAAACTGGACTTTTGGTAGTACCTAGGATAGTAAAGTCCACTAAAGGAGGTAGAGCTTTTTCACATTTGGCTCCCAAACTCTGGAATAGCCTTCCTGATAACGTTCGGGGTTCAGACACACTCTATCTGTTTAAATCTAGATTAAAGACACATCTCTTTAGCCAAGCATTCACATAATGCATCTTATATTGCATCTTATAATCTTGTACTGCAGTTATATCTGATCGAATGTACATTATTATTATTCTTTAGCTTATTTGAACAAATAATTTTTGCTTAGATGGAACAGCAGCAGGATTAACATCCTGTGGTAACTAGGAATTACAGAAGCTTCAGTCTGGATCCAACCCTTAAATGATCTGAGATGACCGAACACCTGAGAAAAGATGATGCCAACACCTCAGAGGATGCCAAAGCTCAGACAACATACAGAATTACTAAATTTTGCCATAAGTTAAATATATTAAGGTTCTGCAATATATAAATATATTGTGGAAACCTAATTTCCTGTAGAGCTGCTTTGCAACGATTTGTATCGTAAAAAGCGCTATAAAAATAAACTTGAATTTGAAACTTGAACTTCCCCATTATTGTGGTTTCAAAGAACAAGAGATACCCGGAATTTATACTGTACATTTTTTGTTACAGTACATTAACTGGTCATTAATTGAAACTCAATTGTAAATATTCTAATATTTTGAGATACTGATTTTTGACTTTCATGAGCTGTAAGCTCTAATTATCAAAATTAAAACCAAAAAAAACTTTTGAAATGTTTTACTTTACATGTAATGAATCTAAAATATATGAAACTTTTTTTTTTTTTTACTTTTTCACGATATTCTAATTTTTTGAGATAAAAAACTCGATGGAGCTACCCCCTCAGCCCCAAATCATGAAACGCACACCAGAGACATAATGTATTGTGACAGACTTTGCCATTCATTTTCTCTAAAATTCTACAGTAAAATCTCATCAAAGTTGAAAGATACAGAGTCTTGGGTGTCCTGAAAAAGAATTAATTCCAATTTTATTGTTAACTCTGAAGGAATTTGAATAATGCCTGTATAAATGTCAAGGAGTGCTATAATGCATTGTGGCAGATTTTGCCACTCATTTTCTCCCAAATTCTACAGTAAAACCCAGTGAAAGTTGACACAGACAGAGTCTTGGGTGTCCTGAAGAAGAATTAATTGGAATTTTCATGTTAACTCCGAAGGAATTAGAATAATGCCTGTATAAATGTCAAGGAGTGCTATAATGCATTGTGACAGACTTTGTCATTAATTTTCTCCCTAAATCTACAGTAAAATCCAGGGAAAGTTGACAGAGATAGAGAAAAATATTTTATTGACATTTTCGTATTAACTCTGAAGGAATTTGAATAATACATGTAGGAAATAATCAGTGCTATAATGTATTTTAGCATACTTTATTTTTATGGAAAACTCCACAGTATAATATATTTGAACATAATAGAACTGTATCTTTTATCTTTTGTGTTTTGGGGCACATTTAATTCATAACCGCTGAAATATAGGTCTTAGTCAGCTTTTTGGCCGCTTCGTGTCTCTATACCATAATACCACAAACAGAAGTGCAAACTAGATCCAGGTGGCGGCTCACTTGACCGTGGTATATGACTCCACCAGGACATTTGTCCAGTTCTATATGATATCTGCATTATTTGACAAAGATGCTATGATTAGCACTAAAAAAAACTAATAATCAAATGTAAAAAAAAAAAAAAAGTCTTTAGGCTATCGCTCAATAAAGAAAAAGCAGTTAATCACAATATTGTATTCTAGTACTTGAGTGTGTTTCTGAGTGTATGCGCAGTACTGCTTTCAATACTATGTTCACTTACAGTATGACAGGAATTAGGAGTAAACATATTGACCCTAGCAGGCTTGTTTATTTTGTTGTGAGTAACACTAGATATGCTAGGTGGCGCTGTTCAGCCTCTTATTCAGCACCTTTACAAAACCTGTATGCATTTATTCATCCAAGTAATTTTCTCCCTCTCTTGTGCTTGATCTTACAGACACTACCCCCCCCCCCCCCCCCCTTCCCTCTATGCATGCCTGATTTTCGCATTAGTTCTTCGTCGTCTCCAAAATTCCCTCTGCAAGTCATGCACATGCACACATTTGTGAGTTTAAATCAGTCAGGATTGTTTTGCCTTCAGCCAGCTATACACTTTGTTGTTACTGAAATCAAACAAGTTAGATCTGGGTCAAGAGGTTTGACAGCACAGCAAAGCCATCTAAATTGCAGAACCGCTTCCCACAAGTGCCATCCATTATTACCGTGAAGTTGTGCAAACAGTGTCGGTCAGGCTTCTCAAAAAGCTAGCTAAGTGACTACTCTATAGAAAACAAAAAGCTTAAAACATTCAGACAGATTCGGTTTGCTGGTTGACCGAGGGCTGATTTTCAGGGTATCTAACAGTCAAATTTGCTAAAGTTTGCGAGGCTTGGGGAATTAAATATTTATTGGATATTCAAAGACTTGTGTAAAAGATATAAATGTGTATTTGCTGAACATCAACATAGTATGAGAAAGTATTAGTGTTTCCCTTTCTATAACTGAAAAGCAAATACAGTAATATTGTTTCTTATACAGCTTACTTGCTTTGTTTAACATTTCTGTCCAATAATTCGTTACACAGAATTGTTAAATAACAAAAGCAAACTAATAATGAAGACAGATAATGGGAGCTTCTGAGCATTTGCACTCCAGTGTTGTCAAAATAAAAGTATTGTTTCCATCACTTATTAGCCAAACTGAAAAACTAACTGGCTGATGCCGATAATTAAAACGGGCAAATATTAGTCTTGCCTGTTTTTTCACAAACGAAACAACGCTTGTTCTGATTCTAACCTGCTGATTATATTTACTGGGCCATTTTGTCCAAACTTAATGAGAATTTGTATGTTGATTAAATAAAAATAAAGTTTGTATAGTATGTTATTCAAATAAATATAAAGACACAAAATAATACGGCACTGGTTGCTTGTTGATAACATAAGGCAAATGTTGATCTGTTTGCTTTTGACTTGGAAACATAAAATGAAACTAAAAAACGAATAATTTAATTTATGTTATAGTATATTATGATATTCTTTTTTCACGCACACAGAATTGTGCTCTCAGACATAATATACTTACTATTGTTAGACCATGGCATACAAACTGAAATGCTAAGCAGTGCAAGAAATCTAAAAAAGTTGTGTTGTCTGCTAAAATGTTAGACAAGAATCCAGAGTGCAAACCATGAATAAGAAGTTATTTAAAGAAAGCACACAGAGAGAAAAGCACTCGTGTGTTTTACCAAAAACAGCTGTGCAGATATTCAGTGTTTGGCAGTGTGGAAATGATTATTATAAAACACGCCTCATGTTTTTCACAATCCTTGGGGAGACTGACGGCACCCATGGGAGTCCTGCTAATGGGACTCTCAGGTACCAATACTACCCTTCCCGAACCCATCTCAGAGTAGCAGTCGGGAAAAAGACAGTGCCGAATGTGAAGTATGTCCCCGCGGGATAGATTGGAGGAAGGAAAAATTATTCGGTGCTGGGATGTGATTCATTCTGAAGTGTTTTGATAGCGAGTCTCAAGTCACAAATCTCACACGAGGACAAGGGTCCTGTAAATATTGTCTCCAGACTGTCCACCCCACCCTAAGGCACCAGACTTGTACTTCAGTTATTTAAAAGTACCTTAAAGCTACCTCTGTTTTCTCTGTTATAAAGTGGTAAAAACAGACAGCTTGTAGATAGTTTAAATGAGCGTATTAGGTAACTTGATACATTCTAGTGTTGTGTGGAAGAAAAAAAGAAAAGAAATGGAACTTATTGCTCTGTTATAGTGTGTTAAAATTAGTTTAATGTGGGCTTTTGATGGCAGGAGTGTGCTCTAAAAGCTCAAGAAGCTGGAGCACAGCACTCTAATGATTTAGCAAGGTGGGCACAAGATTTTAGATGCATTTCGTGAGCTCAGAAAAGTGAAGTTGCTTTATTTGTGATGACATGGTATTACAAGTTTAGGTTTGGATGTGAAGGTCTTTTCACCATGGACTGCTTGATTTCTATTTGAGAGTGGTGAATTTGTCAGGGTTTGACTTGTTAGGAAGGGTTAGTAATCCTGTGCTTGTAGATGCCCTAACTACTCCATTCTATTGCCAAAAATAATCTTTCTCCATTGACAGTCATTCAGAAGTAGCAATTTATTATTATATTTTTGCATGTATTGTTTTTCATATTATGAGTTTTACTAATATTATTTAGTGATAATTTATAATATATATATTTATGTTTTCAAATTCATTTGTATATATTAAATGTTTATATTAATGTCTATTTTATTATTATTATTTATTTACCAGTAGCTTTGGTATATTTATGTAACATGGTAAATTTATTTTTAGTAGATTTAGTATGTTTCTCCTTGGTTAAAGGCATTGTTTCAGACAGCATGTGCAGATGGAGAAAAATAAATCAAGGTAAAATGAAAACAAGATGCATCAATGCTAATTAATCACTCCTACCTTAAGTAGCTGACACGAGGTGAGAGGGTGCTTGATGAAATGTAACAAAGACAAAAATAAGTTGAGTTTCTTCTATGGATTCATGATCTCTGTAATGAGCTGTATTCGCTGCACACAGTCCATATACCATAAGCTGAAGTATTATGAACTGTAGTCTGTGCTTCAGTGCTGCAATCCATTTGCTTTTTCTTTTTTGTCCATTTGCTGTTATTTTAAATACAAATCATTATGTATTTTTTCTAATAATATAAGACATTAAACTGTAGAAATGTTTGTGCAAACCTTTATGAAAAAGAACTACACTTTCACATGCTTATTACTTATATAGTACTATAGAAATAATATGCCTAAAAGAGTATACTTAAGTGTAAACAATGTATTTTATTCAGAAACGTAATTATGTTATTTTAAATGCAATTAGTAAAACTTAAGAATTCTTTCTTGATCCAGTTAAGTAGGACTTTAAATTCTTTATGTGAATATGTAAGTTCTTTATTTGTAATATGTAATATGTTTCTGACCCTCCATAGACAGCAAGGGTCTTGCACGTCCATGAACATAAAGCACAACGTGGTAGGACCCTTGCTGTCTATGGAGGGTGAGAAAGCCCTCGGATTTCATCACAAATATTTTAATTTCTGTTCTCTTGAAGAACGAAGGTCTTATGGGTTTGAAATGACATGGAGGTGAGTAATTAATGACAAAATTTTCATTTTTGGTTTACTGTATTTATTGTAACTAATGTAATTTTTTTATTGGAACCAGTATGTCATGATAATAAATATTTGTAATTACACATTTCTAATGATGAAGTTGCAATTTAGCACATTTAAAATATATGATTTAAATGCAATATTGAACAACACTAAGTACTTATCTTTAGCATGGTAGTCTTATTTTAATTTTAAATTGTAATAATATTTCACAACAACATTACAACACAACATTACAACACATAAATGCAGCCTTGAGGCCAAGAGGCTTATGTAAAATGTTACTGAGCTTAAAAATTGGACCAGTCCATAAAATTGTGCTTTCTAGAAATTCTGTTTGCAGTGAAAATGTCTCTCCCTACCTACTGAACCAATAATGAAAAGGAATCAATCACTAAGATATGCATTAATTTGGCAGTTGAAACAGAATTAAAATTAATGTATGTTAAACCAGCATTACTTATTCAAACCTTTCAAAATGCTCCTCGTTGCGTGAGCAAACATTGCAGCTGTTTGAGGAATATTTCTTCTTTACGGGGTTCCATGAAAAATGGATGATTTTGACCTATTTAATGCAAACGCATGGAGGAGATTAAAGCAAATAAAGAGCCTTTCCGTGTTTGTTTGGCCTCCTCGCTGTGCCTCCAAACTCCTGTGAAGCTTTCGGAAGTAAATGTCATAAGTGCTCAGAAAAACAAGCACAAAGAGAAGACCTTCACTTTATTCACATAGTGGCTTGGGTGCATTAAAACACTATGTGAAGGATTTGAAGTTAAAAATTAAATTTTTCTACTTAAGAGGAGGGAACATATTTTAATCCTGGTTGATAGACTTGTTGCATTTCAAGTTTCAAGTTTATTTGTATAGCGCTTTTTACGATACAAATCGTTGCAAAGCAGCTCTACAGGAAATTAAGTTTCCACAATATATTTATATATTGCAGAACCTTAATATATTTAACTTATGGCAAAATTTGGTAATTCTGTATGTTGTCTGAGCTTTGGCATCCTCTGAGGTCCTCTGAGCGGTTGGCATCATCTTTTCTCAGGTGTTCGGTCATCTCAGATCATTTAAAAGTTGGATCCAGACTGAAGCTTCTGTAATTCCTAGTTACCATGGGATGTTAATCCCGTGGCAGAAGTAGAGAAACAAATAGAGACTTAATTAGCGTATCTACTGTTCCATCTAAGTAAAAATGATTTGTTCAACCCAAGCTAAAGAATAATAATAATGTACATTTGATCAGATATAACTGCAGTACAAGATTATAAGATGTATTATGTGAATGCTTGGCTAAAGAGATGTGTCTTTAATCTAGATTTAAACAGAGAAAGTGTATCTGAACACCGGACGTTATCAGGAAGGCTATTCCAGACTTTGGGAGCCAAATGTGAAAAAGCTCTACCTCCTTTAGTGGACTTTGCCATCCTAGGTACTACCAAAAGTCCAGAGTTTTGCGACCTTAGGGAGCGGGTTGGATTGTAGCGTGGTAGAAGACAAGTTAGGAATGCAGGAGCTAAACCATTTAGGGCCTTATAGGCAAGTAATAATATTTTGAAAATGATACGGAACTTAATAGTTAGCCAATGCAGAGACTGTAAAATTGGGGTAATATGATCATATTTTCTTGACCTCGTAAGAACTCTAGCCGCTGCATTTTGGACTATCTGTAGCTTGTTTATTGAAGATGCAGGACAACCACCTAGCAGTGCATTACAATAGTCCAGTCTAGAGGTCATGAATGCATGAACTAGCTTTTCTGCATCAGAAACAGCTAGTATGTTTCGAAGCTTGGCAATGTTTATGAGATGGAAGAATGCTGTTTTTGTAACATGGGAAATATGATTTTCAAAGGACAAGTTGCTGTCTAATATAACACCAAGATTTTTGACTTTAGAGGACGTAACAGTACATCCGTCTATTTGCAAATTGAAATCTAAGAGATTCTGTGTACTGTTTTTTGGTCCAATACGTAATATCTCTGTCTTATCTGAATTTAATAGAAGGAAATTATTGGTCATCCAATCTTTTAAATTTTTACACAATCTATTAGCATATATAAGTTTAGAAGTTTCATCTGGTCTTGTTGAGATATATATTTGAGTATCATCAACATAACAATGAAACCTAATCCTGTATTTTCTAATAATATTACCAAGGGGCAACATGTATATTGAAAACAGCAGAGGACCTAGGACAGATCCTTGTGGTACTCCATACTTTACTGGTGATAATTGAGATGACTCCCCATTTAAATGAACAAAGTGGTAGAGATTGGACAGGTATGATCTAAACCATCTTAAAGCCTGCCCTTGAATACCAGTATAGTTTTGTAATCGATCTATGAGTATGTCATAGTCTATAGTGTCGAACGCAGCACTAAGATCAAGTAATACTAGCAATGAGATGCAGCCTTGGTCTGAAGCAAGAAGCAAGTCATTTGTAATTTTAACAAGTGCAGTTTCTGTACTATGGTGAGGCCTGAAACCTGACTGAAATTCTTAATAGAGATCATTTTTTTGCAAGAAGGAGCACAATTGAGCAGACACAACTTTTTCAAAAATTTTAGACATAAACGGAAGATTTGAAATGGGTCTGTAATTTGCCAGTTCATTATAATCTAGTTGTGGTTTCTTAATGGGAGGCTTAATAACCGCCAGCTTGAATGGTTTTGGGACGTGACCTAAAGATAACGATGAGTTAATAATATTGAGAAGCGGTTCTTCTGCTACACGTAACAACTCTTTCAGTAGTTTAGTGGGTACAGGATCTAATAAACACGTTGTTGGTTTAGATGCACTGATAAGTTTATTTAGCTCTTCCTGTCCTATAGTTTTAAAGCACTGCAGTTTTTCTTTGGGTGCGATGAATGAAGCTGAAATACTAGACGCAGTAGAATATACATTTGTTATTGTATTTCTGATGTTATCTATTTTATCAGTAAAGAAATGCATAAAGTCATTACTATTAAACCGTGAGGGCATGTGTTTTATTGGCGTGTGCGGATATGCTCTGACCTGGCAGCTTTTAGAGTCTGTCTATAGCTGGACATACTGTTTTTCCACGCAAATCTAAAACTTCCAAGTTAGTTTTTTTCCATTTGCGCTCAAGATTACGAGTTTCTTTCTTGAGAGAATGGGTATAACTGTTGTACCATGGCGCAGTACGTTTTTCTCTAACCTTTTTCAATTTGAGGGGGGTAACAGCTTGTAATGTATTAGAGAAGATAGTGCCCATGTTGCTAGTCATTTCGTCTAGTTCATGTGTATTTATGGGTACACAGAGCAGTTGAGATAAATCAGGCAGGTTATTTGTGAATCTGTCTTTGGTGGCTGGAACAATAGTTCTGCCCGGACGATAACGCGGAGCCATATAATTAATATCAGTAATACGCAGCATGCACAATACAAGGAAATGATCAGTAACATGATCAGTAACAGTAAAACGATGAGTGGGCCCGGTGACGTTTTGCTTGACTCCAAAAGAGTTTATTAGGTCAGTAAACACAAGTCCTAACGCATCATTTGTATTATCAACGTGAATGTTAAAATCTCAGACAATTAGCACTTTATCAACATTAACCAATATATCTGAGAGGAAATCTGCAAATTCTTTTAGGAAATCTGTCTAAGGCCTTGGCGGTCTATACACAGTAGCCAGAGCAAGAGATAGGAGAGATTTATTTTGCATATCTAACAGTGTAACATTAAGCAGAAGTATTTTGAATGCGTTAAACCTCCTGTATCCTGTTTTCTGAGTAATGTTGAGAATATCCCTATATATTGTTGCAACACCGCCACCACGACCAGTCTGACGGGGCTCATGTTTATAACAGTAGCTTGGTGGAGTAGACTCATTTAGACCAAAATATTAATTTGGTTTAAACCAGGTTTCAGTCTGGCAGAGTACATCAAAATTATTATCTGTGATCATTTCATTCACAATAACTGCTTTGGGCGCGAGTGATCTCATGTTTAGGAGCCCAAGCTTTAAAAATAGTTTTTTTTCATTCATTTTGCGTTTTTCTGGTTTAATCACAATCAGATTTTTTCTAGATCTTGTATTAAATTTATATTTTGACCTCGCTATTCAGGGAACAGACACAGTCTGTATAGATTGGACAACGCAAGTACTTCTATCATTTAAGTGGGTAGAACAAAAGTCATCACAGCAGTTATTTGAGAATTGGCTTACTAGTCAGATGGAGCGTAGCGTCCTGAAGATGTTGTCCGACAGGAGTTCCGCTCCGACTCTGCTGGGGCGCAGGCCATCAGCACGAAAAAGCCTAGGACGCTCCCAGAAAAGATTCCTATTATTAACAAAGAGCAATTTCTGTTCTTTACGCCATGACAATAACCATTCGTTTAAAGCAAACAGTCTACTGAAACTTTCGTGTCCTCGTTGATACGTGGGAAGCGGTCCTGACACGATGATCGTCGTTGCGGGCGATGTGCTGCATACCGTCTCGATCAGGCTCCTGAAGTCCCTCTTCAGTGTCTCCGTCTGCCGCAGCTTGGTGTCGTTAACCCCCGCTTGCAGCACGACAGCACCGATGCTCTCGTCACCCTTCAGGATCGCGGGTATCTGCGCAGAAACATCGAGAACACGAGCACTGGGGAAACAGTGAGTGTACACTTAACCTTCAGCAAACGTAGCACGGACGTGCCGGACGATGGAGTCTCTGACGATCACAGCGTCGCGTTCCGTCTCGCGGAGGGGAGCGAAGCGGTTCCGGGTGGAGATCTCGAAGACCGGAGGCGGCGGAGGGGGAGAGGTCGTCGCCCGGGGCCTGGCTCGCGTTTTCCGCTGCCAGTGCACCCAGGGTCCGTGGCGTCCCGGCGCCGGAGTGAAGGACATCTTGGAAGATCGCGTCCTGGGTGCACAGGGTCACACATGGGGTAGAGGTGGTGGGAGTGTTAGCAGAATGCTGTATACTTACCCCGGACTTGTGAGTGTCAGCCTGGGATGTTTTCAGCGCAGCTCTCCGCTCTCTCAGTTGGGCCTGCTTCTCCACCAGGTCGCGGATCTGCTACTCCACAGCCTCCAGCTCCAGCTGCACCGAATGCATCTCGAATGTGTCCTCACCTGCACTCAAAGGTAGACACAAATCCGCCATTTAAGCAAGTAACAGTGAAACAATGGTAATGTGTGTGAATAGAGTATTAGCAATCTAAGCGAGATTAGCGGCAGCCACGCTGCCGATGCTAACGGGCTATAAGCAAATAGCAGACTCGAGAAATCAAAATAAAACTAGTGATAACAAGGCGCTCTGATTGGTTTTATTTTAGAATTCTATAACGAAAATGATAGTGTATATAATTGTTTTTAAGATATAAAATAGACGATAAAGAATCAATTTGATGGAGCTCAAACTCAAAACACGCAGTCACCGCATGATGTGTTCATCTTAGTATGCTACAGGGTCAGTGAGGGCATTTTTCTATATACTAGATGATGGTGTACATGTTTAATGCAATTCATATTCCTCTGGAAACAAAGTAAATTACAAAGAATACATAACCAGTTTTGTATTCAGCTGTATTCAGCTAGCCAAAGTAGGAATAGTTTTCAGTTCATAATTGTATCATCTATAATCAATCTCCCATCTTTATTTCTATTTTTATATTCTCAAATGCCAGTATTGTCATGGTGACAAAGTAGGATAAAATTAATGTAATAATTCTCTGAATGGCACTTGGAAAAATTGAAATCAATCTCGGTTAAGAAATGTCTTTTCAGTTTCTTTGCTTTTTTTATTCTAACGTATAATATTTATTTTAAACAAGTTCTTATTTCCTGCAATATTGAGGATTAGCATTTAAAACCATTTCAGTTACACTGGGTTACCATCGAGGAAAAGAAAGAAGCTATTGCTTAGACTTAGGATGAGTACTTGAAGAGCACATATCGCTGCTTCACTCAATGACCATTTAGTAATAAATACTTTGCCTTTTTAATGCTAATATTCTATGGCTAGCTATTTATTTGTTATTTTATTTATTTGCTATTAGCTACCATTAATTCAGTGATGTGACAAAAATCTAGGAAATTGAATAAATTATTCCTGTCAAGGAACCATATTTAAATTCACTTTGTGGCTTCTTAATTGAGTCTCTTAAAATAACTTTCTATTCTATGATGTTGCAGTTATGTGATCAAATGTTTGTGTAACTGATCTGATTAATGAGGACCTGAAGTACATGAATAAATCATGCAAGTTCAAAACTCTTTTTGTAGTTTTGTTTTGATCAAATATCATCTTTCTGTGAATTAATAGGATGATAAAATGTAAAAATTCTTACCAAGATGACAACAATCTGTTGACATTAAATATAAAATAAAATTTAAAACTAAAATTAAAAATAAAATAAAAAGTGCACCCTGAAATGAATTATATAAATGTATATATATATATATATATATATATATATATATATATATATATATATATATATATATATATATATATATATATATATAAGAAAGAAAGAAAGAAATAAAGAAAGAAAGAGCGAGAAATGTGGATATTCATTAAGACGTTTGTAGCCTACATCCCCAGTCTAATTGGAAGTAAATAGGGTAATTTAGATTTCATTGTTAATTATGGCACAATTTAAACAGCACTGAATACTGTGCAATAACAGACCTGGAGAGAGCTTCAGTCCATCTTGAGTTCAAGTTACTTCACATGATTTTATGGCATGAGAATCATAAAATGTCCTGTTGCCTTTGCATAACTCACACTTAATCCTGGTTAACATTTCCTGCAATTACATCACATACTCTTTTAATTAGAAACTCAAGCCTTGTGCCGCACACTAGAAAGAGCACCGGCTTCAAGCTTCAAGGCTTTCCCCCAGTGTCTTACATTTTCAAAATTTGTCAGCATGTGATCTGTGGTTGAAACTCAGAATGGACATGACACTGTGATGTCTCTAAATAAAAAATGTTTTTTGGGAATTAAGTGTGTTTACGCTCATGAATGACTTATGTCCTTGACAAGGTCTACAAAGTTTTGATCGACTGTGGTCACACAGTGCCCATATTTTAAAAACTTCTTAATTAATCCTTTTAAAGTTATTTTAATTCCATGTGGTAAATGATGTATTTATATAATATATTTGATAAGCTTGTTAGACTGCACATCCCATTGGAAATTCAACACATCTCAGAGTTCTAATAAAAAGTGCATGACTGTTACTCACACACACACACACACACACACACACTGCAGCTTGTATAAGTCTGATGTTAGAATGTGAGGTATTTCATTGCTAATAATAATTGTGCAACACTGTGCAGACGTTGTTGTCATGACAGCAGAGTTCTTTCTTTTATTCATACTAGCCCCTTTCACACAGTGATACCAGTAAATTGCCGTAAAATTACCGGAACGACTTTACCGGTAAATTCAAAAATGCGCTGTTCACACAGGCAACGACATTCCGTCTTTTTTCTGAAAAAGCACCATTCACACATCCATTCCAAAATACTGGTAAATTCTGTGACATCATTAACCTCCAATGGCTGCGCTTGTATTTGTAAACATGGAGGGGTATATGCGATCAGTCTTTTTGTTGATGGTTTCATTTTTGTTTCAAATTTTGCATTCATGCAACTGCTTTTGTCCCCAGAGACATCATAATAGACGACTACAAACCAGTGCTTAATTTGAAAATTTCGAGGTCCCGGAATAAAGCGGGGTGATGGATCCAGCATGTGATTAGAGGAGGGAGAGGTAACGGAGCATTCAGCCGATCACATTGGTGGCCAGTTTAAGTGATTAACAGCGTGCATCACTTGCTTTTATTACATTTTGAAAACACAAATTTCCACATCTGGGGGGGAAAAAAATACAAAAAAATAATGAAATTTTATTTCACAAATCTCTGTAATAGAGTTATAATTAATCATGTCCAGAATTTCGTGGGGGATTGTGTGTATATTTGATTGTGTGTATATTTCATAGTTTTACTCATTCCCGCAGCTTTCAAGTTTATAATGAGGGGAATTCCTGCAAACATTTATTCAAGATAGCAAGTAGGTTATATGAGTAAATAAATCCACACAAACTAGCAGATTAAATCAGTCATTTGAAAACAGTGTGAGTGATTCAGCTGGACCACGTCTTCTCTCTTTCACTCTATCAAAGCGGCTTCACATCAGTGCATCTCGTCTGCAACGAGCTGCTGCACACCAATCCAAGACTTTCGCTCGCATTTCGAGACAGTTGACAAAATTGTAACTTGCTTAATCGGGTCATTGTTGCATAGTCACAAAAATGTATAATTTGCACGTCTTTTAAAGCCAATAGGTACTCGTGCTCTCCAGAGGCTGTTTCAAGGCTGAGCGCTCACAGTTACATCCAAAGCCGCCTATAGCGAGTATCATATTGAGTTATTTCACGTAGTTTGTTGTTGAACTTAAGTGGCCAAACACACACAAAATTACGCAAAAATGGCCGTCCTGGAGAGTATCCAGGTTTTTTCTTAAGTAAATGTGAACAGTTGAAAAAAAAAACAGTTATGTTTACACAAATGCAGCGGTCTGTGCGACGGACATGGGCGGATACATGGGAAAGTGTGGAGTGAATGCGTCATCTGTGTTATGATTGGCCCGGAGTAGAGTCTTACGTCAGCGCGTTCTGAACTCGTACGTGCTCATACCGGTAATTTTCCTTCTGCGTTCACACACAGCAGAATTCCGGCAATTTACTGGTATTGTTACAACTTCTCATACCGGTAAATTGCCAGAACGAATTTACCGGTATTTTTGAAAAGGTCCTGTTCACACATGATCTCTTTACGGCAATTTACCGGTAATTTTCCGGAAAAGTCTGTATGTGTGAAAGGGCTTACTGACATCTGATTGTGTAAATAAATCTGCAGTGCACCGTCAGATTATCTCTGGAAAGGACAGGTAGCACTGCAACTTTGTTGTAAATAAAATAAAGATTAATAGACTTTGTTTTAAAAGTCTGTCTACTTTAAAATTGCTGTTTATTTGTAATTATGAAATTTACAAGCAAATTCTGTGAGAAAATAGTTTCAAAGTTTTTTTTTTTTTTCTTTTTTAGTTTTGCTGATTACCTTAAGTCCATAGATTTTGCCATCAGTTCATATTGCTGTTAAAACGTTCTCTGACAAACAGAAGCAGCGAGACCCATTTTCTGGTTTGGTCAGGTGACTTTTGACATTTGAATACCCCATTCAATGAAACATTCAGCTCTTCTTTTGGATATACAGTAACCTAATGTAATTAACTCTGAACTTCTTTTTTTTTCAAGTGGACTTAAAAAAGTGACTTAGTGTGGAACTTAGGAAGCTGTGTAAATCTAGCCAGTTTGAGGCTGAGAGACTATGGATAGCTGTTGATGTTTGCTGCTGTTATAGAGCTGAAATAATCGGAGATCAGTAAAGAGAGTAAGTCTGTATGTGTTACTGCACAGTCTCATAGTGTTATAGTTATGTAGTGTGAGTAGTCTAAAAGGATAGCTGTCTCGAGTTGTTAGGCCTGCTCTAATCAGGTCGAGGTTATGGAACAGTTATTTGCTCTGTAGGAGCTTAAAGTTTCCAGCTTTAATTATTGTGTGCTACACCTCTGGGGAATAGTGAAAGCACTCTGTGCTGGTCTGCTCATTTTAATGGTATTAAAAGATGTCACACGTATTTCCACATCAGTAGTACCTGCTAGTGAGGACTCTCGGAACTAATTTTTTTTTCTCTCTTTCTGAATGTGAATAAGTATATTAATTTTAATAAAGAATAAGAAACCTGTTTCCAAATATAATTAACCTGTGAAACATTGCCTTGGCATGCTCTGTTTTCTCTATGCTCCCTTTTTTTTTCTCTTAAAATTTGCAACTTCAAATGGCATATTGAAATTAAAACCACCAAACAGCGTTTTTATTTATAACTGGCGTCTAATCGCAGCAAATGAGTCATATTTAATTTCACATCGTACACTCACCTCCTTATGCACATTTCAGGAGACAAAGAATGCAAATGGGGTCCAAAGAAATGCATTCAGCATTAGCAGTAACGTACTGCATATCCACTTAGCTCTTCTGCGGCTCTGCCCCAAGTTATCTAGAGCTGTGAGATAATGAAGGGAGATGACTGTACTGTCTACCTTCTGCTTTAATGAAGACTCTTTTGGAAAAACAGCTGTGCACAATGTCTGATTGGTAAATGGATTGAATATGCATAGGCGTCCCCATCTGCGCTTCGTGATTGCTTTGTCTCGATAATAATCTATGGCTGTAACACTCCATGAACATGCTTTTAGCATCAGTCATTGTTACCCTGCCTGAGTATATAACTTAATTTACCTCTCTGTCAGGATATTCATAATATAATATAATATAATATTTGTAAAAAATGTTGCTGTAACAATTAATTTAGCTAAATGTAAAAAAGATAAAAGATAAAAATATATAATTATATTATTCTCAAGCCTGTTACAAGCTTGAAGTTTTATATATTTGACATTCTTTGTGAAGCACTATTTGTAAGCTCTGCCATCTCTCCTGTTCTCTTTTATCTGATTGAAGTTCTGTCTGGAAGAATCATTCGGCACAAGCAAATGGCTTGGTTTCCTAAAAGCATTACCAAATCAAAACAAGAAGCTGGAACTAACCCCCTTAAGAGAATTGTGGCTTAGATTTTTTCTTCTCCGCTTTAAGCTCCATGCATATAGAATAACAAGCCTTAGGAACTGTGCACACCACCACGCACTGTCGGTTTCTCTACTATATCCACACACTCCCGTTTACAGCCATACAGGATTGAGGACTTAAGCAATCCTTTGCAATAGAAAAATAATAAATAATAAAAGAAGAAAAAGAAAAAGAAAAAGACAAAAAAAAAAAAAAACCCTTCTCTCAGTCTCTGTGTCAGCTCAGTAAGTTTAGATATTTCCCCTGTGCTAACTAGAAGGAGAGCATGTTCAAACTCAACTTTGACCTCACTCATTACAATCGCTAATAAGCCAGTAAACTGAGCTTCTGTGAGAACGGCCATCTACTCTGGTGACCTCCAAGTGTTTCAGCTGTTACCTGGAAATCTCTTTCTGTAAAATGCATAATGTGTTTCTTTACACTGTCAAGACCAGCATTTATGGCATCTATCTATCTATCTATCTATCTATCTATCTATCTATCTATCTATCTATCTATCTATCTATCTATCTATCTATCTATCTATCTATCTCAGTCATAACCAAAAATATCAACACCCTTGGTAAATATGATCAAAGAAGGCTGTGAAAATTAACCTGCATTGTTAATCCTTTTGATATTTTATTAAAAAAATTCTTTCATAGGATTATAAGAATTTAAAATGGGAGAAAATATCATTATGAAATAAATTATTGGCACCCCTCGAAATTCTTATGAGTAAAATATCTCTGAAGTATATTCCCATTCATATTCACAATTTTGAGCACTCCAGGGTGATTATGAACATGAAATTATCCAGCCATGGCTTCCTGTTTCACAGAAAAATAAATAGGAGGGAAAACAAAGACTAAATTCCCTTAATCATCCATCACAATAAGAAAAACCAAAGAATATATTTCTGATGTGCAGCAAAAGATAACTGAGCTTCACAAATTAGTGAAGTGGCTTTAAGAAAAGAAGAAACTGCCTGGAAGAAGACGTGTGTCTATATCGTCCTAATGCATGGTGAGAAGGAGAGTTTTAGTGGCTATCGACTCTCCAAGGACCACAGCTGGAGAATTGCAGAAAAAGGTTGAGTCTCGGGATCAGAAAACCTTAAAAAAAAAAAAAGTCAAACAGCACCTACATCACCACATGTTGTTTGGGAGGGTTTCAAGAAAAAATATCCTTTCTCATCCAAAAAAAATATCCAGCATATTCAGTTATCAGACACGACTGGAACTTCAAATGGGACTGGCTTCTATGGCCAGATAAAATTAAAATATAAGCTTTTTAGCAGCAAACACTCAAGATGGGTTTGGTGAACACAGGGATATAAAAAGTACCCCATGTGTACAATGCAATATACTGCTGTATTTTTGATTTTGTGGGACTATATTTCTGCTGGAGGTCCTGGACATCTTATTTAGACACATGACATCATGGATTCTATCAAATACCAACAGATAAAAAATCAACAAGTGGAAGGGTGCGTCGAATTTAATTCACGGGTTTCACAATTTGAGTTGAATTACTGAAATAAATGAACTTTTCCACGACATTCTAATTTATTGAGATGCACCTGTATCTCTCTCTCTCTCTCTCTCTCTCTCTCTATATATATATATATATATATATTGTGGCGGTAGGAGCAAACGACAGACACAGTGGGTGTGGCGTCAAGCCTCGGAGAGGTTTTTATTAAACAATAAAGGGTAAAATAAAGTGTCCAAAGGGGAAAAAGTGTCCAAATAAACGGGGAATCTGGTGTCCTCGTCGTGCCTCGGGGCTTGTGCAGGAAGGTAGTGTTCAGAAGGGAAGGGTCCAGATAAGGGGCGGAGTCCGGTGGCCGCACGCGCTCCCCTCTCGGGGCCGGGAGCGAGTGGCGGCGGCGTCTCTTGCGCAGCTCCTTCCATCTCCTGGGCCCCCGGCGCTTCTGGGGGACTCGACGGCCCGGCATCCTGGCCCGTCAGCCGCCTAACGGGTGCGGCAGTCCTCCTCGACGCACCCTTCCTGGACCCACGAGGACACCAGCGTGCATGCACGGGGAAGAGACCGGTCTCCCGAGGAGAGGCGCGCTCGGCGTTTAAACAGCGGCGGTGATGAGGCTCTTTTCACATCAGGTGCGCCTCATCACACGCCGCCAGCCCTGGGTGTTCAGCGCCCCTCCTCTCTCACACACCCACTCCCGTCGGGAGCCTGGTGAAGGGCGGCGAATACAGGACGGGGTGGTGATGATGGACAGGGGGGAGGCAGCCGACTCCTCACAATATATATATATATATATAGAGAGAGAGATATTTGATTTTTGGCAACAACTTTTATTCACCAAAACATTATCAAAAAACAAGAATCAAACTTTTAGTAAAATAAAAAAATACAACTCAACACCATAAAAAAGTAAAGATTAGTACCCCTTCCACCACAGCACAAACAATGTTATTAAAACACCATTGTAACTCAAATGCTTCTGAATCTTTCATTGCTTTATAATAATTAAATTCAACAAGATTTATTGATTTGACATAAGCCTTAAAAAGGAGTATAATATCTTGACCATTCCGGTTTTCTATTCTATTTTTCCTTGTTATATAAACAGCCAATTTAGCTTCCCCAATCAGAAAATTAATCAATTGCCATTTCATCCTATTTATTTGGGTATAACCTGCACCCAAAACAAAAGCATTGGGCGTAAGTTTTTCACCAAAATCTAAAAACACTTGACTCAGCAAAGCAAAAATTTGTCATGAGTCCGGGCCCGGCAGTTCTTCCCTTCTCCACCAGAGGTCACATCTCCCTTCCTCCCGGACTCCACTCCTCTAAACTACACACACCTGTCACATTACACACAGCTGTCACAAACCACACACACCTGCCGCATCATTCACCTGACACTCAGCATTACACCCACAGCTGTTCCCCATTGCCACAGACTATATAGTCTCCCCTCTCCCACCATCAGTCTGCTGATGTTCCCGCTGAGCTCACCTCAGGTCTTCCCGAAGCGGCGGAGTCCACTGATGTTCCCGCTGAGGCCGCGGAGCTCGCCTCAGGCCTTCCCAACGCGGCGGAGTCCACTGATGTTCCCCCTGAGGCAGAGGTGTCCGCTCACAAAGCTCCTGAGACGGGGATGTCCGCTCACAGATCTCCCGAAGCGGCAGTGTCTGCTCACAGTTCCCCTGAGGCAGCAGTATCCGCTCACAAGGCTCCCGAGACGGGGATGCCCGCTCACGTTCACCCTCGCAAAGCCGGGAGGTTTTAAAAGAATGCTAAGGGAATTATACAAATTAATATATGAATGAATTAATTATATGAATGTACCTCTGAAGGTTCTGACTGTCTTCAGAAACAATTCGATGGCGTTTTGTTTTCATCTTCGCTCCATGTAATACCTAAAGGAAGTGTTTTTAATCGCAATACTGCTTTGTCCACGGAGTTTACGGGAATCAGCTGTAATTCAGCTTTTCCATATAAAGCACCATCTGCTGTCAGTGAGTAGATATACAGAGAATTAGTTATATTTACATTCGGCCTGTGCAGTTTCTGTCTGGCCAAAAACGGACCAAATTTGCATGCCCTGCTGTAAATTTTGACCAATTGATGAAAGCTTATGTGGATTCTGCACATTTAAACAATTCATATAAGTTATCTAGAATTATTTATGGAGCAGATAAAATACATATAATCATTTATTAATCAATTATCATTTTGACTTAAGCCTTTTCTTTATAGTAATCTTAGTGATCTTACCAAGCAATGGATGTCCCTCCAAAATCGATTATAAGATGAGAAGAAAACTGGTCAAGGAGGCTGCCAAGAGGCCTACAGCAACATTAAAGGAGCTGCAGGAATTTCTGGCAAGTACTGGGTGTGTAGTATATGTGACAACAATCTCCCATATTCTTCATATGTCTGGGCTATGGGTTAGGGTGGCAAGTATAAACTTCCAAGCCCGGCTAAATTTAGCAAAAACACATTTTAAGTTACCCAAAAAGCATGTGGGAAAATGTGTTATGTTCTGATAAAACCAAGGTTAAACTTTTGTCATAATTCTAAAAGGTATGTTTGGCAAAAAAACAACACTGCACATCACCAAAGGAACACCATACCCACAGTGAAACATGGTGGTAGCAGCATCACGCTTTGGGGCTGTTTTTCTTCAGCTGGAACTGGGGCCTTAGTCAAGGTGGAGGGAATTATGAACAGCTCCAAATACCAGTCAGTATTGGCACAAAACCTTCAGGCTTCTGCTAGAAAGCTGAAGATAAAGAGGAACTTCATCTTTCAGCACACCAACGCAAAGTATGCATCCAAATCAACAAAAGAATTGCTTCACCAGAAGAATATTTAAGTTTTGGAATGGCCCAGCCAGAGCCCAGACCTGAATCCGACTGAAAATCTATGGGGTGATCTGAAGAGGGCTGTACACAGGAGATACCCTCGCAATCTCACAGATTTTAAGAATTTTTGCAAAGAAGAGTGGGCCAATATTGCTAAGTTAAGATGCGCCATGCTGATACCCCAAAAAACTGGGGTGTCATAAAATGAAAAGGTGCTTCACCAAAAAGTATTAGTTTAAGGGTGTGCACACTGATGCACCCATATTATTTAAGTTTTTGTATTTTTACTCCCCTAACCCTAAAATATTTCAGTTTGTTTTTTAATTGAGTTTTACAGGTTATAGTTTACATTAAAGGTGGAAACTGTTCTGAAATTATCTTGGTCTCTTTTTTTACACCACAGTAACCACCACCACCACCAGCACCACTCCTTCTACACAACCATCACCAGTGATTGCCAGTCCCATGGCCAAACCGGCGCCCTACTCTGGTCTGGCGGAGGAATGCAATGGTTTCCTGTTGCAGTGTTGGCTGGCTTTGGAGATGCAGCCGCAGTTATATCCCACGGAAAGATCCAAAATTGCTTTCATCATTTCCCAATGGGTCGAAACCATCTGGGCTCAGGCTGGCAGTGTCACTCAAACCCTCAATAATTTCATCGCCCATTTCTGGGAAGTATTCGGAACTCCCGCAGAAAATTCCTCTGCTGGTGAGCAACTCTATCGTCTTCAACAAGGTGCTATGTCCATTAATGACTACACCTTAAGATTTAGAACACTAGCCGCCACCAGTGGTTGGAACGAACACTCACTCCTGACTACTTTCCGGCAAGGTTTAGAGCCCAATCTGCGGTTGCATCTCGCAGCGTATGACGATAACATCAGGCTCGAGCAATTCATCCAACTATCCATTCGAGTAGCCACTTGTATACACTCATGTATGGAAGACCACCTAGGTCATAAGAATTTTCCATCTCTCCTCCGCCGACCAGAGAATATCAGTCCTCCAGAACCACTTCATGAACCCATGCCAATGGACACCACCAGACTCTCACTAAGTGAAAGACAGATATGCCTGAAACTTGGGCCATGCCTCTACTGTGGGGCATCAGGATATGTGATCTCTACCTGCCCAGTCCGCCCTCCTCGACTCATGGTGAGTGTCATCAGACCATATCCCATTAATAAAAAAACACTCACTACTATAGCCTTAATTATGTCCTATGATGTGTCCTTCCCAGGCAGAACCCTTCTCGACCTCGGCTCGGCAGGGAGCTTCATCTCCGGTACACTCAGTCGTCAATTCAACCTCCCAACCTCGTCTACCAAGACATTATAACAAGTAATCTCCATAACCGGAAGGCCCCTCTGCCGTAAGAATGTTCGCCATAGTGTTGGACCCCTCCGACTTAAAGTCGGCCATTTACATGAAGAAACCATCCATCTTCTAGTTCTGGAGAACTCCACCGCGGATATCATCTTAGGGTGCCCGTGGTTTGTGCTGTATAACCCTATCCTCTCTGGAGTCTGGAGAAATCCTGAAGTGGGGCGAAAGTTGTTTCCCTGACTGCTTCCCTCAGAAAACTGGATACGTTTAAGAGTATGCTTAGGTGGGTGAGTTATGTTCAACCTCCATTAAGAGCCCCATTGAAAAACAGTCCGTCAATATACCCACCTGTTACACCCCCTTCAGCGACGTATTCTGCCCGAAAAGAGCTTCTAAGCTGCCTCCACACCGGCAATGGGACTGCGCCATTGATCTGCTTCCGGGTGAGTCAGTGCCTCGTGGGAAAATATGCCCACTTTCCTTCCCTGAACAGAAGGCAACAAAATTAGCTCTTGAAGAGTGGAGACACTGGTTGGAGGGTGCCCAACATCCGTTTACAGTCCTCAAGGACCATAAGAACTTGGAGTACCTCCGAGAGGCCAAAAGACTCAATGCACATCAGGCCAGACGGGCTCTATTTTTTACCTGCTTCAATTTCTCCATCTCTTACCGACCAGGGTCAAAGAACATCAGGGTGGATGCCTTATCGCGTCTCTACTCTCCTGATGATAACAATGACCAACCAGAGCCCATCTTACCACAGGAGATTATCGTGAGTCCCATCCAATGGTCACCGAGTTCAGTACCCTCCTTCAACGTCTCCAACAACGATCCGCTGGGCTGTCCACCAGGACGACAGTATGTCGCTAAGACACCGTGCACTCCCCTTATTTACTCAGCTCACACATCTTTGGGCTCTGGCCACCCAGGGACCAACTGCAACCCTCTCGTTGCTAAAAGATCACTTCTGGTGGCCCAACATGGCTCAGGATGTACGAAGGTTCGTACAAGGATGCTTGGATTGCGCCATCTCCAAGAGCCCTCGCCACCTACCATCTGGCTAGCTCTTCCTGTTGCCTGTTCCAAGTTGCCCCTGGTCACACCTAGGAGTGGACTTCATCACCGATCTTCCACCTTCAGACGGGAATACCTGCATTCTGGTAACTGTTGATCGATTCTCTAAGTCCTGTCGTCTGCTTCCTCTCAAGGGACTTCCTACGGCCATGGAGACACCCAAACTCTTATTTAACGATGTGTTTCGATATTATGGAATCCCAGAAGACATCGTATCAGACTGTGGACCACAAATCATATCTCGGGTATGGAAGGCATTCTTCACCCTCCTAGGTGTGTCAGTCAGTCTCTCCTCAGGATACCACCCTCAGTCGAACGGGCAGAAGGAGAGGAAGATCCAGGAGATTGGTCGTTTCTTATGAAACTTCTGCCATGGCCACCAGAACTCTTGGAACCAGTTCCTGGGCTGGGCCGAGTACGCCCAGAATTCCCTTCGTCAGCCATCTACTGGACTTACCCCTTTCCAGTGCGTACTTGGTTGCCAGCCCCTTTTTTACCATTAGACGTACCATCTGTCAATCACTGGTTCCGAGAGAGCGATAGGGTCTGGGACGCAGCGCACCACCAGCTACAAAGAGCTTTACGCCAGCGCAAGATGATGGCAGACCTGATACAATCCACAGCCCCTTCCTATCAGCCGGGTCAAAAGGTTTGGCTATCGACCAGGGACATCCGGATGCGCATGCCATGTAGAAAGCTCAGTCCCAGATACATTGGCCCCTTTACCATCACGAAGCAGATCAATCCTGTCACTTACCAACTCGAATTGCCACCTCACTACAGAATCCATCCTACCTTCCATGTGTCACTCCTCAAGCCTCACTATTCTTCTATTCCTGTCTCCACATATCCCGATCAGGCTGAGGAACCCCCCCTTTCGTTGATTCTGGAGGACGGCACGGCTTACAAGGTCAAGGAGATCTTGGACTCCTGACGCCGTGGTGGTATCCTAGAATATTTGGTAGACTGGGAGGGGTATGGCCCAGAAGAACGATCCTGGGTGCCCAGGAATGACATCCTTGATTTCTTCTGACCTCCTAGACACTTACCATGCCACACATCCTGGACGCCCTGCACCCCGAGGACCACGAGCCTCAGGATCGAGCCGTGGAGGGGGGGTACTGACACAGAACAGCCTGATCCACATCCCAGCCAATCTCAGCGCACCTCGTCACCAGAATACTGATCACCCACACCTGTCACTCATTTGTTAATTCATCAAGCAGACTACATAAGCACTCACAGCACCGCACTCCAGTGTCCAGTCTCGTTTATACGTAGTGGACTCCTACCTGACGCAAGTTGATTATTCCAAGCTATTTACCTAGATTGTTGTATCCTGTACTTACCTCCTGTGTTTCCTCCAAAGTGTCCTCCTCGTCTTCGTCCTCCTCCATCTCCTGGTCAATCTCATCCCCTATCTGGACACTGGTTTGCTCTCATCCACATTCACGGTCAAGATCTCCTGTAAGGCAAGCCAAGACCTCTATTACCACATCAAGAAACCCAAGTATCATTGTTCTGGTTACTTACCCGATTCTCCTGCTCTTACCATAAACCATCTAACCGTCTTCTCTGTGTCCTGGCATACTTCCGTAACAATTACATTAGTTGCCATCTAGATGCTTTTCTTTTGAGATTTCTTCTATTACTTGAGTGTTTTTACTCAGAACCAGAAGTATTTTCTCAGCTGGGAAGTAGATATTGAGTATTAAGATGGCTCTATTCTGATACTTGGATTGAAACAGTCTAATACAAAGATCTAAAAAAATATCTTGTTATATGAAATCTCACCATGTAAGAGCAAATGGCCATAAGCTTTCCAGGCTGTGATTGCTGCTATTAGACGTCAGATTAGATTTTTAGATTTTTTTTTTCCCTAAAATGGAAATGTATTGAAATTGAGTGGTATGTAATGAGGCAAAAGGTGATTTCCATCAGCGACACACTTTGATTAAACTTGCCTCGATGTCAGCCTGTAATATCGCCAAAGAGTTTTGCCAATTGAACAAAGGTAGATAGCATAATAGTCCTTATGTCCATAAATCTTCACGTAATATTTTTACCATGTTCTTTAGTTAAGCATACTTTAAGGACCTAAAGTAACTGAACTTTTTTTAAAATACAAGGGAGTACATACTTGATTAAAAATCAATCATTTTTTTTTTAAGATTTGCAGAGACGTATTCACATACCAAGGTTTGTTCATATGTAACTTGAGCATGTTTGTGTTGTTTTCTGATGGAATTCTGGTAGCAAAACCCTTCAATCTACACTGAACAGTGAAGTACAGTATGAATTGCTTTGCATGTTTCAGTATTTCATTTATTTTACGTCTTGAAAGCAGAGAAAATTAGAGTGCTTGGAACCTGTTCAAAATATGGAATGAGGCTATTTCCCAGGTGCCGCCATAATGGGACAGAATGTTCTTTGAGAGCCAACAGAACACACAGAAAGGATTGATGAGCCATGCTTAATGTAATAGAATCACTAACCAGCATTAGTGAACACACACAGACCCAAACAGGTCTAATAGGAGGCTATAATAGAAACGCCGGACCTCAGGGGAGTAGCATAACACCATTAATCCTCTATTAGGTTATTTTGCGATGAGAAGCTAGTAAAGTATTTTGATTTACCAGGCCGAGTGTTGACAGTGGTGAGCTATCTCAAGAATGCTAACTGGCTTTATGAAGTCATGTTTAAGGTAGAGTGTTTTTGTAGGCCAGTAACAGAGAGAATGCCTTATGGATATTGTCGAACTATGCAAATGAACCTCGTCTCTCTTTTTCTCCTTTTGTGTTTTCAATGGACTTTATTGGAATGAGAGCAGAGGCCTCACTAACCGTTTTGTGTTTCCTTTGTGAATGGTAAATTTGCGATGCCGTGAGGTATATTAACAATTATGCAAATGTATGGGGCATGCGATATGGGAATGCTGATTGCTTGGCCACTGTTGGAAGAACAGAAAAGAACTTTGTGGTGGTATATAAAGGTAGTAATTTTTTTTTTAAATATTTCTTTCTAAAATCTTTGTTTTGCTTTTATTTTTATTTTTTTATTTTTCTTTATGAAGTTTCACGTGCTGACTACAAAATTTGCTCATGAAAACTATATATATATATATCTATATATATATATAAATATACATAAATATATATATATGTGTGTGTGTGTGTATATATATATATACATATACTCAAACACACACACACACATATATATATCTATATGTGTGTATATATATATCTATATATATATATATATATATGTGTGTGTGTGTGTGTGTGTGTGTGTGTACATATGTAAATATGTATATATAAATATATATTTGTATAAATACGTATTGAACTTTCTTTCCTCAAGCATACTTTGCTGATGTCACAATTATTGTTTTTTTTTATATATAGATACAGGGCCGTCGCTAGTGGGGTGAAAGGTGGTGACGATTATAGGGGCCCATGGGCTGAGGCCATCCTAAAAAGACCCTCAGGACAGTTGACAGGCCACTGCTGCGCGTCGTCACGAAAGCTTATCATTTGCACATGTTTTAAGCCTTTCCAATATATATATGGGGGAGTCGTGGCCTAATGGTTAGAGAGTCGGACTTGTAATCCGAAGGTTGCGAGTTCGAGTCTCCAGCCGGCAGGAATTGTAGGTGGGGGGAGTGAATGTCCAGCGCTCTCTCCACCCTCAATACCACGACTGAGGTGCCCTTGAGCAAGGCACCAAACCCCCAACTGCTCCCCGGGCGCTGCAGCATAAAATGGCTGCCCACTGCTCCGGGTGTATGTTCACGGTGTGTGTGTGTTCACTGCTGTGTGTGTGCACGTTGGATGGGTTAAATGCAGAGCACGAATTCCGAGTATGGGTCACCATACTTGGCTGAACTTCACTTCACTTCACTTCAATTTAAAAATTCAAAAGAGTTTAAAGCATTCAAACAAAAGACGCGGAAAAGCTCAAATGAGTACTCGTGCGCCATGTTCGGTGCGCACGCAGAGAGCCGCGTCTCACAGACAGCAAGACCAAACCGAGCTCTCCTTCGCATCATCCTGCATCTGAACGAACAAATACAAATCGCAGTTTAAACATGCAAACAGAAAAGGATGTGAAAGAGCCCAATCTAGTACCAGCGCGCGGTGTTCTGTGCGCACAGTGCGCAGGCAGATACATCTCAAATCGCTTGAACACCGAATTTGCCTCTTCTTGCTTTGCCTCTTATTACTGACATATACAAAATTGTTAAAATACTCGTCTTGGAGATTATCCTCGAAAAAACGGTCTGTTATGTCTTAAGTCAAAGTAATCAGTTGAGAGAGAATTTGGATGTGCATAATAATATTGGATGCATAGTCTCTTAAAGTGACCGCGCCTAATTTACTAGAACTGTCGGTGTCCTTAATATTAATCCAAGAAAATGAAAGGAAGAATCACTGCTCTTGACAGCATTACTTTGTAGTTTTAACAATAATTAAACCACAGTCAAACCAAAAATTATTCAGACACCAGATCTCATTTTTGATATTTTTTTTTCTAGTGGGTGCAGGACACATATAGTTCATTTATGTAAGCGAGGATAGCAAAATGAAGTAAACTGTGACATATTTTACCCAAAAATTCTTCATATAGTGGACTACCAGTAAAATTGATAAAAAAAATTGGGACCAAAAATGTTTCAGACACTTTGACCTGACCATGTAATTGCTAATGTGACCTTTTTATACCACAGACTGAACAAAATTAAGCATTGCTTGGTAATTGGTCAACAAAGTATTGATAGTTGTGTAAATATTGTCATACTAACAATTTTGTCTGAATTTTTGGTTGATTGTAATCCATTACATACCTTTCTATCAAAGTTATCTGACATTATCAAGATTAATTTGTTCTGACACAGTTTAATTCTTGTCATATTTTATTACCATTTTCTAAAATATAGCAAATAAACATTGACAATGTGAGAAATGCTGAAGGTGTCTGAATAAATTTTGGTTTGACTGTATATTTAATTTTTACAGTGAAGACTATATAGTGCTATTTTACATTTGATTATTTGGTTTCTGTACCTGGACACCTACAAACTTGAAAAAACGTAAACATTGTGTAAATAGCACAAATAAATAAATAGAACGAACATACAAATTAAACAATTTCAAACAGGGCCCACTGGTACAACCTGCACCGGGGCCTTGCAAACCCCAGCTATGGCTGTATATACGTACATGTGTGTGTATGGACAGGGCCGGCGTCAAGGGGCGACAGGGCCGGCGTTACTGTGCCCCCCCCCCCACCCCTAGAAATGTAAATGCCCCCCCGATGGAGGTTCCCCGGTGTGTATGGAATAAATTACGCTCAAAAACAGCGTCTTGGTGGTAAAAAAACAACAACTACAACAAAAAACACGTTGTAGCATATAGTGTCACAAACAGAATGAGACCATCCACTGAAAAAAAAAAAGTCACAGGAATTTTGTTTATTTGAATTTGGCGCTCTCTCGTGACGCACGCTGTGACGTACCTGTCATCTGTCACTAGAAATATTCTCAGAAAAATGATTGCAGGAATCTCATTTTTCATGGTATCTTCTTCAAATTTGAAATATAAACTCACGAGACACGTGAGTTTCAACCCATTAGTTTTCTGGATTGTATATGAAAAAAAAAATAATCTTCAGTGTGGAAAAAGATTTTTCAAGGCACGTCAGTGTCTATAACTTTTATCTTTTTGAGTATTATCAACTCTGGATGATGGATAGTAAAGCCTAGAGTGTCTTCTTTCCAAAGATACCTAAATTGTGTGTGTAGCACACTGTTGTAAGGAACTGTTACCATTTTAATTTAGGTAGGTCATTTTCACCTGTGAGGGCCAAAATGGGGGGTGCAAGCTAACAGGTGATAATACAGGTAATAATTAATACCTCTCACTGGCTAAATATTTGTAAAACAGGCAGACAAACGTAAAGGGTGACCAATAGCATTGATTTATTGAAGAAGAAAAAAAATAACACCCCACCAAAACAAAAGGGCACAAGTGTAAGGGAAAAAAGGACATGTGCACAGGTTGAGCCTGTGCCTGATTGAGGCAGAAGTCATAGTTAATGGTTTGTTAATAGTGAGAATTGGACCTTATTGGACATTATTATTTGCTACACGTGTTACATTATTACAATTATTATTATTATTATTATTATTATTATTATGTATTTTTGAAAGTAATTAACATTTTACTTTTATTTTAAATGTTTCTTAAATCATTTTATACTCATGCCTGATACTATGAACTTAGACCCACATACTATATTAAAAGAAACAGAACAGAACAGAACAGAAGCTTTCTTTCCTCAAGCACACTTTGCTGATGTCACAATTAATGTTTATTTTTATATG
This sequence comes from Barbus barbus, assembly GCF_936440315.1. Lineage (NCBI taxonomy): Eukaryota > Metazoa > Chordata > Actinopteri > Cypriniformes > Cyprinidae > Barbus > Barbus barbus. The sequence goes on along the minus strand of NC_136735.1, from coordinate 12,009,237 downwards.
TTAGCAGATATGATATGTAGGCAAAACAACTCTGATTTCAGGTTAAGTGTCTTGCTCAAGAGCTTAATTAAAGGGATAGTTCACCCAAAAATGACAATTATGTCATTAAGTCCTCACCCTCATGTTGTTCCAAACCTGTAAACCTTCAATCATGTTCGGAACACAAATTAAGATATTTTTGATGAAATTCGAGAGCTTTCTGATCCTGCATAGACAGCAATGTAACTGACACATCGGAGACCCCAAAAAATAGGAAGGACATTGTTAAAATAGTCCATGTGACATCAGTGATTCAATTGTAAAATTCTGAAGCTACGAGAATACTTTTGGTGCGTAAAGAAAACAAAAATAACAACTTTATTCAACAATTCAAAAAAAGTATTTTCTTTATGTTATCATTCTGTCTATGGAGGGTCATAAAGCTCTCCGATTTTATCAAAACTACCTAAATTTGTGTTCAGAAGTTGAATGAAGATCTTAAAGGGTTTGGAGCGACATGAGAGTAAGTAACTATTGACATAATTTTAATTTTTGGGTGGACTATCCCTTTAATGGTTGTACTGTCCAGATCTTTTAACCACGATACCCCATCACCCTTATGGTCCATTCTGCTTAACTTTATTCACATCATGCAAAAGTCACTTTATTGATAAGTTTGTATCAACTTACTCTGGTCCAGTGAGCCTTGGTTCACTCGATGTGAGAAGTTAAAAATACCCTCATGTCAATTCTGAAATGAAATGAAGTGTTGTCAGGGGAGGATGTGTTTGCATGCCCTTTAAGAAGTCCTCTTACATTAATTTCCTGAGCCAACACCTTTCCAGTCCACTTAATGTAGAGCTAATTCCATGACCTTAACATTGATTTGCAGTTCTTCTTATCAAGTTAATCAATTTGTACTGGAGGCTTCTGCAGATCAATATCGGCTTCAGATACAAAGCGGCATCTGCTAGTTATGGCGCACGCTCTGCATTTTGATGCTAAGTGATTCTGACAGTTTGACCAAGTTCAAAAAGATATTAAGGCATCAAAAGGGAATCTGACACTTGCAGAGGAATGTGTGAGAACTTGCATGTGTGGGGAATAGCGTTTGAGTGTTTGGTGTGATAAAAGGTTTGTCTGTGTTTTGACACTGTGCGTTTGGTTGGAAAAATATGATTAGCTGAGAATAAAAACAATTATGGCTGAGGGGAATCCCAGTAAACCATATATACAATTTGTTATAACACAGTTTGTATATAACACAGTCTGTGTGTGTTGTCAAAAATAATAAAATGTGAAATCATCCAGATTGTGGGGATCTGGAGTGTTTCTATGTTGCATGCTGCGTGAATGCTAGCAGCACTTGAGCTGGCATGGTTCTATTTTATTTTATTTTATTATGTATGTATGTATGTATGTACAGATGTGGTCAGAATTGTTGGCACCCTTGGTAAATATGATCAAAAAAGGCTCTGAAAATAAACCTGCATTATTAATCCTTTTGATCTTTTATTTTAAAAAATCACAAAAATCTAACCTTTCATTGAACAATTTGAGAACAATTGAAAATGGGGGAAAATCTCATTATGAAATAAATGTTTTTCTCAAATACACGTTGGACACAATTATTGGCACCCCTAGAAATTCTTATGAGTAAAGTATCTCTGAAGTATATTCCCATTCATATTTACAATTTTGAGCACTCCAGGGTGATTATGCACATGAAATTATCCAGCCATGGCTTCCTGTTCCACAGAAATATAAATAGGAGGAACAACAAAGTCCAAATTCCCTTAATCATCCACAGGGGCGTAGCCATCATTTCAAAAGTGGGGGGGACGGAATGTCTACTGTTATACCTGTTTTTGTTGTTATTTTTTTCAGTTAACCCTTGTCTAATTGACAGGTTTTATTTTTAATCATACATTTTTGCTTAATATGCTTTATGATTATATTATTATATATGATTATAAAACAGAAGGAAAGAAAGAGAGAAAAAAGAAAAAGAAAGAAATACAGCAGCTTGTCACTGGGACAGTACCATTAAAAGCACATCTTTGTACCTTATTTACCCCAAAAAGTTTCATAGTTGTACATTACGGAACATATTGGTACTCTAATGTACTAATATGCACCTTTTTGAGTATAAGTTACAAAGATGTCCTGATAAGGGTACTATTGTTTACATATTTCAAATTGTATTTTGTGAGTGTTGTATGTAGAGTACATGGCACACAGTAATGGGTACTTGCACATTCACATACTACTTTATTCTGTTCTGTTCTATTATACATTAGTCTGATTAATCTATGTTAAAAGGTATAAGAAATATCTTATCATAGACAATGCTGTAAATAATCTTTACCTCTGAAGCCTCACTGAAACTTTCTGCCTCATTCACTCTCAACTCTGAATTGCCTTCTGCCTCAGCAAATAAAGTAGTGTTTGAAACATCTACATACAGGGAATAGTGACATACAGAATAAAATAACACATTAAATACACTGCTGGACAATAACCAATCATTTGTATCCTAAATTATTTTTTAACACTTTAGAATGATAAACACATATTCACTATTAACTATGACTTTTGCCTCAATAAACTCTTCATTTACTGCTTATTAATAGCTTGTAAGGTAGTCGTTGTAGTTGTTAAGTTTAGGATTATGGGATGCAGAATATGGTCATGAAGAATACAGAATTAATATGTGCTTAAGTACTAATAAACAACCAATATGCAAGCTACTAATTACTAGTTAAAAATGATAGCAGAGAAGTTGTTCATCATACTAATGTCATTTTTTATTTTTCTATATTTGACTAATTATGTGTTTTTTATGATTGGTCCATATATAATCCTACAAACGCTTGTGTATTATAGACGTTATACAATGTAAAAACAGCCAGGTGTTAAAATCCACTTTTCTCACCTGTCACTGTGTGTCGTCCTGATTCTGTCCTAACAAACCTAGGATGACTGTTTCTTGTTCATTCTTGACAACACATAAAATAGTGCAATAATGACAGAGCACCACTATTCGGATACCATGCCAACTTACGCTGCTTGACTTCTTCCTAAAAAAGGAGTGAATAGTTTCTTGCCGCTTTGAACTCATCTCGACCTCTATGATGGATACAGCGCGGGACCGCGGGCGCGAGCCTGGGCATGTCGTGACGTCACAAACTGAGTGACTGTTTGCCATGGAAACGTAAACGTCATGTATCTTGTCTCTTTGAATTTTAAATTATTCTGCATTTATATACATTGCTCCATTAAAACCTCAACATATCGAGAACACAACTGTCCAATGAAAAAGTGCGGGGGACAAATTTATTTTTTATAAAAAGTGGGGGGGACACGTCCCCCGCGTAATCTACGCCCCTGATCATCCATCACAATGAGAAAAAACAAAGAATATATTTTTGATGTGCAGCAAAAGATAATTGAGCTTCTAAAATTAGCGAAGTGGCTTTAAGAAAAAATTCCCATTTCCACTATCAGGGCAATAATTAAGAATTTCCAATCAAAAGAAAATGTTACAAAACTGCCTGGAAGAGGACGTGTGTCTATATCGCCCTAATGCATGGGGAGAAGGAGAGTTTTGGTGGCTATCGACTTTCCAAGGACCACAGCTGGAGAATTGCAGAAAAATGTTGAGTCTCAGGATCAGAAAACCTTAAAGAAATTGTCAAACAGCACTTACATCACCAAATGTTGTTTGGAAGAGTTTCAAGAAAAATTCTCCTTTCTCATCCAAAAACAATATCCAGCATATTCAGTTATCAGACACGACTGGAACTTCAAATGGGACTGGCTTCTATGGCCAGATAAAATTAAAATATAAGCTTTTTAGCAGCAAACACTCAAGATGAGTTTGGTGAACACAGGGATACCCCATGTGTACAATGTAATATACTGCTGTATTTTTGATGTTGTGGGCCTATGTTTGCTGAAGGTCCTGGACATCTTGTTTAGACACATGGCATCATGGATTCTATCAAATACCAACAGATAAAAAATCAACAAGTGACTGACTCTGTTAGAAATCTTATAATAGACCATGTTTGGGTCTTCCACCCATACAATAATCCAAACCTCAAAAACAACACAACAATAGGTCACTGAGCACAAAACCAAGCTTCTGCTATGGCCATTCCAGTCCTCTGACCAGAACCCTGTAGAAAATGAGTGAGGTGAACTGAAGAGAAGAAGCGCCGTCATGGAGCTGTGAATCTGAAGGATCTGGAGTGATTCTGGATGAAGGAATGGTCGCTGATCTCTTGTCAGGTGTTCTCTAACCTCATCAGGCATTATAGGAGAAAATTTAGAGCTGTTAAACTGGCAAATGGAGGTTTCAAAAAGTATTGAATAAAAGCGTGCCATTAATAGTGGCCAATGTGTATTAGAGAAAAAAAAAATTCATAATGATATTTCCCATCATTTTAAATTCTTATTGTCCAGTGAAAGATTAGATTGTGGGAATTTTTAAATAAAAGATCAAAAGGATTAACAATGCAGATTAATTTTTACAGCCTTCTTTGATCACATTTACCAAGGGTGCCAACAATTCTGAGCATGTATGTATGGTTGCTAAAAAAAGTCTGCAACAAATAACACGTGTGTAACAAATATTAATGGTCACACTTTATTTTAAGGTGCAATTCTCGCAGTTGACAAGCCAGCAGCCATATCACCCTGCAGCCCAAGACCGGTTGCCTTCTGAAGCTAAGCAGGGTTGAGCCTGGTCAGTACCTGGATGGGAGACCTCGAGGGAAAACTAGGTTGCTGCTGGAAGAGGTGTTAGTGAGGCCAGCAGGGGGTGCTCACCCTGTGGTCTGTGTGGGTCCTAACGATCCCAGTATCATGACGAGGACACTGACGTTAAACCGAGGTCCTGGCTCTCTGTGGTCATTAAAATCCCAGGATGTCCTTTGAAAAAGAGTAGGGGTGTTACCCCGGCATCCTGGCCAAATTTGCCCATTGGCCCCTGACCATCATGGCCTCCTAATCATCCCCATACACTGATTGGCTTCATCACTCTGTCTCCTCTCCACCAATAAGCTGGTGTGTGGTGGGTGTTCTGGTGCACTATGGCTGCCGTCACATCATACAGGTGGATGCTACACACTGGTGATGGTTGAGGAGATCCCCCACCCCCCTTGTATGTAAAGTGCTTTGAGTGCCTTGAAAAGCGCTATGTAAATGTAATGAATTATTATTGTTGACTGATTTTTGCCTCAATAATATTTTTGCCTAATTTGCTGCTTATTAATAGTTAGTAAGGTAGTTGTTAAGTTTAGGTATGTGTCGAGTTATTTTGGATTCCACACGTCAATCCTGTCTCTAACTCGAAAAATAGCTCAGTCAATTATGGACACAGGAAACAACTCAAGATGGCTTTACTTTTTTCAATAAACTTGTTACAATCGTGACTGACTTGTACTGTGTTGATTTTAATTCCATTCACATCCATTCACAGAACAGGTTTCCAATAGGTGAACTTCAATTAGTTTGAATAAAGTTAGAGTCCATCATCTAACTCCAAAGGAGTCTCTTACTTGCTTTACAAGTACTAATAAACAGCCAATATGTTAGGCATACTAATACAGAACTTGTTATTAGTGAGAATTGGCCCCTATACTAAAGTGTTACCATAATAATAATAATAATATAGTTAGGATAGGGATGCACTATTACAATTTTGCCAATATTGATTATTTTCATTAGAATTCTGGACTATTTGATCTAAATTAAACACTTTTGAATTAATTCAGAAATGTTAAATGCTACAATATCAAAAACAAAATTGCATTGTGAGATTTGCTGAAGATCACATTTTGTTTTATTAAATTATTAGTGTTTTTAAAGATCAACTTTAGGTGGGCGTTAGATGACGGATATGGTAATCCAAACAAGAATGCATGCACATAAATATTAAATACAAAATATCCAATATCGACTGATATCGATTTTAAAAACAAACAAAGAAACAAAACACTAAAATGAGCCAATGGCTGATATGTTACTTATATAGTAATTTTTAATGCATTACTTTTTTTGTTGATGCCCCCCAAATAAATATATATGATTACTATGATTTGTTATTATTATTATTATTATTCGATTTTTCTAAACCATAAAACCTTGTATTTCCAGAAAGCAAGATTTACTTGTGCTCTTCTCTTTTCTAAATATACTGTTGATCACGACGCATTAGCCTTTTATTAGCCTAGTGTCATGCAGAGAGTTTATACTTGATTATGTGTATAATTTCCTCATAACTACCAGCGTTGCCCTTGGCTGCCATCCTCAAATTTGTCTCATTCCGCTATTGTGAATTTGGAATACGGAGCTCCAATAATCACTGTTTCTATCCTCTGACTCGAGATATGCCATGAATTCTAATGAACTCTCAGCCCGGTTGGAGAGTGACCTGTAGGGCATTTGTTCAGGGTGAGAAAAACAGACTTGTTTTAATGCTGTCACCTGAACAGCAGGTGCACTACGAATTGGGCACACTGGCAGAATCTCCTGCTCTCAGTTCTCAAGTGACATCTCTGTACAACACAAGAACACAGAGCCTTGAAAGGTTTGATGCTGCGCAGCGAGGAGGAAACTGAGGTCTGTCTTTTTGTCTCACACGATAGGTAGCGGAGCCTGGCATTAGATCCGGATTGCGGTTACTGCTCTAAATAATTCTCAGTTCAGCGTACTGCACATTGTCAGCTTTCTCGCCCTAGAAAACAATGTAGGTGAGCTGGGCTTTGTGTGGTGAGACAGCTTGTGATTCTAAAGCAGTAAAAAATAGGAAGCAGGCTAGACTGTAATACACGGGAAGTTTAAATAGTGTCTCTTGTGTTAAGGAGCTTTTTGAAGAACTGTTCAAAAGCCTTTAGCATTGTCACTTAAATAATATTCAAATGTCGACCTCGTGAAAACTTGAATTTCAAATTTTGGATTTCAAAAGTTTTATAACTTATTCATATTAGCTATACATTTCTGGGATTGTGCAGAATCTACTTAACATTTAAATGTTTAATATATTGGAAATCAGAATTACAATACTAATCCAGTTTGTACATTTTAAAATAGGAAAATAAAATCCTTTATATTTGAGTTTTGTGCAAAGGTATGGAGTGGAAAGGTTATGTGGATGTTTAAGGATCTTCATGGAAAGCCAATGAAATCCAATAAAGAACCATGGCAGAACCATTTTTGGCTGCCCAACAAACCTTTCAGTGAACAGTTTTTCTTATAGTCATTGTTAGTTTAATAATCTAAAGAACACTTTGCCATTATAAAGTTTTTATGGAGTGGAAAATTTGTATGGATATTAAAGGTTCTTCATGTAAGAAATGCCAATAAATACCCTTTACTTTTAAGAGTGTGTGGAACTGGTTTAGCTCACACACCACTTTTAAAAAGCCATGTGAACACAGAATTTACATATGCTTCATGAACTCCATGAACATGAAAAACAGTGATAAATGGGCCAGTGCCAAAGTCCAGGGCAAAGCACTTTTCCATCCTCCATCCTTCAGTTTTTGACATTGTTGAATGTTGCATTTAAATGGCACTGCTGTCAGCCAGCTTACGTCACTTCAGAGTTCCTACCGGTGGTGCGAATGCAGCCAGGAAAAGGCGCTAGGAGAAAATTTAGTTTGCAGGGGACCACCCTGGTGGCCAGTTCTCCAATAACTGCGTTCCTATAAATACCCAGTGCGAAAGCCCCTTATGCTGAGAGACTTTGCACAGACTTCATACAGTCAGTCTGAGAGCATGAATGTATTGAATATTTAATTATGGCCTATCTTTTCTTATCTGCACCTTCTCTTTTCTTATCTGTTCCTCGGGGCCATTATGAAATGTGTCCACACCTAAATTGCTCTTCATGAATGTGCATGTGACAAAACCCATTGGGATGCATGTATAGCAGGTGGAATGCAGCAGGCAATGCTGGCATGCCCTCCAACTATCCCCACAGAGCAGGATCACAACACCTCGCTCTAAAGTGGGAATTTCTCCAGCAAGTTGAGTTAACAAGCCTCTGATACAAAACATATGCTGGTCAGAAGAATGGCTGTTATTTTCACAGTCAAAGATAACTTCAAGCTCCCTGCGGAGAAAAGCCTTGGGCAACGAGCCTAGCGGGAGCACAAACTGTCACGCGATACCCAGCCGACAATCCATCATGCCATAGCTTCACCCAACTTTAGCTTCTGACTTGAAGTCAAAAATACCTACGTCACATTTTTTAACCCGAGCTTTCATGTAGAACGTATTCTTGTGTGATGCTTTTGAGGCTTTGTTTTTATAAAGCAGACTCGGTGGCACAGAATAGCTGAAAAATGGCACTTGACATTTGCAATAGCTGCATGGTACCTGGAGGTCTATTGTCTTTAATATTGGTCCTAATCCAGTTCGCCTCCATATGCAGAAAGTAGTCTGTCTGTGGAGAGTTCACATGATGTATTTCCAAATTAATCTGCACCGCCAGCAAGTTATGTTAGGATCCAAATAAACTGGATGGAAGAATCATAAATAATTGTCGTGAGGTCTGAATTGAGCTTGGATACTTAAAGGAACAGTTCACCCCCAAAAAAAAGTCATTATTGATGCACACTCAATGTTGTTGCAAACTCATGTTGTTTTAGCATGTTTTAGCATGAAAAATAGAATCTATCTATCTATCTATCTATCTATCTATCTATCTATCTATCTATCTATCTAGACATTTTTTGGATCTTATCAGCTTTTAAATAAGCCAACAAGAAACATACACATGGAAAATAAATACCTTATTTTGCATAAAGATTATGAACAAACTCAAATTTGGGCTCAGAGGAATACAAATATGATGGAGCTCTCGATAACGTCTGGGTTTACTGATAACGCAGCAAATTGCGCTCTTGAGGTAATCTTAATTTGCATCGTTCATTCTGTAATGATGGAGAAGGACCTCCCCCCAAACCACCAGACAGATCATCCTTTATAAAGTATAACTGATAAATGTGTGCAGTATAACACCATGCTGGACAGGCTGCAGCTGTTTTGCCGTTGTCCTTTGGACACTGTACATATTTTTTGGCTTATGGCTGCACTCTTTGGTCTTTTGCATTTGTGTATCATGAATTGATATTTAGTCTGTTAATTTAGTCTGGGAGTAATTAGGTCCCTGAATGCTCAGGAAACAGAATATTTTACCTATTCTTTGACAATGGATAGATGTATTATTTTGTTTCTGTTCTTTTCAAAAAGCCTTGCAAAAACATTAACAAAAAAAAATAAATAAAAAATTGTTACTTGGCATATGACTACAAATTTAGCAGGGGCACTGCGGGGCAAAGTTTGTTGACATGGGCATTGGCCCCACCCCTGGGCCCTTAGAAGCACCCCTGGTCCCTGAGAGAGCAGCCCGGTCATTATCACAGAGATTTACCTAGAGGCTACAAAAACAAAGCCTGCCCTACTTCTCCAGCTAATGCTGATGGAATTAATGATTAAATGAGTAATTGGTTAGAAAAATATGTTGAGTGTCCATGTATCAGCCATCTCCAGAGGCCCTGCTTTTTACCAGCTCTTTATTAAAAGTTCACTTTACTGTTCTCTGTGAACTCTCCAAACATATCCCCAATGTAAAACCCATCTATTCAAACCCATTAACTTGAGTTTTTGTAAAATATCCAGCTGGTAGCCCCCTAATAAAAATCAAAGAATTACATTTAATCTAAACAAGATATTATACAATAGATGGGATATGGCATAAGGTGTTACTGCAGAAATTATATTTCAGGTAGTCTGTAATGTGGTAAAAAAATACTACAGAATCGTAATAGAATAAATACAAAACATTACAATGTGTTTAGTGTACTTTCTTCATTGAGAGTGCAGTAGCATAATTCATTGTATTATTTATATGTCTTTAAGAGTCTAGTTGCATTCAACAAACCTGAAGACGTGCTCTTTTTTTTTTTTTTTGGGATTGTCTGAAGAGTGCATTGTAATTATTTTGGTGACAAGTTAATGCAGGTGAGATCACACCTGTGCATGTGAGTGCTTTTCATAATATGCCAAATGTTAGTGTTTGCATTTCACTAACTGTTATATCACTTCCTTTGTGATGCCACTTCTCTTTTTCTTCCCCTTGCACATCAATCTGCCAAAAGCTCAGCGAGAAATTGCCTACACAGTGGGCTTTTTGAGTGTTGCTCTTTTCTTATACATGGTAAAATGAATTCTCCCTACTTCAGATTGCATTTTTTTCAGGCTATGAATGACTTATCCTGCTTTTTGAGAAACCAGCCAAAGCAAAATATTTTTTGCCACGACATACCAATGATGGCCATGCAGGCTCTTCCATTTGGAGGTTTTTAGGGCTTTTTTTGTGAATGTATTTTATTATTATTATTATTATTATTGGAATATGCACTTTTATTTTTATTTGGAAAGCACTTTGCTTAAAAACAATTTGATTGTTTTGCATTGTAATAAGAAATATTTTAATTGCTGACATTTTGAAGATAGATAAAACATTTAGTTATGTTACCATTTTTTAACTGCACCTTTAGCTGAAATCTAAGTAGATATTAATTATTTAAATAAATAAAAAAAATGTATAATGCATAAATAAATAGTGATAATCTGTTATTGTACAGATATTTCTTTCCTTACTGAATCAGAATTCAGGCTTATTAAAAAATGGGCCGAGGTCACCATGACTTCTCTCTCGCTTCAGGCCACATGTTCTTTCTAGCCTTCCTGCTTTGAAGCGAGAGGAGGAATGTGCAGAACACAGTTTGATCAAAGAAAGCGCAGAATAATTTGGCCTTCGGGACTCTGTGAGATATCTTAGCCACCTCATCTCCAGACAGCACAACAACAACAACAAAGACAGGCCTTCAAAATAGCCACATTCTCCTATAACCAAACGTTTCACAAAGGAATAGTTCACCCAAAAGTAAATCACCATTTGTTGACATTCATGCCATTTCAAATCCACATGACTTTCTTGTGTGTAACACAGAAGGTACATGTTTGAAAGTTTTGAACTGACTTGACAAGCTTTTCAAATATAACTAATACGGACTGGAGCTTGAATATCTGGAGATGACTGTTGCTTGTGCACCTTTTCCTACCCAAATTCTTCCTTTCAGTCAACTTTGCATTTAATATGCTTTGATACAGCACTCTGTAAACAGCCACACCTTTCAGTAATGACCCTCTGTGACTTACCCTCTTTGTGGAGGGCGTCAATGTTCATCTTCTGGATCATTGCCAAGTCAGCAGTCTTCTCCATTATTGTGGTTTCAACCAAATTTATACTGTAGGGATGTTCAATGTCATTAATTCAAACTCAAATGTAAATATTCTAATATTTTAAGATACTGATTTTTGACTTTCATCAGCTGTAAGCTCTAAACATCAAAATTAAAAGAAAAAAACTTTTGAAATGTTTTACTTTACATGCAATGAATCTAAAATATATGAAAGTTTCACTTTTTTAAATAACTTACAAGAAAAAATTTACTTTTTCACGACATTCTAATTAATTGAGATGCCCCTGCATGTACATTGCATCAGTCATCATCTATGGCTGACAGATTTGTTTACCAGGGCCTCAGACATTAAATTTGACTTCCCTGAAAGCTAACATCTTTGTCATTTTAACATCATATTTTATTCTTGAAATCTCATTTTAGCAACCTCAATGCTTGACAGATATTGTCATTTAATATACAGTGTCTATAACAAGTTAGCTTGCTCCCAAAGGCTTCTCATTTTCAGCTCTCGGATGCATTCTTGACAACCACTAATTGAAGGCTATTGATTGAAAGTCAACAATAGGCCCTCTGTGAGTGTGAGTGCGGGATGTAACATCTCTTTCACATTAGCCGATAATACTGTGCTTTATCTGACTGACGTGTAACAGTAACTCATCCAGAACACTTGAATGAATTCATTATTTATTCATTAACCCATTCAACTTAAAAAGAGGCAGCATACTACCTGTATTTTTTTTTATTATTTTTTATTGTTTTATCAACATTTCTGTATTTATCTTCTTTTTTGATGCTATATGTTAAGTAAATAGGGTTTACTCAGACATATTAGGTCTCTTTATTGCCCCCTTGCTGCAGATTCCATTGCCTTCATGACAAAATATAAAATTATTTTTTTTATACAATTTGAGTAAAATTCATATGTATTTAAAGTTATAAAGAAATTTTTGAAAATTAAGTTAATTTAATTAAATAATAAAAATGACTCATCCATACATAATATATTTCTAAAGTCTAAATATTAAGTATTAAGAAATAAATAATATTAAGAAATTAATGATTTTAACGCTTTAAGTTATTTCAATACAATATTATTAATTCAATTATTTAAATGAAGGGCAATTAACACTTTTATGCTCCAAGGTTTCCACAAAAAATATAAAGCAGCGCAACTGTTTTTAGTAATGATAACGATAAAAAAATCTTTCTTGAGCATCAGATCAGAATGATTTCTGAAGGATCATGTGACACTGAAGACGTAATGATGCTAAAAATTCAGCTTTGCCATCACAGTAATGATGTTACAGAAGAGGGACTCCGACTGCGTGACATATAGTAAAACAGGTATTTATTGACAGACTTCGGGCAATATGGAGTAGAACAGGTAAGTGGTAATTCTTGGATTCTTCGGAGAGCTGGAGGAACGTTAACTTGGGTATCATTTCTTGACAGGAGACAAGGAACAGGAGCTGGACACACACCTAACCAATACGGCTGACAAGGACTGAACTCGGGAGCAGGCAGACTCGGGATCGCTGGAGGACACACTCGGTATGAAACACAGCAGGTAAGTAGACAAGAAGGGCCGTATCAGGCATAGCGATAGTGATAGCAATGGTAGTCATCTTTGAATGAACGAGACCAGATACTGGAGTGTTGTGAGGTCTGTGTATTTGAGGATTGGCTAATGAGTGGTTTAACGATGTGCAGGTGCGTGTGATCAGTATTCAGGTGAGAACAGGTGCGTCATGACTGGTGGAGAACAGACAGATCCGTGACAAATGAAGTACGTTAAAATATATTAAAGTGGAAAACAGATATTTTAAAGTGGAATAATATTTCAGAACAATTATGTTTTTACTCTATTTTTAAATCAAAAGTAAAGATTTGGTATGAGCATAAGAGACTTTCAAAAACATTAGCATAATGTATATAAAACTGATAATATTATGTTTAAAACGAGTTTGCTCTTTGAACACTTTTGATGATTGCAAAAGCATTTGTTGTGCTGTTCTGTAAGTTTTAGTATTCCAGAGCTTGATGCGACACAGTCCCTCAAATGGCCTTGCTCAGCAACTGATCCGTGCTCCATAATTTATGAGTAACTTATTTGTTAATTTGTCAAATCCCATTTGAAAAGTATTTACTGCAATGCAGCAGGCGAAATCACTTAAAGGCGAGCCATAAAATGACAACATGAGACCTTTTTGTCTGTGTGTGTGTGTGTGTTTTCCAGTTAGTACTCCTGGGGCCCGTTTCAGAAAGGAGGTTAAGTGAAAACTCTGAGTATGTTAACCCTGAAATCAGGGAAACTCTGGGTTTTCGGTTTCAAAATGGGAGGTTTGTCAAACCCGATAAAGCAGGGTAAGTCAAGCCCGTTTCTGAAAGAGAGGTAACTTATATTCCGAGTCAGTTACCGTAGTAACTTACTCTGTGAACCTAACCTGGTCGGGAGCAGGTTTTCTTCGGTAAACCCAGAGTTTCTTTCGGTCTCCTCCCCCTTTTTATAGTGTTAGCGAAGTTTAAATACCTTATTCATTCATTCACACTGCAAAATAGATTTTGTTACTAAGTATTTTTGTCTTATTTCAAGTACAAATATAAAAAAATTCTTAATATGCATCTTATATAATTGTCTATATTTAGTCTTTTTTCCTGGGGGATTTTCCTTTTAAGTGCCTTTTACATAAAACAAGTAAAATTGTCCGCCATAGGGTAAGAAAAATAATCTTAATGCAAACGGAAACAAGAATACTTTTAATTTCTTACCCTATTGGAAGATAATTTGCAAAATAAGAAAAATGCACTTTAAAACATCGGAGATGCAGAGCACATTATAAGTCCACTGTATGCAGATTCTAAGGAAAGTGTGCATCCCTCTCACACCCATTTTGACAATTTTTTCCTGGGCACAAATACACCATTCGAATCTGTAAGGGGTCTACTTTTATTTGTATACACTCATAATAACAACTATGATTATGAGTATGAAATGAAATGATTATCTGTGGAGAGGGTGAGTAGCTTCAAGTACCTCGGTGTAAACAGGACTGTAAGTCAGTGGTATAAAAATTGGTTTAAATGAGGCTGATCTGATAAATGATGTTCACTTGATAACATTCTGTGACGTCTGGAAGTAACCCAATAATCCGAATTTCCTTCAGGACTTCCAGTGTGGAAGCTTGGATGCACTGATGACAAGCATATCCCCACCATCGCCCCTTCTGAAAATGAAACTGATTACTTTATGGAATGGAAGGATGCCAGATGGAAGGGTAGTATAAGCCATAACCACCACCACAGCTGTTAAATAAACAAATTAGTCATAATTTTTTGGTCCTCTTTATTTCCTAATACAAAAGAAAAAGTTATTTTTTTTACTTTTGGATTTTAGAAATCTTCCAATACTTGACCATCTCCTCTTCATCTGTCAGTGGTGCAGGTGCAGGTTTTCCCCCCTTTTTGGGAGCCTCTGCCTTCTTGCTGTCGACAAGTCAGTAGTTAATTTTATTACTGTAATTAAGAAATGTAACAGGTTGGATTAGAGAATATTTAATTATGTGAAAAAAGCTGCTGCGCATTGAAATAGACACTGAATGATATTTAATGTCAAAAGTCATGTAGCCAACACCCATGAACCTTTCATGTTTAAAGCTTTACCTTGATTTAATTGTGTTTTTATACTTCATTTTTAGCTGCTGCCACGTTCTTGTTTCTTTTTTCTGTCTTTTTCTTTCTTTTTTTTTTGTGATCATGAGATACCATTAAAATGAATTTTAGTTCAATAATTTATAGTTTTCACCTCTGATATTATAAAAGTTATTAAGTTATTGGCAGTTATTAAGAATTAAAGTTATGCATTGACGGAAGTACGCACGCTGATGTCTTTTTGGCGGGAGCTGTTGTCATGGTGAATCGTAATTTCGGCGCTCCGCTGATCATGACTTTTCATAGTCATGGTGCACGAGCTTAACTCAGAGTCAACCTACTCAGAGTTGAGTAAACTAACTCAGTTCAGCTGTTTTGTAACCGAAAACTCAGAGTTTCCTGTCTCAGAGTAAGTCAACTCTGAGTTCATGTTTAAACTCAGAGTTGGTTGAACCTCCTTATTGAAACGGGCCCCTGGTCTCATCCTTGGTGTTTATGCTGTATTTTGTGTACAGTTTTGCTGGAAGACATTAAGATGAGTTGACAAGGCTTCAGAGGAAGCAAATGTTTCTTCATATGGAGCATCCCATGAGGGGGTACAGCCTGAGACTCCCTATTGGTCAGTGGGTGAAAGGGCTTATGTGTTAGCAGATCAAAGCCCTGGCGTTGTTACCCCCTCCTGCGCCATCCTACTCCTCCACACCTTCTGATTTGTACACCTTCACAAAGAAAACACAGACCTATGATCCCAGTCTGTTCTCGCCAGACTTTGATTCACCAGGCACAGGATTCTTATTTTCTTCCCAGGCACGGCAAGGTGGCTTTGAACTCCGACGTTGTGGAGAGAAAACCATTCAGCTTCGCATGGAAGGAGCTAAAATCCAATAAGTGCCTGTCTTCTCGTTCTCCCTGTGGTATCAAAGGCATCATAAATGCTTAAATGAAGTTCTAGATTTAGCTAGTATATATGTACACGAGTTTGCTTTAGCTTGCAGGTGAATTATATTTTGTTATATAAGAGCAAACGGCCACATGTGGCGGCTTTTTGGATCACCGTGGGGCTGAGTTCACGTTTTCCCATTGTTATGCTGTTTGGCAAAGCGTGTGCTTTGTTTACCTGGGTGATTGATTTCAAGTCGAGTTATGTTCAAAGCACTGTGAGAACAAGACTGCGGCTCTTGTATCTCTCAAACCCATTGGTCATGTTACAGTCATCTCTGGTGTTTATACTGTGCAGATGGTTGACCCTTGTGAATATGCTAAATCCTCCTAGGCCTTCAGTTATTTACTTTTTTCACTTTTTTTTTTTTTTCAATGAACTTTTCCATAGCTGACATGAGATTTTGGAAATGTAAAATATGGTTAATTATATCTCTATCATTTTACTTAAAGTCCCCCTGTAGTCAAATATTTTATCCCTTAAAACTTATCTTTGATCATCAAAATGAAAATAAAGTGAAAATAATTGTCTCATGCCTTAAAATAGCTTGAATGTAACAACAACCTTGCCTCATTTACTATACGCTGATCTATGAATATGCCAATTAGCCCCGCCTTCATTCAGTCACACCTGCCAGTGCTTCCTGGTCCACTGAACTGTAGTAAACACAAAACAATTGCCTACACGGATAATGACTGATAAAACTATGTTTTTTACTAGCGGACAACTACAGTGAATACTGCAACATTCGTTAAAGTTACTTACTAGACGATGTTGTGTCCTCAAAATGCCTTTAAGACTGAATGCAGCCGTTTGTGATTCTAATTCGCGCCCGCGAGTAACGCGTGTGAAGAGCAGACGCCGATGCGGGAGAGGTGAGTCTGACTCCAGGCTACTTTTACACCGTTGCCGCGGCTTATAATGCAAGTTAGAGGTTCTAAATTCATATTAAACCACGGCTTGGTTTTTTGCTCTAATTTATGTTTGGTTTTGTGCTGGTATTGGTATATTTTGCATGCTAGTGATAGGAATCTATCCCTTGACATGATTGGTTAATGGTTTGTGACGTAGTAATCCGAGCGCTCTCAGCGCTGTTTCAAACCGCATTTCTGGGAGTGCCATTGGGAAACTACAGTTTTAAGGAGAAAATACTCAGCAATGGTGTTGATTAATGGATTGGCACATGCTTTGTCTAAAAGCATATTAAAAACACCACATAGACAACTAAACAACATAAAAAAAAACTTGATTTTAACTACAGGGGGACTTTAAGTATTATAACCAGTTGCAACACTGAATGCATGAGTTAATCATGAGAAATGTCTTATTTGGGATTCATCAACTTCAGAGGTATCCTGCTCATTCAAACAGTGGGCCACACTGTAAATAGATTCCAATCATGACAACTCTCGGAAGATTATAGCATGGTGATGGATATGACGATGTTAATGTATTTGGTCTTGGCGGAATAGATCTGCTACACTGCTGCTGCTGTTGGTTATTGCTGTAGTTGTAGATTATTGCTACTGCTGCAAGCAAGTACAGGAACTTGCTACGGCCAATGCATATGGCAATACGGTGCTGTGAGTATTTAAGACATACTGCTGCTGCACAAATAGCAAATAAAATAACCCATAGCAGATCTATATAGGTGGAGCTGGGGAAGGTGGAGGGTTTCAGAGAAACTCTGAAAGCGTGCTGTAGGAATCTCAAGTGAATGCTAGCCAGCCATATAAATCTAAAGCAGTAAGCTCATTGGCTGCTTATGCAGCATGAACCAATCAGCTTGTGCCAAATCGTTTAACTCTCTGAATATCATCAGTTACATTAACAAACCGTCAGCCTGCGCCATCTAGAGTTTCATGACTGAACTATATATTTTGTATGCAACTTAAAATATACAGATAAATACATGTCCAGTGCTTTTGTTTTATATTAATTTTTTTCTATAAGCTATATAATATGTCCAAGCCTGAACTGATGCAGGATTCATGGGCGTAATATTCTTCATTGTCTTGAATAGTGACAGTGAATATGTTAATAATGTATGTTTCAATTCATAATTTAAAAGTATATAATTGGATATGAAGACACTGAAATAAAGTTTCTTGAGCACGAAATCAGCATTCTAATGATTCCTGAACGATCATGTGACACTTAAGTAATGATGCTGAAAATTCGGCTTTGCTGTCACAGGAATAAATTACATTTTAAAATATTTTCAAATAATAATAATAATAAAAAAAATGTATATGACCAGTATATAAATCACTTTTATAACTTCAGAGGGCTTGGAATATAGAACACGAGTCTTACAGATTTTGCTTGTGTGACTTTTAAAAAAATCTTTTCATTCACATTTTCTTCAAAGTTTCACCTTTTGTGTCCCAAAGAACTTTGGGGTCATTTGGGGGTTAACTAACTCTTGAATACATGGAATTTTTAGGGTATATTTATACATTTTAGATATTCTATTTACAAGGATTCAGAGGGAGAATCATTATTAATTTGGCTGCCATGCCCGATCAGTCACATTTTCAGGTAATATTTCTGTGAACTTTTCCATATATATCCAAAATGGGATTTTGGAAATGTAAAATAGGGTTATTGATATCCCCATCTTTGTACCGACCTGCCGTTTTATGGCCACCCTGTCTCCCCTGGCTAGTTCTACTGCGTGTGGTTATTTAAAGCCTGATTGGTTGCTAAAGTGACCCATTGCTCTGTTGCCTGCTCTCTGGCATGTCTTGAGATTTACAGATGCATTTGTGCCAAAGCTCTCCTTCCTGTCTCACCACACACACACACACACACACACACACACAGAGAGAGTTTGGCAAGAGAACAAAAAATCCTGCATTACATACATTTGTTTGTTATACATCAGACACATTTGTGTGCTCGTCATTTATCTCTCTCTAATATCCAAACACACATACACACACTGCATACACAGCAAATGTATTCTTGGATACACACAGGATCTATTATGCACCTGTTTTTAGCCCATCTCCTCTCACTATCTCTCTCTACCTCGCACAATGATTCGCTCTCTCTCACTTTCACAGCCAGAGTCACACATTAGGCTGTATTCACTGGCCAGTCTGACAGCTGAGCTCTTTGATGCAGAAAGAGATGAGTGTATCTCTAAGGTAATATTGCACTCTGCTGTCAAAAGGGGGGAAAAAAATTGCTTTTGGACATCCAAACTTAATCGTTTTCACACCAGCTGAAGGGTTGCTTTGAGGACAAAGATGATGGGTATTTGGTGTGTAGCGTGAAAGTGTCAGTCGGTCATTTTGTGAATTTGAAACGCTGTGATCCTCAAACTACCAAAATGTATTTTATTCCCCTCGCGCTGATGTCTAATTTGTACATATATGGGGATTCATATTGGGGTGTGGGGAACAAAATGAAGCGGCATATTGTACAGGGTACAAAATGAACAAGTGTATCACAAAAAGTGCATTTTTGAAGAATATCTAGGACACCCTTTAAATATAATAAGTTTATGAGGAAAAGTCGCAAAGAGGTATATAGAATAAAATCTTATAACCCTTACCAGTTGTGACATGATCCCTGAATCAGTGAGTTGAACTTTCTAATTTGTGATTCATCAAATGATTAATTTAAAATGACCATGCTCAAATTTGTTTACATATCAGAAATTACCACGTTACTTAACATTCCCAGCTCGCCTTGGTATTTATTATTTTAGTATATAAGGATTTCAGTGTCTTCCTCACACAAAGCAAAACTTTCTTTTTTTTTGACATTTTGTACGTACTTATTCACACATTATTCGTAATTTCACCTTTTGTGATCCTGGATAGCAGGGAGTGTTCTCATAGCTTTTTACTTTTACTTTGTTTATTGAAAAGTAAGAATGTTTTGTTATGCTATATTATATAATGTTTACAAAACTATCTTAAAGATGTATTAATATTTCATCTATGTTCTCATAATATTGAGAGAAAGTGTTCTGAGATCAGCATTTTCAAAATGTCCTTATGATGTTGATTGTACTTGATGAAAGATTTCCACTGAGGTAAAATTTGTTCTTCAGGCACACAGAGAGAATTTCCACATCAGGAAAGATCATAGAGGACCTGTATTCGTATGTAAATATGAACATTTCCATCAGTTTATGGAGACACTTTAGTCTAGCATGTCTTTGATTTTGATTTGCAGGCATCACTTGTCAGATAAATGTTAGATAAGTGTTCAGCTATCTGTCTTGCAGTTTAGAGAGCCAAATTTTACTCGCATTTGGTGCATGATAATTGTTATTTTGAACTCTGTATATATCATAACAGGTGATTTTGCCCAGACTTTTAATTCACAAATGCTTGACCTGTATTCACAACTGTTCAAAATGAGGGGGTTCATATCTATTAGTATAGACGTGCAGTGATTTTCATACTAGTCACCATTTATTCCACAATAATATGAATAATTAAAAAATTGATGTCTTAATTGCATGCTCATTCAGTAATAAAACCATATCAGCTCCAGCCTCTTATTCACATTACTTGGCAAAATAATGCATAACCTTTAGCTTGGAGAGCTTGAATGAGAGGGCTTCAAACAGGATATATGTTTGCCCATAAATAATCTTTGGCTAATGCTTCACCAAACAGCTTCTGTCAACCTAGTCTAACTCTCCATACTCTGAGGACCAATTTCCCTCTGCATCGATCGATGGTCAATTCCAACCGGCGTGAGAAGCATCTCTTATTCCCTATGGATTTTCATGTCATCCCGATGACGAACTGCAAATAGTCAGTCGCCAATCATGTCCCACTTTTCCGCTTACCTTAGCCTGTCGGGACACTGCTGCTGCCCTGAGGTGGCAACGTACAGATGGAATGAGGAAGTGGCCCACAACTGTTTTAGCAGGGCAGGAGGTCACCAACAGGCTACATGTGCTTGTCACAACCCTAAAACGTTTGGTTGACGTGTGGATGAGTAGTTAAAGGAGTAGTTCACCCAAAAAGGGAAATCACGTCGCTCCAAACTAATTTGACTCAGTGGTCTTTCAAAACATCTCATTTTGGCTTTCTCTGAAAATAAATAAGTCATTTAGGATTGAAATATCATGAGGGTGAGTAATTGATGACACATTTTTCATATCTGAGTCAACTTTAAGCCACTGGCTGTGAAGGATAGACAGGAAATGAGAGGAGGCCTGAGAAGGCAGGATGCGTATGAGAGTAGTTAAAAATCCTTTGGAATATTCTAGCAGCAATGAGTGAAATTGTTCAGGGTGTTGGCTATGGTCCTGAAACATGATTGACGTGCTCTTCCCAGAACTTCAGGTTCACTCCTCAATGAACTGAGCTGATTATGCTAATAAGACTTCATGAATAGAATGAAGCTTCCTTCTTCCTCCAGCGGCAGTCTGGCTTAGCAGTATTAGGTGCTAACACACTACACTGCATATGTGACCTGCGCTTGAATTAGCTGATCTGGGATCTGACAGCCGCTGTATCTGACAGGCTATTCTCTGGCTGTCTGTTTCTTAAGCCTGATACTTGTATTTGTGCCATACTTACGCTGTTCTTGCCGTGAATACCTGCCCGTCATTCTTTTTCCAGTATTCTGCATCTAACAGAGCTTAACGGCATGCCCTTTTTACTTCTCTGCACATGGGGTGTGAATAAGAATAGAATACTATATAATACATGTGATAACTGTGAAATGAGTCTCTTGTGTTCACTGAATGTTTTAATCTCTTTTTTATTATTTTGTTTCTCTCTCTCTCGAAGATTTAGGCTAATTTTATATATATATATATATATGTGTGTGTGTGTGTGTGTGTGTGTGTGTGTGCGCATGTGTATTTACGGATGGATAAATTTAATTAATATAAACTTAGATTCTATAAAGAATTTTATAGAAATGTATTGTCTGCATTTGTTTTGTTTGCTTTTGTGTTCATTCTTAAACTACATTTAAAGTTGTGATTAAATGGAAAAAGTAATAGATCTCTACAAGATTTATTTAACATTTATCCTGCATAATTTTGCCTTTTGAGGAAAATCTGAGGATGTAACTGATAACAAAAGCAAAAATATTAAATTACTGCAGTATAAATCTGTCCCTGGCAATATCTGTCATCATTGTACTAAAAAGGGGCCTATATATATTATGTTGAAAATCAATGTTGGCTTTACATGTCTGCTTGTAGGATTTTGGATCTTAAAATATACTATTGGACACTTTAAAGAGTTATTTCTTAAAGTCTCAAAAATGCAAGTGTGCCATTTAGGGCCAGGACTTCACATGAAACATTCTCAGAGTGGTTTGAAATGGTTGATACGTTTTCATAGTAGCTATATTGTTTAGTTTAGTATATTAGTTCAAGCCACCTGCACCTCATCGGCACCCAATCACCCCAACACTACTTAAGCACACACCCCACTCCAGTCAGTTATCTTATCTCGCTTACACAAAGTGGACTCTCTCAGCTTTTCGCTGATATTCACCTAAAAGACTACTTACCTCCTGTTCCTCTCCATCATTGGTTACCTGTGTTTCCATCGTCTGTCTTTCTCCTTCGATCATCTATCCTCTTCGCCACCGTCATCCTGAGGTGTGTGCTGCTTCAAGTCATCCACGAGTTCCTGGCAAGACGAGATTCTACTCAGTATATCCTTTCTGCATCTCAAGTATCAAAGTCACTACTCCCCTCCATCTGCTGTTTACCATCTTCTGAATCAATAAATACATTGCATTGTTTTAATAATCCTCTGTCTATTCGGCTTCCATAACAACAGGTGCATCTCAAAAAATTTGAATATCGTTAAAAAAAAACATTTTTTTGTAACTTATTTCAAAAAGTTAAACTTTCATATATATTTTACATTTTAATTTTGATGATTAGAGCTTACAGCTCATGAAAGTCAAAATCCAGTATCTCAATATATTAGAATATTTATATTTGAGTTTCATTAAACGACCATCTCTATTATAAATTCAGGGTATCTCTTGTTTTTTGAAACCACAATAATGGGGGGGGGCCCTCTGTGAGGGTAAGTCACAGAGGGTCGTTACTGAAAGGGGTGGCTGTTCACAGAGTGCTGTATCAAAGCAAAGTTGACTGGAAGGAAGAAATTGGGTAGGAAAAGGTGGAAAAGCAACAGGGATGACCGCAAGCCTGAGAATACTGTCAAGCAAAGACGATTCAAACACTTGGGAGAGCTTCAAAAGGAGTGGATTGAAGCTGGAGTCAGTGCATCAAGAGTCACCAAGCTCAGATGTCTTCAGGAAAAGGGCTACCAAGCCACTTCTGAAACAGAAACAACATCAAAATCAACGAAGCATCTTACCTGGGCTAAGGAGAAAAAGAACTGAACTGTTGCTCATTGGTCCAAAGTCCTCTTTTCAGATAAATTTAAATTTTGCATTTCATTTGGAAATCAATGTCTGGAGGATGACTGGAGAGTTACAGAACCCAAGCTGCTTGAAGTCCAGTTTGAAGTTTCCACAGTCAGTGATGATTTGGGGTGCCGTGACGTCTGCTGGTGTTGGTCCATTGTGTTTTATCAAGTGCAGAGTCAATGCAACCATCTACCAGGACATTTTGGAGCACTTTATGCTTCCATCTGCTTACAAGCTTTATGGAGATGCTGATTTGCTTTTTCAGCAGGACTTTAGCACCTCCCCATAGTGCCAAGACCACTTTCAAGTGGTTTGCTGACCATCATATTACTGTGCTTGATTGGCCAGCCAACATGCCTGACCTGAACCCCATATGGAATTTATGGTATATTTTCAAGAGAGAGGTGAGAAACAGTCAATCCAACAATCCAGACGAGCTGAAGGCTCAAAGCAGAGCCACAGGCTGGTCGCTTCCATGCCATTCCTCACTGATGCTGGAGTTTGTGCTAAAGGAGACCTGGAAAAAGTATTGAGTGTATAAATGAACATACTTTAAAGAACTTGAACTTTTCTGCTTTGCAAATCTTTTTTTTTGATTGATCTTAGAAAATATTCAAATATTTTGAGATACTGGATTTTGACTTTCATAAGCTGTAAGCTCTAATCATCAAAATTAAAACAAAAAAAAAACTTTTGAAATGTCTTACTTTACATGCAATGAAACTAAAATATATATGAAAGTTTCACTTTTTGAAATAAGTTACAAAAAATTTATTTTTTTTACGATATTCAAATTTTTTGAGATGCACCTGTAGAGTAGTAGAAGAAATGAGATTTCACCAAAAAACAACACAAACAGCAAAAAAAATAAAAAATTAAATAGCCGTGTATGGGGAGGGGGGGTTGGGGTCTTCTACAGCTGTTGCACACTGGGTCGCCGTAAGTGACTCTCTAACAGCTCCAGTCATAAGAATGCAGGAGAACATCTGCTCCACTGAAAACAAATCATCATTAAATGAAGGCCTTGAAGTAAAATCATCCGCATCTCAACGGAATCATCTCGGTAATTTGTCCAATGTGATGCACCACAGTGTGGGCCCACATTAATTAACTGGAAAACAAAATTAAGCAACTAGCCAATCTGTGTCAACAGCATGCTCTTTTCCCAGTTATATGAGTGTTACTGTGTGCCATGTTGCAATATTCTTGATCCTACAGCATATTCAATTCAAGTTTATTTGTATAGCGCTTTTTACGATACAAATCGTTGCAAAGCAGCTCTACAGGAATTTAAGTTTCCACAATATATTTATATATTGCAGAACCTTAATATGTTTGACTTATGGCAAAATTTGGTAATTCTGTATGTTGTCGGAGCATTGGCATCCTCCGAAGTCCTCTGAGGGGTTGGCATTATCTTTCCTCAGGTGTTCGGTCATCTCAGATCATTTAAGGGTTGGATCCAGACTGAAGCTTCTGTCATTCCTAGTTACCATGGGATGTTAATCCCGTGGCAGAAACAGAAAAAACAAATGGAGACATAATTAGCGTAGCTGCTGTTCCATCTAAGCAAAAATTATTTGTTCAACCCAAGCTAAAGAATAATAATAAATGTACATTTGATCAGATATAACTGCAGTACAAGATTATAAGATGATTTATGTGAATACTTGGCTAAAGAGATGTGTCTTTAATCTAGATTTAAACAAAGAGAGTGTGTCTGAACCCCGAACGTTATCAGGAAGGCTATTCCAGAGTTTGGGAGCCAAATGTGAAAAAGCTCTACCTCCTTTAATGGACTTTGCTATCCTAGGTACTACCAAAAGTCCAGAGTTTTGCGACCTTAGGGAGCGGGTTGGATTGTAGCGTGGTAGAAGACAAGTTAGGTACGCAGGAGGTAAACCATTTAGGGCCTTATAGGCAAGTAATAATATTTTGTAAATGATACGGAACTGAATAGGTAGCCAGTGCAGAGACTGTAAAATTGGAGTAATATGATCATATTTTCTTGACCTGGTAAGAACTCTAGCCGCTGCATTTTGGACTATCTGTAGCTTGTTTATTGAAGATGCAGGACAACCACCTAGCAGTGCATTACAATAGTCCAGTCCAGAGGTCATGATTGCATGAACTAGCTTTTCTGCATCAGAAACAGGTAGCATGTCTCGAAGCTTGGCAATGTTTCTAAGATGGAAGAATGCTGTTTTTGTAACATGGGAAATATGATTTTCAAAGGACAAGTTGCTGTCTAATATAACACCCAGATTTTTGACTTTAGAGGACGTAACGGTACATCCGTCTAGTTGCAAATTGTAATCCAAGAGATTCTGTGGACTGTTTTTTGGTCCAATAAGTAATATCTCTGTCTTATCTGAATTTAATAGGAGGAAATTATTTGTCATCCAATCTTTTACATTTTTTACACAATCTATTAGCTTAGTTTAGAAATTTCATCTGGTCTTGTTGAGATATATAGTTGAGTATCATCAGCATAACAATGAAAACTAATCCCGTATTTTCTAATAATATTACCAAGAGGCAACATGTATATTGAAAATAGCAGAGGACCTAGGACAGATCCTTGTGGTACTCCATACGTTACTGGTGATAATTGTGATGACTCTCCATTTAAATGAACAAAGTGGTAGCGATCGGACAGGTAGGATCTAAACCATCTTAAAGCCTGCCCTTGAATACCAGTATAGTTTTGTAATCGATCTATGAGTATATCATAGTCTATAGTGTCGGACGCAGCACTAAGATCAAGTAATACTAGCAATGAGATGCAGCCTTGATCTGAAGCAAGAAGTAAGTCATTTGTAATTTTAACAAGTGCAGTTTCTATACTATGGTGAGGCCTGAAACCTGACTGAAATTCTTCATAGAGATAATTTTTTTGCAAGAAGGACCACAATTGAGCAGACACAACTTTTTCAAAAATTTTAAACATAAACGGAATATTTGAAATGGGTCTGTAATTTGCCAGTTCATTAGAATCTAGTTGTGGTTTCTTAATAAGAGGCTTAATAACCGCCAGCTTGAATGGTTTTGGGACGGGACCTAAAGATAATGAGTTAATAATATTGAGAAGCGGTTCTTCTGCTACAGGTAACACCTCTTTCAGTAGTTTAGTGGGTACAGGATCTAATAAACACGTTGTTGGTTTAGATGCACTGATAAGTTTTAGCTCTTCCTGTCCTATAGTTGTAAAGCACTGCAGTTTTTCTTTGGGTGCGATGAATGAAGCTGAAATACTAGACGCAGTAGAATCTACATTTGATATTGTTTTTCCATGCAATTCTAAAAACTTCCAAGTTTTTCTCCATTTGCGCTCAAGATTACGAGTTTCTTTCTTGAGAGAATGTGTATAACTGTTGTACCATGGCGCAGTACGTTTTTCTCTAACCTTTTTCAATTTGAGGGGGGCAACAGCTTCTAATGTATTGGAGAAGATAGTGCCCATGTTGCTAGTCATTTCGTCTAGTTCATGTTTATTTATGGGTACACAGAGCAGTTGAGATAAATCAGGCAGGTTATTTGTGAATCTGTCTTTGGTGGCTGGAACAATAGTTCTGCCCGGACGATAACGCGGAGCCATATAATTAATATCAGTAATACGCAGCATGCACGATACAAGAAAATGATCAGTAACATCATCACTTTGAGTTACAATATCGGTAAGATCAATTCCATGCGATATAATTAAATCTAGCGTATGATTAAAACGATGAGTGGGCCCTGTGACGTTTTTCTTGACTCCAAAAGAGTTTATTAGGTCAGTAAAGTCCTAACGCATCATTTGTATTATCAACGTGAATGTTAAAATCTCCGACTTAGCACTTTATCAACATTAACCAACAGATCTGAGAGGAAATCTGCTAATTCTTTTATGAAATCTGTATATGGCCCTGGCGGTCTATACACAGTAGCCAGAGCAAGAGATAAGAGAGATTTCTTTTGCATATCTAACAGTGTAACATTAAGCAGAAGTATTTTGAATGAGTTAAACCTCCTGTATCCTGTTTTCTGAGTAAAAATGTTTGTAACAGTAGCTTGGTGGAGTAAACTCATTTAGACCAAAATATTCATTTGGTTTCAGCCAGGTTTCAGTCAGGCAGAGTACATCAAAATTATTATCTGTGATCATTTCATTTACAATAACTGCTTTGGGTGTGAGTGATCTAATATTTAGGAGCCCAGGCTTTAAAAATTGTTTTTGTTCATTTATTTTGCGTTTTTCTGGTTTAATCACGATCAGATTTTTTTCTAGATCCTGCATTAAATTAATATTTTGAACTCGCTATTCGGGGAACAGACACAGTCTGTTTAGATTGGACAACGCAAGTACTTCTATCATTTAAGAGGGTAGAACAAAAGTCATCATAGTAGTTATTTGAGAGTTGGCTTACTAGTCATATGGAGCGTAGCGTCCTGGAGATGTTGTTCGACAGGAGATCCGCTCCGACTCTGCTGGGGTGCAGGCCATCAGCATGGAAAAGCCTAGGACGCTCCCAGAAAATATTCCAATTATTAACACAGAGCAGTTTCTGTTCTTTACACCATGACAATAACCATTCGTTTAAAGCAAACAGTCTACTGAACCTTTCGCTTCCTCGTCGATACGTGGGAAGCGGTCCTGACACGATGATCGTCATCGCGGGCGATGTGCTGCGTACCGTCTCGATCAGGCTCCTGAAGTCCCTCTTCAGTGTCTCCGTCTGCCGCAGCTTGGTGTCATTAACCCCCGCGTGTAGCACGCCAGCACCGATGCTCTCATCGCCCTTCAGGATCGCGGGTATCTGCGCAGAAACATCGAGAACACAAGCCCCGGGGGAACAGTGAGTGTGCACTTTACCTTCAGCTAACATAGCACGGACATGCCGGACGATGGAGTCTCTGACGATCACAGCGTCGCATTCTGTCTCACAGAGGGGAGCGACGCGGTTCCGGGTGGAGATCTCGAAGACCGGAGGCGGCGGATGGGGAGAGGTCGTTGCCACGCTGCCGATGCTAACGGGCTATAAGATAATAGCAGACACGACAAATCAAAATAAAACTAGTGATAACAAGGCGCTCTGATTGGTTTTGTTTTAGAATGCTATAGTGGATATGTTCACACGTTATAGAAACGAAAATTATAGTGTATAAAATTGTTTTTAAGATAGAAAATAGACGATAAAGAATCAACTTGACGGAGCTCAAACTCAAAACACGCAGTCACAAATTAGAGCATGTATTGACATCAATGAAACATTGATTTCAGTATTATTGTATTGATATCAATGAAACAACTTTGTTAACATTAACTAAAACTTTTATATTAACATTTAAAAAAAAATATTATATTAAGAACTTAAAATAAACCAAAGTCCCTATCAAGTCATTTAATGGTCATGTTTGCAAAGCCTCCGGTCAGCTATTACTGGCATCCATGACCAAGTCTTGTGTACTTGAATGGGAAAATCCTAAAATCTCAAAAACTGTTTGCCACAGTGACATTTAAATACCATTTTACATCAGCAACACATTTTTGACAGAATCAGAGCTGCCCCATAAATGTTGTTTCTTATGCTCAAAGTTTTAAATGAAGCTTAACCTTTTTAGCTGGAAGAGACAATGGAAATGTCTGTGACAACTGGAGCTCCTAACTGCAGCTGCAGTGATTCAATCACTTTATCAACTGATGATTGGCTCATTGATTTAGAAGGTGGGACTAATTCTGCCATATTGTGCACTCCTCCCATACATAAGCAGTTTTTATTTTTTTATATCTCATGTCTTTAACTAATTTACAAATTGCTAACTGAAACAAAACAAAATCTAAAGTAAATTACAACAGTTTAGAAATATATTAAATAGTAGTAATAATGACAAAAACAAATGTAAAAGTAAAAACAGTACTTTTAAAATGCAGTCACTTTGTATTATACATACAACTATTCCAACTGAATGGATACTAGCATTGCACTTAAACTAGGACATGGCCTACTTAGGTAAGGTATAGTGTTTTTTTTTTTGTTTTGTTTTCTGGGACAAACAGTGAGAATATTCTTCTCTTGACAGGATCCTCATGTTTGAGGGGGACAGTTTTGCACATGTTCAGAGAGGTTTTGCCCTCCAGTAAATGTGCTGTGAGAAACACACTGTGCAGGTGAGAGGCGGTACTGCAACTCAACCACAACCATGATGGCAAATAAATTATTAAAGATAGTATACGGGGACCCCTTGTAGAAAAATTAATGTAGAAAAAAAAAATCTACATTTATAACCCAAAATTAGACCAAAATTTAGCCTGCCGCATCATAAACCAACCTTATGCATTTCTATTTGTGATGACTTTCAGATTGAGGTCAGAGTTTGATATAGAATGGTGACGTTCTTGTTGTCAATTGCAACTGTGTCTCTGTAATGAGAGCACCCTCACTGATGATGTCAGCACTTGTGCCGGGAGCGATTTGCATTTGGTCCCTCGAGCTCTTCGTGGCGGTGACGGAGATGATTTATGCCCAATAGTGGATACATCACTGTCACCATGTAATCATAATAAACACAGCAGCCCATCCCAGCTGATACCCCGCTTTGAATTTAGAGTACGGGAGAGGACTCGCATTTATAGTCATCTTGGAAGTCATATACAAGCAGTCATCTCAATATTATACAGTCCAAATATGTAGGCATGCTGTCACCTGATAGCTAACGTATTGATTTATGTGCAGAAAACTAATCTGGCACACTGACTATTTAAAAACACAGTGAGTGGGGCTTGAATGGCAGCTGTGGGGGCAGGTTGCGAACTACGATCGAGCTAGGGGGAGCTCGGCTCCCCTTAATAAGACATGGGCTCCCCTGAAAACGTGATTTGTGAAATTTTGGGGGGTCTCAAAAAATATTGACAATGTGTTATTTTGACATGCAATTTCAGTTTTGTGTAATGTGATCATCTTGGATTATTATGGGTAAAATTGCAAAAATATTAATTAATGCATGACGGCGATTTAAGCCTAATTCACTTCAATAAAGATAACTATACATGCTATTCTTGTTATGAGCATCAAGGTGTGGGGGCGCTGCGGTGCAAATTCATTCCACTCATGTTTAGTACGATAAGATTCGTAGGAAAAATATAAAGTTGGATTCAATATTGGCCGTAGATCTGTGCGCGCAGTCCTTGAAATCCATTCTGCAGTTAGCATCATATAGCCACCATGGCAAAAAGAACACAAGGCAGTTTAATGGCGCGACCGAATCACCTGCTGCAACCCCTGTTAGCACACCTCCCTCCAGGATGACAATGCAAGAAGAAAGTCATTGTCCACGCACAAGCGCACAAACCCATGAGAGTTCAAGATGCTATTATAATGAAGCACGTGTCTTGGGTGTCTCATTAAAGCTGTGTTGTGGTGAAAGGACAGTGTGTGGGTGTGAAGAGACTGGGCCAAATTACTGTAAACCACACAGAGTTTGTGAATTTACCGGGTCAGTGCCTTGTTGTGTTATGTGATATTAAATGATGCACCTGTGATTGGGGTGGGGGGGTGGGGAGCTTATACATTTTTATTATACTATTAAAACAAAAACAACAAAACAGCATGGATAGCCGTGAAAAAATAAAAAACCTGAAGTTCACCATTACAAAAGAATTTAGTGTGAGCACTTAAGGGATTCTCAAAGGGGCACTTACAGGAAACTCATGTAGTTCTAAACCTGTGTTACTATATTTCTTCTGAGTAACACCAGTGCCATGTTCTGAATAATATTTTGTCGCAATTAAAGTCAGTAGAGTCCAGTGTTTCGAGATTCAAGATTCAACAAATATGAGACAAATTCAAATTCTGCTATAAAGCAGCAAGACAATTGTCATTATTCAACTTCATTAAGTTCAGTGTACGTTCAGTTCAACATCTGTTCAGTTTAGACTTTACAAGTTTAGTTCGGCTATAAGCAGTTCTACAAAACACAATAGTGCCGCGATTTAGCTGGAGTCAGGTCAATGTTGATTCAATGCAGTTCAGTAACAGAATCAATGCTGCAAAAGTTGTCAATTATGAAACACATTTGAATCAACTATAAAGCAGCTCTACAGAAGACAATAGTGTCATCATCCAGCTCATTTCAGTTCGTTTTTTTTCTCATCCACCAGTGTCAGTGCAATCAAATCAGGGTGCAGGGTGTGCTGTCATAGACTGACGGGCTAATAATGCTGTACTTACTACTTACCTTTCCAAAAGATTTCAGGAAGAAAAGAAAATCTATTTATAGCTGCTAAGATTTAATGGATGTGTATCTCCAATCTCCACAATGTTCTAAAATACAGCATGATTTATATAAAAGAATGAAACAGATTTTTATACACCTAAAGGGGCCTATACATTTTAAAGAATGATTCAATTTGTTGTTTCTGGGACAAAAAAATAAACAATTAAATGTCATTAAATGCATTCAATGAAAATAATATATTACAATATTAGTTATATTAAATTACACATGTGCCTTATTCAAGCTGTACACATCACTACTATTTTTGTCTTTACTTTTGCTAATTTTACAAGCAATTGAAATGTGGGATGTTTAGTAGCAGTAATAAATATAGGAGTACTAATTATTACCACTGCTACAGTTTCAGTTGATAAAAGCTGGACTGGAAAGATAATTTCTGATAAATGTTGAAAGATGATGTGCTTTTAGTTTTACAGACTGTATCGATTTAAGGCGTTTTTATTACTGTATGTATCAGCAGTGGGACCATTTCCGTCTTTAGTTTCATGTCTCTTTATTCTTTTTGGGGAATTTAACAACTGCATCATTTGATTGAAAGAGATAATAGATAGATTAGCTTAAATCTATACTGGAAACCACCGTCGAGTACAGAGTTTTTGGTGATATATCTCTGATTATCTCTGAGTGTTGCTAAGTGTTTTACTTTTATAGATACTGACCTCTTGTGCAGTAGAGTGGTTCTCTTTGCTCTTAGTCAACGCATGATGGTATTGATCAGAGTTATTGATTTTAGCAGAGCTATTGATCAGCTCAAGTGTCATATGGCTCTTCCCTATTATTTCCCAAGCAGAGCTGAATGAATCTTATTGAGCATGCAATATTATATCAGTAACATGCCTAGGTAAGATTATTAAGGAACTGTTTTATTTAGCGTTAATTTTGATTTTGGTTCAGTGAGAGCATGGGCCACAAACCAAGATATTTGCAGTTAAATTTTCAATTCAACTTTCAAACATTCATATACTTATGCAAATAGACAAATGCAAAATAAAAAGCATTTTTCACAAATGCTGCCAAAGTTTTGGACCCCATTGTAACTTCAATCCTTTTGGGATATGTTGAAACAAGCCCATGAATGTTTAATGGCCAGCCATTATGCCAGAAATTGATCTTGATTTAAGTAGGACAGTGAATAGGGCTGTAGTTGACTTTGCTGTTCTGCCATCATGCTAAAACTGTCCATTTCTGCACACACAATGAATTTGATGAGGCCTTTACCGCACACAAAACATTGCTGCTCACCACAAAGCATGCTGGGAGTGAAACAGGATTGTAATGCATCAGGAGGGGTCAGCAGAAGTCCCTCCTTGCCTGTCTTAAAACTGTTCAGAACAGGCTGCATTTGTCATTTCCGCAGTTCCACATGCAGTGCCAGCCCGTGAAAAGCATTTTCTCTCCCTTCCAGTAGATAAGGGGCTTGTGTGAACCCTGCACTTTTCAGAATGAGACACAGCTGAAGTACTTAGCCAGGCACATGCATTAGATAAATCAAAGCGGAAAAGATTTAGGCTAGGTAGAGAAAGAGTGGGGGAAGTGAATTCTGTATAACCTCACTTTCACAATTCATTTTTATGCAAATATGAACTAATGGCTCAAGGAGAGATTTTAAGCAGTGGGCAACCTTTTGTTTTTCTTTTTGAATTTTGATGGTTCCTTCTTTTTTTAAATCCTGTTAAAAATGTTATTTTGTGCATAGGCATTTTTTAACAAGGTTTCCTGAAGTATGATGTGTCTAGTAGTGCAATAGTCTGTTTTATACCACAATATAAAATACTGGAAGGAAATACTTGCCCACTATTTGGGGAAGAATAAAAAAAAGTCTTAGGCATGATGAAAGCTACATTCACAATGACGAACTCAC
This sequence comes from Barbus barbus, assembly GCF_936440315.1. Classification (NCBI taxonomy): domain Eukaryota; kingdom Metazoa; phylum Chordata; class Actinopteri; order Cypriniformes; family Cyprinidae; genus Barbus; species Barbus barbus. The sequence goes on along the minus strand of NC_136735.1, from coordinate 11,975,864 downwards.
AAACTGTTTCTATTCAGTAAATCTGCCTGAATCTAGATGATTTTAACAGCTTTTAACCACAGTTTAGCATTTAAGTTCAGTTCCATGTAGATTAATTTCCATTTGGATGTAAATGTAGCCCCTCTCTTCATGCAAACTACATTTCATGATGATCAGTCTGTAATTCTTATTAATGGCCATCTTACGCAACAGAAATGTTGTTAATGAGAAAACATCACACAAGTCGGTTGTCGGAGTTACGCTGCAGATATGCCTTGCTTGTGTATATCTTGGAGTGTCAAGAGTGTCTGTTGCAACATCAGGAAAACACCAGCAATCATTATGAATTCAATAAATTTGCCACTTTGTTTCTTGTCTCAGTGACAGACGGCAAATTATTTTATGGTCTCTGATATGATTACACTTTTAAGATTGAATTTGATACATTTCAGCATGCTTAATCAGATTGTTGCATACTTTATTATAGTTTATATGGAGTTTATCAAAACAAGCAGAGAAATCAAAGTAACTGCCTTTTAAGAGAAACAATAGAGAACTCTAGCAAAGATGAGTGCAGTTTCTAACAACATCTGTGCTTACGGATTCAGGTTTGACTTCAAACATGCTCCTTAGTCGTTCACACAACATCAAAGAGACCCAGATCCACCTGCTACAGTTAAATGCATTCGGTTGGTTAAGATAATTTTTATGTGATATCAAAGACATGACCTTTTTACCTTACACAAGGTTTAAATCACTGATTAATCACTTTAATAAACATAAGGGGTTAAGCTTATGTTAAACGTATTGTCTGTTTTGTTTTAGCACGTATTTCAAAACCACAGGTTCGCAAAACAGTTTTTTAAAGGGGTCATATGATGCAATTTCTTGTTTTCATTTTCTTTAGTGTGTTATGTAGCTGTTTGTGCATGTGTAAGATCTGCAGAGTTACAAAGCTCAAAGTCTCCCACAAAATGAATTATTCTATCTAAAAGAGAAGGCTGATCCAGACTGGGTTAAAATGCCTCATTAAAACACGCCCCCACATGTCTATGTCACGATGTGGAAATATTTGTGTAATGCCGCCCAAAAAGGCTTGGTTTCAGTAACTGCAGTAGTGGTGATGTAGACATGTCAGGGAGATGCTGTGTGTTTTATGCGAAAGTAAAAGCACTTTATTTGGCCTTCCGAAATTAGTTGCAATTAGGAATCATTGGTTAAGATTTGTTTACAGCAGAATAGCACAACCCACATTTTCGAATTTGTGCAATGCATTTTATGGATGACAGTTTTGTGAACCTAGAAGAGTACAAGACTGGCTGTGCACAAAGGCTATTTCTAAAAAAAATGTTTTTTGAACCGCGGCTTAGTTGTGTACTGTAAATATATACGAGCATCATCACTGTGTCTGTAACGCGACTCTTTTCCCCATTCGGGCATGAACTGATGGTAAAACTAAGGATATTATTAACGGTCTTTATATTTACTTTGTAAGCTGAAGCTCGCGATTATGGAAAGGGGCGTTACATTTCCGACTTGCGCTTGTGGTGTTAGGCCAATGTAGGAAAGGGCTTTGTAGGAAACGATGCGTTTTAGAGAGGCGGGGCATAGAGGACCTACAATAATGTACAGTATTTTAAAAATAATGTTTTTTGAACATTAAAGCATGTCAACATGTTCTGTTACACCAAATACACCAAATAATGATCTTTAAAATAGCATCACATGACCCCTTTAAGGAATCATACATTTTTTTATTTGCTTTTTGTTTTTGTTTTTAAATATGGCTGGTGTCTATAAACCACTGAATGTAAGCTGTTTTGTGTGAGTTTGTAAATTGAAAAACCAGGTAAAACATGTTGAAGTCACATGATACAGAATAAGTGTAAAAACAGACCCTGCGGACTCAACTCCATTTATTACAGTCAGTATAGATTTCTTGCCGCTTCTTAGCTTATTCTCGCATTTTTTTTATTTTTATTTTGGGCTCAATGTCTTATTTGCTCTCTTTTTCTAAAATCTCAGTCATTCGGTTCTCTCCGTGCCCTCTCTTTGACGGGGCTGCTGTTTGCCATGACCTTGCAGCTCTTGTGTTGCGCTGCTGCCAGTCGTCTGTCCAATTACAGCATCCTTTTAGGGTCCGCCTGAAAGCATATCAGCTTGGCAATCCTATTCTCTGACCGGATCAAAGCAGACAGCAACTTCACAAAGCCTCTAAGTTTTTTCACACACACTCTTTTGTGTTCTTTGATGTTCTCCACACATGTATTGCACTGGACAGCAAGAATGATGAAATTCAGAACACCCCCACAGCACACAAAACAGCTGTCAGCTATTGTTAGCGTCTTAAATGAGTCCTCATGCCAGGCTTTGACATTCTGCTATTTGGTTTTCTTTTATCACTTCTAAGCAATACACAATCCTGCCATTCAGCTCGCTTGCTAACATAATAGTTGCTTTAATGTCAGTCTGTTATGCAGGACTAAACACTTTGTGTGGTGTGTTTATCTGAATTTCACATTTGCTATGATGTGATTATTGGATCTGCTCCAAAACCTAGTGAATTTTCTTCAATGCTTATTACATATATAGGCAGTTCCCTTCTGTGGCAACTATCATGGAACTTCGTAAGTCATTGACATTAAACAATCTATTACATATGCAGTAACTCTAGACACCTCACATATCACTGTGTTTAATAAACAATGTGTTTAATACATGTTTAATCAATAAATAAATAGAATACAATGTTATAAAATAAATTACACTATTTGTATTGATGATTTTCAGTACTGAATGAAATAAAGGTGTATTTATAATGAACATCTATGCTGCTTTATTAAATGTACTGTGTGTAGCTTTGATGACGTTACAGAAGAAGAGGAAAATTAAGGCTGAAAGAAAGTTTGGAGCCACTGCAACGGGAAATGGGCCTTGAATTTGTAATCTAACAATGACCTGTTTTAAAATATAACATAAAATTACAAACATCTCAGGAAATAGATTATGTTTTGAAGGCACAAAGGAAGGAACAGCATGCAGTTAATACAAGGAAAAAGAGACATTTCCAGGAGCATAGAGAAGAGCACAATGAGAAGATTCAATCAGTTATGCTCATTTGATTAGTTGAATCCGCTTAGACCTATAATTGACCTTGCTTGTTTAATTGTGTATGGAATCCCTTTCCGCCACACAGTTATGATGTAGGTAGAAATTATGGAGGAATATCGTAATTATGAGACAAATGGTCAAAATTATGACATCTTACAGTTTTTTTACAATCAGTTTTGCACTAATAACAGAACCTTCATGACATTTTTTCAAAACTCTAGACACAAAACTTAAAACAGTCATTATTTGTAACACAGGCTGTCCAATGTTCAAAACTTTGCATATTGCCTTCATATCTTTAAAGAAGCCTTGCATTTCCAGGAGCATTAGTTCAAAATACTCATTTATTATGAAATATCATAGGAACATTACTTTAGATCACCTACACACAAGATACCCATAGTTTCACTGTTTAGTTGTTAGTACAATCATTAAATATAGTTGTTCAAAACATATGATGCAGCTTTACATACATCATTGTAATAGACTAGAGAGAAACACATTGAAAGAGGCTAAAATTATTCATCAAATAATCAACTCGCAACAGGTTAAAAAAAAGAAAAAAAAAAACTACATTAGGCCTACAGTAAAAGGCCCGCTGGAGTGTTCCTCACTGCACTTCTATATTTTTATCAACCCAGTCTTGTGGATTATTGGATGTTTTCATTGGCTAAAGATCTTGGAAAAAATATTCTGGTATGGCAAAAACAGACCTGACATTGGTCTCCTCCTGTCATTGCACACATCATCTATGGCCTGGAGAAGTGTGACTTGTTTGTGAGGGGGTCTCTTGAAAACCTTTCACACCTCCATGTGGAGAAAAACTCCAGGTAACAGTAAGAAAAGGAGAGTATGGGGGTAAATACAAGGTGATAAACTGTGGATGAGCCTGAAACCATGATTGCACTCAGTGCTGTTGCTAGGAATTCTGGGCCCAGCCCCATTGCACTGATTTTGCTATGGGACCCCATCAAAATCACATTCAGTGGAGGAGTGGTCAGGCCCCCCAGAGAACATCGTTCTGGGCCCCTCTCAACTGCTGGGTTCTCAACCTCTCCTCCATCTCTTGGCCTGCCTCATCCAAAAATATGAATGATTTTCATCAGCTTCCAGCTCTGTCACCTTCTAAAAACACATTTACTGTAGGAAAAACAAATACTGATAAAAATGACATAGAATTTGGGGGATTTTTTCCCCTCTCCCAACAACAGGCATCTTGAAACTGATCATACCTGAAACTACTCAGTCCTCACTCATTTGCTCCACTTTCATAATGTTGTTTAAAATTTTCCATAAAACTATGCTTTAAGAGCAATGCAACGGTTACGTAGTATTCTGAGCAGTTCAATTGATAGTTAGATCATTGTAATTAAATGAATAGGCACTCAATTCAGATGTAATGCGTGAGTTGCATTTTGAAATAGTAATACTTTTCAAACTTTGTTAAGTTCTGTCATTTTGAACCAGTGATTTCAGATCAATGAACAAAAGATTTTTGGCTCATGTGTATTGTATCCAAGCATTTGGAAAAAGTGTTAAGTGTTTCAAAAAATTTGCATTTTGATCTTTAGTTGTGAATTATGTGTCTAGAGTTTTGAAAAATGACATGAAGGTTCTGATATTAGTGCAAAAATTATTGTAAAAAACTAATTCAAAACAATGAGGTAAAAGTCTTAATTGATATACTACATCATAATTATAGGTAATTATTAAAATTTATTTAAAGCTGACAAACTAAGAGTTGAGTAATTATGAAAACATGTATGTATGTGTATATATAAGTTTGTGTGTGTTTGTATATTAGTTATTTCACTTAAAGTACAATGAAAACAACTTAGTCATTGCCATTTAAAGTGACATTACTGAACCTACACATAGGAGCCTGATGGTATAGGTGTATAGCCTGATGATGATGGTGTGTGTGTGTGTGTGCATGCCAGAAACGGGCTTTCCATGTATCAAAAGCACTCAAATTTAGACTTAAACATCCCTTGCATATTATATTACATTAATGAATCAGCAAGCAATTCAGAAGAACAGCAAGCAATTACATTTTATTTGATCACAGAGACAAACGTTTTCTTTGGAACAGCATGAATCGTTCACAATAAGATCAATAAATGCAGTAAATGAACGTCTGTTTTGATTTAATCTCAACTTTAAGAGATCGCTTCTGCAAACAGCATGAAAACAGTAAATAAATGTACGTGAGGTTGTTAGATGCACATTGTGAAGTATCTACCAATCTACCATGTCAAAGTTTCATCCAGTCATGCTGATAAACGGAGCGTCTCTGCTGTTTCTTTCATTTGAATGTTCCAGGCTTTTGAGCATAAACCCTCAGTATTTGCTTTATTGATCTGACACTCCATCAAAGATGGTAAACGTGCATCACCTTCACCTCCCGCTTTGAACCATAACACTTGGAGCAGGATGAAAAGGTGAAGAGGCATCTATCACTACACATCGCTCACGGGCATTTCCCCTCGAGGCTGCTTGAATGACACTTCAACAAATTGAAATTGATGGCCATTTGACTAGTGGCAGAACGACATTTGCAGTGTTTGGTGTGAATTTAGACTCTCAGGAGAATAAGATGCAGTATTTAAAACCCCAATTCTTTCAGTTTAACCTTTCCTTAATATTGAATATATTATTTTATATACATACCTGGCCATAGGACCAGCATAATGCACTCTTTTTTTTATCTAGTTTTTTTGGCTGCCTCTCCAACCTGAGAAACTGTTTCCTTTGCTTTGCTTAAAGTAGGATTCTTTCACAATGAAACATCATTGTTCTTTACTTTCTCTTGCAGCTGTCCTGGGCTGCTTGTAATTTCCTGAGCCAGTAATCAACAGGTAGTCCGGTGTACTGTGCTTGGGCCTATCTGCCTCTCCACACAGTTGAACAGACTGGAATCATTTTATGAAAGAGAGAAAGAGAGAGTGCATTTGCCCATCTCTATATCATGACTCAAACTAACTACACTTAGGCTAAAAGCTCTTTCCTAAATGGAACCACGGAAAGTAAGAGTATAATAAAGAGTATAAAGAGTATTGGAACCCCATATAATAACTTCTAATTATAGTGTAGTGCAGTGGTTATCAAAATGTGAGGCTTGTATGGTATTGTAAGAGAGATTTGCGTTATATATGAGAACTCCTCCACATGTTGTGCAAATGTGCTGTTTGTAAACAAACTCATTTTTGGTCATATGGGCCGTAAAAAAATGACTCATTTTTGGTCATATGGGCCGTAAAAAAATGACTCATTTTTGGTCATATGTTCTTAAAAACACTTGGAATATAGAGCATTACTCATATGGGCCGTAAGCAAAGCTGATGCCATTTTGAGGATTACGACTTAAAGTTACCATCCGCTCATCCATCTCCCGTGTTCCACAGATGAAAGAGAAAATATTATTTTAATACTGCTCACACAAAACAGCAAGTCTATTTTTCTACTCAGTTTTATTAATTCCCATTAAAGTTTTTTGTTACATTTTATTTATATATATATATATATATATATATATATATATATATATATATATATATATATATATATATATATATATATATATATATATATATATATATATATATATATATATGTGTGTGTATATGTGTGTATATATATATACATATGTGTATTTTTTTTTTTTTGCAACATAACAGAACATTGGGCCTCAGTTATCAATCTAACATAAAAATGAGCGCAGATATGAACACAGAAATCATCTTATGACAGACTTCATGTGTGATTCATGAAACATTTGTATGCCGCCGATCCCATATACGAATGATCGGACGTTGACAAATGGGTCCCCTTAAAACAATCGTCATTGACATATCATGCCCCTATAAAATTCAAAATTGGTTTAGAAGCCTTGACCCTACACTGTAAAAATTACAGTGTGGCATTTATGGTAAAATATAGGCAACTGGTTGGCAGAAGTTAACCTTGGAAAACTATTTAAAATAAAATATATAGTACACACACACACACACATAGACATTGTAGCAACATTTTAGGTTCTACAGACTTAACTTAGTGTTTTACTGTCAATTTAAATCAAATGTAATTACATTTATTCACTGTATTTACAGTAGTATGTAAACTTACTCTTAACCAATTCATAGTTATTTTTTACTGTAGTATTTTTTACAGTTTTTTTACTGTTAAAACCACAAACACTCATGGAGAAACATAATCTAGTCAAGAAGACGAACATCTTCAAACTGCAGATTGAAACTTTGACCAGCTTGTGTTATTTAGAAGCTTAAAAAGCAGAACAAAGGGAAGTCAGAAAAAACGTCATTCCCTCAGCGGTAGCCTATAAGCAGTATAGGCTAATCTCATGAAAGAACTTGGTGAAAGAAAACACATGGTAACCTATTAATTGCAAACAATTAATTTGTTATATAAGATTTAATATAAAAAAATACTTTACTAATATTATGGATTGATTAGAATATTTAAATTTTTATCATGGCCAACATATTTTTAAATGGTGAATATGTGGCTTCATATGTTTTTACTCCAGTTGCTCTCATAACAATTCTCAGCCATCTTTTAAATGCTGCTTAAATTGTGTACGTGAGTTGAAACCCTGTGAATCTGTTTTCATTCAATGAAAAATAACATGAAGCTGTCACTGTTAATAGAGTATGTTACCTCCATTTGTAAAATTTCTCATGGTTTTCCTCATTTGTAAGCAAGGGCTAAACGAGTAACTGTAAATTGTTAGTTTTTCCACTCTATTCCATTATTCAGTTTGTGTTAAGTACTTATATTTTGGCAACAATATTGATGGACAATCAAATTATAGTGTTTGCTCATAACAGAATGCATTTTTAAAACTGATACATTGTGTGCAGGAGAAAATAAAGGGATTCATGGTAGTTCCTCAGCTCTGGGATCTTTTTGAAACAATTTTAATCAGTATTTACGGACAGACAGACAAATAGTATAAGTAAAATATCATTGCAGGTGTTTTTGAATAAGTTATTTATCTTTTGTCCAATAGTAGAACTATTCTTTACAACAATATTGACTCTGCATTTAGTGTATTATTAAAAATGTAGTCCGTGTCCCTACAACTACGCAATATATTGACCTGGCGTTCACTGAGATGGTCTCGAGGGAATTGATGCGTGGCACAGGGTCAAACAGGCACATATTGCTCTAAGCATCCTGAATTCATAAGCATTCTTATGAACCCTCAGCAACAAACAAACAGATGGCTCTCTGGCCACCTCACTCCAGGTTTAACGGCAGACATGAATTATTTGACTGCTTCATTTTGGAAGCTTATTTCATTATGCAAGGTTGTAACAGAGGGACTGAACCTCTGACCTGTGCTGAGAGAGTGTGTGTATCCAATGTTTAGGCAGTCATAAATAGCCACTTATCTGCAGTACAACCTTTTGCGGTGATGACTTGGAGCAGAGCAAGAGTTGGAGAGTAATTGTGTTCTCATTAAGGGTTCGTCTGTGCAATGTAATTATGGACGTAAGTGTTAATAGGTCAACAGATATTAAGTTGTTACCTCAGGTGTGAAGATGAACATTTTTGGAGTTTAATAAGCAGTCTATTTTTGCAGTGAGCATGTAGAAAGTGCCATATGTGAGACTTTACAGATTAATAGGGGTAGAGATGGACTTTGCTTCATAAACTGAGTGCTGAATTTGGTTACACTTTATTTCAATAGTCCACTTTAGACATGCTACTAATTATAAGTAACTTTTTAACTATATGTCAACTACATGTCTACTAACTCTCAGATTAGACTGTTAGGGTAGGTTTAGGGTTAGTAGAATAAGTTGACATATACTTGCAAAGTTTCTGATAGTTAGTATATTGTATGTTGTGGACCCATCAAAGTAAAGTGTTAGGAGATAATAGACAGTCTACTAATACTCTATTGACTGCTAGTTGACATGTAGTTGCAAAGTTATTTACTGTTAGTAGAATGTCTAAAGTGGACTATCGAAATAAAGTGTTACCCTTAAGTGGCTATTTATGACTGCCAAAACATTGGGTACAGACACACACTCTGAGCATAGTATAGTATATTACGTGTTCATTGATTTTGTCTTTTGGCAAAACGTTATTTGCATATAAAGTAACTATAAGTAGTATTTTATCACTTTTCATCACTTTCACATTTTGTGCTTAGCAATTGTTTTTTAACACTTAAACATGGATTAAACATTGTCAAGCTATCCCCTGGTCTCCCCTACATACTGTATTGTTTCTAAAACAACACACTCTTTCTAACGAGGCTGTCACTGTGATTAGGACCATTTGTTTGGAGTTATCTGTGTGTTCTCTGCTCATTAAAGAGAATTCATTGATTTTTCCCCCCATGTTTACGAATCATCCTCCTCCTTTGTTCCACGTGCTGACATTTGCATCTTTGTAATCATGTAAATGTGTCTGTGGATCATATCCGTGTCATATGGTTGGGCCTCTCAATGCTAATTTTCAGGTAGGATTTGTGCGCGTGTTGGCTGTGAAGTTGTGCATTCACAATTGATTCTGTCGTCTTCTGTTGCCCACAGTTGCTTTGATATTTACCACTTCAGATACCGTATTTTAGAATAATTAATATATTATATTGATTAACATTTTTGATTCACTTTTTATATTTTCATTTTTTGTTTTAGTAATTTTGTTACATGCTTTTTTCTCTTTTTTTAAATGCTTATAGCTTTATTTTTATTTCCGTTTTAGTATTTTTATTGCTTCAACTTATTTCACATAATTGCCAAGGCAACAGTTCTAATTTTCATTTAATCTAAAATTTTTATTTCAGCTTTATTTCAATTACTGAATTAATAGTTTAAAATGGAAAATAGATCTTCTAAATTGGAATACTATTTCAGATTTGGTGAGCCAATCTCAGCATACTTCTTTCAAAAACTATAAAAAATTCTAATAAATTAAGGAGAGTCATGGCTTAGCAGTAGTTGCATATCCTCTGATGTGTCAAGCCATGTCGCTAATGCAGGCAGTGCAAGTTCACTCTCAGCTCAGGTAATTTTATGATCCCGTTCCCTGTTTCTCATCTTCTCTCCACTCTGCTATCAGTAGAAGTGGCAAAAGACCAAAAAAAATAAATCCCACTCTTGCCATTTGAGCGATGACTTGTGCTATGATCCACACCTGGCTCAGAAACAACTGATCAGCCCACTGTCCAATTACTTTTGGGTTGTGAATAAATGAGAGTGTAATTCCTATACGGTTCACAGTTTATGGATGTAAATGCAGTCAAATTAAAGCTGGCCACAGGTGCACATTTTCAAATCAAGTGGATCATTGTTCTAACACTGCCGTCGACTATCCAGAACAAGCACATTCACGCTATTTAACTTTTTTCAGTTTTATATAACCATGGCATAATCTTGTGCCATTCTGCTAGCATTCTGCTGGCCGATAAGTTAGTTTGGTGCACTTCTCAACCTCACACCTCTAACAGTAAGGCCTTTTCTCAATCTTTACAGCTTTATTCTTGCTCCATTGTATTTAAATTATTTGTCTACCACCGTTGTCTCACACAGAATTGAATCTCACCTCATGAAAGCGAGCGAGTGTGTTGAGGAGGGTTTTACATTGGGATTTGTGGCATGTTGTGAAAGCTCATAATAGATGTTCTTTAATATCCTTTTTTCAATTCTGTAGGAGATAGCGCTCGATTTAACAAGCCCCTGTCTCTGCACTGCCTTATCTGCAGGCAGCAAACATTTAATTTGAATTTGCCTCTTTTTGACATCCATTGGATGTAACAAGTCCTCCACAGTCAAGTGGCAAATCATCTTTTTCATGGCCGATACACAACAGGGCCCCAGGCAATCTATGTGGCTTCCTGATATTTTAGTCATTTTTGGAGCTTGCTTACGTCGCTCATTGTGTTAAATACCCCTCATTTAGAGAAGGTCAGCACGTCTTTGGTGGCAGAAATAGTCCCAGCTGTGTATAGTCAAATATCTGGCAATTCTTATTTCATTCTGTGTTCTTCCACCACAAAAGTGTTACTTTAATGAAAAACGAATGAGGCTTTGATATAGTAATTGGTAGTGACCTTTATCTTTATCCCCAAGGGTTGTTTTACTAATGGACTTGAGAATGTGAAGCTCCCCTAAGAATAGGTTTCAATAAGAGTCATACGAAAGGATATAAATTACATGCTGATAAGGAGCCTCGTATCTCATTTATGAGAATATATCATCTCCACAAATACAAGGCTGTAATCTAGTGGCGTCTGCACTCAGGAACAGAGAAGCTGTTAGAGTTGTTTACAGACTGTATTTCTGTTCATAATACTAAGACAGGCCTGAAAAACCTACTGATTTCAGTGCGTGTTGGTAACAGTCGCATATAGGTGATAAGAATGAACCTAAATAATAGACTCTCTGTATTACCAGGTATACTAATGACATTTTGTAATGAAATGGTGTCCTACTTGGTTTATTTGAGCGGACGGGCTTGAATGAGTTAACTTTTCATATGCATGGAATGATCTGAAACCATTTTCAAGCATTTTCAAGGCATGGTGTCCCTATGGTCTCTTTAAAAGCCATTTTAAACCAATTAGGGTGTGATGTTAGACTCAGAATGCAGTGGGTGATTACATTTGACCTTAAACATAATACAGTATGACTGTCCTCTTTATATGTTGTTGTGTGCATTAATGACATAATTTTCAAAATGGCACACGAACGTGGATGATACATCAAGTAAAATCACAGAAATATGTAGCGCTAATAGTAAAACTTTACAACAAAAGTTCAGTTTTTAACGTTTGTCATCTTGATAATGATGAGCATTGCAATAGGCATTATGAACTAACCATTTTAATAAATAGATCCTACAAAATATTAGTTTCTACATTTATCTAACATGTAACAGTTTGATATTTTAAAATTAATATTTAATTTATAATGAATACACTTATAAACGTATTTATTTAACTGATGGCTAAGATTATTATACGGGGGCTTGTTGAATGCTTGAATCTGATTGGTTCGTGGACGCTCTAAGGTGTGCAATTATTTTCAGGGAAACACACGGCTGTAGTTCCAGGCAGGGCTCGACCGCATTAAATGTCCATATCACTTCGCCAAATAATTTCTGTTATTTCAAAGGTTCTTACAGCTTACAACAACAAAAGAACCAAAACCCACAAACTGACCAAGCAATTAAATATAGTACACAACAAGATAGACACCAATTATTTCCATGTTTTTGCCACAAAATTACGTTTTATGATGTACGGAAAACACATTCCCTTCCAGGAACTCGAGCTGCGTCGAAAACGCCTTCAGCGCGACCGCGCTCTGAATACATGTGTAATCTGTCCAATGGAAGGGCGAGACTTCACAGGCGGGTGACGTAATCGACCAGGAAGCAGAAAAGCACGTGCGGTGGAACCGGCGTCAGCTTTTTGTCATTCAGCAACCGCTACTCTGTGTGTGTGTGTGTGTGTCTGTCAGTCTGTGTTGTGAGTCTTATTTAGTATTGTTTGTCCCTTACAACCACTTGAAATAAGCTCCACAATGTGTGCAAGAAGCACTTGGGCGAGAGCAGATCGCATTACAGGCTGTATGTTCCTCCCTGCAAACCTTATATCACTGCTGGGGATACACCCAGTCCGTGTGTGGTCTGCTTGAGAGCAGAGCACGCAGAGTCAGTTCTCGAGGGAGCTGACTGCCCGTTTTGTGAGCGTTTGTCACTGCGTATGCTTGCTCTCAGAAGGCTCTCTTTGAGAAGTGAGCATTCACTAGCGTTCCTTGCGGTCCTGGTCCCGCTTCTGCCGAAGTAAAAGAAAAAAAGGCGGAGCGGCGGCTGAGCTCGTGGGAATTGCACATGGATCAGGAGGAGGGAATGAAGACGGGCGAGCCCCTATCTTCTTCGTTTCCCATCAGATCCAGCGCCCGCTCTCTGGGATCGGAAGCCCGCCCCGCAGTTCTTCCCTCCAGAGAGAAGGCTCGATGCTCCGACTGTCTTCCTCTGAAGAGGTGGACGTGAAGGACGTCGATGAGCTTTGTAAAGCTACAGTGTTTTCTCAAGCATATTTTGAATGATGACATCATTATATTCGCGCCGTCAGCTCTAAGAAATGGGGCTGATTGTGCTTCTCCCCGCCGTCCGATCTCGCGGTCCCGCCGCTGCTGAGGCACGGCGGCGAGTGAGTGAGATCGCGGGGATCGCAACATGAATCTGGTGGACGGGTTGGAGACGGGTTCGCCCTATCTCCTCCTGCATTCCTCAGATCTAGCACTCTCACTCGGGGCTGGAAACCTGCGGTGTGGTTCTTCCCCCTTTGACTGAGAGCTTGCTGTTACAGCAACGCGTGCATTACGTAATTTTCATTCATATCAGAGTGATGCACCAGGTGGTGCGTGTCTGCACACCATGGCGGTGTTACAGACGTACCAACCCGACGTACCTGCTTAAAGAGCTAGATGAGGGATAGAAGCTCAAATATGCTATTTCTGATGTCCGTAGAATCGCTGGCCTCTGTGGTTGAAAGCCCTATTTGACATGACGGAGACGCCCCGCTTGTGGCTTCTGGCCTGTTCGGCAACGGCGTCAATACCTTCGTCGACAGGTACCAGGAGGCCCGTATACAAGCGGCGGCGTTCCAGCGGTTCCTCCCTCGCTGATCTCTAGCTCTGGGGGCTGCTGGGCGGGAGCAGCCCTCGCCGTGTGCCAGCTCCTCATACAGAGAGGCACAAAACAGAGAGTTGCTACTCGCACACTCCTGAGGCGGGGCCGAGGTGGCAAACACTCTGGGTCAGGGACCTCTAGGACTAAGCCGGATCTGCGGACTGTACTTTAGTCTAAGAGAACCTCAGCCAAGAAGCCCTGACGAGCGTGGACCAGGGCTTACGAGGGCAGGCCCCTCTGGGGTAGAGCGGGTTACACCTCATTATACGGTGTCCGTCTCCCCCCAGTGCCCTCGGGAGACCAGTCTGCCAACCCTGCCAGAGTTCCAGGGCGCAGCTGGCTCCAGCAAGCGCTTCTCTCAGTTACTTCCGCCCCGAAGTGTAGCAGAGCTGAGAAGCTCGCCACCCCTGCGGGGGTCTCTAAATCTCCTGGTTCGGCCGTCTCCTGCCGGTCCTCCGCTTCAGGGCACCAAGCCAGCAGCTCTAGGTACACCAGAGGCCAATCTCGAGAGACTGGTTCCCTCAGTAGACACTTGGCGATGTGGGAGCCCATGCTAAGCGTGTCTCATTGGGTCTGTCCTGAGCAGGCTCTGGTTCTATCAGCCTGGTCTTCCTAGAAATGATGCGGGTCTGAGGACCATCATTTCAATAGGAGGCTTCAGCTGAGGCAGTCCTGATGCTATGGCCCAGGACTTATGAGGGCAGGCCCCTCTGTGGAAGAGCGGGTTACACCGCATTACACGGTGTCTGTCTCTCCTCAGTGCCACTCTCACCCCGCACTTCTACGAAGTGTGTGGATGCTGCTCTGGCTCCCTTGCGACTCCAGGGCATCCGCATACACAACTATATCGACGATTGGTTGATCCTAGCTCAATCAGAGCAAGTGGCGATTCGACATCGAGATGTCGTTCTCGCGCATATGAAAGTGCTGGGGTTGAGACTGAACACCAAGAAAAGTGTGCTGTCTCGAGTACAGAGAACCACTTATCTAGGCGTGGTGTGGGATCCGACCACGATGCAGGCACACATGTCCCCTGCTCGGTATGAGTCGATCCTCACGTCAGTCAAAAGAGTGAGAGAAGGCCAGTCACTCACTGTCAAGCAGTTTCAAAAACTACTGGGTCTGATTGCAGCTGCGTCCAACGTGATATCTTTTGGCTTGCTGTACATGAGAGCCCTACAGGGGTGGCTCAGAACCAAGGGGTTCTCCCCGAGGGGAAACCCACTTCGCATCCAAGGTCACGCGGCGATGCCTATGTGCCTTAGACATGTGGAGACGTTCTTGGTTCTCGTCTCAGGGCCCGGTGCTGGGAGCTCCTGGTCACCGCGTAATGCTAGCGATGGACGCATCCCTCATCGGCTGGGGAGCGGTCATGAGTGGCCACCCTGCCCGCAGTCTGTGGAGTGGTCGCCATCTCACATGGCATATCAACTGCCTGGAGATGCTGGCCGTGCTTTGAGCACTCAAACACTTTCTCCCAGACCTAAGAGATCACCATGTGTTGGTATGCACCGACAACACAGCGGTGATCTCTTACATCAACCACCAGGTAGGTCTGCGTTCGCGCCCCTTGTACAAGCTGGCACACCAGATCCTTGTGATCCGCTGAGAGCCGTCTTCATTCCTGGGTATCTCAATATGGGATCAGACATCCTGTTGAGACAGGGGCCGAGGCCCGGGGAATGGATGCTTCACCCCAAGGTGGTGAAGAAGATATGGAGAGTGTTTGGCCAGGCACAGGTGGACGTCTTTGCGACTCAGGAGACAGCGCAATGTTCTCTCTGGTTCCTCCAGCTCCTATGGGACTGGATACTATGGTACAGACTTGGCCGAGGCTTCGCCTGTACGCCTTTCCCCGATCGCTCTGCTCCCGGGAGTTCTGGCGAGAGTGCGCCGGGACGAGGTCAACCTACTTTTGGTAGCACCGTTCTGGCCGGGCCGAGTTTGGTTCTCGGACCTAATTTCTCTCGTCGACGGCTCTCCGTGGGAAATTCCCGTCAAGAGAGATCTCCTCTCACATGCAGGGGTCTTTCACCCCCGCTCAGAGTTATGGAAGCTGTGGGTGTGGCCTCTGAGGAGGCACAGCTCATAGCTTCCTGTCTCTCAACCGAGGTTGCTGAGACCATCCTCCAATCCAGAGCTCCCTCTATGAGGAAACTGTATGCCCTGAAGTGGAAACTTTTCCCTTCATGGTGCAGAGACCGCCACCTCGACCCAGTTAACTGCCCGATTGGCACAGTGCTGATGTTCCTGCAGGCCCGTTTCTCTGCAGGGGTAACCCACTCCAACCTGAAGGTTTACGTGGCGGCTTTATCGGCCTACCGCCCCCTTCTCTGTGGCCTCTCAGTGGGTAGGCACCCCCTAGTACATGTTTCCTCCAGAGGCTGAGGCCTCCGGCCAGAGGGCTTATGCTATGTGGTGGATTAGGATGCTATTCCATAGCCTCGAGTCCTCTGCTCTCCCCCTTCTTGGGGATCAAGACTCACTTCTCAGAAGTTGGCCTTTGGGACGCAGGCCCGATCACTTTAGCCACTCGTGGCCCTTTTTCTCTCGCCCTCGCTGTGCTCCTGAGGGATACACACAGGGCAGGTACTTGGAAGTCTGGTGGCGTGGGCATCTCGTTCCCCTAGCGTTTTCGACGCAGCTCGAGTTCCTGGAAGGGAACGTCTCAGGTTGCGTATGTAACCCTGGTACCCTGAAGGGAACGAGATACTGCGTCTCTAGGCCATACTTCAAGCATCCCTGCCGGCGGTTGCTTCATTCCTAGAAGCTGACGCCGGTTCCACCGCACGTGCTTTTATGCTTCCTGGTCAATTACGCCACCCGCCCGTGACGTCTCGCCCTTCCATTGGACAGATTATACATGTATTCAGAGCGCGGTCACGCTGAAGGCGTCCCCCTAGCGTTTTTGACGCAGCATCTCGTTCCCTTCAGGGAACCAGAGTTACTCTCTCTCTCATATAACTGCTTTAATATCTGCATTAGCTATCAACAGCTCAAGCCTCCGTTGCTTGGTCAAAAATGACATTTTGGAATTAGCAATGGAGGAGTTGGATGAGATGTGTAAGTAATGAATCCTACATACAAGAGTGTTTTAAGGACAAAAACCTGGCAAATGTCTTGAAATACAACATCTGAACAATATTGTGACTGTAATATAAGCCTTAGTAAGCAGAATAATTAACACAGGTCCATTGAATTATTAGAAAATAATGCACACTAGAAGTAGTGATGCAGCCATGATGCGAAGTGGAGTTACACCCAAATGGTTGTAATTGTTGTATAGTGAGGATAATGTTGTATAATTTTGTCAATCCAGTCCAATCCTTTATTTGATATATATATATATATATATATATATATATATATATATATATATATATATATATATAATCAAATAAAGGATTGGACTGGATTGACAAAATGAGACAAAAAACTATACAGTACATCTATAAGACAGGCTTTTTCTCCAAATAAACTTTGAGTCATTTTCTAGGTAACTTTACAGGAAATAAAAAGTATTGTTGGTCTTGCTTCTAGGAAAATGTCTACTAAATTATACAATTGTGTACAAAGGACACAGTAGAAACATAATCAACATCTTTGGTCTTCGTGAACGTCTATATGAAAAACCATCATTGCATGAACTCAAATAATGTTTCTTGTTATTGAGCAAATGTATTAACAAAATATATGCATTTTCTAGTCCAGGAACTACAGATTTCAGCTGAGAACAGAAACATGTTTAAACCAGACACTTGAGGTTGTGCACGAAATGCACTCTCTCACTGTACCGTAGCTGGCCAAGAACATTTGGACAAAAAGACATGGATTAAACAAAGAAAGTCTGTGACATACTTCTCATTTGGCTCTGAAGTACACAGCGGGAGAAGAATGGCGCTTCTATGGTTGTCTCAAGGACTTACAAGGAAGGCTAGTGGTTGAGTGAAGGAGAGTTCATGAGTCCATGAGAACTGGATGTTCCACTTCTTTTGTGTGTTTAGTGGCATTAGTAGTCCGTCCTTTTCAGTTTTAAATAGAGGACATCATGCTGTGGCCAATCACTGATTTGTAAATGTCAGGTCCGCTGCGCTCAGGTTGTGTTTTAGTATAACAGTCATTCATCCTGATTTTCACTCCAACCATTTATGGTAATGGTAATTTTGTTAAGCACTACCCACAGCTGCCATTCTTACTATTTGCAGTTTGACCAAAGCTTTAGATTTTTTGAGCACTTCAATATTTTTCTGGCAGCCCGGGTATTTAGCTAGTATACAAATCAATTTTGTGAAGGGAATATGGGACGACTCTTGAGCAGCCTTGAGATTTGGCCTGGCCTCCATTTTAGATGCTGGACCGAGATATTAATGCAGTCCCCAGTGTTGTGTTTCCCTTAAAAATGTGTATCTTAAGGCATGTCTGCATTTCTGCTGGGCTCTTCTTATACTAGTAGGTACAGTGCAGTTCATTTGAACATCAAAGCTTTGCATATTGTATTATAAAAACAAAAGATGTGAGTGATTTGATGAAATAGTAATTGAATCACTTGTATGAGGTGCGACTGTGTGGAGAAACATCTGTGAAACAAGTTGGCCATTAAATATGCAATGGCATATTCAAAAATGCCTTTTGTATAAGATGGCAGTGCTTTAAAGAGAATTATCATGGCCTGAAGCGCATTCAAGTGCTGCCATTTAGCATGTGTGAATTTGATTGTAATGATCTACATACTGCTTTTGTCCATATCCAGTGTCGAGGTAAACTAAACCCTGAATAATATCTGCTCCTAAACCACCCGACCTTTAAAGTTAAAGGTAAAGTGTGACCTTTTTAGATGTTAAAATAACTTCTCAACCCCATGTTTGCATGCAAGAAACTTGAGACATTTTTTAAATTTCTCCCAAAAGTGTAAACAAGTTCAAGCATTACTCTGACTTTTTTTGTAACCAGCCTAACCGAGGGGTCAGGTTCTAAAAATCATATATTTTGTCTATAACTGCCATTTAAAAATATAACGTTTTGGACTGAGCCAGAGACTTATTTCTCTCATTCAGATCAGTAAATTGTAGCTTACTATAGGTTTAGTGTTAGTTACTTGAAATTATGCATGATTTATAGTAAAGACATGCAACACATTGATTTATTTAATTATTTTAAACATGAAATTAATGTTTCTGTCAGCTGCTTTTGAATTCTCCCTGTAGCCACTAGTGAAGAGTTTGGGATTGTTTGTTCTTGCAGTGCCATCAGCCAGTCAGCATTATGACTGCACTGTTGACTCTAAAGGCTGATCATAGTCACATAATACAGTAGATGGCAACGAAGTTGCTTTTCTTGTGGTGCTGCAAGAGGCCCAAAAAAGACCCTTTACCATAGTTTTATGTAGTACATATTATTTCTGTAGCATGTTTGTTCTGAAATCCAACTGAACTATCAAACACAACAATGCCTCAAAGTCTTTATGGTGTATGTTGTGACAATGTTGTGCTGAATGAGATTTTAATTAAGGTAAATGGCAGATATTGGCACAGCAGTCTTGCAACTAATCCTTTGGCAATGAGTTTCATTAGGCACAGGTCATTGTATTAATCCCAGAGAAATGGCTGGAAAGTCTTCAGCACACATGAAGTCAGGAAAGGATCGCAGTGTGGGATTGACATTCTTACCTTCTTGTCAGTTGAAAATAAAAACCTGTTAACAATGCTCGGACTGTGAGCTGGAGGCTTGTTTCTGTCATCCTGGTCAGCATATAATTACATAAAAGGAACACCGTGGACCTTTTGAGACACTGACTGCAAATTGTCATTCCTAATGTAATCATTTTTGTAAACCTTTTAAAATTGAATTACGCATTTATAAAGAGCTTTTTTTCTATGATTTTAAAGTTGTGATAAAATGGAGGTAGCGACAGATCGTCCATATTCTGACAGTGGATTGGTAGTTGATTGGATTGTGCGATGTGAGCACTGAACTCGAAAAAGGAGGTACATTAATTATTTACACTACAGCATTTTCAACTAAAACAGAAATCTTTGTATTTTGTACAAGGTATTTAAAAAAAAAAAAAGATATGCTTAAGTTAATTGTTCACAATAAAATCCATAACATGCATTCAGTAAAGAGATAGGAGGAATTTTCATTTCAGACTAAATCATTAAAACTGATGATTATTTTTCATCTCAAAGTTACCGTAAACAGCAAACTTTTTTATTTGTGATTACCTCATTTACCAAAAATGTTTACGGACACAGATAAGCGATTTCAGAACACGGCGATTGGCAAACACAAAACTTGTTTGGTGACGGATATGAGATTGAAGATCTTGCTTGTCAAACACACAGTAAGTCATTCATTAATTAGAAAATGTGTTTGTGCCATCAAATATAGTACATCAGGTGCTGGTGCAACAGTCGCTTGTTGTCCATCATGAAGCTGAATAGAACAGAGAGGAAAATAAGTCCACTCGACACACACAGTTGCAAGGTTTATTAGAGAATCAGGACTATAAAGGTATGCAGGATTCTACTAGTCTCTGAGCAAACCACACAACTAGTCCTTTTCTAAATGTAATACTATAGCCAACCTGGCTGCCATGGTTAGTGATACAGTAATATAATTAAATAAATTGATTTTTAAATGCAAAATCTAGGATATGGATAACTGGGAAGAAGGAAGAAAATTGTTTCAACATAAGTTATTCCTATTACTATGGGTCATATTCATTTTAAATAATAATAATAAAAAATCATTAGGAAGGAAAGCAGCACTTCTGCCTCGGTTAGGGCTGACACTACTATACCATAGATTATATTCTTTAATATCTCTGCGTATATATGCCAGTCAGCGAGAATGAACACCACATGAATTGTACTGCAGCCTGCACTGTAAACGTTTCTCATTTACAGCGAAATTTGGTTCGAAGTGGATGGGTGGCCAAGCCCCTCAAACTCAGACATTTACTGGGCACATACACACACGTCGCTGCATGAAACAAGATACAGCTCCAAGAAAATAAGCCGTAACAAGGAGAGGAGAAGAAATCAAGAGAGGAGGAGGAGGAGAAGGAGTTTTGGGTATCTGTGGTGCAGAGTTAAAAGGAGTCCATGGCCTTGAATTCGCTGAGGGCTTGGACGGGGGAGATGTGTTTTTTCTGCGAGCCTCGTCTGACTCTGGTCTGGCACTCCTCCGGTTTCTCTCTCTTCACCAGGGGTTTCTTCTCCGGGGCCTTCATGCGCCAGGACACCACTGGGGAATTGACCGCCGCTGTGCCGTACACCTTCTGGTACTTGGTGGAAGCCACGTAGGAGGCCTTGACTGTGAGGACCACGGCATTCATCAAGTTCTTGGCCGCCTGGATGAGGGATGTAGCGCTGTCCAGCTAAAGCAGTGGGGAGGAGAACATTCAAGTAAGTGTCTGTTGATAATAACCATCGCTACATTTGGAATGAAATAACAATGCATTGTTTTGGTCATAATGCACAATATTTAAATAAATAAATCGATAAATAAAGCGAGAAACAGTATGCAACAACTGCACAGTTATAAATGAGCTATATATAAACACACACACCAGTAAAAATAAAACAGTAATATTATAATATTAAACATATAATATTTCAATTTAAAATAAGTGTCACATTATCATTCTAATATGCTGATTTGCTGCCAAAGAAACTTATTTTTAATGTTGCAAACAGCTTTTGCTGCAGTTTTTATCAATAGAAAGTAGGGCTGCCACTAACGACTATTTTTATTTTGATTAATCGGTCGACTAATTTTTCGGTTAATCGATTAATCTAAACGATTAATGTCCCGCAAAAAAATAAATAAATCAACAATGTTACTTAAAAATATTTTATTAAACCAAATGAAATCCAAATTTCTATGAAATCCTTTTTTAAAGCAAAGGTGAAGTGCAACGTAGAGTGCAAGAAGCAAGTATCCATCTCATAGTCCAAATCACTGAAATCACAGTTCAGTATTATAGTGTAAGAATGACAACATATCCACGTATTCTAGTCTACTAATAATAAAATTATAATCAAAAAACACTTTCTTTAAAGGAGTATGTACCAGAAATATTATTTGAAAACAGAATTTGGTAAAGATAAAACTGTAAAACTAAATTAATTAAAGGTAAACTAGACAGGCTTTTTGATTAATAAAAAAAAAAGAATTTGGAAATAAAACGGATTTCATAGGGCCCTGTAATTTTTTATTATTTATATATA
Source organism: Barbus barbus (assembly GCF_936440315.1). Classification (NCBI taxonomy): domain Eukaryota; kingdom Metazoa; phylum Chordata; class Actinopteri; order Cypriniformes; family Cyprinidae; genus Barbus; species Barbus barbus. Next base: position 11,953,869 of record NC_136735.1, on the reverse strand, counting down.
TATATATATATATATATATATATATATATATATATATATATATATATATATATATATATATATATATATATATATATATATATATATATATATATATATAATTTTTTTTTTTTTGCGGTAACAGAAATGGATCTAGATGAACAATAGCTTTTAAAATGACAAAGTTCATATATATATGTGTATATATATGTATGTATATATATATATATAATAGCAATGATGCAATAATAATTAGTTCAAATAAAGTATCAAAAGCTAGAAATCATATGGCTTTATTAAACAAAACTGTTAAAATACATAATGTATTATAAACAAGAGAGTTAATGTAGATTACGCATTACAACAAAGGCTGCCAGGGGCGCCGACGGCCTGATGATTGTTTTTACACATTACTGTTTAATATTGACCAAGCACCATTTAATTCAAACGTACACTTAATCTTTAATATTTGGACATTTTATTTTTTAGGACAGAAATGCTATAGCCGCTGTAATTAAATGAATAAATGGACATCAAACCGTGTAAACTCAGTTTGAGCTTTTATTTTGAAATCGCGATTATCCTGTGTTTGTGTAGCTTTATAAATGATTTACCTCACAAATCTGATGAAATGGCGCACGTTCCCAGATGAACGTTATAATAAACACAAACTCACAACAACATGCAGAGATGGAGTTTGAGACGCTCCACATGTAAATGATAACAGTTTCTGTGGAGCTACTGTGAACGAAGCCACTGTGAGACGCACGTGCTTAACTACACGCATGTAAATAATTAAAGACTGTGTTAGAACTGCATTGCATATAATTATTTAATTAAATCATAGAGGTTGTGAATTCACAATTATGCTTTTTGTATTTGTCTTATATTGGTCACAAGTCTTCACATGATACTTATTCGTAGGTCAGTATTTACGAATGCATAGAAATCAATGAAACACAAGGGTAGTATGTCCGCTCTTTAAAGCATTAGCATGACATTTTAAAAAGACAACATTATTTAGTCAGTCTGGAATCAAACTTCTGAAGTGCATTAAGCAAACATACTTGGTGATTGAATTATAATACGCATGCCCAAAATTGCCTTACCCCTGAAACAATGAGTTCTCCTCCCAGGTTCTGAACCTCAGCCTTGACCTTGCTGCAGATGTTGAGCTGGTGGCAATAGAGGGCGATTCTCTGGAGGTACGCCAATAAGTCCTGCTTACAGGCTGAGTCTGGGCACTAAAAGAGATGAGAACACATAGTCTTTACTTACAACCTTTACATAGTCACTGTGTAGAGCAAATATGAGGTGAGCAGGGTGAAGCGATGACGACTGAAGATGAAATTAGCTCCATCTTGAAGATGACTCAGGGGTTTGTCATCATCACATATTGGCTAAGTAGACTCATTCGTACATCTGCTATTATCAAAACTGTTTATTTTGGTAAAAGGAGCACTGTACACAAATATAAAGCACAACATTAAACAAGCAAATCAAAATGGAAAGCACTTCTCATCCCTGAGGGTTTGAGGAAACATTTTATAATGGACAATAGCCCATATTACAGTAAATTAAATGTCCTTAATTTCCTTTAAATGTTTTGAAGCCGGTAGGGAGAGATGCATCAACTGCTTTTTTGATGTCATGACACAGCGATTGCTTATCTCATAAATATTAATAAGGCCATGATTACGTTGCAGTGTAACCTTCCTGCAGTCACAAACTACTTAATATTCATAAGTCAGGACTTCGGCATTATAGAATTGGTAATGTGTACAGACTTTGCACTGAGATCAGACCAGACTATTTGCAAGCACACAAATCCTAAATTTGTTAGCATATGCCCATCCTACAGATATACAGTGGTGTGAAAAAGTGTTGGCCCCCTTCCTGATTTTTTTTTTTTTTGCATGTTTGTCACACTTTAATGTTTCAGATTGAAATATTAATAAAATTTAAATATTAATCAAAGATAACACAAGTAAACACAACATGCAGTTTTTAAATGAAGGTTTTTTTTATTATGAAGGGAAAACAAAATCCAAACCCACATGGCCCTGTGTGAAAAAGTGCTTGCCCCCTAAACCTAATAACTGGTTGGGCCACCCTTAGCAGCAACAACTGCAATCAAGCGTTTGCGATAACTTGCAATGAGTCTGTTACAGCGCTGTGAAGGAATTTTGGCCCACTCATCTTGGCAGAATTGTTGTAATTCAGCCACATTGGAGGTTTCGAGCATAAACCGCCTGTTTAAGGTCATGCCACGGCATCTCAATAGGATTCAGGTCAGGACTTTGACTAGGCCACTCCAAAGTCTTCATTTTTTTCTTCAGCCATTCAGAGGTGGATTTGCTGGTGTGTTTTGGATCATTGTCCTGCTGCAGAACCCAAGTTCGCTTCAGCTTGAGGTCACAAACAGATGGCCGGACATTGTCCTTCAGGATTGTTTGGTAGACAGCTGAATTCATGGTTCCATTTATCATAGCAAGTCTTCCAGGTCCTGAAGCAGCAAAACAGCCCCAGACCATCACACTACCACCACCATATTTTACTGTTGGTATGATGTTCTTTTTCTGAAATGCTGTGTTACTTTTACACCAGATGTAATGGGACACACACCTTCCAAAATGTTAAACTTTTGTCTCATCAGTCCACAGAGTATTTTCCCAAAATCTTGGGGATCATCAAGATGTTTTCTGGCAAAACTGAGACGAGCCTGTGTTCTTTTTGCTCAGCAGCGGTTTTCATCTTGGAACTCTGCCATGCAGGTCATTTTTGCCCAGTCTCTTTCTTATGGTGGGGTCATGAACACTGACCTTAACTGAGGCAAGTGAGGCCTGCAGTTCTTTAGATGTTGTTGTGGGGTCTTTTGTGACCTCTTGGATGAGTCGTCGCTGCGCTCTTGGGGTAATTTTGGTCGGCCGGCCACTCCTGGGAAGGTTCACCACTGTTCCATGTTTTCGTCATTTGTGGATAATGGCTCTCACTGTGGTTCGCTGGAGTCCCAAAGCTTTAGAAATGGCTTTATAACCTTTTCCACACTGATAGATCTTAATTACTTTCTTTCTCATTTGTTCCTGAATTTCTTTGGATCTCAACATGATGTGTAGCTTTTGAGGATCTTTTGGTCTACTTCATTTTGTCAGGCAGGTCCTATTTAAGTGATTTCTTGATTGCGAACAGGTGTGGCAGTAATCAGGCCTGGGTGTGGCTAGAGAAACTGAACTTATGTTTTAGCTGGGGGGAGGGGGGCAAACACTTTTTCACACAGGGCCATGTGGGTTTGGATTTTGTTTTCCCTTCAAAAAAAACCCTTCATTTAAAAACTGCATGTTGTTTACTTGTGTTATCTTTGATTAATATTTAAATTAGTTTGATGATCTGAAACATTAAAGTGTGACAAACATGCAATAAAATAAAAAATCAGGAAGGGGGCCAACACTTTTTCACACCACTGTATATATCTAGACACTGGATATGATGCATTTACCATGTCAAAACTGTAATGTGAAGAATGTAATATCAAATTAATTTGTCAATAAGAAAATGCTTTTCTACATATGTTCATTCTGTGTAAGAACGACCCCTGTGCCATTTCTGGCTCCCATTCGAAGCCATAGATGAACACTTTCCATTTAACGTTAACACTTTTTTTTTTTTTTTTTTTTTTTTTTTTACAGAAAGCACCTTGCATGCCAAGACAAGATTACCGTTTTGACACACTTCTAACAAAGCGGTTAACTCAGTGACTTTGCATAAAGTAATAAGTCCTGTCAGCAGTTGTTAAAAAGTTGGCTACAATTTTTTTCTCCCTTAGCGTCACATGAACTCTGAGTGAAAAAGACTGATGAGACACATTTAATAACTGTTGAAGCTGCTTTATCTTTGACACGGCTGAGCAGCTGTAACGTCCTTAGCGTTTAGCGATTGAGTGTCTCTCTTCAGGAGGCAACCTCTCGCTGTGCTGGAGGATGGCAAGGGGGAAATGGAGAAATATAGAACCCTCTCTTCTCGCCTCCAGGGCCCAGCAGCTTTAGGTCTGCCGTGTCAAGTGCAGGAGTTACAGAAGCTGCAAGGAGTGTGTTTCTGGGGGGGGGCTGACTGCTGTCATGACCACACACACCCACAGCAGTCCTCTTCGGCAGTGGCTTTGCAACCCAACAAAATTGCTTTAAAACAAAAGGTTCTTAAAATATTGTTTTAAATATGTTAATATCAGCTGAACTGCTGTAGTCATGTTCACATTTTCTTTCCAGTTACGGCCATATTAATCTGTCGTTTTGTGGAACGTAAACAAATTAGGCAGATAATTTCATTGAAATACATACAGTTGTATGTATGTGAAGCATTACGTTCTTCCTTTTAAAGTCTAATTTAATTGTTATATGACTAGTTGCAATTAGCATTGTTTTTGACAACCACAGATGTACAATATTCCACCATTTTACATTTAACTTATTGTGCACCAAAACATTCAAAGCTTTATATACAGTAAATGAAGCATAACCTATGATGACTTTTTTGTTTCTGAATTGTTTTGTCTTTTCCAGCACTGAGGAGCATCTCGATTATTGAGCACCCGGTTCTGTTTTACACCGCCCACTCAGAGATTCTTTCTGAAATTAACACAGTCCCTTGATGAGTCCTGAGAACCCCAGATGGCCATTAGATGTAAATACTCTATTACTGGGAAAAAGGTTCGATAAGGAACAAGTCAAGCCACCTGTTCAGACTACCCAACAAACACAACATGTGGCAGTAAAGAGGATGGATTGCTGCTATGGGCAGAACACAATGGCCTGAAGGGAAGCAAGGGGTGTACTGTTTCGTAAAGTAGGAACTGTCTGGCCATCTCCGATGTGCTTGTACACTCGGATTACACTTTGATCAGCAGTGTGTTCAGGTTCCCCCTTCATCTAAGGGAAAAGAAATACGGCAAGAAAACAACAAAAACAACATGAGGCCTGGCCAGTGGTGACACAGCAGGTTTCAGGCTTCTTGTATCTTTTGAACAGTCTCCCGGTGTTGAGGACAACAAAAGGGTCATTCCTGTGGCGTAGTACCAAAAAACAGATGTAAAATCCTTTTATAATTGTAATGATTTGTTTTTCTGTGCTTTGTTTTTCCCACCAAAAATGTCATTCAGGAAGTGATATTAGGGAAAATAGGTATACTTTTTTTTTTTTTGTATGGCAAGAGTGAGTAATTAGTTGTATAATACTGTAGTATAGAGCGCTACAGTGATGACGCAGTTTTGTAGGCCAACCTGGAAGTTAGCATCAACCTGATTCCCAATAGGATTTTTCCAATCTTTGCACTCCCATTTAGCAACTTATTAGAAATTGGCTTCAGCACAATGGATCCAGAAGTATTGAAATGCTAACACATCTCTGGGTTTTGGCCTACACAAATACGTAATTCATGCAACTCTCTATTGGAGTAGCAGTTAATTAAGGAGGTGGAGTCAGGTGATTTATTGAGCCGTCAGCACTGTAGCAGGAGTAGCAGGCCTTATTGTGTAAAGACCAAGCTTCTCTAAAGATCTCCAACTCTACCTGTGTTACTCCACCGAGCACAGACAACATGCAGCATGCTAGTCTAAATCTCCTTTTATGCTCTCTCTTCATACTTTCTTGTTCTTGTCATGCGCTCTTACTATTTCCCCATTGTATACCAAAGATAGAAGTCTAAACCTGTCTGCGCACAAAACAGTTGCACCCCTGGCTACCTGTGATCTCTTGGTAGTCCCTCACTATGGCCTGTCAGTTGGACAGCAACAAAGATGACTTCATACCTGCCTTTACCAGTCAGTCAGAACTCAACATTTTGCTTTTGACTAAACCAAAAACAACTCTGTACCTCCTTCAGCCCTCACTAAGTTTGTTTTCTCACCCAAATGGGCAGGGTGGTAGACAGTTTGGCTCGCCAAATTCACATCCAAGCCTCTGCAGATGATCTGGAACACAAATTATTTCAAAGTCTACCCCTATATGGTTACTTAATAATGAGCAAATAAAACTGTCTTGGAGAAAAAAAAGTGCACACTATTTTATGAGAACATGAAAGTGCACTACATACAGCACTAGTAATGAACAAAGACTGTGGATGATATAGTAGCTACCATCAACACGTGCATACTGATGCACTCATAGGCACATCCTTAGCCTTTCTTTTCTTTACAAGGAGCATAGTTCATTAACCGTTAAAAAGTGTCAGTCAGCAGGTTCTGAAGATGCTGCTCATCTAATAATAAATTCAACAGGAGCTCATTACGTTAAAGGCAACCCGGGACTTTGATCTCACATCATCACAGAGATGAATAGAGGAGGACAAACGGGGAGAAAAATGGGTATTCTGACCTGGTCAGCCACGGCACGGGCGAGCTTGTCCATTCTGGATCCAGCCTCTGCGATTTTCTTTGCGGCGTTGATCACATCAGAGGAATTCTTCAGAGGGCCTTTGCCTCTGCAGTAACACAAAAACCCAGATTGCTACTCTATTAGTGGATTCCTCAAAACGGGCAAAATGCAAGCTGCACAGAAAGCAAGCAATCCCCCAACATATGCTAGTAAATCCCCAATCAGAAGAAACTAAAGAAACATAAGCAGCTACATTCTCAGAAAAAAATGGGGCGTAACACTTTCAAAAAATACACCTTTGTACCTAATTTACTGCTAAATGATGTGTATTAGTACCCCTTCAAGTTGATACTAGAGCCTTCTGCTTCATATTATGTGTCTGATGTTTCCAGCATTGTTATTGTTGACGTGGATGGATGTACCTGGTGAAGTCAGTCATCTCCATCATGATCATGCACATCTGCTTGGCCAGCACGATGATGTCGTTTCCGTTGTCGTCCCACTTGGCGACCTCTGCATCCAGCTTGCTCTTTTCCTGCCTGAAACTCTCCACCTGTTCGGCAATCTTGGCCTTCTCTTCCTGAGGCAACTGAGCCATGATAGCCTATTGGGGGGTAGTGGTATGACACAAGTTAAAGATCAGTTAGACATGTCACAATATTTTTTTTTTGCTACACATGCCCTTGTTTCTGGTTAAAAGTTTGAAAAGAAAGTACCCTCCATTTAGGCTGACTTTGTTTAACCCCACTGAAATGCCTCTGTATAAGGTTTTGAAACTTAACACTTAATCATAAGACCTTCTGGAACCCCATGACATCTTATGCTCATAAAGAGAAAATCCATCCTCTTTTCTTTCCCCCTCTCCTTGTCAAGGAATAAATTCTCACTCCGTAGCGATTCTGAGCCAGTCCAAAAGGGCATTAATCTCTTTCCAAGGTCACAAGCACCGTTAAGGCGCAGTATTATTTGTGAGATAAATGTATAATTACCTCACTTCTTACACCAGTCAATGAATTATGCATTTGTTCAACATTGTCCAAGCGGACAGACCGGACCAAAGCAGGGGACTGTGGATGCCATTAAGTGCGTGATTACTGAAGAAGATGGGTTTCACAAAAGTATGTGCCGTACAAGTTGGAATTTGTAGTTTGACAAGTCAGAGATGTTCAGTTTTGCCTGAATTTAGTGGAGATACGCTGTCATAGCCAAAGGATGTCATAACATAAGAGCTAATTAAGAGCCAGCTGCTCATTTAAGATTTGTAGCTTTTTGCTTGTTTATTTAACAAGCAATTACACACTAAAAAGAAAAGAAGTCCTCGGAGAAAATGTGATTAAAAGATGAAAATGATTTCTTTTTCAGATAGCATGCACTCCCGGGCATTTAAAATGGAGGGCTGATGCAATGGTGGCTTGTCCGAAAAAAATACAAGGATAAGCATTTTTTTGCTGCATAAATGTATCCTTCACATTTATGTATCCTTTATATCATACATAACTGTGCGATGGCATCTGAAAAGTGGTTGAAGCGATTATATATGCTAAACAAATGCTTGTTCCGTTATGATTAAAGCTCATTTAAAGTTCATTTTAGAAATTTAACATTGTCTCTTTTTTGCTCAGAAGTGATTACCGCACTGTTCTACCCCCTGTGCATCCAATCAGAAACATAACCATCCCAAAAGCCAATCAGCTCTTTGCACACTTTGAAGCAGCCAATCAGCATTAATGAGCTGCTACATGTTTAATCCCAACTCCACTGGTCCTAAAAAATGGATGTGATGGTAAATAGAAGGTAAATAGAAGGGAGAGAGCCTATTTCTTCCTCTTGCCTTGTTCAGAATTCACTTATCCCAAATCTCTCTGGCTCCTAACCGATAACAAGAGAGGGTGCAGGCAGTTTAATGCTCCAACAAATCCCTCCCCATACGCACCGGTGACGATTCATTCAACACACTCATATTGTGTGCTGAACGTCTGCATGTGTACATGTGTGCGCACTTCTGGATTAGTAATCCTTCAGAAAAGCTTTTTAATTTTTCTCATTTGAAATAAAGTGGCCTAGATACCGGAGTTCAATTTTATGGCTGACCTATCAGCACTGTTATCCTACCATGGAGCTAAGAGATAGAGCAGTGTCTCTATGCATCTGTCATAAAGTGCGAGTCAGTGAACAAATGGTTGCTCTTATGAGAACTCAAAATCCATAAAACTTAAAGTCACAGACTATATCGATATAACAGTGACACGCATATTTGATTTGCAAAAACACATTCACTCAATGTAACATTCAACATCCACGCACAAGATGCCATTTGAACTCCACTGAACCGAGTTTACTACTGAGCAGAATGTTTTTCCACGGTCATTTTTAGTCACTTTGTTGCTGTTCTCAAGAAATGACCCTGTTTTTCTTCTCCGCAGCAGCATTTCTTTTAGCCCAGTCTTCTATTTCTATACAAATGATCATTTCCTCTCATTCATGGAAGATAATTTCTTCTCAAGAGTAATTGGTATCAAACAGGGTTATGGTGTGTATTTGAGTGTGAAAGTCAGCGGTACTCCACAGCTACATACTGATATCCTTGTAATGTCTCATAAGCAGCCCACTGTGCACTATTCACACATACACTAATGTGGATTAAGCCTCGAACCCCAGTGAGCTTTGCTGTCAAACGCCGGCTGACACAGGAACACTAAGGGGGACACTGCCAGAAATCTCATTTGCAGTCATATTTTAACTACTACAGTTTACGAAACTAGGACCAAAATTATTCTTGTATGAAGAATTTTCTACTAGAAATGGGAGCATGCTCCCCTGCTATGTTAAATATTGAAGCTTACATGTATAGGCTTTGTTTCAAAACCTACATTCCAAAATGGAAATTTATGGTGACCGAATATTCTACATAGGCAGCAACTTAATTGTGATCAATTTGATGTGCAATATAGACTCGAATACCAATTTATTTATACAAAATGGTTGCTAAGCTAAAAAGTCAGATTAAAAATGCTTAAGTCAGGTTAAATTTTGTATTAGGCTTCTTTTCTACCTTGCTGTATTGAAGGAATAAAAATAACATTTATCGTCCTTTGTCCACCATCTTGGATGTGTATTATAGGATATCCGCTTTCTTATTGAACATACACCTTTGTACCTAAAGGGTCCATACTGGTCCCTTAAAAGTACATATTAGTACCTATGTCCTTACATAGAAAGTTCAAGAGGTTCCAATAAAACCTGACAGTTACAATCTATGCAGAGAGTTTTTATTTAACTGGGACCAAGCATGTTGCTATATGGAGGACTTGAACATAAACGTCTGCTCCCCTGCTATGTTAATATATATATATAAAAAAAATAAAAATAGAGCTGTTAGATGCCATGTGACAGAACTGTTGTAAAGTGTAATCATCACAGGATGTGTATTTTATACTCTGTAACTGCATTGTTGAGCATTGAGCGGAGAAAATATAAAAAAAACATTCACACAATCATTTGCAGCAGAGGCTAAATAATGTTTCATTGTCGAAAACGTGAGAGACACATTGTTGTGTGCATGCACTTGAGTGACTGGCCCTCTTGTTATTCTAAGACTAGATGTAATTTTACAGCAGACACGCTCAGTGGAGAGATAAGTGTTTTCTATTGTGAGAGTAAACCTGCTGGAAATGACAGCAGGAACAGGAGATGTTGTTCATGTGTCACGTAGGAGTCACTCACCCTTGCGCTCTGTCCAGCAATCAGTTGGTCATCTTCTGTCTGGACGCTGGTGCGGCTACGGGCGTCATAGTCTTCTTGCTCAAAGTCAGAGTCATCTTCCAACTCTTCTGGAGTCTGACCAAAAAAGAAAAAAGACCATTCTTGTCACCACATCATACCTTTGTGGTGTTTTCTTGAAAAATAAATACTTGATCAAATAAAAAGTGTATTTTTCTTATTGTATGTTGGAAAAGAGCAATCAGTAGGTTATTTAATCACATTTTTCAAAACTGGTCTGGAGAGACATTAACTTGTGGGTCAACAACATTTTTGCCTTGTTTAAACTTTACATCTATATTTTAAATGTACTCTACTAGAGTGCTGATGTCCTTTGTCCTAGTGCTCCAGAATGCTGGCAATTTAGGACACAACATTCGACAGACGTCACGAGCAGCTATGCGTTGCTAAACAATGGGGGGGGGGGGGGGCGAAGGACCACTGATCCAACATTAAGACATGTCAACCATTAAACCAGTCAAATCTCAATAAATAATTCATTCGTCCCACAGTTTGAGTTACAAGTGACTTGCATCATTGTTCTTCAATTCCCTTTTGGCGTTCTTGTGAGTAATATAAAAAGAAGTTCCCTCTTAAAGTGGGATCAAACAATATGTGAAGGGGGAAAGGGCTCTAGGTTTTTCGGGGTTTAGATGTGATCTGTTTCTTGTATTCTGCCTACCAGTAGTTTCAACATTGGTCCCAATAACTGACTAATGAGCAAATTGAAGACAAAGAAAAGACAGTGTATCTTGACAGCCGCCACTGTTTCAGCCACTCTGAGCAGCACTGGCACTAACTATCGATTGAGATGTACTATTGATTCAATCAGCTAAGTATTTTATCGCAAACTGGCAAAGTATTCTTTCTTATGTGTTTTAATGATGATCCCAGTGGATAGAGATTTCACGTAGACATGAAAATAGGAGAGTATATTTGGATGCAAACCCATCTTGGTTTGATTAGCAGGATACAATTCTTGACAAATAACTGGTATTTTCATTTCACTTCAACTCCAGGAGCTGTATTATTTTCAAACCTTAAAAGCAGCCACCAGCACATGGCGACTGCAGTGGTTTTTATATATTGTGATTCATTTTTGGGGTGGGGGGTGGTTCAGAGAATCAATATACAAGTAAAACTAAGCAGAATCTCTATTTACAATTATCACTCTGTACCAAACCATCTCCAAGCTCAGCTTGACGTTATTTACTGATAACACACTGTTCAATATTTCTTGAGGTTCCCATGGAGGAAGTATGCATCTCAGAAAATGTCCTTTTGCAACAAAAAGACAAGTGTTTGTAAGTCATATTGAACCAGAAACATTCACAGTCTTGGTAAATAGTACTTTAATAATACTAATAGATAATACTTTCATAATTTGCTTTAGCTTTATTGCAGTAACAATATAAAAGCCAAATCGTTACTTTTGGATAATTTCACACACTTCTTTTTTTACAGAGTATAAATGGTTCTTTATATAGGATAATCATATGATCTCTCAGTTGAGAACTCTGGCTCTGTATGACAAGGTCATAACCCACAACAATATTTTCAAATGAAATGTGCTCAGTGGGCTCTTTTGTTATTTATCACACAACCCACTGGGGCAATAAGCACAGTAAAAGCCCCACATGTGAATAGCAATGACCTCGTGTGGATTTCTAACTTGCACAATACTCACTCTTATCATAAGGACTGCTTTCCTGATGTCACGCACTCCATCGTAAACGAGGCGAGAGGCGTCAATGAACTCGTTCTCTTCGAATGACTGTGGAGGGCTGGTGCTAAGAGCCTCGATGGCGACCTCAACCTGCTCTGCAAAGCGTGGCATCACTAGTGAAAAAGAAGGATGTAGAGGATCGAGTTGAGCGAGAGGCTGAGCGAAAGCGAAAACAGAAAGACAGTTACACAGAAAAAAAAACATTTTCAAAAAAAGGATTACATACATCCCTCAAAAGCCAGCCTTCCCCTCAGGTGCCAAACATATCAGAGTAAAGACATGGTGAGAGGTGAAAAAAATGGAGAATATGTGATCTTAAGAAGCTAAGTGTCGAAATTCAGGCAGGCACATCTATTTCTGCCGTCTCCTCCCTGTCAGTCAGGCCCGAGGACATCAGCAGGAGAGGAAGACGAGAAAATGTCGTGAATATGTGGAAGGGGCACCCTACGCTTGCCAATTAACCACTTCACCTTGCTGGGAACACATGACCATCAGTGAGCCAAGGCATTGCAACTCTATAAAAGGCCACAGTGATACCACATCACCCCAAGCGGGCAGATAAAACATAAAAAAATCTCATCGTCTACCCTCCTTCAATTCACCCTCTGTCTTGTTCCTCAGTAATGGGCACTAAATGCTGGCTGCAGTAAGGAATTGTTTGACGAAGACAAGAGCCGAGTACGAACAATGTTGACAGACATTGATTGAGTGCAGCTAGAGAGCTGGGAAAGGCTTACTAATGTGACATTACTTTGATCTGTTTTTATGATGAGCCGTATTTCAGCGTTTACACTGAACAAATGTGTTTGGACCACTTACCCATGGTGTAACCATTTTGACAAAATACTTATGGCTAATGCTGCATTGTGACAGTGAATGAAGACTTTTAAGTAAATTTAATTTCTGTGAAATGTCAATATAAAATGTTAATAGTATTTTAGATGGCTCTGACTACCTTATTATGAATCCTAAGCTTTAAACCTTGACGACTCAAGAGTAAATAATAGAGTTAATGATTTTATGTCTCCAGTTGGATTGTACTAAGCAAGTACGTTCCTTTGTGCTCCACAGCTCGCAGATTCACACTCAACTTTTGGACCTGACACTGAATGACCTGCCTGCATACTCGGCAAGGAAGGGGGTAATATCCAAGGTGAAGGAAAAATCTTGCGTATCCATGGCAATTTCACTGGTGGAGAGAGACCGTATTGTGATCTAACCCTGACATCAAGTCACGCTCATATCAATGCCCCGGACCACTTGGTGGATGATGAAAAAATGATGGGCACAGTAAAAAGCCTTGTATTAAACCCTTGAGCAAGCTCCAAAGCGATGCTCTTAAAATATTCAACAAATGTATCAAAGAGGGGAAGGTCTCTAGATCTTTAAAAGCCAGGAACTAGGATATTATGACCCAAGATGCACTTCTCCGTGGGGAAGGTGGGTCTTATGAGGACACTCCTGTGACAGGAAAATTCTAGAGTGTTGTCTTCAGCCATCTAATCAAATCAAAGCCCAGAGAGCCATTCACAATAATAGCAGATGCAGATCACCAGAAAAAGACCGGTCTCGTAATTTTTCATGATGGTTTTGAGGCATTCGTCTTGAGTTTGACTTTAAAAGGACAGCCATTTTGCCTTCTTAAATGGACAAGTTCAGATCTGAATTTCAAATGAACACATAATAAATACAAAATTATGCAAAACATTCAAAAAGGTGCAGTAAAGGCTCTTTATTTGATTTGCTTTCTTCTTTCTAACCCCATCTTGCTTTAACATATTTAATTCATTTTAATCCTCTTATTGGAGAGGCGTAAAATGAGCTTTGGGGGATTTTGCTGCGACTTTTAAATATAAATATTTAAATGTTCTTCAAGCCATTAATGAGTAAAGTTGCTGGTAGTGAGGAGCAAATTTAACTCAGACCAGTGAGAACTGATGAAAGGAGCTAATAAAAACCATGTTGGAAGAGATTATTTTCTTAAAGTGTTTAACTCCAGATAAAGCAAGCAGTCAGATCTGTTCTATGAGCCTTCAAATGGTGTTTTTGCAAAAGCATCTTGAGATATTGCGCAATGTTGAGGTGAATTACAAAACAAAATAATCAAACTGGCTTTTTCTGTTTGAGAGGCTGAGGTCAGACCAGCCTAATGGGCTCAAAACTAAATACTTGAAAACGCAATGAGACATTCCTAATGCTAATAGGTCTTACAAAACACTCCAAGTAATTTGAAATGAAGAACAAATTCCTTCGACAACAGTGAGGTCACTTGCACTTTGGTTTCATTTACATTTTGGTCCTTAGGCTGTAGAATTAGTTAGCACTGCCCTTTCTTCAGGATCTGCATTTCTTTCTTCCGTTTTCTTTTTCAAAAACAAACTCATTCTAGTAGGCAGGCACTGACTAATTCTATTATCCTTGTTGTTTTTGCATGTGCTGCCTCCTCCGTCTCACCGTGCAGACTCCTGGGTCGTGACATGCTGAGAAAAAAGATTTCATGGGGTCATTTGGCTGTATGAAATCATTGCTGTTTTTGGTACCTGAGCAAACTTGGCCTTCAACCTGTCAGTGAAACACTATATTTGCCATAAAAATCATGTGTGAGTCTGTGTGTGTGTTAGACAGAGGGCAGTGATTAGGTGGCCATATTTCATCTCTGCATGGTCATCCTTTGGCATGAGCCCTACTCACTCTGCCATACTCCATGACAGTATTGCTACTGCTGCCTTCTACTTAGCACTATTACATCATCCATATTTCTCATTTTTAATCTACTGGGGGCCTGAGCATAACCTTAATGATAGGGTAATTTTTCCCGCATGAAGATTACTTTGGATCGGGAAGAGGGTGGAAAGGATAAAGAGAGAGGGCAAAGTCATCACAGCTTTGCTATTACACTATTGATTTTCAAGCTCAAGGACATGATTCGAGATTCGTGAGCACTGTGTGCTGAAGGTCCTTTAGCGGTGTATCTTTACAGCGTCAGACCAGCTGGACTTTTGTTATATTTACACAAAAAAAAAAAAAAGTTTTAATATGTTCTAATTAGGCTAAACGATAAGGAACTAAACCAAATAGTTGAAGAAATTGATAGGAACCTGTCAGACACTTTTGAGGAAATGGAACTGCTAGTTTTTACTAACTTTTAAAAGTGATAGCCTGACCTTGTGTTGCGAGGGATTGAAATTAAGAAAAAAAAAAACAACAACGATAAAACATGACATAAAACTATAGACCAGTACCTGCTGATTTACTCCAGTTGCCCACTGGAACATTACACCTGTGCATTTTCTCCATTATTCAACCGATAAAGCCACTTAGTTGAGTGGCAAACATCTTAACTAAATCGAAAACATGTTCAGATGCTATTCACTTCTAATATGCTAATTCGCTAAGCCCACACCCCAATTCTACATCTGGCCTAAACCTGCAAACTTTCAAAAATTCATTGACATTTTGCATGCCAAGTCTCGTGCAATAATGAAAGGTCTAGAAGAATCAATGCTGCAATGCTTTATGGTTCAATTCCATTTATGCGGTGGCACCATGGCTGTCACTTAAATTCACGGAGCATGAGACTAAATTTTTATGGGTGGCCCTCCCTCCCCTGGGCCTAATGAGCAGGCTTGGAAGGGCCTGGAACAAATTCCTCAACTGCCCTTTCCCTGATGGTAGCACCAACATCCCAACACCAAGACAGAAACAGAGAAAAAGTTAAATTAAATGAAAAGTACCACCTCATTAAAGTGAATACAGACTAGATGAGAGCCAGTCTGGGCATCCAGCCCTTTCAAAATTAAATTTTCACTCGCAATCGAGCATGCAGATATTTCTCTTGGTTTTTCTGAAGCAACTAGCAGAACAGTTTCTCATTCAAGCTGAGTGAGCATTAACTGTTCAACTTGTGATTTCTGGAAAAGAGTGTGCTGTCTTTATATATAAAAAAGACAAAGGTATAGTTTTCAATTGACTGAAGGCAGTAATTAAATGCTAGTTGTTGATTCTCATTAAGTCTCTAATAGGCCCTGATCAAGAGTCAGATGAAACACAGGGTGAATTAAATAAAATGTTTCATACTTTTCAGCGGATAAGTGAAGTGAAGTGACATTCAGCCAAGTATGGTGACCCATACTTGGAATTCGTGCTCTGCATTTAACTCATCCAACGTGCACACACACACACCGTGAACATACACCCGGAGCAGTGGGCAGCCATTTTATGCTGCGGCGCCCGGGGAGCAGTTGGGGGTTCAGTGCCTTGCTCAAGGGCACCTCAGTCGTGGTATTGAGGGTGGAGAGAGTGAGCAGCACCAGGTTCCTGGGTGTGTACATCACAGAGGACCTCTCCTGGACTAACAATACTGTAGCACTGGCCAAGAAAGCACAGCAGCGTCTCTACTTCCTCCGCAAATTGAGAAGAGCCAGAGCCCCGGCCCCCATCATGTGCACCTTCTACAGAGGCACCATCGAGAGCATCCTGACTAGCTGCATCACTGTGTGGTATGGAGCTTGCAAAGCATCCTGCCGCAAGTCACTTCAATGCATAGTGAGAGCAGCTGGGAAGATCGTTGGTGTCTCTCTCCCCTCCCTCCAGGACATTTACAGCACCCGTCTCACCCGCAAAGCCCTCCCCATTACAGGCGATCCCACCCACCCGACACACAGCTTCTTCAGTCTGCTGCCATCAGGGAGAAGACTGCGGAGTCTCCAGGCAAGGACCAGGAGACTGAAGGACAGCTTCATACATCAGGCTGTCAGGAAGCTGAACTCCCTCCCGTCCTTGTCCCCCTCCCCTCTTTTACCCCATGCAACACTGAACACTGATACTGTGATCATGCCACTTTATCTATCTCTTTCTTTATTTTTCTACAAATGTCCTCATTTGTATATCTGTATAGTTGTATGTAGATATGTTTAAACTGTATTTATCCGTATTTGAACGTCTAATGTCAGTGTCTTAAATGTTAACTGTAATGTTATCTGAGAGTAACGCAATTTCAATTCTCTGTATGTATGTGCCGTACATGTGGAAGAATTGGCAATAAAGCAGACTTGACTTGACTTGACTAATAATATGATTAAAGCGGTAATTTTATAATAACAAAAATATTGCCGTATCAACTCTGGAAGCAGGACTGCTATTTTCTTTCTCTCATATTCTGCTCGCTTTTCTAAACAAAGCCGTCTGTCAAAATAGTCTAATGTAATGTTTTAGACACAACAAGGGAGGCAGGACAAAACGCTGTCACCAGAATAATATTTTGAGTGCTCATTTTCCATCCACCCTCCATTTGTAGAAGTGCATTTAGACGGAACTACTACATCAAAAAGTGTCAGGCGAGATGTTTCCCACACATTAACACCTCAGATAGCAGGCTTTTTTGCTTCCTGTCAGATATTGTGTCTTGAAAGCACTGGGAAGGCTATGCACAAATCTCTGCCTTACTTGGTATGTTTTGGCCCTCGGCCTTGTCTGTCAGTGTCTAAATTGATGCCTCCTGAAAGCTGGCACTACTCTGTCAAAGGTGGAGGGGTTGGGTGAAAACAGATGAAAAATGAATGAGCAAGGGATGAGTGCCAGGTGAGGGAAGAGGTGGTATCTCCGGCCTCACCATCTTTGCTCGTCTGTCTACCCCTCTCTCCTCTAACTTCCTTCTTCCTAGAGCTTCCTGGTCTCCTCTGTCCATCTGTCCCCATCTCTACCATAAGTTCATGCCTTAGTGAGCATGAGACAAGATCAGGTGCTTGAGTAATCTTTGTTCTCACCGGTCTCAGAGAGGAGCTTGATGGACTCGAGAACACGCTCAGTGTAGACGCCAGGTTCATAGTTCTCCATCTCAGCATTAATAATGTGAACCACACGAGCGGCTCGGCCGCGGATCGCCCCTGCTGTCCTGTCCAGTGTGTCCACATCCCCCTCCTGCAGGGCGATCACACACTTGTTCACATCCTCCAGAATGTGGTTCTCTGAGGAGAGATGAGATAAAAAAAAGAGGATACACATTCAAGCATTACTGTTGTCCAATAAATATAGTCACTTTTGGAATTTGACATTTTTGAATGCATTGGAGATAAATTCTAACTAAATTCTAATTAAAAAGCAGGAGGGGTGGGGGCGGGGGTGGGTACAGCATGTGCTCTAACCGCTCCAACATTCTTCTAGAGCTACTTGCAAGACAACAGACCAATAGCTTTCAAAATGCACCTCTGGGTGGACCTAAATGTTAGTTATTTGTCACTTATTCTGCTAAGATCCTTCTTTAAGTAGCTTATACAAAATTAAAACCTTTGTTTATCTTCTCATTTCTTTCAGGCAACAGGTCAAAAGAGCACTGCCTTAACTGATCTATAAGCTGATCTGTTTAGATTTGGATAAAGCAGTGTAGGTGAAGAACAATACATTTTCTTGCATGAAGGCTTTTAAATAAAGCACAACATGTTTAAAATTAGGCTCGGCTAAACCATAAAATAAATACATAAATACAGGTTATTTTTTAAGAGATTCAAGAAAAACCTTGGCTATTCTGATGTTCTGATACAGCACATCTACTTTACACTTTAATTTCCTATTTCTTATCAAAGCATTGATGATTCCTCTGCTTTTTCAAGACACTCTGTTTACAACTTTCCTGTGAAAGAAATTACATACAATTGATTATTTTTACTTTTTTTGCAAGCAGAACAAAATCAATTATATCTAAAATTTACAAGAGCACATGCAGGGCTCAACAATAAGGATGGCCCAAGGCCAGTGTGAGAGCCTTTCAGGCCAGCTGACATGCTGTCACATGCCATATTGGCCCAGTGCTGCATTGTAAATACATACTGCATTGACTGATCATATATAAACTTTTTGTCACTAAACTTAAGGTATGTAGATGCCTAATATACTCTATCTAGAGCTATTTTAAACAGGTTCAGCTCCAGTTCTAGATATAAGGTGGGCCATAAAACTCTAAAGGTGTACTATAAAAGTAAAGCGTGACAAAAAAAATATGGTTGTTGAAAAAAAAAAAAGAAGAAAAAAAGTAGTCCATGCCAGCTATCCAAATATTTTCTTTCTGAGGCATATAATAATATGTTGCTAAAAATGTATATTTATTTTGTGTCCAGTGAAAATGTTGGCAGGGCAAATGCGAATCTGGCCAGACCAGCATTTCGAGAATAATAATAATAATATAAAAATCCTTATTGCTGAGTCCTGACATGTTTTATTCACAGGTTTGCAGGAGAATATTTCCAAACTGGAATGCACTACACCAGTTTCTGGACAACAGGTGGTGGGCTGCATACCAACATTGCCTCCTGCTTCATTTCATACAGCCTAGACCTGTCAGATATACAAAAGATCTGGCCCACAACATCCAGGATTGCATTCATTCATTCATTTGCTGTGTATTTAGTATTGACTTATTATAATCTCTACCTTGAAATCCCTGGCTATAGTATAAGTATACAGTATTAATTCTAATAATTTGTGTGCAGGATCCAGACAGGATATACTACACTTCAGCCAGCAAAATATGGCAAAAAACGAGAAGTAGATGGAGAGTTTTTTCAGAGGTAAGAGGTGAGACTGTGAAGTTGGCGTGCCTCATTTGCAAAGAAAGAAGAATTATAGAATTCAGTTTACACAGTAATTACAAGATGAAACACAAGTTTTGCCATACGTTAAATATATTAAGGTTCTGCAATATATAAATGTATTGTGGAAACTTAAATTCCTGTAGAGCTGCTTTGCAACGATTTGTATCGTAAAAAGCGCTATACAAATAAACTTGCATTTAATTGAAACACTTGAAACACTTGTTAAACATGATTATATTGTCTATCAGCAAAACTGGGTGAACTATCAGAGAAAACTTCTCCATACATATTCACAGCATACATTATATTATATATAATGTATGTAAATAGCAAGAAAGGCGTTTAAGAATTTAATTTTTTTATGAATTAATTTTTTTTTTTTCATGCAGTTCTGTATATTATCGTTAAAAGCCATACATAGTTTTGAGTCAAATGCTCAGTTGAAGATTCATAGAAACAATAACTGGAACCAAAGTGTATGTCCATTGCAAATACAATAATCTTTTTCATGAATGCAAACCAAGACTTAGAGCTGTGGACAAAATAACAATACAGTGTTAACACTGTTTCAAAGCAAGGCTACACATGCACAGCGTCATAACTGTTCATATTTATGTTGAATTATATGGCCATTTACATTCTTATTGGATGGACATTCCCATTAAAGATAATGGGATCTTGATGGTGGAGGCAGCTGACATTTTAGAGTGTCCATTATAAAGAGGGATAAATAGAAATGGATATATTCTACCGCTGTACTCAGGGTGGAGAGTTTAGATGTCTAGAGGAGGATGATGGATGTTCGCATCTATGCAATAAAAAACTCTTACAATGTTTTAATAGTATGGATCTACAGAATGGCTGCTTGTTTTCCTGTTCACCACCGGGCAGTAAGTACTCAATGGTGGTCTCAAAAAACCATAGAATACAGCAATCTGTTTCCATTTTACCTGAAACAGACAGGAAGTCATCAACTGAAGTAATGTCATCAACGGCCTCGGTCAGGATGCGTACTTGCTTCTCCCACTGGTCCTTGAAAACATCCATGTTGTCCTGAGCAACCTTGCTTTGAGGGCGTGCGGCCAAGGTCAGGGCTGCATTGATTACCTGTGAGAAGGAAAATGGCATGATTCTGAACCTTACCTAAATCTAAAAAACTACAAAACTAATTGTAGAGTCACGCTGCAGACAAATGGTATAAACACAAGAGTGTCTTTTTAAACAGACATTTTATCAAAGCATGTGCATATTTTCAATTAAAATTATGTAGTTGCACATTTTTGCATTCTTTATGATCCTAGAAGAGCTTCTGCTTTTACAACTTTGAGTCATATGACGTTTCGTAAAATCTTAGCTAAAGTCAAATTTGTCTCTGCCAAATTCTCTTAGTAGTCCTTTACATTGCTGAGAGGAAATGACTTTGAACAATTCACAATTACTTCCAGCATTTTCTAGGGTAGCTTCACTCGCAGAGGGTCAGTTTATTAGAGTTGGAATGTGAGATCTGTTACTGTGAAAATGTTCCATGAATCGTAATACCTCAATTAAACTGAAATTTTTAATTCCAGTCCAACCTTACAAATAACCAATTTACTCCATGGTCAGTCTAGATTTTTTTCTGACACATATTATGAAGAACTGATTAGTGCATGTTATTCCAAAGAGATTTCTGAATGCCTCAACTTGGCTGACTTTTCATTTTGGAGACAACTTTTCACAATCCAATGCATTTTCAGTGGATACAATCAAATTGATCTACATTTCTTATAGTTACATCACAAAAATAAGGCTTTGCCAATGCCATTTCATACTGACTTTGAATAGACCATATTCCTCTAATACACATTCCCCCAAATGATTATCACTGATCATGTTGTCTCTTAAAAAAAATGGTGTAACGTAACAAAGCCTTTTTTATGTTTCCATTGGATTTTTCCTCTGACTGATTCCTCACATTTTTTGTTTCTGAATGGGTTACGAACAGCTTTTCATGTTGACTTCGAATAGCTAAAAAAAAATAAAAATAAAAATCTAATGTGAGTCATATTTTAATAAATATGACAGGTCTGGATATGTGCCTGGCTATGCTCTTCTCCATCATTTGAGGAATAACTACTGCCATCATCAGTAAAAAATGTTCACCAGCATTTCTTCTAAAGGAAATTCTGTGATTTCCATGGCTGGTTGTTGCAGCGGGCAAATAGTGCTATATTAAATAAATAGTTTTGCAAATAAGGTGCATTATAGTGAATAAGTGGTGTAATGTGTTAAGTGAATTACTATTTGTCAGCACCGAATAAAACTGCTGCAAGACGTTACAGAAAACTGAATAGTGGATGGATAGCAAAGGTTCAGGCCATTTACCTGAGGACACAGGCTATCGATCTGTGTAGCAGCCATGCGCACCAGCTTCACCCCCTCCTCGTTGTTGGAGATGGAACAGGCGAGGTTGGCCACCTGAAAAACGAGGGAGAGAGCGATATCAGGGGGTCATTTACACACTGAGGTTAAAGTGTAAAGTGACCTTGTGGTTCTGTTTGCCAGATTTCAGTAAATCAGGCAGGTTAGACTAGCATTTGGACAGAGGCAAATAAAGCTCCCGAGCAGAGTGCACACATATACAAACAAACAGTCCTTTTTGCTGTTCATGTTTGAAGCTATCAGTGCTGTGTGCAATGGATAAGGATTTAATGCTTGGGTTGAGAAAGCAATGTCAGGGCAAAATATGTACAGAGAGTTAGGGCTCATTCAAGTGTTAGATTGGTATTTGTTATTTCCCAGCGTGAAGAACATGATTTGTGGGCCCCTCATCCCCTCTGCTCGCCCGGCCTCAAATCATCTAGATTTGCTCTCTCTTTTACTATTTTAAAAATAGCGTCTATTTGAATAATTGACATCAAACACACTGAAATTTGAATTTTTACCAGCCAATCTCCTGGACATATTAGAGGCTGCCTCTTCATGTTCTCCTCTGAAATGATAGAAGGACAGTGGTCCGTTCAGAGGCTCCCATTGCGAAAACATAATTACCCTGAAAATGTCAGTGGACATACTAATTGGAGGTTGCCATGTTTCTGTTATTCACTCATAAAGTAATGTCGATTTTTCCATCTGAAATTTCCACCACAAGCACTTTGGGTTTATTAACAAACTTCACACGCACATGTAAATCATTAGGGCAGTTTACCTAGAAAAAATTGAAAAAAAAGTGACAGAAAAAGTGTTATTAAACTAGCAGATGGCTCCTCTATGCGCAATACTTCCTTGTCTAATTTCTGCCTGCCTGCAGCCCTCAGGTTACCCATCATACAGTGCATCTGGCAACTCCGGATCGGTGCATACACGTGAATACACGTGTAGGATGAGAAAAGGTCTCTCTCTCGTGTTTGCTCACTTCCATCATCAGAAAAGCATCTGCGGAGGGAGCGCTGGCCAGATTGGATGCTAAAAATCTGGCTGCCTCCCCCTCCCCTCCTGCCAAAAATGTCTGGTCCAACAGAAAACACCGGAATATTGCTCAGAAAGTTTATATTTTGGTGACACGTCAGACCTCGATGAAAGGCGCTAATAGGCGTGTCAGTCCTGTTTTGATAACAATCCAGAATTGGTGTTCCAAGCATCTCGTCCTCTGCTGGTAAATCAGATTACACAGCAGTCACGAGTAAGGATTTTGACGGCGTTAAAGTGGCATATGCCTGCTGGCAAATACAATACGACTGAAGCCATATCAGCGGGCTTCTCTTCTTTTTTTTTTAAGGTAAATCGAGGCAAATCAAATCTGTGTTAGAAGATTCTTGCTTACAGCCCTTTTCTCCTGTTTACCTCTGACAGCTCTGAATGCTTTGATGGATCGCTCTTGCGTTTAAGTGTGTGCTTGCATGTGTGTGTGTTTAGCTGCTGCAAAAAAGAGTAAAGACTGAAATGCTTGAGGGTTGCACATGATGATGTGTGCAAAAAAAAAAAGGACTCCTTCTGAAATGATTCTCGATTGATTCCTATTTTTTTTAATGCAGCATAGAGGCAACGTGTTTACAGATCCCATTCGAAAGCCACAATATACCACATGCTTGGAAGCTGTGTTTTTTTAATTGAATTGAGTCTCTCTGAATTATGTAGTGCATAAAATTTCCACCCTTATATGAGTGAAGAGAGTCCTTTTTCCATTGACATGATCCCCTTAATGAGTCGTTCTCTCAGAAAAAAAAAATAATAAAAAATACAAAAGCTGTTACTGGGATGGCACCCATTCAAAACGTCCTTTCCTATTTTTTAGCATCTGAGAGTGTCATTCCCAACTGTCAGGTCCAGCTTGCATTTTAGAGGTGGAGTCAAGCCTAAATGGAAGTGGGCACCAGTTCTTCCACCTTATCGGTGGAAAAAGGGGCACAACACAGCAGCACAAAGGGCCGGATGGGAAGGTAAGGGGTTGTTTTATACACCAGGCTGGCAGTGTTAAACTCACAGCATTTGCAGGAAATAATATCCTGTCATGTAGTTGGGCTGTTGCTTCCCTTGGTCCTCACTAGTCCTTCATGGTCTGAACACACAGTCAAACCAGCAGCAGCTCCTGGACGGTAGCCAGAACTGGCCGATGCTCCAGCACTCAATTCTCAGAGCTGGATACCAGCCAAGACACAGTGTCCGGCCAAAAATACTAATTGCAATTATCTAAAGAACCACACCTCCTTTGTGAGTCCTTTTTATTTTCTCAAAGAGAAGGCCCCTGTTAGGTAGCCAAGGATGTCAAAATAATATTCATGAGTTTCATGCTAGGTTGAGTCAAGCGTGTGTGCGTATGCCCTTGCATGTTAGATTATTTCAGAGAAAGAGAGAGCACCGTGTTGTCTCTATGACCGACCATTATGTGTTGTCTAGTTAGAACTTTATAAAAGAACTATTGATTTCTGAGCGTTTCATTTGGACATCCACATCCTGTGTATCGGCCTCACCATTGACTAGTCTTAAAAATAAGATTATAAAATATGCTATTTTGGCATAATCAAAAGCAGCATAACATGTACCCACTGGGTACTATATTAGCAAACACTGCCGGAATCAACTTCAGGTCAAGTCTTCTGTGCACTTCAGATGAGATGCATTTGGATGGCACAAAAAGTTATTTGATATGTAGAGCATTTCAGAATTGGTCATTTACGAGGTTCCATTCAGGTTTCAACATACAGTATTAAGGCAGCTCACTAGCTCATAAAACAGAGTCTCTGCCTCCTCACTTTGTGGACATTAAATCAGAATTTCAGACACCCCAGCACTTCTTGCTGGAACCATTCCTGTCAAAATATAGGTATTGTTTATTGTATTTTCCTCTGGAAAGGGAAAAATTGAACGAGTGCATCTCATCTGCAGGCTGCAGTGCTCACGGACAGAATCTAAGAGAGAGAGGAAGTTGATGTCAGAAGAGAGTCAGTTAAATGTGGGGCACAAGAAGGTGTTAGCCTGAGTGCTTCCCCCTATTCCCAAACCGTACCCCAGTCAGAGTGCAAATAAATCAGCCTGTCAGCATAGATGAAGCAGAACGGCCCACTGGGGGGGAAACAAACACAGGTCGCTAAGCGTGACCATGCGAGAGCTAACAACAAACCTCAACAGCAAAGTCCCAGATGTTTGAAACCTGATGACCCCTGACGTGTCTACAGGGAAAGTTGGAAAGGCCCAGACAAGTTTACATACTGGTTTAAATGCAAAGTACAGGAAAAGTACAGTACAACGTGTGCCTTAAATACTCACAGCACCGTTTCTGCGTATGTATTGGGAGTAGCAAGTTCCTGTACTTGCTTTGCAGCAACATCAGCAATAATTTACAACCACAGCAAAAACCAACAGCAACATTCTGCCAGAAATAAAGTTCTTCATGATAGAACTTTATTTCTGTTCCCCCCAATTCCCTATGCTCGCGAGGCTTGGTAAGTGTTAAGATGAGGTCACATATATGAATTTCACATGAGGGTGAAAGATTTCCCAACAGATTTCACATTGGTTTCAGTTGGTCATGCAAATTTGCCACACTGACCAACACAGCAGCCAGTAAGGAAGGAGTTTTCCTGTGGTCATAATAAATCGAAAAAAGAGAGAAAAGTTCAACGTTAAGCCTACAGTCACTGGACCGTATATTAAAATGCAACGGATGGAATATGGCTGAAAAATATCCTAATAACACAGCACATCTTCTCATTTGACATCTCACGGAAGTAAATTAGCCTTTCTGGCTTCTTACACTGACACTTCTGCCCAACATGGAAGAGTGTAATAGAGTCAAAGCTGGTGGGCCTGTCACAGCTGTGGAAGCCTGAATCCCTCAATGGAGCTATATTATTAGAATCTACCTGTCCCTAGCCAGTATGCTACACTAAACGCCTCCAGCTAGCACACTCAACTGGGTCACAGGGCTGCGGTCTGGAGCAGGTCAGCCATCAGCCAAGAGGCCTTTTTCTCCCTCAGGTTCTTCTGTTCTTCCACTCTTCTCTCTGTCAGGTTTTCTTTTTGAGAACCTGAAAAGTCCCCATTAGAGCTAGAAGGCTCCAAACTACCTCAGTGAAATGTTAACTGTCACCAAAGTTCCGCTAAGAGGCCTGAATTTGATATATGGGGTTGTCATAAATAGACATCATGTGGAGATAATGAGATCTGGCATGAAGGTCAATATGAAAAACTATCCCAGACCCTTCAGAGGTTTAGCCTTGGTGAAAATGAAGGGTTCGGTGTATGCATGGGTACATTTAAACATTTCAGCAAAGTGTAAGTTAATGGCTTTTGAGGAGCCTTTAAAGCAAGTTTAAGATCTAAAAGAAGAGAAGAATGGAAAATCACCATTAACAGTCTATAGGACCAACCTTGATCTCTCTCCACAAATATAACATGAAATAAATATTATGCCTGCTCCTGGTCTATTTCATTTGATATTAATAGAAATAACACTGGTACTGTCAAAATTTTTAAGAATGACATTGTTGTTAGCATTGCTGCTGCTGCTGTTGTTGTTGGCATCATCCTCATAAACAGGGACTTCCCTTCTGAAAATACTATTACTAAGGATGTTATTATGTAGAATTTGACATGATCACTATACATTTTTATTAATTTTTTTAATGTGAAAAAGTGATATTATATGGGAATGCAAATGATGATGATGATAATAATAACAATAATAAATGAATAATGCCAATATTATTGTAGTATAATTTAGATAATATTATAGTTTTTATTGTTTTTTGAGTGTTTTTAGACGTTTTTTTTTATATGTATATTGTATATGTTTTTATTAAATTTTTTTGTTTTATTTAACTATGATGACACTGCATAGAACACACCTAAAACACTGTACTTTTTGTAAGTGTTAAAAAAATATGATATCAAACATTATCCGCCACATGATCAACATATAGACTGCAATAAATGGGCAAGCTGTAACACTGAAAATAAAAGCAATATTTTGGACAAAACCATAACAATATTTAATTTTAGTCCTAATATGTTGGAAAACAGCAAGGTACTTACATTTCTTCCCCATTAACAGAATAACACTGCACTTCTTTCAGCACTCTACTGATGTTAGCTGGAAAGCTAAAAAACAACTTCACTAGGAAATACAGGAGCTAGTGATAAGCCTCTTCAATTTAAACCCTGGGCACTGTAACAACTATCAAAAATGCTTTCAACCACATAGAAGTGCATGGAGGGCCGCACGCACACACACCGTCCCAGGTTAAGTCTTATTTGTCTCCAGAGTCTGTAATCTTAATCATGCGAGTCACAGGCCTTGCTTAAGAAGTCAGTGAGCGTCCACACTACTTTCCTCGACTAAGTCACTGTGCCAAGGATCTTATTGCCTGGGAAACCTGCAGTTTGGAGTGTGGCATAATTAAGTGCCTCACAATCAGCCAGTTGATAAACAAAGCCTGAATTGAGGCAAAT
Source organism: Barbus barbus (assembly GCF_936440315.1). Classification (NCBI taxonomy): domain Eukaryota; kingdom Metazoa; phylum Chordata; class Actinopteri; order Cypriniformes; family Cyprinidae; genus Barbus; species Barbus barbus. The sequence continues at coordinate 11,926,525 of NC_136735.1, read as the reverse complement.
AAAGGAGAGCCAACCAAATGAAAAGAGAAAGCTTGTCGAAAGCCATGTTGATTACTTTTCTTCTTACTTCACAAAAGGAGCAGTGCCTGCCATTGTTGGCTTATATTTCTTACAAAGTGAATGACATTTGCAACTGGTAAGACCAACCACTGGCACTTACTAAAATTATATTAAACTAATTTAAATTTAAGGGGATAAATAATCAAAAAATGTAAATTCTGTCATTCCGTTACGAACCCTCACGTCCTTCCAAAGTTTCTTTCTTCTTTAGAACATAAGCTGTTTTTGCCCATACAATGAAAGTCAAAGGGGTACAAAACAACTTTCTGCCCATTGACTTGCATTGTCAAAAAAAACAACAAAAAAAACAATTGGTTGAACTGTTCCTTTAATATACAAATACATTTGTTTGGTTGTTGTTGTTATAATTAAAGAATATCATACATCATGCAAACATCAGCAAAATGCTTCTTGCAGGAACATCTATTGACTGCAATAAAATAAACCCCTCGTGTCTTTTTCATTTGTCTGCTACTGCATTTGCATTTAGTTCTGTTGCATCAGGACTGATTTGGGCTAGATTAGATATTGATTGCTATTCTTGTGACTGCAGCCAGTGTGTTTTTAAATCAGACTCTTCCTTTCTTAGTTTATTCTTTCTTTCTTTCTTTCTATTTGAAACTAAGTAGGTAAGAAAACATACAGAAGAAATTTTACTATCTTTTGGGGGTGGGAGGAATTTTATACCAAAGTACATGTGTACTGTATGATACATACATGTTATTTTTTGCAGATTATTCAAAGGAAAAGTGGTTTCTTTTTTTAATTAATGACACTGTCTATTAAATAACATGCTTTATAAGTGTGTTCTCATTTATATCAAATGAACAAGTCGGGTGTAAGTGCATAACAAATTTGAAAATATAACATTATTTAATATACACCATGTCAGTTTCACAAATGTATATCCATGTGTTTGCTGAGTACATTTCTTATGATCCAAATATTCAACATAGCTATATTTAGCCTCTTTCATATCAGAATCAGGAGAAAATATCACAAGTGTGCAGCAACCCAAGATAACATCAAACAATTCCAAAAGACTATTTTAAGGGTTCATATGAGCCACATTTCATGGAGAAGAACCAGCGCTGTGAAATTTAATTTAGCTGTGTGATTTTTAGCTTATTAATGAGTTTAACAACTGACAAGCGACCGCAAGGAATAAAAAGTCGAGGCCCAAAGCACTGCGCGGATTGGCATATAAACTCTAAATTATTTTGATGAATTCTAAATATGATTTATTTGCCAGGACATGGAGAGCTTCTGTCTGGGTACTGGCAGTTATGGTGGAGATGGGTACCTGGAGAGTAATTTCCAGCATATAAAAATTTACTGACTTTAGTGTGGGACATGGGAAGGTAATTGAAAGCAATATAAACAATCCATAAAGCTGAGTGGACATGCTTGACTTTGTATAAGTGGAGAGGCAAGGGGAAGGGTGGCGACTTTAATCACTCGGGGCAACGGCCAATCGGACCACACTGATGTATTCAGGGGTGGAGAATTGAGAAGGATGGATGCCCCAGAGGGTGATAGAGCGGTATGGGCCAGGTGGTTCATTGCCACCCAGCTGCAGTGGCACTCAGAGACGCCCTACTGAAGTCCTAGCTAAATCATTACCAAAAGATCTCTGCTCAGTGTGAAAAGTGACTTCCTGTTTCAGCTCAAGGCTGTGTGGGCTGCTCTGCTTCAAATCAGGGGTCAGCTCTCACGGACTTATGCGCCCACAGAGAACATTTGAATTGATTGATGTTACTCTCACTTCTTGCACTCGGATCCCGACATGCCTTTAAATTGGAGTAGATAATAGGTCTTCAACATAAAAAGCTTGAGAAACTTGGAAGGCAATGTGTGACTCCCCAACTTCCCAAAGTATAAGCAGGCAGCTTTCAGCTTTCACTGAACTATCGATCCCTCCTCGTGAGGGTGCAAGCCAAGCAGTTGTGCTTGGCAGCGAAGCCCAATTATGAAAATGGAGTCAAGCTTGTTCTTTGTAATTTCTCTGTATATTTAAGAATACTCCAGGGCCACCATTTAAAACTGTTTGGAGATAAACAATGCATTTAAAAGTGTTTGGATGGGGAGAACGCTTGCTGAGTGCAAAACAGAGCCGAGAGAGACAGACCCCTTTGCACTTGGCATTAACATGTGATTTCAGTGATCAATTCACAATTGGAGATCACTTGACTATATTAAAATCCATAAGTAAATGCACCCAAAATTTTGATAAGTTTTTTACATTTGCAAGTAGTCAGGGACAAAGGTATAAATGATGCAATGTACTGTATGAAATAACTGTTGTACTACAAGTAATCATTATTTTTCAATTTGATGGACTGGTTTCTCAAATCTTCATGTGTTTTTTCTCTCTCTCTCTCTCTCTCTGTCTGTCTCTCTCTTACACACACACACAAACACACGGAAATAATGAATATATCAATATATGTATTTTTCACAATGTGAGAGCAGAATGTACAGAGAGAGCCAACAGCCCACAATAGAGCACTTAGTAAGAATAAAATATCTCTTGGCAATAGAATTTCTTTAGATTTTATGATCAAAAAATGAATAAAAATGAATGAAAAAAAAAAACTTTTTCAAAATACATTTGCCTTTTTCTTTATATTCTTCTCTTGTAATCTAAAAAACACAACAGGCATATCTTGCGATCTGGTCAACCCATGTAGTGAACAACATCCCATGAATTATTACCATGGAAACTGTTTGGATTCCTTTGTTTTTCTTCCCAAATCCTCACTCACATTTCTTTCCTGTTATATTTTCACAGGGGCACTTTAAAATATAATTTTCTAACCTAATCTTGACTTCTAATCTGATTTTCATCCTTTACTGTGGGAATGTTTCCAAAGTAGAGAAACACAATAGACCATGTATGACAGTATCTGTCAAACTAGCAAAAAGCTGTTTGAATTATCCAGTGTATATATATATATATATATATATATATATATATATATATATTAATTCTATAAATAAAGAAGAAAGCCTATATATGATATAATAAAACTGTCATTTTTGGTCACATCAGAGATGCCAGCCAGCCAGCCATAAATATCCAGAGACTATCTGTATACGAAACGCATGTTAATGCAAGGAGTAAAGGGGGCCAGAGATAACCTTCTGATAGACTGCATTTCAGATCCAGGCAAGTGAAAGCTCTCGGATGAGGATTTGAGGGGTAGGAGTGCTGAAGCGGAAAGGGAAAGATATCTTGCAGGGTTTTTTTCTTGGGTAAACTGTGGCAGTTGCAGGTTTTGGATAGCTCCTCTTTTCAACCTGAGTATGAAAAACGAGCAAAGCTTGAGACTGAGACGGTGCCAATCAACTGTTGGCTGTCTCTCAACAGCTCCGTCTGGATGTGCTGCAAAGAGGCCTGTGCGAGTGTGTGTTTGTGTGTTGCCAGTGTGAAGAAAGGCAATTACTGATCTCCTCACCTGCAGGAGGACTTGGGAGGCTCATGCTATTCACACATTGTTTCAGCATTTCCAGTACAGCACAACCTCCTTTAGTTTCGCTACAATACTCCATATTCAAGAGCTAACATTCATGGTTCTGTATATATATATATATATATATATACATACATACATACACTCATAAAGGTTAAGGAAAGGGTTAAATAACATTAATAATGAAATCTAGTCCAATCCATTGTATCAAGGTCCGCCCACTTAGAGATTTCTGGTGTCGCCAGTGAGATTGACTGATCATTTTCAAATGTTACCAATGCAACACACCCCAATTGATTGCATGGTAAACATCAGCTGAATATTTATTTATCTCCATCGACGAATAACATGATGAGATGTTATCCATCTTCACAGCTAATGGGCGACGTCCTCTCTCGATCTTTACATGTTTGCGCAGCTGGCCTTCCTTGAGCTTGGAGCAAAAGCCATCACTGATAACCCTAATGTTTTGATAATTTCAGGACTCCCACAGTAAATCTGAGTCCGCTACTCCTCTGAGTCTGCTTTGTTCATGTCTTTTGATCTACAGTTGCACGTTCAGTCACACTAAACACGGTGCATTTTCTTGATTAACGGACATGGACAATCATTTGTACCAAGTGAGCGGGTTACTTTATTTCCTCAATGCTTTCTGGAGAGCTGATTCATAACATAGCTGCATGGCTCCCCAAAGCGTTGGAGTTTTGATTTAAAATCTACATCAAGACCTCAATCAAAGGGGTTTAAGGAGGAGACAAGTCGCTTGTTATAGTAACAAGAAAGGTCTTGTGTTTTCCTTCACTAACTTCCAATACAGTACACATAAGGTATCGGTATATTAACGCACATTTAACATGACTGGTTTATTTTATTAAGCTCACAATGCTTTTGTTTCTTTTCCTGGTTATTTAATTTCTTTGAAAATGGTCCATGCTTTTAGATTGTAAGTGTAGGTTTCTAAGAAGCACATTAAGGCAAAGTGTTTTAAATCAGAGCAGATTGTCCAGATTGTGTTCGGAAATTGCTAATGTTACACGTCAACGGATGTACTTTACATTCACACGTTGTCAATTAGGAGGTGGTGTGAACAAGGGGGTGGGTGTGAGAAAATGAAAGGCCAGGGAGTGAGCGAAAGAACAGAATTGCATGCTGGGTAGTTTTTGCATTGTCTTTTTTCTTCTGGGTGTTAGCTCCATTCAAAAACCTGCTGTGCTGCCTACATACGCAGTATCATGACTGTCATAAGTGACTGATTTGGATCTCTCTACACAAGCATGCCACATAAATATTGTGTTCTGCATGGGAGACTGCGCTTACAGTTGATTTCAATTGAGTTTGACATTAGCATGTTGCTAAGCTAATTGAGCTGCTCTAATTAGTTTAGAGCATATAGAGATATTAAGTAAAATAATCAATTATTAATTACGCTGAAGTACTTTTATTGACATTTTTCCCTCATCTTATCTTTTTTTTTTCACTGAGGAGTCAACGCCAGTCTAAGACTGCATTCCCCATGAATGATACATGCAATACTAATGTTAAGAATTTTGCTAAAAACAAAGTATTTCAGACAGAGCTGGGTAACTTCGGTCCTGAAGGGCCACAGTCCTGCAAAGTTTAGCTCCAACCCTAAACGAACAACCCTGCCTGTAGCTTTCTAGTGATCTTGAAGACATTGATTAGCTTGTTCAGGTGGGTTTGATTACACTCTAAAAAATTGGGTTGTTTTGACCCAGCGGTTAAATGTTTAACCTAACCATCTGGGTAGTAACCCAACCACTTGGTCAAAACAACTCAATTGCTGGGTTTGTCCATATTTTACCCAGCACTGGGTTGTATTTAACCTAGCATTAGGGTAAATGGACCTAAACTCTGCAGGACAGTGGCCTAGATTTGGCGGCTAGTTATACATAACCATTTGCTTAGTTATACACAATCCCAAAGGAGCTCAGAGATCTCATAAGAGCTAACATTTCAATACATCAACACTGTTTTATCTAATTAGTCCATTAAGTGGACAACAAGTTAACATTTGCCCTGGGTAGCCAAAGCCCCCAATCTAAATATCTGAAAAGTGCTTGTCTTTTACAGTCAAATAACATCATTGATTGTGCAACCCATTAATTTTCACTGTGATTTTAATTGCTGTTAGATGAAGACGGCTCACTAATAAAAGCACTTTGAGTCAGGAAAAAAAAAAAAAATCTCACCCTCTCACTTCCTCTCCTACCTATCAGTACAGATGAAGTGTGCGGTTGCTGATTGCACATAATTTATATACAAATAAATTCAGAACTCGGAACTCGTAAAACCCCAGATGACTGTAAAATAATAATCTGATTCGCAATATGTGTAGCTTTTTGTACAGATAGTGAGACTCATAAATTCCTGGAGGAGAGATTTTGATTTATCAGTCATTCTTGAGAAGGGTGCAAAATTGAACATGGGACAAAGGGTGCAAAATTGAAAAAAATAAAACTTTGTACTCAGACAAATGAAACTACATTTGTGTATCTTATATGTACTAAGCTACTGAGCTATGATTTGATGCAACCTCCCAACTTTTCTCTTTTTTAAACAAAATGTGCTTTTTTTACCTTGGACTGTGTAATATAATTTCAACTTTATCTTTAACAGCATTCAAGATGTTTTTAACATTTCAAAACACATTCTCATGTTAGCAAACAGATTACACTTTCACATGCGACCAACAATTCCACAACAAATATAAAATATCATAATGAAATATTATCAAAATAGTCATCTGACGGAGGTGACGCATCTGACGGTGGTGACGAAAACCTGAATTTGTAGTATTTTTAACTATCAAATACATTGAATCAAACAATTACTGTGTTAAAACAACCACAACAGGCAGTGAGTATTTTATTGTTTATAAAGCTTTTATTCAAGAGTCACATTTAAGTATTTTGATATATTATTGGAACACAAAATCTTGATGTGGTGACATCTGATGGTGTTGACACATTTGGCATTTCTTTCACAAAACAAATGGAGTTCATGTAGTAGCCATTTTATTTTTTCTGTTGATACTAGATGCTAATGTAACCTGCTTCAGGAGAATAAAATGATCTAAATATTTCAAATAATTTCCTCAGAAATTGGAAGATGGTGTTGACGTATCATGGTTGTGACACATGAAATATTAACATTATTTAAAATATTCTAAAACTATAAAACTGACTGTTTGAGTCTGTCTGACAGTGATGTAGTCTGCAGAGGAGGACTGTGGCAAGGGGTCCTTTAGAGTGACAGCTGCCCCTGATATTCATTGATTTTATTACATTTGAATGAATGTCTGACGGTCTTGACAAAAAGTGGGGACAAAACTTTAAAACCTTATGAAACATGCATGTGTCACTGAAAAACAACCTTGCGTTGATATGAGATATTATTAAGTGTTGGTTTTGATAAAACAAGCTCTTTTTTATCGTTAAATACACTGTAAACCCTAATATTGTCTTTACTTAAACAATCAAGTAATGTTGACTAAACATTACTTAAAATTTTGCATTTTGAACCTGTTGCTTAAAAATATGAGTTAATTTAACTTATTTACCTTCAAAATGCATAAACTTAAGATTTCAAGTATTGTGAGCTCAAAATCATGATTAATAGGTCATTGTCATTTTCACAAATGTAGTTTTCTTGACTGTACAATTCTAATACCGTGTGTATCCTTTAAGTGCAAGGTCTTTTCTATTTTTTATCAGAAAACAAATGGCTTCAATTACAATTATTGACCATAATGGGAATAAATTTAGACTATTTATTTTTATTTAGGAAAAAAGTTCATAAATGAACTTCAGTATATATACAAGTGTTTTTGTGACACTGATATATAAAATATATATAAAATTTAACTATTTATTTTGGATGCAATTAATTGTTTGACACCCCTATTCAGAATGTTTTCCATTTGTTCAATCAGAAAAAGTGACAAATTGACGATTATTTACGTAGCATTACTAAACCGTATCATTTTCAATGGGGGAAAAAAAATCTAAATAAACTGCATTTTGATATTTTAATTGTGTGTTTGTGTGTGTGCATATATAAGGAGAAAGAAGTTCTTGAAAAAACTGTAAAAACAGTATATTTAATGGTCACACTGACAACTCCAAACAACTACACAATGTATCCAAAATTACTACACTAAACAGTCTTTCTGTGGTCCCTATAGAAAATCTACACAGTAAACGCAAAACTACGGAATCACAATACAACTAGTATTAGCGGAAGTGCTTTCTTCCTCTTCCTCTTCTTCTTCTTCTGATGTTGTCTACATAAGCGCCCGCGCTTACGTTCTGACGCTCACATATCATGCTTACGCTATTCTTCCTTGTGATTGGCCATGCATTGAGTTCTGCCTAGCAACAAGAGAACTAATGCAATGATTGGTGGATTTCAAAATTGATCCTTTTGCCCTTTTTGACACCACGTTTCAAGACGAAGTTTTCTTCTATGTTCGGTAAGTAAAATTATATAGATATAGTTATTTTAAGTGAAATATGCTTGTTTAAATCCTTGTGGTATGTTTCTATAATAAAAGACAACGCAGCCATAATTACAATATTTCCCGGTCAAACTTTGCCAGCGTAGCCATCAAGTAACGATATGGATCTGTGATGGTATGATAACTGAGATATCAGATTGTTGTTTATTTGATTTGTAATACTGAACCATATTAGTTATACACTTAATGGTAGTGTAAACGTGTATTTCTGTGGGAAAGAACTTGGCAGCCACTTCTGAGATAAATTAACGTTGTTCCCCCCGTTCAAATTTTCCAACCTTGCCAAGCCATTAGTTAACGACATTTTCTTAATGATTTTAAAATTTTATTGAAACGACAACGTATTTATTTTTTCACCAGTGAGGTGTACATATTTGATGGTCACCTAATCGTTTTTCTTTGAGAGAAAGAACATGGCAGCTACTGCTTAATGTTAGACCATGTGAGGTAAGTTAACGTTAACGTTAGTTTTTCCCGGGCGAACTTTGTAAGTGTCGTCATTAATTAACAATATTTTGAGGATAATCTTCACAATCATACCTTGAGAACTCGACTTTTTTCACAATTAGACATTTTGACAGCGAATTCTAGGTCAATTGTGTGTTATGAGAACATTGCAAGTTTTTCTTTAGCTGAGCCTAATTAGGCTAGTGATGTTTCATAGATGGTGAAATTACAGACCATCTTCACACTGGTCACCAGTAATTAGCTACAAAGTGATTTACTTATTTAACAGCTGTATCTATCTGATGTAACGTTACCTTCCAGGATAATTGTCACTTTTTAGAGCCAGAGACCTTTATTTGCACATTTAGGTTTATTTTGGATAACATTGTAAGATTACCATCTTAATTATAGTGTAATTTTCTTTGTTTTTGCACTGACTTTGTTCAATTTAATATTATCAACTTTTCTGTTATAGGTGAGATGAGACAAGGACATGTGGAAATGTAAGTATTGCATTTTTGACTCTGTAAAAAGAGGGGTGGTACTTAAACATTATCGTTTAAAACATGGTGCTCATACAAAAACTGTACCCTTTCCATGCCAACACAATGACTGTCTTTGTACGTTCAACTCCATTAGTAGTTTAAAAGTTCATCTGGCAAAAATTCATACAATTTTGGAGTTTTCCTTGGTGTGTTCACATTTCAGTCAATATTAATTACTATGTTTTACTTTGTTAGATGTCTTCTCAAGAGAAAACTCTCCTAAGAGTTATACTGACAGAAGGGGACATAAGGAAGGTCTCACTGGCCAAGAAGCCTGATTCAGTTGATGCCTTGCTTGTTGCTTTAAAAGAGAGTTTGTGGCTTAATTACAACTTTTCGCTTCAGTATGAAGATCAGGACTTTGGGAATGCACTTTGCAACCTAACAGACATATCAGAGCTTCAAGATAGAGCTACACTGAAAATCATTCCTGTAATTGAACTAGTACCATTGAATCGAGAGGAAGTACTGGATGACTCTGCAAGCACAGCCGACACAGAGATACTTTCTACCTCATCACAGGAAAGGAAAAACAGAAGGACAGTATAAAATTTAAAATGGGGAATTTTAGATCCAAGATGAGAAACTTGGGATACCCTGATGTAACCATTAATGGAGGAAGGAGAGGCACAAACAAACACAAACAACCCTGAATGAATGCCATCAAGAAAACACAAAGAAGCCAAAGAAATGTGAAATCAACTTTCTTCCAAACTTTCCAGGACATAATGATGACAGCCTTGAATCAGTTCGTAAAGAAATTCAAGATGAAATGAAGACGAGAACACCCAGTTCATCCCTTCTGGCACAACAGATGGACCTGACTTTTGCACTTAAGCGTAAAGAGATAGTTGAGTCTGCACCTGCAATCAGTGACGTGCTTGAATGTTGGCCTGCCCTCTTCCGTGAGCCTCAGGTAAGTCGTCTTTCTGTTTTCAATGCATTAAAAGGACTGTTCACCCAAACAATTTTCTCATTTAGTCACCCTTATGCAATGTAAAGTTGGCATGGAGTACTTTTGCAGAACACATTTAAAGAAAAAACAAACAAACAAAAACACTTTCTTAGCCTCTTCATTATTTCGTAATTATTTCTTAGCCATGTAAAGCATTTCTGTGTGAAATCTAATGTGATTGTGACCTGGCCTTGTCTCCCCCCAGGTTTGCATGGAGTTCAACAGAATTACGGGCAAAAATCTAAAGCAGGAGTTCTAAGAAACCCTGGACAGACACAGTTCACGGTTCATGGAGCTTTTTAAAAACAGAAGGGGGACTCCTGGTCAGCGCTTGTTGAACTTTTTACAGCAAATAAAGGTCAGTAATTTGTCTTATTTAACATAACTTAAAGGTACTGTGTAGTTCATTCAAAAATGGAAGTTTTGTCGTCATTTACTCACCCGCAGTTGTTCCAAACCTGTATAAATTTCTTTGTTCTGCTGAACACAAAGGAAGATATTTTAAAGGAATGTTTGTAACTGAACAATTTTGGGGCAGCATTGTCTTCCTTAGTATTTCTTTTTAGTATGTACATGTCAGTGGTGCCCCAAATCTGCTTGGTTTGGAACAAATTTAGGGTGAGTAACAATCACAGAATTTTATTTTTTGGGCGAACTATCCCTTTAAATTTTGTCAACATGTAATTTATTTCTTATTTTCATATCAGTAATCTGTTATGTATAATAGATAATCCAATATTTAATTTAAATCATATATTCTCATTACAATGCCTAAAATAGATTGATAGTGAGTTTTTCTGGCATTAATAGAATTTCATGTTTTCCTCTAAAGTCAGCACAGCCAACTGAGGTCCGAACCCTTGTTCTTCGAGGACTGCCTATCATGCTTGGAGATGATGACTCTTCTTTCTTCAAGTCATGTTTAGTAAGTACATATGTTCTTAAAAGGGATAGTTCACCCACAAATGATTACACCATGGTTTACTGACCCTCAAGCCACCCAATCAGAGTTATAATAAAATATATCCTGGCTGTTCCAAGCTTTATAATGGGAGTGAATGGGGGATGAGATTTTGAAGCTCAAAAAATTCCATCCATCCATCGTAAAACTGCTCCACATGGCTTCAGGGGGTTAATAAATGCGTTGTGAAATGAATCAATGTGTTTGTGTAAGAAAATATCCATATTTAAAACTTTATAAAGTGAAACTGTAACAGTAACACCTCTCGTAGTTCAAAACACTTAAGGTACATCCTACATCATACATCACATTACTTGCACTTTTATTGTAAATTGAATATGGTCCACCGGAAGCTGGATATTTTACTTTATTGAAAGGCCTGAGTGAGTATATTTTAATTTTGGGTGAAGTATTCCTTTAATATACAAATGTGTTATTTTATTAAATATCATTTATAATGCATACTTTATAAAAAGTGTATACCAAATTCTTTGCAGGAAGCATCTACATTTGCATAAATTCAAGTGTATACATGTCAGTATAATGTTGGATTAGGGTTAGTGATTTGAAACTTAATGCACATTCTGATAAACATGCATTGATGATAAACCTTTGATTTCTGATCACAATACTATGTTTATACCTGTTTTTTCACTAGGTAACTGATAATCGCAACACTGTCCTTGATGTGCCAGTGGGGATCTTATTCGAGGACACTGATCTTCAGCCCCCCCAACTCCTTGCATTTGACTTCTTCGATTGGAATAATTCTTGAAGGCCAAGTGGTGATGGACAAAATGTAGGACCTCCCACTGGCAATCTGTCTTCTCTTTGGTCTGATTTACGCACTAGACCTGAATTACCCAAAATCACTCGCCAACACGTTTCATTTCATCCAGCGTGTACTAATGTCAATGGGACAGAATGCTCTCAAGCCTAGAGTGCAGTCTCTGGCAAACCAGCTATTTGCTTAAGAAACGTCACAGATACTTTAACACCACTCTTTGTTTGGGGTTTTAAACAAAGTTATCCATTAATGTAATTATCCAGTTATCTCCATTATCCATTTATGAAGAATAAAAAGTATGTTTAAATTGTTAAATGCAGAGTTCTACAACTGATGTGCAGTAGTTACTTTGGGTAACTCGTTACAGTAGTTACTTGTTACCATTGTTGCACCTCTGTAGTGTGGTTGTGACCCAGTAATATTTTCATTACAGTATAGTTTGGACTGTGATATTGTGACATTTGGGCCAAAGGCACTGAACATGTTCAGTATGTTTTATTTTAGTTTGCAGTCTTTGCACAAAGCTTAAACATTGAAATGTAGTAAGAAAGTAATTATTATACTTGGCATACATGTTTAGTACATTAACAATTGTGAGGCGTAAAAAGTGTAATTATTAAGTGCACAGAGTTGTACAATTGATGTAAGTGCACTTATGTTGGACATTTTTACTGTTGTTACCACTTTTACAGTGTGGTTGTGACCCAGTAAATTTCAACTACAGTATAGTTTGTATTGTAATACTGTGAAATTTTGGTGAAAGACACTGAGTATGTTTTTACTTCGCCATGTTTGCACAAAGCTGAAACAGTCAAAAGTAATAGCTATGTTTACATTAACATAATTGTGATACTTGAGTGAAGTATATATGTGTAGAGTTGTACAATTGATGTACTGCACTAGTTAATTTTGTTACAACGTTTACAGTGTAGCTATGACCATATCCATTACAGTATAGTGTTTACTGTACTTTAATATTGTGACATTTTGTCAATAAAAAGTCAAAGATTAAATATGCTGTTCATTTGTTTTATTTAAATTCGGTGTGCACAGAGCTTGCAGTAAAAAATAAGAACATCATTCAACAGTTTGTTACATTTCCATGTTGAGTTAACTTAAATGTATAAGTACACTTAAAATTAATACCAAGTTAAGTGAACGTAATTGTGTAAGTACATTAAATAAGCACCAAATTTGGTGAACTGAACGATTTAAGTATAGTCTACAAAACCGCCAAGTTAAATAAACTTTAATATGCAAGTTTTGGGAGACTCCATTACTCAATTGAATTGAGGCAACGAGTTTACTCAATCAATTTAGTTCAGTAAACTTATTAGGGTTTTCAGTGTACATTTTTATCCATTTTATAGCATATGAATGATTGAACCCTTCTCTGTGGACACACTGTTTTAGATGTAGTGAGAAGACAATAAGTGTCATAGATTTCACATAATAATGATAAAATTAAATTGAAGGGGGTAATTGTGTTAAACAGATTCTATGATCAATCCCCATAACATTTACAATTGAAAATATTTTAAATTTTTAAACCTGATAGCAGTTACAATTGCTGGACATGTTTTGTCCCATGTTTCAAGAATGACTGTTATATATAAACACACATTACACTCATCTTTCTTAGTTCAGATTTATACTTATTCTTACTCTTCCCTCAGAAGCCAATCTAAGAGCTGTGGATTATGTAGTATAAATTCAAAACACTATACCATTACTTTTAATTTTCAATAACAGTTTCATTCTTTCTTTCATAAGGCAAAAAAATGTCCATAAGTTCCATGTAATACCTGTAATGGGATTTCAAATTGAACCACCTGGACGAACCTTGGTAATGAAGACATTTTTACAGTTTGTAGCCTAAAATGACAGATCTGAGAAAAAATGGAATTTGTTCACCTCTGCAAAGTAAATAGACGGGGGTTCTGGTCTAAAGCTGAGGTAATTTAACAATTTTAGTGATTGTTTTCAAAAGTTTCCCAAACATTTCCTGTCAGATCTGGTAAAACATACACATTTTTAGCTTTTAAGACTTTTTTTCCCTTGCACGGTGTGTGGAATGTAAATGCAAACCTACTTGTAAATGTGGTCTTGTATATTACATGAAGTGCTTTGCGTCAACCTTCATTAAAATGGACTCTTTGTGACTCATTTGTCATTTAGACATTCAACAAGCGAGATTTTCACAGAAATGATTATAAAACATATTTAACCTCTCACCCTATTTAGCAAGCTAAAACCTCTGACTGCCTGTTCCTGTCATCACTTTTAGATACATTATCATAAGAACCTGAAATAAGCCCTCCGTTTTGTAATATCTCCATTTAATATTTACAAAGTAATTTGTACTGTGTCAGCAAGTGTGTGGAAACGGGCCATAAATATGTCCTGTGACCATAAATAGCAATTTCCATTTATTCCAATAGACTGAGCTCTTAAAAGAAAAATAAACTAGAATTAAATTTGTTTATGCTTACATTCTACGTTTTATTCATCATGATTCATTAATGCTTTGATTTAGCTTCCTCCCCTTTTTTGTGGGCTGAAAACATGAGAATACCATTATGTTGAAGAACGTAATTGATCATATTTCCGGAGAACCACAAGCCTTTGAACTCTAATAGTCCATGATGCTGGTGTCTCTTAGTAAGACACATTCTCCATCTTTTTGATGTCTCTCTCACTCAGACATAAGCACTCACGCAAATGTGTGTACCGCATTTAAGATGAAATCTCCATATAGCTTCATAATGTTGCAGTTTTTGTGTAAGGGAAGGGAGCCTCAGAAAATGAAGAAAGCCATCTGCTTCTCTCAGCTCCAGAGAAAAGAGATGCTGAAGCAACTGTTCAGGGAGCGGCATAACTAAACAAATTAAGTGATTAGGACACCAGCAGAGGACACCAAGCCTATAGCTTCTATTCAGAGAAACATGCCAAAATAAACAGAGAGGATTGCTAGGAAAAACACACACAATTTGATACACTACTGGTGACTGACAAGGAGCGAGGGGTGAAAAGCGCGACAAGCCAATAGTAAATGAAGGGCAAAGGTAGTCTGCTGTATGATGAGATGCACCCAACAGAACTGAAGCTCCATTTCCTCACAGGCTCCATTCTCTAAAGGTTAACACAGTCTGGGACTCTTGGTGGATACAAGGACGGAAACCATCGCTCTTCCATCCGGCCCTCAACCCCACTGTGCCTCTCTGCCACACCAACGAAGATCTCTACATGGCTGGGAAGTGTTGAAGTAAACATAAAACATGCCGAACGTGTCTATGAATAGAAATCATAATCATTACTGGATCTATACCACACTAGTCCATCTATGAAACTACAGCATACATTTGCATAGGAAAAGAATGAAATCGATAACAATATTTGTCAAGATTGTTTTCCAGTAACATATTTCACATGTTTTGGGTGGGTAAGATATTTGTTTTAGAAAGAAGGTTGTCCAAGGCTGCATTTATTTGATCATAAATACAGTAAAAACAGTAATAATTGTAAAATTACAATGTCATTTGTATTAAAATTGCTCTTTTATGTTTTAATATATTTCAAAATGTAATTTATTCCTGTGACAGCAAAGCCGAACCATTACTTTTGTCTTCTGGTTGAATAAAAGTATTTATTTCTTCCAAAAAAAAATAAAAAATACAGATCAAAAAATTTTGAAGTATAATGTACAGTATATATACAGCTACATATTGTACACACACACATGGACAGTTGCCTTTCTTAGCTTATAATGTGTCAAGATAGATTTGGAGGTCATGAGTCTGAAAAAGTCCATTCTTATATACAAGTTGTTGAGTATCCTTAAATGTCAGAAGTGAAAAGAAAGCTAACTTCGCCAACAGTAACTGGGCGCAGACCTTCTACGATGCTAGAATAAAAATGGAAGTCTGGGTAATTGGCAGCGTGCAGCAATGCGCATCGTATTAGGATTATTCTCCATGGAAACATTTTTTTTCTTCCAAGTTCCATTTACAACTTTATTTCTTTGCTTTTTTTATTTTGCTGCATTCATTTCTACTTCATTTTATCAGCAGCGCAACACCTAGTGCAGAGTACATGAGAAAGAGAAATGCATAAGAATAAAAAGATAAAGAAATCGCAGAGAGAGGATGCAAACTGCCAGAAGCAACCATCAAGAGACTCTGAGCCACATGCCTCCCAGCAGAATACTCTGGAAGACAGCAGGAATGCCATTTCTCTGACATTTCCCCCCCTTTCCTCCATCATTAGCTTAATAACCATTCGATAAGCTGCACAGACTCAAGCTGGCCTCTCTACTTCCCTGATGGTCATAGACCTCAGAACCTGTCTGTGTTATGCTACTCTTGAGCCACTACTGAAACAATGAGGCTTGATGAGTCTGCCTCCATCATTGAGGATTTCACATTGATCTTGTCCTATTAATATAAGCCGCTTAGGCTGCCCCACAGAGACATTGTGTACGAGTTCCATGTTTCTCAACTGTTTCAACACTGCACACACGGACACAATAAGCCCTACACACTCACTGTCCCGCTGGTTATCAAAAAGCGTGTGAATATTAGAAGCACTTTGAAATTAAAGCTTATTCCCACTGATGGTGCATGAGAGCTGTTTGCATGACAAGTGTATATTTGCACAAATATATATTCATGTGTAAAACCTGAGCCATTTACATTTAATCATTTTGCAGATGCTTTTATACAAAGCAACTAACTAACGAGGAAAAAGCACAAGCATTTTTTTTTACATAAAGGAGCGAGGAACCATTTTAAGAGTGAACCAAAGGTCTACTGAAGCACAGGAATTTAGAGAGGAGAAGGGATCATTTGGAAAATGTGGATGCAATTACAAAGGAATTTGTGAACAAATGCAGATCAATCAATTCTTTGAAAAGATCCAGTTCAAAGGATCGATTTGCTCTCAAAACATGTAAAGGAGAGGTAGGCCGTAAAGCAACAAAACATAAAACAAAAGCAAGAGAAAAGAAAGAGTAGTTCAATAAATAGTTTAAAAAACGAAGGGTGCTATTTATTCACCCTTGTGTCATTACAAAAGTTTTTGTTTTTCCTTCTTCAGTGTATCACAGAAGAACATTCAGAAAAAAAAAAAAAAACGTTTTTTTGTCCCCATGCAATTACAAAGGAATTTGTCAACTAATCCAGATTAAAAACAAAGCAAATAAATAAATAAATAAAACATTTCTAAAAATATTTTTTTTGTTTCTCAAACAAATCTATGTCTTACAGGGGTAAGTCTTACATGTTATGATTTGAGTAAATAATGACAGAATTTTCATTTTTGGTTGCACCATTGTTTGTACTATAGGTTAGATTGTGCTCATGGAGTTGTGTCTTCAGACTGAAGTTTGTGATGGTTTTAGTAGGTCATGTGGAGGTTGAAATGTCATTCCACCACGGCGGAACAGAGAAAGTGAAGGTTGTTGTAAGCGAGCTAAAATCAGCAGACCACTCATCACATGTGAATTATGATTATAAAACTGCCAATTTCCCAGTTGCCGTTCCAATGGGTTACTGAGGTCACATGCAAGTTATCCACATGCTCTGTTCTGGAGACACTCTTTAGGATGTATAGGCTAGTCTGGCTTTAAAAGGCCAGTGGCTGGTTACGTAAACAACACTTATCAAAAGGGCATCAAGGTTAAACGCTGCCCTGCTGCTGTGACGCCATGATCAGTTATGAAGGCGAGAAATGCCAAGTCTAACTGTATGTTGCCTTATTCCTGTAGTCTCCCGTTAACAGGCGACGGAGTGACATATTCATGCGTGATTGGCCACGCTCGAAAGCTTTTGCTTAACATTGTGACATATGTGTCAACCTGACACTGTCTATCTGTGAGATATTGATTGCGACTGTGAATATATGAATGCTCGGAAAGGAGTGTGAATGGCTGTGAGTGAATGTATGTGTGTGAAACAGACAAAGGTGTCCTTGAGGGTTGATACTCAAGGATGAAACCAAAACAAACCCGGTAATTGATGTAGTTTGGAGAGCAGAGGGGTCTTAACGTATGGTATTTCCTCCAGAGTCAAACAATAAGGAGTACCACAATGCTACCTAGCAACAGACAGAAGAATGAATTCTCATCTGAAAAGAGAAAAGTGTGTATGTGTGTGTGTGTGTGTGTGTACGAATGTGAAAGACGAGCAAGAGGAAGAATATGTAGTGGTCTGACACCTAGCCAGCAATAGAGGTGTTACATCTTCAACACCTCTCTGTAGACAAAACCCTCAATCCGACATGTTTAGTTTGTTTAACCTCTCTGTCATGCAGAACTGTGACTATCCATTTACTGAAATGCCTATGGCATTTTTTCTATTGAGCATTTTTTCCCCCTGAATGCAAGTGGGTGTTACAAGTGTCCTCGACAGGAGAATAATGCTTGCGCAACAGTGTTGCCTTTTAGGAGAACAGGTAAATGTCCAGCACTCACTCTGTGATTTTGGAACAACAAAGCTCTTTTGTCAGAACATGCATTTTCTCTCTGAGGTTGATGGACGGCGTCAAGGTTATATCTCCTTGCCGGCATGGGATGCAATAACTACATATAGACATGGAATTGTTTAAAGTACAGAAGATGGAGAAACGGAAGTGACTGAAGGAGGTGGCAAGAAAAGAGAATGTGGAAAATTAAAACCAATGTAGTTTTGTCCCTCATTCTTAACATAAAACTGGCTACAAACATAAAAGTTTATTTACCACTAATGATAAAAAATCAGACAGTAAATGCATACTTTTCAGCTGCTATTAAAACACACATATGAGTTGATAATGTAGAGGTTAAGCAAAGGATGGCATTTTTAATATGTGCCGTTTTCTGCACTGCCAAGCACAACACAAGAACATGCCCCGACCAAACCCTGACTGCCTAAGTGCATGGTCTCAACCCTTAGAGCAACAGGGGGCTCTATCACAGAATGCATCTTCTCATCCCTCTGTGTGAGATTGGTCTGCGATGCAGCTCCTCCACAATGAAATAAACCAGTATATGTGGGCGCACATGTGTAAACGCACACTGACTGCAGTCTGCTATGAAAACCTGGGACGCTGACTGAAGATTTATATGAAAAGAAAATGGCCTAAATAGACTAATAAACCACCAGACAGACATTCTATAGTTTGTGCAAGTGTGTGTGCGTGTATACGTGAGATGCAGAGAAAAGTGCATTTCTAGGGGCACAAAATGAGGTCCTCCATCACCTTTTTTCCAATGAAAGTCGGCCCACATACAATACACAGTAGACGCAGACATAGCCCATATCTCCTCTCTAAACATTTAATATCACTGCACTCAGCAGGAAAAAAAACAACAACAAAAAAACAGTCTTCAGTTCAAAGATTCAACCTGTTCAGGTTTTATCCTTAAGGCATCATCTTCAAAAGAGGACTGAGTGTAACTACACTCCTAAAACATCCCAGCCTAACATTAGCAAACCAACAACATTTACAGATTATTTTGTTAAGTAGCAATTTAAAGCTTTCTATAGAAGCTCCTCTGTCATGTCTGTGAGGCATGTAGTCACTCAGTTTCAGTTCATATATGTGAAGCTCTCCTGTTCAAAATGAGACGGCAGAAAGCGCATCATGCTTGTTTTCTTTATTTTGTAAAAGCACAACATTTTGTTGATATTGTGAGTGCACACAAATAAAAGTAGACCCTTTACAGTTCCAAATGATACCTTACCTTTATGAGCAAAAATGATGGCGCATCCACTGAAAAAAATGCAAAGCACGCTTTAGCTTCCACTCACCGCACAAACTATTGGATACAGTGCACATTTATCTAGGTTTAACATTTAAACTTTGTTATATGCTTGAACTGTTTTATAGCTATAGATTTTATTTTAGGCAAGTCGTGATGATTGAGAAGGCTAAATTGATCAAACAGACTATGATCAGTTTACTGTATGCCACTGGCCGCTTGGTTGTTACTTTAAAAAGCAAAAGCTTATAACGAACAAAATAATGTTTTTCTAAATTAACTTTATAAAAAAAAAACAGAAACAAAATATAATCACTTTGCCATGACATACAAAACTGAACTATTTTAATAGCTGAAACAGTAGTATAAGCTGTTTTGGGAGAAGGGGAAAAAGACGGGCTCGGTTCGGTAATTCTGATGAGCTGTCAGACATGGGCTGGGCTCTACTTTATTACCCTGTCATGGTTTATTTTGACTGTACATTGTGACATACTTAGCCACAAATTAGTAGTTTTTTTTTTTTTACAAGAAAGCTGCTTATAAGTACACATTGCTGTTATTTCTACAGAAAATGACGAATACTGTAAAATCAAGTGTCCACTTTCAAAAGAACCATTATGCATCACATTTTGTATTTGTTGTATCTGCACAAAATCACCACTAGCAGATTTTCCAGTATGATTCAAAAGACCAGGTCACATTGAACAAACTATCAGATTTATTATAGCAATTTTCTGTATTGTTGTTTGAATTAAGGTACACAGGGACCAACATTTGCTGATGTCTGCATTAAGTAAGAGTGAGTCAGTGTGTCTGAGAAAGAGAGAGGAGCAAAGCAAAGAATGGAGTAAAATGAGAATGGAAGAGCAAGAGCAAAGTGGGATCAGTAAATTACCTCACGGGAAATGGTGATAATATTTTCTTTGTGGACTCAACCTCCTATAAATTACACTTTGAATTAATAAACCTTTACCATGAACTTGCTACCATATATGCATTTACCTAATTAAACAGAGATGGCAGTGCGGTGGCTAACTTGCGTTACTCTGTATTTTACCATGGTAAAAAAAAAGAATTCTAATTAGGAGAGATGATCTAGTTTTCTTCAATGAGAATTGATGAATATTCTCCTGCTTCGTCAAACCCTTTCTCTTTTGTTCTACCCTCCTCCTCCGCTGTCCCTACGAACCCAACTGCAAATCAGCCACTTCTATAAAACCGGCAAATGAGCCTGTGTGTTTGATTAATGGGCTTAATTTTCAGAGGATTTGACTCTGCTACGATAGTCCACTTCACCTCTAAAGCTTTCTGATGATTAGATTTAGACTGTGTCAAAAAGTCAAACAGCTTAGAGACAATTGTCCCTGAACCCCTCCCTCTACTGCCGTCACCCAACTGACGCACTCGCTAACCATTAACACCAACTTTATTCCCATAAAGACTTTGCCTTGGAAGATAAATGTCAAGACAGTTTTATGTTGCTAATGTACCAAACTTCTCACTGATAGCACACATATATTCTGGATGGTGTGACTTCATATGCATAGCTACTGGCAGAGATGCTGTTTGTAATGTGGTTTAAGTTAACCCTTTGGGGTCGGCTGTATCGCCGGCGATACAAACTAGTTTTTTTTAAGATAAATGCAAAAGACACTAAAAATACTCTGTTGATTTTGGTCACACAAATAAGTGTTGTACATCAATCGAAACTGTTAAGTGTCTACTTTTTTTTGAGTACACTCACGATTACAACAAAACTTTGTGGTTTTGGGGAAAAAAGAAAACAAACGGTGCGCTCTCTGTCTTCTCCATCTCCGCGATCTGTTTATAGTAACGTGACACTAAAATGAAGTGTAACTCAGCAAATACTCAACACAGAAGTTTGAGAGTTATCACTATAGAAAGCCTGAAGTGTCTGCTTTCAACTGAAGTAAGTGTTGTCGAAAACAAATGTTCTGTGATAAAGTAATCCATATGAAACCGACACGATGTTCAGTCTGTCCAGTCTAACTCATTATTTCTAATGTGATCCCGCCCCCTCGTGTTCACATGTAAATAACCACGTGACGCGCGCACGCTTGGAGACGCCCAACAACAAACAAACAGTCACGAGACTCTGTTCATCTCTGCTACTGTTCGTTTCTGGAAGACGACGCGCTGAGTAAAGGCTGGATTTACCTCAGAATAACAGCAAGAGTTCATCCAGAAGACATCGATCGATCTGATAAGTAAGTAATGCTTCTTTTTTGCATTAGTTAGCGTGTTATTGTGACAAACCTGAACACGTTTAGTTGGGTTTTTCCCAAACGACAACATGATGAATGTTTAAGTTTGTGCTTTATGAAAACTGCATGCAATGTGTCACAAAAACAAGTCAAGATGATGATGAAATTATTTGTCTATGACTTTCCACATTAATCTGGAGTTTAATGTGTGATCGTAGGTGTGTGTATAATGCATATTTTATGCATTCACATGTGGCACATCTGATCAAAATCAGTTTCATTATATTATTTTTGACTGTTTTTGGTGTGTTAAATAAAACCAAATTGTTTCTGCACTGATGCCAGACTTTCATATGAATCATTTCAGTTTTGCAATCTTCAAGTTACAAATAAAAAGAGTAAAGTTTACTTATTTTCAAACAATAAGATACTTATGTTTCGAATAAATGCTGTTTTAAACTTTCATCATCATTTCATTCATCTAAGAATCCTGAAAAAATAAATATTCACAAAATCATTAAGCAGCACAATTATGAACACTGATGTTTCTCAAGCACCAAATCAGCATATTATTATGATTTCTGAAGGATCACGAGACACTGAGGACTGGAGTAATGCGATGCTACTAAAAATTCAGCTTTTCCATAACAAGAATAAATTACATTTTGAAATACATTAAATTATTGATAGTGATTTTAACAGATGTGAGAAATTATAATATTATTTCACAATATTATTGTTTTTACTGTATTTCTGATCAAATAACTGCTGCCTTAGTGAGCATAAGAGACTTCTTTTGTTAAAACATAAATAAATATGTATCTTACCCATTCTAAACTTGTAAATGGCAGTGTAACTATCTTGATATCTGGATGATTTTTGGAATGTTTGCTCATGTTTGATCAAAAATGTCTCTTTTTTTAAAGTGCCCCTATTATGCCTTTTCGAATATTACCTTTCATGCAGTGTGTCATGTAGCAGTATGTAAACATAAACGAGCCGTTAGGAATTTGAATCTTATTCTGTTACGGCTGTACGTCACAAAGTAACACATTTGCATAATGTCCGCCCATGGCTGTCATTCGCGCTGTACACGGTAGACCAATCACAAAGGACTGCTCCATCTGACCAATCACAGCAGCAAATGCTCACGGAAAGGAGGGGTTCACTTCGCACGAGTTGTTTAGGAATTATTTAGAAATGAGGTAAAATTAAAGCTATTTTTTGAGAAAACTATGTTTTAGGATACTAAAACACAATATTAGCAACCTTAAAAATGGCATAATAGGGGCACTTTAAGATATATTTATTGTAATAGGACAGTTAAGTATTGACAGGAAGTGGGAGAAAGAAGGCGACGGGATCTGCTCATTCACAAGGCTATTGACGCCAACAAAAATATATCTTTTTTGATGTCATGAAGTTGCAATTTTACTCTGCTCAGCAACCAGCAGCGTTTTATCATATCATTAGTTAAGTCTGCATTTACACAGAGGACTTGCTTTTGGAACAGCATGAAAGAGCACAAGAACGCTTCACTGGCACATCTAAAAATGAACTCCACTCAGCATAAAAGCCAACATCACTTCAATCTGGTCCAAGAAACACAACAGAATTTGGCAGCCTTGTAAAAGTTTAATCGAGTAATCCCATAACCCAGTGGGTCAGTCCTTGTTATCTCTCCACACAAAGATGGCCACTGCATTGTTGAGTAAATGTTGTCTCTAATACTCTTACACAGTGACTTCTGATAGAAATCCTGTTAATATTACATGTGAAGCCAACCTTTGATGATGTAGGACAAGCTAAAACTAGGGCTTTCCCCAAGAGAAACCCAATGCTGCCTCAAGGGAGACTGCCTTCACTGTTTTCTCTCTTCTGCGCTTTGGAGACAGATGACATTGCTGCCAGGAAATGGTTTTGTTTTCTGCATTGTGTGTGTGTTTTTAAGACTGGTAACACTTGTGTACAAATTTTAGAAAGAAAGAAAGAAAGAAAGCCAAAGCATATAGAATATATTTTTTTTTACTGCTTTGATTGTATTACATAAAAAACTGCTGTTTCTGCACTGATTCCAGACTTTTTTTGGTTTGTTTGTTTTTTATTTTATTTATTTTTTATATTAAATGTATTTTATAACCCCAGTTTTGCAATATTTAAGATCCAAATAAAAAGAGTAGACATTTATATGAGTCCCTTTCATATTACAGCATTTAATTCACTGGATCAAACAAAAAAAGGTCAGTAAGGTCAACATATATATATATATATATATATATATATATATATATATATATTAATTCTATTTCAAATAAATTATGTTCTTTTGAACTGTTTATTCAACAAATAATCCTGGAAAAGTATTAGTTTCCAAAAATATTAAGCCACACAACTGTTGTGAATATTGATAATAATAAGAAATGCACAACCAAAAAAGCTGTGAATATCTTAGAAAGAAAGAAACAAAGCTGTGAATATTTAGAAAGAAAGAAAGAAAGAAAGAAAGAAAGAAAGAAAGAAAGAAAGAAAGAAAGAAAGAAAGAAAGAAAGAAAGAAAGAAAGAAAGAAAGAAAGAAAGAAAGGAAATGATGACATATTCGCACATTTTCCATGAGACGACTATAAAACATCTTTGCACACTGGAGAGCGACAGCGAATACTAGCTCGGCTGATTGCCATTCAGATCCAGACCCTGAAGAAGCATGTGTGGACGGACATTTAGAATTCAACTCATGACATTATGATAATGTTCCATCAGCAAAAGCAGATAGAAGTTTGGAAAAATAATTAATGAAATAAAAAGCACCAACCCAGTCCGCCCTGCTCACACCAAGATCATGTATGCTGCAAGAGTACATGTTTCAAAGTTTCTGCCTCCAAGGGCCCGGCTGGAGACGCAGATGTGTGCTAAGAAGCGCAGTGAGCTTGTGTTTAACAGTGCTCTTAGCCACGTGCCCTAATAATGGTAAATTGTCGTTTCATTAGCTCTAATTACTAACAAACCGTTAAGAGCAACGGGGTAGACACACTGTAACTAATTTTCCGAGTGCTGTAGGTAATTCTTCAAGAAGATTGTTCAAAGGCTCTCTCGATGTCAGCGCACGAACGGCAGAAAGCGAATCTAAGAAAAATAATTTGCAGCATCTATTGAGATACCTGAAAGCCTTTCCAAATGGCATGGTGACAAAAATTTTCTAATGTGTCCAAGATTTGGATGGCTACCATGGAGAGGAAAAATACAGAACAAATTGTGAGTGTTATGAGATTATATAGCTGGTGATGAGGTGGCATAACTTTTATCCTGCAGTGTCAGAAATACTATGGAAAGTGTCCAGCGGGAAATGGACCTGCGTGTATGTGTTACAAATAGTGATATTCGGCATTGTTGTGAATTGTAAATGCAGTACCCACACATACCTACTTCGTACAGCCTGCATGATGATGAAAAGAGTGGAGATCACTCTGTTGGCTGCTGCTCTTTGGCGAACCATTAACCTTTTGTTTGGTAGAGCAGTGCATTAATTTGTGCTCATGAAATGATTCTAACAATCAATATTAGCCGCAGGAAATACCATGACCGCAAGTGGCAGGCAATGTTCACTGTGGCGATCTATAAAACTGACCGACACAGCTCAGAAAAAAAGTATAATATCAAAAATATATGAAGCAGACTGTGTAATTACCTAATTCAGTTTAATTAATCATTTTTTTAGGTTGTTCTAAAAGTGTTTCAAAGGCAGGACAATCAATGCCATGATTATGTCAATGTCCCATTCATTCAGGTTACATATGTAAGAAACAATCTCACCAATGGTAGTTGTAAAAGTTGATCTCAGAGGAGAATTCCACTATTGATTAATAAGAATGTTTGATCACTAGACTATAGTGTTAATTAAGTGATAAGTACAATGCAACAGAGTGCTGCTGTGTTGAAAATCAGACTGTGACTTGGTTGTTATTTTTTATTTATTATTAGTATCATTTAACTCTATTCATTTCATATATTTTATTTTTCTATTTTACTCTATTTTATTTATTATTGTTTTTTAAATGCATCATAATTATGTTATGGTGAACAATTTGTCCATGCACATACATGCATCTCTCTCTCTCTCTATTTCATTATAATCAGAATGTCTAACTAAACTAAAATAAATACATAAATAAATAAATTAAATTAAATATATAAAATAAAATAAATAAAGGTTATAGATGGCTTTCTTATATTTAAATAATAATAATAATAATAATAATATTAAGACAGCCATTTATAACCTTCACTATCAGTAACAGTTGTAAGATTATTTTGTAGGGTTTATAAAGGGTCCCGGAAAAGGATGCATCACTCCCTTTAAAATTAACTTTGTTACGTTATAATGAGTGTCTCTTCGCCTTTTTGAAGAACACTGAACAAAGCGAAGTGAGCCTTGTCAGGGTAACAAGAGAAAGAATAATGAGGTCTTGTCTTTTTTCGATACTGGAGTGAAGAGTTGAGGTGACGCAGGATATGGAGCTGTACAGATGTAGGGGGTAGCAGGTGGAGCAGAGAGAGGCAGAGAAATGCGCATAGAGAATCCTGTAGGAGGAAATAGAGATAGCCTTTAATTTGAGATCAATTGCACAGGGGAGATGGAGCATCATGCAGCAGACACTTGAGAATCGTCCATCTGCAAGGTAATAAATTCCATGCGTATTAGCATCCAGTTTCACCCACACTCTATACCTCTTGCACAAGCACAAAGAATCGGGCTTCCAGGTACAAGCGGTCTCTTTATGGCTATGGGAAAACATTGTGAATTGTTGGGCTTAACAAGCACACTGGTTCTGTGGTAGACGGGTACAAACTGCTTTCATGCTTTCTTTATATGGCTGCCAGACATACATAACAAAGCTTACTTTGATTATAGCTAATGTCTAAAGAGGGATGTGTATGCCTCAGAAAGCTGTTTGAATTTGCATACACTGTCATGAAAGGTAAGGTTTGGATCACTGTGCTTCAATTTCCAGCCTATTTCACAATTTAATGTCTGTAATTAATTAGTGTTTAATAGCAGTCTTGAAAAAAAATGCCATTTTATATTTAAAAACCACAGTTTTAAACATTTGAAAACAAATGAATCAATTCATACACAATTTGTGTAGAAGTACGGCTGTTGAATCGACACTTCCTGGATTCCAGCCATGGATAAACATCCACATGCTTGGCTTTCAAAAGTCATGTATTGTTCCAAGCAGCAAGGCACAGTGCAACAAATTACCAAAGTGAAAATTTGTGGCACACCTTAAACTTACAAGGTGTATTCAAGAAGAGCAAACATACATTTTACAGAGAACTATAAGTATTTGACAACCATCAAATAACAACTTCTCTCACAACTACTCGAGTATATCTCTTCACCCCTGACAAGCGCTCATCATCGGGACAATCAGAAGGTACTGTCAAATTGCACACTTAATCAGAGGTGTGTGGATGCTGATGAAAACCCTGTAATACAGAACAAAAACTCACCGTTGTTCCCGCACACTGACATCTGCAGCATTAGATGTCCTCCTCTGTCCTCTCCTTGCCTGGCTAACCACCCGCAGGGGATCGGCCAGCTAAGCGGCATTTACAGTGTTTTCAATTGGATATGATAAGCTAATTCCACAGGCCGGCATTCTGATTCCCTCTAATGTTATTTTTCTTTCTTTTTAACATGGACAGCCTGGCCCCGAGCAGTAAAAGTTTAAATTGGACAGCTTTAGATTGCCCGATTGCCCGAGATATTCAATTACCGGAGATTAACCCGTGCAAACAAGTGCATCTGGCGCCATCTCTGATCTCACTAAAGTCTGTCTAAGGCAAGAGACTACGGACAGAGGAACTGCCATATGGAGAGAAAAAATAATCATAGCAACTTCCTTCTCACTCCGAAAAATGACTTCCCAAAATCATTTGTCCCACAGCAAGTACTTTACTTATTTTAGTGATAAATGTTTCACCTTCGCTCAAACTACTGCCACTAGTAGAAGGCTTGTGATGTCACGATAGAATGACAGTTTATTTTATGAATATTAATTAGATTAACACCACTAGAATGCCCTTCATCAATAAATAAATAGTACGTATCCTAATTTACATCTCACAGATATATTAATATGGAGATTATATCTATGGCATTTGCTGTCAATAGTCACTTTACAAACAAAAATATATGGTGCAACATTGGTTAAACAGGTGTAATGGTAATAGCACTTACAGAAGTTATTTTCCCCTTTTTTTTTCAACAATTCAAATAAAATGCAAAAACGACCTTTTCACATATTATTAGGACAAAAATAATCATCACACCTTCCAGAAGGTGCACAAACTATTACAAAAAGTTTTTGTCACATTACTTATCTACAAAACATTGTTAGTATGCACAGTATTATGAGACCATGCTCTCATTTACTTTCACTCATTTTCAACCACTATTGTAAATGTCTGAAAAACTCGAACATTCATTACTGTGAATTCCTTATTAAGAAGATTTATTATAGAGAGCAGTATACCAAGAAAGATACATTTACAACTCAAATGGTCCGTTGTTTGACAAATGCAGTTTTTGGTGACCAGCTCTAGAATCATCTGAAATATCAGTCAGTCAGCATATGCATTGTTAATTTATCAGCTGTGGATTAGATGGGCCCATCAATCTTTGTATTGACACTTTAAACACAGCATTGACCTGCTATAACGAAATGGCTCTAACTGATTCTGCTATAAAGTGGCTCATAAAATGGCTCCTTGTAACTCCAACCACAAATTATCCAATGATCCAATCTGGCTATTGATTCGTTCCTGCCTGTCCATGTCTTAATCACCTTTAGACATACATTAGCACAAGCAAAATCAGTCATGACTGGCCAGTTTGCTTCGTTAAGCCAATGTTGTCCATCATCATACTAAAATACAGCCACGTGCACATAGACATCAAAGGGGACT
This sequence comes from Barbus barbus, assembly GCF_936440315.1. Classification (NCBI taxonomy): domain Eukaryota; kingdom Metazoa; phylum Chordata; class Actinopteri; order Cypriniformes; family Cyprinidae; genus Barbus; species Barbus barbus. The sequence goes on along the minus strand of NC_136735.1, from coordinate 11,897,830 downwards.
TGAGCACCTGCTCTTTCTTCCTCGAGAGCAAGTGCCCTTTTTTCTGGGGATTTTTTTTTTTAACAAATTAATTTATGTATACATGTGTGCATTTGTGTGTTGTGTTTGGGCACACTTTTCCCTATCAGCTAAATACAAAAATCTAAATATCAGGTCAGGTCAGGAAAAGAGACTGTCGAGTTCCGATGCCTTTCCCCCTTCCGTGTCTTCGCACAGGCGCACAGCAGTGTAGCACAATCGGCACATGCACATCACAGACAGGCAGAGAGCCTCCCTCCCTTTCCAGTGGTGTTTGTCTCGGTGTGGAAGTGAGTGGTGATGAACAAAAGACTAAGCTACCTGTGCCTCAAATTTACAGCTAATTATCCAAAAGACAAAAGTAGTTAATTTGTCTTGCTAACATCCATGACTCATGAGAGACTCATGAGACTCGTGAGAATATATATATTCCTATTTTTTACTGTATTTTTAACAAACACACAACCATGGTGAGCATAAAAAACTTCTTTCAGAAGCAAGAAAAAGTCTTAACTATTCCAAACATTTTTATTGGTTGTTTATTCACACAGGGGTGTGCTATATGAAATTTTTGATCGTGGATATTGTAGTATCTTGCTACAGTGAACATTCTATCAGCTGCAGTTCTGGCGCCTCCGTCTCAGTATATTGTACAATGCCACATGCATTCACATCAGTGTTAACTCAGCCGTAGAGTTACACTCACGGGACACTGCATTTATCCGCAATCACAAAAGTACTGTACATTATTTGTATGTGCTTTAAACCCTTGCTGGTTAAACATTTCATTCACGTGCTGTTCTGACGTGCACTTTTTCTGAGCATGTACACCAACAAGTCATCTTTTGATACGTGCCTGTTTATTTGACACATGCAGTTCTTAAAGGGACAGTACTAAACATGCAGCCGACTGTCATTGAAGGGATAGTTCACCCTAAAATTGTATTTCTGTCATTATTTACTCTCACATGTTGTCCCAAACCTGTATTAATTTCTTTCTTGAGCTGAACAAAAAAGAAGATATTTTTAAAGAATGTGGGAAACCAACCAGTTGCTGGCCCAAAATGAATTTGATAGTAGGGAGAAAAAAAAATATATATGTTAGACGCTGTGGACAGCAACTGTTTGGTTTTCCACGTTCTTCAAAATTTCACGTTCTGCATTTATGTTCAGCAGAAAAAAAAAAACTCATTTAGGTTTAAATCAACTTTTGAGTGAGTAAATGGTGGTATAAAATTATTTTTGGGTGAATTAGTCCTTTAATGTTAATAAAAAAGAGAAACTCACTCTCTACTCTTGACTGAAAGACTAATACAGATGCTTTAATAGAAATGCTCTATAGTGTTTTATTTTAATAGTTGTTCATTCAATTTCTTGAATGCTCCTGCTAAATACACCTATTGTACTTGAAAATTAAACACTGTTTTATTTGTATATTATGTGTATTTGTAATGTGTATATTTTTTCAATTTTTTTTTAATAACAAAGATAAAATATTTAGGCCCACTTTGACCTACATATCTGCCATTCTTTTTTTATATATATATATTTTGTTACCTTCAAAGGCTTTGTCTTTATAATAGGCAAAGAATCGTGATAAAATCGTGATGCTTGCTGGACAAGTCGTTAACAAGGCATAAGTTGGACATTCTGATTAATAACAATTAAATTGTGATATGATATTTTTGCCATATTTGCCATATTTTTGCCATACCATATAAAAAAGTTATAAAAAATTGTTAAAAGTTTCATAAGTTGATAAGGGACACTGGGCTGCCTTGCAGTACAGGTGTACAACACCAAGATGCGGCAGTATGTGATGACAAATGGTGCATGCAGAGGGAGAAATCAGAAAGTAATGCCTTCCAGGGAAAAGGTGAGGGAGGGAGAGGCTGATCTATCTGTCCGGAGCTCCTCCTAAATGTAGAGGCACCTCTGCGTTAGATTTCCTCAGAGGCCAATAACTCTGCTTGAAAAGGGATTACGGCAGTCCAAAGGTCTGGGTCACGACAAATAGACTTGTTCCAATAGCCATCTATCGTGTTCGGCACACCATTTAATGCAGCATAGCCCCCCTTTCCTGCAGAATAATATTTACTGCCTGAAGCAATGCGTTTGGAATCATGAAGGCCGATTTAATATTGGTTACATTCAGGTCGATATGGATTCTGCATAATCATTAGAGAAGGCAGCCTTTCACCCTTCATCTCATGGGGAAGGTCGGTGCTTTAAATTCGAGTCAAGGCGACTTCATGAACTGGAGTGGCACTTAATGTCACACTCTACAAGAGATGCGGGCGCTGTTTGCCCTGAATATAAAGGAAGGAGAGCTGCTCCACATTAGGGTGACCTGAAAAGACCAGAGATATGTTGGTAAGGTGACCCGCAATACACAAGACAATGACCTTTCATTTACTGAAACGAAAATTCTCTGAAAAATAAAGCTGATTTGAATATTTGGACACTGGGTGAACAGATGCATGAATTCAGAAAGTTCAGGCAGGAGGAGTTGGGACATTATTCAAGGTCCTTAAGCACTCAAGGGCAAGAAGGCCAAACAACCCAAAGTTAATTTTCTTTCTCAACGAAAACATAACATACTCCAAGCTTCCACACACATGCAAACACCTACAGAAACTCAACAAAAATCAATAAACTTCAATAACTGACCCTATACAGCCTTGTTGGCCACGATGTATTACTGTAAATGAAGTGAATTTCCATTAACAGTTGGATCTTTTGTTTAGCGGTTTTTTTTCCTACGCTGAGATACTACTATGAAGTTCTCTGTTCTATCCATCAAGCGATATTTTAAAACTGCTATGTTTTACATTAATCGAATTTCAATTAATTTGTTTTAATTAAATGAATACAAATTAAATATGCAAAGGATTATCTAAGTCATTAAAGCACTAATTGGAACAAAGCTCTTCTTATAACACTCAATGTCTGAACAATCATGACTGTAAGAAATTACACAGAACATTTGAATCGATGCAGCAGTTTGCTAGTTAACACTGCCTCTCGGTAGCTCCAATAAATAACTACATTTCAGATACAGCTGCAAGAATTCAGTTCTAAAGCTCAGTTTTTGCTTTTGCTCTTTTTTTCAGAAGGAACATAAAAAGCAAAGAATTCTCCACAGAGAGGTGGGGATCAAAACAAGACAATAGTAATGAAGCATTCACATAGTAATGAAAAATGCAAACACAAAATTAAGAATAAAAGCTGGCACAAAGAAAAGGCAAAGCGGGACATAAAATGAGTGATCCATAAAATATAATATTCAAATGTATGCAAACAAAAGCTTTACAGGAGGATAAAATGTTATCATGGGAGGGAATACAAACAGATTACAGATAAAACAAGGGATGTTGAGACATCAAACTAATGAGGAAAAGCACAACTGCGTGTGGCGTCGTCCTCAGGGAATGACGTTGGGGAGTTTTGTTCCCGAGACCTTTTGAAGCCCAGGCTGAAAGCTCTTTCTTTAGGATAGCATCCCTAGTGAGCCAGCTAGCTGAAAAAGTAGGTTATGGAGATTCAAGTGCATACAGATGCAGGTCAGGACAGCTCAGCAGGTATTCTTTTTGTGTGTGTGTGTGTGTTATGAAGACAACAAAGAGACTTGTGTGACTGTACATAACACTCAAAGCTCAGAGGGAGGAGTGATGTAACTTGCAAATCATTTAGCAGATACTTTTCCCCCCAACAAACGCAACTTACAGAATATTTGCAGATCACCTGGAGCTTTAATATCTTGCTCAAGAGCTTCATTTAAAATATGCTGGTAACAGACCAATTTTGTTACCACCATCCCAAAAGACAAAACTGTATTGGTCTACAGAACGTACATTAAAAGCGGCAATCGCTGAAGTACATGGGATGCAGGAAAACATCCTCAGAAGTGGTAAAAGAACAGATTAGCGACTGACTGAACATGAACACGAGGACAGGGTGCGTATACTGAAAAAGAAAGACAAGCAGAGCAAGAAAACAAGTTTGTTGCATTAACTTTGGAGAAAAGCTTCAAGGATATAGAACATAAAGAGGCTGGTTTGAAGGGCGTGTTGGCGGCCAAGAGGAAGAATGAAGGACCAAAGTTGCTCCGCTATTTGAATCGTGATGGATCATGACGTCATTGCACAACAAGTGTGTTGTGCAAACTTTGGAGAAAAGTCTCAAGGATACAGAATATAACAAGGCTGATATTAAAGGGTGTGCTGGCGGTCAAGAGCCAGAATGAATGATCAAAGATGCTCCGCTGCGTGAATCGTGATGAACAATGATGGACGCTTCTTGTCTCTATAAACGTAAACGTCTTCATCTCGGCTTGAATGGGACTCTTTATAACCTGTGTTTTAGTGAATAAAAGCATGTCTATGTTTTGATCAGCACAGTTGAGGCATAGTGAAGGGACTGTTAATAAGCACAAGAGAATTATGGGAAGGCCATCAATTAAAGAATGTGTAAAAGTCAGATCGCAGTGGTGGGTACGGCTATTTGATGATGCATAAATCCTTTTTGTGATTAGGGGCAGGTGAGGAACACAATTTTATTACAATCCATTGTCTGCCAGCCATTCAGAAGTTGGCCTTCATCGTTGATTTGAGACCTGCTTTGTTTCTTTCTTATAATAGCTTATAATTCTCGTATAATGGCGACATTCTCAAATCTATTCTGTAGATTCTGATAGCCTTGCCAAGGTATTATTCACATATTATAATGTATGTGAATGATGCAAAACATAAGCAGCTTTAAAACATTTATTTGAATTATTTTATAAATATATCAATATGACTATATTATAATTATATAAGGTGGATAAATGTACAGTCAAAGTAATTCTAAGTTTATTTGAACAATAGATTTATTAATATAACTATAATATTAAATACATATTTGAGACCTTAAACCTATTTAAATATGTGTACTTAATAAACCTAAATTAATAATGTGTCATAAAAAAATGACACCAATTATTATGTTTCTTTTTATACATACATATACATAGCCTACATAAATCATCAAACTGGCCCACACAAATTTATTCCAAATCTTTTAAAACTATATTTAAGTTATTTGCTGAAAATCTTCACCTCCCCAACGATTCACAAATCACAGATTACATATATAAAGAAACAAATCCAGTAGCACTTTACGTTAAGCCTTTATGTATAATGCATAATAAATGTAGTTTATAACATTAAAATAGCATTAATTATGGCTTGTAATGCACCGTATAATGCATTGTACAATCTCACTAATAATTGTAACCACAGTTAATACATTGTGACTCTTATCAATTCATTGTTACCCTATGCATTTTAAATTCAGTTGTAATTATTTGTACTAATATATCATGTATTATGATGCACATTATGAATAGTTATAATGCCAACCTGGTCTCATCGCAAAAACGTACCTGGGGGAAACGAGACGCAAAATATGTACCAATAAGTACATATCACTGCGGTTTCCAACAGAAATGGTTGGCTCTAAAGAGTGTTCATTCCCCCCTCCCCTACTGTACTGTACAATAATTACTGTTTTTACATTATTTTAAGAGGTAGGTTTAGGTTTGGGGTAGGTGTAGATGTTAATAATACACAATCCAATAGGTAGAAAAAAGTAATTTATTTGATGTTTTAAAACGTACCATCTGCACTACACGTAAACCTACCTGATAGTATATGAACAAAATGAATGTGATATAAAAATGTAATCGCAAGCATGCCATTTTAGCTTGTTTTTCGATCTCTCATCTTTCAACTCGTTCATCGTGAGTCATGTTTTTCATGGGATTCGTACTCAAGGCCTCCGCATCCTAAGTCCAATTCCGTGCCGCCTGAGCCACCGAGCAAGCTTGTTACATGCCGGTGTTGTGTCCATTTGTGTTACCTTGTCATGTACACCTACTTACACTTACTGTATTAAAAAGACATTGTTAGTAGTATTATCTGACAGGTAGCATTATTTGTCAGAACACCGGAAATCTAAACATATGGAGCTATAATCAAAAAATGATTACACAAAAAATGTGTACAAAAAATGATTAAAAGTGCTCGCTGTTTTACTGCCTCTAGTGTTCATGTCTGTTGGAAACAGCAGTGATATGTACTTATTGGTATGTACATCTCCTGAAAAAGTTTGCCCAGGTACGTTTTTGTCATGAGACCAGGAAGCATAACGCATTATACCCTTTAATAACCCTTTATAATGCATTTTGTAAAGTGTTACCACAACTTCTTTTGACATCAATGACTGCAACTGAACAGTTTTTAATTTTTCAATAAGTGCTATCTAGAGAACAAGGGAGATTTTCAGTTAATAATGAACTCAGAATTTCAGTTTGCTCCTCAAATAAAGCTATGATATGGCTTCACAAATACACTTAATATGGCGCACAAGAGTGATGTTTTAATGGAGCAGGATAAAGCTGTTATAGTGACGTTTTCTTACGAGAGTGTGTTAGTATTAGAGAATAAACTAAACTGGTATAACAACAGCATAAAAAGCTATTGCAAGCAGGTCTTCTTGCTTAGGCTTCCATTTCTTTACCACTAATCATCCCTCGGGCAGTAAGAAAGATGATTTTCCTTCCTAACGCTGTGATGTCACAGGTGGTAAGACGAAGAGGGAGAGAGCGGGACACGAGAGAGCAAAACCCCAGTCCCCTCGTTTTATTAACACAAGTCCATTCTCTAATGCAATCTCTGCTAATTAAGGTCACCATACCCACATCATAAATATTTCTCTACACCCATAGGGTCTGCTAGCTGTGGCAGCTCTGCCCGAGGCTTGGAAAGCTATCTCTTTCTTTCTCTCATTCTTTTTCATGCTACTTCTATTTCAAGGCCAAAAAAGAATATGTCTCTTAATTAGCAGATTGTTTTCCCCCTTTCCTTTTCACTTTGAGTCAGATGGGAGGAAAGTATTTTCATGATGCTCAGACACTCACATGTTGACCACTAAATGACAGTGTTTCCTTGTTGAACACAGACACCTGTGTGATAAAAATATCATGTGACAACAACCTTTCAATGATAATGTGCACCAGTCACATAAGAGTATTGATCGTGACCTATGACCTTTAGGGGCTTTGAGACTAACCTGGAGGGGTGCCGGTGAGTGGCAGCCTTTATATTTCATTAGTTTTCCATTGTAAAGGTAAATTCACACTTTATTATATTTGCAGATTTTGTTTTAGATTGCTTTTAAGTAAAAGGGTCAGTGTGTGAAAGCTGTGTGTATGAACCTGACGAAGCCCTGGCACTGTTCCGGAAAAAAAAAAAGTGAATTTACTGAGGCTGTGATCTTTTATGGATCTTTCTATTACACTTAAACATTAAACAAGCACTTACAAGAATCACCATGAAATCAAAATTGGCATTTACTTTTCTTATAGTGCATCGTTAATGTTTGTCTAATGTTTGTTTAAAGTTTGTCTTTGTAATCTTTAATCAAAAAGATAGAACTATTCTGTTATATATTTTAAATCTAAGTTCCCAATGGATAAAAATCAATTCCTGCCCTAATATTCGGTATTCCATTTCAAAACATCAGATTATAAAAAGAGATGCAAACAGTTTTTCATATTGACATTGTTCAAAATCTCAAGTACCAAACTGAACTCTAAACCGACTACACTGGCTGAAACTAACAGCAATGTTGAAAGCACCATAGAATCATAGTCTTTACGTATTTTTTTTGCCTCACAAATAGCTTATTCAAGTAGACAGTACACTCAAAAAAAAAAAACACTCTAATTGCTCCAAACCTGGATGCAATTCTTTCCTTTGTGAAGCACAAAATATATTTTGAAAAATGTTTCAACTTGTTTTGGTCCACATAATCAAATTAAATTTGCAAAACAACATTGGAGCCTGTTCATTTTGATTTTCAAAACATTTGTGTTCCACAGAAAGAAAAACCTGTAGGTTTGGAGCAACATAATGGATGAACTATGCCTTTAAGCCATCTCTGCACATTAAACTGTGGCATGAGAAAGCATTATAACATTAAAAAATAACATGCTTCACCTTCAAAGCCCGACACATTTTTATTAACCTTTGCTATGGCTAGCAAATCAAGGCAGTGTAACCCAAGCAGACATGATGTGCTAAAAGCAGCTGGTGTGGAGGATGATCTAAAGTCAGCAGAAGCAGTAAATGCATGTAAATATCAATGAAATAATATGAGCTTTTCCAAAGGAAGAGATGCACAGGTCATTGAGTCACAGCGCGTCAAACAACAAAGTTTACATCACTGTGTGTGTGGGTTGGTGTGTTTGTGCACCAATACATGTGTGCTTGTGTTTGTGTGTGTGTGACAGAAAGAGACTGAAAGAGAGTGAGACAATAAACGTGTGTCAACAGGTTCACATTAATAACCCACATCTCAGCTGTGCTACAATTCTGCAAATAATTTAATAACCTTTTAAATTGGCAGTTCTTTTATAATGCAATGCATTACAGGAATGTAGAACAAAAGACGCTAGAGCCAGACGCTCCTGAAGTCGTTTATAGTCTACAAAGTGAATATGAGAAAGTATTATTTAAAATGTAGTGAAATCATTAACATTAACCATTAAGTGAATGTCAGAATTGCTCTCTGAAGAGATAAGGCCTACCTCATACTCACATTTACTAGCTTGTATTTCTTACAGGATGAAATCGTTTTAGCATTTCCCAAGATTATTGCTATACAAATAAAATATAATCCATATTCATATTCATATCCCTGTTCTGTTGCTATTGATTGCAAGAGAAAGAGAGAGTGTGAAGGAGAGAGAGATTTTTTACAGCAGTACAGACATTGCATCAGGGTAGAGCTGCGACGCGTGACCTCTATTTCATCAGGCTCCTTGACCCCGGCAGGAAACAGTGACTATTGATCGGCTGGAGGAACGGACATGAGATGCTTGGCTGTTCTTTATTCTGAGATCATACCAGTGAGAGAACATTTTATTTGATGAAGTCAGGGAACGACACTCATTTAAGGTCAACTCTGTGTGTGTGTTCCTAACCTACCTATTCTTTAGGGACAAATTTGCAGAACGATGTCCCCGGAATGTAATTAAATACGACAAAACTCTTTTTGGGGACGTCCTCAAAGAGGTGGATTTATAATATATTTATTTATATTCACACTACCTTACAAAAGTTTATGGTCTGTAAGTTTTTTTTTATTTTTTTATTATATATTTATTTACTTTTTTTTTAAAGAATAGTTTTATTTTTTAAGGATGCATTAAACTGATCAAAAGTGATGGCAAAGGCTTTCATATTGTTCAAAAAAATTATTTAAATGTTCTTTTGATCTTCCAATTCATCAAGGAATCCTAAAGAAAAGTATCAAGGTTTTCACAAAAGTACATGCAGAACAAAAGTTAAGTATCAAAAGTATATTTTAAATATATTAAAATAAGTTTTTAAAAGTTATTTAAAACTGCAAAAATAGTACTGCAAATATAATTTTTCCTGTATATTTTATACAAAATAAATGCAGATTTGGTGATAAGGAGAGAGAAAAAAATATTATTTTACTGTATTTTTTATATAATGTATTTGAAATACATGTACAGTATCATAGATACTGCCCATCCCTGTGATCACCCCTTCATAGTGCGCTCCTTATAATAGAACTGCACGTTACATTTATATATACACTATGGATGTCAACGATTAATCGACGATCGAGTAATTGTCAACAAGAGATGCAATCGATTAATGCTATCGATGGTCAATTAAGCAGTTTAATTTTGGGGTGCGTGCGGCACATGCACAAAACACATGCGACGGTGACGTGAGTGGCGGTGACGGGGCAGAACAGAACATAAAGCCACGTAGCCTATGGCTTTAAATGTACTGGTATCATACAGCATGAATCCAAACGCATAGTCACAAAGTAACATTTGCCTGCTAACCCATTAATGCTAACCCATTATTTCTCTTATAAACAAAGCTTTGTACCTCACTTGTGTCATACTCACATTCAAATGTTTCATGTGAGTAGCAGTGTTTTCCGTAGCACCGCCGATAGAAGCGGTTCTCTGACCGTGGCGCAGCCCCACGAGCCACAGATCATTATATTTTAAAAGCCAATAATATCAATTGCAAACATTTCGATTGTGTTTTAAAATACAGCAACAAGCACAATGAAACCATTTAAAGAGGCGCGTTTAGCGGTCTCCATGGGGATCTGAAACAGCCAACAAAGAAAAATGGTTCGTTTTATCAAATGATCATAATCACATCTATTCATTTTACAGTTCTGCTACTAGCCTTTTATTTAGACTAAAACCCCTTTAATCCGGGTGAGAAAGCCTGCGTTTTGAGTGGAATTTGCGCATTCTGTCAGCCAGTGAATATATGCCACTGCAATAGACATTTCGCAGTATTAAGGTTAACGATTAATCGATTAATTGATCGTTAATATAAACGACGATAGATCACGGAAATGATTGAAAATTGACATCCATAATATATATTATTTATTTATTACGAGTAACTTCATAATAGCTCCCTATTTAAAATACTTGGACTATATGACCAAAATCTTTGCTACCGTACTCCAATCTGAAATTAGTTTTGTCAATATACCAGAATGTATAGAATTGATACCATATACTCTGAACTAAATTTGTCAGCTGTTAAACATGAATGTCCATGCTGCTTCAAGACCTTCAAGGTGGAAGTACTCTAACACAAAACATACATACATCACAATAATAAATCTTTTAGAGAAGATCTGAAGGTAATTGCATGTGATAATATGCATATTTTTAAGTCCAATTGAAGCTCATTAATATTAAATATACTATGGAACTTGATCTTAAAAATTTTCCTGTATATCTAAAAGCACTGGGAACTGCTCTCTCAGACTGGTTCCATTATTGATACCATGCTCAAAATTGAGTGCTGAACCCAGTATTTCAGAGTCAAAAGCAGATTGCTCTTTAAGATCTTCTTTAGGAAAGCAAGCATCTAGATGCCACTCACAGGCTTTAACAGCAAACAGAATACCTCACCCTTTTGTGAACAGTTTTTTGAGCTCTCGTGTTATAAAATTGTGGTGTATGCACCACCTGGATATAACTAGGAAAATGTGTGCATTCATACTTGTGTGTGCTAAAGCCTATATAGTGAGCGAAAGCAACACATCAGGATTTATCTGTTTTACTCAGAAGTGATCCTCTAACGCCTTTGAAAAGTTCAGTTCAATATACGTTATGTGCCCTTTTGCATTTTTGACATATCAACCTCTAACACCAACTTTCAGATAAGCGTCTCTTTCCCATTCAGCCGTTTCACCTCAGTCACCATATTGCTCTTTGATAATCGGAATGAACTGCTTCTTTGAAGTCGAGTCACGAGAGATATTAAAGAGGAAAAAAAAAATGTTAAAGCCATTCCCTGGTGTCATTCCCCCTATGTGATCCGAATCCATGTTATCAAACACAAATTTGTCATTACAGAATTGAGCTCCACTGCATCATATTCCACCATTAAATTGCCTTGGCTTGGCGAATGACTTCCTAAAGGCCACCTCATGCTCTGACTGATAGTGGCCTGCGGTGCCCCAGATAAGAATCATCCGCTCGGGCTGAATGAGACGAGGGGGTTGAGTGAGGGGGAGTTATATGTTACTCACCTCCACCAGCTTGTTGGCGTGTTCGCGGAAGACCTGCGCATACTCCTTAACCTCTTTCTCATTACCGCTCTTGGCCGCCTCTATCAGCACCAGCAGCGGCACGTTGGTCTCCAGGAAAGAGTCAGATATGTGGTCCATAACAGCCTTCCTTAGCTAGGAGAAAAGAAGAGATAGAGAGAGCAGGGATCAGCTCATGTCCTACATAAACTATCCAGCTCTTGAACTTGTGGAGCTCCGACAGTAGGGCATTTACAAGCGGTAAACTCTGGGTTTAACACATTTTCTAATGGAGTGTTCTGGTGTTAAAAACAGCTAGATGGAGCGCAACAGAATTGAACAGAAGGCACATTTATAGGTGCATTAGCTCTAACACAATTATGTAAAAACTCGATACACTTGAGATGCTTCAAGAGGGTCTGTAATACCTGAAGAAAGGCACCATTCACATTCATCTAAATGGCAGATTTCCCCTGGAAGTTTGTGATGTGAAATCCATTTTCCTTATGGAATGCACAAGTTTTTGAATCAATTAACAGGGTTGTTAAATGTCTGATGGCAAAATTCCAAACCCTTCACTACCATATATATGGAGAGGTGAAATCAAAGAGGCCTTAAAGGGATAGTTCATCCAAAAATTTAAATTCTGTCATTAATTACTCTAATGTAGTTCTAAGCCCACAAGACCTTTGTTCATCTTCGGAATATAAATAAAGATATTTTTGATGAAATCCTTGAGCTTTCTGACCTTCCATAGACAGCAACACACCTGACATGTTCAAGGCCCAGAAAGGTAGTAGGGACATGGTTAAAATTGTCCATGTGACATCAGTAGTTCAAACATAATTTTGTGTGTGTGTGTACAATGAAAACAAAAATAACAACTTTATTCAACAATTTCTACAAAAAAGTATTCTTGTGGCTCCATAAATCTTCATAAATCGAAGATGAACAAAAGATTTGTGGGTTTTGAATGACAGAAATTTCATTTTTGGATGAACTATCCCTTTAAAAAAATTACCTAAGACAACTACTAAATTGAAATGAAGTTCATAGAAGAGTACAGGACTACATTTGACATGGCAATGTGTGGGCATAGCAAGAGAGCAAAAGTGCAAATTCTACAGTACCTTAAAAGAAAGCAGCAGACAAGGAAGGAATAGTAAGCAACTTGAGTGCCTTGCTTAGGGGCACAATGCTAAAACCTCATGGCTTGCTAATTGCAGTGATCAAGCTAGCAACCTTTGGGTCACTAGCCCTGAGCATAAGCCAGTTTCACATCAACCTAAAATAAACAAGCATGCATTTTGCCTCAAGGTAGGAGAAAAACTTAAAATATCTCTTTAAAGAGGATATACGATTATTAATTCATGTTCTGATAAAACAGGTTGTAGCTATACAATTATTGTTACATAATTGCTGATTTTAGTAGCAGAAACACATCATCAGCAGCAATATTCACAGCTGTATGCAGAGAAAGCATTGGGGGCTATTCTAATGGGGCAGTAGGTAGAGTCCCAAGACACATGTCCTCTAATGGATGATGGGAAACACTCCTAACAAGCAATAATTATCATTCAGCGAGGCATGCACATATCTTAACCAATTAAAAACCCTGTGCTAGGCCATGGTGGGCAGACACTAATGATAAATTATGGCTAAAGGCGATGCATAATCCATCACTGGCAAGAAACTTGGCCAGTCAGAACTTGAGATGCCCTTAAAGGGGACATGTCACAAAAAACAAAGATTTTCTGTTTCTCAGTTCAAAAATCTGCAAAAAGTATTTCAAATATTTGTGGTTAAGAGGTTGCATTTACACATCAGTAACCATCATGTGAACTTCTGAAAAATAGATATTCATAGCTTTTTGTAAAACTATTTTACTGTGTTAAAAAAAAAAGTCTGATGAAAAATGTCAAAATTTTTGGAAAAAGAAAATTATGTTTTTGTTACAAGAAACCTTGATATAGACCAGTCAATAACTGCCACAACAGTGTAAAATACAACTAATCTCTTTGGCATGTAAGGAAGTTTAAGGCCACGCTGGGCTATGGAACAGGCCATGAAACCAGAGCCAAGCATGAGGACGTCATCTTTTCAATCAATGTGCAGCACTGGAGGAGGAGTTCTTGGCCACCTGAGCATGAAATTCAGAAAACAGAGCACACTCTGTAGGTAATGATCCTTCTCCCCATGTGCCGATGATTTAATTGAAATGTTTTAATGAACCTTGGCGCTCTGCTTCTAATAACCTTTAGTAAAGGATGTGTGCTTGTCTTCTTAATGGTTTGGGTGCAACCCCAGGGAAAATGAAAGAGAAAAATTGTGACCAAAATGTATAATTTTTCTGCTTATACTGTCTAAAAAAACTAGAGATGCACAAGAGTGTGCATGAGTCATGTTTTACATAAAAAATGAACTACATAAAAAAAGAAGAACAGTACCGAACTAGAATTTGAATATATTAATAATCTTAAACTGGGACTCAGTCTGACGGCATTTCATTTCCCCCACCACTTCTTAAAATTAATTTTTCAGTTCTCACGGAGCTTGAGAGCAAGTGATCTGTCTCTGCTTTTTTTTTTTTACTAAGATTATTTAAGCCATAATTACTTTCCTTCAACATCGACCATGACATTTTAGGGTCAGTTCCGTTTGCATCTTATCATCATTATGCCAGTGAGATTAATTTCTGTTTACTGGGAAAATCTCATTTTCAGGTTGCAAACCTTTAAACCTCTATTTAATATACTGCATGTTACAAATGTGGCAACGTGTTAAATCAAACACGGTATTCCCTCACCTGAAAAAGCTTGTTAAATGTTCCAATAACATAGCTAGCATTGGCAAGACAACAAGTATAGCCCACAGTGAGACCCCTCATGTCTAATGTCTTTTTCAAAGAGGGAACTGAAGTTATAGTCATGTAATCTCAGGACTAGATTGGAAAAAAAGCTTGACGAATGGAGTGCTCCTCGCAGACTACAAAAACAGCAAGCCAAAAATTGGAAACATTGAGGAGAGGAAGTGCTTTGCTTTAAATTGCTCTGAGGGACTGAAAAAATAGAAATCTTGTGATCCTACCTGTCATCTTCCCCTTTCTGTCTTTCTGCCTCTTTTCTCAATTTCTCCCTAATCCTTTGTTCTCTTCATCCATATGGCACAGAAGCAGCGGTAAAAAATCAGCATAGCAAACTCAATCAAGTCAAATTCAGACAGAAACAAAGACAAAATAAGGAAGAAAGTGTGCACTTAGCCAAGCCAAAAGATCTTAAAATCTTTTAATGTCGCAAATGGGGGGGGGGTCTTAAGAGATGAGATTAGCTTGTTCTTGCTAATTTCGCTTATAAACAGGAAAGTGTATTTTTAAGGATTAAGCACCTGCTACAACATGAAAAAAACTAAACAAATGCCACCGAGAACGAAAGTCAAATCGGCAATGCAATTCAGAGATCTTCTGTAATTTACTCAGTCTAGGGCTCAGAACAAAGCTGACAGATGTTTGATTTCTTAATCTGAGAAAACAAAAGCAGTTCATTATGCTGTTGATTTATTCCCACATGATTCACCAATTTACCTTTTTAAAATTCATTTCTGAAAAACTTCCTATTTTACAACAGAGACCGTAACATTTTGATTTAAACAATCATGCAAAACAAATGAACATCGCAAAATCGACTTTGCTTGTCAGTCTTAGAATTTGGATTCTTTGCAGACAGCGGCAGAAGCTTTGGGTCAAGGGCTCGACGTTTCTTATTAAAATGTCAAGGGCAATCACAGAATAAACATGCTTCTATACCTGGTTAGCAGAAAAGGCAGCCAATACAAATCAGAATGAAGTAACAGCACTGATTTAATATTAACAATGACATCTGGAGAGGATAGGGGGTGGAGGGAAAGAAACAGAGTGAGTGGAGATGTGCTGTTTGATCTTCCTGTCATGTCTGTAAATGAGTCTGATAGCAAAGCTCCCTCCCCTTCAATGATCACCGCAGAGGTCTTATAGGGCTGAGTAGAGGAAGCCAGATAAATAATTGTCTTGCTCTGGAGAGATGGCATTTTGGTTAAAGCTTTGGCATTGATTTGAATGTTTTTGCTCCTGGCCAAAATGAAAGGTACATCCCTGCGTGCTGTCTCGGGAAGTCCCTTTGATGAATAATTATATAAAAGATATGATGAATTTAGCAACCTAATGAGATTTCTTGTCATTGCAGGAAATTGGGCCAATATAATACAGAAAATAATCAAATAAATCATTCATTTATCATTTATTTATATTTAATGATTTTTTAGTGCACTTGATGAGTTAAAATATACTATTGCCACTAAACTGTAGAGCAAGCATTGACATAATTCAGCCATGAAAGCACACCACTTTATCCAGAAAAATAATCGATGTTTGACATCAACTCTTCAGTTTTACATTTCTACAGCTCACTGAAATCTTGTCTCACTGAAAAAGTTAAAATATATTATAAGAAAGGTAACTCTAATGGGAGTACTAAGTCTAAATAAAAAAGCAATTCCTTGCATAACACTTTCCACATAACAGCCCTCACATAACAGATAGGTTCCATCTCTCATAGAGAATCACATAACACTAGAGTCAATGAGCGGATGCTACAGACGCTGTGGCAGTGCGACAATTGACAATTTCTTGAAATAGAAATGAGAAAGCAGAGAAGACAGGCTGTGGGAAGATGTTTCTAGACTGTTGATGAGAGTGACAGAAGCACATGGGTTTATCCACTGCTTCTGTTATCATACTCCACTATGACAGACTGAGGTACCACTGTACCCTGATCCCTGATCGTGAGGGACTACTGAGGACTTTATCAGCGAGTTGGAGCGCTGTACTTCCAACCTGAGTCCCACTGCCTGCATTAATGTATTGCCCACTGACTTCAGCCTCGACTGCGCTGCAATGCAGGGCTTTTTTTATAAGGTAAAACGGGGAGTGGCGCCTCTCTGGGGCTCTCGCTTTCTGTGTCTGTCTTTGTGACATTGACTACATTTGTGTCAGTACGAATTAGTTCAATCTGATTGCTGTACTGTATCTTAAATTCTGCAGTGCAGAATTTAATTTCAGAATATAATTTCCATTTTTGGTTTAACGATTTTTTTTTTACAAAAGATTCCTTAACCTCTTAAGACCCTGCGGCCTCATATGAGGACATTATATTTTATTGAATTTCTCTGAGAATATACATGCCACAGTTTTAAGCCTGGATGTCCTGTACAGAGCACATTCAGTTTTCAGAGATACCAAATGATTGGATGTTTCACCATGACCACTCCCTCTCCTCAGTCTTCAAATATGTCAGAAATTAATTTAGTGACACTCTTATGGAAATATGATAATATTTTGTAATTATCATTCAAATCTATTTTTTAAATTGTGTGTCATAAATTAACATCTCAGGAAAATGTTAAGGGGTTTCAAATCAAAATAAGACCTTCTGTTATGAAACAAGATGTTGATTTCATACATGTCCTTATATGAGGTCACCGGGACTAAAAGCATGTTTATTACGCATTTTGGGAGACATAACAAATGAATAGAGAAATACATTTTATTTCAATATTCTATTAAATATTATATATTATTATGAAAATCTGGTCAATTATTACTCCCACTATTACACTTCTTTTTTCATGACATGTTGCCCCAAAAACACATTAATATGCAAATTAAATTTAGTTTATAGATACATTGTATATAATGAGAAAACCCGTGTATGGCCATTTTACACGCATTTTGCATAAAGAAAAAAGGTATACCAAATCATTCTGTTATAACATAGTTGAGAATCATCTTAAAAAAATCATTGTTTGGTAAAAAAAAAAATTATAATCTTAAACTAAAAATGTATTGGTGATTTAAAAAAATCAATTGTTTTTGCCCATGCATGTTCATTAATTTCTTTTTAGTTTTTCAAAGAAATTGAGTCCCGATGTCCTCAACTGAGAATATAGCATAACTTATGAATGAAATATCTTTTTTTTTTTTTTTTACGTTATTCTAAATGCTAAAAAGACATGAAAACAACTTTTTTTTTTTTTTCCTAAAACTTTTTTCTCGGGTCTTAAGAGGTTAATATTCTCTTGTGTAAACATTACCCTCAGGGGTCTTCAACAGGGGGTTCGCGGTAGTACTGAGGGGGTTCTGACAATTATTGCAATTATTGTGAGGGGAAATAATACTATAATTGCAAAAACAGTTGGATTTAAACATTTACATAGCAGTTATTCACAGTATGATCTTTTGATTTTTTTTATCCAACTGAAGTGTTAACATGATGGCTTTTCATTCAGTATGACTGCTTCCATAGTAATACCATTAAAAAAAGTTTGCTGTAAGTGAGAAATTCAAGAGCATTCCTGTACTTCAATAAATCATGATGTAGCAATGCCAAGGTCATGGGTTTGATTCCCAGGAAATGCCTTAACTGATATAAAGAATACCTTGAATGCAATGCTAGCTACTTTGGATAAAAGTGTCTTCCAAGTGCATGAATGTAAATCAGATATTTTTTCAGCAAGTATGTATTAAACTGATCAAAACTGTCAGCTACACATTTATAAAGTTATAAAATACTACAGTTACCAATAAACAAAGTTCTTTTGACCTTTCGATAGTAATCATTTTTCACAATATTACTTTTTTAACTGTATTTTTGATCAAGTAAACGCAGCCTGTGTGAGAATAACAGAGAGAGAGAAAAAAAATAATTATATTCACAACCTCAATTTTTCAGAGGGTATTGTAACTGATGTTGAGGAATTCTGAAACAGCCATTCAACATTTCACTGGACCTGCTTCTGAATATAACACAAAGGTTCAGTAAAAAGCGTTGCAAATCACTGCAGAAGAAAAAAAAAAAGAGCTTTTTGCTTACACGTCAATGTTAAGATGCTTACGTACACCTGGGAATTGCACAGGATGTCATGTAAAAATGTCAAAGCATGCATACTACATGCTGTGCACGAGCAATCCCCTTTAAGTCTGAAGAAATGGCTGCCGTATACTCTACAGTAGTGGCCTGACAGTTTAGAGCGCTGAGGGAACCCAAACTCCCCAGACTGCAGACATCACTCAGAGCGATTGTTTAAAATTGAAACAATTTCTGCTTGAGAATTTCATAAATGTGGGAAATGTACATCTGATTTAGAAGTGTTAAAACTGAGCTCTACTTTGAAAAAGCGGTTTTCATTTGAGAGCAGGCAAGATTTATGAGCCTTTCTCTGTGTGTCTGTCTCTAGGAGAATTTCTTAGATGTAGATTAAGAGTAGCTGTCAGCTAAACAGTTCTAAAGAAGTCAAAGTGGCTGCAGTAACAAGACACTGTCAGAACAGCAGTCGGATGCCAACCCTTTCACAAGGTCACAAAAACAAGCCATATGCCAATAGCAATAATTGCACATATCCACATAGAGTAAAGAAGAAAAATTCAAAAGGTTTGTGTATTTTCAGAATAACAAATGAGTTATTCATCTTTCTATAGTATGAGCAATTTCATCAAAGCAAATGCATTGCAGGAACTCACAATTGTTTCTACTTGAGATTCACAAAATGGAACCCACTGAGAGAAATTGAAAGCAAGAGAGAGAGCTTGCTTAAGCATATGTTCAGTGAAGTGTTGTTCACTAGAGGAGCATCCTGGAGTAAGCTATCCGTCAAGAAAGAGCTGGGAGGGAGGACTTGACAGACACATTTATTAGGAATGCGATGACAGATGACACATAGCTCTAAGTGGTGTAAAGGGATGTGTGTGTGGCGACTGCTAAATGCATAAGAATAGATATTTAAGAGTATTAGTTCAGCATGGTACGTCCTCACACCTCCAGTATAATTCATCCGGTTTCTAAACAGCTGAAAGCCTGTACCTTAGATCTTTTCCTCTTTGTGTTCTGCTTATGCTTGTTATTCTTGTTTTTATTTTCATTCTCTGCAGTGCTCGGTGGCAGAGCATTATGGGAGCTCAAGCACTCGGTGACATCTGAGAGGCATGCCTCTGGGGGAGAGGTCTGACAAATGCTGGGTTTAGTTCCGTGACTTGCCCCGTAACTGCTGAATTACTCCGCTAGGAGGTCCACTAGCTCAGAGAACACCCTGTGACTGTGTGAATGTGGATAGCCAATCTGTGACATGATACGATTTCTTTATTTCTTTCTGCTCATGCAGAATAATCAATTAGAGAAAAAAATCAAGTAGCCAAATGTAAATAGGAAAGGGAAGTGGTGTGTGGCCAAGTATGGTGACCCATACTCAGAATTTGTGCTCTGCATTTAACCCATCCAAGTGTACACACAGTAGTGAACATATACCCGGAGCAGTGGGTAGCCATTGCTGCGGCGCCCGGGGAGCAGTTGGAGGTTCGGTGCCTTGCTCAAGTGTCTCACCTCAGTAGTGGTATATTGAGGGTGGAGAAAGTGTTGGTTATTCACTCCCCCACCTACAATCCCTGCCGGACCTGAGACTCAAACCCACAACCTTTGGGTTACAAGTCCAACTCTCTATCCACTAGGCCACTACTGCCCTATACAATGCTTTCTGTCTTTCTGGTCATGTAGAATAGTCATAGTCAAACAGTGACATGAGCAAAATATCTAAAGAAACTCATACAGGTTTGGAATGACATGAGGGTGATTAAATGATGACAAACATTTAATTTTAAGGTGAAACATCCCTTGGGTGTAGTCATAGAGCATACGTGTGTTATATTTTGCACATGGATATTCTTTTGAAGTACTTTGAAGTAAATGAAGAAAATATGTCTACAATTCATGAATGTATAGTGTAATTTGTATCTATTGACGTACATTAAATTAGTTACATTGATATGTGTTTAATCAAGTGTAAAAAACATTTATATATATATATAAAAAAAAAAGAACTCCATTTAAATTAATATTAGGGATGTTCCGATCAGGATTTTTGCAGCCGATACGAGTACCGATTTCTTGTCATGGTGATCGGCCGATACATATGCCGATTCTGATGCTTCAAGCTTTATATATAATAACGTTATATAAATAATCACAAAAATTATTCCTTATACAGTGAACATTTTAATATTCCTTTAAAATGGTGTTTATGCATAACATTATGTATATCAGGATACTTAATATAAGACAAAATGTCTGATGCAACCCAAGGCAGAGTTGACTGGAGTCACATTTTTATAGCCTTCAGACTTGACTTGACCTGCAATGACTCCAGACTTTACTCGACTCGAGGAAAAGGACTTGTGAATATTTTAAAAGCAACTCGAGTATTTTATCCTTAAATACTTATATAACTGATTTTCAAAAGGTGGACCGCATCCGCACCCCGGCATCCATCCGGACCGCGAGCTGTAACAAGCAGCACCATTTTAAATGAGCAGAGCGTCAAAACAGCGGCGCAGATCACATAACAAGCGCTCAGGGTCGTTTATGGTAAATATCTTTCAGCGCTATATCCTCTAGTATTTTTATCTAAAGCTAAACACTTTTTATTCATTCCCTTTCCGCTCCATGCGCTTTCTCTCTCTCTCCGGACACGCGCCGGCGCCAAGTTCAAAAGCTGCCGCGGTTATTTTAACAACAACAGAAACACGGCAAGAAGCAAAATTATAGATTACTTTCACTTAAATACAGCAGAAAAAAGAACAATGCTGCAAATATAGGTATTTTTCTTATATATATAAATATATATATATATATATATAGAGAGAGAGAGAGAGAGAGAGAGAGAGGACAAAATAAATAGAAACATTTAAACACAAATATGGAGAAGACTGATGTAACTCATAAGGTTTAATACTGTCCAATATAAGACTGAAGAGGAAAAAAGAAATAGAAACATTTAAACTAGGCTACTGAAAGAACAAAACGGAGTAGATCACAGTTATCCATGGGCTCTGTGGGTAATCCATGGGTCGGGTAATAAAAAAATGCAGTCTGTTTATTTGCTGGTGGGTCGCAGGTGGATAAAATAAATCATAAATGATGCAATATTAACAAAAAATTTTTAAATACATTTTTTCATTAGGCAGACGATTTCATTTGTGTGTGTGTGTGTGTGTTCGCCTGATCGGGAAGTTGCAGTGACAGAAACGGTGACATTCTAGATAAAGTTTAAAAGGAGTAAAGCCTCTTTTAATGTTATCGATTGGGCTAATATGGCCAAAGGATATATTTTGTTTTATAAATAAATGGCAATAGAGCGGCTGCGATCAGCTACGGTGCCCGTGGAGCCGTAAAGCCTGTGCTCTGCAGACGTGCAGACGTGCAGTCAGTGATGCGCAGATCAGCTCTAACGTGACTGAATCTGCTGTTAAAAATTAACCATCCATTCATCATATCATCATGCAAAACACACAAGACATATAACAAATTTTTCATTGTTTCTCCACTCGTCATAGCATTTCCACACCGGAAATGACTTGCAGCATATGTCCCCACGCATCATATACGTCGTCGACATCATCGAATTGCGATACATTCGTGAGATGTATGAGTACCGATCGAGTCATAAAATGTGATTAATCGGCCGATACTGATCTCCGGCCGATCGATCGGAGCATCCCTAATTAATATGCAACCACGCTTTAAACCAAACCTCGGATAATAGTAAAACAATAAAATAAAATTACCAATCATATCCCTTGGACTTGGCAAGAAAACTGTCCAACATGCCTCAGTGGTTTAAGCGAATCAAGCATTTGATTTTTTTTTTTTTTTTTTATAAATTATGAAATATAGCATTAAGTGACAGTGGTTAATAATTTATATTAAAATTGGAAGTAATGCATGGAAAATAACTCTCACCACTTACAGCACCCATTGCTGTTGGCTGATATTAAATATGTATCTAAACTCTGTTGACTTCATTCAGAATATAATTTGCTTTAGTTTCAGTACTTGATATTATTTCAAACAGGTATGTTTATGAACTGTTCATTTCTCAGAGCAGCAGTATATCACTATCTATCTGTCTATCTACCGGACATACAAATCCTTATTTGACTCATGAATAATTATTAAGTAATGTGACGATGACATTTATGAAGACATAATTCATAATCTTTGCCCCTCCGTAGTGACGTCACAACTCATCCATTTTCAGTGCCCCTTCCCATTCTAAAACTCATCCCCCTGCAGAAAGTGGAGGTTCAAGCTCATCAGGGAATGAGCCATAAGTTCACCCATGTATCCTTGAGCAAGGCACCAAACGCTAGCTTGCTCCAGGGAGGCTGTCCCTGTTATAGGTTTGCTCTAAGTCACTTTGGATAAAAGCATCTGTTAAATGGGTACCATCACAGAACCATGGTACCACCACAGTTGGAAAACAGATGCTTTTATCCAAAGTGCTTGAAGCATACTCATTACAGAGACAGTCCCCTTGGTGCAACCTAAGTGTTTTGCTAAAGGGCGCAATGGTGATAGTTCATGGATCACCTGTTGCGGTCCTCAAACTAGTAACTTTTTGATTACAAGCCCAGAACCACTATGTCATCCTATTAATAAAAAAAGAAAAATGGCAAAAGTAAGAGAGTGTGGGAATCATCAGTTGTCCTCTGTGCAATGCAGGATTTTCAATTTCTATCTATCTATCTATCTATCTATCTATCTATCTATCTATCTATCTATCTATCTATCTAAAAAAGAACCATCCATAAATACATGCTGAACCTAACCAGTGCAAATGTAATAAAATACAGACTAAGCAGCGATGGCAATACAAAAATCAACTGGCGCTCCTCTGCAATGTCTGCGATTGTGAACAGGGCTCGCCATTATTGCTTGATTTGCACTGGTCGGGGTGGTATATTCTCTTGCCAGGTAGACAGTAATAACTCAAAGACGGCTGCCACAGACACTCGGATGTTCCTCCAGTGAGACTGATTTGATGAGATGGCGATGCCTCTTTTCATTTGACTGAGGGGCCTTAAAAGCCCTGAGCGGATCACAGAGGTTCGAATCTCATATCTTCAGTGGCTCAGCCATGAGAAGGAAATGCATTTACTCATGTGCACACACACAATACGTGCCATAACCAGCACACATATCTACCCAGATCCATGCAAATGCAAGCAAATAACACATGTTCCCCAGTATGCCGTACAGGTTGTTTTGCGTTCTACATGCGTGAGTTGTGCATCGGTTAACCCCAGGAAACCCCTGCACTAGTGCCTCAATGGCTCAATGCATCATCTTCACGCAATTGACTAATAAAACCCAATAACAGTTTGTAATTAATTTTGATTGAATTGGGCTCTTTTGCCATTATAAAGCCCATGGTGGATGTTCTGTGGAGTTGGTAAACAACATCACAATCACAGCAGGTGACTGCTGTTCATAGATCACTGCCTGAAATTAAAATACGTAATGAGAACATCCAACATATGTGCATGGATTTCACATTGAAGACATCGACAGCTTGTGTAACCATCCGCAACTTGCTTAGAATCCTCCTTGATCCTCCTTAGCAAGTTGTTTTCCGGGATCTTAAACCCCATTAAAGTGATTAAAATGTAATTTGTTTTGTGACGAGATTCTAGCAACATGTTGTTAAGGTGAGAGGTGGTTTATCAGATGCAAGAGCATATGGAGCTCACCAGCAGTGGAAACAGTAAGTGATCAGCCAGAATTACTGGGAGATGACTCTGGAGCGGAGTAAGCTGGGGAAAATCATGGCTATCAAACACTATTCATTTCCTTTAAACCACTTTACTGTACCATAAAATTTCCATGTATCCGTGAAGGAAACATCTTGCCCCGCTTCAGACCATGATAGATAATGAAATAAATGTCTTAAGAGGATTAAAAATGCTTGGCCTGGCAAATCTGTAAACAGCCGGTTTCCTCATCCGACATGCAACTACAATACATGTGTCGGGGAAAGTTTACCACTTTCCGAATATTGGTCCAGCGAAGCGGGTGACAGAAGATGCAGGAATGCGCCGGCTGTGGGGTTTGGTGAGGGGGAAGGAGTGTAGAGCAGCAGAAACAAGGGAGGTGATGTACGACTGCTGAGTCTGAAAATGCAGCCGTCGAATTTACAGTCTTGCTGAAGGGGGGTGGGAGTGGGAAGATTTTAAAAGATGTTTCCAATTATAAAAGATTGTACAAACCGGGAGGAGGGTAAACGGTGAACGTTCATGTGCTCCAGCTGTGTGTATGAGTGTGTGTATGTACCACTTCTTAACCTCTGTGCCGGCTGATTTATACATCCACTAACACACTCCTGAACTCCAAGAGTGTAATTAAAGCAGGCCGCTCAAAACGAACATCCATTCCACCTTAGTTACTCTCTCTGTGGATTTACTGTGATGTGGGGTGAAGAGGGTCTTCTCTCAGTGGGGGCAGGCCAAGGAGGTCTATAATACCTGGAGAAGGCTAACTGTTAGCATTAATATTCATCTTAACACTCCCAGGACCACCCGGAAGTGTGAGAGTTAAAATCTGCTACACTTGCTAATGGTCCCATATAACATTTTTTCAGACTTGTAGATTGTTTGCTTTGTTTCCCGAAACAGGGATTTAAATTATGTTCTTGCATTTTCTTCTTGGTTTGGTTTGCTTTTACAAGGCAACATTTCAAAAATGTTTATGGAAGTCTCATATGAGTAAAACAATCTTGTTATTGGTAAGAGTACACCTGTTTAATGTATATTCTGGGATTCTGTCATTATGGTAATGCACCTGTTTCAGAAAAGAGCAATTAAGAACAGATTGGTTTGTTCGTCTGTTGTGTCGAATTGCTTTCTCACCACAACTGAACCGCTCCAGAATGTATTTGCAATTGGGCCGAGACCATCTCATTGAGATGATCTCGGATCTGTTGTTTTGGTGCGGATCCAAACAAGATTGTTGTGTTCACACATGCCTAAACAAACTGGACTAAGGGTCAAAATGCACTAGGTTCTGAAACAAACTCTCCAAATGAAGGTGTGAAAATGTCCCAATAACATTGTTGATTTGCAGATGGCACCACAACAATGCACACAGTCTTAAACCTTTTACTGGTGACTATCCTGAGTTATGACATGAGTAACAGCAGACAGGGAAAAGTCTAAGTCAATTTAAAATTGTTAAGGGTCTTGTAAGAATCAGGCACTGGTAAAACATCCACTATAATAGAATATATTTCCAGAATACAAAACAAGTTCTGAATGGTCAAACACAACAATCTTCTAGAGAATGTGAAGAAATCTTACAAATGAGAGGGTGACTGTGGTGATTGTATGCTCTCTGACAGCTGACATATTGATGTTTAGAGTGTAGGGACAATTTTTGCTTACCTGAATGTGTTATATGGTGAGTTTATGAAAGGAATAGTTCACCCAAAATGAAAATTCTGTCACCATTTACTCACTCTTGTGCTATTCCAAACCTATAATATGACTTTCTTTCTTCAGAGGAATACAAAAGACGATTTTTTATTTTATTTTTTTGGTAAACAATATCCAACCTGCTCCTTTTCGTATAATGAAAATAGTAAATGCGGGTGGGTGCTATCAAACTTCACAATGACAAAAAGCACCATACAAGTATCATAGAAGTATGCCAAGTCTTCAAATGTCATACAACAACATTGTGCATGGAACAGAGGGAAATTTATGATGCTATTTATCGAAAATTGCCCTAACTGGGCTGACAGGAGCACCTATGTTTCTCTAAACCAGTGAAATATTTATCTAGCCTTGTTCTTTAAACTGGCGAGCAAACAGACTACTTCATTTTTCTTGATGTAAATGTCAGGTAATAGTATCATAATAGCATATTATATGTTCATTCTTTTTTAAGGAAAAACTCTCCAGATGGGAATGTCAGTCTGATAGGAATGCCCTTACGTCTAATGCCATGCAGCTTTATTTCCAGACTCTGTTTTTAGTTTAGATCGGTGCTGACCGATCTGACACTTTGTTTCATTGTCATGGTGATGGAGAGAGAAAATGCATCAAAAGAGCTTTTAAGCTGTGCTGATTGCCGAAGTCAAGAGCATGGACCTCAGCTTCTTGAGTTAGAGACATACTGATGTTTGATGCTCTTATGCACAACAGTCAGATGTTCAGAAATGTGAGGAGGTGTTATTTAATCTAAACTGTTCTCAAAAGACTTATTCTTTTGAACATAGAGTAAAAAATACAACAGATAGTTCAGTGGTGTGCATTACAGTTACTTTTTTAGCATTTTGTTTGTCTGTTTTTATTTGAAGGTTTAAATCCATTTGCAGATGAACTAGTATTAATACCTGAGGCATCAACCTTCAGAAAAGACGATTCAGTAAACCTGTGGTTCTTAAAGTATGGTGTTATTGTAAAGGGACTTAAATGGCAGAGCGGAAGAGCTTCAGTGAAAAATGACTTAAATGCCCATTCCTTCCTCACACAAAGCTATCATAATATAGTGCACAAGTTGCATATACAACTTTATGATACTTTTATGTGCTTTTTGGATCTTGACAGTTACAATCACCATCCTATCATCCCTTATTTATGTCCTTTTCTGTTCTATGAAACAATGTTTCATGATAATGTATTACTGTATCATGAGGTACAGCAATACAGTCAAACCAAAAATTATTCAGACGCCATATATCATTTTTTATATGTTTTTATTAGTGGTGCAGGACACTAGTAAGTGAGGATAGCAAAGTAAACTACCAGTAAAATTTATAAAAAATTTGGGACCAAAAATTTGATTTGACACTTTGACCTGACCTTGTTTTGTTACATACCTTTCTATTAATAAAAATTATCTGACATTATCAAGATTAATTTGTTCTGACACAGTTTAACTCTTGAGTTCTTTTTCTAAACTATAGCGAATAAACTGTAGTAATGTGAGAAATGTTGAAGGTATCTGGATAAATTTTGGTTTGACTGTTTATCACTTTCTTCCAGTGTAGTGGTCTTTTTATGTTCTTATTTTCTAGGAAGACCACAGGCAGAGGACTGACTCACCTGTCTGCGAAGATCACGGGTCTTCTTGGTCATCTTGTCAATAGCTGAATTCAGTGGGTCTCCTTTTTCTTTTCTTCCGGTCTGCAATAAAATGGGAGAAAGGTGGAGAAATTTGGCGTTAGTCGTGTAATATTGTTCTGCAAGCTCACACCAGAAGAAGATGAAAGAGCAACAAACAAATCAAGAGTGAAAGGTTTAGTTAAAAATGCTTGTCAGCCTTGAGTGGGGTTTGGTGAAGATTTTTAAGAACCTCTTGAAACTTGAGGCCTTTAAGTGCCTCTAAATGTAGACACAGCAGGGATGGAATAAAGCAAGTGCCGCATAAAGCAATAATAGAGTGTAGACACAACCAACAATAAAAAATACTGAGTACTATAGGGCACAGTAGCAAGTTTTGCAGACAGACTGACATGAAGGAATCTTCTGTGCTACATTTCTCAACCACAAAAATGGCTGGCCACAGGCAGGCCCTAAAATGTAAGGGATTAAACCTTTATGGCAGTATAAAAGCCACATCGCAGGGTGCCGAGAACTCCATCTGATGAAGCCGAAAGGATACTTTAGCCTGAAGCAATCTGAAAATTACACACAACTCTGAATGCTGAACAACTTGCATCTTCGTTCTTTTACCAATACTCTACATAATGGATTGAAGCATAACATAAAAACAGCTCCAGCTTGGAATTATACAGATGTGAAGGCCTATAATAAAGGTATTTTCTATTATATTCCAAACATGAATCAGTTCTGTTTTTGTATCTCCAAACCTTTCATTCAATCATCCGGCAGATTAACTTTAGAAGGAAATTGAACAAATGTTTCCAGGGTCACACTTTCTGAATCATCAATTCACAGGTACTGAACAATATGAACTATCCTATTGACACACTCGATGTGCGGTACAATATGCTTATGACAAGCAGTTGATGCAAATTTGAAGGACAATTACACACACACATACAGAACAAAAAAAAGTACAGTATATTCACTAAGTAATGTCATTGGCTGGCTCTATGAAACTACCTGAAATAAAGGCACAAAGATTTCTTTATTATTTTATCAATCTGCCTTAAAGGTACAGGGTTGATTCAATCGGTAAATTCAATTGGTCGATTCAATTATTTCAGAACGAACCAATGCCTGAATTTATCTAGTAAGTGTAATCAAATCATCTGAGGCACTTAATAGCAAGTAAACAAGCAGAACTGAATATTTCACTTTGTTTTAAAATCTGGGAAAGAAATTGTATGTGTTAGTTTGGGTGGACAACAATCTTTATCACTAGGTCTATAGACATTTCAATGTTTTATGTACAAGAAAAATCCATTTCAGATAAACCTTGCCAATTGTGGCCACACAGAAGGTCACTTTATATGTTGGTCAGACTATCTCTTGCTGTTTAAATACATGATTTAACCAAAATAAGCTGCAGTAGTGTGGACTAGACTTGATGCCGTGAGGGAAAAGTCTGGCTATGCGCGACTAGTTCAGGAGTGTCATGCACCATATAATCTGAATGCCCCCGTTTGCTTCCTGTCTGATTGTTCCAGTGGCTGTTGCCCACAAAAATGGATTCCCGTTCCCCTGTCAGAGTGAGCTGGTGAAATATGCTCGGGTTTAAATGAGGACAGTTCCTCTTGTTAGCGAGTAATTAAAGATTTTGCAGCGGTGGCGGCCGTCTCCCCTAGGTCCGATCTGCCAGACAGCTCACAGCTGGCTCCTGTATGTCAGTGTCAGAGGAAACTCTCACCGTAGATGACAACACACGTCCCATCTCTCTCTCTCTCTCCCTCTCAGCAGCGAGACGGCAGGCTATGGCTCCGTACAAACACAAACAATATCCTATTAAATATGGACAGCAGGACTGAAACGGCTAAATGCCTGCAAGAATTTGCCAGAAAACGATACAGTGGACAGAGTGTATGATAAAAAGATAATGGTGCAATGCAGGGGAGTTTGAGAGGCCGTTTGAAATATATTTAAAGTTTTTAATTAGGAATTCTGTCTCATTCTGTCTTTTTGTCCCAGTGGAATAGCTTTTTTAAATAGATAGATAGATAGATAGATAGATAGATAGATAGATAGATAGATAGATAGATAGATAGATAGATAGATAGATAGATAGATAGATAGATAGATAGATAGATAGATAGATAGATAGATAGATAGATAGACAGACAGGTAGATAGATAGATAGACAGACAGACAGACAGATATTCTGCATTAACATGCAGAATGTCACATAACATTAGATGTTTTACAATGGTAAAAGGTCAGAATCAGTCTGATTGAAGATTATTTTAGCTACATAATGATCCATGTGCAAAGGTTTTTGACCAGGCGTTAATTGATATTCAATCAAAGCTATCTGCTTTCATTTGAAAGATGACCCTCAGAATAAGTAGTGAATACTGAAGCCACCATAACCTTTACCAGAGCCACCATTTCAAATAGTATCCTTAAAAGCAGCATATTAATTTTTTTGGCACCATGGAGTGCAATTAGGAGGCTAAGTTCTAACCTCCTTCTACATTTCAGCAAAGAGAGACAGAGAGAGAATGATCTGAAATCAAGCTCTCCTTACACATAGCAGCATGAAGTTCTTATAACTCAGTGCAGGGCCCTAAATCAGTCCTGTCTGAAACTCACAAACGTCCAACAAACGTCAGTTTCAAACCAGGGCACTCACACATCTACTGCAGAAAAATCAATATTTGAAGTGAACAGCTTCACATACCAGAAACTGCTTTAAGACAAATGAACAGAGGTGTGTATGCATATGTATGTGAAAATTTTATTTAACTTATTTTATTTTATTTAGACAGTAGATGAGAGTGAAAGAGAGCCAATTCAACAGAAGTTTCAACATGGATATCTGATTCAAAATCAGACTGAATTAATTAACAAATTAATTACCTTTCCCATCATTGTATCGGAATGAAATCTTTCATCAGTGCTGACTAAAGCCGAGGCATCTGACCAGAGAATTGCAAATCAGAGGCAACAGTTGAAACAGCAGACACAGTTGTATTTGGCCTGAGCATTATGAGATTGCGCAAAATTAATGACCATGTTGCCAAGCAACCATCCTCCAGTTCTGCCTAGATGTTATTAATACACAGGCAGTACAAGCTGGCTCACATTAAATTGGCTAGTTCAATCAATATTCTTAAACTGGATGAAGTCTCTAAAATCTCTGAAATCTCTATGGAATTCAGAATCAGCAAACCCAGGAGAACAAGACTCTATCTAAAGACATTTCCCTTTGTTCTACTAATGCGCCATGACAGGGCAATCATCTGTATGGAACTCTAACACAAGGGTGTCTAACAAATACGGCCTTCAGAATTGTATAAAAAAAAAAAAAAATCTTTTGAACACGTTGACTGGATTTGCAACAGATGGCACAACGTTCATAGTCAGGAAAATGGCAGGTGTTGCGTAGTTACAAGAGAAAGTTCCCTTAGAGCATAAATTCGGTAGCAAAAAGCCTGAAAAAGAAAAGAAAAAAAGTATTGGTATATATAATAAAAGCTAAATATAGAGGAGAAAATAAGCACAATTTTCCCAAAGTTTTGTCAGAAACTTTTAATTTCTCTGTTGTGTATACTGTTTAATTTCTGTGAATTTTAATTGAGTGTATTCCTCTTCCCGTCATAATAATTCAGATTTCAATCCAACATCCTGTAGGTTGTGGACAATTCAATTCAAATTCTAGCTCATGAACTGAAAGGGTGGCAAGTTTAATCCAAATTTTGTCCACAACAGAGCTGTTACAGAATCTCATGGAATTTGCGTCTTTCAGCTGAAATCTGAAGGAAACAGAAGTACCCAGGGGCAACTCAACCTTTTCCTTTCTTTGAAGTATTTTTCTCATGGAAATTATGACATGGACAGGTACAAGGGAAAAACACACGAGTGAGTTTTAGAATTGTTTCCAACTTTTCTCAAGAATTCTCACTCCTTTGCTTATTGTCAGAGTTTGAGATGTACATGAGGAACTCTAAATGAAGTTTGCAACTCCACTTTCATACATTTTCAGCTGTGAGGGTGAATTTACTGCACCTGCACCTGGAGCTAATGCAGATACAAACATTGGCTTTACACAAGATTTATTATTATTCAGTATTAAGACACACAACTGTGTCTGAAGCTTGCAAGCAGGAGTGTTATGATTATTTTTGTTGGATAATAACAGACAAAACAACAAAAGTTTTGTCTGTCTTTATCCAAGAGTTTCTTACCCTGATGTGTTTAAGTGTGCAATGGTTTACCAATAACAACTTGTCCATTAAACTACTATGGGCTTTAAATGAAAATTGGCTAGATAATATAATGTAGCATAATATATAGGAGGCTCCAAACATCTGAGACCACAAAAATGTTGAGATGGGTATAAAGGGAGGTTGGAGCCAGCTGCAAATGGGTGGGACTTAAGCTGCAAGTGGGCTGTATAAACCAACAGAAGATTTTGATTGGTTTGTTTAATGTCATGTGGGTTGTAGTATCGGTTCACGCTCCTGGTGGCGGTAGTGGGCAAATTTTTTGCGATCCGTCAAAAAAACGAAGAAGACGACTTTCAGTGGGGGCATGGTAGATGAGTGGAAGAGGTAAGCGTGATGTACAATTTTTGTTTGTTTTGTTTTGTTTTGTAAAAAGTATTACAATCTGTGAAAAGTGCATCTTGGAGGCTTTTGTACAACGTTTTCTTAGTACCACACACAGTTTACGATCTGTAATGTGCCTGACAATATCTTTTTCTCTACAAACAACTAATTTGCTCTTCAGGTTACGGACACCGAAGACCATAAGCAGGTAATGTAGTTGCATGGCATTGTAATTTTGGTAACACTTTCTATGAAGCCCATATTTATAATACATTATAAGGGTATTTTTAAGGCATTATAATAAATATATATATATATATATATATATATATAAACTTATAATATGTTATATCATCTTATGAACAGAGGTGGGTAGAGTACTCAAAAACTGTACTCAAGTAAAAGTAAAAGTACTTCTAGAAATATTTACTCAAGTAAAAGTAAAAGTAATAGTCTGAATAGTTACTTGAGTAAGAGTAAAAAAGTATCGGATAAAAAAACTACTCAAGTAGTTAGTTACTAGTTACTTTGGATCATATAGGTACTGAATACAGTCTATTTTTATTTAGATATATAGATTACATTTATGTAATGTGTATGTGTACACACACACACACAGCCGTTCAATATATATATATATATATATATATAAAATAATGTAATTTATTACAGTGATGCAAATCAGAATTTTCATCAGCCTTTACCCCAGTCTTCAGAGTCACGTTGATTTATGTTGATTTATTATCAGTGCTGCTCTTTTTAGCTTTCTATTCATCAAAGAATACTGAAAAAAATCTCACAGGTTCCAAAAAATATTAAGCAGCAAAACTGTTTCCAACACTGGTAATAAATCGATATATTATAATGATTTCTGAAGGATCATATGACTCCAAAAACTGGAGTAACAGCTGATGAAAATTCTGATTTGCATCACTGAATTAAATTATATTTTAAAGTAAATTAATTATGTATTATCCTATAACCTCTGACACTGAAACCTCTGAAAACGCCTCACATGACTGCTCTGAACATAACGAAACAAATGCATATTGATGGATCTTCTGTTCTGCAAAATATAAACAAATGTAGCCTATATTTTTGCAAGAGTAAATATTGTAAAAATATGAATATTAATTGTGTCTAGAACAGGCCGCGCGCCGCTGCGCAGAGCTAACGCAGGTTCCACGGGTGTTCATTTCATACTCTGTGACAGCTCATTTAATGTATAAATGATACATTGTATTTACTGTAAGGTACATGCACAACAAACTGGTGATGTCATAGTGGTATCGTGGCCTATACCTGTGGAACAGTAGACAGCACACGCGGTGTTCATCTAATAAAAGATCTTCATATAGCTCTAGCAAACAAGCCTTTGCAGATTTGCTTTCAACTGACTGTAGATCCAAAGCCACGTCTTCAGCGCTCTTGATGTTCATAAACTCTCTGTTATCTGAGTGAGAACCGCTTCAGAGACTCAGCGCGTGCGTCAGGGAACTGAACGAATCATTCAAACTGATTCGCGAACCGATTCACTGGTTTGATAAAGCCTTTAAACAGAATCGACTTAAAAGAATTAATCATTCGCGAATGGGCATCGTTCATTGCCCAGAGAAAAGTAGACGGCGCGTTTGGAACAAACCGAAGCATTTTTAAGTTGTATTGCTTTAAGATACAGTAACGAGAGGAGAGTCGCCCACAGTAACGAAGTAAAAGTACCGTTTTTTCTCTAAAAATATACTTGAATAAGAGTAAAAGTACCCATTTTAAAATATACTCTAAAAGTATTAGTTACTCAAAAAATGTACTCAAGTAAATGTAACAAAGTAAATGTAACTCGTTACCAGGGGCGTAGCCATCATTTCAAAAGTGGGGGGGACGGAATGTCTAGTGTTATACCTGTTTTTTTGTTGTTATTTTTTTCAGTTAACCCTTGTCTAATTGACAGGTTTTATTTTTAATCATACCTTTTTGCTTAATATGCTTTATGATTATATTATTATATATGATTATAAAATAGAAGGAATAGAAAAAAGAAAAAGAAAGAAAGAAATACAACAGCTTGTCACTGGGACAGTACCCTTAAAAGCACATCTTTGTACCTTATTTACCTCAAAAAGTTTCATAGTTGTACATTACGGTTCATATTGGTATTCTAAGGTACTAATGTGCACCTTTTTGAGTATAAGTTACAAAGATGTCCTTATAAGGTTACTATTGTTTACATATTTCAGATTATATTGTGTGTGTGTTGTATGTAGAGTACATGGCACACAGTAATGGATACTTGCACATTCACATACTACTTTATTCTGTTCTGTTCTATTATACATTAGTCTGATTAGTCTATGTTAAAATAAATATCTTATCATAGACAATGCTGTAAATAATCTTTACCTCTGAAGCCTCACTGAAACTTTCTGCCTCATTCACTCTCATCTATTCACTTCTGCCTCTGTCTACAGCAAATAAAGTAGTGTTTGAAACATGTACATACAGGGAATAGTGACATACAGAAGAAAATAACTAATTACTGCTGGACAATAACCAATCATTTGTATCCTAAATTATTTTTTAACACTTTAGAATGGGGAACACATTCACTATTAACTATGACTTTTGCCTCAATAAACTCTTCATTTACTGCTTATTAATAGCTTGTAAGGTAGTCGTTGTAGTTGTTAAGTTTAGGATTATGGGATGCAGAATATGATCATGAAGAATACAGAATTAATATGTGCTTAAGTACTAATAATCAATATGCAAGCTAATAATTACCTACTGTAGTTAAAAATGATAGCTGAGAAGTTGTTCATCATACTAATGTTATTTTTTATTTTTCTATATTTGACTAATTATGTGTTTTCTATGATTGGTCCATATATAATCCTACAAACACTTGTGTATTAATAGATTTTATACAATGTAAAAACAGCCAGGTGTTAAAAGCCACTCTTCTTACCTGTCACTGTGTGTCGTCCTAATTCTGTCCTAACAGACCTAGGCTGACTGTTTCTTGTTCATTCTTGATAACACTTAAAAACGTAAAGATGCAATAATGACAGAGCACCCCTAAACGAAGATCGATCCTGTATCAGATCAGTGCTTGCATGTTTGATTGAAATACATCATGTAGAATTGGCAGAGTGTCACAATGCTGCAAACGCTGTAAAATCTCAGTTCAACATGATCTTTATTCTTATTTGAAGGGTTCTGATAACATACATACGTGTTAAAATAAAAGACGTTACAAAAGAGTTACGGAAAAATACACTGAAAATAAATAAGTGCATGTTTGTCCAGGCAGCTTTTTATTTCTCCATATAATGAACATCAAAACTTGCTAATTATTCAACAAGAGCAATAGGCAGAGTCACTGAACATTGTGCAACACTATTCGGATCCCACATGACAACTTATGTTTGTTTTTGACTTCTTCGTAAAAAAGGAGTGAAGAGTTTCTTGCCGCTTTGAACTCATCTCGACCTCTAATGAATGATGGATACAGCGCGGGACCGCGGGCGCGAGCCTGGGTATGTCGTGACGTCACAAACTGAGTTACTGATTGGCATGGAAACGTAAACGTCATGTATAAATTATCTTGTCTCTTTGAATTTTAAATCATTCTGCATTTATATGCATTGCTCCATTAAAACCTCAACATGTCGAGAACACAACTGTCCAATGAAAAAGTAAACGAATTTACTTTTTATAAAAAGTGGGGGGGACATGTCCCCCGCGTCCCCCGCGTAATCTACGCCCCTGCTCGTTACTACCCACCTCTGCTTATGAATATTCATAAGACCGGTTTTAATGTATTATAATATTTACTTATTAGTGGTTATTGCTTTTAAGAGTATGATGATTTATAAAACAGAGTGAACACGTTGCATCCACTTAAGTTACAATGGATTATATTCCTTATGTATTATAAGAGCATAAAATGGCTGCCCACTGCTCCGGGTGTATGTTCACGGTGTGTGTGTGTTCACTGCTGTGTGTGTGCACGTTGGATGGGTTAAATGCAGAGCACGAATTCCGAGTATGGGTCACCATACTTGGCTGAATGTCACTTCACTCATAAGTCTCATATCTTGCCACCTTTCTTATGCTACTTTACTAAAAGCCATCAATGACCACTTATAGGTATACTAATAATAATAGTCATATTTTTTTCTCTCAAACAGCCATAAGATCAGATATCAGATCAGATTGCTTTGAACTATTTTTATTTTAGTATCAGTTTGATTATTTTGATGGTACCCTTTAGACAGCTGTTGTTAAGTAACTCTGCAACTGCATGTCAACTAGCAGTATTAGTAGGATTAGTAGTATGATCTGCTAAATATATGCTAACACTATATTTTCATGGTTCCCCAACAGACAAACTGACTATAAGCAACTTTGCAAGTATGTCAACATTCTACCTACACTAACCTTAACCTAAGCCTACTAATACTCTAATGATAGTTAGTTGACACGTAGTTGCAAAGTTGCTTATAGTCAATAGACTAAGGAGACATCAAAATAAAATGTAACCTAACATGTAAACATTGCATTTTTTTTCAGTTTACATTATTAATTAGCTCACAACAAAATTAATATTAGCCTCACAGGGAACACTCAAATAACACTCCACACCTAAGCACTATCAAGATATACTATGCAGATATTAAATAATGTCAAGATATATAGTCCATTATCAATGTAAAAGAAGATTTAATATGGTGTTCATTGTGTTATAAATAATCATAATCTTAAAAGTTATAAGCACAAATGCATAAGCATTATAATGTATTATAATTGTTGTTATGATTATTTATAAGACAATATAACAACATATTATAATTTTTATAATGCATTATGCATTCATTATAATGCCTTAAGAATACCCTTATAATGTATTATAAAAATGGGCTTTTTTACATTTTGGACTGCACTGATTTATAAAGTGTAAATGTCTTACACGTTTGTAAATAGAGACCTGTTTTTATACAGTCTATGATAGATAAACTGTAAAAAGTGAACAGTTGAATCAACTTAAAAAATATATATATTTATAGAGCCAATTGGATAAATAATGCAGCTATAAATGTGTAGGTGTGTTGGTATAGATGTCAGAGTGTGGTTTGTATGTATGTCATAAAAAAAATGTGTGTGTGCTTGTAATATTTGAGAAAGAAAAACTCTACTGTAAATCACAAATCCAAGCACTGTGTGCACCAGCAGAGTTTTGCTGGCATCTAATGGGGAACATTTGGTACTGCGCCCAAACAAAATCTTACTGAGAGCTCATTTTTTGAGATATCAACTTCAAATTTGGAAGACAGCTTGTTTAGATTTATGGATTTGATTTTCTAGCAGGTTTAGAGTTCAGCATGTTTTATATATAAAATATTCATAAAATAAAATATTAAATATTGTTCATAAATCATTTTCATAAACTTAAACCTGTATAACTTTTTTTTGGTTTCACTTTTTAAACTTTTTTTAATTCAACAATAATCTGCCATGGGTCTTCTTTAAAATGAGACCATACTTAAGTCTCTGCTCCCAAGCTTCCTATTTTGTATGACTGTTTTTTTGACATGGACATTTTTGTCCACTATGGACCTAAGTGTAACTTTTTTTTATTGATGCACAAGGGTTAAACTACGATGAAATCCAGCACACTTGCGGCATAAGCTCCTCCCACTTGCTGTACTTGGCATAAGCTCCTCCCACTTGCAGGTCTCCGGGCTGCAGCGATAACTACTTGAAAAGGTTTGTATTGTCTTCTGGGAGACCACTGAGGAGCAATGGACAGATATGAAGGAGACAAAGTGACCCCTACTTGGGAAATAAACTGATATAGTCAATAACAATCACTAAAAAAGTGCTTCCTGGCCTTTTTTGTGTTATGTACCCCTGTAAGGCTCAAGTAGCCATTTATTCACTGCAGACCAGACCTATATAAAACAATAGCAGCATACACACATCCCGGCCATGAACAAGTAAGCAACATCTTGCAACACAGCAGGAGTCATATGTAGTCAAAGTCAAAGTTGATATTTTCACAGACAGAAGACTCACTGTGAAAATATACATATACTCTTCAAAAAACCCTTAAAACTGGATGGAGGACAGGCAGAAAGAATGAAGATACAACTGTCTCATATGTTTTCACGAGTGGTCTCAAACTTTTGGACACTGCAGTACATACAGTAGAACTGGCATTGGTTTGTTCGAGTATTATCCACACATATGCTTCTTACACTGTATTTACTCTTGAGAATGAGATGGAGAGGAAACTGAGACTACAGCATCAGATCAGAGTCAACAGAAACCGACTTCTAAAAAGCCATCAAAGTGATGATGCTTGAAATAAAATGCAATTTCATGCTACTGAATATTTTCACTCTGAATCTTTGATATTTGAATATATTTAGGTCCTAGCCTACTCAAAAATCAATCAAAATTATTCAGTTTTATCAATATCTAATAGTTAAAAATAAGGTAGCTTTTATTCAGAATGGAAAATATAAATATATATTTTCATATTCCGTTCAATCAGATGAATTTAAAGGTGCCATAGAATGCATTGATACAATATTTTAAATTGTTCTCTGATATCTATGTGGTATGTGGCTTAGGTAAGGGCAAAAATTCTCCAGAAACAGTTTTACTTGTGCATTTACAACCCTAGGATTTCTCCCTAGAATGAAATGGTCTGTTATTGGCTTATTTGGAAGGGTCATGAATAATAATGTTGAGCTCAGCTCTGATTGGCTGTTTCACAGTGTGGTTCATTTCAGCTCATTTGTCACACAGCAGGAAGGAAACACATGGAGGAAAATATATATTTAAATACTTTCTCTTGCAGTTATATTGTTGGGTAATTACACTGTATATAAAATGCGGGAATCAGGAAGCCGCTATAAATATGCTGGGCACTGAAACTGCTTTCAAATGCACGATCGCTTTTTACTTTCAATTTCGAGATTCACAATCGCACGTCCTCTGTTTATACTATGGAGCGGCAGTACTTACCACACATTTTACAAGATCAGATGCTCGTCAGTAGTGCTCAGGATCTGTAAATCATTCGCCATCATCCTCAGTCATCTCTGCTTACTCTGTTTATGTGGTAAGTGAAATCTTATGTACTGTAATGTAACATGCCACCACTAGCAAGGAGCTAACAATGTCCC
Source organism: Barbus barbus (assembly GCF_936440315.1). NCBI lineage: Eukaryota > Metazoa > Chordata > Actinopteri > Cypriniformes > Cyprinidae > Barbus > Barbus barbus. The sequence continues at coordinate 11,858,405 of NC_136735.1, read as the reverse complement.
TTTAGTGGCTCGAGTTATTTTATTAGAATTGCTTTCCGTGCCTTTTTGAATACAGACTCCAATCCATCCCTGCACTTCACATCCCCTGCACAGCCTGGAACATAACATTTATTTCCATGATCTGCCATTTTCACTGTTGTCCTTGCTTGTTTCTTCACAATACCTGCAGAACTTCTGATGGTTCGGCTGGTGGCTAGCCTAAAACATGGGCGGGTATATGCAAATGTTGGGGGCGTAACTATTAGTGATCCCGACTGTTATGTCACAGTCGGTGTTATGTTCTGATTCGCCTGTTTTTCAGTGGTCTTTTTTATCACGAGATTTACATAAGGAGGAGGAAACAATGGTGTTTGAGGCTCACTGTATGTCATTTCCATGTACAGAACCCTTATTATTCAACTATGCCAAGGTAAATACAGTTTTCCATTCTATGACACCTTTAAATAAGTTCCCAATGTCTTATCGATTTTCCCTCTTAAAATTGAAAGGAAAGAGCAAACAAGCTTGGATCCAATCTAACTCGCACCTGGCCAATCCCAAGGCATCTCAGAGGGAAGTGTAATTAGCTCCTTGTAGATACACAAATCACAGTTGGACTCCTGTGAAACGCATGATACCTCGGAAAGACTGCAAATATAAACATAGCAGAGAAACAGCCAACTGGACCTCTTCCAACTCATTTGATTACCATGCCAGCATCATTTGTATTAAATAAATTGTCACTGATTAGCCACTTAACTATTAGCCTTAACCTGGTTCCTGGTGGATGGGAACATATAACATTAACCTATTGTTTGTATAGTAATATAGTGCGGAAATTGATGTGTCAATGCATTTAATGACTTATGTGACCCTGTACCACAAAACCAGGCTTAAATCGCTGGGGTATATTTGTAGCAAAAGCCAAAAATACATTGTATGGGTCAAAATGATCAATTATTCTTTTATGCCTATAAATCATTAGGATATTAAGTAAAGATCATGTTCCATGAAGACATTTTGTAAGTCTCTTACCATAAATATATAAAAACTTTATTTTTGATTAGTAATATGCATTGCTAAGAACTTAATTTGGACAACTTTAAAGGTGATTTTCTCAATATTTTGATTTTTTTTGCACCTTCATGTTCCAGATTTTCAAATAGTTGTATCTCAGCCAAATATTGTCCGATCCTAACAAACCATACATACAATAGAACGCTTATTTATTCAGCTTATTTATTCAAAAAATTTACACTTAAGACCCAGGGTCACATAAGTAATTATACCAATATTTTCTTAAATTCACCCCAAAAATTAAATTCAATACTATGGACTGGATTGATTCAAATTATTTACTCACCATAGTGTAAAAAAATAAATAAATAATATATATATATATATGTGTGTGTGTGTGTGTGTGTGTGTGTGTGTGTTCTGCAGAAAAAAAAAAAACATCTCATAAAGCTTAGGAACAACATCAGGGCAAGTGATGACAGGATTTAAATTTTTGGGTAAACCCTGACTTTTGTTAGATTAGTTTAAACATACATTTCAAGATTGAATTTCAGATTCAAATTTCTGTTCACTTTGATCTGGTGCCAAAAGAAAGTGTTAGATGCAGGCTGCTTACGTCTGCAGAGCCCAGCCCAAGATGCTGCAGCATCGTTACTCAACCCCCTATTGCTTTCCGAGCCAAATGCTAATGTGTCATTTACCTATCACTAGGAGGGAAGGTTTAGCTGGGCCCCAGACCCAAGTAAAGCCACCTGCTTCTTTAAAACCCATGCAGTGGAGATGTAACTATACAATGCAACTCAAAATTTATTAAAAATTCAAATTTATATACTGTAAGACAATGGGTTGACCTGATGTCTAACCAACTGCCAAAATTATATATTTTTAGCAGCAACCGTACCCCCTTTGTATAGTTTTAACTTGAAAATGTAGCTACATATTAAGATCAACAAACAATTAGCCCTTGGGCCAAATGTTAATTGGGCAGGAGCAGTGTGCACCTGATGGAGAGCAAAAGCTCATGAGAACTCTGGCATGCAAGCCTGTGGCATTCCACTAGTATGGTATCTTATTACAGAGAGCACACTTTCTTGGCTGCTGGTGGCCAATGAACTCTGCAGCTGACATCTGAACCTTAACAAACTCATGGAATCAAATCAAAGTCCATGTCTATCATCTTTAAAGTCTTGTATATGCAAGTGTAACTGGCAAATTAAACCTTGTGGTATATATGTAACAAGACTTACAAGCATACAGAAATGTTTATCTAGTGAAATACTCTCTAGAATACCATAAGATGATAACTGTTTTCAAAGGCTGTGACGTGACCTTAAAGCTTCCCCCAATTTCTTTTTCAATAGGAAACAAAATCAAATAGCAAGACATTTTTGTTACTGTACTGACTTATTAAGAATCTGAATAAACAAAATTCAGTATGTAATGCAATGAGTACCTAGCTGGCTATTTCTTATCCCTGAGAGCACTTCAACAGAGCAAAACGTCTCTTAATCAAAAATACATTAACGTTTTCTTGCTTCTCATTAAATGTGTACATCATATAAGTCTTACAAGATAACATGTAATTCCAAGTTGTGTGTGGTCCTAGTTTTCCCTACATTACGGGGGCTAAAAAAACCCAAAGTTTTGTGTGAGGGGTAGGTTTAGAGGACATCATTTTTTTAACAGTTTGTGCAGTATAAAAACCATTACACCTATTGATTGTCCCCATAAGACAAGGAAACCTAACGTGTGTGTCTACTTTTTTCACTGCTGTATAAATGTGGGCATTAGCAATTGCTGTTCAAGAGAACACGCACATGCACACACACACACACACACACACACACACACAAGAACAAAAATACATGATCAAAAGTGACAATACTCAACAATACTCAATACTCCACTCATCAAATAATCCTAAACAAAAGACAAACTCTAGTCCATCTAAATACTATTTAAAGTTAAAGACTAAATTCTCACATACTAGTCAGTGAAATAAAGTAAGCTATACAATTTTCTATTTAATTTCGGGGATAATAATAATAATAATAATAATAATAATAACCTGGAAATAAATAAGTAAAAAAATTAAAAAACAGAACTGATTGATTCAGTCAATGAATAACTCTAGATCACTAATTAAATCAAATTTGAGCCATATCATATGACCTCATTTGCACAGGATTTTCATGCTTTTATTGAAGCACTAGTTGTTGTTTGGAACATCTCAGATAATGCTGGAGAACAGCAACATGAAGGTTTCAATCGTTTAAGAGGACAGAAACATCCATATTTGTGTTGGCATGACTACAGCAGATTTTTTTCTTTCTCTTTTTCTTCATTATACTGTCAGATGAATGTGCCTCTAGTTATATGTGAGACACAATCACTGACCAACATCAAGACTCTAATGGCATGTAAAGCACAGGCCATGTGAATCATCCACTCAATCACCAAAAATAAGAACCAAATGCAAAGAGGGGAGAGAGTGCGAGACAGACAGAGAGAGAGAGAGAGAGAGAGAGATTTGTTAAGTTTACTCTACATAATAGGAAGTCAGATCATAATTAAGATCCGTTCAGCTGCAGAGCTGTAATTCAGGAAGTGCTGCTTTGATGGGACCGTGTTAAGCATTGCTGTGAGGTGCAGAATAGTGAGAATATTATGATTACAAGATTGAGAACAGAATCAAGGGAGGTGGTGATAGTTTCACCCTTCTGCATGGAAAAGCATAGCTGTCACAGACCAGCTGTTTCGGGAGGCAAAGCACAACTCCATTGTCTTGTGTGTTTTATCAGACGTAATCACTGATTTCATAAGAGAGAGTCGCCCAGTGAGTGAGTTGAAGTCCTGCGATGAAAAGATGATTTTAATAAGGGTATTTAGGTGTAATTATACACCAGCTCAGACTTGATGAGGGTGAATGGGTAAGGGACAACTGCGCAGAGTGTGTGTGGGTTTTCAAGACAAATCGCACCATGAATTCTTCCCATCATCACTCCAGCTGAAGATAGAAGAGTTTTCCTTTCAAGAAACTCTTTCTTTGAGAGAGATGCCGTTATCTCAAAATCTGTAATCAACACATAATGGGCAAATGTCAAACACTACATATGTTGATTTAGAAACCAGTTTGGGAAAATCTTTGTAAAGTGAGTCCAAATTTTTGTAGAAGATGCACAAGATGATGCAGCTTTTCTTATTGTATTAGGATCTTTTGCTATTTTTATTGACATGTAACACTACTGTTACACTATTAAGGGTGAGTAACTTTTTTTAAATAAATTAACAATTGTTTTCAAAAAGGATGCATTACATTTATCAAAACTGACAATAAAGACATTTATACTTTATGTGTTTCAAATAAATGTGGGCATATTTACCATGGTATCCACAAACATATTAAACAGTACAACTGTTTTCAACATTGATAATGATAAGAAATATCTCTTGAGAACCAAATCAGCATATTAGAATGATTTCTTAACCATGTGACACTGAAGACTAGAGCACTTGGCTGCTGAAACTTCAGTTTTTACACCATATGAAATTAGATCAAAATAATTAATAATAATAATAATATAACTTATTTTATAATATCTTATTATTTTGCAATATTACTGTTTTACAGTTTTTTTTATCAAATAAATGCAGCTTTGGTAAAACAAAACAAAACCTTTATTTGAAGTTTTATGCTCATGTTCAAACAAGTGCAGTAGAGTGCAGTAACTGTCTGACAAATAATGTTTACCAGAAACAGATCACTGCTTTCATAATACATCAAATAAACAATAGCGTCATTCCACTATGACTGTACAAGAAATACAAGAGGACAGCATACCTGGAAACTACATTTACAACTGTCCTTTTGAGCCAAAGTCTCCCGAGCATCGAGGAGTTTGCAAAACAAATTAAATGTGACTGGTTGATGGATGTGTTCATTTTTGATGGTCCCCTGAAAAGACAGGAGACTTACCGGGGATCATAATGTGGTGTAATGCAGACGTTTAAAAATAGACATGGCTTGATGCATGGAGGCGGGGAGGGGCCGCGCTGAGGCCGGAGAAAAGGAGGAGGAGAAGGAAGAGTTATTAGGCCAACACAAAACTGATTGTCTATTCCTTCTGCAGAGTGGAGCACATAGCAGCCATGCAGTCTGAGGAAGCATGAACTGAATGGCAAGTGGCTGCTTAAGAAAGTGAGAGAGAGAGAAAGTGAGGGAGGTCAATGAGAATGAGTGTACGGGGAAACAAATACCTACACTAATGAATGAGAAAGGTTAAGAGGGATGAGAAATAAGTAGTCTGGGAAAGTTGCTTTGTTTGGAGGTTTTGGTGGAAGGTCTGAAAATAACTATTTGTCAGACTATTTTTGGCACACAGGGCTCCATGAACCAGGACAGTGACACGAGCAACTCATTGAGAGAAACAAGGAAACAATTCCTCTTTTCTTTCTGTCAATAGCACACTTCAGCCATATTCCCATACTATCTGCACTAGTGCACAATTAGGATTAATGTGTCCCAATCATATGCTAAACAGAATGTATGCCAAAATGTGTGTGGATTGTCCAATCTTTCCAGTGTATTATTTATCTTTTTTTTTTTTTTTTTTATTGGGATATATTTGCAATGTTGAGTGCTATTCAAGGCAATTCGTTTGCAATGGATTTTCTTCTATATTGTTTATATATTTGGGGGTAGGTAAGATTTTAATAAATTCATATTTTCATTCAGCAAGGACATGCTATTAAATTGAGCAAAAGTGACATTTATAATGTTGAAAAATATATGTCTATGTATATACTTGTGAACTTGTTAATCATGAAAGAATGCAAGAAAAAATATAAAAAATATCATAATAAATAGAAATGTTTATTGAACACCGGATTAGCATATTAGAATGATTTCTGGAGGATCATGTGAAACTGAAAACTGAAATAATGACTACTGGAAAAACAAGGAATAAATGACATTTTAAAATACATAAAATAGAAAGCAGCTTTTTCTTATTAATTTTTTGAAAAGTATTATTTATTATTCACATTTGTCACATCCTAATATAGAAATGAAAATGTGCACAAAAACAAAAAACAAATACTTACTTATCCAATAATTGAAAAATGACGGGGAAAATCATTGTAAGTCATAGGAAAACAGTTTATGTCCTACAATATGAATATGTACTTCACTACCAACAACACATACTTTTTTGTTTATGATTGAAATCTATGAATTGAGATTCAGCTTTCATTGTACACACGTTATTATGCCCATACACATTCCTAACTCCTCTGGCTCCACTATCCACACATTTGCACGTCTCTCATGTCTGGTGGCTCAGCACTGCGATGCTGAATGCAGCCTTGCATTTAAACACACACAAGCTTGGAATGCAGAGGCCCGACTCCAACACCAGGACTCGAGGGGAACCGCTGCGTCCCTTTAAGGAACTGCTCTTAATATGGGGACATAATCCTATTTCATCAGTTCATTTTCCCCTGACGCTTCCTCTCTCATTTCATTTTTCCTTCTGAGTCATGGATCAGGGTGATGGAGTGGGAACGATGCGGCTCAGAGGAGGAATTTCCACTCGAGCCCCTGAGGCTTGCGGGAAATATCAATTCCCGCCACCGCATCAGACAAATCAGACAGGCTCCTTCTATTAGTTTACAGCTTGCGGCTCACCTTTTTTCTCCTCTCACTAGCTTCATTTCTCCTCTCCTTCCTTTTCTTTTCTTCCACAAACAAGAACGCACATTGCATACAGTCTTCTCTACTTGATGTTGGGGGTAATGGACTAATAATAATAATAATAATAATAATAATAATAATAATGCAGTTAATATACAACTAAATATCGTGTATGTACTGTATATATCCCTGACAAAGATAAGATATTGTATTGACAATCCTGTCATTGTGATAGCATTCAATGAAAAAAGTTTGAGCTGTGCTTACAGATAGAAGTACACAAAACAAACAATGTATTTACTGTTACTTTACTAGTGTCTCTCACTGGCAAGTGAAGGTGAGAGTGCCATTACACTGCAGCTGTGGTAAGTTCATGCTCGTATCTCATGAACCAGTGTCAGCACAATGGTGTAAATCACACTTGCTTTAGTGATAGATGACGCCCACCAAGACGCCAGACAGAACTGGCTTGCAGTCTGTAATGGAACACAACACTCAACTCAAACTCATACAACAGAAAAGAGGTGAGGTGGAGGGAGGATCGCTGCGTAAACAAGCTCTTTATGTGCCACTAATATTCTGATTGCCAGGAACTCAATGAACAATACTTCTCCGGAATGCCAATCTTCACCAAAACAGTAAAGTCTGGTTCTTGGATCAAAGATATTGATATGGGTTTCTGGACTTGCCACAAACTGTGGTGGTGAAGCATCTTAGGATAAATATGGAACATTAATATTAACTACAATTAAAGATAAGCTGACAACAGGAAACATAGAAGAAAGGGATTTGTTTGTGCCCACAAAATGTGCAGGTTTCTGTAGAAGTGAGACAAATTCATATACTGCTTCCAAAATGCTGGTTTAACTGGAAACACAATTAGCATCTGCGACCCACAGGAAAAATTCAAAAAGATACCTTAGAGGTTCAAAGCAGGGATAACAAAGACATTCGGAAAGAAAGAAGAAAGGAGGGAAAAGCAAACCATCATCTTAGCAAATGAAGAGTCATGACTTGTCTGCCTCTGAACGCTTTCCCAAAGCTGACACTTTTGACACTGTACAGTTTGTTGTAATACAGGTCTCATGGTTCTGTTTTGCTCTGTACAAAACCTTGAAAATGATCACTCATTGCTTAAGAAGTCCTCGTACCTCAAAAAAGATGTGCAGACTAATAAAAAAAGTATTTCATATATGAGTCTTTCATATTTTATCTATATGGGAGTGAAAGTTTTTGAAGAGATGAATATTACAGTTGAGATGTCCCGGGGAGACTCTGAAAATGGGAATTAGATATTACAAGCATGTTTCATCCAATACGCTCAAAAGGATGTGCATTCACCATTCTGAGGAGATTTTTATACAAGAAGAAATGGAAAGATTGTTAGAAAGTTTTTTTTTTTTTTTTGTAGATGAATGATTTTTGACTTCTTTTTTTTGGTTTGTTTTACTTTTAATATTGTCTGGAAAGAGGATAAAAAAATAACTTTTGTCCAGTTCATTCGATAATTTCTTGTCCACACCAAAAGCAACTTATAAATAATGCTAAGAAGAGTTTCCTATCAGTCGGTCACTCCGAGTCACGTCGGTGACCGACGAATTGGGATCTCGCTTAGAGAGACCAATCCACTATTTAAACAAGCCAATGCACACTGGCATGCAATTATTGCATCCAGCTGCCGCTGATCACAGCGTGAGTATAAATAGGCAGCAGGTGCAGCGCATATTCAGCTTTTCGCTTCAGAGCCGTGCGGTTCATCGTTCTGCTTCTGACAAGCCTTTCGACTGCGGTGTCTGCGGTGTCGGTGAGGAATTCCCCTCCGAGGAACCAACCTCTGCGGGCTCCTCCTTCCACCGGCACTTCGCAGCCTGTGAAGCTGCCTAGGGAACAGGCGGGACCCTCTCGTGGGGTACCAATTGTATCCTTTGGTGCTCCCCCCGACGATCGGATGTCAATCGCTGCATCGGAGGGTGAGCCAGACCTTTCTGGAGATGATGATTCGGCACCGCTGCCACCTTCTAGGCAGCTGGCGATGCCGGATTCGGATCTGGAAATGGTGGCTATGCTTGCCCCGGCCGCCGAGAGGGTCTGGCTCGAGTGGAAACCTCCACCGCATCCCGAACACTCAAGATTGGACTATTGGTTTCTCGGGGTGGCTCGTGCTGGTTCTCAGGGTCCCACCCCGGTACCTTTCTTCCCGGAGGTGCATGATGAGCTCACTGGATCATGGACGGCACCTTTCACTGCCCGAAACCGATCCAGTGGCTCGTCCTCCCTCACCACCCTCGTCGGTGGGGCAGCGCGGTGGTATACAGGGATCCCACCGGTGGAGCGGTCGGTTGCGATGCAATTGTGTCCAAATACCGCTGCCACCTGGTGTGGAAATCCATTACTCTCCTCCCGGGCCTGTAGGTACTCGTCGGCCCTGACTGGCAGTGCTTATGCGGCCTGTGGTGAAGCTGCTTCCGCCCTACACGCTATGGTGTTGTTGCAGGTTCATCAGGCCAAGGCACTGAAGGACCTGCACGAGGGTGGGCACGACCCAGAAGTTCTCAGAGAGCTTCGTACCACTACTGACCTCGCGCTATGAGCGACAAAGGTCACTGCGCGGTCTCTGGGCCGTGCAATGTCCACTATGGTGGTCCAGGAACGCCATCTCTGGCTGTGTCTGGCCAACCGCGGGTACATTGGTGGTTCCGCTGGTGCCACTTGTACGGTTTCTGGGAGCCTGGCTAGCGCTTCCCAGTCCGTCTCGTTGGCTCCGTCAGACCATCAGACTCGGCTATGCGATTCAGTTCGCACGGCGTCCTCCCAAGTTCAGGGGCGTCCACTTCACTTCAGTGAAGGCGGTAGATGCTCCTGTCTTGCGTGCAGAGATCGCAGTCCTCCTGGCGAAGGATGCGATAGAGCCGGTCCCTCCAGCCGATATGAGGATGGGGTTCTACAGCCCCTACTTCATTGTACCCAAGAAAGGCGGTAGGTTGAGACCAATCTTGGATCTGCGTGTCTTGAACTGGGCCCTTCACAAGCTTCCGTTAAAGATGCTCACGCAGAAACGCATCTTCGGGTGCATCCGTCCCCGAGATTGGTTTGCAGTGTACTTCCATGTGTTGATCCTTCCGCACCACAGGCCATTCCTGCGGTTTGCGTTCGAAGGATGGGCATATCAGTATAAGGTCCTGCCCTTCGGACTGACCCTGTCGCCCCGTGTCTTCACGAAAGTTGCGGAGGCAGCCCTTGTTCCCATGAGAGAACAGGGCGTTTGCATTCTCAACTACCTCGATGACTGGCTCATACTGGCTCAGTCTCAGGACCAGTTGTGCGAACACAAGGACTTGGTGCTCTCGCACCTCAGCCAGTTGTGCCTTCACAGAGGATCTCTGACGCAGGGGATCTCTTCTCTCAGCATGGAGTTGGATACGGTCAATCAGACAGCACGCCTTACGCAGGAATGTGCTCAATCGGTGTTGAACTGCTTGAATACGTTCAAGAACAGGACAGCGGTCCCACTGAAACAATTTCAGAGGCTCCTGGGGCATATGGCAGCTGCGGTGGCAGTCACGCCGCTGGGGCTGCTTTATATGAGACTGCTTCAACACTGGCTCCATGGCCGAGTCCCGAGGTGGGCGTGGCAACGCGGCACTCACCGGGTCCAAGTCACACCGGCCTGCCACGAACCCTCACCCCATGGTCAGACCGCTCGTTTCTTCGGGCGGGGGTGCCCCTGGAACAGGTCTCCAGGCATGCTGTGGTTTACACGCATGCCTCCACCACCGGCTGGGGTGCCACGTTCGACGGGCTTGCAGTGTCGGGGGTTTGGATGGACCCCCAACTGCGCTGGCACATCAATTGCCTAGAGTTGCTAGCAGTGCGCCTGGCCTTGATGCGTCCCAGTGCTTACGAGGCAAGCATGTACTGGTACGTGCGGACAACACTTCGACCGTTGCATACATCAACCGACAAGGTGGTCTACGCTCCCGTCGCATGTCACAACTCGCCCGCCACCTCCTCCTCTTGAGTCAGAAGCATCTGAGGTCGCTTCGTGCCATTCACATTCCGGGCTTGCTCAACCGGGCAGCCGACGAGCTGTCACGAGCTGCACTCCCCAGATGGTCCAGCTGATTTGGAGACGTTTCGGACCCGTTCAGGTAGACCTGTTTGCGTCTCTAGAGACCTCTCACTGCCAGTTGTTTTACTCCGTGACTGAGGGAACACTCGGCACGGACGCACTGGCACACAGCTGGCCGCGGGGCCTTCACAAGTATGCGTTCCCCCCAGTGAGCCTTCTCGCACAGACACTGTGCGAGATCAGGGACGAGCAGGTCCTGCTCGTGGCACTGTACTGGCCCACTCGGACTTGGTTCCCAGAACTGATGCTCCTCGTGACAGCCCCTCCTTGGCAGAAGGATCTACTGACTCAGAGACGAGGCACCTTATAGCACCCGCGTCCAGACCACTGGAAACTTCATGTCTAGTCCCTAGATGGGACGCGGAGGTTCTAGGTGACCTACCCCAAGAGGTAATTGACACATCACTTCGGCGAGAGCGCAGTCTACGAGACATGCTTACACCTTGAAGTGGAACCTGTTCATCGAGTGGTGTTCTTCTCACCAAGAAGACCCCCGGAAGTGCCCGATCAGAGTCGTGCTGTCCTTTTTGCAGCAGGGGTTGGAGCGAAGGCTGTCTTCCTCCACCCCTAAAGTCTATGTGGCTGTGATTGCTGCCAACCACGACCCCGTGGAAGGGAAGTCGGTGGGTAAGCATGACTTGGTCATCAGGTTCCTTGGGGGACAAGAAGGTTAAATCCTCCACGGCCCCCCTCTATACCCTCTTGGGACCTGTCTCTAGTGCTCAGAGCACTACAGCAGGGCCCATTTGAGCCTTTGCAGACAGTTGAGCTGAAGTTTCTTTCAATGAAGACTCTGCTCCTGATTGCATTGGCCTCCATCAAGAGGGTAGGGGACCTGCACACATTTTTCGCTATCTGTGTTATTGTTAAGCCCCACGAAAGCAACAAAAACATTATAAAGCACCATAAAGTCAAAGACCAAGTGTTCTGAAGCCATTCCATACTTTAATGTGAGGCACAGAGGAATATTTAAGTCGTTAAATTCAAGTTCATGTAAACTCTTCTCTCCGCTGTGGCTGTCTGTCATCCTCCGTTCAGCATTCAAACTGTGTGCCACGTTCGGTTACAACAGTCAAGACCATGGAACTCTCTCCAAGAGCGCACAGTAACTGAAATTTAAAACTGTTAAAAGAAAAGTCTCAATAAACTATCGCACAGATTTAATAAACTACACATCAATATTTATTTCCTTTTGTGCTTTGAAGTTCTCTATGAGGATACTCATCTGCGCATAAGCGCTTTGTGCCACTCTGTATTGGAGCTTTTCATATTATAATACTTTTGCATTGTATTAACATGTTAATACAAGTTACATTTTAAAATGCAATTAATTCCTGTAATGACAAAGCTGATTTTTTAGCAGCCACACTGTAAAAAAAAAAATATATATATATATTGAGCCAACTTTAAATTTTAAGGCAACCAGCTTCAGCAGATTTTTGAGTTTTCTCAACTTATTTTTTTAGGAAATTTCTCACATTTTTGTAAACTTAAACAAAACTTAAAAAAATAAGTTGAGAAAACTAAAAAATCTGCTGAAGCTGGTTGCCTTAAAATTTTTAAGTTGGCTCAATTTGTTTTTTCTTTTTTTTTACAGTGCATTACTCCAGTCTTCAGTGTCATATGATTATTCAGATTTCATTCTAATATGCTGATATGAAGAAACATTTATTATCATTACCAGTATTGAAAAATATTGTGCTGCTTAATAATTTAGGTGCAACTGTGAAATAAATAAATATATCTTAAGGTCAACATATCCAATAGTGTTAAAAGTTAAAGAAACAGCCGATCTAGCAGTTACACCACTGCTAAGATAACACTCTGTAGACACAGGATTACAAAACAGGCCAAAGACTGCCGGCCAGAGGACTAGACTGATCTGGAGAGAGTCAGTGCTCACACAGGATCCAAACATGTCTCCATGGAGATGCACAGGCTCCGGGATCATTTGTGTGCCAATGCAGCAGCTGGAGGAGAGGCTCACAGCAGTCAGAACTGCCATGTGTGGACAGCCTCAGAAAGACCAGCGGCTCCCGGGATCTCCACTTTCTGGACCCTTAACAAGAGCTAATAGGTGATTGGCTTGAAACTGCACATCTAAATGGAGCACAAACATGAGGGAAAGACATAAAGCCTGGAAAGTTTGAAATGATGGAAACAATGAGTCTGGCAGGCTGGGCTTAATAATGTGATGGTAGAAAGGTAGATATTTTATTAAACTGTTTATATTTTAATACATCTGTGACAACTTGGCAAGTACACTGAAAAAAAGGTGTAGGATTTACTTTGAAATATATTTTACTAAGAAATTATTAATAACTATTAAATAATTAAAACAGTATTTTCTTGTAAAATTTATTCCAGTAATCTTTTGTGATGTTTACAACTTTGAAATGTGTGTGTGTGTGTGTGTGTGTGTATATATTAGATGTAAATATTTAAAGGGGTCATATGACATTGATAAAAAGAACATTGTGTATTTGGTGTAATGCAATAAGTTTAAGCAGGTTTAAGGTTAAAAAAACATTATTTTCCACATACTGTACATTATTGTTGCTCCGCAATGCTTTCTGAAACGCGTCGATTTTTACAAAGCTCATCGTTCTGAGAAGCGAGGTGTGCTCTGATTGGCCAGCTATCCAGTGCGTTGTGATTGGCCGAATACCTCAAGCGTGAGACGGAAATATTATTCCCCTCACCATATTGCCGATGACACAAAAACAATAAAACCCACTATAAACGATTTGTTGCATCCAATGGGGACACAATTACTGATTATAATAACTTATACTGTCTTTTTATGCGTCGCGTTGTAAACATTACAATGTCTGCATTTGTGATCGGAGAAACGACAAACAACAAGAACTACTCTACACTGCTCAAAACTCGCGTTTGAATAGTCAGTAGCAGAAATGTACTTACAGGCAGTGAGTCAGAAGCATCAGATTGCCCTTGCAAAGTTGGAATTGCCCTACTTTATAGAAACAGCCTTTGTGCAAGCCAGCATTGTAGGCTACTCTTCCAGGTTCAGGAAATAGTCCTTTAATATTTGGGTTGAACTGTTCTGGAACAGTGTTGTAAATACAACTTAACCACTGATTTCTAGTTGTGTCCTCTTTGGAAGCCCAAACAAAGTACTTTCTCTTTCACAATGAAACACAGTCTCCAGGACATGGTGCCGGCAGCAGCAACAATACTACAGTGAGAATAATAGTTCCGCCCTCTTTCATTGTGTATACATTTGGGCGGTGTTTTGCAAATCTTCCCACACCGTGACGTAGACATGTGGGGGTGTGTTTAAATGAGTCGCTTTAGGGGGGTGTGGCAGAGTCTTAAATTTTAGAAAGAATATCTCTTTTGTTTTGAGACTTTAGCCTTAGCAACTTCAGGGATCTTATCTATGCACAAACAGCTTTCTCTTCTTGTCACCATCTAAGAGACGAGGAGAAAGGCATTTGCTCTGACTCAATTTTTAAAGCACTGCGGAAAGAGGCATCCAGACTATTTCAGCCTTCATCAGTAAAATGTACACTTATTAAATGTGGCCTGCTGAAGAGTTGACATGAATGAGAAATATTATCTGGGACCTGTGTAGCCAGTCCAGTGAACCAAAGATCTACTGATACGGGACACGTTTTCTCTAAGGGTGTTTTATTGACATCCTTAGTGATTTTAATCACATCCAATATGAACATGACTGTGTTCTTCCTACAAAAGCAACAAATTACAGAGCAATTACTGAATATGCATGACTTACTCATGCATATTCTAAGAAATCTAATCCAGGCTGGATAGGAATATCTATGATCCTGGTAAATTATATATATATTTTACAACGCTTCCTCTCATTTATTTTGACCTTTGTCGAATACCTTAAGCCACATTTTTTGTTACACTGCCTGGTGCACCTTCATTAAGGATTTTAATGTTTTGCCTGGATTCAACAACCGATAGTTATGCTGCTGGCATGCCATCTAAAGTAAAAAGAAAATGTATTCAATAAGTAGAGAAACTGCTCAGAATGTCAACTGTATTGGCTGCATTAAGTGTGATCATTCAAATGTTTGGATCTGTAATTCCTGTTTTTTTTTAGAAGCTGCATCATTATCAAAGCTGCATTTATTTAACCAAAAGTACAGTAAAAAAAAGCAATATTTTGAAATATCATCACAATGCCAAAACAAACATAGACAAAATGCAGTGTATACAGTCACAAAAGATTTCTATAAATGCTGAAAAACATCCCGAAAAAAGGTGTTCCTCCTCCCCCCAAACAAAGACACAAAAATTAATGAATAAAAAATAAAAAAGTACTAATATTTCAAAATATTGCAGTAAATAAAGGAAATACAATAATATATATATATATATATATTAGGGCCGGGACTTTAACGCGTTAATTTAGATTAATTAATTACACAAAAATAACGCGTTAAATTTTTTTAACGCATTTTAATCGCACTTATTTTTGCACCGCGGAACGTTTATCACTGGATGAGTTTCGGCGGACCGATTATACTGGAGCACCAACTAGCGTTCTGTTTCTCAATTCCAAGAACGCAAAGAACGGACTTGCGTTCTCGTGGAGACCGGTCTTGCCAAGCTTCCTTGGAAGAACGAACTCGGAAGGACACGAGAACACAGAACGCACACTTATGAGAACTGAGATGTACTGCGTTCCTGCTTAACTGACCGCATAGTCTCAGCATAAGAAACGGCCAATGAACAATAAATATTACAAAATGTCATAACTTATTAAAACATTTCATACTATTATAGATATTACTTTCATATAATTGTATTGTTTTATTTTACAGCGTTATATGTTTTACTGTTAAGATTCATTTTAATATGCCAATAAAAATGCAGACTTTCTCTTCATTTCTCTCGAGACTGAACAAAATGGCGCCGCTGATGGCAGCTATTGTGCGTTGCTCCTCGGTGTTTGTATTGTTTTTGTTTGTTTTTCCTGTTTTTTGTTTTTCAAATAAGATCAGCTTTACCAGGGATGATCTACTGAACATTCGGCAGAACACACCACAAAATCTTCTACCGGTTTTTGATTTTTCGGACGTTTTGCTGGACATTGTAGTTGGCGGAGCTGTAGCTCTGGTCAAACGCTTCAGGAGGCGCAGACGGGGAAAGAGAGCCGGCGCGCTCGTGAAACTTCGTCAGCGCGGATTTAGAACGGCGTTGCCTAGCATCCATCTGGCGAATCTCCGCTCTCTACCCAACAAAACGGACGAACTCCTTCTGCTCTCCCGGACAAACAAGGACTTTTCTAACTCTGCTGCTCTATGTTTCACGGAAACCTGGTTGAATGGCGACATACCGGACAGCGCGATCCATCTGCCTAATTACCAGCTGATAAGAGCAGATCGGGACACAGAATCAACGGGGAAATCGCGCGGCGGCGGGACATGCTTTTACATCAATGAGAGGTGGTGTACAGATGTAACTGTTTTAAAGAAGATGTGCTGCTCAGATCTAGAAACGCTCTTCATTAACTGCAAGCCGTTCTATTCGCCGCGGGAGTTCTGCTCGTTCATTCTCGTGAGTGTTTACATTCCACCGCAAGCGCACGTGAGCACAGCTCTACAGAAACTCGCTGATCTGATCACAGAGAGTGAACAACAACACCCGGACTCTGTTTTAATCATTCTCGGGGACTTTAATAAAGCAAATCTCTCCCGTGAACTGCCAAAATACAGACAGCATGTTACATGTCCCACCAGAGACAGTAATATATTGGATCACTGTTACACAACAATAAAGGACGCATATCACTCGGTTCCACGAGCAGCTTTAGGACTCTCTGATCACTGTTTGGTTCATCTTATTCCATCCTACAGGCAGAAACTTAAGTCTGCGAAGCCTGTATTAAGATCTGTTAAAAGATGGACTAACGAAACAGAGCGGGATTTACAAGCCTGTTTCGACCTGACTGATTGGTCTGTTTTTGAAGCTGCAGCAAATGACCTGGACGAGCTCACAGAGACTGTAACATCATATATCAGTTTCTGTGAGGACATGTGCATTCCTACCAGGACTCATCTATTCTACAACAATGACAAACCATGGTTCACTGCCAAACTCAGACAGCTCCGTCAGGCCAAAGAAGATGCTCACAGAAAGGGGGATAAAGTCTTGTACAAACAGGCCAAATACACACTGGAAAAGGAGATCAGAGTGGCAAAGAGGAATTATTCTGACAAGCTCAGGAACAAATTCTCTTCCAGCGATCCGGCTTCAGTGTGGCTTGGATTAAAGGACATCACCAGCTACAAAACACCACCCCCCAGCACTCTGGAGAATCAACACCTGGCAGACGACTTAAACGAGTTCTTTTGTCGTTTTGAACGATCACCCCACACCCGCCCAGAACACCCCTCCACACAACCATTCACACCTCCAGCAACCCCTCTCTCCCCCACACCTACAATTCAAATCAGCGAAGACGATGTGTGCCAGGTCTTCAGGAAAAACAAAAGAAGGAAAGCACCTGGTCCAGATGGTGTGTCACCAGCCTGCCTAAAAATCTGTGCTGAGCAGCTGGCCCCCATCTTCACACAGATCTTCAATAGATCACTGGAGCTGTGTGAAGTCCCCTCATGCTTCAAACGCTCCACCATCATCCCCGTCCCAAAGAAACACAAAATTACTGGACTACATGACTACAGACCTGTGGCACTAACGTCTGTAGCCATGAAATCATTCGAAAGACTGGTTCTGGCTCATCTGAAGGACATCACTGGACCCTTACTGGACCCCCTGCAGTTTGCCTACAGAGCAAACAGGTCTGTGGATGATGCAGTCAACATGGGACTGCACTTCATCCTGCAGCATCTGGACAGACCAGGGACTTATGTGAGGATCCTGTTTGTGGACTTCAGCTCTGCTTTTAACACCATTATCCCGGAAACCCTTCAAAATAAACTAACTCAGCTCTCCGTCCCCACCTCCGTCTGCCAGTGGATCAACAGCTTCCTGACAGACAGACAGCAGTTAGTAAAGCTTGGCAAATTCTCATCCAGCACTCGAACCATCAGCACTGGAGCTCCTCAGGGCTGCGTACTCTCCCCACTGCTCTTCTCCCTCTACACCAACGACTGCACATCTAAAGACCCCTCTGTCAAGCTCCTGAAGTTTGCAGACGACACCACACTGATCGGCCTCATCCAGGACGGTGACGAGTCTGCTTACAGACAGGAGGTTAAGGAGCTGGCTGTCTGGTGCAGTCTCAACAACCTGGAGCTTAACACGCTCAAAACTGTGGAGATGATCGTGGACTTCAGGAGAAACCCCCCTGCTCTCCCCCCACTTACCATCATGAACAGCACCGTGACTGCAGTGGAGTCATTCAGATTCTTGGGCACCACCATCTCTCAGGACCTAAAGTGGGATATTCACATTGACTCCATTGTCAGGAAGGCCCAGCAGAGGCTGTACTTTCTTCGCCAGCTGAGGAAGTTCAACCTGCCACAGGACTTACTGAAACAGTTCTACTCTGCCATCATTGAATCCATCCTCTGCACCTCAATAACTGTCTGGTTCAGCTCAGCTACCAAATCTGACCTCAGAAGACTACGGAGGGTAGTCCGGACTGCTGAGCGAATCATTGGTACAACCCTCCCCACTCTCCAAGAACTGTACTTATCCAGAGTGAGCAAAAGGGCTGGTAAAATCACTCTGGACCCCTCACATCCAGCACACAACCTCTTTGAACTGTTACCATCTGGTCGACGCTACAGAGCTCTGAGCACCAGAACGACCAGACACAGGAACAGTTTCTTCCCTCAGTCAATACATCTCATGAACACTCAATAAATAAACGTAGAACACACAACTAATACATTATCCATTCACCACACTCACTTATTTTATTTTCTCATTTCTAATTTGCACATACTTCACCTGTACATACATAGTCGCCTATATTATATATTATATATTGTGTATTTTTTATTTTTTTTGCTGCTTTGTACATTGGTTATTGGCTATTTCCTGTTATTTTGTTTCATTACCTGTGTCCTGTCCTGTTACTGTCTTTCTGTTGCACTGTGGAGCTTCTGTCACTACAACAAATTCCTTGTATGTGTAAACATACTTGGCCAATAAAGCTCATTCTGATTCTGATTCTGATTCTGATTCAGGTCTTATAACTTTATTAAAATTAACCAAAACAAAACGATAAATGTTTACTTTCAACTTGAAGAGCCGTTAAGTATTTGTGAGAGCGACTTTAAAGCTTACAGGCTTCCGTACACCGGCCACCCACAGCGTTTTCTGGGATTTCTAACGGCTCGATTCTCTCAAGTCTGCACTCGATGCATCCTCAGTTTCAAGAACATATCCGGGCACTTTCATGCATCCTCTGTACTTGCGTTCTTGAGAATTGGAACTGAACTTCGACGGTTAATGATGACGTAGAACGAGAACACAAGGACGCAAGATCGCTGAAGAACGCATATTGAGAAACAGCCAAAAACAAACCACAGTGAACATGGACAAAGAAGCTGATGAGACCGCTTTGGTTGGCCCTGTGGATGGGAAATTTAAAAATCCATATAAAAAAAAACGTACTTCTCACTGTTCTCAGGTCAAATATTTATATGCGATTAAAATGCGATTAATTTCGATTAATTAATTACAAAGCCTCTAATTAATTAGATTAATTTTTTTAATCGAGTCCCGGCCCTAATATATATATATATATATATATATATATATATATATATATATATATATATACTTACTATTGTTTTTACTGTATTTGATCAAATATGACTTGCAATCATGGTGCTGTATTAAATCATAGCACTTTTGCTTGTGTGATATTGCTTTATTGTAACTCAAACACCAATTATAAATCTAATCCCATCAAAGCAATGCTTTGGATATGAGATTTTCTCTTTAATATCTGAAGGGAGGCATCGTAATCATAATGTGTTTGTGCGGATTTCATAGCTCTTAACTAATATCAGAAAAGCATGTCACATTTTCGAACAGTCTCTTGAAAGACGCCCACTGCGTGTAAAACAAGCAATGTGAGCGCTGTATTTTAATTTTTTTCTCTTTTGTCTCAAGCACACATTCACAAAGCAGCATCGTGACAAGCATCTCTCCCTCCCGCTTGTTTCAACTCATGTCCTGTGAGTCAGTGTTGCTTTTAAATGTTGACTGACATGCGTGTGCCCAACGTCACATGAAAAGACAGAGGCAGTGAGTGCAAGGCAAACAAACCTCTGAGATGAAGAAAATGATGCACTGTGTGGTGCTTTGGTCTGTGTGGTGGAAGGGTTGTGAGGGCATGAGAATGATCCACTCAACCTGAGCAGTGTGTGAATGCATTGGGCCTGGTGCCTGGATTTGACTCGCAATAAAGCCCTGATGGTAACCATGACAACAGGTGAGATGATGACAAGAAAAAGTGTCATATGCTAAAACTGTGTGGTAAGTTAAGAGTGAGAGAGAGACTATGTGTGTGTGTGTGAGTGTTTGCCTTGTGGGTTGTTGGCCATGGAATAGGAGGGGGTGTTAGCTTTGCGGTAATTAAAGTGGCTGGCTAGCCTGAGATATGTTGCCTCCCACAACAAACCATCAAAACACCCATATGCCTATAAAGAATGTCAACATATGTAAGTATAAAAGGATTTAAACTTATTAGAACAATGCATTGTTTGTTCACCTTGCACCGTAAACAAGCACATAAATGACAGTGTCATATTATCCAATCATGTGTATTGTACTACCTCACAGAGCAACAAACGATGTCAAAGATTCCAGGTTTTTTGGATGGATGGATGGATTTTCTCTCTATTGTTGTGTGATTAACATATTTAAGAGCTCAACATTTAAGAGCTGCCTGGATCCAATATACTATTACACTTTTTTTTCCCTTCTCAACTGTTTGCTTTTACTTAAGACCTAAATTACTGTGTTTATGAGGATACTTGCAAAGACAGGTATTTTGACACATACAAGTACGCGTTTTTAACCGTTTAAGGTCTATAAAGCAGCAAAAATAACGCTCAATACTCTTCATATACGTGTGCCTTTCTGACAGGGCACACAAACAATCTTTCAGACAGCGTGCACATATAGCGAAATGAGTTCCAATTTCTGGTTGGGTTTCAGTGGCTTAAAATCACTAATTTTAAACCGCAATGCTTAAAAACATATGCAAACGATGCGTTTTTGTGACCACGTAGCACAGCAACATCACGTGAGCGTGTAACCACGATAGAGATGATAGTCCAAAATCTGTACCGGTTGCCAAATTTCAGTAACACTTTAATAACTGCACGCTATGAATCATTAGGTAAACATTAGATAGTCAGTTCATCCTTTATAAAGCATTGTCCCAACATTAATAGGCATTAGTAGCAGTTTATAAATACAGTTATAAATGCCTTGTTCTTTATTTATTAGGCATATCTATTACAAAGGAGATTTAAAGGCTCAGTTATCTACCTAACAGAAAAAAAATAAACAAACACAACACAGAGGGTTACAGAACTCAGAAATATTTATTTCAAGATGCAAAAATGAAACTGTACAACTGTACACTTGAATTTTAATTTATTTATTCATTTATTTTTTAATGAAATTGCAGAGGTTTATTTTTCAATTTTAATCAAGTGTACAGTTTTTTTGCACCTTGAAAAAATAATTCTGTGTTCTGTATCCATCTGTGTTGTGTTTGTTTAACTTTTCTGTTCGGAAGATAAATGAGCCTTTAAATCTCCATTGTAAATGCCTTACAAGGTATAAATAGTTCTCACTTTAGATGAGCTCACAAAAATAGATGGCTGGCAACTACTAAATGTTTTATAATTACCTGACTTAATCATGAATTACAGCATGAATATGTGTTAAAGCATTTATTAACACACTGAGCAACTATTATCATGTCTAAATAATAAGATTTATAAATGTACATTTAAATAGTTTATTAATAATTTACTTAAACTTTCTAAATGATCTTATGAACCACTGTCAACTCCTAAATAATGGTTTGTAAATAACGTAATAATTTAGAAATGATAAACTGATTATTAATAAAGTATGAAAATACAATTATTAAACATTATAGATATGCTCAAGAACAAAACATTTATAGCTGTATTTGTAAACTGCGTACTAATGCCTATTAACAATTGTTGGAACAATGCTTTAGAAAGGATGAATTGACTATTTACTAATGATTACTATTACTGATGATACTATTTACTAATGACTACTTAACTAATGATTCATAGTCTGCAGTTATTATAAAGTGTTTCCCAAATTTCTACTGGTTAACCTTGTCTACCAGTATATCGGCCACCTAATTAACTTGTGTCGCTGTGTGTAGTGTAATTAGGCTATATAACATTCAAATCCCAATTTCCTAGGTCTCTAGCAGGTGAGGAGACGTTACAGACAGAGAGCAACAGTAGAGGGATGGGGTGGCCAGCATTGAAGAATGAAGTATAGCACAGTTTAGAAAAAGCACAAGAGCAACATTCATTTTTTTTGAATGAGAGGGTGTGGGCAGAGCTTGAAGTAGGCACAAACCTAGTAAAACTGCTTTGCATGTGTGGTTAAGAACTCGAGTGCCTGTGTCTAAGTGCTGTAGGCAAAACACCATCAATCTAGGATCACGCTGCTTCCTTGTCTTCTCCAGTCTGTCTAGCCACCCTCAACCAGTCACTGAAGTACCCAGCAAGTACCCAGAACCCTCAGCATGGCCCTGCATCTTATAATATTCATCATCATGAATATTATAACTAAACACTAAACACACGCTTCCATAATTCTAATTCTACTTACTTTAATTCTGTTTCAGCTAGAGAGCTGAATTGGGTTTATCACTTGAGAAATATGATGATTCTGACAGACACAAACACGTGCGTTGATATATACATATGGTCTCAACGGGCACTCAAACACAGCTCTATGTGACACATTCTCCCACCAGGCAAATATCCGAGACTGTAAAGAAGAAGTTTTATTGATTTTTCCATTTGGGAGACTGGGAGGTGCTTATCAGAGCACATACAGAACTGCACATTCTCCAGGGATCTGGCAAAATTCCCTACCACATACATACACACATAAACGAGAGCTTTACACCACTTGATGAGGTGATGTCGATGGAGTCCACTCATGCTCCGGTAACCGGTGACATGCATGTGTTGGTTCACTGCGAGCTGAAGTTGACTTGAGTGTGCGGTTACAGGTCTGTCTTCCATTGTCACAGGACAGCTCTGTTTCTACCACCAGCTGTAGTTTCGTGAGGGTCTTTCTGAGTGTACAACGCTGATTAGAGGTTATTGAGGAAATAGCTTTCCACTTTGCTCAGTATACCAACAACCAGCTTTTACTATAAAAGTCCACTCATCACTACCTTCATTTATTCTGCTTTTCTCAGACACACCTCTCCTCTAACCTTCCTCTATCTGAACATCTATCCTGTCCAACCTGTCTGTCTGACCCAGGGGTTTTCAAAATGGGGTCTATGGCAGGGGCGGCGTTTCCGTATGGCAGAGTATGGCAGTCGCCATACCCTAGCCCAGTCAGGTGTGCCTGAAAATTATCCAAACTCTCTATTATATTACGTTATTATTGTTTTAAATCACTGCTATTGATCTTCCTTATGTCTGTTTGAGGGTTTTACAAATATTTAACCAATGAAAATCATTCAAAAGAGCTTGTCACTAAACTTTGTAAAGCTATGGATCCTCAAACTGTCAGCAAAACCTCATATACCTGCCCCGCCTCCATTCAGAACGAAATGCTGCACAGCGCGTGCAGCCTGGAGTCGGATCTCGGCTTGTTCGCAATGCAAGGGTAAATAATAAGTAACTGATGTTTGAATAAGTACAGCGTTTTCTTCACTAAAACACTGTAAAGGCTAATGTTTTTTTGTCTGTTTGAAGAGCAGAGAAGAGTCTTATCTTTTGCCGTAGTTGTAACCAATATACTTTTGTACGTTTTAAATATCCTGTGCAAGTGTGCGCATATAGCGCTTCATCATCTATATAATAAGATTTTGGCCAAGTGTATTAAATGAAAAGAAAAACTAAGCGCCCATATAGCTACAATAACCTGTAAGTTGATGAAAACGTATAATGCGATGCACTTCAGATGCTGCCATTGTAATGACAGACAAAACACAGATCACAGATCTCTGTCATTTGCTGGTCAAAAACACTGTTAACTCCATTTGACCTTGATTTTCATAAAATGTTATGTGCAAGTGTCTGATAAAGCCACATACCAACTCTGACGACGCAGTGTTTAATTATTAAAAGAGAAACGCTCATTCCTTTTCTATATTTTCTTCCTATATTTCAGTGCTTAGTAATGTGCCATGGTATTTTTTATCAAAACTGAAACCCCCCCCACCCCTTTCGATTTACGCCACTGCCATACCCTGTGTATGTTTTTGTGAAACGCCGCCACTGGTCTATGGACTCCCAGGGAACTGCAAAAGAGTGATTGGGAGTTCATGGAATATTTGCAATGTTTTACTAGGATTTTTCTCAATATATATATATATATATATATATATATATATATATATTAACAGCAACAAGTTTACTACAAACAAACAAATAATGTAATTTATAATCATTTGTAATAAGAAAAATAATGTGTAATAATGATGTAATATTTGTATTTGTAATAATTTATAGGGGAAAAAATAACCTATTAACTGAGAAGTAAATATTCTAGATACTGATTTAATATTTGGGTCATTAGTACAATAGTTTTGCTCATTTTATAATACATAACACTTTGTTATAATATTCTTCTTCTTATTATTATGTACTACAATGTAAACAGCATAGTGAATAAATAAAAAAAGTACCTTTAGAAGGTCTTTTTATACAGATTTTAACAGTAGTGTAATGGGGCGAACGAGACGCGAGACATGCGGATCCAAGTGCAAGCTTTTATTTATAAACATAGTCAATAAACAACGGCAAACAGGCATGGTACGGGCAAGACAGAGCAATCCTAGGGCTAGCGAGAGTCAACGATCGGCGAACAATATCCAACAGGGCAAGGTACAGCGATAATCCAGGTATATGAGCAATAATCCAAGAGAGGTGCAAACAGAGTCCAAACGGCAAGGCAAAGGGGTAAATCCAGGAAACGCGGGCAAGAATCAAAACACTAGAAAAACACACAAGACAAGACTATGACAACAAAGTGGGTTCCGTATCGCAGCTAAAACTAGGAGAGTTATAAATGCAGAACAATACTGGAACTAAACAGAAAAACACAGAATGGCTCGGTAAGGCAGCTAACACTAGGGGAGTGATAAACGCAATACAATACTCGGCCGAGAGGAAGAGGAAGTCCATGGTTTATGTAGGGTGTGTGATCAGGGCAATCAGCTGTGTGATCTGTGCAATCAGCTGTGTGTCGTCAGTGCAATGGATGATGGGAATTGTAGTCTGAGGTGGCGTGCAACAGTTAGCGTGGTGCAAGAGTCCATGTGGTGAGCGAGTGACCTCTGGTGGTGAGTTAACGGAAGTTCATAGACCAGATTCATGACAACTAGCAAGTTCATTTATGCATTATTATTATTATTAAAATGTAAACTAAATGAAAATACATAACTTGTTTTTAAACATGACACTTACATGACTATCTTCCTCATATATGCACAGGTAAATACTTGCTAAATAATTGCTGTTCTACTTATCATCCATCCTGTTACTGTCTCTCCTGTCCAAATAGAATAGACTCTTCAGAATATATGAGCAGGGCCAGTGGAGTTTCTACATATTCCACACAATGTCTCCATTGAATGGCACCATGAACCAAAAATCCCCCTGGAGCAAAATGAGGTTAAGTGCATTGGAAAAAAAGGAGCAACGGGGATGAACCATGACTCACTCCAAATGGCCATCAAACTAGCAACCTTCCACAGTTGGCAACCCTCATCATTAACCAATGCACAACACCCTCTCCTCTCCCTCCCTTCAACGGGCTATACAAAATGGGATCAGTTGTCTGGTGAAAGCTCCAGCTAACGGTAAGCTCCATGGTCCCCTCTCTCCCTCCTCACAGGCAGGGTAAGCCTCAGTCAGGACTGACCCTTCATTGTCATCCCTCCACATTCTCTCAGCAGAGCGCCAATTAAGCATTAACCACATTACACACCCAGAGACCCCTCTTTAGCCACCGCTGGGCTCGATAACACATTTCCATAGAGACTCTTTAATAGGAGATGCTGTTAATTGTCAGGCGACATGAAAACCTGCCGACTAGCATGAACTTGTGTGACAAGCCCTAGTGACAGTGTCATTTAAAGAAAGAGGGGGGAAAACAATATTGACAATGGCAGACAGAGACTAGGACATCACGCATCAAAAAATTATTCAATAAATGATTCAACGAGTGATTCATGAGTAGGATTTATGGGCAACCATGAAGACAGCGACTGACATGTAATGACAAATCGCTTTGTGATAGTAATGACAGACAAAATAGCTGGTTTGAATATTGAGCTTATGAGAACTCATGAGATTACATATCAAAGTCTACATATTATGTGATGCTTTTTTTGCATATTAAATGGTGACTGTCCTGTCCAATATTTATTGCCACTAATAGAAGTTTGATCAAAGAGGTGCTAGTCAACATGCTATCAGGATATATAAGCTGTCTGGTTGTTTCAGTGACTCTTCATGCTTTTTTGTACAGTAAATTGAGGATATTCAAGAAGGATTAAAATGGAATTTATATAAATTGTTTAAAGCCAAAAAACATGCTCAGGCTGGTGGAAGATCGTATGCCAAAACAAAGAATCCTCTAATCCAAGAAAAATTGTGAAAATATTATAATTATTATTATTTTTTTTTATGCAACACACAAACAATCATGTATCCTAATATATATATTAGTGTTGAGTACATATAGAGTCACTTTTATAATAATAACATAACAGTAACATCACAGTAAATGGTAAAACTACTTATGCTATAGTCCAGTGTGTTTATGATTATATTGAATTCATAATTAATAATTAATAATAAAGGCTGTTTTTGTATAGCTAAAATAACAGGAAGATACAAAATGCTGTATCCTCTCTTACATTAAAAATAAGGTGGATAACATACTTGAATTCTTTTCATGGAAAATGAAATGCTGATGCAACTTATTAATTTAAACTAATCGGATAAATGATCTTATATTATAAAATTAATTTAATCAACACACATACATCATGACTGTAGGTAGCAGGAACTGTATGTTCTCTTGGTAAATGCACAAACACATGAAGTGTGGCTCTGTTGAATGAACACAATGCAACTTTTTATCACACCAAAGTACCTTGGTCAGGAGGCCTCAGCTGTGGTTCACCTAAAGAACCTCTCCGTGGAGATGGAGTTGCTTAGAGAGCCAAATCAATAACCCTTTAGCCTCAGGGCAGGCACAGGCTAGGGAATGGGGATGAACAGCAAAGGCTTCTGGATCTTCAAAATTATGATACTTGTTTCTAAAAGTTCTACCTTAAAGTCCGGGTGAACCGGAAGTTGCTGCCGACTTTATTTCAGTGCAGTGACGTATTTCCAGCAGAAACTGAATATTGAATAGAGGGAAGGGCTTTATTTTAGCGCTCCTCCTCTCTGACTCTCACTCACAGAAACTAGAGTTGTGACGTTCGCGAACGAACCGATTCTTTTGAACGGCTCATAAACATGAACGATGGGAGCCGAGTCGTGGCTGGGGGGGAGCCGTTCTTTCTGTCGTTCTTTTTTTCCTATGCGTGTTTCACACAGATGCACACAAATTAGCTCCTCCGCGAGACAGAACAGTTATAGGGGGAGGGGCGCACCCAGCGCAGGGGTGCTACTGCCTAACAGCATGATGATAGTTGTGCACGCATCCTTCACGTGAGTACTCCAGTGGAAAAAAACCCTGCGTGCCTCTGTCATTGGGTAGGAGCGGAGCCATGACTTGTGCACGCTGCCGTCACATGAGGTAATAATCAATATTTCAGAATAATTCAAACTCAGATATTGGTGTGTGATATCTGAGTTTTAATTATTTGACTACAAATCTCACCTCATCATTCCTCCCAGTGATTATTTCCAGGATAAACTGAGATGCCCCCAAGCTGGCTTCTTAAAACTGACTAAATATTTAAAAAGAGCCAAAAGAGCCGTTCTTTTGAACGGCTCTTTGAAAGGAACGGATCGCCAAGATAAATCCCATCACTAACAGAAACGGTCGAAGGGGTGTGTTTAAGAATAGTCTGCACAAGCCTTCCCAAGCCGGATCTTGCGTGTGTGTGATTATTACAATTTTTGTTTTGTTTTGAAAGAAACTTCTATTCTACTTCTATTCAGCAATGATGCATTGACTTTTGAACTTTCTAACGTTCTTCCTTTTCTTATTTTGTTTCTGATCAAATAAATTCAGGGTTAATGTACTACTGTTAAAGCTGCCTTTGTTTCCACTCTCTCTGACTTTCACATACAATTATTGCCTTTTGCCCCCACACTCCACACAGGTCCGTACCACTTTGCATAGAAAATGAATGACTTCCGGTCTGCCACTTGTCGTTTGTTAGAGATAGTGGAAAGGTGGCCTAAGTTGACCAAGGTTCAAATTTATCACTGGTCTCGCTTACATATGCAGGAGACTGAAATCATACAATCCCCCTGTTGAGAGGAGAAAAAAAAATATGTGAAGGGATTTAAATATGATATCAAATGGAGATGAGAGTACTGGACTTATAAATATTAAAATGTATAATTTATTTACACAACATTTGTCCAAAACCCTTTGCAATTATAATGAGGAAAAACAAACAAATGCAACTTGCAAGTGGTGAGGAATTTGAAGAATTTTATTAATGGCAAAAATTCTGATTCTTCCCAAATCTGCTTAGTTTTGGTCTTTGAGTGCATATTACATACAGGTCTAGTGAAAATGTCTTCTGCTAAGAACAAAGAATTAGGTGAAAGAGACGGAAAGAGGTGTGAATATTCCCCATGTTGTTGTTCTGACAACTCAAAGTATCCCACTTGCATTAATGAGGGCCAACAATCCTAAACCAGCACAATGGCCTGATGAGCAGTGAAGAGGGTCACTCAGGAGTAGTCACTGTTTCCACAAAGACCTCCACATTCCTTTGATGACTCACAGTGTCCAAATGGCCCACTGAGAGAAGTGACTCTTTCATACTCATCTGAGAGTAGGCCTGTGGAGTCAGGTCCTTGGGGAAATCTGTGATTTTTTTTTGCACCAGTGGTCTATTATCCAAGACAGCAAAGATAATACAAAAAAAGACCAGACATTTCAAGGCAATTCTTTCCCTGGTCAGTAATAGTAGTAACTTTGTGCAGGTCTGCATGCAAATCTCTGCAGCATGACTGAGGCGGGTAGCTAGACCTTACTGACAGGACTGCTAATCCAGAGCGGAGCCATTGATTGAACACGTCCCTACATGCTATGCTCTGCCTGGCAAGTGCAGCCATTTTAAGTCTCATCAGGACAGGGCAGAGCAGGTATACATTATAATTTCAGGAGGGCTACGGTGGACTTAAGCGTTAGCGGTTTAATGGCTTAGCTCCACCAGATATGGGAATTTGTGGTTAAACACTCAATGATGCAGAAAACAATTGTCATTGAACATAACAGGATATTGATTAGGTGTATAACGCATAAACACAATGCACATCTAATTGACTAATTTATTCAGGTGGACCTGAATAATTTCAGGCCCACCTCCTTTGTTCATGTCATCTCTATTAAGTATGGAAATGAAGATGAGTCATATCTATCAAGCAAGGTACCTTTTAGATTTATTGAAGTGCTGTAAATTGCATGGGGTATACAATATAGACACAACTGAGCTCTGAACAATGAAAAAAAAAAAAAAAATTTGTTCCAACATTTAAACATATTATATTCCAACATCAATATAATCCTTTTGACAATAACACAACTTTAAAAGTGCACTTATTTTTAAAATTATATTTAAATGAAATGGGAGCTTTGTTTCTGAATCCCATTATGACTTTAATTTTAAGTTATTATTATTAATTTTTTTTGGTAATAATTGTGTTAAAAAAAAAAACCTTTGGAACTCAAAATAACAAAAGTATTATTAAAATGAAAACTGAAAATATAAAACTTCAAAGGTAACTCAAAAATAAATTCTATAATAGTATATAAATACAATATTACTGTTTTGTTAAAATAAATAAATAAATAAATAAATAAAACATAATGGCACCACATCTGGTCTATGATCACTTCAGAGTCACTTTCAGGAATAGTTGAATTTTTACATTTCCTCATCACTGTGTCAAGTCATTACTGGGCACCAAGTCATTAGCTGATGCTGCAACCATTTATTACAGCTAAAGAGTGATGGGCAAGGTGGAGGAAAGACAGATCAGGCTTTGGGAAGGCCACGGTCGTAGGCTTTTTCCTTCCGCCTAGAGCTCAACACATCCATTTCTCTGTCAAAACTTATAATAGGTAATAGATTTGGGGCACCATACATTGAAACAGTAGAGACATGCTGTTATTTTATATAATCACCTGGATAATTTAAAGCAAATGTACATTTTGCTGTGGATTTTTATTTCTTTGAGATACAGAGGGGTACAATTTGGATGTGCTCAAAATAGTTGTCATCCTGTCAGCTTCTCTAAGATCTGTTGGTTTTAGCCCAAAAGCAGACTAAAGCTGGAGCAATACCTCTGTGTTTCTCTCAAGTCTATGCTGAGCAAAGAGGAACGACAACAAAAAAAAAAAACCTTAGTGGGCTGTTTTCCTCAAGGCATAGGAGTTTTAGTCGTGAGTTAAGGTAATCCAAGCAGACGCTGTTCACTTGCCCTTGTTTGCAGACTCCTGTGTCAATTAGCGGACTAAGGAGACCATATGTGGCATATTTTCAACATGAGATTAATTCATATTTCACAGCATGCTAAGCAAAGGAAAAGGCTGATCTTAAAATTATGGGAGCCATCAGAAAGCAGGCAAATCAACAGATGCATGCTAGCTTCATGTACAGGATCGTCACAGCTCATTGTCCTTGAAAATTAATCGGAATGAAATGACAAGCCTGGGGACTGCAATCCGCAGTGCACTGCAACAAGGCTCCTGAGCAGAATATTTATGTAAGCCTGGCTAAGTGGCAACAGATGATATCTGTATTCCAACTGGATGGAAATGGCTGTGATAAACAAGCCCGGGCAGGCGGCATTATGAAAAGTAAATGTAGCGATTCTGCTTTAGGACTAGGCCAATGAGGGCGTGTTAGGGTGGGGCTGGGGCGTAAGGGGGAGGAGAGGGGAGTCACCATGCCGTGGACTATATCTGAGCTTATGTGTACCACCAGCTAACCGCTATGACATATGGTGTGTGATGCCATTACCACGCTCGCCGCGCACAAGCTCATTTTTCAACAAACTAACAGCCTGAAAAGCCAATGCTTACACTACAATGCCATTTTGAACTCACTCTGATGGTCCGATTGGAGTCTGGCAAAAAACGCATTAATCTCGCTCAGAGACCGTATCAGTTTTGGTTTAGGATAGCTCATCGGCTAGCAAGAGTAACTAGCCATTAGCACTCACACAGTGACACAGTGTTATTTATCAAGTCTCAAAAAATATTCAATAATACAAATCTTGATTTAAGAAAGTTGAATGTTGTTGATGCCATCCAAAGGTGGACATTTGCTTAAAATTCTATAGCAGCCATATGTAGTATATATAAATATTTCAATTAAGTATTTGGATATTTATTTTTAATATTTAAACACAATTAAAAAGCTACACACACTACATATATTGTCAAAATGATCATTTTTTTATTTATGACAAAACTCATTAGGCTATTAAGTAAAGCTCATGTTCCATGAAGATATTTTCTCAATATTTAGATTTTTTTTGCACCTTTAATTCCAGATTTTCAAATATATCATATCTCGGCCAAATATTGTCCTATCCTAAAAAACTATACATCAATGTAAAGTTTATTTATTCATCTTTCAGAAGATGCTTAAATATAAATTTCAATAAATTGACCCTTGTGACAAGTTTTGTGGTGCAGGGTAAGCAGTCCTTTTGGGTGCTGCCCACCCATAGCCATGTGCTCTTCCTATAATAATAAATGAAATAATAATGAATAAAAAAAGATTAAATTATCTTCTTGTTTACGCAATACTTTCAACACATCAAACCACAGGGAATTGACACACTGCTTAAGTCATTAGAAGGATATTAATCTGCAATAAAAAGCAAACCATGTACTACTAACAGTAGACATTGGCAGATAGATGGTGTGTTCTGATTCATTTAGGAAGCGAGGGAGGGAGTGTGTGTTGGGCGGGGGTAATGTTTCAGTTGCGAGCTTCATTTAAACCATAGTTTAAGCCCAGCCTCTCTTAAATATCAAATTGTCTCACGCACCAAAAAGAGAGAGGGAGAGAAAAGAAAAGAAAAAGAAAGAAAAAGAGAGAGCATTGAAGAAAAAAAAGGGTGAGCAGAAGAGCAGCAGGAGGAGGTGGAGGGTGGGAGGCAGGGAGAGAGAGAGAGAGAGAGAGTGCCTTGGCTGAATTGTGAGTGGCTTACGACACTCAGTGAACAGAAGGTGTTTCTGCATGCACTGCCAGTGCACTAGTCTGATGCAAGGGATCGAGCATCTCTCTCCTCCCCATACACCGCGCCTGCCTTCAGACTCAGCATCTACAGCCTCTGCAGCCCACAGGAAATGAGCTTCATACAAAGAAGACATTGCTGAAGATTTGAGTCTTACTAGACACACTATCATCACTGATCTTTGGATATCACTGCTATACAAAGAATTAAAAAAAGGACAGGAAAAAGAAAAAGAGAGCTATATGATGCTAATCACACAGCTTTTGCATGTGTATAATTGTGAAAAAACGAAACGAGCACTGACAGAGTGCCAGCGAGCTTCACTCAATGTACATTGTGCAGATCAGTGATCACTTTAGGTTATGGATGGTGATTTGCGACGACAGATCGGGAGTCTTTGACTAAAAGGGAGGAAAAGAGGGAGAGTGAGAGTTTGGAGTGGATTATTCCCTCCTCCGTGCGCGTTTTCCCCCGCTCGTCTCTCCCACAGATCGGCACAGCAGTCAATGCAGAGGAACGGCAGAGAGAGGACAGCGCTCATGCATGCAGCCCGGGAAACTTGCACTTCCTACCAGCCTGCTGAATGCCACTTGGATTCGTTCTCTTTTTGGCTCTTTCACACGAGGAGAACTAAGACATTGTAAGTCTGCCAGGATCTGGTGTCCGATGAAAAGGAGGGGGGGGCTGAATTTGTACCACACTGGGGTCTTTTTTAGTTTCGCACATAATTAGTGTCGGCACAAAGGGATCAACTGAATAGAGGTTGTCAGCCTGTGGAAAGGGGTGAGTAGGCATCCTTTCATGTGAGATTGATTCTCGAGGAGTGCATTTTTTTGTACCTTCACCTCTCTTTTCCTTTCTCTGATCTAACATGAGCAAAGTGACTTGTCGTTTATTTGCCGTCACTCTTCTCCTTTCGACGTGGCAGGATTTCTTGATTCTTTAAGTAACAAATCACCCTCCATATTCTCTAGAAATACACATCAGCTGAAAAGACTTGGGGAGTTACAAATCACAAATCCAAAATGACCAAAATCTGAAAGATTCAATGGACTTTTTCTCTACGATACTGCAGGATATTCATGCTAATGGATTTCCTCCTAATTGGTCTGTACCTAAAGTGGCCGCTAAGGAAGCCCCCTGGGCTAATACTGTGCTCCCTAGGCATTGTTCTGAAAATAGTTCCGTTGGTGGGGGAGAGCTGTCCGAGGCCGTGCCGATGCGACAACAAGCTGTTGTATTGTGAAGGGCTTAACCTGACTGACATCCCCCAAAACTTGAGCAGCGCCATTGGTTTGTCCCTGCGCGAGAATAACATCTCTGAGCTGCGGGAGGGGAACTTTGTGGGACTGTCGCAGCTTACCTGGCTCTACTTGGATCACAACAACATCGAGATTGTAGAGGAGAACGCCTTTGAGCGGCTGCGAAGGGTTAAAGAGTTGGATCTGAGCACCAACCGGATAGAAAGCCTGCCCAACGGGACCTTCAGACCTCTGCCCAATCTGCGAATACTGGATTTATCCTATAACAGACTTCAATCCTTGGAGCCAGACCTTTTCCATGGCCTTAGGAAGCTTACCAATTTACATTTGCGCTACAATGCCCTTAAATTCATCCCTGTGCGGATTTTCCAGGATTGCAGGAGCATGCAATTCCTGGATCTGGGTTACAACCAGCTGCAGAGCCTGGCACGTAATTCATTTGCCGGACTCTTCAAGCTCACTGAGCTGCATCTGGAGCACAACGAGTTGGTGAAAGTCAATCTGGCCCATTTCCCCCGCCTCATATCCCTGCGGACCCTCTACATGCGAAACAACAAGGCCACCATTGTGGTCAGCACCCTTGACTGGACCTGGGACCATTTGGAGAAGATTGACTTCTCCAACAATGAGATTGAGTACATTGAGCCACACGTGTTCGAGAGTGTGCCCAACCTTAACACTCTTATGCTGGACTCTAATAAACTGACTTATATAGATCAGCGTATTTTGGACTCATGGACATCCCTGAGCAGCATAACTCTGTCGGGTAATGACTGGGAATGCAGCAGGAATGTCTGTGCTTTGGCTTCCTGGCTCAGCAACTTCCAGGGACAACGTGACAGTGGCCTGCTGTGCTCCAGCCCAGACATCGCACAGGGTGAGGACATTCTGGATGCCGTCTACGCTTTCCAGTTATGCGAGGACAATGTGGAAACAACAATGCAGATCTTTACCGCTACCAGAAACCGTGCCGGAGGCTTTATATACGATGGCTCGACGAGAAACCCCTATGACCTGCAGGATGTGGAGGGCGGGGAAGTGGTGACCAACTCCTTAACGGTGACTGCGTCTGCTGATGACCTGGAGAGCACCATGCAGATTCACAAGGTGGTGACAGGCACCATGGCCCTCATTTTCTCCTTCCTGATCATGGTCCTCATGCTCTATGTGTCCTGGAAATGTTTCCCAGCAGGCATCAGGCAGTTGAGGCAGTGCTTCACCAGCCAGCGTCGCAAGCAGAAGCAGAAGCAGACCATGCAGCAGATGGCTACTACGTCTGCATCCGAGTACTACGTTGACTACAAACCTAACCATATTGAGGGGGCACTTGTCATCATCAACGAGTATGGCTCTTGCACGTGCCAGCAGCAGGCATCTCGAGAGTGCGAGGTGTGATATTCCACCCATGCCATTAAAAAAAAATCTGTGGTTTTGAAGTATGGATATGGAACACACGTTAACTTGGCACCTCATTTTGCTGCTCTCAGGAGGAAGCTAACATTTCTCGAGTGCAAATGGACTAAAAACAGGGATTTAGTGCTGGTTTCAACAGCCTCAAAGCCTTGTGGGAGAATCTGACTCTGACACCTGTGTACTTGATGCAAAAGATGTGGAATAATTATGTTGACCTGTCCTGGCTTCCCTTAGGAAGAGTGGATATTTGAGCTTTAATGTGTCTTTCTACTTCAGGATATTCTAGGACGTTCTAAAGCTAATGAGGACATCCAGAACAAAATTTTTACTGTGGTAACAAACAGACAAAATCGGAGAGGAAAACAATAAAACAAAGAACCCCTTAAAAAAAAAAAAGATTCTATGTAAAATATGTTAAAAGCAGAAATGAAAGAGTGGGGATAAAATGCAAGATGTTATCCTATTTCTTTTGTAATCTATGGAGAAAAAAAGAGGAAAATACAAATGTTTAAATAAATGAATTGCAATTCACAGTACTCATTATTGCAGGTGAGTTGGAGGGTTGCTTTTTTGTCTGTGATCGCGGGGAAAGATGTTCAGAGAGCTCTGCAGTATTGCAGGATGTACATAAGCAGGGCTGTTGGGAGCACTTCACTTCATTTGAAATGTTAAGCCTCAGTCTAAGATTCAGATCTCCTCGTCTCTCCCTGAGATATAATCACTGTGCAAAGCTTGATTGCTATGGCTGTTTGCAGTTGCCCCACTTGTACCTATCCTGAATAGATTAAGCAAACTAGCAAAAAACAACAAAACAGGCTGACACGGTTTGATCGGATCTCACATGATAAAGTCAAACATTTGTGTGCTGTGCAAATAAACAAGACAAGGAGTGTCTAAGACGTTAATTCCCTTCACTGCTTCAACAGACTTCACACGTAAAAAAAGAGCCTCAACCATGGGGTAAAAATCAGAGCGAGAGGAGGCCTTAAACATTTAAATCTAAATGTACTTGAAATGGGTGTGATTAACAATCCATTATGCTTGGTTTGATTTAGTTTTGTTTCTCCCACGAAAAAGGCTAGCCAAATTCTAGATGTATATTTAATTGTGGCTTTCTGTTTAAATGTGATATTAATTTAAAAGATGTCTTGTGGTAAGCCGTTGTTACTGTGTGAGTGATCATGCTGACGGATTGCTAGATTGTGTGCAGACTGCAGCAGTGGCTACTGCGCTGCTGAAAGCACAGGGCCTCGGAGAGAAGGTACAGGCTGCTCCCTAGTGTTCATACCATCAGTAGAGGTAGACGAGATACCGCAGCAGCAACAAGCCCTTGAATTTTTCTTGCCCAGGCTTTGTGTGTGTTTGTGTGTCTATACGCCTGTTGCTTATCTATATGCATTCTCTAAGCTCAGCTCAGGATTACTACCACAGCGTAAAGTATCTGGACTAAACAGCAAAAGCAGGCTGATTATAAAAAGGGAGATTTCACTTTACATCTACTAGGTTGTCACCTCATTCACTTGGCTGTTATAATGATGGATTTGTTTAGTACGCATAGGGAACATGCCACTGTGAAGATGGTGAGTATGTGTGTGTGTGTGTGTGTGTGTGAGAGAGAGAGTGCATGTATGTGTATGCATTTCAATTTTAACTATTTATGTGGGTGTGGATTTTTTTTTGTGTGTGTGTGTGTGTGTGTGTCGTCTCTTAAAAAAGGTGGAATTGAGTTTGTTCTGACCAGGTGCATGTGTGAAGTATTAATTTGCCATGTATGACTGGGATATGCCTTAAAGGGACAATGTAAGGCTGAGCAAATATTTTTACAATCAAATCAAACAGTTTTATTATGAATTCCAAAGTCCTGCCCCCTTTGAATCCTTTAATACTTGATATAAAACTGTTCTATTTTCAGCACTGTATTTGATGCGTATATGAAGCTAAGCCAAGCTAAACCAATAAAATGTATTCCTACTGTTGTAAATTATATCAATGTGACACGCTTTGCCCTTTTCTGATTAATCTAGTTATGTTGTTTCATTTATTTATTTTATTTGCCGTTTATGCTTGTTTTCTGTCAGGTAAAGCCTTTAATGCATTACTCAGAACATCTGGTCTGACACTCCTTGGACTACAATCACTTTTCATTTCATGAATGATACTGTTCATGACATATTTTGACGCAAACCCCTAAATATGTACACTCCAATTTGTGGTTGGGTTTTTAATGAATTCTTTGGAGAGTATTAAAAAAAGCATCTCTATTTGACAGAGTGACAGATTCCTAGCATCAACACAATGATGACAGCATTGTTCCCTGCACAGCCGGAAAAAAATTAATTGTGGCTATTCACGATCTCCCTTCTCAAAACAGGTGGTTGGATCGAGGAAAACAAAAACACGTCTTTCGCTAACACTAGCTGTTAACCGTACCGGCGACGAAGCAACAGGGGAAACAATGGAGACGTAGAGCGAGTTGTTTGATTACATTCACTCTTCTCTTTTCCAATTCTGAACGAATCTAAGCCATCCTCCAATCAAAGCACTTCTGTGGCCTATTTTTGGCCCTTCTATCTTATTTTTTATCAATATTGCATGTTTGTCATTTCATCTTGGCGCTGCTGGGAGTTGTTTTGAATTCCCTTTTCCCTTAATTATTATTATTTTCTTCACAAGAAGCAAATTAATATTTGAAGTGGCGGGAGGTTTTGTTTAATATGAAGCCCTCTCCTCCTCCTTACGCTGCTTACAAAACTCCTGTGCCCTAAAATTTTAACAAGAGCTACTGCTCTGACAATTAACTCTAATAATTAATACCGTTATTGATGAGGCTCGAGGTAGATCGATACAGATAGCTTTTAGCCAATTGCAGACTTTCTTGCTTGTTACTTTTTCCAGACAAAAATAAATAAATAAATGATATCTTGTTAGTGTTGACAGAGACAAATATGGGATGGTGGGGGTGGGGGAATATGGTTTATTTATACAACAATCTTTTATTGATATTTTGGCTAATTAATTTGGGGAGCGCTTGGCTATATGTCCGGTACTATCAGAGAAGGGGAAAAAGAGAGAGCGAGACAGCAATGGTCGATCACTAAGACATGAATTCAAGCAGGGGCGAGCCCTTGGATCTGTGGGGAAGCAGTTGTGCCAAGTGGTAGGGGGCAAGACATTAGCTTTTGACCTTGTTAGTCTGAGCGCCCATATGTGTGTATGTGCGTGCATGCAATATGCAAGTAGCAGCTGAATATGAAGATCTCAAGTGAGTACTAGAGGGTTGTACAGCACTGAGTTAAGGAGGGTCACCAATGGTAAACAAAGCAAGATGACAAGACGCTACAAATAGCTGCAGAGCTAAAAACATATTTTCAATCAATGCAAATCAAGTGCGGGTCAATCTATGCAAATCACTGGATTAATAACAAACAGTCTGACTGCAAATCAAACAGTCTGACTTCAATGTTACATGATTATATCCTGTAGGAAAGAAAAAAAAGCCCTTTTTGACTAGATAACTTCAGAAAAGACCAACGTCACAAACTATGCTTATATGCGTGTTATTTTTGCATAAGCATTCTATTATAGTTGTTTATAATTATTTTGAATTATTTAGCATTTTTGCAGTTGCTTCAATTTTAATTTTACAGCTTTACTATTTTTGTTGTGTGGCTTGTCATTTTTATTAGTTTTTTTGTCTATGTATGTATGTATATATATATATATATATATATATATATATATATATATACACAATTTTCTTTTATTCCTTTTAGGTTTAGCTATTTTAGTACAGCAAGTTAAACCAAATTAACAGTTAAACTAAAATATTACTTTTTTTGTTATATACCATAAACCTTTCTCAGGCCTGCCACGATCCCAAGTCACCAATAAAAAATAATAATAATACAAAACAGCTATTTCAAAGCTTAAATTATTTAAATTATTAAATTATAGCTAAATCAAAATATTACCTAAATTAAGCTATTGACTTGAATCACACCAACAGCTCTTTCATGTGTCAATTTTCATTTCTCCTAATAAATTTCAGGAAAAAAATCTAAAAAAGAAGTAGTATTTAAAATAAATCACCAGAAAACTCCATTATGCCAAGCATCTAAGCAATTTTCCTTGGTCTGTAAAAACCCTAGGACATCTGAGTTCTGAGTATTATTATCAAGCAAACCTAGAATCAGCTGCCTGACAACCCAGACCACATTTCCTTGTTTCCTCAAATATCACACAAACATATTGCATTTCATAAGAAATAAGGAATGGCTTGCATAAATTCATAGAAGGTCGGTGATATGGGAAAACTAGATTAAGTGTCACGGTATCAGCATACATAAAATCCAGATATTTCATCAGAGTCTCTTGATAGAGCACCAGATGCTTAACAAATTAATTAACCTTGCTTGCTGTCTCTCAGTGTTGATTGAATGCCCCTGTGTGCCATTCCCTGCCTCTGGTCTCGCATAATAAAACACCCACACATAAACAGATACCCTGCCAAAACGCAGAGGAATGACCAGTACTCTAGAAGACAACATTAAGAATCTACACAGAATTGACTGTTGCTTCCCTCGGTGGCTCATAAATGTATTCAAGTCGATATCATCCTTATTATTTCCAATATAAAGTTGTAGTAAAGAACTTGCTTTTATTAGAATGTGAGTAAACTGAGCGAGACGGCTTTATCATCCTCCAACTCATCATTATAATTACCAACATCATCATCATCATCATCATTCTTACATGTGCATCTGCATCACTGGCGTCACATTAACTGTCGCCACAGGGGCATTGTGACATTTTCAAAATGTAACTAAATCATTCAAATAGCCATATATAATAAATGCATATAGTGTCAGATAAGACTAATTTGCATGGATTTAAATGCTCATTTAAACGGATACATACACCCACGTCTTTATTAACAGATGAAGAGACATTAAAGTGAGTGGGAAGAGGACATACATCAACACTTTATGAAATAACACATAACGGCATAAAAAAGGCTGTTGCAATTTAAGTCATACCCAATGTAAACGACTTGGGCATTACATTAATATGGCATTAGGCACCATATAAAGTCAGGACGATAATGCTCAGGGTTAACGTTCAGCAACATCTGCTCTCGCTGAACTAAGCACACAGGAAACAATGCCGATTGTTATTTTCTGCAAGTTAGCGGAATATCTCATGCGTCGCACTGAGTGCACAGCTCGCTGTTCTCGATTTATGCAGAATATCTGAAACGTGAGAAAACAGTGGTACTTATTTGCTGACCCTGACAGTGACTTTTCCCAGAAACCCTTGAGAGACAGAGCTACCTGAGAGCTCTTTTGATGATTACCATGTGTGAGAGAGAGCACAAGAGCACTGTAGAGATCAGGACATATTAATGCATTGCAGTCTGTGTCTATACTGCGAGTAATGCTATAGAGAGAGATGTGGCACAATAAAGGGGATCAATAACCTTCCTCTCTGTCGCTCTGTTTCTCTCTGCCTCTGTATTCTTAAAGCGTCAACTCTAAACTCCAAACTAAATATGTTTTGATTATGCGTAACCTTATGCTTCCTTCAAAAACAAACCGAGTGCTGCAGTGATGACGTATTTCTGTAAGCCAGCCCAAAAGTGACAGTAGCATCACCCTGATTCCCTTAACAAAAACCCAACAGATTTTTTTCATTCGATTTTGGATAACTGCAGAAACTAACTTTTGATTCTTACACATTTTGTTCATCATGAAACATCATGAATTTTTTGATGAGTTTGACAAGTATGACATTTTAATGAGTTTGGCATGATGATCTTCAATGTCGCTGGAAACCTAGTAGTCCCACTTTTTAGCAACTATTAATGATGTATTTTATGGCATAGAATAAAATGTGAAAATATCTATGCTTGTGTTAATTATAGACATTATTATAATCATTTAACTAAAAACATATTGAACGATGGAACTAACTAAGAACTAAATAAAATGCTAACTTTACAGGTTTTGGCCAACAAAAATACGTCATCAACGCAGCGTTCTAATTTGCATTTTGTTTAATTATGAGATGAATGGAATTTATGGTTACCTACAGCAGCTAGCAATTCAATTTGCAATATTTGCAACATAATCCCTGCTTTACTGTTTGAGGTAGAGCCTTACAATTTTACACAAGAGTCTCATACTAACAGGGTACAAACTTGCCCAAAGGACCTTAAGTTTCACCTTGACATTATTTTCAATATTTTACAATGTAGGTAAAATCTTTAAAAATCTTCTACTCATAAACCACTTGTCCAATTAATCTGTTTCACAGATCTGGAGTAAAAAACAAACAAAAAAAAAAAGATTTTGCTTGCCATGAAGTACGTGCATATCAAATTTAATAATTACTCTAGGAGCATGAAGTAGTTGATATCAACATTGGTGAAATGTGACTGACAATAAAGCTGCAAAAGTTATTGACTAAAGTAACTTCCTATACCTGCTGAACTACTAATTGTTGTATTTGAGGTTATTTATTGCTGATTTATCTGTTGTGTGCCAATTGCATCTCTCTTCAGTATCTCAAAATGCAAATAGTGGGTTATGAGATTCAAAGTGGCAAAAACAAAGCACCTGATATCTATATTTGAACAGCTGAACACTCTGCTCTGACAGGATGAAAAAGAAATCTTGCAGAGCAGTAATTTCCGCAGTAATTCCTCTGCCCCACGGGATATCAAAGACGCTGCGCAAAAAAATGGGATTAGGAGGGAAGCATAAGGAATCTTGATTGTGTTAAGAAGGACAATGAAGGCTGCAGAAAAAAAAAACCTGTATAACCAGTTGACTGCTGGATAAATAGAGGGTTTTCAATAACCGATGATAAACTAAACTCAGAGTATTTTACACAGCATGTAATGTTCTACCTAATGTAAAAAAGAAAAAAAAAAATGTTGGCAATGTCATATGGCAATAACTTAAATATGGCTTTGGTAAACTGAAGTGCAAATAATTAACAAGCAAACTAACGTTTAATTAATTTTGTTTCTTTTTTTCATCATTTGCCTTCTTAGATTTATTTTTCACTGAGCTTGGCACAATGCATTCTGGGACTGCCTTCTCTGTGACAGAAATAAGTAATGCTTCCTTTGAATTTGGCCAAAAGAAGATATCTTACATGGCAGCATAATTAAACAGCCTATTTTTTGGACAGGCTTCTCGTCATGAGTGCATCTACAAATGTTGCCTCCATAGAAAGTTCATAGGCTTTGGAACAGAGTGTATATGATATACACACTGACTCTCTTTCACTAAACCAGCAACGAGGAACCTGAAAATCTCCTTATGTGTTATGTATGGACCTTTTAAATATTCAACATGAATTCTGCATGCATTGTGGCATGCTAATATGTTTCCCGCAAAGATAGACACAAACCCATTTAAATTAAGCAGTGGATTTCAAGTAAAAAAGTGTCACTTATGTAGTTAGTGTTAGCACAGATGGACATCCACATAAAGACAGAAAGAGACTGCATTTATCATGGGCTGCGAGTGGATCACTAACACCATGAACAAGTCAAACACCCTGCATCTTTCTTCTCATTCTTTCATGAGAGATGATCAACTAATTTACTTTTGTCTAATGAATGTGACTGACTACTTAGTTCTGTGGTCTAACTTAAACTAGACTTATACTTGCTTAAAATCAGTGCTGTCAAACAATTAATCACGTTTAATCACATCCAAAATAAAAGTTTTTCTTTGCATAATATACAGTATGTGTGTACTGTGTATATGTATTATGTATATATAAATATACGTGCATATTTAAGAAGAATATGTTGTTTTTGTAGTAAATACTGATCACGTATGTGCGTTTAAAATATATACAGTACACACATATATTATGTAAACACATATATTATGATTAATCACGGTTACTTACACAGTACTACTTAAAATAAAAACGTGAAACAACTGACACTTAAAATCAACCAATGAGGCAATTAGACTGGACATCAGCCAATTAAAATTGTCCAATGGGAAAATACTGTAGCACCTATATAGGCTGTTTACTATATTCCAATCAACAAGTGTTTCTCAACATTTATGAATCCATAACAAAGTGTGTTTTAAAACAGAAATACCACATAAAACATGATGGGATATTTTAAAGATAAAGGACTTACCTATTTAAGAAGAGTTTGGAAACACATGCAGATAGAGACCAGCAGATAGAGGAGGAAGCACAATAGGTGGAAAAAAGAAAGAAAGATGGTCAGAATGATATACTTCAGTGTGTATATACACACACACACACAAATGCACAAATGGTACTTTTTTATTTAAATGCAAAAACACTAATCAATCCCTTTCACTTGTTCATTTATTTGTTAAATGCAAATGTTTCAGCT
The DNA here is from genome assembly GCF_936440315.1 of Barbus barbus. Classification (NCBI taxonomy): domain Eukaryota; kingdom Metazoa; phylum Chordata; class Actinopteri; order Cypriniformes; family Cyprinidae; genus Barbus; species Barbus barbus. The sequence continues at coordinate 11,814,889 of NC_136735.1, read as the reverse complement.
AAAACAGATGTGTAAGACATTTACAAATTCTGCCAAAAGTTGAACGAAAGACAGCAGCATAGCACAAGACAATCCTTCAAACTCATTTGTGATCAGGAGAAAGAAAAATAGTGTGAGAGAGAGAGAAATAAATAAAGAGAGAATATATGTGCAACGAGTGAAGATGAAACAGAATAAAGAGGTGTCAAAGACCCGTGGTGCTGTAGTTTAGACAGATGGTACGTTTCATGTTCGGGCCCCTGACAATCCTTAAAGCAAGTGTCTATGCCTACATTTGTGTGTGTTCAAAAGATTAACACACACGTACCATACGGCACAAACAGCATTGTTCTCGTTGCCCACTCTTTGAACTCTGTCCCTTTCTTTTTGCAAAACATGGCATGGTAAAACACTGCTTTGCTGCATTTCAAAATGGCTGAGGGGGAATATAACTAAAGGCTTCTGCTTTATGCATCTCCCCCCTTTTTTTGATTTCAAAAGCGCAAGTTTCGCCATCACACCTCTCCATATAGTTGCCTCGGCTGTTGACAAGAGAGATGGAGTGTGTTGTGCCAGTGTGTGTCCTCTGCAAAGCACCTGATTACATTCATGGAACCAAGAGGAGATTTATGAATGCAGACTCAGGCAAAGAGCGGCCCCATCCGCACTCTAAATAATGGTAGCGCGGAAGATCTTTTTTTTCAGTTCCATTCCCTGCGACCCAAACTACCGGCTCAACTACCCAAATTAATATTTACCCCGCTGAGATTATCTATCCACCTCTGCATTCCATTCTGAGGGTTATTTCAGTGCGGAGAGCGCTGGAGGCGACGGGTCCAGATGCGTGGTTGGTGTGACGGTGGGAAGTGTTTGCCGTTCGGTCTGTAGTGTAGCCAACATCCCCTGCAGAAAAACTCAGTTTATCCTCTCTAGTGTAAATATTGAACAGGTTTCGGACCAGGGGGAATAACTAATGCTAATGAATGGGGAAACTCTTAGCTTAGCACACTTTATCAGTGCATAAGCATGCTGTCCAGCCTCAGAGGCGGCAGATAAATTGAAGGGAGTTTGTTTTAAAACAGATGAATTGGGCGAGACCACACTATGTGCAACATGATCAGTCAGTGTCAGCTTATGCGAGTCAGTCTGCTATAATAACGTTAAACTGGCTCGGTGCTCTGCCAAGCCATAATGTGATCCAAGGCAGGAGTCCAGGAAAACAGCTGAATGTAAACATACACATAGCTTGACATGTATGATCTGTGTGTGACAGAAAATGAAAGGGGATTTGACACTTATGGTGATGCATCAGAATAAAAACATATTTATGAAAAGGATGGTTCCACAACTGAAATTTTATTGAATGAGCCACTCCACTCTGCTGTGCGTCATGACCATACAAAATCCACAGAAAGCTTCAAAGATACACACGGAATTTGACCAGACGTCATTCACAAAATTCTACACATCCTCTTCTCCTTGTGTGTTCATTTATTAGAAATTTTGGATAATCTGTTTTCTGCTACAAATAAGAGTGTAGAACACATTCTCTATTTTACCATAAATAATTAATTCAAAAGTAAATAATTATAAATTAAACTAATGCCGAAGTCATCAGATTTTACTTCATTTTATACTACAAAATAAGCAACCACTAACCTTAACCCTCTTGAATTTTATGAAGCACTTTTGCACTGTTGCATTTAAATTGAGTTTACTCAACACTGAAGTGAGTTATTTTCTGTGTGTGTGTGAGAGAGAGAGACCCTTTCGATAGCCACTGTAGGTAGAGCAGTAGAAGAACAATAAAGCCTTGCACATTCAAAGTAGGCTCAAATTTAAAAATAAGGTGGAAAGGTGATACTAATAATATTTTTTATGGGTCTAGTCTTTGCACCTGTTGGATTTAGGATTGAATCCTCTATTGGAGTAAAATTGGTTATGTGGCACTGTTACAACTGACTAGGGACCTAGAAAGGGTCTGAGTTGCTTTTTATTTTCTTGATGAGTTCACACAATACAAACCCCATTGCCTATACCGTTCAGCCATATTGTACTCTACTTCTGACTTATTGACCTTGTTTATGAAGTATTTACATTTGTTAGCTAAAGTTAGCAAGAACAGTCTCATATGCTGGCTCGATACTTACCACAAACAAACCAAAACCCCTAATCACTTGGTTGAGATATGGCCTAATACATGTGTGCAATGGTTCTTATGTGCAGGCAACCCAAGTGTGAATCAAGCTTGGATTATTCTCAAACCTCTTTCCCCTCTTCTACCCATTCCTTCCTGATGACTTGCTACTGTCCTATCAATTATAAAGACAAACAAATCCTAATAATTTGTTTACTCAGAGGATATATTACAGTGTATACTGGATATATTACAGTGCCAAATATAAGCATAGTCCTAAGTAAACAATAATGATGCGCCAAAGGACAAATACAGTAATTTAGATGTTCCAACTCTGGTTCAAACTAATGATAGATTTGGAACACGAATTATTCTCCTCAACAACTATATTGTTATCTCATTAGTTTCCATACATGTTTCTAGCATTTTTGACGGCACCGACACTATCGACTGAGAACAAAACTCGAAATGAATTGAATATTGAAACTACTGTTTTCAGTGAAGTACAGTTCATTGCTGAATTGGACTTTTTCATAATAAACTTTACAGTTATTGAACTGAACTGAACCAACACTGACCAACCAACGACTAATAATGACACTATTGTCTTTCTACAGTTGATTTAAATATCATTTTGCATCGATTCTTGAAATGTACAATGTTAAGGCATTGACAGTCTCTAAAATACTACATACAAATAACTCCAAAAACCTGCAAATGTTTAAAAATATGGCAAAATTTGAAAATTGAATTAATGGAATCAGCAATTTCACTTACAACCAGTTGTCACATGATTCATAAAGATATGCAGGTCTCTGTAAGGGTTTATGATTTTGTTAATACACTGTTATGTAACCCAAATGTGCATGCACACTTTATGTACAAATAGTTCCACCTGTAAACTAATGATACTTCTAGTACATCTAAGCTAAGTCTCTGTCTGCTGAGCAAATTTAAGAACTGAGCTGCATATCTTGTAATGATTATTTTTTTTTTTACCTGTGTATCTTTTCAACAAAACAACATTTGTGTCATGATCTTGTAACTTATTGAAAATAAATTAAATGTAGCCCAAAACCTAAAAAGACAATAATTCTGAAGCAGCAAGGATGAATTTTGAAATGAAGCATAGCATTTTATAGATGCTTCAAAGCAGATGCCTCAGAGTATACTTGTCAACTCCAGAGACTGAGGAGAATGCAGCTGGAGGAAATTGGCCAGGAAATTGGTGTATAAGAGACTTTTCTCTATCGACAAAACAACTCTATCTCGTTCATTTTTTTCTCTGAGCTCCATTCAGAGTGTTCTGAAAGATACAGTCATGCTGAGGACCGTGGGTGTCTGCAGGAGACAGTCAAATGCATGTGACCTCTGACATTTAGAGGACACAACTGATGCTAACAAATGTGTCTGTGAGCAGCTTGCACATTCACATACATAATCAAGCCGTAAATGTTACTCCATATGGCACAGAGCTGCTGCACTTTCTTAAAGAAAACACATTCTACATTTTCATAGCACATGCTTTTTTCTTAACAAAGTTTACTTACAATAGCGAAGATTCTGATTCAAACAGGCTGCTCCTTGCTGTGTTCTTTATACAGTATGTAAATAAGGTCTGCACAACTTGGCCAAATAAAACGATATTGCAAATATATATTACAGCGATATTATCTCATATGAAAACCTCTCACACTGATGCTGCTGAAACCGACTAATACCTATTTCACAGTCTGTATTATTATTATTATTTGCGGTACTAGTACAATTAATATTTACTATAACATTAATTAAAGAATTATAACTTTTTATTTCTAAAAAATAATTCACATCTATTTCTGTTTTATAATAATAATAATGATTATTATTAGCAGCAGCAGTAGTATTTTACACTACAAGTTGTCAATATTTATATCTCTTCACTTAAAAAAGTTCAAACTCTCAACCTTTTACTTTTTTAATTCTGTAAACTTTTTTTTTAATTATGTGCATGTGTAAATTTGAAGATACTTATTGATTTAAATCACAGCTTGCTAAATCGTGCTAAAATCAAATCATGTTATTTCAAACAATTGACCAGCTCAATGTATTTATTTTAATTTTACATTTGATTTAATTAATTATTAACTTTACATTAAATCTAAGCCCCTGCAGTTCTCTCATACACCTTTAAGGGTGTTCAAACACTGCACTAGCAGAAAGATCAGTTCATCAAGAACACAAAGTCTGGTCTGAGCCGGTATCCAAGCTTAAACCCTGTCTGAATCTTAACACAGATGCATGCATGTGGCACACAGTGCTCAGACACGGAGGGCTCAACCTGTCACCTGCACACACTAACTCTCATGTGTGACTAAGCTCTCTTTTATGATTATGTGGCAGCTGATGATTGTCGTCCGCCTCTCCTTCATGCTAAACAATCACTTCATCCCTTGCTTGCACGCCCTCCTCCTCTGGTTTCACTCACTCGCCACGTGCTCTGCCCTCTCGCTCACGACAACTGGATGGCAATGGATGGAGAATGCAACGAAAGTGTCTGGCTCGGCCAAGTGTGAGAACCTTGCCTGCAGGCATGGCCATGTGAAAAGGCAATACTTTAAAGCCGCAATGGATTGCAGGAGTTGAACACAGACCATTCGGTTACTTAGTGCAGCCTGCTCTTATTTGCCGCTGAGCAAATCTAAAGCACCCTTTTACAAACATCCTAATCTGTCAAAAATGCATTGTGATATATAAATGCATAAACAATGATGTGCTTTTCCATTCCCATTGTTTATTTGGTAAAATGTTTATTTTGGGGAGGAAGGCACTATCATTTCTTGACTTAAACTGCACACTGTCATTATAAAGACCTCTAAATTATCAACAAGATTTAAGGAATGTTTTTTGCACATTTCTCACACTTACTATTATTGTAAGATATATAGTGACCCAAAAATGAAAATTGTGTCATTATTTACTCCTCAACACAAATTAAGATGTTTTTAATGAAATCTGAGAGTTTTCTAACCCTGCATAGACAGCAACGCAACTACCACATTCAACAATGTAGCAAGCACATCATTAAAATAATTCATGTGACACCAGTGAATTTCAACCTTAAATTTATGAAGCTATGACAATAATATTTGTGCACAAAGAAAACAAAAACAACAACTTTATTCCACAATTTCGTGTCTTCCTTGTCAGTCTTTGACACGTTAACGAAAGTACTGCTGACACAGGAGCTGGCGTTCTGACATAAGAGAAGAAATTGTAGAATAAAGCATTTATTTTTGTATTCTTTGCACACAAAATGTATTCTAGTGGCTTCATAAAATTAAGGTTAAATTACTGATGTCACATAGACTATTTTAATGATGTCCTTACTACATTTGCGGGCCTTGATATAGTAATTGAAATAGTAGTTACATTGCTGTCTATGCAGGGTCAGAAAGTTCTCAGATTTCATCAAAAAAATCTGAATTTGTGTTCTGAAGATGAACGAAGGTCTTACAGGTGAGGTAATTAATGACAGAATGTTCATTTCTTGGGTGAACTATTCCTTTAATATGCATTTTATGTTACAATTTAAATTACAAGCTATAATAATTTCATCTTACTTTTTGGCCATATAATTATCAGTATCTGCCCAAAACTGCTTATTTTGCTCAGTTTAGGCCACTAAATAAACTCTTAGTTTATACTTTATGCCAGGCTTTACAGAGTTAATGTTAAATGTTAAAGGTTAGTGTTTTAGCTATTTATTATATTTGCAGGATGTCAAGTAAAAATCTGAAGTTGCCCACCCCGGTCAGCAGAGCAAAAAAATAAAAAAAATAAAATAATAAAAATAAAATAAATAAAAAAACTTGTTAAGCCCAGAAACCACTGCCTCATTTGACCGAAGCTTCCGAAGGCCTACACAAACAGCCCGTCCTTGCCAGCAAGGGCGGGTGTAATTAAAAACAAAACTGAAATCAAATCAAGCAGAACATCAAAAATAAAGCCAACCAATACAGCTTTAATTGGTCAAAGGGACCTTGTATTAAATCAAATATACATTATACGGTGCAGAAATTTGGTCATGTTATGCGAAGAGGGAGATGCAAGGATTAAAAGGTTAGAGAGAGAGAGTGAGAGAGAGGGAGAGAGTGAGAAGATAAATGAGAACAAAATCAAATGAAAGCAGATGGTGTTCAGAACGAGGCCTGCCCAAGGCCAGCACCCTCCCTCCCCTCTATCGCTTTCACTGCTTTCTTCCCTTTACACCACAAGGTAGAGGGATGTCAGGATGGAGGTTGGAGAGGCATCCGTCTCTGCAGAGGTGAACTGTGGGAATTAGCAATCAGGAGAGGTTGGTTAATTAGTTTACTAATCAGACTTATGAGAGACGTCATGTTTTCCTTTCCCTTGGCGAGAAGAAAACCAGCATGAATGCCCTACATATGGGAAGGAAAAGATGGTGGCATGTTGCATTCCATACTGCATGACTTAAAATGCTGAAACTTCATTAAACCCTTAAGGCTTATGATGGTATTATTTACCGTGATATACCGTACTATTGAGCACTGAATATTTATGCATGCATATACAGAAACAAATAGATAAATAAATGAAGAGCGATGGTTTTACCAAAGGAAAGTATTAATTTCAGATGCAAACTCTAATTTCGTATAGTAGTAGCAACACAGCCAAAATCTTGATGCCCATTAAATCAAAAGATGAATTACCCACTGAATCAAAATATTACAAACCAGAACAAATAATTTAATCTTCCAAGTTATAAAGCACAAAACAATCATCCCCTTTTTCTTGTCCTCCCTCCCTCCCTTTCGCTCGCTCTCCCTCTGTCGACCTGACCATAGTCAAGATTAAAATTCATCAATCAATCACACATTTTAATGGCCAGACCATCTCCCTTACATCCATAGCAAAAATTGAATAACAAAGGCAATTTAATTAAATTGAAACGTGATTCAATAGCTCTAATCACTCTGCACAGTAAAATTAAATCTCTCGTTCCTTTAATCATACCCCCCATGTTAAATAATTACTCAATTTGAGGGTACGGCTGGGGTGGGTGATGAATTAGTAACTATTTTTTTATATTTACACTCGCATTGTTATGGATGTATGGGTTAACAGCCTCTTGATTTGGCATGTTTGACCCTGTCGACTTGCTCTGCAGCCAGATGATTTGATTTCTCGGCACCATGTTAAACGAATTATAGGTCTATGTGATGGAATTACATTCCCATACAATAACTGCACTATTCAGCTTTCCCTGCCTGAAGGAATGTTAAGTTGTAATAAATACAACTTAACCTCTGCTTACAGTTGTAAACTGTCAATTTGGATTGAATTCAAAAGAGACTAAGTCATATTCACTAGTTCATTAATGCAAACACAGAAAAAGTTATCCAATTTTTGAGCATAGACCTGAAAATTAAAACTGTTTTGAAAATACAAAAATTTGTATTTATTTATTTTAATTTTCCTGGTTTATGCGAAAACGTTTTTTTTTTTTTTTTTAATAACAAACAAACGAACTAACAAATAAATACATAACTAAACTCAATGATTTTCAACAAGTGAACCAACCTGGAAAACACAATCCAATCTAAACATGTATATCATATGCTTCCAGCACTGTTTTTAAAGCACGTTAACTCTTTAAGGATATTCTCAGAGCTCACTCCTGTAATAAAAATCAAATAAACGATGCGGGAGAGTCGCAGACTCAAACAAGTCCAATGTATTCTCCGGCAGCACCGATGACCTCCCTATGAAACACAATTAATCACATCCAAAGGTGAGAGTTGGACGGTCAGAGCGCTCTTCCACAGCAGTCAGAAATGTAAAATGGGTCATATAACGGTTGAAGAACTGCTCCAGGTGGGGGGTGCGAACATATGTTGAGCAAGAAAGGGGGAGAGAGAGAGATCAGGAACTGACTTGTACACCAGTTTAAGTGCCATGCTGCCATTAGGGATTAAATGGGTGGAGGAAGCTTATAGAATGCTGCAGAAAGGTGCCAAGTAAAGTGCATGTGTGAGTAGAAAAGGGGCAACAACTTCTGTATCTTGATAAATTAAAGTCAGCCAAAGTATTAAGTGTCAGAAAACTTGTGAATGTTTTCAAGTGCTGTAAATAACAATACACCGTTTTCTATATTGTATTTAAGCTTCATGAAATTGACACAGGACATATTCTTCCATTCTCTCTGTGTTACTTTTTAATTTTTGGTCTGTGTACCCACACGTCAGATGGATGCAGATGGACGTCAGATGGTCTTTGGTCAATGTGCTGTGTATCGCACCATGAGCTTGTCTTTTTAGGAAACCATCACAAGTTGCAAGTTAGAACTGCGTGGTTATGATTAAACTGTTAATCATGGTTTATTTTGCTCAAAAATATAATCCTAATTATTAATCATGATTCTTGGTATTTCATTTTTTTTTTTTTTTTAATGCTTAGATGCTTATGCTTAATAAACTGAGAAAGGCAGAAATTGTGATTACAATTAAAACATGATTTTTCATGCAGCCCTATTACAAGTAGTTAAAATTGTGTATAATATCTTTATTATTGTTGTTGTTGTCATTAATAATAATACAAACAAGATATTATTATATATTAATAATATATATTAATATTAATATGATATATATTAATACTAGCACTTATCTATTCTACTCTATTCGTTTATATATATATAAAAAAATAAAAAATAACTTAAGGACTTAAAAATGTGTCATTTTCAGCATCCCATAATGCATCTATTTTGTTCTGAAAACAGTTTGCTGCACATCCTTCTATACATAAACAGCTCCTGAAGATACCAAGGCCATACTTCAGGAAAACAGAATGAGCAATTCACAAAGCTCTGCTAGGTACCGGAAAATGTTTACCGAGCTCATCTTAAATTCAAATGTGGCTACTATGCTTCATGGAAATGGATTTTGAAAGGTTACGACTGCGTGTGAATCAAAACCACACCGGGGGACACAAGACAAGATGAGCCAATATAACACACATTCTTCTTTCATAAACAGCTTATTGACCGACGTGCCATTTGAAACTGGTTCGGTCAACTTATACAAGCGGTGCGTGCGAGTCAGTGCCGTGATGGGAGATGTCCCGTTTTGAACTTGACCTTCTGTAACCTGTGTCACAACGGACTGAAGCTAGACAAAGAACACCCTGGCTGCCTTCCAGCGCACAATACATCAACCAGCTATTATCTTACCAGGGTATTCCAGAGGCAGAGGGACACTTCTGGCCCAACACTGGCCTGCTTTTAGAGGACAATTCATCACTGGGCAAGGCATCACTCTGTCAATTCCCAATCCCACAATGCTTGGGGTCAAAGGGATGAGTGAGAAGGCAAGAACATGGGATCTTTAGCATTGGGATTTGCAACAACCTCAATGTGCCATTCACTCTTGGAGAGGCAGAGAGAGTCTGACTTGTGAGGAATCTCAGGGCCAGATCACAGACCTCAGCAGTCTTGTCCTTCTCAGCAATGAGAAACAGAGTGAGATTTCACTTTCAAATCACGTCTGGGGTCAAACTCGCATTTCCCATGCAGATTGAGTGGATATGAGCATATGGAATGCCATATTGTGTGACAGTACATGTGAAGATTAATGCAAAGCTCAAGTTCATGGTTCACGTATGCTTTGATGACACTGATGACTTTCAGAATATGTTTCTGAGACTGTTACACAATGCTCATGAGTCATTTGTGACATAATACAAACAAATGTGTCTGATTTTTTTACTATTTGACATTTCAAAAAAATGTGGAAAACATTCATGTGAGAGTTAGAAATTATTCTGAATCATTACCATGAAATTGAATCCGTGACACAGAGGTGCCGTGCCCTTGTTCATGTGTGTTTTCCAAATGTCTCCATAGTTCATGTGCCTCAGAGCAGAAAATATTTATCTGCTTATTGCCGCTTGAATGTCATAGTTTGCATTCTAACAGTAAGTGTGAAAAAAAAAGGAACTTTGGCTTCATCCAGTTCAAAACTAAACAGCTCACTACTATAAACACACACACACACTGCTGAGAAGAACAGTGGCTGTTTGCATTATGCAGTATCCATCAAACATTTAACATGAGTGAGTAAGTGCTTGCTAACCTTTGTCTACGATCACACCTACACGCTCTCCTGAGGGATAACAGCACAGACAGCATTGCAATTCAAAGCCTAGTGTGTTGCTCTATCCTCACAAATTTTGGTTCAGGAACAAAGGGATGTTAGCTATGGGTTTGATTACAAGGTTGAGTAAATCTGCACATGCATAAAGGATCATGGGTTTCATAATTCAGCAGAGTGATGGAACTTCCCTTCATGCATACGCAGTATATGCTATAAAACTGGACTAAAAGCAGTGGGGTTGAACATTCACGTTATACTACATTCAGAATAATTTTGCTGGTAAGCAGCATTATGAATATCAAAATGCTTGTAATGCTCCTTTTATTTGGTTATGGAGTTTCCTAAAGACCTAAATTATTTATTGTCCCCATTTGTCCTACACCATGGGTACTACAGTTTTAAGATACTGTGACTATTGTGATTATTTAAACAGATATTCTGGTTGTGATACAATACATATTTAACATCTCAGATATTACATATAAAGAAAATAGCTTAGAATTAGGCTACAGAACTTTTCACTCATTTTGGAAACCCATATGAGTGAAAATGACATTATTTTAATATTTTAGCATTTGTTACTAAATTAGCATTTTATATTGTATTTCATTTCTGCAATTAATTCAGCCTGAACTGCTTAGACCTCATTTGAATCTTACCATTTAAATTTAATAATGAAATCAATCATGTCTTGTCTTTCTTGCATCTATTTAACAATTTAAAGACAGCAACCAAATCTTAAACCTTAAGCATTCTGGGAATTTTCACACAACTCTCTTTAATTGCCTAACAAGCACTTCTTCCTTCAGGAAATGCAAATCTATTTTGTCATCAACATGCAAATATTGACAGCACCGAGTCAAAATATAGATCAAACTTCTGTGGGAATGCAAGAGTCTTTAAATGCAACTACAATCTATTAATCATTTTGCCAATTCAGATTCAAATTTCAAAACACTTAAGCAGCAAATTAGGCAACTGAGACCATAATGCAGTTTAACAAAATATCCACAGGAAATAGCATTTCTGGATAAGTTTGTTTGTTTGCCTTAATCTCTTTAGTAAGTCAGCCTGGGTGTGAGAAAACTATAGTGGACACAATTCTCCACACCAGAAGTTTGTGACAAAATCCAAATTGTTTGTGGTTCAATTGTGCAAAGCATCTGTGAATTTATTTCAGCAGCAAAATTATACTTATATAACCAAGGATTTCAAAGAAACTATAACGATTTATCTTCAGAGCTTTGAGATATTTATGACACATGATGTTAAGCTTACTCAGACAGAAAATAGTTTTTTCTATGGCTATTAAAAACTCAAAGAGTAAAAGAGGCAAAGGCATTAGAAGAACATCTCTAAGGCCCCCTCAGCCAAGCCACAGGCAAACAGCAGATCTCCAAATATCCGATCTGACAGAGACGCTCGCTTTTTATGCTCAGACATTCAGTCCTCATGTTTATGATGTATGACCTTGTAATAGCCGGGAACCACAGCATCTTGAGTCCTTCAAACAGAATTAGGAAAAAAAAAAGAAAAAAAACAATTTAAAGAAAAGAAATGGCTGAAGTATTGAGCGAAATGTCTCGTTGGTTTGCTGCTCTCTTTCTCTGCCATATGTCTATGCTGGAAGGAAGAGAAAGCGCTCCGATAAAGAGACAGTCTGTCAGGAGCGGCTTGTTAGAACCAGGAAACCAGTTTTGGATAGAATGAAGTAGGGTTGCACAATGGACCCTTTTCACAGACTGTGATGACGCATTCAAACAGTTATAACATTGTATGTGTAGCCAAGTTATATACACACTATACTAAGGTCATAGAAACACTATCATGGATGGATGGATGGATTCATTGATTGATTATGTATTTATTTATTTATTAAATAATTTGCAAATGAGAACAGGAGATTTCATTTGGTCCAAAACCTGATTTATTTATTTATTTTTTTGACAAATACAGCAATTGAGACATCATAAACATTTAACTTATATTTAAATTGGTTAGATATTATGGTGAAAACAACAAAAAGGCATACCATTTCTTTAAAATTGAACCCACTTTAGGCTGCCTTTTTACTTGCAGGGAACCTAATTAAAACAATAATAATACTAATAATAACAATACTACTACTACTACTACTACTACTACTACTATTACTAATAATAATAATAATAATAATTATTATTATTATTGTTGTTGTTATAATGGTGATGATAGGCTAGTTGTAACTCTCAGTTAATCTTCTTATGAATACCAGTTCAGATTTCAAGATAATTTATAATCCTTATTTTTTGTAATAATAATTATGCAATAATGATAAACAATAAAATGTTGGGATAGACAAATGTTGGGATCAATGTGAATGAGAAAAGGTGAATTTCGAGCATTTTGCTATTTTCAGTGCAACTTTGAGCAAACTCCAGCATAGATTGAAGACTGTATTTGTGTGCAAACTCTATTTCACGTACTGCTCTGAGAGAAACGGCTCATGAGATGCACACATATGCAGTAAACAGCAGAACAGACTGACACTCCTTCACTTTGAAGCATGGAGCACATCCAGATATATTTATATACAGTTATTTATATTTTAAATCAGGGTAATTTGTAGTTTCATAGTTGCACACTTTTTTTTTCTTTTCAGTTTTTAATAATTTAATTGTAAAGGCCTACGATGAAGTGAAATCTTTCTGGGAGTATGGGTGAACTTCCTTATGAGCAAGTGAGAAACGTGTGTGATACAGCACCTGAAAATCTTCAGTGAACTTATGAATGGAGGTAAAAGAGCAAATGACTATCAACTTAAAGCCTTTATAATCGTTAGTAGCTTTATAGGTGCTGAAAGCCCACTGATCAGCCTTTAGTGGCCTAAGACAGGTCAGAATAGGAGGCTTCCATGCTAATCCATTGTCACCCATTGCAACGGAATAGGCTTTTAATGAAGCAGTGGAGCACATCGCACATCACAAGGCCTTACTGATGATCGATGTGCAGGTCAGTACCCAAGAGGACTGACTGATCATATTGAGGCTTCAATTGATCGAAAGCCAGACAGCCTCTGGTGATATGTGAAATGCAGCAAGGTTAAAAACAAGGCAATCTTTAATCATTGAGGTGAACTCATTCTTCACAATGCAAATGAAAGACAGTTAATTGTGAGTACAATAAACTGATTTGATGGCAGGAATGCAAAAAAAAAAGAAGAAAATCAGGGTTGGTGGTGGACAAAATAATAATAATAATAATAATTCAATATGATATGTTATTTCCACACACACAAACACAAATAAACAAACAAACAAATGCAATTTACATGTTATTTTTTAAAAAGGTAAGGCACTTAGAGCAATATATAAGCAGAGTACCCACAATAAATATATGAGCAAATCTAGAGAGACTTCTAAACCAGAAGGAATGGAAAAGATGGTTTTATGCGTGCAGAAAGCAAATACGCTACCATGCTAATGTTAGCAGCTCTCTTCAAACCCTCATGAGCTGTGGTAATACATGCTGTCAAAACAAACTCAACAAAAGAGAAAAACAGAACAAAAGCAAGCACTAGAAAGGGAAACAGAGCCCCATGCCATCCCTCTCTGTGGGAGAAGAAGAGAAAGGAGTGATATAGGGAAGAGAGAGCGTTCTAGCGAGGTGCGAGCAGCATGTCATCAAAGCCCTCAGAGCGGAGAACTGGAGAAATAATGTGGGATAACATGCCCCAAACTACACACAAGGCATCTATGAACATATACGCATATTCAAAGATACTAGTGCAAATAACTAATTTTTTTTGCAGCATCACAGTACTTCTGCTTTTTCTACATGTCTATGGTTGTAACTACCTTGAAATACAGTGTGAATAATAACTACATGAGTGCTGAGAGATATCAAAATTTTTTTGAGTTGAACGCCAGAATAATATTTTTAAATTACGACCATTTAAATGCTGACCATCGTACGATAAGCTGATCAATTTCATGCTATATGTTTCACGTCTTTTTAGTCGTAAAAGGCCATACTTTTCAGGAAACGTTGCATATCAGGCAGTGAATAGTATCATAATTGACACAGTTTTAACCAAGGTTAAAACCCACAGGACGGCACCAAAACAGGTCCTTAACCAAACACGGTCTACTGGTTTAAATCTGCCCAGACTCTCATTCAAGGCTCATTCGGTGTGTAATCGCACCATTACCACTAAGCGCTAGGTTTTCCATTAGTACTTCAAAATGAGCTGGATCCAAACTGGCACAATCAATAAAACAGTGTTTGAGTTAAGCATCTCATCACTAGAGAACACACATTTTACAAAAGGAGCTGTCCATCTCATCTGTCATATATCTCTATATAGTAGAGTGGAGTGGTTTGGCTGAGGTTCAAGACAGAAGATGCCACTGGTGAGCAAATGTTGATCCAAGATCTTCATATCCAAACTGTGAGGGATTAGGGGGGCTGCCAATATCTGGCCTCGATTCATGAACACCAGTTAGTTAAAAGCCTCAGTCAGATTTCAGACAGAAAGAGATTAATGTTGGGAGCTTTACTGAGGCGCTTGATTCCCCGCCTCACCACATCATCTCCCAACTAGTTTCTTGGTGCCAAGTCTGACAGACTTACTTGGCAGAGCCTGGCAGCGGCCCTAATTCATTGCATTAATAAGTGAATAAATAAATGCAGATGGAGTTGGCCCCTCAATGCCAGCTTTAATGCACTGTCGGCCACATGGGCCAAAGCCCATACCCTCACAACCCCTGACAGCTTCCTCCTTGGAGTCAGATGAATAGGGCATATCAAATCAACATGGCTGACAGTGATTAGACTCCACCCCAAATAGAATTTGTATGTATCATAATCAAAGTTCAGTCACAGCAGATGAGTAACATCTAGACATCTTCCAATCACAAAATTAACCATACGCACACCCATTTTATCCCATTCAAATTGCAAAAGCCAATTACCCATAATTGTTCTCACAATGCCCAGAACAATTGTGAAAGAATATATGGAAACCATCCAGACGGCGGATTTCTTTTTATAACATACTGGCAATGTCAATGTTTAAGAGAAAGCAACTCACATAGAGACAGAGTTATTTCTATTTTAGTGTTTTTATTATACACTACCAGTCAAAAGTTTGGAAGATGTTTTGGAAAGAAGTCTCATAAATGCTGCATTATTATTCATTTTATTTTTTTATTTTTTTTATAAAACACACTAAAAACAGACTAAATTAACAATATTACTACATAATTAATATTGGTTCACTACAAATGTACATCAAAACAGAAAAGCCACAAGAAAACCTTTGAAGGAAATTCTATGCGTTCTAAATACAACCTACATGAGCCCTTTGAAATATCTGTATGGACTCCCAGGTTCCACAGACTAAAGCCCGCGAATGTTGCTTTCACACCAAGCGTGAAATTAATGTTCGCCTTCTGCTAATTCACGCCTGCACGCTAGGTGGCGCTGACCAACAATGTATTTTTCCTCAGATATGTATCGCGAATATGGATTTAACATCTAAATTAAGATGAAGTTTAGTTCTACACCAGAAACACAAACTATCTAATGATTACAAGAATAGGCTACATCCTAAAATATAATTAGAAGTACAATTAGCATCAAGCTACACTTGAAAATGTATTTAATTATTAATGTATTTGCTTAGCCAAACAATCATCGAGTGCTTGTAATAACTTCCGATTGTGATTCATAGTTGATTTTGATTCCACAATAATAAGCAGACGCATGCACTCTTTGTATGTTTATCAACGATACACTGCTAGTGCTAATATTAGTCATAAATATCCTTTATTGCTATAAAAAAATAAAATGAGCTGCATACAAAACACATACAGAAAATATATAGTCATAATCATGTCTATCTGCTTTCATATTTTGTGTAGAAAAATGTTACACTAGATTTTTTTTTTAAATATGGAAGATCGAGAGTGAACGTGCTGACTCATAACACTCACGCACGTGGAAGAAAATGGACAGTGCTCTACAGATCACATGATTCAGAAGAGAATTATTATAAATGTTATTTTGTATGAAGAACATGTGAGAATAAATCTGTTCTCAAATACCAACAATAACAAGAACTCAGCATCTGGGAGACTCTTCTTCGGTGTTTGTTTACACTGGTTTTTGAAACAGCACCACCATTCTCACCCTTTTGTGGAACAGCAGCTGCTCCGGTTACGTGATCCTAGCTCAAATCTTATTAGACGGCCCGTGTTTTCACTTTGTGAATCTGAAAAGATTCGTCAGACTGGACGGAAAAAAAACATTCGCATTTTCGGTGCGCAAATGTTCGCGGCCTATATGGAAGCATCCATAGGAAGCTGTTGTTTTATTCCAGCGCGTCATCGCGTGTGAAATTCGTTTCGCTTTTTCGCGCTCAGTGTGGAAATGCCTTAAGGCCCTCTATGGGACTAACTCACAAAATATTGTCTCAGGTAATTTTAGTGATGACCCTGGTGAAATGTTCACAAGAAAACAACTGCAAACACAATTCACTTTGATGGAAGAGTGTCATGAAGAAAGCCTCTTTTGGGGGCCTCATATCACATCTCTGCTGGTGTATGCCCAGAGGCTCACAAATGCGGAGAGAGATTTGGTGGTGTTTTAGATTTCAACACAAAGCTATTAACTACATTGATGCACGGTGATGGCAGCATCACACTTTAGGGAGGCTTCTTTGCAGCAAGGACTGTAAAACCCTTGAAGGCAAAAGGAAAAATTGGAGAAGCAATAATCGCAGCAAAATCCTGGAGGAAATCGTGCTGCAATTGACAAAGAGCACTTGGAGCTAGTAGATGATTCTTCGTTCAGTAGGACAACGACCTGAAACATACAGCACAAACCACATCAGAGTGCCAAAAAAGGTTCATGTCCCAAAAAAGCTCAGTCAAAACCAAGACCTCAATTCAATTCAGCACCCCTGGAATGTCTATAAAAATTGCAGTTCACAAACGGTGTCCCTCCAGTTTGAGCCAAAATTATTTTGCCAAGAGGAACTGGTGTAAAAAAAGGAATCAAGGTTTTACACTATACCACACCAAATTAAAAAGAACATGAAGAAGCATCTGAGTATTTTTGCATTGCATTTGCATTGAGATTGAATGTCAACTGTCAAATTTCTGTAAATGTTGCTCTGTAATTCTGAACTCAGAGCAATCTGCTAATTGCTCGTAAAACACAGTTGAGTTAGGAGAGGGAGAATGTGGTCCTGAGTCAGTGTGCAAAGGCAACATCACCAAATGCAAGACCTGTTATGACGAGGCTCAGATCAGTCAGTAATGGCTTCAATAAAGCATCCCTCTAATATTGAAAAGAGAGAGGGGTGGGGGGGTGGGGGGTTGAATGGGTGTGTTGTGAATGGGGTCTTTAAAACAGGTCTATTCACTGTTATCAGCACATGTTGAAGTAGATTCGTCTCTTGTCGTCTTTGAGAGAATATGCACTGTTAATGCAGCGTTTTTTTACTTTCACTTTCTGTATGACAAAAGTTAAGACGTTCTATTGCGCATAACTATTGCGCAAAGTTTGCATGTTGCTTGTGTGATATCCATCGGCTCGCCTTCATGGTTTAACCTTGGCGACGTAACCGCAAACCCCCATGCATATGTATCTTAAACGCAAGGATACATGAAAGAAGAAACAAATTGGTATGCCACGCTGTCTGAAACATGTCTCTATTCTTGTGAGCGCTGGTCCGTATATCACGGATCAACTGTGATCCGTTTAAGCCCTAATAGCCTATATGACAGATCAGAGCAATCTTTTATTTACTAATTTAACATGAAATCGTCAAATTGCAACTCCATATCAATAGCATACAACAAAAATACAGAATAATTAGAGCAATCATTTATGTACAATAAATAACAGAGCGTCATATCTATACACATTTTCTCCAGAATGTTCTCGCGACCCAGTAGGAATTCTTCCACGGCCCAGTAGTGGGTCGCGACCTGGTGGTTGGGGACCTCTGCACTAAACAATTGCCTCAGAGGAGCAAGTGTGAGTCAATAAACTTTTATGGGGCGTTTCCCTTCACCTCCACAGCACTTTATTACCAATGCTCCACCAACCTATGCTATTAACGTTATCAGAGCAATGTGCAGATGTCAATAAACAAACCTCCAGCACCTTAGTAAGTCATTATAAAGTAACAAAACCATTAAACCAAGCGATTGTTGCATGTGAGCTGCATAATTGCAACAAACTGAAATCCCAATCCCTTTGGTTGAGAAAATGCTGTTGTGAAATCAAATTATATATTGTTTAACATCACACTGATATTACCTACATCTCTGTACAAGCACTTTGTATTCTTCTAAAAGGATCCTACGATAAATCACTTTTTTGTAGAACACCTAATTTGGGTAAGTGTCTACTAAACACCTAAAAGTAAATAAAAAAATCTGATTAAAAGTGCATCTCAATCTTAGGTAAAACAAACATTGTAAATGTGCAAAGTGTATTGCTACAGTATTGACCAATAATGACAAACACAAGCCCTTGTGATGAGAAATCAATTGTTTTTTACAAAGGTCCCATTGTGTACTTAATGTGCTCTGTTGTGGGATCAATGGAGCTGAATTTTTAAACTTGCATTTGTTCTGTTTTCAATCATGTTGATTGCTTGAAGCACAGTTTACTGAGCCTTGCAAAATGCCTCAAGACTTTACATCTGTTTCGTTTCCCACTGAATGCAAAACTGCATTAACCACATATAGAACAACCATTGGGACAAATTATAACAATAAAAATAATATTTATTAACAGTGTGTAAATCTGAAACATTATTAAGATTAAGATCTTAAAATGCCCTCTAATAGACATTTTTAGTATAGCAATTCTCCAAGCCGGTTTTGAGGTCTCATTTGTCATGTAGTTTACAAGCGTAAATAAACAAGACCTTTTTGCTATCCATGTCTTTTCTTATATGAGCAATGAACATACTATTTGTATCGCTAATGCATTTTGTCTTTGGGCCTCAGGGGAAATGGCTGCAGCTAAACATCAGTAAAACAAATTATTTGTTGGTGGATTTCTGTCTTTAAAACCAGCATGGGTCCAGGGCCTTATTTTCCAATGTATTGTAGCTGTTAAAGGGCTACGTTTCACTCACACTCATGTCATTCCAAAAACTGTATAATTTTCTTTCTTAGGCTGAAAACAAAAGAAGATATTCTGAAGAAAGTTTGAACTGGTTTTAACCATTCAATGAAGGTCTATGGGGTCCAAACACTGCATGGACAAAAACACACATTTCTGAAAATTTCTCATTCCCTTACAGGAACTCGAGCTGCGTCGGAACGCTAGGGGAACATCTTCAGCGTGACCACGCTCTGAATCACGTGTGTAATCTGTCCAATGGGTGGGCGAGACGTCATAGGCAGGTGACTTCACCGACCGGGAAGCATAAAAGCACGTGTGGAGGAACCGGCATTTGCTTTTTGTCATTCAGCAACCGCTACTCTGTGTGTGTGTGTCTGTCGATCTGTGTTGTGAGTCTTATTTAGTGTTGTTAGTCCCTCACAATCACTTGAAATAAGCTCCACAATGTCTAAAAGTGAAAAGCAAGCACTTGGGCAAGAGCAGATCGTATTACAGGCTGTATGCTCCTCCCTGCAAACTCATATTCAGGTGTATGAATGTATCTCTGGTTTAATATCTGCTAGATATCTCTTTCTTGATATCAAAATGATCTGCTCTTTATTTCTCAAACAATGATGTACACTGTGACCTTGTGAAATGCATCATACTATTCTTACGGTACTGTGGGAAGAATTACACCGATCGAGCAGAACAGTCATAAAACATGCAAATGAGGTGTCAAGTGAGACAAAGAAACACTTTCCCGCTGAAACTATGTGCCTTGTTATTGGTCAAACTGACCAAAAATGGGTGTAACAGGGTCAGATAAAACTCCTCCCACACCCAAAAGGCTCTCTTTACCTTCGGTGCGCTAGAGACACACATCACCATGGAAACCTCGCGACTCCCCTTTCGGGGGAAGTCCGAGCTTCTGGCAGTTTTGAATTCAGTAACTTTGGTGATTTATCTTCGGACCAATCAACCCGTGGCTGGAATGACGAAGCTTTCACTCCTAAAGGAATTCATCAAGAATCTACGCATTATACATGCAGCAAGACACTTTACTCAGCATCAACAAACCAGTGCCAGTAACCGCTTGTTAACTATTTAGATGCGCTTCTAGGCTTCGACCACTTTTGATTGAGGTGATGTAATTCTTTGATGGTTCTAACAGGTTGTGTTTAGCTGATGTGCAAATCCTGCCATTATGCTCTCTCTCTTGCGCGCGAGCGCTCTCTCTCTCTCTCTCTCTCTCCATGCCTTCCTTGCGTTGGCATCTATGTTTAATGTGTGTATGTTTGTGTTTAGTTCAATGTTGCATGTTCCCCTGTAGAGTAGTTTAATAAACATCCATATGTATTCACACTTGGTTGTCTGTGTCTGCAGCTCACAGAAACGAGGTTACTTTAACATTCCGGTTTTGTTACATGCAAACGAGCGATGTATTAATAAGGAAATTATTTTTTGTGACCAGAGAAATAATTTTCCTTAGAGTCAATAGACGATTGAAACTGTCCATACTGCAGACGAAAAAATCATTTTATTGTACTATTAATGCTACAGTTAATTCCTGAAGATGAATATATAATTGATAACAACCCGTTATGATAAATTATATTCATCTCACTTTGAGCTAATTTGCTACAAAAGGCTCTCTTTGAGGAGTGAGCTGTCATTAGCGTTCCTCACGGTGCCGGTCCCGCTTCTGACGAAAAAAAAAAAGACGGCGCGGCAGCTGCGCTCGTGGGAATCGCAGATGGATCAGGTGGATGGAATGAAGACGGGAGAGCCCCTATCTTCTTCCTTTCCCATCAGATCTTCCTCCGAGGAGGTGGACATGAAGGACGTCGATGAGCTTTGTAAAGTTGCAGTGTTTGCACAAGCATATTATGAATGACAACATCATTATAGCAGGGAGCTTATGCTGTCAGCTCTAAAGGAAAGGGACTGATTGTGCTTCTCCCCGTCGTACGATCTCGTGGTTCCGGTCCCGCCGCTGCTGAGGCACGGCGGCGATTGAGATCGCGGGGATCGCAACATGGATCTGGCGGAGGGGTAGGAGACGGGTTCGCCCTATCTCCACCTGCATTCCCCAGATCTAGCGCTCTCGCTCAGGCCTGGAAGCTTTGCCGAGGTGACGAGCTATCTATCCCCTGGTGCGGCGTCGTCTCTGAAGGCTCCGACCTTGCCCACAAAGCCACTGCGCACAACTTCAGCGCTGGTGGTCAAGGGGTACGCGGCTGCAGGTCAAGCTGGTGCGTGTCTGCACACCATTGCGGTGTTACAGGCGTACCAAGCTGACGTACCTGCTTAAAGAGCTAGATGAGGGAGGGGAGCTCAAATCTGCTGATCTCTGAACTCCGTAGAACCGCTGATTTGCCTCTCCGCGCCACCAAGGAGACCGCCCGTGCATCGGCAGGTCTATGGCAGCGCTGGTGGCTGTGGAGAGACATCTGTGGTTGACCCTATCTGACATGAAGGAGAAGCACCGCTTGCGCCTTCTGGCCTGTTTGGCGACGCCATCAATTCCGTCATCGACAGGTACCAGGAGGCACATAAACAAGCGGCGCCGTTCCAGCGGTTCCTCACCTCCCTGATCTCTAGCTCAGGGGGCTACTGGGCGGGAGCAGTCCTCGCCATGTGCCAGCTCCTCTTACAGAGAGGCACAAAAACAGAGCGTTGCTACTCGCACACCACCACCCCACCCCCCTCGCGGCGGGGCCGAGGTGGCAAACGTTCTGGGTCGGGGGCCTCTAGGACTAAGCCGGATCTACGGACCGTCCTTAAGGCTGAGAGGTCCGCAGCATCGAGCAGGTTACACCGCATTACACGTGTCCGTCTCCCCCCAGTGCCCCCCAGAGTTCCAGGGTGCAGCTGGCTCCAGCGAGCGCTTCTCTCAGTTATTCCACCCAGAAACGTAGCGGAGCTGAGAAGCTCGCCACCCCTGCGGGGGTCTCTAGAGTAGCTAGTTCGGCCGTCTCCTGCCGGTCCTCCGCTTCAGGGCACTGAGCTAGCAGCTCTAGGTACACCAGAGGCCAGTCTCGAGAGACTGGTTCCCTTAGTAGACTATTTGGCAGCGTGGAAACTACTGCCCAATGTGTCTCAGTGGGGAGGGGCTGCAGAATCCAGTTGGTTCTCCACCTCGATTTAACGGGATGAATCTCACTCTGATGGGCCCTGAGCAGGCTCTGATAATGGAACGAGAAGTAGAGTAGTCTCTTGAGGAAGGAGGCCATCGAGGTGGTCCCTCCTCACGTAATTGAGTCTGGGTTCTACAGCCGGTACTTCATAGTTCCCAAGAAGGATGGAGGGTTGCGTCCCATTTTAGATCTGCATCAGTTGAACCGCTCAGTCAGCAGACTGAAGTTCAAGCTGCTCAAACAGGTCGTGTCTCAGATCAGGTCCGAGGACTGCTTTGTCACGATCGATCTAAAGACACACACTTCCATGCCTCCATCTTTCCCACTCACAGGAAGTCCCTGAGGTTTGCTTTTGGGGGCAAAAGCGTACCAATATTGGGTTCTTCCCTTTGGCCTTGCACTCTCACCCTGCACTTTTACATCAACAATTGGTTGATTCTAGCTCAATCGGAGCAACTGGCGATTCGACATCGAGATGCCGTTCTCGCGCCACATGAAAGAGCTGGGGTTGAGACTGAACGCCATGAAAAGTGTGCTTTCTCCAGTACAGAGAACAACTTATCTAGGCGTGGTGTGGGATCCGACCATGATGCAGGCACGCATGTCCCCTGCTCGGTTTGAGTCGATCCTCACGTCAGTCAAGAGAGTGAGAGAAGGCCAGTCAATCACAGTCAAGCAGTTTCAAAAACTGCTAGGTCTGATGGCAGCTGCGTCCAATGTGATATCTATTGGCCTGCTGTGCATGAGACCCCTACAGCAGTGGCTAAGAACCAAGGGGTTCTCCCCGAGGGGAAACCCACTTCGCATTCAAGATCACACGGCAATGCTTATGTGCTTTAGACATGTGGAGACGTTCTTGGTTCTCGTCTCAGGGCCCGGTGCTGGGAGCTCCTGGTCGTCGCGTAATGCTAGCAACGGACACATCCCTCACCGGTTGGGGAGCTGTCATGAGTGGCCACCCTGTCCGCGGTCTGTTGAGTGGTCGCCATCTCACATGGCACATCAACTGCCTGGAGATGCTGGCCGTGCTTCGAGCACTCAAACACTTTCTCCCAGACCTAAGAGATCACCATGTGTTGGTGCGCACCGACAACACAGCGCTGATCTCTTACATCAACCACCAGGGAGGTCTGCGTTCGCGCCCCTTGTACAAGCTGGCGCACCAGATCCTTGTGTGGTCCCAGGGCAGACTTCGCTCGCTGAGAGCCGTCTACATTCCTGGGTATCTCAATAAGTAAAGTAAAGTAAAGTAAAGTCGTGACGTATTGTCAAGTATGGTGACCCATACTCGAAATTGGTGCTCTGCGTTTAACCCATCCAAGTGCACACACACACAGCAGTGAGTAGTGAACAAATGCACACACACACACACCGTGAACACACACCCGGAGCAGTGGGCAGCCATGCTGCAGCGCCCGGGGAGCAATTGGGGGTTCGGTGCCTTGCTCAAGGGCACCTCAGTCGTGGTATTGAGGGTGGAGAGAGCGCTGGACATTCACTCCCCCCACCTACAATCCCTGCCGGCCGGGGACTCGAACCCGCAACCTTTCGATTACGAGTCCGACTCTCTAACCATTAGGCCACGACTTCCCCCAGGGGAAGGGGGAAAGGGACGTTCTCTGCATTTAACCCATCCAGGTACACCTGGAGCAGCGGGCAGCCATCAATGCGGCGCCCGGGGAGCAGTTGAGGGGTTCGGTGCCTTGCTCAAGGGTCTCACCTCAGTCGTGGTTGCCGGACCTGAGACTCGAACCCACGACCTTCGGGTTACAAGTCCAACTCTCTATCCATTAGGCCACGACTGCCCCATAGGATGTCTGCAATATGGGAGCAGACATCCTATCGAGGCCCGGGGGAATGGATACTTCACCCCGAGGTGGTGAAGCAGACATGGAGAGTGTTTGGCCAGGCACAGGTGGACCTCTTTGCGACTCGGGAGTTCTGGCGAGAGTGCACCGGGGCGAGGTCAGTGTACTAGTGGTAGCACCGTTCTGGCCAGGCCGGGTATGGTTCTCGGACCTGATTTCTCTCCTCGACGGCTCTCCATGGGAGATTCCCGTCAGGAAAGACCTCCTCTCACAGGCGGGGGACACTATCGTCCACCCTCGCCCGGAGCTGTGGAAGCTGTGGGTGTGGCCTCTGAGGGGGCGCAGCTCATAGTTTCCGGTCTCTCAACCGAGGTTGCTGAGACCATCCTCCAACCCAGAGCTCCCTCTACGAGGAAACTGTACACCCTGAAGTGGAAACTTTTCACTTCATGGTGCGGAGACCACCAGCTCAACCCAGTTAACTGCCCAGTTGGTACAGTTCTGGAGTTCGTGCAAGCCTGTTCCTCCGCAGGATTAACCCACTACACCCTGAGGGTCTATGTGGTGGCTATACCGGCCTACCGCACCCTTCTCAGTGGTCTTTCAGTGGGTAGACACCCCCTAATACATGTTTCCTCCAGAGGCTGAGGCCTCCGGCTAGAGTGCTTATGCTATGTGGTGGATCAGGATGCTATTCCATAGCCTCGATTCCTCTGCTCTCCCCCTCCTTGGGGATCAAGATTCACTCTCAGATGTTTGCCTTTGGGACGCAGGCCCTGCCCACTGTAGCCACTCATGGCCCTTTTTCTCTCGCCCTTGCTGTGCACCAGAGGGATACACACAGGGCAGGGACTTGGAAGTCTGGAGGCGTGGGCATCTCATTCCCTTAGCGTTCCGACGCAGCTCGAGTTCCTGGAAGGGAACGTCTCAGGTTATGTATGTAACCCTGGTTCCCTGAAGGGAACGAGATGCTGCGTCTCTAGGCCATACTTCCAGCATCCCTGCTGGCGGTTGCTTCATTCCTAGAAGCAAATGCCGGTTCCTTCACACGTGCTTTTATGTTTCCTGGTCAGTGAAGTCACACGCCTATGATGTCTCGCCCATCCATTGGACAGATTACACACGTGATTCAGAGCGTGGTCACGCTGAAGACGTTCCCCTAGCATTCCGACGCAGCATCTCGTTCCCTTCAGGGAACCAGGGTTACATACATAACCTGAAACGTTTTCCTTTTGTGTTCCACATAAATGTTTTATTTCCCAAAAATGCACTTAGCATAATTATGTGAGATTGAGTTTTTTGTGTGACCTAAGGGTGGCTGAGACTGTTTCCACCTAGTAGCCAGGTAGTGGCCATATCTTTTTCTATGATGTTCTTCAAATACTAAAGTTCAGATGCTTTTGGGAAACTGGGACCATCAAACATTTTCATCATTCATTTTTGTTTGGGATTAAGCACTGCTTACGATGCTTTTGGGAAATGGGGCCTAGAGCAGAATTGTGGAGGTACAGTGATCCTTCAAGTATCTGGACGTCTTGCCAGGGGGTTTAGGGTAGTTCGTATATTTTTATATGCCGTGATCTGTGATATAACACTATATACAAATTATTCACAAAAGCCAACTTCATAACCCTGGTTTTACAATGATATTGAAGCACCTTCAGCCACCAACTTATTCCACCATTGTGCTCTTTGAAGCTTTACAGTTGTTTGTGTTTGCCTTCTGCTTTGACATTACAATTCCGTCTCCACATACATGAGCACACACACAAGTTCCTGAGAGGGATACCCCAGTGAGGAACAATGACATTCAACAAGGACATTTTTTCCTCCTATCCATGCTCTAACATGATAATAATACCACATAATGCATTCAACACTGCAAGCTATGCATTTGATGCGACTGGCACTCTGTGTCTCAGACGGTCTTAATTGCGTTCTATGTATAGTGGTGTTTTTTCAGCACTCTGTTTGATGTCGCTCCTAGTTTGCACCTGAATTTCCCCTCAGGGATCAATACAGTACTCATGTTCTATTGTTTTCTGCTCAGGGCCACTCATCTTGCTAAAACAGGCTGACAGAACAAAGATGGTTTGGGTATTCCATGCCTGACCACCTCTCCTCTCCATCACTATCAATATAATTAAATGTCCAATGAAAGTGGAAATTCATTGTTCATTATCACTATTACGTACATCACACACTTTTTTCTCCACGGGAGAAAAAAAAGAGGACTACATGGTTAACAATTACACAAATTGCAAACTTGTTTGACAAAACTATTTGACCACCCTAAAGTGATTAAATTAATATCGTATAGGTCATTAGGCATTAGTGACCAGAAAAGGTACAAAGGACACATCAGAGCGGCTATTAATGTGATTTGATTTCACAGAAACAAGAGGGAGGGGTCGCCAGGCTTCAGCGCAGAGATAGAGGGAGGGAAAACAGGACTGTCAGCTAAGCCTGAAGACTAAAACATCCCAATTTGTTGGATGCATCAGATCCTTTAAAACCTAAAATTAATATAATTAATTGAAATCATAAAACTTTCATATATATATATATATATATATATATATATATATGATATTTCATATATGGAATAAACTATGACAGAAATATATTACTTAATGTAATGATACTACTACTACTACTACTAATATTATATATATATACATACATACATATATATATATATATATACATATACATATATATATATATATATGTATATATATATAATATTAGTAGTAGTAGTAGTAGTATCATTACATTAAGTAATATATTTCTGTCATAGTTTATTCCAGTTAAACCAAACCTTTTAATTTGACGTTGTAAAGACATTTCTCTTTGTATGATATGACAATATTTTTTCTCAAAAGAACCGATCACGTCGCTGGATTTATTTGGTCAAAAAAAAATATATATATATTTTTTTTAAATATTACTGATTTAATTGTACCACATCCGTACAGGTTATCATCATCTAAATGTCACAGAATGCCTGAAGAGGACTAGTGCCTGTCCAGAGGTCCACAACACACGACACATACAAAGGAAGAGCATGCACTGCCATGTTGTGTCCCTGTGCTTCAATATGCCAGCATGGTTTGTTGGCTGACCTGGACCAGTCATGGGACCAGCATGGCACAGAAGTCCTACAGCAAGCTGGGAGACCATTATGGTGTTATTATGTCTGCCAGGGTCCCAGTGGCCACAAGAGCGGAACTTACAGCTTAAGAGTCTTTCAGGAGTCTTCATGTGATCTCTGGTTTACACACACACTTTCTGTACCTCACAAAAAAAAAAAAAAAAAGGATATCTAGTCTGGTTGATGCACCCATTAGTCACTTGTACACAAGTCTACATCAGCTAGCCTGGACAGAGAAAAATCTCTTTACACACAGGCCAGCTGGCTCAAAGCACCGGACTGGCTCTAAACGCATCATTTTGCTAATTGCAGGCCTTCCAGCTAAAACACAACCACTGCTGGCAACTGGTGTAGCAGGTAAATCACTTGTGACACTTAAACACAGCTTTATCCACACGCTAACATGCACACAATCAATGATGCCAAGCATCCTATTCGTTCAACATAGCGCCAATCAAAACATCTCCTCTAGCTTTGCTTTAGTTACATTTCTCAATCTGCAACTCAATCTGCCTGGAGGTAGCAAAGCGCTAAGGATAAAGCCGCAGACCAAAGTCAATGCGTTCTGGATCTAGAGCCTGGGCTGTAATTATAGCAACGTTAGCACTTTGACTCTGGGTGCCATGCTAATGAGCAGGATTGGGTCTCCTTGAGCTCAAGCCTGGCAAGCGGGGCCACGGCTAGGAGCTTAATTACAGCCTGGGAAATGCCTGCTAGAGTCATGTGGATACATTTCTGCTTCTTCTGGGAGCTCCGTCAGACGGCCTACTAATACAGATGGTCCCAGACAGCATAACCCTGCAGCGGCGGTAATGACAAGTCTCAGCCAGAGAGGCTTTGTCTCAGGGAAGCTGCTGGCTTTACTGGTGCCCTCTGCCTGCCAGGCCAGCAGCTGGCCTGCTTTGATGGATGGCAGTAAAACAAGACCTTCGCCCTATTCCTGGCCCTACAGCTCATTCCCTAAATCCCCTTCGCCTTACTGTACTTCTTGAGTGACTTCTCCTATCCTCAAGGAAGTCATTTACAGAGCATAAAACTCTGCAAAGACCTAGTATGAAACGGATATCAGAACGGATATCTGAGTCGGTTTCCAAAAAGTGTTAATTAATGAATTAAACAAATCAGGGTTACCTAATAAATAGTGTTGGTATTTACACTAACAGGAAAAAGTCTGGCATCAGTGAGATTTATTTATTCATTTATTAAGAAAGGATGCATTATATTGTTCAAAATTAAAATGAAAATGAATTTCTTTTAATCAAAGAATCCTAAAAAAAAAAAAAAAAGCAACACGACTGTTTTCAACATTGATACCAAAAAAAGAAAAAAAAGAAAAAAAGCACCAAGCCAGCATATTAGAAGGATTTCTGAAAGTCGTGTAAAACTGAAGACTGGAGACATACAATTAAAATACATTGAAAGCTTATAAAAAGTTGACACTTTTATTAACGTATGACTTGACGAATGATCAGAAATGTAATAAATCATAAGTCAGACTATCAGACCCTTTTTATTAATAAATGGGAAAGTACGAACCTCTCTCACTATGTGTGTGTGTGTAAATTGTCTAAATTCATTTACATTTCAATTTGTTTTTGTTCCTAGTCACAATATCAATTCTGCTTTGATCTTTATTTGAATAAGCAGTTGGTTAAAAAAAACAAAAAACAAAAAGACAGATCACTAACAATATAAACATATACGGTCGTATTTTGCCTGCGCTCTTCAATCAAAGACCCTTGATCTACACTCTTTGTTTTAATCGCATTTTCAAAGGAAATTACAAA
This sequence comes from Barbus barbus, assembly GCF_936440315.1. NCBI lineage: Eukaryota > Metazoa > Chordata > Actinopteri > Cypriniformes > Cyprinidae > Barbus > Barbus barbus. The sequence goes on along the minus strand of NC_136735.1, from coordinate 11,785,623 downwards.
GTCAGGGCACAATTCCAGGGCCTCTTTAATTGGAAAACAATGCAAATCCAAATACGGGGATAAAAGATATTTCTGCCTGTTCTGTCGAGATCAGTTGCTTCTGATCGTAAGTGTAACACGACTATGAGACTAGGAGGAAAGCCATCTATAATGTAGATAAGCCAGAGAAGACTATCTATTCCAAACTCTGAGAGACCTTTTATAATCTGGGCGGTCGGCAAGGCAGATCTGGCCGATAAAGATGTGGTATCAATGGCCGCAAGCACAGGACGATAAGCTGGCGAGGATTTGTCAGTGCTCTGCCCTAGCTACATGTCTTCCAGTATTTCCCCCTTTGTGGGCACCAAGAGAGAGCAGGGCTGGAGGTGGTGGAGGCCTGGCCACATTTTGTGGGCTGTTATAGCCATGCAGCTCTTCAATAGTCCTGACCCCTGGGAACTAACACCCTGTCAGCAGCAATAAGCATTATCACCCAGTCTCACTGAGGTATTATTTTAGATTGTACACAAAATAAAAAACAAATTTGGTTTTAGTTTAGCAACTTTTCAGCTGCATGTGTTAACATGCATCCTGCTTTCCATGTTTTCCTAGATCCTAACGATTCTTGGGAGTGTTAGCAAAAAGGGGGAAGGGGAACACAATGTGGCAACATGCTTAGTGCCAAAACTGGGGGAGGGTTTGACACAACCCACAAAAAGGACATGCTTTTGAGGATTAAAAGGACTATTATTTTTTCAAATGTAATGTCTGGCATTACCATAGCACAATCTGCTACTGAACTAAGAATAAAAGCAGATTATATAGTCTCTAAAACACACTACATCAATATGGAATGGAATGTACACCACGTCCCAAATACTGTCACACGAGCTATAAAACAGAAGTAGGACAAGCTAACAATAATCTAAATGACTATGATCCACTGTGAATGGAAAACATTGAAGAATAATAATCTAGGAAGGTTTGGGATTCACAAAAAAGCAAGAAATAAAATCAAATAGCATCTGAAAGCATGACTTTGACCTTTAAAATCCATTAAGTTATCTTTTTATGATAAATGCACAAACCATCATAGACAGAAACAGTTGGAAACAAGAAATGCATGAATTCTTCCGAATTCTGAACGAGCAACTATTCTGCACTTTGTTTGATCCCATTTGGTAAGAAAGCAGTGCCGAGGACACACGACCAACCTATTGGCAAAGAAAAATGGCCAGCTTGTGAAAAGCACCCCACTTTCTCTCTGCATGCATTTGTCCTAGCAGCTATCTAGCAGAAGCAACTGATGACCCGGTCAAGACGGGCCGTGGAGCGCAAACTGAGCAGCACCCAGAGCCGCAAAACAGGATGGAACTATGCAAAGGAGAGCAAAACTCTCTCAACCTCTTATCTGCTTACATCCTCTCTTTTCGCAGTCTTTATATCTCTTTTTACCACTCTCGCTGCTTCCCATTTTCTCTCTTTATCTCTCTCTCTCTCTCTCTGTATTTCACTTCTTCTTCTCTCTCTCTAAGCATGTTCTCTCCAGGACTTAGAGGCAGCAAGCTGATTGAGTGTGAAGCCAGCTTCCTTTCATTGATGTTATAAAATATGGAGGATGGCTAGTCCAGGCTCAAATCCAAACCTGCTGAATGAAAAAGAAGAACAGGAAGAGAAAAGCAGCCCTGTTTAGCAGCGTCTCTCCAACAGATGGGGGATATAAAGTGTTGTAGTTATGGACTGAGATGTGTGACTCTTCAATACCTGACCCCCATTTCCAGGTTACAAAAACCCCGTAATGGCACGAAAACACCTCTTGGAGATGACAAAAATCTCTCAAACACATTTATACATGGGAAATCATGAGCGGACACTTCCTACAGGGGTGCAAATGGACCACAGTCAGGGGAGCTGTGACACTTTGGAGTGTAAAAAAATAAAAATAAAAAGTTAGTCTTTTTCACCTTATTTCTTTTCTTGGAATCTGTGGACCTGTAACACATTCTGAAAATATAGTGGGAAGAAACAGGAGCTTGTGTGAGTATGATAGGTGAGACATAGGACAATTCAGTGGTTTTCAACTGGTTAAGAGAATATTGAATTCCAAAAATTATAGCTTGATGTTATCATACCAAATTGATGTGATTAATGAATATGTTAATCAGATATTATATATTTTTCCTCTTCTGTGTGATTTTTGGTGTCATAGTCAACTTGTTTTGAAGATTTTATCACTTTCCACAAGATTAAACTTTATTTTAATTGTTAAAACAAATGAAAATTCTGTCATCGGTTAATCATTACTTTAAGGGGTAGTTTAACAAAACAATCCCCCCAAATAACATTTTTTATTTTTTTTTGTTCCACAGAATAAACTCCTACATGTTAGGAAGAAGAGGTAAAATATACCCTTAATCATTTAATTCAGATTTTGTTTGCCAAAAAAAAACAAGAGTCCACAACCCATTAAATACAGGGTTTTGATATAGTGTCGGGTCACCATTTGATGTCCAATGTAAAGTCAAGGATCTGTAGCAAAACCAGACCAGAACTGCTGATTTAATCTGTCTTCTTCTGAGACTGAGGGTCGTCTCGCCTTAACTTCTTGCCTGAGGCCCCTTCAGAAGGTCTATCAGTCTACATCCTGAAAGCTCTTTTAGACACATCATAACATTAAACCAAAGTGATGGCTGCTGGTGACACATTACACTTTGTGGCCTGTCAAAATCTCCAGCTCTTGTCTTTTTCCCCATTCATTTTCTCAAACAAAGCATTGGAGAAGCACGCTGTCTGCTTTGATGATTGTGGAATAAAACATCCACACAGCCCTGACAAGGCCATGTCTTGAATAATACAAACCAGAACAGTCCACTCACTAGTCAGTAGGGCTCTGATGCCATTGAAGTCACAGTTTAGAGGGGCTTGTTGTGGAAAGTCACTGTACAGAGGATGTCTCAGATGAAAACAACGTGTACAGTTGGAAGGGCACTGTCTATAACTTCTTTGTTCTCCTCCATCCATTAGTTAAAGACAGATGAGGTCAACTGCCTCGGGGCGGCACAGTGAGCAAAGGCCGGCATTCCAGAACTCAATGGGTTTCACACTAAAACTTTGCTCATGTCCATTTCTCATTCCCAGCCCTCTGAATTTGCGTAATTTTATTCATTCATTCATTTTTTTTTTTTTTTTTGCCTTTTAGAGGAGGACAGTTGAACTTACTGGCTAAATAGGATTTCTATGCTGTGCTGTGAGTGTGTGAGAAAGAGAAAAAGAAAAGAAGAGATTCACAAAAAAAGCATGATTTGAAAAAAAAAAGAAGGAATCAATTTTGAAACTCAGGGAAAAATAGCACTGAAAAGAAAAGCTGCAACAAAAGCAAAGCTAGACAGAGGAGGGTTCGAGATGGATCAGGCATTTGTGTTTAATGTCACCTCAGCAGGAGCAGAAGTCTGATTGTGTCTTCAAAGAAGCTGAGCCTTGAAGGGGAAAAAAAAAGATCCAGTGAAAACACTAATGGAGGAGAACTGTGAAGAGCTCAGTGGCGTCTTTTTGACCAGGATGAGAAGCAAAAACAGGCCATCCACTTTGACGTTTCTTGTCTTTGAAGCACGTCTTCAAAAGAGAAGTGCTATGGGGATTTTCTAGTTTTTATAAAAAAAAAAAAACACTAAAAAACCCCCAAAAAACAATGTATTTATACATCACGTCACATGCTTGGAGAAAAAAGTGACACATTTCTAAAAACCTAGACAAAAGAACAATCAAGCACTATTGAATTTTATGTTCCCAGATTAGGGTGTCAATGAAAGCCATGGAGACAGATATAGATCGTCTGATTGACTGATCAGTGTGACTGGCTATCAGAGAGGATGGATGAGGAGAAAGAACTGGCATTTCGTATTCAAATTAAGGCTATAAGCATTGGATCCTGATAAATCAAAGAAATTGAAGCTGAAGTATTATTACAGTCAGGCAAAACAAGTCAAGTCATATGTTTATCAGGAGTTTATCACAGAGGAGGAAAAACAAGGTCAATTTTTGCAGTGTTGAGGAAAAATACTGTTAGCATATTAAATATGTAATTAAATGAAATTAAAAAAATGTGTTTGTTTTTGTTCGTTTCAAACAGCGAAACAAACACATTTTCCCTCCTCCTGTTTTTAGATGGACAAATAAATGAGTACTTTATTTAATCAGTTAACTTTGAGAACAGAAAGAGAGAAAAGTTGTGTAACATATTGAAATTGTCCTCCTTTATTACCTCTCAACTGTTGCTACAGTCAGTTAAACACTTAACATTACCACTATGTCTCTATTGAAAATTAATTGAACTCATGTTACAGAAATGCAGTCTCATTGACTGGCCTAGAATGAACACGACCTCAGGCGGAGGTACATCTCTGTTCTTGAGCAGTGGACCATGATGAATTGGGAGGGTTGATGCTGGCATTTTATTCTAAACTACAATTATTTTTATTCTTGTTATTTATTATGTTATTTATATCTCTCTTAATGGCCACGGGTAGGCCTTCGTTAATGGTAAATGGTCCTGAATCTAGCAATGAAACTGGAGCGCAACAGGACACAATTTTGGACTGATCGAAAACTTCTGCTATTTGACTGCCATTTCCGATGGATTTACGTTGGTTTGAGAGTTGGGTTTAGGGATTTGCTGATAAAAGGACGCAGAGTGCAAAACTGCTCTAATCCAAGTGAAGCGATTAGAGGGTTAAATCAGTAAAAACATACAAAAAAATGTGATCGAAAATATAGTAGTAATTCCAGTTACTGTAGTTCTCCTCGCACAGAGACAGCTTTCCTGTAGCTCAAATAGTAGAGCATGGCGCTAGCAACGCCAAGGTCATGGGTTCGATTCCCAGGGAAAGCAAGAGCTGATAAAATGTAAAAACTGTAACTTGAATGCAATGTAAGTAGCTTTGGATAAAAGCGTCTGCTAAATGCATAAATGTAAATGTAAAAATGCTATATGTATGTCGTGGTGGCCAGACAGATAATGCAACTAACAATTCTATCCCAAGTGGAAAGGTCTCTGGGCTAAATTGATTTCATTAGATAACACTTAGTATGGTTACAATTTTGCACAGTGCCAGAGGGTGCTGAGCTTTGAACCGGTGTGGTTGTAACCACTTAGGCATATTATGCAGGCCGTATTTCAATGGCCGATGTTTAATGCAGCAGACGCAGGCAGTTTGGAGTGATTCCAGCTCAATTAAAAGAGATTTTACATCAATGCAAGCATCCTAATATTTGCAAGGGCTTCTGATCTATGTCTTAAATATTACAAGCTTTGGAGCTGCTCCTTCTCCCCTCAATTGAAGTCTCCGTCCCATCATAGCGAATTTAAGATGATTCTGTGTGGTGTATGGAGTACATACTGTGCCATCTGTAGACTGTCTTCACTTATAGTGAACAAAGAAAGGATATAAGCACAGTGGGTGTGCAATGGAGCTTGCGTCTAGCTGATATTGTGGTTGCCATGCCAGATTCTGGCTTGTCGAGTAGCTGCACGGCACATTTCTTAAGGGGTCTTAAGTAAGTTAAACGGATTAGCAAAACCGACACAAAAAACACATAATATATAATATGCACATAAAGTATAATTATAGCCTTAAATACAGCTATCATTTGTGTTCTTCCCTCTTTTTATGCAGTGAGGTTTGCAGGTGGTGCTAGCAAAGTGGCTTTGAATCGGAGACACAAATTATGCAATGGCGATGACAACAACCAGCAAATTACAGAGATCCGCAAATGTAAAGCACCAAGCGACAAACCAAGAAAAATGTATATCTAATTATTGTATAACAAGTAACTTTTAAAGGAATGCTAAATGATAATTCTCTCATTAACTCACTAACATGCATTACCGCTATAGAATTCTTCAAAAAATCTTCTTTTATGTTCAGCTGACTGAAGAAAGTAATATAGTTCGGTATGATGTAAGGGTGAGTAAATGATGAAAGAATGTTTATTCATCCATTCATTCAAGGCTAATAGTGAGGAGAGAAATGCAATCTGTAAAGGCACTGAGGAGGACTGGAAGCAGCTGCTATGCCAGCAAGCTTCAGATTCATTCATGGTCAGTGGCTTGCGATTTGCTTTCCTCTTTTTCATTGTCTCTTATTTGTGTCACTCTAATTGTACAAGCATCTGATCTCATTTGGAGATAAAGAATCACTAGGCAACTGTCACATTCTTTTTTGAATGTTTTGTTCTTCATGCTTTCACAGTTTCGGCATGTTGTGCCTCGCTTTATTTTCTGGTAAACAAAAAGGACACATCCATGATGGCTTAATAATAATAATAACTGCTTGAATCTGATACCGTTGACACAAATGCAAATGCAACTAAAAGGACTCAAGGAAGTCATAATTAACTGTTTAGGAAACAAATATTTACTATATTTACTATTGACTATAGATAAACTGTAGAGCTGCTTTCAACTGTGTTACTAATAAAAAAGGAACATGTGACATTGATGGTTTCTGTAAAATCAGGTTTGCCATCTCAGGGAGAATGAAAACAAAAATGTTTTTATGGTATTTCAGATCAAGTAAATGCAACAATTGTGAGCATGAAAAACTTTCGACTCCAAACATTTGATTGTATACCATAAACACACAGATGAATAGTACACAAAAGGAGCATGAAAATGCATTGGGAATGTAAAAAGGTTACATTCTGATTTCATATTGACTTTAAAATGTAGTTTGATGACCTCATAACAGGCACAGATGCATTGAGGACCTCATAATGGGCACTTTGACAACAGTCATTCACTATTTCCTGCTGCCTGTAATGAATCAGTCAATCATTTTTCCCAGCTCTCTGTGCATTTTTGTCCTCCCTTTACTTTGTCATGGCCCTTCCATCATTTCTCAGTGGGATGGACAGGGGACGGGGGTAATCTCTGGGACACTGACAGCCATGTCAGGCGCGCTGGCAAAGCCATTTAAACACTGCCTTTTTGTTAATGGCTGTCTCAGGGCAGGAAGGAGACGGAGAGGGCGAGTGATGGAAAGATCAGAGTAGAGAGAGAGAGAGGAGGAAAGGAAAAAAGACAATAGTGTGTAAGTTAGGGACATCCTCCCAGATGATCTGCTGTGCACACGTTTGAATTTTTAGGGGACACGCTGGCATGCTCTCTGACAGCTTGAAATGTGCGTCCACGGGATCTCTGGGAATGCTCTGCTATTAAGATGCATTTCTATCTGTTTGCGTTCCTGGAAATGCCGTGGTTCGCACTTCTTTTGACGGCAAAGTGTTGACTTTCCTGATGAATTCAAATATATATATATATATATATATATATATATATAAAAAGTATTTTGTGTATACCCGTCACGGTGTACACAGCAGGGAGGAACAAGGAACACGCAGATGAAGATGTAACTCAAAATAACAGTCTTTACTGAAGACATCAAGGCAGGGCAAGGCTTACACAGACAGGAACACCGGGGAGTAACGAGTAGACCAGATGAAATCAAACTGAATAGACAGGACTATAAATACACAGGATAATCACAAAAACACAGCTGGACAAGAATTAACTAAAGATCACACTAGACGAGGACAGGAAACAAACCAAATAAGGAAACAAAAGGCGGGAACACATGACACGCACGACAGAGGACTGACAATACCCAGGTTAACTTGTTTTACATTAGGCTTCATCTTTATTTCTAAATCAATTTAGTATGATGTATCCTAATTACAATTAAACTATGTTATAAACATCTCCTGGCTCGCCATATTTGCACAAGAAAATAATGTGTTGCTCAGGTACTCAGTGACCCATCACTCTTGTTTACCTCATATTTATTCATTTAAATGTAGTCATTGAGAGGCACGTGGCCCTTGGCAGTAATTAACAGATTGGAACACAAAGACTGCGGAGACAGTCTGCATCAGGCCAGCAGTGTCAATAATCCACAGAGCTACTGCAAACCAAACACATGCATGCATGTCTACATGTATAACACTCAAGGATTAGACACGGATCTTGGGCTGTGTCATCATTTGGGTAACACAACTCCAAACAGCACACAATAAATACAACTATCTATCTATCTATCTATCTATCTATCTATCTATCTATCTATCTATCTATCTATCTATCTATCTATCTATCTATCTATCTATCTATCTATCTATCTATCTATCTATCTATCTATCTATCTATCTATCTATCACAATATATACTGATTTATCATTTTAAATATAGAAAGATGGCACTTAGTTTGCTATTTTATTATACAAAGCAATTGTATGTCTTAGAGCAGTTAAAATGTCCGAATGTTATATAGTATATTAACTATTAACTGCAAAAAAAATGTTTTTCTTAGATTTTTTATTTTTTTTTGTAGTTTCCAGCCCAGATATCTAAAAATTCTTAAATCAAGAAGTATTTTCTAGACAAGTAAACAATATTGTCTTGTTTTCAGAAAGAAAAGATGATTTAAGATTTAAGAATTTTTAGATATCTTGGCAACAGATATCCTGGCATTTTGCAACAAGCAAGCAGGCAGTAGCATTTGCTTGTCAGTTCAACACAGTGACATTCATATCTGGAAGACAAATACACCAATTTTATTTAATAAAAAGGAATAAATAAATTAAAATCTGCTATATAGTATAACACAGAGTTATATTACATGAATAACACAACTTGAATTACAGTGTGATGCACAGCTGAATAGGCTGTGATTAAGAGCTAATGAAAATCCCAGCATAGGGACGGAGGTGAGAAGTGTCAGGTGGAGAGGAAGAACTCAGGCCATATGCTAGATCTCACATCTTTTAATTAGTCTACAGGCTCATCACCCACAGGCCCAATTGCAAGCCTGATGCTCCCATTTCTGACTGAGCAAATGAGTCTATGCGTGTGTGTATGGACTCAATCTCACTTATGGAATAACCACACACATACACTAACACCTTGACAATCGCAAGGTTACCCTTTCAGAGTATCACACTTAAGGATAGGTTGAAGATAGCTTGTGCTCACTGAAGCATGGTGGGTGGCTGAGATTATCCGTGATGAGTTATTTGAAAGTCAGTTTAGAGTTCGCACCTTACCTGAAGGCTAAGTAAGGCAGCAAAAAAGCACTAAGAACAAAGTGATTAGGTGAGAAAGAGATTCCACTTGGTGGGAAATGTTGTAAGTTTTACTGTAATAATTGTTTCCTATGTCACAAAAAAATAAATCTGGCCTTCCTTTAAGGGGCGCCTGGTCGTTCAAAAACAGAATCCTCTATTAATGCACATTCAGACTGCAATTTTGGTCTTTTTGGACACTATACAGTAAAATAATTGAACTAATTCCAAAATGTAGTACCTGTGATACTAATGAGGGAGAGAGAGAGAGAGAGAGAGAGAGAGAGTTAGCCTACAGTTCAGAGCTAAGTTAAATAAATGTTTATGCTATTGCACTAAAATTAAAACTTTACTTAAATATTACAAGATAGCAAGCACTTTCTCAGTCTGAGAAACTAATCTGATTGGGAACTTCTGGGAAGTGAGTTGAACCAGTTTCTTTCTTTCTTTGCAGGTAGGTACAGTGAGCACCTTCTAAGAAAAGCTCCAGACACTATATTTCCAGACATATAGTTTGCAAGGCTATTGCCATTAAATTCTTGAAAAGAGATACTGTTTTCTTCTTCTTTGAAATACACATGTTGTCATGGCAATGCTGATGCCACCACAACACTGTTATCCCTGAAATAGTTTTAACCCAAATTAATTACGTACACTGAACATAAAAATTACAATTTGTTATGTAGTACTGTATTTTTTGAGTTAGGTGTACGATTTACATGAGTTTCCTCACTCTATTGAATGTTTTACATTGAATCAACTCAACTAAGCTTATTTGAAATGAGGAACACGACACGAAGAAGCTGATTGGTCAGAGCTGACTCCTCGGGGGCATGCACTTCTGTCAGTGTTTGCTGGTGAGTTGAAACTCTTTCTTTATTTTACCTTTTGCTCTGAAACCATTATTAATAAATGAAAGGTATAACAGTTTGCTAATTAAAAATATATATAATTTAAGACTGCATGAATGTCGATTGCAAACCTTTCGCCACGGTCTTTTAAGGATCGGCTTTTTTTTCTTTTTTTTTTACTTTACTTTTGCAAGTAATGTTTTACACAAACAAGCTTATATTGAAAAAAACTTTGTGCATGTGATGGAAATTAGCGCAAGAAATGCAATCTCTCGTCCACATAGTGTTAGTTAGTTAGTTAGCTACATTTCATTTAATACCAAGCCTTTTCTATCATGTAATGCCGGATAACTTTACTGCAATTTATGGATCTCAGGGAGTTTATGGATAACTTAACAGGTCACATCTTAATGACATTTGCTTCATCAGCTTGTTAAAACAAAAAAGTCTAATGTGCATTGTTGTCACTCCACAGATTCCAAGAAGTGCAGTGCTGAGCTAAAAAAAGAAAATAAAAAGATGATCTGGAAATGTAAGTGCTGTCAATTTGCTTGTGGCAAAAGGGGATACTTGTTAAAACATACTAGACTAAACATTTGATTTATGTTAAGGCTATGGATTACAGGTAATGATGTCAATGTACAGTCAATGTGCTCATTGTTTTGCTTCATAAGATATGAGTATATTGTCAAGAGCCAGGTGTAGAAAAAAGCATTAATTGATGGAAATGTGATTTTCATTTTTCACTGATAGAATGTTGTCTCTGCCACCTCAGACCTCTGACCTCACTGGCATGAAGTGTGGCAATAAGAGGGATTCCTGTAATACCTGATCACCCTTCTTTGAAGAGCGTCATGAAGTTCTTCAAAGCATGCTTTGTAAGTATTGTTGATGTTTCTTTCTGTTATAAATGATGTACACTAAAGGGGTCATAACATAGTTTTTTGCTAAAAAAATGTTTTATTAATTTCCTTCATGGCCAGGCTTCTGATGATGAGGAGTCTCACACCAAAACATTCCAGTTGGAATCCGCGAAAGCGAAGATGTTGCACAACACCCCCTGTCTTTCTCCTCCATCTAGCCCCTGTAAGGAATCGTCTCAGAGGGTAATCTTGGGAAGGACAGTTTAGAGAACGTTTGTTATTTGTATTTTTGTCCTTGTTTATTGTGCAGCTGTAACTTAACGAATAATAAATCGGCAGAGAAATCAGTCATATTAAACCAGTTAAATAGTTACATTAAAAATGCAATTTGGTCTACTAAAAGTTAACTTTAGTGCAATTTAATGTTTTGAGTTACCTTAACTGGTAAATTTTAGTTATTGTAACAGATAGTTAGTTCAATGAACTAACACTTTCCAATGTAATGAACTTGAAATGTCTTGTTTGTTCAACAAGACAAAATCAACTTTTTTAGGGCAACGAGTTTCCATACATTTTTTAAGTTCAATCAACTTGGCTTACAGTGAAGAGCACACACGGTCCAAAACCCTTCACTATAGAATATTCTAAAATGTGACAAAAAGTAGCAGAATGACATAATTAGCAAAGTACACTACTGGTCAGAAGTATAAAATCATTCATTTTTGAATATTTCCTACAGTATATTGTGCTCACCAAGGCTGCATTTATTTGATCAAAAACAACAACAACAACAAATCAGTAATATACTGAAATGTAATCATTTAAAAAACTTATTTTAATATGTTTTATATTGTAATTTATTTAAAAAGCTAAAATTTAGCAGCCATTACTCCAGTCTTCAGTGTCACATGATCCTACAAAAATCACTAATAATTTATTAAAATAATAAGCCAATAAATTAAGATTGATATAGCCTACCATTATAAGCATATGTTGAGGTAGATTCAGCTGTTGTTTCTGAGAGAATTAATGTGCTGTTTATCAGTTTTTTCACTTTCTGTAGTGAATAACTGTCTGTGGTTTCAGACTCCTTCACTGGCATAGCTCTTGTGCAAAGTTTCCAAATTGCCTGTGTGGTATTCACAGGCTCTCCTTTTGGGTGAAATATTCTTAAAGGACAGGGCATCTTTGCTTGCAGAATAAGACGACAATGATTCTCATTTACCACAATAATAAAACAAGTAAGTAAACTAGTAAAATTAGTGGTCAAATATGTAAACATATGTAACATGTAACATACATTTATATAATATAATGGTTAGTTCCAGTCCTTGATTCTGATTGGTCAGCAGCTGTTTTAATCATGATAAAGCAAACAGTTTTGTGTATCACTGTGCACCAGCCTAAGCAACCACACTTAACAACATAAGCAATCAATAATATAGTGTCAAAACTGCATGTATTATGTATTTAAGCAAAAAAACTGTTTATTGATTTAATAAATATATATATTTTTTTTATTTAACTGCTGGCGTTGTGTTGCCTCATTCATCTTTAATTTTGAGACCACACCCTTCCCCCTTCAAAAGGGCTTTTCACACTTGAAATTGGGTCACCCAGGTCAGGTAACCCTGGGTCATCCTAAACCCCGGATAAACGGAATCCTGGGTTATCTGTAATCACGTTTCACACTGCTCATACTATATCTGGGGTTAACTGTTAATCCTGAGTATTCATTAACAGTCGTTTCACACTGTACATTCCTAAACCCCGGGTTAACGTTCTTATTTGCATATTTGCGGTGTTGCCATCACTGTTTGAACGAACAGCAGGCAACCTGTTTACACGGATGTTTCCGCATCTTTCCATTTATAAAAAAAAAAAAAAAAAAAGTCGCTGCATAGGTCTTTAGCCGTTTTAAGCCTCACGAGACGCACAAAGGCAAGAAAACAAAGACTAAAATACAAAAGAAAGAAAACACGGAGCAAAGTATGTTAATATTTATTGAAATTTATTTTATGTGAATAATACCGTATCCTCGTTCACACGCTTTCCATCTTCTGACATTTATTTTTCTTCTCACCAGCTGCTGTTTACACGATGCACGTTTCCTGTTACTGACGTGACACAAGCCTCGCTGCTAAATTTCTGATTGGCTGTCTGTTGCCAAGTGTCCAGCAGCAGCAAACAAACACCGCTCCATTTCACACTGAACAAACTTAGCACCGCTTTCAAATTGCAGGTGTGAAACATTTCTTTACCCGGGGTTAAAAGCGGTGTTTAGAACGACGATAACCCGGGGTTAAGTGCAGTGTGAAAAGCTCTAATGAAACTCTTCTCCCGTAGGAGAAACGTTGACGTGTACACGTATCTGAGTGGAAGTTTCCAAAGTGAAGAGGGAATATTACTGTATTTATTAGTTTTCTGTTTCAGGTATGATTCTTTACATCCATTTATGTCCTTTATGTCCATTAATTTAGAATTCAGTTACTTCTGAATGGCTGTTAATGTATGCTTTTTGGATGGTGTAGTTACAGCATCTACCGTTATGAGCTGAACTGAACTAAACTGAACCCTAGTGGCCAAACTAAGCTGACCACTCTGTCTTCAGACAGTCCAACGTCTGGCTAACACTAGAGCTGAGGGGAAGACTGTCCACCCTGTGGCAGATTGAAATAAAACTCACACACTGCTGTCAAGTGGCAGAATGGAGAAAGAAGGAAACCGATAAAGAAAGGGGAATAAGGAGAGTAATGAAAGAGTTGGTGAGACAGCAAGTGCAGCACTAACACTCACTAACCTCTCCCAACCTTTTACACAACAGAAGAACAAGGTTCAGAAAATTGAGCCTGTGTGGCTCACCTCTAGAGGCACGGCCATCCACGCTTCTCCATTTAGTCTAGCCTAACTGAAGAACCAATCAATATTCTTTCTCTTTCCCTCTCTCCTCCGAGACACCTTTCTGCACTCAATGGACGGGGAGGGGATTTGCTGCGAGGGAGTGAGGAGGCAATGAGGAGGTGGAGGGCCGCAGACAGCTAGTGAAGAAGCAGTTATCATTCCCCCTGTGAGAAGCAGTCATCAGATTAGAAGAGGTGCATGTGTGTGCGAGAATCCGAGAGGAGGGTTGCGGAATAGCCTGATACCCCTTTTGAAATGACAAAAACACACATCGGTCGATGTACGCTCCTCCTTCACAGGAAATTTGCAGGTAACTAATAACTGGTGAGTGATCTGATCGCTCTTTCCACTGCGAGACTGTATTATTTCCATTGTAAATCATTCCGTTAAGAATTCCGGCACTGTCTGTCTGATTTTTGATTGTTCAAGCAGCAGTATTCTCTCATTTCTCAATGTGCTGCCTCGCTCCTTAGGAGGACACAAGCAGGCTTGGTTGTTGCCTGGGTAACAAGATGCTGCAAGCAAGGGAAGCTGATTAGAGATGCCAGTGCAGTCCGAAGCTGGTGGGGTGATTGTAAAGCCATCTCTCTGTTTCTCCCCCTCTCTCTCTCCTTAGAGACAAGGCCATCAGGCAGGCTAGAGAGAAGCCAGTGCAAAGGTCCTCTTCTCACTCACCAGATTCTGGTCATGCGGTGCAAGCTAAAATCACTCCAAAATACTTGTCTGTCGCTTGGTTTCCTCCCTCTCGGGTTATTTGCAAACGCAGGAGTAAAATCAGTTCTTGCTACACCTGTATCTATTGAGAATGTTTACTGACTGCAAATGTTTCTGACCAATGATAAAATAGTTTTTTGTACAACATTTAATTTAAAAAATACATTTTAAGCATCAAGTGAATTATTCAGCTTTTTCTGTGCATATTAGTTACCATTAACATTAAATGTTCCGTCTATATATATGTATGCTTCTTTTAATAATTTGACCTGAATAACCTTGCCACAGTGCTAAGCAGCAATTACGGTCCTCGATTGGTAAACACCTTTGGAACAATGTACTACAAATTCCCCTGTGAGTAAAAAGGAAACCTAAAATAAATTGAAATCTTGGCTGTAGACACGTTCATGTCTTTGTGGTTTTGCTAAAAAGAAAATGAAAAAGATTTCCATAGAGGTACGCTATAATAAGAATGGGGTACTTCACTGCTGAATGTACAAGCATGATGGAGTTCTTTCTTTGCCACAGCCTGGTTTTGCAGCTTCCAGAATGATTTGGAGCTGTCACGAGGACTGTACAGTGTGTTCGATTAGGGATCTAGAGTCCTGCAGAGGTAAGTGGTTGTGCTATTCGCTTGCAGAAGCATCAGTTGCATCGGCAGTCGGATAGTTGTCATGACACTCCAAGCAGTGTCAGCAGTGTCCTGCAGTATGACGACGCATTTTTCGAAATTTTGCATAATTACTTTACATGCAGTTGACTTCATATTAATTTAGAGTCAACTTTTTTTTCAATTGCAGAAGTTTAGGCCTTAAAAAATGGGTACAAACTGGATAGATAAAGAATGGATACATCTGGATGAAAAAATGGATACATCTGTGTAGATGTAAATGATGTAAAAGTGAAGGGAAGAGAAAGTGGCAGGTGAGTGAATGAGCAGAAAATGTACACCATAAGTCGGTTGTTAATAAATTATGGCATGCTTGAGTAGAAAAACAGAGTTTGACACACACAGTGATACTTAATTGCTCTGTCTCACTCAGTCAAATCCCTATTTTCTTGCATCTTCCCCCCCCCCCCCCCCCCCCCCTTCTGCTTTGGCTGAGAAAATAATACAATGGAGAAAATCACCCTCTCTGTCTTTATCAGTGTGTCCATAGGTATTTCAAAGACACTTATTGATACAAATATATAATTAGTCCAAAAGCATGAACCAAAAGCAACCTGGCACATCTTAACCGCTACTGATATGGGCACACTGAGAAAAACAATGTATTTTATTCTGCGCTGTTCTCATTATGATGACAGACAACTTGGATCACCTGGAAAGTGTAGGGTTCATTTTGCTCGTTAACACCCTTCATCGCATTGATCTTTCTTTATCAGTTAAGCCGGTAACACAGACTCATTAGGAGCGTTTAAAACACTGAGGTTAAGGCTAATTGAAGACTCACAGTTTAACTTTCTGCTGAGGCTTTGGGTGAGGTAAGATTGTATGTTTTCCACTTGTTCGTAAAAGAATGAACAGGTGGATTTTATTAAGAACAAGATCTGGTAAGTATTCAGCGTATATTGTGCTCTGACCTTAGTGAGCACTAGCATCCTCATGCATAGTCAAGCACTGAGATTTTACCCTCCACAACTACATTAGAATTAGAGACCTCACGCATATAACACACACATACACACACACACACACACACACACACACACACACACACACACACACACACACACACACACACACACACACACACACACACACAGTTAAGGACACATTCACAAGCTTAAGGTCTCATTCCTGCAAAAAAAAGACTGTGACTACATAAGCGAAGGAAAGATTTGATAAAAAAAGCTGATTGATTGATTATTTGTTTGTTGAAAGATGCATTAAATTGATCTTGAGCACCAAAACAGCATATTAAAATTATTTCTGTATAGGATCATGTGACATTGAAGACTGAAGAAATGGATGCTGAAAATTTAGCTTTGCAATTCACAGGAATACATTTAATTTGAAAATATATTCAAATAGACAACGGTTATTTTAAATTGTAATAAAAGTTCACAACATTACTGTTGCTATTACTGTATTTTGGTCAAATAAATGGAGCTTTGGTGAGCATAACCCATGTATTCAAAAAACTGTGGTGAAAATTGCTTGCTCTAGATAAAATGTGATTATTTTACGCAATATTTGTGTCAACTACCTGACTAATGTAGACACTAAAATGTTAACTGTAAACATGATTGCCTGTTAATTGTTTAATGTCTTGTCCATAGTCCATAAGACTAACACCAAGCAAACAAATGCTAAATTTAGCAATTCTTCTTTGCTGCTGCTTCTTACAAGTTCTACAGTATTCTCTATATTCTATTCTGAGAAAAATGGAAAGGCAAACGTCAAATGAAAGAACCTGTGAAATACACATGCAGTCTGCAGAGATTCATAGGTAGAGTGAGAGTATAAACAAGTTGAGCTAAATTTCTGTTGTACGTCACATACAGAGAGATTTTATGATGCACATTTTGCTACCTATGTAGTGTTCCAAATCGGTCACTTATGAGATTCTGTATCAGTTAGTATGCTGTTCTAGAATAGAACAAGAGAAGAGAGAAAAAGAGTGAGAGAGATGTTGCACAGGAGGATAAGGCTCTCTCCATATTCAGTGGCAAAATTCAAGCTGAATCTTATCTCAACA
Source organism: Barbus barbus (assembly GCF_936440315.1). Classification (NCBI taxonomy): domain Eukaryota; kingdom Metazoa; phylum Chordata; class Actinopteri; order Cypriniformes; family Cyprinidae; genus Barbus; species Barbus barbus. The sequence continues at coordinate 11,768,499 of NC_136735.1, read as the reverse complement.
AGAGATGAAAAAGAGAAAAATAAGAGCTAAAAAGATAAAACATGTTTGCGTGGTTAATAATTAATTGCGTATGGCATATTTCATCTTTAATGTGCATCACTGGGGGCTTACTTCACCCACACACCCCCAGAGGCATAACAGGAAGGACACAGAAATGACAGTGTGTGTGTGTGTGTGTGTGCGCGTGCACATTATTAAACATTAACTTTATGAGTTAATAACTAGGATACACAGAAGCAGCAGAACAACAGTCAAAGGGAAAGGATTTCATTAAAACAACTCCCATTAAGTTATTTTCTGTGTAGCTATGCACTAGAGTGTATCAGATGGGTTTCTGCATCGCAGCAATGTGTTCTCAGGCTTGACAGGAAAAGTAAATGATGGAGGAAATGGGGATGTGATACAGGAAGTAAAGAATTGACTGAGAGAGAGAAAAATTAGTAAAAGAGGGTTATGGTCATAAGAAAAGAAAAATACTTTTAAGCAAGTTTTCCCCTGACTGTGGCCTGTGTGTCTCTTGGTGGACATATTGAGAGGAGGGGAATTTCATTGGCAGTGTAGAATAAGAGTGATGAGTGAGCCAACATGAAGACTCTCCCCAACAACAGTCACTAAAAAATAAACTAACCCTTACACAACTAGACCATGGGAACCAAAGTTTTTGCCCAAAATAACAGTTCCTACAGGAGAAAAAAGTATAGGAATAATAACAAAAATCCTTAAACCAGCCTGATCAGCTTGCTAAAACCAGTCAACACATCAACTAAGAATAGCCTTTGTAACCGATCTGACCTGGACAACTAAAAATAAATAAAGAAATAAAGAAACCAATCAATAAATCAAATAAAAATTTATAAACAAATAAATGCATTTATGTAATATTTATTTATATTTTTTTTAAGCACAACTGGTGTTCAGATTCAGCCACTGCCTGTTATTTGAGCAGTTACTGTGCATAGTAAATATTTCCACAATAGATTTTATAACTACAGAACAAACTAGCAATAAAAACTGAAAGCACAAAAAAGGCAATAAATTTCACCGCAAGGCTTTAGCCCTGTCAAGAGGTCGTGTGGATTTACGTGACGTGAGATCTTAGAAGAGAACAGCTACAGCTGCTGGTAGTTTGCTGGTTGGCACCCAGAGCCTGCACTCAGTAATCCGGGTCAGAACCGGCTTCAGTGGGCACAGCAGGCTGAACATGGTTCTGCCCCTCTCAGAAATTGATCTCGGCATGTCAGCCTGATGGAATGGAGCTGAAAGCTGATGCGCCGCACCGTGAGTCCTGCCGATGCAATCTTCTCTCTGACCTCCACGCCGAGCCAGAAAGTACAGTCTGGCCGTACTTCTGTCTATGTGTTTGCCCTACAGCTGTCTTTGAAATAATAAATTTACTTCATTTGACCAGTCATAAATAATAATCGTTCATCAAAATGCAATAGACAACTAAATTCTTTTTTTAAACAACTTTTCCCTCCTGATGACATCACAAAGGCCGTGGGTGGGGCTACAAATATTGCTATGTCCGACAAGCCATGTCGCTTTCACACCACACACCATGTTCTCACACAGTGAAAAATACATTGTGGAGCAAAGAGGAAACTCAAAATGCGTCGACAGACAAGACAAAGCAGGTTACTTTAGATATGAAACAAAGTCTCAGCTTTAAAATTGTCATTTTTTAAGAAATTCAAACAATAAACTGTTTTGTAGCTCTTTAATATGTCATGACAGATTGCTGTAGCGCCTCAGTTCAAGTGGCATGTGAACCGATCATCTCTTCCTCTTTACTCGTTTTAACATGAAATAAACTTGAATGAACATCAGAAAGGATCTTGTTTTAATCTCAAAAATATGACAATACACACCATTTTTCAAGTTCACATCCACCGACATTAAGCTACTTTCTTGTCTGGTTTGTTTGTCTGATAAAAATGGCAGATTCTGATTGTTCAGATCACCTGCCAATCAAACTCCCTGCAAAGGGTCAGTTGCTGTATATGAGTAAGTTCTTATTTCAGCTAAGTATGTACTTCATGGTCGTAAAAAAATGTTCTATATCAGGGGGTGGCGAACGTCGGTCCTGGAGAGCCGCAGCCTTGCAGAGTTTTGCTTCAACCCTAATCGAACACACCTGATCAAGCTAATCAAAGTCTGAAGAGTTACTAGAAAGCTAAAGGCAGGTGAGTTTTAATTAGGGTTGGAGCTGAACTCTGCAGGGCTGCGGCTCTCCAGGACCAGATTTCGCTACCCCTGTTCCATATAGTATCAATAGTCGGGATTCCATTACAGTTTTGAAATATTTTATAAATGTCGACAGAAAAACCTATTGCAAAATGTCGGAGTTTCCATTAACTAATGTTATGCAACTACATTTATTTTTTTCCTTTCGCGATACGTCATGGTGATAGTTGTTTGTAGATTTACGTATATTGTAGCCACCCCACTAGGCATTTTTTTAATCAAAGGAGACATATGTATGTGTTTTTAATGAAGCAGTGCGGAAACATGTCGTGACGCGGCTGGTATAAACACAAGCATTGACTTATTGGATAAATAAGGGGTTATCCAAGCATTAATGACAAGAACAGCCCCTTACACTTGAGAGCAGCCAGGTGTTTCTTGGAGGTTATAGTACATTAATGAATAATCATGTAACTTTTACATATGCCAGGTGACCTGTAAATGCGGGAAAAAAAAATGTTTCCATCGCAGTTTTGCAATATATTCTTTTTTTCAAATTACCTGGAAAACCATCTCATGTGAGTTTTTTGCAAAATTGACGTGTTTCCAGTGGGTTTATTTTCAATTTTCAATTTCAATTTATTCAATTTGAAGGGTAATGGAAATAGGGTTGGGCGATATATCGAACGTGATGATCATGCACATCTCATCAGTAAAGCCGGTTCCGTAATTAGGAGTAAATCTCCATCACCAGATCACTGACAAGCTACGCAATATCGCGTTCACTATCGCAGATGAATCGCCTTCGATCAAGAACGCGATATTGCGTAGCTTGTCAGTGATCTACGGCTCTGTGTATTACATGCCGCTCCATTTGAAAGCGGGTGATGGAGATTTACCGCTAATCATGGACCCGGCTTTACTGACAAGATGTGCATGGCAATTGCGTTCGATATATCACCCAGCCCTAAATGGAAATGCAGCTAATGTGTGCAGTATGAATGCAATCCAGACAAATTTGTCATGTTCCATTGCGTCCTTGCCAATCACAACTCTTCTGCCATGGCTTCATGAGATAGCAAAGATTCTATTTGATGTACATTTCAAAATCTAGCAGCTTATCCAGGTACGTTTTACATGCTGTTTTATCAATTCGGAAATACTATTCTTCTCACCTATTATATATAAGGAAAGTAAGCATATTCAGATTCAGCCAGTGTTTTACTAGGAAATATGATATTACGGACTGTAAATGTGTCATTAAGACATGTGGTTGTGACTCTAATATTGAACAGCATCGTTGCACACCCTCACACTGACAAACCCACACAAACACACATCTGCTGATGTGTATCATTAGTGCCAGTGCTGAGGCTGGTCTTTGAGGGTGCTCTGCTCAAGCTAGCTGGAAAGCCTAATGAGCTAGCAAATAACTGCAGAGACCAAGGAAATACACAAAAGATGCGCACACACACACACACACAAACACACTCGTGTTTAAAGAACTACAATGCATGCATTCGAGGCCATGCATGGTGGTCTGTGGGCCTCACGCGGCGTCTGGGAGAATCAGAAGAGACAGAGGTGTTTATCTGCGCTTCCCTCTGCTGCACATGGCCAAATCAAACGAGACAAAAAAGTTTCCTATTCTATAAAAGCTCTTTAGATCAATTGCGAGCATCTAGCCCACATCAAACCTGCTTTGCGCAGAAAGAGCAGAGAGAGAAAGAGAAAAAAGCAAGAAAGAGGAGGGAATTAAAATCACAGGAGGAGACTACAATTTGGCAGCATGAGAAACGCCGCTTTCAATCTGCCGTTGGGCGGCACAGGCCTAAATACGAGCGACAGAGAAGTAAATGCAAAGTTCTGTCCAACAGAGCAAAGCTGAAAGGTATTTGATCAAATGGAATTGAGGAAGAAGAGAGGAGGTTTTGTGTTATATTGAGTGTTTGTTCCTTTATTTTCAATGAGTGGATACCAGCACTAAACGTTATACTATTAAAGATGAATCCAAACACACCAGAGGGGTTTAAAGAGGGACATAAGGGGAAAAAAAATCTCACTGATGTTTTGAGTGCTGTTGCTACGTAACCATCTGTATTCCTGTTTTCACAAGACTGTCAAACACATGCAAGGGTAGATTTCAAAGACATTCACCTCAAGTCCTATACATCATGCTATAATAGCGCTTCAGTGACAGTCATTATAAAGCTCAGGGGTGATAGAAAGACAATCACACTTACCTTATGTTATGATCATTCAGACAAAGCAGCATGTGAAAAGAAAAAGACATTGTTATTTGTAGTTCTTACGAAACATAAAATTTGCTATCATAAAACAATAAATAAATAAAATAAAAATAAAATAGGGGAAGAATGAGAAGAAAGCTGATCGCTGATGTAGGAAGCTCATTTCATATCCAACATATTATACTAAAAGAAAAGCACACTTTGTAAAGTTCGTAAATTAGAATGAGCCACAATGGCTGATTAGGCAACTAATTATCAAACAGCCTACTGATTAGTTTTATTTCCCCTTTACTTTGGATGCTGACAGAACTCTACATGCAAGATCATTTACACTGTTTTGGTTTGGTAAAAAACAATTGTGACTTATTTTATTTCTAGTGATTGCAACATAGAATGTGAATCTGAGACTATATCTTATAATGTGGTATTATTTCTTGTTTTACACTTTATCTTACATTTGTGCGTTTTATTTTTAAACTGAGCCAAAAAACTAAATTAGTTCTGTGCTTTAGCAATTAACATTCAGACAGATGTCTATGACTATTGTTACATTTCAGTCCTGGTATGAATGTAGCATTTTAACCCTTTAAAACCAGCTGCGTCGGCGCCGACACTCTTATTAAACCAAGCTGTATTCATGTTACCATAACTCTTCAACCGTTTGCACCATCACAATAATTCAAATTGCTCCTGACAGCAGACAACATGCGCTTTTCGGCAATACATGGCTTATTACGGTAATTTTTTACGATTGCACGATTGCATAATCATAAAATAATAAATGAAACGATCAAAAACATGGTGAAGGAGGAGTAAACAGCACAAGAGTCGATTGGGATGATTTTTGATGAGACTTGGGGAGCAGTCTGAGGGAGACTTTTTCACATGTAGTGTGTGCATCGCTATAATGAGTCCGTGCGTGTAAATGAATGGGTGTATGCATATGCATGCATGTGTAAATGTGTGCGTGTATGAACAAAAAAGCCTCCTGAATGAAAACTGTGCAACCCAGTGTCCCAAAAATACTTGTATATATGTAATATAGTTGAATTGAAGTAAGAAGTGTTGGATTATTTCGATCATGATTTTTCTCTTTTTTAATAAATAAAAAACAGAAAATGTATTACTGTTTTTTTTTACTGTCTATTTAAATTCTGTTTACAAACTCACCACACAACATTAATGGTCAAAAACTGTACTTTTTTGAAAGCCATCTGTTTTCTGAAATAAATGACACCTTACACTTGAAAAATTACCCTTAATTAAACACAGACATTAAACATAATTTTTTAAACCATAATTTTAAAATGTCTCAGGACCCCTATCCGTCTCACTGCTATTGATCAAAATAATCTGTCTTATGCATAAATAAAGTAGTTCAAATTGTTGATCTCCAATTTTTATTGAGATTATACTGAATAAACAACAAACACTTTTCGGTCACACAAACAGCAGCCGTAAAAAGCAGCAGTGGCTTTCTTTTCTTTCGACAATGGCACATGCGTTAATGCATCGCCCAAACCTCACGGGCCACAACGCCTCACATACATCATCATTATCAACCTACATGAACCTTAATGCTCGATTAATAAAACTCCCGGCCCTCCACTCTGCATGCACAGCTGATTCTTATGTTTCTGTAATGTACTTACAGCTGAACTGAAGCACAACATCTTTAGGTTAATTGTTCTGGGACACGAATGAGTATTCTTTAGACATTTAAGCAGAGGGGGTGGTGTTTAATTCAGAGAGATCCCTTTAAAATGCATTGGAGAAGGCCAGATTTGACTTTGGGGAAGTGGCATGACACTTGTTGCCTCGGGCTGAAAGGGATCCCAAGGTTTGCAATGGGTCAATACAGTTTTAGATTGTTTAATTCTAAGTTGGTTTCTAACCTTCTAACCGCTTTTTATATATCTGGCAGAAATCAATGGAGGCCTAAGTTGCTGGCCTTTGAGCAGCCAGACGAAGCGGATCAGAGACAGACAATGAGAAAAACGGCCTTTCAAGGCAGCCTTGAGGAGAGAAGCGAGGGGGGTAACTCTTTCCTCTCAATTCTTTTCAGCTCTCATAGTGCTTTACAATGATTTCATCTTTATTTATGATATGTAGGGTGAGTTTGTGTGTGGAAACTGGTCACCCATTCAGCTTTGCTCATTACCCTGCACAGCAGAATGAACCGAGGGGAGTTTGACGGAGTGTTTGTGATGCTGTTGTGATTCATGAATATTTCCATGATTTTAAGAAGCTTGCTTTGCTGCTGCATTGCAGATAAAACAAGTTCCTTTCCCTTTCTCTTTATATGCCTGAAAGCTGGGGGAAGGAGACATCTATGAATTTCTGCACTTATCAAGGTTTCCAACGCTCTGAATAGAATGCAAAGCATATCACATTTTAATATGCTAAAAATGTTAGTAAATTCAAAAAGATTCACTACAAACAATTAGCCTAAACAAACACTAATCTCCATGAGCTGGTTACCAAAAAAAAGAAATTACTATAGATTTCACATTCTATAAAGTTCTCATTATAATACTTATGTCATTAATGTTTATGGCAGATTTGTGCTATATTTTCATCTACATTATCAAGTGATTCCTAAAATTGCCTGCATGTTTTGAAAGCCATACGAAGTAAAAACATCACTGTTGCATTATTATAGGATAGGTATTTTTGAAAAAGAAACATCTAAAAGCAATATGACCGTCTCAAACAACTCAGTCAATATCGGGCATTGCATTTGCATCTGTACTCCAGTGTATAAATTAGACTAATCATTGTTAAAGCTACAAAGTTACTTGCCAAGATGGGTATTTTGATATACTTTTGTATGTATTTTCCCGTTCAGGCGGCTCGCGGCTGCTGTTCACACAGAACAGAACAAGAGTACTACTGAATGCAGTTGTCTTTCACGCAGAAATGCTTTTTAATCGCTTGAATTTTTAAATTAACAAGGCTTAAATGAGCACATGCAAATGATACAATTTTGCGACGACGCTGCAGTGGCCCGATCGGGCAAGTGACAAATCCATCTACTGTCCCGGACGTCTTTCACACTGCCCCCGGGCCATCGGGCAGTCCTTATTGTCGAGCCCTGAGAAATAATCACAAAATATTTTAAATTTAATTGTAAATCCCCTTTATTTGCCAAAAAATTTAATATTTAATTTTCATTAATTAAAATATTAATTAAATCAATGTTTTATGCCTTCATCTGATAGTAAAATTATACACAACACAGAATGACATAACATTTCATAAGGCTACTGTAAGAATAAATAAACATTGTTTGTATGCATTCAAATAATTAGACATGCCAAAACACAGAATTTGGTAACAATAAAACATAAGGTGAGAAAAAAATAAAACATTTCATACAGCCCTAAACATGTCATTTTTGTTACACTTTTAATAAATTACTGTTAAATTGTATAAGTTTCATGATTTTAATTAATTAGACATGCTTTTTGATTAATACAATTTAATTTGACCATTAAAAAAAAAAGGATAAAATGGAATACAGAAAAATTAAAATGGAAAAAACTGAATTTGGGAACAAATAAAACGGATTTCATAGGGCCCTAAACTTGCACACTGCAGCATATGTGAAACAGGCCTTAATCGTTGACACTGTAAAAACATCTGCACGATATTCAATTAGAAATGTAATACCGATCGAATCTTTCACATACATCAAATAGACACCAGCATAATGCATATATGCTATTTTAAACAGAATATACAAGCACCATCAAAAGAGCAGATTCAAATGCATTCAGTAATAAATGTTGCAAAACATCTGCTTGACGTCATGTGAACATGAAGGGAATGTTTTAGCTACATACTGCAAATGCCTGCAAAAGTTTGTGTGATGACTGTAATATTTGTTCGAGCTCTTTTAAACCTTTAAATTCCAAATCACATCACATCCAGATAATACAGTCATCCTGCCTGAATAATCCTAACCCAACTGCGAGTAAAGTTTTACTGTGTAGCAAACAGGACGGTAAAGTTCAGTCTGTCACCAGACCAACACCACCAGCAAACCTGAAGATCAGACTATAGATGAGTGTTAGAGAAGAAAAAAACAGGAGAGACTGAGTCATGAAACAGCCAAGGATGAAGTGCAGCAAACTGCCGATAAACGATGCTACTTCTGTTCAAATGGCTGCTATCATTTCTATTGTTGTTTCTGGTGACTGGACTCTTCTTGAAAAAGAGAAAAGATTGAGCTTCTACTTCCTCTAGAATACAAGAATGAACCTCATTACGTAGCTCTCAGCACAGAATCAAGGTACATTAGCTATATATAGATGGAGCGAAAACCAAATAAAAAATAAAAAATTGGTATACGTAGTTTGCAAGAGAGTCCTCAGGGTTCTGGAACTTCAAGTAAAAGCATATTAGTCCAATTCCATCAATTAGATAAGTGACTTGCATATTCTCTCCAGTGTTTCTGCTGCGCCGTACAGATTTGGTGTGGGTGTTATCAGAAGCACTTCAAAAACAACAGTCATTGACAGAGAGAAAGAGAGAGGTGTAATCGTAATGGCATGGGGATCTCCAGGGTATTTAGCAGGCCTAGTCATACTATTTATTGTTATGAACTGTATGTATCACAACACGCTTATGCATGATGGGAGTGGGCGGCACTGCAGGCAGAACTAATCTAATTCCTTCTTGACCCTTTGTGACATATGCATATATATGTTTTCAAGCGGTGTTCCAAGAGCTTAGCAAAGCATCCCATGGACCGACGAGGCCTTGCTGACAGGCATACAGTGATGTCTGATCAGACATTAGCGTGCATTAGCTTAGCGAAGCACACCGTAATGTCATTTCGTCTGAGCTTGTTCTTCAGCGATTCAAAAATGAGAGCTGATACCCTCCCCTCCATCCCATTACCGCCCCGTAATAAGAGATCAAGTCCAATTGCCGGGAAGGGCTAAGGAAGAAAATCAAATCGAATCCAATCGGATTAGATCAAATCAGTCAAATAAATGGTGCTCTGGAGCGTGTATCACCTGAGGGATTAAAGGAAGGGGAGTGAATCAGTTCTCATGTGTTCAATTGCTCCTCAAGTCAACGAACAATCAGCACAGAACCAGTGCTGGAATCTCCAGACTGGTGAAGACGAAAAATGAAGTACAGCTATTGTAAACCTTAACAAGTGCTTGTGCTAACAATACAAGAAGCATTCAACAAAGGTTGAAACATCTTAAAATAAGGAATATCTCAACCTCTACCATTATTTACTAACCCACATTCTAAACTTGAATGATGTTATATTTTTGGGGGAATGAAAAAGAAGAATGCACACATTGTTCTACTCAAACCTCCAAAAAGTACATTGAATACACCATAAAAGTGCAATTCACTGTATGTGGTCTAAATATGATTATGTAGGAATATGCAAGTTTGACTTTAAATTAGTGAATCGTGACATTTTAATTGAAACGTTTTGGTGAAAAGTTAATATTAGAGAATACAACCAAAATCAAATGTAAGAGTGAAAAGTTCTTATAATTTACAGTGAGAACATTGGAGGCGGAAAACAATACACCATTTGCAAAAGAGAATTTGAAACAAGTCAAGAGATGAATCTGATTATTCATTTGCCTGAAGGAAGTGCAAAGAATCTAAACTCAGTCTAAGAAAGAGAAATAATGATTTAGGGAGAACCAGCAAACTTTGACTTTTCCGCCTACTATAAACGTACTGTCTTCTACCAGGTCCACACAAGAGAGACAACACTGCGAGAACTCTTCTCTCACTATTAGCTTTACATCAGAGCTCTAAATTCATTTAAGGATGGGTTATACGCAGGAGAGAGGGGGGATTTAAAAATGTACTTGTGCACAAGGAGGCTCAGCCAGTCGTTTGTCATAAAATACTTCATGGCACCGGAAAGCCATTGGTTGCAGACATAACGGTATTTGGCAGAGAGCAACACTTCTTATTCTTGTGACAATCCTACAACTTTAAAGAGTGCTTTAGGGAGATTTCTCCATAGCAGTGGATCTCAAACTTTGGTAAGCGGAGTGCCCCCGGGTGGTAAACATGGGAAATTAAATAAATAAATAATAAATGAATAAATATTGTTTTATTTATTAATGAAATAAGCATGTTTTCTTTCTTTCTTTATAATAGCATTGTGCAAGACTATTGCACAACCCACACCATTACTTAATAGCAATGTTCCCTCTATTTTTTTTTTGTTGTTGAGCAAAACTTTTCTATATTGGGCGGACATTTCGGCCACCTGAGCAAAAACACTCTTTATACCAAACCTGTACAGCACGCACACAAAAAAGTGTGTAACTTTTAACTTTAATGTGCTATTTATATTTGATTTGACCCTGGATGTAATTAAACGATGTACATTTTAGGTTATCTGAGAAAACATTTTTACAGTACAAGACACTGCTGTTCAAAAATTTGGGATCAGTCCATTTTTTAAAGAAGTTTCTTAGGCTCATCAAGGCTTTACCTATTTGATAAAAAATACTGAATATTATTTCACAAAATAATATTGTGAAATATTACTGCAATTTAAAATAAATTCAATAAATAATATACTTTCAAATATAATTTATTCCTGTGAAGCAAAGCTGAATTTTCAGTGTCACATGATCCTTCAGAAATCTTTCTAATATGTGCACATGCACAGCTTAGAAGGAACACTGCTTAATAGGTGTTGTTTTGAACAATGTTGTCAAGCAGTGCAGTGGCTCTGGTGTGTTGCTCTTCAAAGTTGATTTTCTGAAGGATCCTTGAAAATCAGCCTGCTTTTGACTGAAAAAAAAACAGGATTAAACAGTTGATTTAGAGTACTGTAGCCTATCAATAATGTAACCGGGGTTTCAAAAGACTGGCTACATAACATCATATTCCAAACTATATTTATTATTGATGTGTTTAAATTGTTCAGCCAAACCAGCATATTATTTGCAAGTTCAATTTCATCCTGTCTGAAATGCCAGTCAACGGACTGATTTTTATTTATTTATTCCACAACACCATATTTGAACTATATGAACACTGATATTAATCAAAATGTGCCATTGAAGCACAAAAATCATACAGATTTTTTTCCAATCATAATAATTTGTTGCCTTTAAAATCCATAAGATCCTCTTTTTGGCCTTGTTGTAAGACAGCAAACAAACTCATCAACATGCAGGCCAAACAGCTCAGGCTATGTACACTAGCTTTGCTAATTAAAAATGGAAGGCCACATCTATCCACATGAGCAGTTTGTTCTTAATTGTGGTGAATGCAAGCATGAAGCCAAGGAGAGAAGTGCAGATAGAGGCGTGACACTAATTGCTAAACCCTGCAACTATAAACCAACAATAAATATGGACGAATACTAAACATTCCAACAACCCTCTCTCTGACAACACATCTTATTGGACTGTATAGAGGAAACTAAAAGTAATAAGCTGATAGAAGAACAATAACAATAATTATATATATATATATACACATATATATGCAAGTGCTTTAACAAGTCTCAGCCTTTTTTGGCTTTTGTTAATTGTATAATAAATAAAAAGAAAACAAATGGATACAATACAAAAAGATTAGAGAAGCTAGTGTTAGTTGTTGTTTTTTTATTTTTTTAAGAAAACTAGCAGTAAGTAAATGAATAGAGTGCAAGTCTAAAGTTTTTATTTTTTTAAAGAATAGAAATAGAATAGAGTTAGAGGGTCAAATAAATAATATAATTGTATTAGGGCTGGAAGTTTAATGCTTTAACTTAATTAATTAGTTGTGAAAACAAAACATGACGAAAAAACAAATATTGCAACACACTTTACACTGTAACACACTGGCCCTCCCCCAGACCTGTACATCATCTTACATTTCATACAGTTGACCAAGTATGATGCAGGGCAACAACTCCATAAATGCAGTTATGGCCTAAAATGTAAGATTTTGGTACAAAAAAAAACAAACTTATTTTTTAAATACTTTGTCTCATATTTATATCACATGCTAAGCGATAGACTATCACACAAGCGCACTATCAGCCGAGTCTGTTTTTGTCCCGATTATAATGAGTGCAAATGTGATTTTATAAAACAGTTCAGTAAATAAGAAGTTGATAGTTATATTTTAAACACAATATTATGTGTTCTTGCTCAATTTTGCAGAGAACATATTAGCTTTAAAGCCACAGAAGAATTGTTGTGCATCTCTGAGCAACACAGCGGTGTTTAGTTTCTGAATGAATCCACGTTTTGAACAAATCATGTGAACCAATGATTCAAAATCCAATTCATAGAGAGAGCCATTTAGGCCTAATTTATTCCTGAATAAATTAGCCATTTGAACGAATCAAAATAATTACTTATAAAGACATTTACTGCCACTTGCTTTTTTAATTTAGATTTAGTTTCATTTCATTAAAATAAGAAGAAGAAGAAGAAGAAGAAGAATTCATTGGGCCTCATTCATGAATCACGAACAAAACTAATTTTTGTCGAAATCATTCATAAAGCCATTCTGAAGTAAATTTTCAAATTCATGAAAATGTTCGTATTTTCAAAATGTTAGTTGGTACGAAAGAAATTTACACCTGCTTCCTACCAGGTGTAAATGGTGCATAAAACGTTCCGTGTTCTTTTTGGCAAACTGATGATACTGAATTTTGATGCACTGCCGTTATAATATTTTACAAGTTCATTTTTGTTTTTTTTCTTGTAGGTGAAAGTTGCTAAACTGTTTAGCTTTGGGTAAAACGCAGCGCTTGTCACTGTCACTTTTTAGCCAGCAGTCCAATCAATGGAAGAGGGGCTGTCCAAATACTACACCAACCAATCATACTACTTGGACAACGGAACAACAAGAGAAGTTAATATTGCTGGGTTACTGCACTTTTATATTCAGTAATATTCTTCAAAATGAGAGACTAGTAATATGTTACTGCTGTGGATATTCCTTATCATAGCAACCAAAGCGTCTCAGCTGGAAAAACGCTGTGCCACCAAATCATTCTGAAGCGCCACCAGCTGGCCATTTTCAGAAGCCTGCGCCTGATATTTTTCAGCTGGCTAAAAACACTTTGGTGGACACACGTTATTGAGCATTTATTGTTAAGCATATGGCCTATTAGTCTTTTTTGCATTTATGCAATATACTGGAGCCAAATCTGAGAAAGTATACTAGAATATTCCACTGCATTCCTGGACACGCAATTTGCGTATATGTAATTCATAGGCAGGGATTATGCTATTTGTGAATGAGCGTGCGCGAGCGCCCTATTTACGAAGGATTGGAATTCATCAACATACGCATGTTTAACTATCAAATGGGATGTTTACGAAGCGTTTGTGAATCCAGAGGAGCGTTTTCAGGAAGGTCCGTTTTACACGCAAATTACACCGTTTACTCCTATTTTTACAAATGTTTCATGAATGTGGCCCATTAAAAGGATAGTTTGCCCCAAAAAATTAAATTCTGTCATTTACTCACCCTCTTGTTTCAAACCTTTCTTTTGTGGAACATAAAAGAAGGTATTTTGAAGACTGTTGGTAACAAAGTTGTTTGTAGTTGTTAACGCTCAAATTATCTTCTTTTATGTTCCATAGTTTATGTTAGTCCATTGTAGCCTAAATGTTTATGTATAATAAATTGAATGTTAAATCAAATAAAATAATACTTTCTAAAGCTACAGTTTGTAATGTCTACTTGATACTTTCTCATTTAACACAAACATAGCTTTAACAATTATTTTGTGGGTATTTTCACAGTCAAATTTATTTAGCAATTAATTAGATTAATTGACACATCATGAATTAATTAGATAAAATATTTAATCGACTGACAGCCCTAAATGGACACTCAATATTGTAGCATAATTTGTGCTGAATACAAAAAAAATTAAAAATACATGTTGGTCAATAGTATGTTTTAAGTAGCTGAAAAAAGCACAAATATTAGGGCATGTCAAAACATCTCAAGGGCCCCAAAATTACCTCCGACTCCAGATGGTTAATATATATATATATATATATATATATATATAAGCACAGAAAATACTCATTTTTGTAAAGTCAACCAGTCAGAATAAGACTAATAGAGCCAAACTACCTTTTGTCAAAAAAATCATCTTGGGGATTAATGTGTTTGTTTAATAGTAGGCTTACATATGGAAAAACAAAAGTAACGCTTCATACTGAGGAAATCAAGAAATATCTGAGTATATAGATCTAGAGAGAAAGAAAGAGACAGAGAAACAAAGACTGGATCAGTAAAGTGCTGGTTTGGAGCATGGCTCGGCTAGACCGTGTGGGAGGAAACACAGCGTGATCTGCAACAAACTGACTCTCCTTCAACAAAACTCAGCTGGGATACGTGTGTGTGTGTGTGCACCTTGCAGTGCCTCTTTGTAGCTCGGCTCTGTTTATGTACCCGCACTTTCTTCTGTTTTTGCCTGTCATTTGGAGGACTGCATTGAGATATCATCTCATAACATCACCCAGGACGCTTCTGCAGGGTTCTAAACTATACACAATGCTGCTCTAAGAAGCAAAGGCAACTGCAGGACCCGTATTGACAAAACATTTTATCTAACCACTAAGAGTTCTCCTAAATATCAGTAAAAGTTTTTAGCTAAGAGTTTTCTCTTAAAACCTATTCACAAAGCTGCTGAGACAAACTTTTACTAAGGAATAGAGAGAAGTCTTAAGCTAAGAGTAAGGGCGGGGTTGGCCTTGTTGCTATGGATCATGTCAGCATGCTTACTAACTATGCACACAGTGATTGGCTGATAGGAGAGGGGAGGGGTCTCTGTCAGAGATTTATTCCTAATATTGTAGAGCACGATATTATGTTGCCATATCCAAATAAAGGTTTAAAAAATAATGTTAATTGTCACATTCAAATAAAGATTTTAACATGCAGGTTAAGTGTCACTAATTAAACAAATATATGTTCAGCTAATTGTCAGTCTCTTACATGTATGCTTCTTGTAGCGGATGCATATAAACCACCTTTTAATTAACACAGAGTAGAATAATCATGGCTGATAGTAAGACATGCAAACGTAAAAGAAAACCAAACTGGACGCAAGAACATCTGTTACTTCTTGCCCAGCTGGTTAATGAAAAGTATATAATCAACGGAAAATTTGGAGTTGGGATAACCTCCAAACCTTAAAGGTGATACCATTTTAAAGGCTCATTATCGTCAAATGTTTCTAAAATGTTCATACTCTGAGGCAGATTGCCGGCAACAGCCATTTTAGGATAGTTGTGTGTTGGACTTAGTGACTTAGGAGTCCTCGTCACTACTCCTAACGTTTCACAGATTTAGGACCTAGTTTTAGGCTAAAATGCTTTGTGAAATACTCTTAGAGCAAAAATCTATGAGTCCTAAAATTAGGACTGACACACCCACTATTTTTAAGATTTTCTCCTAAATCGGTGAGTTAGGAGCTACTTTTAACCTTAAGATGTTTTGTGAATACGGGCCCAGGTCATTAAAAATGTTCTTTGTTAAAAAAATAGGGAGTAAAGTTTTGTCTTAAAGTTTAATACATTGCTAATGTTTAGTACTACAGGTTTGCCATTAAAACAAAAAGACACCAAACATAACTTCCAAAACCTGCTCTTTGTTAAGTAATTGAAGAGAATTACGTCATTGTAACAATCAAAATCCCATAGACCTAAATTAAAAGATTTACACCCATCAGATGCTCTAGACCAGCACTTCTCAAAGTCCAATTTCAAGAGCACTAATTATATTTCCTACATTGATAAACACATGTTAAACTTGTAAATCATTTGTTTAGTTTTTTATATATTAGTTTTTATCATATATTACCCTGGACTGCATTTCTCATCATTCATTGCACTAAGTACACACAGCTGTCTCAATCACACGCTCACACCTGAGAATTATCGCACAATCACACATCCTACTTAAACCATGGACTTCCTCTTCTTCTCTGCTGAGTACTGTTCTGCGTATAGCACTCTCCTAGTGTTAGCTGCCTTACCAAGCCATTCTGTGCTTCTGTTTAGTTCCAGTATTGTTCTGCATTTATTACTCCCCTAGTTTTAGCTGCGATACGGAACCTATTTCTTGTTTTCTAGTCTAGTGTTTCCTGGATTTACCCTTGTCTCGCCGTTCGGACTCTGTTTGTGGATTACCCCTGCTCCACTACCCCGCTCATGTTTCTGGATTACCCCTGTTGTCAAACTTTCTGGATATTGTTCACTGATCAAAGACCCACGCTTGCCCTCTGGATTATTCTTGTATCTTGTCTGTGTCATACCTGTGTGCTGATGTTTTGACCCTGCTTGTGTTTTTTGACCATGTCTTTGTTTAATAAAGTTTGCAAATGG
Source organism: Barbus barbus (assembly GCF_936440315.1). NCBI lineage: Eukaryota > Metazoa > Chordata > Actinopteri > Cypriniformes > Cyprinidae > Barbus > Barbus barbus. Next base: position 11,751,710 of record NC_136735.1, on the reverse strand, counting down.
ATCTGCACTTCTCATGTCTCGTTCGCCCCGTTACACTTATGACCTAAACTTATGAACAGTAGTGTATAATTAATGTCTTATCTTCTAAGATAAATTATTGTTATTGGTCCATCTTCAAAATACAAATATTTAACTTTTTAACAAATAATTAAATTCCCATCATCCCATAAATTTACACCTAGTTGATGCTCTATAAATTAAACAAAGGTGGAGAGCAGCTAAATGGACAACATTTGCAAAGAAACTTGTTCTAAACTGTAAAAAATAAGTGTAATTTTAACTGTAAACTTTGTAAAAACGCTACTGAAAAAAACTGTTAATAGATTAACAGTAAGTTTCTGTACTATATACAGGGGAAAATACTGTAAAAGGTCTAACCAGACATTTCATATAATTTTACAGTAAAATGCTGTTGTCACGGTTTGTGATTGTAGCAAGCGAACGAAGACGAACGAGTAGACGAAAGGAGTATTTATTGGGCATCAACACACATAGACCATTAAATAACATTAATCCAAGACAAAGACGATACACAAACTGAAGGCTTATAAAGGACAGGAAACAAAGGAGCAAACGAGATGATTAATAAACACAGGTGATACGAATGAACGATGATAATTAACTAAACAAGGACAGAAAATACCAAATAAGGACAAAACGGAACTAAATGGAAACCGACACGTGACAGATATCACCCCCCTCCCGGAAGGTGGGGGGTGGGCACCCTGGAGGCTGGAGCAGAGCCAGGACAGGGAGGAGACAAGGGAAGCCTCCAGGGCGGGTCAGGGGACTCCGGGAGCCATGGCGGATCCGGGGACTCGGGAGGCCATGGTGGGACAGGAGACTCAGGCAGCCATGGCGGATCCGGGGACTCGGGAGGCCATGGTGGATCAGGAGGCTCGGGGAGCCATGGCCATATTATTTTTTCAGGAGGCCATGGTGGATCAGGGAGCTCCGTGGCCTTGGCCTTTGGCCCAGCCACACAGGCAGTGACTATATGGCTCCCCAAAAAAAAAAATTTCTTGGGGAGGTTCCCCTCTTGGAACAATTTAGGAGAAGTGGGCTCTTGGGGGCGCTCTGGAAGCGCGGCGCTGGACGGGACCAGCGGAGACATAGGAGGGCACTCTGGCAGCACGGACACTTGGGGGTGCTCTGGCAGCACAGACACTTGGGGTCGCTCGGGTAGCGCGGCGCTGGACGGGACCAGCAGAGACATAGGAGGGCACTCTGGAAGCGCTCGAACAGCGTGGACACTTGGGGGCACTGGGACAGAGTGGACACTTGGGGAACTGGTCCTGGAGAGGCAGGCACTGGAGGGACTGGCCCTGGAGAGGCGGGCACTGGAGGGCGCTGACGAGGAACGGGCTTAGGAGAGCGCTGTCGAGGAACGGGCTCTGGAGTTGGGCTCCAACTCATGCCTTCATAAGCCACCAGCAATCCTAAAGGCACATGATCATCCGTAGGCAGGCTTGCCATACCCTCTGCCGGCGGGCTTGTGGCGGCCGCGAACGACGGCAGACAAGGGGACGGTGGGCTGGAGCGAGTTGCGGTTGGCGGATTGGTTCTGGATCGGGGCAGGACACTGGGAGGTCCACGGGGCGATGGTAATTAGCCCCGATCCAGAGAGTTCAGTGTCGCGTCGTCGAGCCCCGTACAAACGCTCTCGCAAACTCCACGAGCGGGAGATCTCGGCGGGTCAGGGTGGCGAGGCGCTCTGCGATCTCCATTTTTCGGTTTGGTCTTGGATTCTGTCACAGTTTGTTGTTGTAGCAAGCGCACAAAGACGAAGGAGTAGACGAAAGGAGTATTTATTGGGCATCAACACACATAGACCATTAAATAACATTAATCCAAGACAAAGACGATACACAAACTGAAGGCTTATAAAGGACAGGAAACAAAGGAGCAAACGAGATGATCAATAAACACAGGTGATACGAATGAACGATGATAATTAACTAAACAAGGGCAGGAAATACCAAATAAGGACAAAACGGAACTAAATGGAAACCGACACGTGACAGCTGTTAATTGTAGTTTTTAGAAGTAAAAATAAATCAATGTATAATTTACAGTCAAAAACTGTAAACTGATATTCCCAGAATGCCCTGCATGACACTCCACATTTGAAAGTATTTTGTTTAAATAATCATGTTTTATAATAGTTTTTGTTGTCAGCTTTATGTTACATCTTCTGTTGTTTAATGAAAGTTTCTTGCATTATTTCAGTATCGTGTGCTACCATGATAGTGTTATGTGTTTGCATGAATGACTCTGTGCATCTTCTATATATTATTATATACTTCTGCTTGTGGCGAAGCTACTTGTGATGAGATTTGATTCTTCATGTGGCTTTCTCTTTTACCACTTGCATTATTGTGGTGGTTGTCAGTATGTTAAAGGTACAAAACAGATTTTAATAGCAGTGTGTGTTGTTGAATTTAGTGGATTTAGTTTACATTCAAATTTCCTTGTTTGTAAATTACAGTTTTATACTGTCAATTTTACAGTTTTGTTCTGTAAATGTGTTTACAGTTTTTCTGTATTTTTTACAAAATTAGCACAGCAACCACTGTGGTTATCAGAAGAAGAATTACTATAACAATCGCTCCACTGCGGGATCCACTGTGCCCCATGTGATTCACGTGAATGGAACACCATCATTTGGTCCTCACCTGTAGTCAGTTACATCTAACTCCCCTTTAGAGGACAACTTTCTTCCTCTATTCCCTCCTGCTCCCTTCTGAAACAACCCAAAAACAGCCTCTCGTGGCAGACAACAGTCCTTTTGAGAGCTCCTGTGCCATAACACTAATACAACCCAAAAAGGTCTGCTAATTGTAATGAGCCTTTAATGTGAGCCTTTGATTAAAGCCCTGTTTACCTAAGCCTGTGCCCTCGGCATCGCCCGCAGTACTGCAAAATCTTATAATGCATGTTGATGAGACTGTATTTGCTGAATAAATTATTGTAAGTGAAGGAGGATAACCGACAGAGGTAAATCCTGCTCTGTCATTGTGTTTAGTCGCAGAAAAAACATATTGTGTCCAGTTACTGTGCACGTTCAAGGCCTTAATTTTGCATTGCATTCACAAATAGAACATTATTAAAATTTAGGTAACACTGAAATGCACTCATACACCATTAATTCTCCTCTAGCCAGACAAAATAAGCAGTTTAATTCTAGGCTAAAGCAGAATCAGATTGTGCAAAGGACTCATTTGGTTCCTGTGGTCTGTTCAAAGGTTTGAATAATAATAATAATAATAATAATAATAAATATTTCACTATATTATTGGTTTTACTTTTTTTTAATCAAATATTTTGAGTTTTCAAAAACATAAAAAAATAATATCTTACCAACCAAAGTTTTTAACAGTAGTGAACAATTAAATAAATTACAAATTATTGTATTTGTTTTACATTGAAAACAAAAAAAATACACACATATACACTCAAAAATTTGCATTCGTTCTGAGCCACTTCTAAATGTGCTTTTAAATCATGTTTGACTACAAATGTAGCTTTTCATAATGTCTTCTTATATGAATCAGACACATATGTATAACCAGGGGTGGGCTAAGGGGGCTGGAGCCCCGAATGTTTTTATTACTATGCCATCAATGAGTTTCCATGCCCAATAATTTATATTAGAATTTAAATAAATAAACAAATAAATAAATATCTCTCGACTCTCACGTCTACAGTGTCTGTCAATTTACGCGTTGTCATTCACACCCGACAAAAACCGCCCACTGAGTCTAGTGCTTCTGACTGACATGTAAACTGGCCAACCATCGATGAGCTTCTGTACGATCCAGCCAATGAAATTAGATCTTTTGGAGCCAAGCGGTTTGTTGGCGTGTAGTATTTTACTAGATCAATTTATTTGAAAAATAAAATGGATATTTCAAAATTCTTCAAAAAAAAGGAAGTAAAACACCCCCAGCCAACACTTGAACGCCAAGATACAACAGCTTCAGGTATCTGTAACTTTTAATCATAGTATTATATTTCTTATTCGGTTTTAAATTGTGTCTGATTTAACGTTACATTTAGAACATCTAACAGTTAACGGTTGCGCAGCACAGTCTTTAGGACACACACAGAGCGGTTATAATGTTGGGTTAACATGGTCTGTGGCAGACTTTTCGTGTCAGGGCAACAATTCAATAAACAAGATAATAAAAAAAGACATATTTCGCTAAGGAAATTGTTCCAAACAAAGCATGTTGTTGTGCTCTGCAGCAACACACAGCGGTGTTTACTGAATAAATTTGCGTGAGTAAATGATTCACTGACCCATTCATAAAAACAGTTGCTTACTTTTTTTCTGAATGAATCATCTGTTTCGCACTAATCGATTGATTAAATGACTGACTGACTCATTCATTAAGGCAGTGGCTTGCCGCCACCTAGTGGCAAAGTACCATTCTAATTTTTTTTCATCATTTCATATTTCTGTATTCCAAATTTTATATTTGATACATTAGCCTCATAAGATTATTTATGCAATTTGTAAGTGCTGTGTAAGTGCTCCTTCAAAAATATAAGTGTATAGAGCCCTGCGTTTATAATTATACTTGGATGAAAATGAGTCATCCTTATCATTTTTGGTGTTTTGGATTCACTACAGCTGGAGAACAATTAAATACAAAATAGGTTATAGGCTCTACTGGGTGATTTTTTATTTTACTGAGTAACAGTCATCATTTTCCCATATAGTGTAGATTTTTAGGCATTCTATCATCTCAAACAGCCTGAAAAATAGTGCATTTAGCTGATGTAAATGGGAAAAAAATCTCCCTGGGGGAGCATGCCCCCGGACCCCCCTAGGTTTGGGCTAAGCCCCGAATGTTTACATTGTCTGGCTCCGCCCCTGTGTATAACAACTTCACATTATATTTCTCATTATATAATATATTCACATATTCACATATACGTCATATACCTTATATTTCTCAGCAAAAAGGTGATAATTTTCCTGTTTAAGTAATTATACTCATTATATATTATATATATATATATATATATATATATATATATATATATATATATAATATATATATATGAACAGATGCAGGCAATTCTCTCTCTTTGTAGCACACACACACACACACACACACACACACTCACACAACACACATGCAGAGAAAATAAATAAATACAAACACACATAAATACATACATACATACAAGGAATGCCACAGCTTTCAATATAATATTGAACCGTTCTTTATGTGAATTGCATGTTTCGCGTTTAAATAACTTCTGTGCATTTTATTTCTCTCCAATTGGTTTTGTGTGTGTGCCCGTGAGTCTACATGCTGAGATAAGGAAATGCCTATAACACTTACAACGATTAGAAATGGATTTAAAAATATACTTAATTATTATGAAAATACCTGAGACGGCTTGAAGAACACATATAAACAATATATTGTTGCAGTCGAATGTTTATTGTATTTACGTTTCATCATTCAAAACGTTTCTACCTTCTTTTTATTCAGTTACAGTCATAGCTGAATGCCTATGTCCATATTAGGGATTTCCTGGAACATGATGAGTTCCATTACTTCTGTGACGCATACGTAGATTTTCTGCACGAGGGTGCCCTCCAGCTTCCATTATGAATGAAACAGACATTACTTGTAGCACTCTATAATGGCCAATCCATTTTGGGTAAAAAAAATACTAAAAATAATACCCCATCAATGTAAATTTTAAGTAGACATAAAATAATCCATGTCTTTCTTTAATGTACCGTTTGTTTGTTTTTTGTGCCGAGCCATCAGAAATACAATTGATCATCTACTCACCCTCAAAAGCATTTTTATAAGTACACAAAAGTTGTCCATTTGGTTTAGGCACTGTATTCCAAGTTAGAGCTTTTCAATGAGTCAGTCCAGTTCAGAAATCTGATATGAATGATTTATTCACATCTGGTTACAGTGGTTAACAGCTCACAGTACGTAACGAGAATCAATTAATAAATTCAAATGTGGACTGTACCACAAACATAAGAAGTCTTGGAATATAGTGCACAAGTTCTATGGGCCATATTTATACTGCTTCTATTAATCTGTTGTATCCTTTGTAAAGCTTCAAAATCTAATTTCCCATTCACTGCCCCTGAAAGGAAAAGAGCAACCAGTTCAATTATTTAAAACTTCTCTTCTGAGTTCACAAGAAGAAAGAAAGTAATTAATGACAGAACTGTCAGAGCTCCAATTTCCCTGTCATTTTAGTAGACATAGCACTCTCTCGCTACCACACATGTTGATCTCCCGCTGGGTTCATGATAATGTTGTCTTATAACATCCACTGTGAAGTACACACCATGGCTGGTCACCAGCTGATAGCCTATCATATGATTAATGATTGACTCTGAAAACAACTGCAAGCAACAGGCAGCCATATCATTTTGTATTTGCAAAACTGTTTTCCATGCATTCCATCCATTCCATTGCTTGTATAAACCCATTATTTAGGGCTCAAGCTGAGACTGGAACATATTGTAAGCATGAACACCTGTTGAAGCTGGTGACCTGACTCATATGTTGGGTGTCGTGTTTCATATGTATTACATGTTCAGAAGCAGAACAGGGTTACATCAGGCAGAGGACATTCCTATTCAAGGAACACTGTCGCCACAACATTATGCTAATTTGTCTCAATAAGGCAAAGGCTAAGGGGAGAAATATGATTAGGGTAACTAAGACAAACACAGGCGTCTGAGGTTAAGGACTGTAATGACTGTGCCATTCTGTGTGTGTGGGTATGAGTATGTGTGTGAGAGATTGTGACGGATGGAGATGATAATAACAACTGGCGGCCATACCCTGCGATGCTTGCAGGTTAATCCACTGAATGAGAGGTACAGACTGAAAAAAAGGCTGCCACATGTGGCTAAGCTACAGTTTAACAATGTAGTCAATATAAACTGCTCCTGATATCCGAGGTGATGAAAACTGTGGCTGTAATAAAGCAAAATAGAGTGCTTGCAAGGATTCTATCCAAATGGACTATGAACTAACAATGACCATGAATTCGTAATAAATTAATTAGTGGCTGCAACTGCAGATAATTTGAGCAATGCATAGTAAAACAAAAACAACAACAACAATAATAACAATAATAATAATAATTATTGTTATTATTATTATTTAATTACACAATAATTAATTATATTACATAATAATTATATAATAATAATTATTATTATTATTACCATTATTATTACTATTATACAATTATTATATAATACAATGAATTATACAATTTAATAATAATAATAATTATTATTATTATTATTATTATTATTATTACTGCTGCTGCTTCTACTACTTAAAAAAAATAAAAAATAAAGTTGTTCATTTTGTCAGAGAACAAATTCAAAGTGGAGCTTTAATGAAAAGCAAGTGGGAAGCATGGGAGGATCGAGATAAGTGAAAGCCCTGGAGTGGCATCGGAACGGAGGGATTCTAGAAATCTCCACAGGCTCGCTTTGCAACATCCTGTGTCAACAGTATGGAGACTGTTGTTTCCTGATTTCTAAGAGCTTACTTTACTTACTTTACTTTAGTCATTTAGCAGACGTTTTTGTCCAAAGCGATTTACAAATACGAAAAAGTAACTAAAACTAAAAGTTACAACTCTATAAATACTATATACCCACATATTTAAGAAAATAAAGAAATTAAATAAAATTGACACATGCATATAACAAGAGAGCTATTTCTTGGATGATTACCCAGCTCAGCGTGCTTCAGATGAAATTTTGTAAATGAGTGGGGCGCTAATAAAATGGCCTCTGTGATGAGATGGATACTGTTATCGGCCCTGCCTTCAAGCGTGCACATGCTAACAGTGAGGCAACTTTGATATCTGGTGTAGCTGCATCATACGAGCCCCACTTTGATCTCATGGATTGATTAAGCTCTGCGCTTGAGAAAAGGCAGGGAGGAAGGGAGGATAGCACAGATAAAATTGGGATATGACACACTGGTGGCAGAGAAAGCAGGTGATTACATGAGCTTAACACTGACAGATCCAGTGACATTAGCTGCATGCAATCCAGTTGAAAAAGCAAAACAACAACACAATATATTAACAAAACAAAAATTATATATATATATATATATATATATATATAGTTTTTAAATAAGAATTAAAAAAAGAAATATATATATGCATTAAAAACACTTGCAGTCACATATGCACAAAAGCAGAACTTAACATGCACTGTTTAATTCAAAGAAAATGTCATTAAAATGAGCTAGTTTACAAACTAGCAAACAGAGTTCAATGACCCAAAGCAAAAAGCTAATTTTGACTGATCTAGACAGCATCTGACCATATAGCCTGAGGGTTTCTGATATGAGTAAGAGAGAGTTAGATAGAGAAGAAAGATAGAGAGATGTAGAGGGGGTGTGGAGCAAGATGGGTAGGGTGTTTTGGCCTTAGGGTGTACAAGCATTTACAAACTCTCACCACAGGCCTCTCAAAACGCCATTTGTGTTGTTTCTGGAGAATCTATTAATTACATGTTGATGTCTTTAATGATGGGCCGCCAGCAAACCATTAGCCTCTATCAATTAGCTGTCATTTCTCTGCCCCTGTCATTTCAGAGCATTGTATCCTTTTTGTTTCTTCCCTCTGGAGTTTGAGATGATGCTTAGCGTGGCCTCAACCCGACCTCTGAATCAGCTGGGATTCTGTTCTGTCAAACACACATACTGATGCATCAGTTGCCCTTCTGCCATCTGTGTGGAGGAAGCTGAGGTGAACGGTTACATACACGAGGTATGATTTTGTCTCTGTCTCTAAGAAAAAACGCCTGGTTCCCAATAGACCTCATATCAACCGATTTATGATTATATGATTAAATGGGCATGAATAGAGGTAAAGCTAAATATAGAAAATGAGCGTTAGTTATTGCTAGCATGTGCTTGCATGTATATAAAGTGCATGAATTTCTCATGGGTTTGCGAAAAATGGGGCAGATACATTGGCTCAGCCCTGGGACGTGTGTAACACTAATGAAAATAACAAATGAGTAACAGAGTGCAGAAGGGGGGGAAATGCCAGTAGAGCAAGATAAAGAAAAAAAAAATGGAAAGAGGGAGGGAATGAATTAAAAAATAATAATGTTTCAGTTTCAACTAGGGGTTCAAATCGCAAGGAATTTAACAATTCTGGTTCCAGTTCTTTAATGATGTCATTAACGATTCTTTTAGAAAAAGTATGTCTTTCTTTTTTTTTAATTCTTATTGTATTTACTGCCCTCAGCAATCAGTGCGAGGGCAATTCAAAAGAACAGATATAAGTCTATCATGCTCACCAAAGTGGAATTTATATGAATTTTTAAAAAGCAGAAATATTGTGAAATAGGCCTAAATTTGATTTATTTAACAAGTGTAAAATTATTGCTTTTTATACACACTATATGGACAAAAGTATTGGATCACCCCTTCTAATGAACAGGTTTGACTACTTTAGTCATTTCCATGTATTTTAGTCCTGTGATTGCAAAGCTGTATTTTCAGTACAGTCCAGTCTTCAGTATACCACTCATTACATAATGTCATATTAACAATTACAAACTAAACTGATTTAAGTCTCACAAGCCATAAGAACACAATACCCATTCTTTTCAGACATAAAATATGGATATCATCAAGTGAGTGAGTCAGTAAACTCTCATGTGTGTTTTATTCATTGAAGAGCACCAGGCCATAAGAGTCATTTGTTCAGGAATCAGACTACACTGCTCACTGAGTGTTTTGTGCTGTAAATTCAGTAAACGGTATAGTTTTTTGGGAATAATACCTGGATCGTGGGTTTCCAACCCTAGTGTCAACCAAAAAAGCAGATCCCTATTCCTCTACATTTGTTCCAGAAAAGAGCATCTCAGAAAGAGAGAATAAACTGAGGGGAGAGAGCCAAAGTTGAGATACAAATACATATCTGAAAGTGCCTCTAATAAGCCAAGGAGGGCTGCCCATGGGCCTGATCATGGTGCCATGGGACCACTGGAAGAAGTCTTATCTTCATTCCAACACCTGTAGACAAGCAAACGGTGGAACAAATTCTCCCTGTTCAGCAGTTCAGTCATACAAGACCTTAAGTTACTCTCAAAATCAGGCAACAGCTGAATTGCTTTTCTGATCCTCTTTGACAATGCGCAGCTAGCCACACATATTCATCCACTGTCTAGAAGACATAAACGCCAGACTGTAAAATAGTACATGAATCCGAGTCTAGCACTTTAAACCAATCTTCCTGAAATCCTGAGCACTCAGGACCACTGATAAAAGAGGCTCTTAGCTGAAGTGGAGTAAAAACATCACTGTTGGTGATGCAGATTGTAGAATGCTTGACGTCAACAATTTCACCCTCATTTTTTGGTCCAGAGTCCACATGTATCATGCATTTATATTTATTTATATTATTTAAATCTCCATTCCCTACAGTTGTTCTCAAAAAACTTTTCTCTACTTTTCTCTAAAAACTTGTTTTGTTCGTAAAGTCATTGGCAGGGTGAATGTATCTGCTGGAGAAATGTTTTTGTCCCTGTATGGTCCTCTATGTTTATTCTGCTCTTACCACAATGGAGAATGGATTTAAATCCCATGTTTCTTATTTCACACAATGACAGGTTCCCCTGGCTTTGGCAAATAAATGGTGATTTTCAAAGGTTAGACGAAAACAGAGTAGAATAGCGAATCGGTCTGCTTCTTTTTCTCGCCTCCTAACTTTTCCTGGCTTTAATTTATTGTCTGCTTCGCTGGAGCATTGGACTGCACTTTTTGTCTGACTGTGAAGGTGACGGGAGATAGGAGACGGTCCTTCTCTATTTGAACTTATATCTCTATATCTCCACTTTTTTTGTGTGTTTCATCATTTTTTTCTTTCTTTTTTTCATATTTTTCCCACTTACAGCCCAACAGCAAAAAGGTTAATGCACCATTGCACCATGTACTAGCGTGCCTACATGCTCGCCAAAAGCTCCACACATGAGTAGTTCACTTCACACAGACACTTCACAAAGTCAAAAGGGAGCTAACAAATTGCAGGGAGCGTTGAGCAGGTTGTGTGAATTCATAACTGAATTTGCTGATGTAGATCAACACGGAACCTTCCTTCTCCAGTCAGCGAAGTGTTTTAACGCTCTCTTTCCACAGCAGAGCAATTCTGTTTGAGATGAGAGAGGCACAGCAGGTATAAGAGAGGCCAACTTTCCATCCCCGGTAATTAACCCCGGGGTGCTAATGATCATTAGCTTATATAAAGCTAATGTAGCGCAGGTAAAAATAAAGTCAATTAAGAGAGAGTGCTATTCAAATAGGCCTTGAAGGTTAGACATTTCATCACTGATGGACAGATCATGGGCAGCCATTATGCATCTCAGCAGCAAAACTTAATGCACAGCCAAAACTTACCGTGAAGATCTGAGACCTTATAAAACATTTGAAGGAATCAAAATACTTACAAGAACGGGAAATTCTATTTTTTTTTTGGAACTAAGCAAATGGAGCAGTCTTGCAAAATTTAGAAAATGTAAGTTAATAGAAACAAAAAGTTAAAGTGTTCAAATATAAGTGAACAAGTACATATACTGTAGGGCTGTAGCTATCGAATATTTGAGTAATCGAGTATTCTACCGAAAATTCCATCAATTAATCAAGTAATCGGATAAAAAGTACTTTTTCTTTATTAAAGAGCAATACTAAATATACAAGAGAAAATAAGACCGGTCTCTTAAAATGAACAAGTAATTTGTTTCCTTTTTAGAAAAAATTACATTATACATACATACATAAATAAATATTCATGCATTCATTCATTTTTGTTCCAGACACACAATTAAACTGCCAACATATCTTATGCTCATGGTTGTGAATCATCTTGACTGTCAACACTATCATACCAGAACTTATCCATAAACTAGCTGAAGATATTTCCTCGTCTCACATCTGCTATCAAATCTCTGATGTCCTAACAGAGAAGCAGCAGATGGTCTGGCAAGGCTCAGAACACTTAGGACCCCTAGTCATTAATGCAGGTGCCCCTCTGGGCTAAACACTGTCTTACTCATGTAATATACACAAATAACTGTACTGCCAGCAACCTCTTTATCAAGTTGCTTGAAGGTGCTGTAATGTATGTGCCACTAACATCAATGCGGACAATGGGTTGCTGAAAAGATTAGTGAGTTAAATGGCAGTCTGGGCTCTGCTGGAGATCAAGGTTTTCTGACCTGCTGTGAGGCTATGCATGACAGATTTCAGCTAAACAAGAATGAGTGACAACTCTGCTAGTGTTGGGCGATATGGTCACTTTTTATATCGTCATATCGCCAGCCTGTGAGATCGCCGATACACGATATTATCGTGCATGGGCTATTTCGTAACTATTTGGTGATTTTAAATTGCGCGTGCGTGTATAAGCGAGAGAGAGCCTGGAAGTACCAATGACCAAAATAATATACTTTCATATTGAAATATGAAGAATATTCATATTTCATACTTTCATATTGAAACATATTGAAAAACTAACATGTTAAATATAAAAATATTTTAATAGCTAGTTCATATTCGGATACAGCAGTCATACATCGGTATTAGGACCGCACGTCCTACTGTGACAAGTTTGCCGCATCGGCGCAGAATTTATCAGTCTAAAAATCAGTCAAGGTGAAAATCAAAAGTAGTTTGTGTTGGACATAAACGAACATGTTAAAGATAGAAGTATTTTCAGGTAAGTTCATATCTTTGGAGTAAAGTTAAATTAAACAGATAGGCAGGCTACATCAGTCATACAGCGCTCCGGACCGCGTGCCCCATGACGAGCCCCGTTTTAGACTGATAACTTATTAACTGCATATTTTTTATAATAACAGTGATGAAGAATAAGCATCCATTTGTTTTGTTAATGTGCTGTAAAGAAAACGAAATGCTGCCGTGCAGTTTCGTCATGTTCATCTTGTTCATGTTCATGCTAGAATTGTTCAAGAAGATGTCTAAAAGATGTCTCTTTTTGCACTCTTGACATAGCCTTTGTAAATAACAATTATCACCCTGCAGTTCAATTTTGATGTGGGTTTAGTTTTAGAGTCCGTTTTTAAAACATTTCCAATGAGTAGGAGAAGTCTAAAGGCTTCTTCACTTTCCACGTTCCGTTCCGTCTCGCGCACAACCGCACAGCATTCAAAGTATACTCAGCCGCAGAGGAGTGCGGACGGACAAGCGCAACACATGCGCAAGACCACCAACTTGACTTGCGTGGTCTCAAAAAATTGCCTGCACTCGGACAGGGTGCGTGACTTTCCGCGAGCCCTCTTGATGACGGAAATTAGCCTACGTAATAAGGACAGTGTGTGGACGTAGACAGCCGAAGTATACTTTGGCCTTAATCCTCATTTGCGTGTGTGTGTGTGAAATAGCGGGGCAATTTGATAGCCCAATAATAATAGGCCGCCTAACAACAACAACAACAATAATAATAATAATAGTTTTATACATTAATAGGAAAATGAGCCTAATATCGTCTTGAATATCGACAAAGACATTTGCTATCGTCCATATCTCTGACTATCGCCGATACACGATCGGCACAACCCTAAACTCTGCTAAAATTATTTTATTAATGCTTTGCCTTCCAAGTTTACAATGGCATATTTTTTTTCTGAGCCACCCAATGGCTCCAGCTAAGACAACTGCATCCCAAAACTAGAGCAGCTCCCCAGTGCACAACAAACTTCACGCGAAAACTTGACACTATTGCCACTCTCTGCTTTCTTCTGTTTTGTTGTCATTTCATTATTTTATTGTCTTGGTTTTGTTCAGCTCATAATAGTGCAAGGGATAAACAAACAGATACAACGATATACAGATGCGTGGAGACGAGTCCCACATGAATCAGTACGAATCAACGCTGCATGCCCATCAAACCTCAACTCATTCTTAATGGGGTTTGGGAGACACAAACATCCCTGGAACAGCCAGCTTGCCAATGGGAGATATCAGAAGTAGTGACAGAAAGTGCGACGCTGCCACCACAGGGGGCTTTGGAAATTTTCTATTCTGATCAACTCCTCTGCAACGTTCTTTCTTTTTTGGCGAGCTGAATGAGACGATGCTTCTCATTATGAACGGTTCCATAATTCAATCAGAAAAGCCACAAAGTCAATCTCAGCCGAAACTCTCTCTCTTAGGATTTAAGCTTATATCCTTCATGCAGTCAGTCTCCACAGGCATAATTTTCTCTGTCAGACCTATTAATGGAATTAACTGTCATCTATCATTAGTGTGCTTGGGGTTTCTGAAAACATATTATCCAAAGACCTTTGGCATGCAGGAAGGGAAGATTGTTCCGTTGCCCCGGGCTCCGACTGAGGAGGGTCACCACAGAGATTCCAACAACTAACGCTTGGTAAATGATGAAAGCTTGGGAAAGTTGCTCTTGATATAAGCTTACTGTAAATCGTGTGTGCAGAATGCTAACAGAGATTTTAACCGCTTCTGTGTGCCAAAGACGATACGCAACAGCTGTTTATGAACAAAGCCTATCCGGAGTGCTGGAAGTGAAAACTATGCTTGTCAGGAGCCATTTGAAGATGCTTTTGTCTGTTGTCTCGTTTCATGACCCTGGCTTCCAAAAGAAATTCAAACTCACTTAGAGCCAGAAAATAAGAACGCAAGGCCATATTAGAGTAGGAGACAGATCAAATGAGCTTGCGTCATGAACAGAGGGGCTAACAAATTGGACATGGCATCTGTTATGACATCTAATATTTTCCTAATGTGGAAGAGGGCAGTTTAGCTGGGGGATTCTGAGGAGAGCTTTTATTTGAAGTTGAGCTGGAAAGATTCAAAGCCTTTTTTAGATTGTCAAATTATTTAATGTCACCTTTGCAGGACGACCTAACAAACTGTGGCATCACAGCTGATTTTTTTTTAATGCATTTCACAAGTACTTTTATGCAAAGCAACTTACTTAGAGTGCTTTCAATGAACTATGATCCGCCTGTGTGTTTTCTGGGAATGAACCCATGACCGTGGCGTTGCTAGTGCAGTGTTCTACCAGCTGAGTTAAATGTCAAATGATTGGAGTCATCGTTCTGTGACTATGAGCAGTGGGAGGAATGAAGTAAGCAATTCATTGTCAACTATATCAAACAGTAAAGAAAACAATGTCACTTTCCTGTGAACACAGTATTCTGGGATGTCAACTGTATACTGTGCTTCAACGATGGGTTCAAGTGGTCAAGTGAATTTGCTGTTGACCAACAGAAAGTTCCTTTTTTAGAAAGTAACATTGTGTGAGCTGTGCTTTATCACTAAACTATTGACAATGGACCTTTGCAAAAATTCAGCTTCAAACATTTCTATAAATAAAAGACGAGATAAGGCAAAACACCTGTTTGAAGTCTAGTGGCTAGTCCATGTACGGTAACATATTAAGCCATGGTGCTCATTCAGAAAATGTATTTTTGAATACAGCTTACACTGTATTTCAATTCAACCTTGTCACAGCTCAACATATTGGAACATGAGGTATATACAACATATTGAGCTTTGGCACTCATATGCAGGTGATATGAGTTTATGAGTCCATATCATCCATTGTGCTTTCTGCCCTCCCACTAAAGTAATAAAGGCAAAAACGATGTTGTCCTCTACAATGGAGAGGGTGATTGTTTTAAGTCAAGAATCTAAATGAGTGTGGCTTTAGAGCAAGGCAAAAATCACTCACAAACCAGCTCCTGAAGGAAGGATGCTAATGCATGCAATTAATGCTGCAAGGATGCTTAAACAGAGGCATAAAACTTACAAGGACAAAGTCTAATGGACAAACCTGATGGGAACTTACGAGCATGCTTTCACAAAACTCCAATGAGAGCAAAAGAAAAAGGCATACATAAGGATATTTTTGGCCCTTTTCTGATTGATGTTTCATTAATTCTCAGAGGATCAAATCATGCTCACAATACAATTGAAAATGTGCATTCATTTGCATCTTTTTGAACAAGCACTTTTTATTTCAATAGGCAACCAAGAACAATATGCAAGAAAATAGAGGGAAAAAAAGACTTAATCCAGCTTAAACCAACCACATAATTAACCATATACAGTTCATTTATTTTAGAAACTTGTTAAAATGTATAAAATATGATAGAGCAGGCTTTTGAGGAACATTTATTTGTACATCTCTCAATCGTCATTGTATTCCGCATGTTTTCCCCACAATAAAAACTACAGACCTTTAGTCATAAAACTAAGCTTAACTAATTTAAATATCATGTCACTAAAACATTATTGAGATAACAATATATCAAAATGTCCCCACAAGGATAATATCTAGGGCTGCAACTAACGATTATTTTGATAATCGATTAGTTGGCCGATTATTCTTTCGATTAATCGGATTTTTTATTTTTTACAAAAAACAACCTATTCCACATTCTGCCCAATGTCCTTCAAACAAACGTGCCAACTGAATGCTATGAAAACATACAGTGCTTAATTTATTAGACCACCTGTCATAAAGAGAAAACACATTTTAGATACCTGTCAAAAATTGTTTCAATCTAAAAATGTTATTGTCATTTATTTGGCAAATTACAAACAGAGACAACTAATTAGTATTTATTCACATAACAACAAAAATGGCCTCAAAACAGCTTGCATTCTTGCTGGCGTTGTTTATGTACTTTTTGACTGTAATCTGAAAAAACACTATAAAGTGCTCTGGTTTTCTTTCATAGATAACAGCAATAATTATATTATAGCATTAAAAATAGCCTACTACTGTTACTAAAGAGCTTACGCATATTGGAGTACTAACCAGTACAGAAAGCAAACACATGATTAAGGCGGTTATGGAGCGTCTCATTTTTATATTCAGACAATTACATGCTGTTATCCCTTTAAAGTTAAAATATTCGCACTGCATGATAACTTTTAAGCTTAAAATTTAACAATTTCAACAACAGATATTTCAGCACAATGGATATTTTTGCGCTGGATAGCCTATTAATTGTCTCCCTCTCTGTGTTCCGTCTGTCCACTGCGCCTGCGCTCATTCGGTATTTTAAACTTAACACAGCCTGTCAGGACGGATCTTTATGCAAAAATGGAAATGCTCGTGTGAATTTGTGACATTTTTAGATAAGGATATGACCGTAAAACTGAACGTTTTTGACGCACACGTATCTGTCAAAGCGCCTGACAGGGCAAGCATTACGCTAATGCATTAACTAAAATAAAGAATTCTCATGTTTTGGGCAGCTTGGATCACGTACTTCTCCGGCAGAATCTCATTCTGTTTCCTCCACTATTTTTAGATGCATTTTGTCCATAGAAATGCGTTATTCAGTGCTGTAATTTGAGCAACCGGCTGAAGTTGGACGTGCACTGTGGGCAGACCCGATTAATCGATAATGAGAATCGTTGTCGATGATTTTCATAATCGATAATAATCGATTTGACCTTGTGAGGACATTTTTTTTCAACAGCTTATAAATCATACAGAAAACATGATAATTTTCAATATTCAATAAACTGTTCCATTAAAAAAAAATAAAAAATTAAAAAAAACTTCATGTTATAGACTATTTCTTTAAAGGGTTAATAGTAAAATATAAGTGTAAATCTAATATAAAAATCATAATGCTGTTAATTTTGAGGATATTCAGAAAAACTCACACATAGTTAAGATACAGCGTGAAAGTATCAGTGCAACACACACACACACACACTCTCTCTCTCTCCAGGTTGGATTTAATGGGTCTTAAGCGAAGAAATAAAGAGTGCAGTGTGTATATTGTGCTTTAGATTAACAGAAGCTCATGTGTCGCCTGTTGGTATCTTCGCACGGTGTCACCAGAACGGTAGTGTTGAGAATCCTCTATCACCGTGCTCACAGCTGCCGCATGTGAGCATAGAACCCAGGGATCAGATGCGAGAGACAAAAGCACAAAGCGTTCTCTCTCTCTTTTCTCAGCCCCACGTGCACTTCCTTTGCTCCAGGATGTATTTTTGGCCTGTGAGATGAACACAAGCCCCGACCGTTCTCGCTTTAATCATTGTTTCAATGGAAGCCACCGCCTGCTTTGTGACAAACTCGGGCGTCGCGGCCTGTTTGGCTCCTCATCTGCTTGGCTCCTGAAGTAGAGTAATGCGCCTGGCTTCGCACCGTCGCTCTGTGATTTTAGGGGAATTTTGAGATTAATGGGAAGGATCAAGCTGTGCCGCGGGCGTGATGGCAGCCTACATTTCAAGTGTGGAACTCTTAGCGGAACGGGGAAACTTCTGCAAGCGATGTTTGTTATTGGATGAATACGCGAAAAACACACAAATGCTCAGGCAAGGTTCCTTATTGAAGGTGAGAAGAACAGTGAGGTAAACGGGTGGGTGGGGAACTCCTGTGGCGCTGTAGTGCTTCGTAGTGTGTGTGTGAGTGTGTGTGTGTGTGTGTGTGTGTGTAGGTAAAAGACTCGGGCTCTACATCATTAAAAGACAATTCCAGCAGACTGGATTACATGGGTCACGGAGCGCTGCGTGAAGACAGAATAGGAACAGATGCTCAGCAAGCTCTGGAGGCCTTCCTGATCTTAAGACAAGACTCACTGCCACACACACACACAAACACACTCGCTCATACCATCACTGTTTCATCTTACTGCCTGTGCACCTTTTATGTACCGTTTAAAAGTTTGGGGTCAGCATTTTTTTTAAAAATAAGATATTAATAATTTCAGTATTAACTTTCAGTAAAGAAGGATGCATTAAACTGATAAAAAAAATGCTGTACTTTTTATTCATCAAACCATGACAATAAATTGAAATATTGAGAAGTATACTTTGAAATATTAAGCATAATAACACAGTCTGCATATGAGAATGACTTTTGAAAGATCACGTAACACTGAAGACTGGAGTTAATGGAATTCAGCTATGCCATTACAGGAATAAATTACATTTTAAAATGTATTACAATTTTAAATTATTATATTACATTGTAATAATACTTAACAATATTACCGTTTTAAAGTATTTTTCAAACAATAATTTTACTGACCGTGACTTTTGAACAGTCTTGTCTGAAACCACACTTACTTCAATAAGTTTTATGATTTTGATATGCAAATATTGTGCAGAACTTTCTAAAAACAAGTGGCCTGGAGAAAAGAGTAGAAAGGGAAACCGAGTAAGAAAGAAAGAAAGAAGGAGAGCAAGTGAGCAAGAGCCTCCCTCAAGGGACACTTCATTAAGGCACCCGGGGCTAATACATTAGACAGGAAAATAAATGTTAACAGCCTCTAAAGCCGAAAAGTGGCAATGAAAGCTAACTCAATTAAATGCGGCATGATGGGCAAGGACGCATTGTATTTAATAGCAGCCGCCCGTGGAAGATAGAGCAAGAGGAGGAGTAAATGAGGGGGAATAAAAAGAACAAGCTCTAACTGAGGGGCACAGTGTGCAGGTATGTCCTAGTATGACAGCTCTGTAACTCTGTATGGATGACTGTAGTGTCCCCATTAAGCACAGGAAGTTGATCTCTGTGTGTGTGCGGACACAGGAGATGCTCTTCAGTCTGTGAAAACTCTTTCAGTTGCTCTCGCCTCTGGAGAGGGCCTCAGCTTTAGTTAGCATTTAGTATTTGTGTCCCAGCACTCAAAGGCTACCGCAGAGGTAGCATGAAAAAGGCAGTTTGTGCTTGCTGTGAGGAAAGAAACAGGCACAGCATTGCTGGATGGTGGTTGTTAGAGAGAACTGACTCACCTTAAATGCACATTTCTACTACAAGGGGGGGGGGAAAAAAGAGTAAATCGCACTACTATTGAAAGAAATATTATCATAATTTATTAAAACTGTTGATTTTAACATATTTCAAAATGTAATTTATTCCTGTGATAGTAAAGCTGCATTTTCAGCATGATTACTCCAATCTTCAGTGTCACATGATCCTTCAGAAATCATTCTAATATGCTGATTTGGTGCTCAAGAAATATTTCTTATCAATGTTGAAGACTGTTCTTGCATTACAAAATGTTAGAAAGTGTTACAAACTGTTAACTTTTTTTTCCCCAAATAAATGGTGTTCTTAAATTTTCAAAATCAGCTTATGTGACCCTGGACCACAAAACCAGTCTTAAGTCACTGGGGTATATTTGTAGCAATATCCAAAAATACACCGTATGGGTCAAAATGATTGATTTTTCTTTTATGCCAAAAATCATTAGGATATTAAGTAAAGATCATGTTCCATGAAGATATTTTGTAAATTTCCTACTGTAAATATATCAAAACAACTTTAAAGGCGATTTTCTCAATATTTAGATTTTTTTGCACCCTCAGTTTCCAAATTTTCAAATATTTGTATCTCGGCAAAATATTGTCCTATCATAAGAAAGCATACATCAATGGAAAACTTAATTATTCAGCTTTCAGATGATGTATACATCTCAATTTCGAAAAATTGACCTTTATGACTGGTTTTGTGGTCCAGGGTCACATATTAGAA
Source organism: Barbus barbus (assembly GCF_936440315.1). Lineage (NCBI taxonomy): Eukaryota > Metazoa > Chordata > Actinopteri > Cypriniformes > Cyprinidae > Barbus > Barbus barbus. The sequence goes on along the minus strand of NC_136735.1, from coordinate 11,731,178 downwards.
TGATCTCTAAGGGATCATGTGACACTGAAGACTGGAGTAATGGCTGCTTTGCCATCATTGAAACACATTACAATTTAAAAAAAATTGACTATTTATTTATCTGTCTGTCTGTTTATTTATTTATTGTAATAAAATAAATGCAGCTTTGGTGAGCATAAGATACAACACAAACATGCAAAAAGTAATTATTCCAAACTTTTGACCTGTGTTTACACTACACAGATAAGAACATTGTGCAACCATGTCAGTAAACAAATATGATGATGACAGCTATGATGGAGATGACACTTTGGTATCCAGCTCGAGTTCCTTCCTGCAGTTCATTATGTTCTTCTCATCAACCTGTCATGCTTAGCAGGTCTGGAGCCATGGACCTGTCTCGTATCACAGAGAAGGCCATATCGCTTCGACATCACGTCCAAAGCTACATAATCAGCACCAAAGACCTCAAACAACTCCTCATTGTGGAGCACTGACAGCACAGCCAGCACCACACGTGTGTTTGTGTACACGTGCCTGAGTGTGCATGAAAATAGACTGTAATAATATCTAAAATTATTATTATTACTATTATTACTGTCATTTCTGATCAAATAAATGCTTGGCGAGCACAAGAGACTTGTTTAAAAAAACAATTTTAGAACTTTTGATTGGTAATGTATATGTAAACACACATAATAAATGGATAAATATGGCTAAAATAAACGCATGGATAAATTCTTTTACACATTTTAGCCTAAACACATAAGACTATTACTTTTGCTGATTCACTGTTGCAAAACATCGCCATGATAGTTATCACTCTTTAAAGGACACAACAAGCATCTGGTGATATCCATGTAATTGCTTTCTTCAGTCCAAAAAAATTGACTGATGGTGTTTTATTTCAAATCTGTGCCCTCTTAACTCGCACCCTGGAATATCATCTCATAAACAAATACGACCCGGTCGGCGACCCTAAAAAAGAATGACGGCATACCTCCCTTAATGGTTGACCACTTTGTGCTGAGCTAATGCTTCTACAATTACAACATCAAATAATTAATGCTAATAGAAAATAGGAAGCCGGTGGAAGATGAAGGCTGGGGGAGGAAGAATCGATAGTTTGTGAAACCATTATTCATGCTCAAGGCCACACAATCGCACACAGACCGATACACACGTGTGCTGTTTCCCGTTGGGGCTGGAGAAGTGTGTTTGTCTAGGGCTGGAAGACTCTTTCTGTGGCCCCCAGTACAGCACGCTTCAACCAATACTGCTATTTTTATATCCGAGGGTTCAGTTGAGGGACTTTCCAGCTTCTGGAGTTCTGGAAGAGGCTTGGTCATATTATACACACACCAATCAATCACAAGTAAGAGTAAGTATTTACTCTACATATACATATACATACACATATACATACATATACATACACACACACACACATATATATATATATATATATATATATATATATATATATATATATATATATATATATATACATACATACATACATATAGTAACTGAGCTTTGTTTCTCTGTGAAACTGTACATCTATTGTGCTATTAAATGGCCTGTTCAGTGGTCTGAAACATACTAAACCAGTGGAGGCTTTGATGAAATGCCTATTGGACTGCTTGAAATGAGGAAATAATGTAGTACATTAGAGAATTGCCAATATCTGTTTAAAAATTTTACATTTTAAATGTGTATATTCTTGTACAATCAGATTGCTTCATTCACAATAACTGCCTGTTACAGCCACAAAGCTAAACTGCCATGACAAGACGGACTCAATTTATCCCAAGGTAGAGGCAGAAGACATAGCCACACATAATCCCAGTAAACACATAAACAACCCCAACACCATGTGGACTCCTGTATTTGAGTTTTACAGCAGTGCTACCAGCAATCTTTCTGTCTGTCTGTCTTTTTTTTTTTCTCGCCACATGAGAACAGTTAAGCTAGAAGATTCCACCTGTGTTGTTTCAGAATGTAACTGCTAGAAGAGCTCATGTCATCTCAAGGGCTTCATCTCAAAATCTCTACAAAAGAATGTAGCTATGGTCTTAAAATATGCATCAAATTTAATCTGGAGATCTCAATCTGAGATTAAAAGATTGATGTGGATCATACTCCCCATTTAGGATTTGAATTTTGGTCATTTTAACAGCTTGAGTACTCAAAAGATAAATTAGATAAGTATTCGGTGGGGCAGACTGTATTTAACATTTCAAAGTTGTTTATACGGTGTTAAGAAGCCACTTTTCTTTAGTGTGGTGTTCAAAACTGTATTACAGACTGTAGTGCTTCTCCTTTCTAGTCATGTTTCAACAATTACTTTCAAAAAGACCTGTTAGAAATTCAGTTTAATGTTCAAAATTGATGAACAAAACAACTGGAAAGAGTGTTGCTCTGAAAGCCCACCTATTAATGTTGCAGTATACAAACCACCATTATTGGGCTGCTGGGAATCCCCATGCTATTTTTCTCATGTTGTTGATCTCATTAGGACGGTCTCCTCTGGCCCAAACTGACCCCTCCAGAGATCGTTCCTTCCCTATTTCCAATGTCTAAACAGCATCTCAAGCAATCAAGCAATGCAAGCAGGCAGCACAATGCACAAAGGAGGAGCGTGAACCGTAGTGGGCCCCTCGTACCTCACTGTGCCTCAATTTGCTAAATGGCCCCTTTAAAATAGGCAACAATCTCCCCTCTGCTACCTTTTGCTCTGAAACACATGAGTCTTTCTCATTGCATTTCTATTTCAGAGAAAGCATTCATTTTAGAAGACAGAGATGAAAGAGAGTGGATTAGGTAGATATTATAGAATATTACTGTAGATGAAGAAAAAAAGAGGAGAAAGAAAGGAGATTACTGTAGAAGAAGAAAAAAAAGAGGAGAAAGAAAGGAGATTACTGTAGATGAAGAAAAAAAGAGGAGAAAGAAAGGAGAGAGAATTTTCTCAAAGATTTCTAAGAAAAAAATAAGGAGGGGGCTAGTTTTAAAAGATAAAAAAGGAAGTGAGGGTAGAGGGTAAGACCCCCCCCCCCAGCGCACTATATCCTCACTTAAGCAAGCCTATCCCTAGTTCACATGCCTAGTAGGCACTCCTAATAAGTCAGATTTTATCTAATTAAGAACATATAGGCCCGGTTTCACAGACAGGGCTTAGACTAAGCCAGGATTAGGCCATAGTTCAATTAGGACATTTGAGTAATTTTTATAAGCATGCCTTATTAAAAAACATTACTGGTGTGCATCTTGAGATGAAACAAAGCCACTGGTATATTTAAAGATCAGTCAATGCAAGTTTCTTTCAGTTGAAACAGCTCAGATTTACATTTTAGTCTAGGACTAGGCTTAAGCCTTGTCTGTGAAACCGGGGGATAGAGTAATTGTTAACTTTATTACATATATCAATATATCTATGTATTTATTATCAATAGATATACATAATAATAATAATAAATATTTACTTATTAATTAATTTTAATAAAATAATTTGTTAATTACATCTTTTTTATGTATATTTGTATATATGTGTTTGTTTATTTTATTTCATTTCAATTCCCTCTGCCTTCAAGCTATGACAAAAATATATATCCTGAAGGGATAAATTAAAAATGGAATGGAGCACGATTAAAACACAAACATAAGTGGCGGCTTGGTAGGTTATATAGTATATTTGTATTAATTAATATACATTCATTAATTTCAAATAAATCATTTATTATTAAATATTTACAAATATATAAGTGCATAAACCTCATTTTACATTCACAGTCCTTTTTTTTAATCACTTCCTTTAAGCCATGCCAAAAATACATGTCCTTAAGTGGAAATGGAATGGAGAACAACAAGAATAAAACACAAACATAAGATTAATGCAGGCTTAAAATGACGATTTTTTTAAATGTTTCTTATGCTTACCAAGCTGGCTTATATTTGATTTATATTTTATTATATTCGACTTAAAATTATTCTGTAAAAACTGTAATGCTGTGAAATTTAAAACTAAATGAAAATAAAATACATATTTTTAATCACTTCTCCTGCCTTCAAGCCATGCCAAAACATATGTCCTGAAGGGATACAATAGGAACGAAATGGAGAGAACAAGAATAAACCACAAAAATAAGTGCTGACGTGAAACACAGCAGCAAACTTTACATTGCCTGTGGGTGTTTGCTTTGCACTTGGAGTATTAATGTATTTTAATTATGGATTTGAGTGAATAGATGACTGCAGCAGGGACATGGCTGAGAAGTGAGCACTGCATTTGTAAAACTGTAGCCCTCATCTCAAGCACAACACGAAGTCAATTGATTGCAAGTTTTTCCTAAATGATCTTTCTTTCCCTCCCTCATCATCTTTCTGCCACACTCCTCACATTTGATATTCATTCTTGTGACAGAATGCGTAATTTCTATGCATGATATAGTATCTCAGGCTGTATACCTCAACAAGCTGTGCCAAGTAATTCATGAGGTGCTGAGCACAGGCTTATGAATTATGAAGACTGAGAGATTACAGATCCAAGGTAGACTTTGTCCAGCGTTTGGCAAACAGGCTGTAACTGCAGATAAATGAGTAAAAGTTATGGGGGAGGGAGAGAGAGAGAGCAGGCTAGCCATTGATTTAGTGGCCTCCTGTATGATGAACTGAAAAAAAAAGACTAGATATACAATGAGAGCTCAGCTAGAAGTGTCTACTGAGGGTTTATATAGGAGAGAGCCTCTGTTATGAGAGTTGTGTGCACTCTTTATGGCACGGTCCATCTGGATGGACTGTTCTCTCGGCAGGGTCTCTTTCCACTGAGAAATGGCATCCCAGCAGGGTACGAGCAGCTCGCCTACTCTCACAGCCAGCCTCGGTCTGGAATTTGATATTAAACATGTAATGTTGCATTACCAAACACCTAAACAACTAAGAGAGAAACTTCTGAGTTTGCAAATGGCTGCAGTCCGGAAAGGATCACGTGACACTGAAGACTGGAGTAATGGCTGCTGAAAATTCAGCTTTGCCACCACAGGAAGAAAGGACATTTTAAAATGTACAGTATATAAAATAAATTAAATTAAAAAAATCCCTTTTAATTGTAATACAATTTCACAAAATAATACTGCTTTTACTGTATTTTTGGTCAATTAAATGCATCATCGGTGATCATAAGAAACTTATCAATCCAAAACTTTTGAACAGTAGTGTATACAAAAACAAAATGTGAGTAAATATTCAGTATCAAATGTCACAATATTTTTTAATTAATTCAATTTAAAATGTCAATCAATTGATAGCCTTTCAAATCAAATCAACCACAAACGTCTGTGATCTAAGGATCCAATAATTCACTACATTTTTATGTTTTGCTGTATTCTGTACTGATCTCTCTTTTTCAAATGCCCTGATGGGCCCTTATATCCATCACCTTAGAGGGGGGCACTTTAATGATATTCTGACACTAACAGCAGGCTCAATCCAATATATAAACACCAGCTGTGGACCTGAAGGAGGGGCAAATAAAAGCCCAGTGTCAGCAAATGCCCTGTGCACTGTTATTCACAGTACCGAGTGGGTGAACTAATAAATACCAGCGAGAGAGAGAGAGAGAGATCAAAGAAACTGCAGTGATATGGCTTGTTGGAAAGGTCTATAATTTAATAAAACAGGGTGACTGTCATCCTAGCCACTGCACATATTCATTCATGCAGGGCCATTAAAGAGGTACAGGCGTGTGGGACTATAGTGTTTCATTAAAGTTTTCTTTTATGATGCAGGATGGACTTGTGTCCCAAGAATCTCTGTGTGTTACATATAAGTATGACTATGCCATGTCTCGGACAATATGGACATATTTAAATGCTTCATTAGAGATCAGAGTCAGGTATGACTCACAGGCTGAAACAGAACCTTACATTGTCGCTTATAATTTTGAGGGGAAAACTGTGGAATAGACTTAAACATGACACATTGTTCTAGTTTGGGTCATACAGGCAATGCTTTGTTATGAAGATTGTGCAGCGTTGGGCCTTCTGATCTGATGATCTGCCATGTTAAAATTTGCGCTAGATGAATAAGTCATGTCTTCCTCATTCTGTCTGGAGATCAAAAGGAGGGGGGAAAAACATCCTCATCACAATCTAAAGACATGCAGTTCAGGGGGATGTAAGCAAGTGTAAGTGTAGTGTAATCCATAAAGGCCGAGCGGAATTAAGTTTGCTGTATGAAATGAGGTGCAATAACTTGCGATCATCATGGAGGTGAGAGGTTCAAGGCAGCAGGTCAGGTGCTGACAAGAGGGTTTGAGATGGAGTGCTGAGATTAGAGGTCTTGTATCAGCAGTCTGAGCCCAGACGAATGGTGTCATTTACAGAAAGGGATGGGAGATGCTTTTTCACCTGATTCCAGAGAAAGAAAGAACACACACATGCAGGTGGCCACACACATACACAGCCTCACTTCACCAACCCTCAGTTCCCCAAACTACAACACACACACACGCACATGCACACACATGTATATATATCAGTGTTTCCGCTACATTCATTCAGCCATGGCGGGCCGCCACACCAAAAATCATCCCCGCCACGGCTGCAGCTTCTCTGTAACATTATAGTGACAGAGCAGGACTTGAATTTCGGCGTGGGTTTGCGGCTATTAATAATAGTACTAATCATTCCTGCAGATTCTGTGTTTATAACGCGATGACAGGTGGCGCAGTGTATCATTTGCACGTGCTTTTGAGTCTTGCTCATTTAAAGTGAAAGAGAACTCGTGCACTACCGTTTTCTGTGAGCGTACAGATCGCGATAAACAGAGAGTGACAGCTTTTCAAGATTATTACGGGAGTTTGCAAATTTGATATTGCTTTAATACAACAGTTCAATATACAAGAAGTTAATATTAAGTGACTTACTTTGTCTGAATATAACACTGCCTGATTTTGTGCCATTTCATCAGGAAAATAGTTCCAAATAAAGTAACAGCTGAGCTGCTGCGCATCTCTACACGCAAACACAGCGGTGTTTCATTCATGAATGAACTGCGTGTTTAAACGAATCTAGTGAGTCAGCGATTCATGATTACCCATTCATAAACACGGTCACTTGCTTCATTCCTGAATGAATCAGACGTTCGAACGAATCAATTTATTGAATGATTCAGTGATAAAATCAGTGACATACCGCCACCTGCTGGTGGTTTTGGTTATGCCGAAGGTAAAAAAATAAATGCCCCTGTAAATCACTTTAAGGAGTCAAATATCATCTCGTATTAGGAAGGCTAATTTTGAAAATAATTTTTGATTATTGATCAGAAGGTGCTCCTAATTTTTTTTTTTCAAATTAGGAGGAAAAGCGCTCCCAAAAAGAAAAGCCATATGTAATAGTATTTTAGATCCCTGCATGAGGTTTTAAAGAGACAGTAGCCTAAATAATCCTGCTGCTGTCTGTCATTAGTCTCTTTATACAGTGAAGACTATCCAGTATTATTTTACAGTTGAATAGATTATTACAAATTTAATTTGTATCTTGTTTTCGTTTGTGCTATTTATTGTCATTAATTTATTAATTCATATTTTATTATTTACTTGTCTTTTTTATTTATAATAAATTAAATTCTGAGTGCACGTGATTCTTGGGTGGGGAGGGGGCATGGGCCATGGGAAATAGTCCTGCCACCACAGCTGGAAAAAATCCTAGAGGAAACACTATATATATATATATATATATATATATATATATATATATATATATACATATTATTTTGAAGCAAATCCAAAATAAAATATAATACAATAAAATAAAATAAAAATCAACATAAGTTTGGTTTGAATGCACCATCAAGCCAGCCATGATGAAGATATAAATGTGTAATGTTATGTACATTTTAAAAATACTCCCATCTGTCCATTCATTCTCCAAACCATGCGTCATATCTAGGGCCCAAGGCGCGGAAACCAAATCAAATGTCAATTCATATAGATTTTTTTAGATAATACAAATGTGCTATAAATCAAATCTCTCATTGCAGTCTAATGAACCTCAGAAAACAAAAACAATGTGAGCTCTATGTAGAGTAGAATGATTATTGAATGCTCAATACAATGCAGAGATGTGCACATAAAGATCTGTGAAGAAAAATATTATTATTTATGTCTAGACTTTATGAACATTAAAGTTTGAATACAACTACCAGATCAAATGAGGACACGTTAAGGCTACAGTGGATTCCAGTGTTTTTGGTTTTTGAGTCATTAGCCCCTTGCAGAGTTGCCCATGGTGGAATATTCTAGGTAGAGACACTGAGCAGTCCTGAGTTAGACATACTTTTTTGAGATTATTTGAGGCCCTAGAAGCGGTTCACATGGATGAGCTGACCATCAGCAGACTAAAGGTCACCCCATGGCTCAGACCTTGTCAAAAGCAATTACTTCTCTGTCTCATTCAATGTAATAGAGAGAGCTGAGAGTGAAAGGTCATGAAGAGCACGGCAGTTCATTTGAAATATACGTCAACAAGACTCCTGTTATAATGCTGGTTTGGGATGTGCGGATGTTGGTTTTTAGGAAGTTTTTGCAACATAGGTAAAGAAAACCTGAACATAATTCCTACTGAAGAGACAAAACATTTTGGCACTAGTTTACAGTGGGGACAACAATAATTGTGGCCTTTTTTCAACAAGACCAAAGCTAGCACAAAAGCCTTTTAGCTTGATCTAGACATTTTGAAAAAAATGTCTAGATCAAGCTAAGGAGAAGGCAGGAGAAGTGATTAAAAATATGTATTTTATTTTCATTTAGTTTTAAATTTCAAAGCATTACAGTTTTTACAGAATAATTTTAAGTCGAATATAATAAAATATAAATCAAATATAAGCCAGCTTGGTAAGCATAAGAAACATTTAAAAAATCGTCATTTTAAGCCTGCATCTCGCTCTCATATAACGCTCTGAATATCGTCTACACCTAGTCCGATAGAAGGGCGAGGCGTCACGGGCGGGGTGACGTCACGACCAGGAGGCATATAAGCACGTGAGGCAGAGCCCGCGTCAGCTTCATGTCATGAAGCAAGCGCTGGCAGGGATGCCGGAAGTATGGCTGCGAGACGCAGCTTTCGTTCCCTTCAGGGAACCTGGGTTACATACGTAACCTGGGTCGTTCCCTTCCAGGAACGTCGAGCTGCGTCGGAAGACGCTATGGGAACGCTATACCAACGCCGCCAGACTGACAAGTCCCTGCCTGATGTCAGGCCAAGAGGACAGAAGAGCCTGTAGTGGCTCGGATGTCGAGGTCGTAACCTGGCGAAGTTCGGGAGGAAGTGCTTGAGCGCACGGAACACAGCAAGGATCTCTAGCTGGTTGATATGCCACGATTGGTGGCGTCGACTCCACAGACCGCGGGCAGGGTGGCCACTCATGACCGCACCCCAACCGGTGAGGGATGCGTCCGTCGCTAGCGAGACGCGGCGACACGGAGCTCCCAGCACCGGGCCCTGAACCAAGAACTGAGGGTCCCTCCACATGTCTAAGGCACGGAAACCACGGCGTGACACTTTGACAACGCGGAGCGAGTCTCCCCTCAAGGAGACCCCCCTGTTCTTGAGCCACCACTGTAGGGGCCTCATGTACAGCAGGCCAGAAGGAATCACGCTGGACGCTGCTGCCATAAGCCCTAGCAGCCTCTGAAACTGCTTGACAGTGAATGGCTGGCCTTGACGCACTCTCTTGACTGCCGTGAGAATCGACTCGATCCGAGCAGGGGTCAAACACGCCTGCATCGTGATCAAATCCCACACCACGCCTAGATAAGTGGTTCTCTGAACTGGAGAAAGCACACTTTTCTTGGCGTTGAGTCTCAACCCCAACTCTCTCATGTGGGCGAGAACGACATCTCGATGCCGAACCGCCAACGATGTAATTGAGTATGCGGATGCCCTGTAGTCGCAATGGGACCAGTGCCGCATCCACACACTTGGTGAAAGTGCGGGGTGAGAGTGCTAGGCCGAAAGGAAGATACTGATAATGATACGCTTTGCCCCCGAAAGTGAACCTCAGGAACTTCCTGTGAGAGGGAAGGATGGATATATGGAAATAGGCATCATTGAGATCTAACGAGACAAACCAGTCCTCGGACCTGATCTGAGATACAATCTGCCTGATTGTAAGCATCTTGAACTTCAGCTTTCTGACTGAGCGGTTCAGAGCTCGCCGATCCAATATGGGCCTCAGCCCCCCATCCTTCTTTGGAACAATGAAGTATCGGCTGTAGAAGCCGGCGCGAGTCTCGTGAGGAGGAACCAACTCGATGGCTTCCTTCCTTACTAAATTCTCGACTTCTTGTTCCAGAACCAGAGCCTGCTCAGGGCGGACCGTAGTCACGCAAACCCCGTTGAACGGCGGAGGTGGCCCATCGAACTGGATGGAATAACCATGCTCTACCGTCCGCAGGACCCAAAGAGACACATCTGGCAGCCGCTGCCAAGCCGCTAGATGATCTACTAAGGGAATCAGTCTCTCGAGACTGACCTCTGGTGTCAGAGATATGGCCAGACCACTGTCTTGCTGCAGCTCTCCGGAGGAAGACGCGGTCTCTGGCTCTTGAGGCGAGTTTCTCAGACCCGCAGTCACAACCGGCGGGGGACTCTGAGAACAGCACTCGCTGGGACCTACTGTGCCCTGGAACTGCAGGGTTGACAGACAGATCCCCGGAGGACACCGAGGGGAGACGGTCACCGAGTGCCGCGGTGTAAGCCGCTCCACCCCAGTAGGGGTCGTCCTCCGCAGTCCTGGGGCTCGCCCGTCAGGACCTCTGAACGAACCAGACCCTGCCAGGCAGGGCCCAAAGAGATGCATTCGGCAGCTCACTGCCCAATGATCTACTAAGGGAATCAGGCTCTCGAAACTGACCTCTGGTGTCAGAGAAATGGCCAGACCGTTGTCTCGCTGCGGAGCTTCGGAGGGAGACGCGGTCTCTGGCAACTGAGGCGAGTTTCTCAGGCCCGCAGTCACTACCGGCGGGGAATTCTGAGAAAAAAACACTCGCTGGGACCTGCCGTGCCCTGGAACTGCAGGGTTGACAGACAAATCCCCGGAGAGCACCGAGGGGAGACGGTCACCGTGTGCCGCGGTGCAAGCCGCTCCACCCCAGTAGGGGTCGCTCTCCGCGGTCCTGGGGCTCGCCCGTCAGGACCTGCTGCGCGAGGAGCTGGTATGCGGAGGAGGCTGCGCCCGCCCAGCAGCCACCTGAATTTCGAGAGCGCGCATACCATCTGCCCTCAAAGATTCCACCCGCGATCTCAACACCTCGGTGGAGATCGGGGGAAACTGAAGGCTCTTGTGGCTCCTCACACTGGGGCGAGAGAGGCGGCGAAACCTCGTCAACGCTCGTCACATCAACCTCCTCGGAGGACGCAGCGTCAAGCCCTCGTCTCGGGGGGAAGAGTACCGCTTCCGAACCGCGAGACGGGGCGTCAGATCTGGTGGATACGGGAGAAGACAGTTTCTTTTCTCTTCTCTTCTATATGCCCGCCAGCCAGATCAGCCTTTTTTTTCTACGAGCGCAGCCACCGCTCTGCCTCGGCAGAGTGGGGCTGGCTTTATTTGTGCTTGTGCAACACTAGAGTTTACAGCGCTCATCACCGTCTTTCTCATCCACCTCCTCGGTAGGAAGACAAGCGGGGCGTCGAGCCCTCTCTCTGGGGGAAGAGATTCTACCGCTTCCGAGCACAGAGAGCGGGCGCTGGATCTGTTTTGATGATCCATTTGCGAGCCGTGCGAGCGCAGCCACCGCTCTATCTTTCTTTTGCACAAAGCGGGGCCGACAGCGCGTGGAGAGCTCGCTTTCCTTCTATATATATTGGGGCGACAGAGGCGGCGAAACCTCATCAACGCTCGTCACGTCAATCTCCTCGGAGGAAGACAGACGAAGCATTGAGCCCTCGTCTCGGGGGGGAAGAGATCGCTTCCGAACCGCGAGACGGGGCACCAGATCTGACGGATACGGGAGGAGATAGGGACATTCCCGTCTCACTCTCGTCCGCCAAATCAGCCTGTGAGTCCCACGAGCGTAGCCGCCGCTCTGCCTAGGCAAAAGCGGGGCCAGCACCACGCGGGGAGCTCACAAAGCCTCCCTTCTCGAAGAGAGCCCTCCGAGTGCGGAGTGTGCGCAGCGAGAACCGCTCACAATGCGGGCAGTCAGCTCCCTCGAGAGCCGCTGCCTCGCGCTCCGCACTCAGGTAGACCACGCACAGATCATGTGTGTCCCCACTCGTAATGTAACGCAGGCAGTGGACTAACACATAATCTGAAACGCGATCTAGGATCGCCCCCTGTTTTGGTCTTAGCTTTAGGGATGTCTACTTTCTTTTCTCAGGACATACAACACTAAATAAGACTCACAAAAAGATATGGACTGACAACACACAGAGCGCTTGCTGAATGACAAAAAGCTGACGCGGGCTCTGCCTCACGTGCTTATATGCCTCCTGGTCGTGACGTCACCCCGCCCGTGACGCCTCGCCCTTCTATCGGACTAGGTGTAGACGATATTCAGAGCGTCGGTTACGCTGATGGCGTTCCCATAGCGTCTTCCGACGCAGCTCGACGTTCCTGGAAGGGAACACTCTAATTTTGTGTCACAGCTTTGGCTTCTCACTGACTCAGAAAGGCCCAAATTTACAGCTGTGGCCTTCACTGGTAAGGGGGGGGGGGGTTATCTCTGAGCTGAGTTACAGTCTAAGAACAGAGTTTATGACTCATACTTCGAGTGTGCTAATGTGTGTGTGTGTGTGTGTGTCCATGAAAGAGAGTGAAATAAAGATAGAGAGAGAGAGAAAAAGAGAAGCTAGGGCTAAAAACACTAAGAAAGGACCTATAGCCCCAGGACAGTGTGAGATACTTTCGGGCGAGCTGACAGAACAGATCGGTGCATTGTGTTGCCACTACATCTCAAAATTTTGAAAATTTACATGTGTTTTATACCTTGTAACTTTGCAATTTGTTTGATGTACTTAATATTAGTGTTGCACAAAAAAAATAAAAATAAACCTAGCGCTGTTCCTGTAGTCTTGGTAAACCACTGTATACCATTTCCAGCATGTATACATGTATTTAAACTGTGATATCAATCATAAGTACATTATGGAGTACCACAAGGCTCAGTACTAGGACTGCTGCTTTTCTCACTTCACATGTTACCCTTGGGAGATATCATCAGGAAACATGGTGTTAGTTTTGGTTCCTTGCCACTGTCGACTTTGGCTTGCTTAGCTGTGGATGCTTAATTCCTGGCAATATCGTTGGCTTGATTGCACAGACACTATTGGAAGAGAGCTGAACTGGATGATGACATCACTGAATCAATCAATGAACTGACTTTAACTAAAAAAATAAAAAAAAAATATGTTTCTTAGTGTCGTCTTGCATTATTGCCAAACTGTTTTCCTGCTTGACATTGTAAAGCTGCTTTGAAATAATCTGTTTTGTATAAAGTGCTATATCAATAAAGGTGACTTGACTTAAAATTCAGCTTTCTTCTTCTTCTTTTGGTCAAGAAAACATAAATAAATAAGTTTCTGTGTGACATAAAAATAGATTGCTAAAAATAAAATCTGTATTTTTTTGGTTGAGCCCGTGAAACATACTAATCTAAACTACTGGGCCAACTGAGCCAGCAGAAATAAAATGCATTTTATTTTTGAGCCCTGGAGATAAGGGGAAAAAAAGATAAATGAAAAAGATAGAGAGTGAGAAAGAATTGCAAAGAAAGAGAAATATCTAAACACTTGGCACTACACTTTCTGCTCAGTCCCTTCAGTTCATTCCTACTACCAAAAGTCTCCCATGCTGCTTTGCTTTGTTTCCCTCCATCAATGAGCAGATGAGATTAGCATAGTTGGCCATTCTACATAATATGAAATCTATTTGAGTTATGAGCCTCCATTCAGCCACCCCCATTCAGCATAATCAACCAATTTAAGGGTGCAAATTGACTTGCTATTGGAGTACTGCAGAGTTCGGCAGTACTTGATGGGCAAAGGGCCCACTGAGACTCCAGCCCACCCTTTTCCTGTGCAGCACATCCATTACTCACCCACTGTACATCAATACACAGACAATAAATTAATAAGAGAGCCAAACAAATAAAACCTGTGAGATGAGGGACTCCTGTTGATTGATCAGAGAAAATTGTGGGGAGGTGGTCGCTTGGTGCCAGAATGCTGCATGCTAAAACACTTGCGCAAAAGTGCCTTTAATTAACAAGCACCTCAGAGCAATAAGCACCTTTGGAATGTGTGATTAGGGCATAATGTTTATAAATGTGTTTACTCCTCTTTGCATTAGTGCCAGTCGTGCTGGCTAATTAGAAGCTCAAACAAGGACAGAATGTTGGAAGTTTTGGTAATATGACAGTGTGTAGAGAGCATGTGTACAGCAGAAAGGAGGAATTAGATTCACGTGAACTTGTGACGCATTTGCACAAAAAGCCCTCAGAAGGCTGGAGCAGATGTACTGTGAGGACCACAACAGAGAATGAAGTAGACATTAATTTCGCCATGCCTTAATTGCTAGGACAAAATAGGCAACAAACTGATAAAGGCCTTGGATAAATAAAATAAAATAATGTGAAAATATGCAATTAAAAGAAGGTTTCATCCATCTATCTTTCCATCCATCCATCCATCCAACAATGTACAAGTTTTGCTGTCTGAACAAAACTGAAGCATTATCTGCCAACAAATAAGTTAATAGTGCATGACTTGATGACTACTCTGAGGAATTCTATTAAAAATAATCTCCATTTGGTAAATATGATTATTGTCTCAGTAGACTAGCATGCAAAACTATTTGCAAAACAGATAAACCTGCCCTACTAATAGGAAGGAATATCACCATCTATTGTACTTGGTTTTGTGTCTAATGGACTAGAATTAGTGGTTTTAATGGTCAGAGCCTGCAGGGAAAAAACAGAGGGAGTTCATAAGTATTATTTTGTCTTGTTGCAGAAAGAGAAATTAAACCCCATGAAAGGAGTATAAATATTGTAGATGGCTACATGCATTTTTCGAGATCAAGATGGTGCCCAACATATCAGCTATGGAGAACAGTGACAAATCAACAGTCTGTAGAAGACTGGAATAGTTCACCTAAAAATATTATTTTTGTCATCATTCAGTCAGCCTCATCCATGTGCGTGTCTACGAATGGGTTACTTTCTTCTGTGGAAATTCCAACCACTTTGCTAGTCGCACTTTTCCACGCAATTACAATAAACAGGAACTGAAGCTTTTAAGCTTCTAAAACAAAGCAAACCAGTGCAATTTGTGCACATTTAAACTGGTTTTGGGAACCATATTAACTGATTCACTGAGGAGATTCACAGCTATTTCAGTAGTTCTGTTTTTGAGTTCACACACCTTGAAAATGACAATTTTGAACAGACACATGCTCCAGAGCACGACTGAATCTCAAGCTTATTTTCCCAGAGATAATGTAGCAGCTTAGCCTAATGTTTGTTAATGCAGACATTATGTCCGTGCGTAACAATAAAGCATTGCCTTTTGTCTGGCGTTCACAGACAGGGATCTATATCACCAGAGACACAGCTTAATGCTGCTATTAATGACACTCAGCAAAAACCAACAGGCGGGGAAATCCCAGATTCAATGCTAATTAGCGCCATTAGCCAAATGTGAAAATGTTTGTTTCAGAGAAGACCCCCTTCTGCCAGCACATGTGGAGCAGCCACACCAAATCCAGTAAGTGTGTGAAACTTGTGTCGTTCCCTTTTATGCTCTTAAATCTGAGAGTGCAGGCACTAAAATTCTGCAGAATGGAAAAAAAAGTGGAGACAAAGAGCTAGATTTGAAAAATAAGAAAAATTAGATGGGCACCCTCAGGAACAAGACATTAATGTCAGGTTGGAGGAAAGCCAGTTAATTGTTCCCAGATTCAGATGATTAGCATGCACTAAAGAGTCACAGAATGAAACGTACATTTGGAAAAAAAGACCTAGATATGAAGAAAATAGCCATAATCATTATAATGCTAAAGTGTTCCTATTCACTGGCTTACTGGAACTAGAGGAAAGTCTCTGGAAGTCTTTCAGAGTCCAGGCAGACTTTTGCATGTTAAACATGGATTTACTAAGCCACCAAAGGAGCATGTCTGCATGTGTCTGAATGTGTGCTTTTCTAATACCTTTAATGTACTAAAAAGTGAGGCACAACAGGAAAGTAGACGAAAGGGTGGTCAGGAAATGGCATAGGCCAAATCTGAACCACAGGAACACCATCCATCCATTCATTCATTTATGTATGTTTGTTTGTTTTGCACAGAACAATCCCTAAAAGTCAAATAGTATCAGTGTTATTTATATAAAAAAAGAAGAAGAAAGGTTTCTAATTATACACATGATGTGCACTGACACAAAATGCATTCAGGGCATTTCATTTGAAACAATGTTTACTTAAAAATTGCTAGTAAACAAGAAAAGAAAAAAAGGGAAAAAAAAGAAAAGAAGATAATTTGAGCTCTTTTGCTGTGTGTTGGGTGGTCAGGGGTCAAGAGCAATCTTATTAAGTGACAACAGAAGGTGCAGCCAGGCCTTCACTCTGCCTCCATTAACACAGGCCATACAATGCATTAGCAACACATAGGCCATGAACCAGCATTACAGCAGAACACCTCAGTCTACTGGCCGAATAGCCATACAATTATGGATCTATGCCAACCAAGTTAGCAAATATTTAGGATTGGGGAGACCAAATGTAATAAATGAAAAATCGCTGGAAAACACATTTTTTGCTGAGTACTAATCTGAATATGTGTCACTATCGATATCCATGATGGTCTGGCACCATGCAAAACAGATCAATGGCTTTACATGCAAAAAGCAGCATTAATTGATTTTGTTGATAGAATGTCAGTTTCATTCATATCAATGTTTCTCTTTATACACAAGTGTACACACTGACACACAACCAAATTCAGAAATGTAGCCAAGATTGCATTTATGCCTAACCTGAGTTGATTCATAACAAGACAGAGTGCCTCCAGCCTTTTTTAATGTTTTATCTTGTTATGTTGTATGTTCCCTAGGTCTAACAAAATTGGAGTTGTAAATTTGTTCTGCAGACCATCTCAGCAAGACACACTCCTCCTAACTGTGTTTGAACTGGGAGGAGTATGCTGCAGTATTGATTTCAAAATATTACATACGTCAAATCTGTAATGGACTACCAATCAATATGTGGCACCCAGCAAATTCAAAGAGAGATTTTCATTACAACTGACAATTCATATTTAACGACCTAAAGTATTTACTCCCATACTGTATAAATCTAATAACCACTGGCAGAGAAGACGCAGATGCTACATGAGGATGAACCTGCTTTTCCTGTGTTACAGGCCCCCATAGAGGCCAAATTAATTATCCTAACTCAGAAAATGTCTACATTTGTATAATTAGCCTAATTAATGTCCCAACAAAATGAAAAAAGGACAGTAATGAGGTGTAGAATGTGCCAAGAGAAAATGTCTGCCCTTTGACTGTAATGACATCTTAAAAGAAAAAAAAAAAAAAAAAAATATATATATATATATATATATATATATATATATATCGTCACTGTCGGGCGGAAACCTCCTATGTCCAAATTTTGTCAATTTCATATTTTTTCACAAATCGATGCTATTGGTCAGTCCCCACATGGGTCTGTTATTTTTTACAAATTATTAATCAATCTAAAGTGTTGAAAATAGCTTGAGAGCAAATCTCTTAACTCCATTGGACACTTCAACTGTCTGAGAAGCCTCATAACTCCACCTCTTCTTCACTCTGCGGGAGCCTCGCTTATGTCTCCTCAAGATTGAAAGTCGCAAAGAAATCCTCGTCAAGCAACACGTCCTCTGAGGTAAATGTCCTCAAATCACTGGTTATTCATGATTCAGTTATATGAATTATATAATAACAGTTTATATATTATATATAACAGTTTTATCTCGATCCATTTTTATTTATTGGAGAAAAAAGGGCTGCCTACTGGCGCCAAGTAAGCCTATCTTTGGATAACTGTTTTTTTAGACAATAACGAGTGAAAATAGTTAGGTTAGATACATTTGAGTAGGCCTGTTTTGTTAAAAATCGTAGCTGTAATGCTTCGGTGCAGAAGGAAGCCCGTGAGCTACGAAGGTAAGTTTGCGAGCAGATTAGGCAAATTTCCGCCTATTAGAAAGTCTAGTCAGCTCATAGTTTTTTGCATTGCATCACTTATAGCTCTTAAACCTTTAAAATAGAGTTTAGGAAGCTGTATGTAACCACAGTCTTTATCTTTGGTTAACTATTGAAGCCTTTTCTCTTGTCAAAAGGCTCAACGCGACAGCCAACTTTGTTTGCGTGCAGATTCATTTCCACCTATTAGACAGCCTAGTCATCTTATCGTTTTATTTTGGTATTGCATCACTCATAGCTCTAACGATTAAAATACAGTTTAGGAAGATGTATGTAACCACAATCATTAGCTTTGATTAGCTCTTAAAGCCTTGACTCTTGTCAAAAGGTTCATCGCGACCGCAGACTTTGATGAACACTGCTGGCAGCAGCGACGTCTGTGTCCATACCATTCTTATCAATGACAGCGTAATCTCGTATCTCCCTGCTCCCAAGCCATAAATCTTGTATCTCCGATTAAACATGATTTTGGGGAAATGTTGTTTTAATGTTGGTACAAAACAGTATATGATAGCAATATAAGGTATAATATCAACTTTAACGATACAATGTTTAATAACTAAAAAAATATGCCGTTTTTTTTATTTCCTGAAAAATACTGGTTTTGGAGATGCGAGGATTCCGCCCGACAGCGACGATATATATAAAAACTGCATTTCTGACCTTTAGAACAGGACAACAGAAAAAGAACAGGCACAGGACTGACAGGAGACCTTTTTTCTATTTTATGTTTTTAAATAAGCGATATATATCTGTCTGTCAATCTATCTATCTATCATTCAAATTCTTACTGTAAATCTGCATCGTGTTCGCTACCTCAAATCAAATTAAATTCAGAATTTTAATTTAAGAATTTAATAAGCCATTCTCAATTCAGTTCTGAAGAGAAGACAATTCTGATGTAAACAGACAAAGGATATGAATTTAAAATACCTTGCCAAATTATAACTTTAAACCTAAAAAGATATTCTGTAGTGCAACTTTAATAATAAATAGTATAAACAATTATTCCAGCACACGTATTTCATTAGCATAACTATAGGCTGTTTATGATTGCCAAGTCATTTGGCACATTAATACAGAATGTGCATTAACAGGAGCACTTCTTTTGGAACTACTTGTGCTGGCAGAGAAAACTAAATACAAGTATAAAATGTCATATAAAAGCTTGTTGCTATGTGGCTGCAGCCGGTGTGGTTTAAAAATATGAAGATAACAAGAGAAAGGATATATAAGCAAATAAACTAATGAATAAATAATAACATATTAAGGCACTTACCTTATTTGTGATTGTATGAAGGTAACAGCACACACAAGAGAGAGAGAGAGAGAGAGAGAGAGAGAGAGAGAGAAAATGGATATTAAAATTGATGGCAACACATTTCACAAAGCACCCGAAACCTACATGAAGAAAACACCTCCTTCATAGCAAGATGACGGTGCATCAGTGCCAATCAATAGAAATGACAATAACAGCTCTCATGGGAAAACACACTCATACATCTATTACACACTCTGCGAGAGCAGTGTGTGTATCCTTGACCAATCAGATGAGAAGTCAGATATCACTGGCCTGACCTCACACAGACAAATCGATATAATCATCTGCCCAAACTCGTCTGGATTCAGCACACGGGGAAGTGTGAGCTGCGTTTCTCTGAACTGGAAGCGATTCGGCCTCTGTTTGTGAGGTTTCCAATGACTGCGAGTGTACTGAAGAATCAGTCTTCTGTTAAATTCTTACCTGTGCTTGACTTTAGGTTGAAAAGAAGCCATCTCTGCTTCTTGTATTTCCATGTGCCATGTTGTGCAATGGCCATCATTTAACACACCATGCCAAAACCCCCAAGATAACTGGTAAGCATACAGTAGGAACCTGATTAGCGCATGTGTTTGCTTCCTGTAAGCGCTGAATAATGAACCTGTGGCCTCCTTGCTAATGGGCGTTTTAATCCACAGCTTGAGCAATGAGTGTTTATAGGCTCCTAGAGGGCCCTCATTCCACATTAATATTTATCCAGTGCTTTTAGCCATTTTGTTCCTGCTTAGCATAAGCAGCCGGGCTTGAAATATATCACCTCAGAAAATGCTCTCCCTTTCTCCTCCTTCCTCAACTTAATTTTCTCTCTACGGTCTAATTTTGTGTGTCTGCTGCTGGGTGAGTAATGGCCATTGTTTCTGTGTAGAAGCAAACTGTTCACCTTGAGTGGGTACCATGTGTGGGTCCAGGTTGGTTTTATTCATTGCTGTTCGTCTTTCCTTTTTCTGCTTCCAACATACCTAACCCCGGGCCCCTTCATTTGCACCTGGTTTTCTTTCTTTTTTGCGTTCATACTTCAAAGTTAGAACTAAATGAGGTCTGCCCTCTTTGAAACACACAAGATAGGAGGCCACAAGGGCCGTGGTGCTGTTGCTGCTGTAAAAATGTGAAACACAAATGTGATTTATTCTAAGAGCAGCCAGGGAAATAATTGTGCAGATTTGATAGGTCACATTTTACATTGCAGCATTCATGTTACTGTGTATTTAAGTATTGAATGGGCTCAGACTCCCGAGATTTGATGGATGTGAAACAGATAAAATGTAAATAAATAAAGTAAGAAATAATGGTTATTTATTCATTCATTCAGTCAGTTAGTCAGTCAATAAGTAAATAAATAATTAAATGCATACATACATGCATACATAAATGAGGGTGTTCTCAAAAGGTTTTGTCACTTCTAGGTGCATATTTGTCCCCAAAATATGTGTAGTAGGAACACAAGGCCACTGAAATGTACAGTACTTTTACCATTTATTGTACTGTGGCAAATCTAAAGTTTGCCCTTGTATGCACCGATGATGGATTAGAAATGTTATTTTGTATATATGGTCTTGGCACAAGCTCTTCCCTTAGGAGGCACTGCACCACAAACACTTTACCTGAGTGCCACTTAGGACAAAATCAAAAGGAACAAACTCTTTGAATGCCATTGTAACAGTTAAATAAACATATAAACACAGAACTTTGACTTCTCACCCATTTAGCCGACAAAAGAACATTTTCATTCCATCTCCATGTTTTTGCCTTTACTAGCTCTCTCCTTTCTCTGAGGTAAACAATCCTAAATTGCAGAGGAAATGGGGGCCAGAAAACCTGACGCCTTTCTCCATTCATTACTGAAATTTTCATTAGATTACAAGTTGCTTCAAATCTGATACCTGTACTTTCAAGGCCTTCGTCCACAAATTATGTGAAAGATGCTGGGGATATTTAACAAGGTGGTACACAAGCATGCAAACAGACACACACACTCACAGACAATCGTATTGGCCAAATGAATGCAGAGTCTAGGCAGATTTGCTTCGGGTCATAAACCTCAGTATACAATGCCAATTAAGGCTGTGGTTACTCAGAGAGAGAAAGAGAGAGAGAGTTTACAGCCCTAATGAAGCAGGGATAAGAGGGGATGTTTGCCATCAGGAGGCTAATTACCTCAGCACACGGGTCTCTTTCATAAGTCACGCTTCTGAGGTTGTTTGAATCCGTAATTCTGTATTTCTCATAGCCTCTATTAGGTTTTTGGTAATTTCGCGTTTCTTATCATTCTGAACCTCTCCTCGGGTGTGAGTTAATAGTGAAGGTTGGCTAATATTGCCTGAAGGACATGATGAACTTCCCTCGTTGATCCTGAAGGTCTGCGGACAGGAATTAAAAAGTTAACTGATGTTTATGTGTGTGTGAGAGGGTTTCCAGTCTCTCTCTGCATGAGCCGAATTTCTAACCCAATCCTTTCCTTATCTTGAAGACACACTCGGGCAAAAAGGAGAGCACATCAGCAACTGGCAGTCATGGGTCAGAGGTTATTGATGGCTGCTTTAAAAAGAGCATAGGAGCATAGACAAAGACCCTGCTCTGTCATCTATCCAGAGCTTGAGGTTGGAATTGACTGGCCCCAGGTCAAACCTGCTCAGGTTAAGTGTGTGCGCTGAGAGTTAAAAAAGTGAGTGGAGTTGACCGTAACCTCCAGAATAAAATATCAGGCCCCATAAATAGAAACAGACCCCAAACTTTCCCCTGACACAGGAAGTCTTGGTCTGACATTAACCACTCTTTTTTAAACCAAACAAATACATGCAGAGGACAATGTGAGACCACGAGCTGCGCAACACTTGTTCCATCAGAGAGATATTAGGCATAATAGAAAACCTGTGAATGGAAAAACATAAAAATGGAAAATGTCACTTATTTAAAAGGATAGTTCACCCAAAAATGGAAATTCTGTCATTATTTTCTAACCCGTAAGACCGTCGTTCATCTTTGGAACACAAATGAAGATATTTTGATGAAATCCAAGAGCTTTCCGACCATCGAGAATACGAGAATACTTTTTTGTGCGCAAAGAAAACAAAAATTAGTTTATTCCACAATTTCTTCTCTTCTTTGTCAGTCTTTGACACATGTTCACGACAATGCATCGTGGTCCTTTCTTGAACATGTGTCGAAATCTGACACGAAAGAGAGGGAACTGCTGAAAAAAGTAGTTATTTTGGTTTCCTTTGTGCACCAAAAAAGTATTCTTGCAGCTTTGTAAAATTAGGGTTGATTTAATAATTTAGGTCGTTAACACTAATTTCATTATTAAGCATTATAACATTCCAAATTCTATTATTCCATTCTTAAAAAGCAGAGAAAGTATTTGTTTCCCTCACACTTTTAAATGGAAAAGCGGAGCCTGAGGGGACACTTATTTACATATGATAAGATCCACCCACGGGCTGCCAGCCACCAAAACACACAGAACGGGAGTCGCAAGGCACCATCGGCAAACAAACAGCGTGGACTCCCAAACGGTCTCCTCACTATCATCTGGCATTACACACGCTCATATTTAAGATTATTCCATATCAACAAAAAGCAACAATGGCCCCAGTGTTTGGAATATGTTTTTTTTTTTTTTTTTATCTGACAGTCCCTCTTAATAATTCATGAGGACGTCTGAGATGTTGGCGAGAGTATACAAGCAGCCACGTACGTGCAAACATGACTGATGTGATTGAAACTGAGTAGAGTTTGAAGTTTTACAGATCTTTTCATTCTGATGTAAGTACACACTAGTACGAGGTACATAAAGTGAGCACTACAAGGACATGTATTCATCTGTGGATTTGAAGATCTAGTTCAGAGCGTGTAATGAATGGCACGCAATTCTCCTTGACTCACCTCGCAAAATATGATAATCCACCGCGGACTTCTTTTGCCAAAAAGCAGAAGCAGTCTTGAAAGTCGTCCTTGTAAATGCCAACGTTGTCATGTGGGAACTGACTCAAACAGACAAGCGGTCACGCGGGTCATCCTGCTAATTAGGATAAGCAGCACGTGGAATGACTTTTCGTGAGCAACCATGCTATTTACATAAACAAAAGCAAAATGTTGCTTTTGAACTTTGTGGCTTGGGCTTGTTAAAGAAGGCGTCATTAAAGATGTGTCAAACAAAAATCGCCAGTGCATGTTGACAAGAGCAAGAGCAGGCCGTGGTGAATTTCAGAGAATGCTGGGAAAGGTCAAGGTGGTGTATCTTTTCATTGGTGCATGCAGACGGAGATGGGCCGCAGCTGCAATGTCTCTGTGTCTTAAAATGAAGTTTATATCTGAGAGGTGATGAGAGGGTGAGCGATGTGAAGAGACGGAGAGAATGAGGAAGACAGGAGAATGAGAGAGAGATACAGCCACATTGCTCTCCGCTGCACTTGCTTTTGTTTTGGTGTTATTGAGCCTGTGACAAGTGTGAACTGCTCCCTATCAGACCCTGCCAATCTCAGAAGATGCCACTCAGTCAGACAACTAATACAAGAGGAAATGATATCAGCCAGACTGAGAATCTGCTTTCTTTAACTCTCTTCCTTTCTTTCTTTTTCCTGTTTGTTCATACTGTTATTTAGTTTGCTCATTCTCTCGTTTGTTTGTTCTCTAATTCTTTGTTCTCTCTTTTTTTTTAAATCAAGCTGTTTGTTTATTCCATTAGTTATCTTATTTTTCATTCATTCATTTTTTTAAATAAATTGATAGTTTGTCTTTCTTGTTAATTTGTTTGCTTTTGTTCATTTTGTTTATTACTTTGTACTCTCCCATTTATAACTTAAAATCTATATCATTTATTAATTCTCACTTGCTTTTGTGCACTCTTTCTTTCTTTCTTTCTTGTTCAATCTGTTGCTGCTCCTTTCTGTTATTTGTTCTTTCTTTGTCCTTTTTTATATGATTATGCTTTATTTTTTTTTGTCATTCTTTCATGTGTTTGTTCAATCTGTTCTTCCTTCTTTATTTCTGTCATTGGTTTCTTTCTTTCTTTCTTTCTTTCTGTGGGTCTCTAGTCTCCCCGATTGCTGTCCAGGCAGGAAATAAAGTCTTATTAGGAGTGATACTCGGTACAGACATTACTGTGGCCTACTTTAACACACTGTGTCCACTTGGGAAGACAGGTTGAGTCTATTTGAGCTCTCTTGGAACCCATATCAGCCCCTAATAAAGGTCAGACCACCTCAAAGCTGTTGGGCTCCCTTATGGGGTCATTACAGGCAGGTCAGAGTGTGTGAGTGTGATATTTCTCCACTTTGGACAATCGCTTGAATAAAAGTCACTCAGTACAGCACACACCTGCTTTTGGATTGCACTGGGTCTAAATGTAACAGCCACACAAGCTGCTCTCAAAACACTTAATTCAAACATTCACACAGAATAGCACTCACAGACATGTTGCCTAATGAACTGCGAGTTTGCTGCACACTTTGGCATTCTGAATGACCATAATTATGTGTCCTATGTTACATTAAATTTCAAACCAACAGTCAGAGATCTGTAACCTAGAACCATGCAAATGTCCACAGCCTTCTGGGTAAATTAATGAAACAGACCTCTTAACCCTTTGAGAATATTTAAAGCAATTAATTAACACTGAATATCAAAAACTGAAATGAAATGCATTCAACATTAACTGCAGATGGTCTGTTTCACACCACAAAATATGGTAATGACTGCATAATTTATAATTTATATTTATGGTTTAATATATTGGTAGTATAAATAATTAAGTCAAAGCGAGAAACCAGATATATACGGTGGCCCTGAAAGTATTTGGACACTTAAGCCATACTTAATATATGTGAACGGCATTACATGAAATATGAAACCAAGTGGGTTTCACTAAAAACAACAAACACACGCGTTTTAAAAATGGATTTCATAAGTTAAGTTTGCTGTATACAAGTATAAAACAGTACATATAGGGTAAACGTACCTATTAAGCTCACATAACCATTAAGCACACTTCCATTTTTGAGATCAGTTTATAAAAAAAAAAAAAATTATTATCCTACTGTTACGGATGCTGTGCGGAACAAAGAGCGCACGACGAGCATAGACAATAGTCCTTCTTTTAATCAGGATTCCAGGAGCAGATACAAACAGGGGCGTGCACACACATCAATAATAGCAACAATAACCGACAGTGAGACTAACAAAGACAGGAACTTATAAAGGGGCAGATAATTGGGAAGGACAGGTGTACACAATGACTAATTAAACTGAACTAGGACACAGGGGAAAACAGAAAACCCGACATGAAACAGTCACAAAAAACCCAACATGTAACACCTACTTGATGTCTTAACCAATTGATATGTTTGTTACTATATACCTCCTATAATTTCAAGTCAATCAGATCATTGCACACTGAGATATGGGTCTCCATGTGTTCACACTGCCTGGCGGTCATTTTGAAAGCTGTCTAAAAACGTTCACCAAAAGAGGAGCCCCGTAAATGTGCGTTTTTTAAATGTTTAAGCCTTTATTTTGGGTAAGCATCACTACTTATTGTAAAATTAAGAGATTAATGTTCAGACCTTTGCATATTATAACCTGGAACTTGGATGTGGGAAATAATTACATTAGATTCAAAAGATAGTTTTAGCAGCATAGCGCAGATGCTACAGAACACAGTTAGCTGACTAGCTGTATAAGATTGTGTGCTACGCTAATATATTACTTCACAGGCATTACTAGCTTGTACTTTTACATCCATAATATTATAAATTGACAGTTTAATGCTGGTCTGTCATTTTACAGTGCTGTATTTTTTAAAGATTTCATGGTATTTTAAGGTGAGATTAAAGGGTGCACTACTATGAAAATCACACAGCTTCAGTGTGACATCAATAAGAAAAAGTACAATTTCATATATATTGTTAATAATAGTTGTTCATATTATAATATGTATGAACTTAATACATCACCTAGACTATTTATATAGCAAAATCCTGTCATTTAATAAATATTAAAATTGTTACTGCTCCAATTAAGCTCAGTGTGCTCTCTTTAAGCTCTTCCACATTGAACGTCTATGTAAATACTTCATAAACAGACTTTACATGTAAACTGATGGTTGTCCCTTTAAGTTAAGTTAATCGATTTTCTATGGATTCTGTCAACTCAAATCTGCAGACTGGCTCTGACCTTTGGCAACTAGCATAAACTTCTCCAGACTGTAAATCGGTGGAAAATTGGGGCAAAAATCGTCAAGTGCTTTCCAGCCTTAAGAGACTATAGATAAGCTGACATCCATTTAACAAGAGGTTTCATAATGAGGCTAGTTTCTGTGTTCATCCCCATGAATGAAATGTTTTATTGGTTTGTTTTATTTGATTTTTGAATATGTGTTACTTAGCTGAATGTGGACTAGTCTAGATGCTGCAATGTGCTTAGATGACACTTCACTATGAATATATAACTGATCGACTTGAATGCCTTGTTGCTTGATTTTAGTGTTCTGTTTTTTTGTGATTGACTTTGTACCTTAAAAAATTTTCCTTAAAATAAACAAGATTTTTTAATAAAACATGATGTGAGTTTAATGGGAACAGGGGTGTGCTTAAAGGTTACAGAAATGTACCTATTAAGCACAGCCAGACTTTTTTAATTTAATGATGTATATCTTAATTTAAATGTTTTTGTCATTTAAAATAAAATTTTATATTTTTGTGTGAGAGATTAATATTTTATTTTAGCAACTTTTTGTACTGAAACCAATATCTTGTGCACTAAAAATTTCTCAATGTAGATTTTGGTGAGCTTAATAGGTACGTTTACCTTACTGTTTAAAAATAAGCTGTGTAATTGTGAAGAGTGAAGTAATTATAGAAATTGAATATATACAGAAATATATGACACAGCAGACACTAATAAGGCTGGCTTTTAACACATTTTCCAGCATCCATGTCAATTACACGCAAAACATATTTGTGCAACGGATAAACCCAAAACATGGTTGTATAAAACATAAAGATAAAGACATAGAGCTGAAATTAAAACATAACAAGATAAAATAAACAGCGATTTAAGAAAAATCTAAGAAAAATCAATCCCAGCATGAAAAGACCAAGACAAAAACTGATTTATAAAAAGGTACGGGTTTGTAATGACATATCAGTCAGGGCCAGAGGAGTCTATTACCTCCAGACTGTATATCAAGTGCCTTTTCATTTTCTGCTACACATGGCATATCAGAGGCCATGGCCTCCACGGCCCGGGTTTCATTTCAAGGTTAATAAACCTTTACCAGACAGACACTGGTGTTTCAACATCATCCTGGCACACTGGCGTAGTTGCATGTGGGTGAAAAGATATCTCCAAACTAATTTCATCAAGTGACAGTTTTTCAGAGAAAAAAAAAAAAGTTTATGGGCAAAAGAAATGTCTACCATTTGAGTATGACTTAACTGATTCTAGCAATCAAGTGAGCCGTTTGCTTCACCTGCCCACCAAGAGTAATATCTACCTGTCGATGAACAAGGTAGAACACGTGGCAGGAGTGTGGGATGCGATAGACTGCCAAGAGCAGACTCGATTGATTTGTATTTGGTTTTCTCTCTGTGGAGTAACGGCACACATCAGAGTTTCTCACTACATCTCTGGTGTATTACAGCGGCGGCGCAGGCCATTAACATGACAACGGTCGGTCGAGAAAAATGCAGCCAGGGTTGGTGAGGTTTACACACAGCTTGGATTTCCAACGTGTTTGGTTTTGAAAGTTACAGTCAGAGCAAGTTAATTCAACTGTGCACCATCGTCTGACACGAGGGAGCTAATCAACTGAGTCAAGCTGTGTGGAGCCAGCAGAGCGACAATGTCTGTAGTGTGAACTGTGCTGCATGCAGCTCTTCCGATTTTTCAGCAGTTTGAAAATGCGGCAGAGCTTTACTTTCCCATGACCACCATGGGAAAAAAAAAAAGAATGTATGGAATACCACTTTAGAATACTTATTGTATAACATTTACTATTGTATTTAACAATATATGAATTAGTAGTAAACAATAAATAAATGAACAAAAAATGTATGCTAGTTTCTCACAGTAATAGACACTGTTACATAAGTAATAATAATAATAAAATCTAAATTGCTTGTTTCCATCACATTTTAGAAAATCATCATTCAAATTTCATGATATTTTCAGGTTCTCCATGACAGTAGGAAAGGAACAGTTCCTGAATATGCGCACATTCTTACAAATACAACAGGACATCTGTGCATTCCAAGCATGCAGAACATATGCATAATGTGCACAATATACCTTTGGCATACTGTAGAATCACAAATGGCAGTATACAAATTCTAAACATAAGCCTGGTGATTTCCCACCTGAGCTTAAAAGTAAGTGTAGGAGAAAGAAGTGGGAAAAAACCTGGTATCAAAATATGACAACAACTCTGTGTCCCTCGCCGCCCAAATTTAGGAAAACACATACACAATATTTCTTCTCTCCTCCCTCTACAAATCCATATTTTAGCCTGTGCCTGAAGCTCACTGTGGGGGAATCGATAAGTCTTGCTGTGTGAGTAGCTACATGTCGTACTATGTATGTATATGTATGTGACAAATAAAATTTGAATTTGAATTTGAGCTCCCTATCAAAGCTACCATAGGCTTCTTTTTGTTTGTTGATATATTTGAGCCGTTTGGAGTGTGATGAAGGAGTCTTGGTAAGTCCTCTAGCCCTATCTCCAGGATACCTGGACCCCATTGCTATTTGACTGCAGTAATTTAAATCTTTCTTTTCTTTTTTTATTTTTCTTTTGGGGGGGGGGGGGGTGATTACCCTGCATGGGCTTGGTGACCAAAACTGTGGTCCTGTCAGCTTTAGATGTGTGTATAGGGTCATTATGCATCCCCGGCTCATTGGAAATACGTCTCTAAATACATTTCTGCAACACCATTATTACGTACCTTACTGCACATTTCACAGCAGTTTCAAAGTGAAATGCTCAGTGAGTGGTGCTAAAACCCAGGTTCAATAAGTGACCCTGGCTCGTTTGGCTACGTTGATATAGGTTCGTATTGCTGTATTCTTATTATGTTGCTTCAGAGGAGAACTGGCCCCAAGACTAAGCCTGGATTCTCCCAAGGTTTTTTTCTTCATTTCTGTCACCGATGGAGTTTTGGCTCCTTGTCGCTTCTGGTTTGCTTAGTTGGGGACACTTAATGTCCAGTGTACGGCTGAAGCTAAGTTGAAGTTTATTTTTATTGTCGACTAATCTATCGATTATTTTTTCAATTAGTCGACTAATCTATTGATAATTTTTCAATTAATCTATTTATTATTTTCTTATCAGTTGATGAATTCTTTAGTTAAACTATCAATAAATAATAACAGTAACTTCTGCTACACTGTAAAAAATGAATCATGGGGCTTGTAATGTTCATTAAAACAATTAAGGTGATAATTAAAAATAGTGAGTATTTCATTAAAGATATTGTGATTTAGTGTTGTATAGAAAATATTGAGGACTTTTTACTAATAAAACCAAGAGATTTGTTTTCCTCATTTTTTTAAAGGAAACTTAAGCAGTTTTGAGGCTTGAATTGAGGAACTGATTAAACTAAAAAAAATTAAGGAAAGAAGGCTACCTATTTATTTGAAGAGAATTAGCTCAATTGTGCAGTTTTATTTTAGACGTGATTGTTAGTTCCCAGCATGCTTTGCATATGGCTGGATATGGAGAGTAAATTTTGAAATTAAATGCTATTTTATGTGTTTTTGAGTGAAGGGAAACATCTGTTAATGTTTCATGTTCAGTTATGACATTTGAAAGAGTTTCTGTTACATTGAAGTTTCCATTGTGCAGTGCAATAGTCACCATTGTGCAGAAGAGTAGCGCTTATGGTTATGAAGTGAAGTGATGTTGCCATACTAGCCTTTACCTTCTGCTCTAGAGTCTTGTTTTGTGTTAAACATGGCAGGAAAACAGTCTTAAGTAGGGATAAATGCAGGCTCGTGCAATGGGCGTGGCTAAAGGTGCGACGAGTCGACTCACTCCATGCTAATCGATGTATTTTTATAATCGACGTAATCGATGACATCGATGAATCGCTGCAGCCCTAGTCCAGTGATATTGTCAACTTGATTGCACAAATACTATTTGAACTGAACTGAGCTAGATGGTGACATCACTGAATTCAATGATAAACTGCCTTTAACAGAAATTTAAGTTTAATATTGTTCTTTTGCATTACTGACACACTGTTTTCCTACTTAATATTGTAAAGCTGCTTTGACACAATCTGTATTGTTAAAAGCGCTATATAAATAAAGGTGACTTGAATGACTTGACTTCAGGTACGTATTGTGATGGTTCATAATTCAAATATCTAGGCAGTTAATGCTCTATCATGTTGGAAATACCCCCTACACCAAACCCAACCCTAAACTTACCAGAATGTGTTAACAACTGCAAAACTGCTATAAAAGCGGGTTTGTTGATGCAATCGAGCCATTTAAACTCCCTTATATGAAGGTTTGAACTGTTTTGTGGATTATGATATTCCTCAAGTAATTGTGCAAAAATTAGGCTTTATTATTAAAAACTGTGGCCCTGAAAATCATGCAAGGAATAAAAGCTGAGTTTTACTGTCTAGTGTTTATTTCAACTGGAAACTGCAGCGATACATATGTATAGGTATGCTTTTCAGTTTTGCAGAAATGTATTTAGAGGCACGTATTTCCAATGATCCTATTCGAGTCCCCGGCCGGCAGGGATTGTAGGTGGGGGGAGTGAATGTCCAGCGCTCTCTCCACCCTCAATACCACGACTGAGGTGCCCTTGAGCAAGGCACCGAACCCCCAACTGCTCCCCGGGCGCCGCGGCATGGCTGCCCACTGCTCCGGGTGTGTGTTCACGGTGTGTGTGTGTGTGTGTGTGTGTGCATTTGTTCACTACTCACTGCTGTGTGTGTGCACTTGGATGGGTTAAACACAGAGCACCAATTTCGAGTATGGGTCACCATACTTGACAATACGTCACGACTTTTACTATGTTTACATTATGTGCGATAAGAAAATTGCTCAGCTGATTAAATATACTATAGTATCTGAAGGCTGAGGGGAAAAATATAAATACAAAAACAAGAACAATAATAGCCAACACTGCAAAACATATGAAATGAAATAAACACCTCTAAACCCAATAAAGCACTTCAGCACCATGGACAGCTTCTTTTTAGAACCTGAAAACGTTATACATACTGCCAAATATTTATTTAAACCTATCATTTGCTGTTAATTTTGGACTGTGGCTGCAACTGTGCTTTTGTGAATGCACCGCCACAAAGCCATTGGCACACATGGGTGGTCAACATTTATCCATATGACCACCTATACAAATTTAAATATTTGCATATTTCTATTCAACGTGATTGCCAGCCTTTTGAATCATGGAATATACTCTTGATCCAGCAGGGGCACAGTAATCTAAAGCCCCCTCTCAGCATCAGAAAGAGCCAGTACTGTGCTGCAGCCAGCAGGAAAGTGCCAAAGACACAGGGAGTGGCATTATCCACAAAAAAGTGAATAGTGCAGATTTTCACTGTACCACAGGATTAATTGTTTAAATCATCACCCTGATCAACAGGATTAACAGCATGGGTAGCTGGCTACAACCATGCCGGTTAGAGCTTCAAACAAGACCACACTGTATAATGACCACTCGCCGCAGCCAACAAGCTCACAGAGCTCTCAGCTACCAAACGACTGATCCTATTCAGACGACATACAGAGCACTGGCACCAATACAGTTGGATGACATCAGTTCCGCTTATATTCACTGGCACAAACTGTGATGTTCAATTACTGCATCCAGTGTTTTGATGGACTGCCAAGCTTAACAACTGATACCTGTTGTTCATTAAAAAATTAAATAAAATAATAATAATAATAAAGAGAATGGACATTAGTGGCTGTTGAAATGCGGAAGTGATGTGTGCTGTCACTTTGTGTTTTTGTTTTTTTCTTTTGATATTTTTTTTTTTCGTTTTCTCACTTCTGAAGGTGATGACAGACCTCACAAGGTGGGTCTATCTCAATTATAATTTGGGGCTGTATCACACAACAGACATGCTCACAAGTCCAATGCACAATTTCCTCACATCTAAATCCAGCTGGGTAGTAACTGAAACATGTAATCTAGATTACATAATCAGATTCCAAAAATAAAGTGTTTGTGATTTGATAAATTTACATTTTAAAATACTCATAATCAGTCTACAGTTACTATTTTATTGATTACTTGATAACATTCACACAATAGCAATAAATTATTCATGATTTATTTATTGTCCCTAATTCTTATCTTTTTCTTCTTTTAAATGTTCCTTTCTAAAATGCATACATGGCATGCAGGTAAACAAAATTCATTAAACTCACAAACCCTCTGCAGTTCCTTCAGGAACCCTAGATTGAATATATTAAGCATTGAATATGAAAATGAACTTTATGCTCTTAATAATAATGAATGGAATATATTTTCTTTGCATTTTAATATCAATTTGGTACAATATTATCCTATTTAAATTAATGTTATAAACAGTTTAAACGTAATCAAAAAGCAGTCTGGTTGTATTACATAAAACGTATAATGTAATGGATTTCGTTACTATAACTACAAATTTTATCATGCAATTTAGAATCAGTAACATACTACAATTTGTAAGTAATATAACCAGCTCTTTCAGAAGCAAGTCAAATGAATGAATGAATGAATGAATGAATGAATCTTATTTCCCCCCCTCAGGCTCAGGTTCATCTCTGTCACACTATCACAATGTAGTATTTGTGTTTGTGAATAAACTATTCTATCAGAAGCCAAGAGACCACAGAGGGCTGACACCACAGTGGTAATAGAAAACAAGAGATTGCAACAAACGTCTCATGAGACATGTGGGCCAGCACTTAGCCCTTTCTGAATCACACCCCTGTTCCCACCTCTCAACTAGGCTACATCTTTCATATTATGCATGTGTCTATACCTTCAAAACCTTCAGTTTTCAGAGTCAGCACAAACTGAGGCCAGATGACATACAGTACGCACTACTGGCGATTATTTACTCTTAACCAATTACCTGTGTAGACTGGAGGTTAAGAACATAAACTGACCTCTGAACACATTTGACATGACCTGCTGACATGCTGAAACCTCAGCATTCCTTCACTGATCATAGATTCTTTTGATGGATGGATGTGCTGCTCACACAGTTTCTTTCATCTTAACGTTGTATAACACAATTGATAAAATGAAAAATGATATTATGCTATTGTTTTTTTCGTTTTGTTGTTTTCTTAATGTTTGTTTGTTTGTTTGTTCATTCATTCTCTTAATTTAGAGTTAAAATTATAAACTTTTTAAAATAATGAATAGTGCCTCTGCAAATGTACATGTTGTTTTTCGCAAAGTGATTAATAATTGATTCAATTTATTTGACAACTGGGCATCCCAGGCAAATTGAATTTGAGTCAACCTCAGATTCAATCCAGTTATCAAGATAGCATAATACAACTAATAAGGCTCTTGCTAATTTAGCAATTTACCTCTAATGAAAACCTAATCAGCAACAGAAGCAGACCATCGTTATCAATAACAAAGTCAAAGTCAATGTTTGTGGCAAAATGCACTGCTAAACAATTTGAAGAGAAAAAAAAAAAGCTTTAGTCCTGAGTACCTTGGCAGGCACAAGGCTGTATTTAGCTATATTTAGAAGACAACACGAAGTGTGTTGAATGCAATTCCCCCCATTTACACTTTCTCTATCCCCTTGGTTTCCAGCTTTACGCTCGTGTCTTATCTGCCTGTCCCTGAGAAACCTATTACTAGCCTTCCCTTAGACGCCTGCAGCAAACAATAGCAGAATCCTTTCGGGTCAAGTCATGTGAATGTGAGTGAGCAGAACATGAAAAACCAGGAAGAGCTTCAGCATAAGACTGCACATTCTGAGAAATACTTAGCACTGCAAAGCATTTCTCAGCTAATGGCCATCAGCACGTTCTCTGCTGCACAATTTTATGCACCACCTTTTACTACGCCTCTGTGTTTAATGGATAATGTCACACACCGCTCCTTCCAGCAGCTGTTTCTAAAGTGTGTTTTAGCAATACTGTCACTAACAGCATAATGTTTAGAAGATGTTTCAGACCTAGATCCAGCCAGCTGTTTGCCATAACCATAAATTGCTTGATACATTTCGCTGTGCCAACACCCACAATTTCTATCTTCTATTGCTCTAATATGCATTTAGAAGAACAGGCCTATTCCAAATGCCTTTTATGTTTATGTAAGTGTAAATAAATAAATAAGCTGATTTTGTGTGAAATGTACTATATGAATGCATAATTCACATAAATAAATCCATTTCTATATGCATTTGTAAATAAATTAATTCATAGTTCATTCATATAATTTATTAATTTATTTATCCTAGAGTAAATTTGACTGATAATCTGCTTAATCATTGTGAAAACATTAATGTACATTAACTGTTGTGAAACTGTCTACTACTACTACTATAATAATAATTTTATACAGCTACTTAATTATTTATTTGCTTACTTTCATTCATTCATGCTTACAGCAACATTGATAATTGGGAAAGAAACTGCTTAAATGCTTAATTGACAAGAAAATAAATGTCCCATTGCAAAGAATGTCCAAAAAGTCCTAAAAGGTCTTCATTGCCTTTATGCAAATTGAAATGTATGTACTTCCTTTTCATTTCTTTACTTCAGCTTTCATGAGATTCGCTGATTGCATCAAACTTTCTTCCCCTTGATGTTTTCCTTGCATACACAAATGTCTGCTCCCTATTAACGAACAAAGCGCACTCCTCACGTGCACACACTCCACATAAATAAACATGACCTCCCACACACCACTACAGCGTGGATGGGAAAGCAGCTTTAATCTTCTTATGACCCCAGCACACATTTCACCTTGATGACAGGAGCAGATACCGTAACATTTCTGTCAGGATGTTAGCTGGCGGCACTGATGCATCCTGGGAGATGATGTACAACGTGCCGAAGCCCTCGCTTCTTGGCTTCTGACGGCGGATGACAAAGAGCCCGAGGTGCTACACGCTAATGTGCGCTAGTAATTGCTAACGAGGGAGATCGGAGCGTGATTTATTTTGCAGTAATGAGCATCCATCCTTGCTATCTGCTCCTCACATTTAGCTTGAATTTCATCACCTTGAACTCCCGCAAACAAAAACATTATTTCCCCGTCTTCTCTCACTCAATCCTGTCTCTATGATTTAACAATCAAACACTGAGATTGTAAAGCGGCTGCCGCGAGGTCTGTGGTGGGAGGGGAAGAAAACATAATAAAAAACTACAAATTGTGCCCTGACAAAAAATAAACTTTAATGAATTCCCTGGCACCCTTATTTAGCGGTGCATCTGAGCCACTGTTAGCATTGCATTTGTTTGCTAATATCTGGCAGTGAGCTTTCAGAGGTACATGTGAAGACAAATTACAGGATCCTCTCATGTTTAGAGACTCGTTCCACTAATGCTGTACTTGACCCTCAACGATTCGACAACAAAAACACAACACGACTTAAGAGCACATCTAATAAATACCTCTAAAATCAAATGTTTTTTTGCAGCAAGCGGGGCTTGATGTGGTTGTGTTTGAATAAAGGTCACATTTATTAATAGATAATCATTAAACTCTGTGTGCTTTAAAGCATGTGAGTTACTCATCCTGCTCTAAGCAAGATGGCCAAATTCTATGATTAATTTTGAGAAAATAAATAATTGAATAAAGAAAGAAGAAAAAACAGAGAATAGAGAGAAAGCATGCTTAATTTCCCATGTTGCCTGTATTTATTGCTTAATAGCACTAATGAAGCTAACATGGTAATTAATGCAATCAGGCACAGGGGTTTTGCTCCTCCCTGCCACTTTCACAACAATAGCACATAACGGGAGCCATTTTACTTGTCTTATTCTGGCATGAACATGTACAGATGGGAAATGCAGAGTCGTAGAGGGAGGACAGGAAGTGATATTTCAGGTTAGGGTCTCTGAAATTAGTTAGCTGAGGGTAGCTGAACATCCCATGACACAGTGCCAGGTGTCTGCCAAATGATCGCTCTTACACTCATTACTCCTAGCACTGGTGAGACCATTAAGATGAGGCATCAGATGAGACATGGGTTTAGTTCATTTCTATTAATTGATAATCACAGTGACTCTTCTGATGTTTAAAAACTGTATATAACATATTGTGGGGTGTGTAGCACCTTTTTAAGTTTTTGGTTTGAATGAAATGGTTTTTATTATTTTTTTTATTGTTTTTCCTGGAATCAAACCAGGGTGTGTGGAAGCCTGTTTCCACCACTGAATTAAAAATAAAAAAGGTATTTGTGACTCTTTTCATCTAGCAAATGTTCTCAGAATTGCGTGGAACAAACTCGCAAATTGGATTTTTTTTGTCTCACAATTCTAAGGAAAAAAAAAGTCAGAATTGTGAGATGTGAACTTGTAAAAAGGTGAGAGTTGTGAGAGAATAATTTATTAAGTACATTTATTCATTGTCTAAATGCTGGGCTTCTCATTAATGGGCCCTACCTCATGATTTATGCTAAATTAATATCTTTAGAAAACCCAAACCATGTCTGTTTCTCACCCTCCTTCCCCATGCTCTCCTCATATTCTTCATCTCAGTTCACTCACAGAGCTTATCAGATAAGAAATTTGCACATTACGGTTGCCAGGTTGAGTGAAATGGTGCATAAAGCGGCAAAGGCCTCTTTCTATTTAGATAACACATATGCGCTTAAGCCCTCTGCACTGTCACACACAATTAATGCTGACATAAAACACAGACAATTAAACAGCACAGCAGAGGGCCATCGATCAATCACTGAAGCTTCTTTGGATTCATTAGTGCTTCTTAAAAGACAATTACCCCTGTAGTGGCCCTCCTATGGCAAAAAAATAGGGCCACAGTACGGTCATGATCCCTTTATGATCAAGGAATGAGTCGGGGAACCAAGTCTCTGGGTGCTTTAATGACATTACCATGCTTACAATTGCATAATTCAGCCCAAACCACTTAAAATAAAGAATTAATACAAACATGTAAATAAATTTAGCCTTATAGTGTCACTCTTATAATTTAGGTCTCATTATACATTTACATTATACATATACTCATCATACATTTTATCTTGAAATTTCAACCATAATAAATAAATATATATATATATATATATATATATATATATATATATATATATATATATATATACAGTATATATATATTTTTTTTTTTATTATTTTTTTTTTTTTTACAATTTTAGTCTCTTTTTCTGAAGCTTTAACTTAATTGATTTATGTATTTATTTATTTTGGTTGAAATTTCAAGATAAAATGTACTAATATATATATATATATATATATATATATATATGTATTGATTTTTTTATTATCAATGATAACACTGTACTATTTGCAAACCGAACTGTGACTGGTCTGGTTTCTTGCATCTGCTCGCATACAAAATATTGATTGATTGATTGATTGATCAATTGGTTCATTCGTTCATTCATTCATTCATTCATTCATTCTGTGTGTGGTTTTGCATTCCGTCTATATAAATATGAACTAGATGGACACCTATATAACAGGAACTGTGAAGTTAAAATATTTATTATTTAAAACTGCATCTCAAAAGCATTCTGTTCTGTTCCATGCATTAAGACATCAACAATTTTCAAGATATGCTGAGTTCTATGACCCATAATGCCCTGCTTTTAGCACTTTACATTGAGACTTTGCACTTCAAGTTCACATTTTGCCTAGTGTAACTATTCACAATAGCAAGGAAGGCAGCGACTCTGAGAGAACTTTTCAGAAGTACTTTGCTTCCAAAGGCATTCTGCCTTTTGCTCCACTGGCTCAAAGATGAGTATGATTTCAAGTGGAAAAAGACAATGATACGGGGCTGCTGCGCTGTTTACTGTGGGTATTAGGGCGTAAAGAAGCTAAAGAATTAGGCAGAAGGGGATGAGTGGATGGGGATCTATTCATTTTTCAAGGCATTTTAACTTCTGCGGGTGAACAATCGAAAGAGAGGGGGAGAACGCAGCACACGCCAACCGAGGGCAACTTATCACCGCTTTTTATTCTGTGCATACCTGTCGAACAGCTGGGGATAACATTAATATTTATAGAAACCAAAGACCAGGGAGGATTTACCATACTTTTAAAATCCATTTTCCCCACTTAATGCCCTTATCAGGCTCCCACTTCCCTCTTTCTTTCTTTCAGAAGCATTTCTATCAGTTACTTACTGCTGTACTGAACCAAAAGGTTTGGAGGCTGGTAGCTGAGGGAGAACAAGGGAGCAAACGCATGCCCTCCTTTTCATATTCCCTTTAAAAAATTAAAAAATTAAGTTGTGCAGGGGAGCAAACACAGGTCAATTCCAAGTTTGCAAATACATTCGACAGGGGTGTTCAAAGGGGTCCTCGACCTCTGGGTGTCCACAGCAGTACTGCAGGCGGTCTGTAAATTATTGATAAATCTCAAAATATTAAAATATATCTACACACACAAAATATAAAACTTCAACCACAACTAAAAGTCAAAAAAGGTAAGGTTCTGCTAAATATTTCATTCTCCCTCCACTTCAGAAATATATGACTCTGTGCATCAATATTAATTATTTAATGGGTTTTCAATGTACCATCATAAAATATGTGCATACATTAATACGGTACTGTGAGAATGCAATAATATGCATGGCTTATGTGTGCAAGTCAGCACTGTATCTGAGTACAGAGTAGGAGTGTGATGAGATCTTGTGCCACGAGATCTCGTGAGATTAAAATGTGACGAGATTTGTCGTGACAGAGTGTGAGGGTGAAATTAGTATAGAGGATGCCTCCGCTACATTTACATCACATTTCTCCACTATCCTTTTGTTTTTTTTTCTTTGTTTTTTTTTTCCTTAAGGAAAACCATTTAATTCAGTTGCATAATGTACATCCAGCACAAGATGCAGAGTCGCACACAGCACAGCAGGTGTAAGACTAATCATGTGACGAGAGTAAGGCAAAATGACCAACAAGGTCAGGGTGGAAGGGTTTGTTGCGCGACATCTGACAAATGTCTTATCTTGTAGAATGCGCACTCAGCACTGCTTCTCTCTGTACACAGAAAACGCACGACTGTATATTCAAAAGCAAAACATATGTGCTCATTCAAAAGTGATTTCAATATCCCGTATTTTGAGAGCAGCTTCCTGATTCGCACAAATATGCCTACATATAATATATCCCAAAATCAAACATATCTTAGTTAATTCAGGAAATGCAAATATACATCCAATTTTGCATATATGTAAAAACTTTTGTTTGTTTTACATTTGCAATGCTCTGTTGCATACAACATGACTGGATATTGGATATTTCAAAAGCTATTCCTGTGATGGTCAAAAATGCATTCAGTGAACATTCAAATAAGGCCACAACCATAAAACCATGTGATCAATTAAAAGAGCAGAGACACAGTCATGCTCGCCATAAACAAATGCCAGACACAGGGAGAAGGAAGTATAGAAAAGGGGAAGAGAAGACATATAAATTGCAATCTGCATGGCAGTTGCCAGTATTGATGTAGTTTGTCAAGTCGGCAGGCTAGTTGAACAGTGCAGAAAAGTAATTGACTTTAGTCCTGAAGCAGTAAGTAAGATAATAGTTAAATGCAATCCATCAATTGACACAATTACCATACCTTTCCAGTTTAGCTCAACACACACCTTCTCAACTTTTCATGCCTTGTGTGTACTGAATTAGTTTGAGGACAGTGATTTACTCTTGTGATACAAAGCTGAATTTTAATCAGTCATTACTCCAGTCTTCAGTGTCACATGATCCTTCAGAAAGCATTCTAATAACATTTCTTATTATTATCAATGTTGAAAACAGTTATTATTTTGTGCAAACTGACCCCTAACAGTATCTGTCTTTCAGCACATTTCATGTCTCAAAGCACATACAGTTCTGACAAAATATATGTGAAAGATGCCCATTAGCCTGGTATTAAAAAATATTATTCCAGTGCATCTGATGCTGAATACATTTTAATGGAGCCATTTACAGAATCTGCTATTAAAAGCTCCGAAACTGGGGCTCCGGTCTCCTGCAGATGTTCCCACTGGGCTTAGCGATGGCTTTCTAATTTCTCACTGTATCTTAACTAATACTGGAGTCCAAAGAGCACATAAAGACCCCAGCTGCTAACAAGATGTTTCCCTCTCTACTGTTTAATTACACATCTAACAAACAATTAATGAGATCAATAAAGGGGGTGAAAACTGCCACTAGGGCTCAGAGTAGAGAGGGTGGGAAAGAAAGAAAGAAAGAAAGAAAGAAAGAAAGAAAGAAAGAAAGAAAGAAAGAAAGAAAGAAAGAAAGAAAGAAAGAAAGAAAGAAAGAAAGAACATTTAATGTGACACTAGCGGGCCTTTCTTGAGGCTAAAGATGCTTTAATAGATCTCCCGAGCTGCTGAATAATTTGAGGTCAGTTGAGGTCAGTTCTCTAGAGAGCAATGTGTAGCAATTTAGCCGTGAGCCTATCTAGCCTTCACAGGTTTTAAGTGGCTGATAACGGGATCCATTTGTATGTGTACGTGTGAGCGTGTGTGTGAAAATAAAGCAAAAAAATGTTTGTCCTTTCAGCCACCTAAAATCTGTTCAAACAACTTGATTTGCACAACAGAAGAAGAGACCATCAAATCCCCCCTCCACTCACACACATTACTACTGTCTCCATCACTCCTCTGTTTTCAGACTCCCATTTTCTCCTGCCAGATAACAATCACATTTGTTATTCTCTCTTTTTTTGTTGTTTTTTGCTCTCTTCCTCACTGTAAAAAAGGTGCTGCCTTAGGTTTTTATTTTAATTTTATTTATTTTTTACTAACTACAATCAACTTAGCTGTATAAGTCATTTCAACTTCAATTAAATGTAATCATATATAACTTATTTAAAAAATAAAAATAAAGTTTAAAATTGCTTTACTTATTTTGATGAGTTAAAGTAATACAAAAACTGGTGTTGGGTAACGATTAATCGCGAGTAATCGCAACAAAAAAGAAAAGAAAAAGAAAAACTCACATTTCAGCCAGGAAAGTTTTGATGGCATTTTCTTTTCATATTACCTCTGTATATTGCCTGTATGTAACAGCATATGTGTTTACTTTATCTAATGGCTATAATTCTGATGTTCCAAAAGTGCCACCTTGTGGCAAAGAGTGAATTTGCATATTCACTTACATTCACGTTTTACGCAGAACAGTGTTGTGAATGTTAAATACACAGTAGAAACACACACACACACACAAAAACCTTCTTCTCATTTAAACTCAAATAAATGCAGTCTTGGTGAGCATAAGAGACTTCCGCTTACATCAAAGTTATTAACATTTTTTTTTTTGCAGCTGAAGTTTAAATCAGGAATGCTGAGACAATTTTACAGTCCTAACACACTCATAATCATGTCACAAGACAAGGAGGGTTTGCAAAACTAGTCTAATGAGCATTTTCTAGTCTAATCATGAAACTAGTCTAATGGCATGCTCTTTAGAAAACGTAATGGCCAAATAAAAAGCACATTAACATCAATCACCATGTTCCTTAATTTTATATTGCCAGCAAAACAGGCTCAGCTCCAGCTCTAGCTCTGTGTACAACATCCAACAAAACCCATTGTGCTGTTGAGAAGGGCTTGAAGCACACTCAATGTGAATATATTAATATGCTGCCCAATCTATTAAAACATTATATAATATTATATGACGATTATACATATTGGCTAACCCTAATCTGCTCCTGTCAGTCCCACACACTTTTTGCACAATATAATTTAACAAAAAAATTTTTTGTAGACTTCTCCAGTTTGGATTAGATTCAGTGTGCAGCTAGCCACCTTGTTAATTTGCAAGTTCCACACACTTTGTCATGAAACACTATGCATGATTCAACATGATTAAAAGCCTTTATGTAAACACCTTAATTTATCTGATTGAGCTCGATCGGAATTAAATTTTGATCGGATTGAAGGGGTGGTTTATTCATTTTCTAATATGATTGAGAGTGCATGTAAACACTCGATCGGATTGAAAACTTAAGAAAACTGAGGACTGCGCAAGTGCAATGATGCAGAAATAGCGTAATGACGTATGACACGTTGAGCGAGCGGTTCTTACTTTTGAATAAAGTGTTGTATAAATGCGTGTCCTGTCATTATAAAACTCTCTTTTCACTTGACAGTGAATTCGTCCCACCAGTTCTTGATTCTCATCCACAGGCAACCCGTTTTGTGTGCAGGGAGGGGCATTTTTGGGGCACGGCACAGCAGCATATGGATAAATATTAATTCTGCTGTTAAAAACAAATAAAGAAACAGTGTAGGAGAGTGGTTATTATGTGCAAACAGTGAGAAACTGTATATTTGTGCAGTGTGTGCATGTTGTATCCACCCAGAGTTTGGTTATCATGTTTTCTGTTATTTTCGTTGTTTTTGTATGTCATACTACTCCCGTGCTCTAGGGGAGCTAGGTAGCCTGCTCCTCAGTATTTAGCCAGGTAAGAGGGGAGAAGAAGTTAGTATGGTTTGGTGAAGGGAAGCATGGTTTGTCTCTCATGGTTCACCCAAGATACACAGAGTCCAGATTGAGAAACTGTGGTTTTAAGCTCAATCAAGTAAGTGGTGCTTTTTTTTTTGTCTGAGCTATGTTAAATTTGGGTTGCTCATGGACAAGCTGTATATTGTCTTTAATGTTTTACAGTTACTGTTTGGTTTATAGTGACAATGTAAAAAAAAAAAAAAAAACAATTCCGATTTGAAGCTTGTGACATTAAATGCGCACATCAACCCGATCACTTTATTTGGCGTTCATGTAAACACTAGATTCAGATTCATCAACCGGAATGAATTCAGTCCAATTGAACCAAAAATTGTGTATTAAACATAGCCAGGGTGAGGGTGACACTTTAATGTTGTCTTGGCATGCCGTAGCTTCAGTGTGTTTGTTTGTGTGCGCTACAAGGAAAGTTTCATTAGTCAATGTCTCACACACAGTGATGGGACTATTCGCCTGTACCTGCTTGACTTCCTTAATAGACACACACACACACACACAGATAAAACTATTGCTATTAAACACTATACTCTGGCCTTCATGCCTGAGGGACATCCTCTTTCAACAGAAAGAGAAGAGAAAATACGACTCATGTCTTTTTTTCATACACGCCGACTGTGCCGCTACACTTTTGTAACCACCACAATGTGCACAGTGCTTCTGGGAATAAAATACCACTGGGTTCACAAAGTTTTCTTTTTTTGAGTTGTTGCATCGCTCTTTCAAAAATGAAACCGACATGTACACACACCTTGCAGCATCCTGTGGCTTCACACTGCCCTGCTCTTTCTCTCACATCACATGCTCGGCTCTCTGATGCCGCCCTGCTATGTGTTGAACTTTTTAAAACTAGGCCACTTTCAAAAATAAAGAAAAGGGAGAGAGAGAAAGACGTTTTATCTGATCCTATAAGCTATAATCTTATCTAGCCGAGCATGAAAAATGCTTATTCTCACATCCCCCCTAGTCTTACGTGTAGGGATGCTTGATTACGCCATTAATCATGTACAGAGAAAAAAGTAAGAATGTGTAGCAGAGAAAGCCGGGCACTTTGTAAGCTAGGCGTCATGGTTCCAGTGAAGTTTTATATATTTTTATATATATATATATATATATATATATATATATATATATATATATATATATATATATATATATATATATATATATATATATATATATATATTCACTCACCTTTTGCTCACTCGACATATTTTCTCACCCTAGAGTGGTATTTAATTTATCTTTTATATTTATTTTAGTCTTAGTATAATTTTAAATATTTTTAATTCAGTGTCAGGAAAACATTCTCCTTGAAGTTTTTCATCTGTTATTTAATTTCAGCTTTATTTCAACAAAAGCAATTTATAATAGTTTTAACTAAACATTTTTTTTATTATTATTGTTAATTAAAATGAACAGGGACTAGAGCGTTTAAACTTCAAAAAGGATGCAAAAGCACCTTTAAGTGTT
Organism: Barbus barbus; assembly: GCF_936440315.1. NCBI lineage: Eukaryota > Metazoa > Chordata > Actinopteri > Cypriniformes > Cyprinidae > Barbus > Barbus barbus. The sequence continues at coordinate 11,686,474 of NC_136735.1, read as the reverse complement.
CCAGATGACTCTGAAGTCATTCAATAGGTTTGTTTGGAGAACAAACATAACTTTAAGTCATTATTTATTGATAACCATCCCCTTCATTGAGCTTATAACCACGGCAACAGATCAAGTCGGTGAGCTGAAACTAAGAATGGTGTCAGTCTGATTTTTGAAAAAATAATTAATCCAGACCGGTTGTGTGAAGTAAATCAACAATAAAAAAAAATTACAACTCAAAGGAGTGATTCATTCACAAATATTGCTTCTCTGATAAACTCACATGAACTTCCTAAGGAGACCCAAGATGAGATTCAAGGACTTACTGCGCATTTAACTTAAACCAAGGACATTTGTTCAATCTTAAATATGCAAAGGCCACACAAGTCTGTAACAGATTTTCTAAGATTAATTGAAATTACTCATTAAACAGATGACACCAAACTTTACATTCCAGCTTCCACCTATACTGAAGATACTGAACAAGGAAAGAGAGAAAAAAAATCACTGAGAGATATAAAGGCGTGAATGATGACTGTAGAAAGAGAGAGATGGTCTGTTGCTATGACGATGGCTTTGTGCATGTCAGTCTGTGTATTTGGTTTCGAGCCAACATGTGGAAAATTAAGTGTAACTGTACACAGCCCACAATAGAAAAGAAGCATATAAATAGTACATTTTTGTCTGGAGATGTTTTTAAATCTGTAGACAAACCAAAGATTTCATAAACTTATCAAATATTTGCAGTGATCACGACATAATTTGCTCAGTGATTAGTGCTGGAACATCTAAAGGAGTGATTTTTACTCTGCAGGGTTGTGTGCAGTCGCCTGATTCTAATAACCGCTTTAATTATTCTGATTTAACTGGGGGGCAATTACTTTCTCACACACAGGGACTATTAGTGTTGGATAACTCTGGTCATTAAATTAAATATGCACAAGATGGACAGAATGATAGTCGGATGGATTTCGAAAATTAATTTAATTGGGTCACATAATGGAAACCTGGTCACTTCTTTACATCTTTTTTGTTAATTTCAAATGGAAAATGCTGTAATTACAGCAGCCACTGGATATATTTCTAATGCAGCCTACCAGCAAAGAAAATACAGACTTTACAATCAATTGTTTAATGGAAATTGTAGAGGAACAAAAGCAGAGAATGGGTTTGTTTGGCAGCAATAGGTGTGCATTGCAAAACCTTGTAATCTCTCTCTCTAACTGAATGATTGGGTCACTGCAACAGTGTCCTAAATATAAGATTTTTTGCTTGGATTTTACAGTCATGGGCTACAGTCTGAGGCAAAAATGACATCACTTTTAATTAAGTGACCGAACAGGCAAACAAGTAAGCAAGTAAGTAAATGCATACATAAACAGATACTAAAAATAAAATACTTAACTAAATTTAGAAGTGGAAAAGACCTGAAAAAAAAAGAATTTCTTAAAAAAAAAAAAAAAAGGAATAAACTCTAACTAAAGAGTGTGACATGGTAATATGACACTATTTTGACATTAAACTTTACATTCAAACAAGTAAATGCATACACCCATAGGGAAAAAAAATATTGCTCAGTGGTTGCTCTTCCTAAGCTCTGGAGACTTAGATTTTCATTTATCTCTCATTTTAGCATCAACAGCATTTCGGATGTTTCTGCTAAAATTCCTAAGGAGAAATGGAAGTAGACACAAATGTTGGCAGTATGTCACTTCACTAAAGCTTTACAGGAGACATATGTCCAAATATGAGACACATATAAGACCCCCAGATTATTTAGCTAAATGAATGAATAGAATAGATAGGTAGTAAGTACTGTATGTCAATGCTCCCCACACATAGACTTTACCTGGGGTGTAACGGTACACGTATTCATACAGAATGAAGAGGTTTTTTTTTTTTTTCAGGAAATTCAAATAATAAATGGTGTTTTGACAGTCTTTGTGGCAAGACAGATCGCTGTATAAACGCCTAGGAGAGCGGCTTCTGGGACGGTTCAGAAACGTGCTAGTATAAACCCAACACAAGCATTGACTCGAGCGGCCGTGATCAGCTTCGGTTCCCTCGTCTGAGCCGTGACACGCCACAGACTTGAACAGAGCGGAGCACGAGTGAACGCGATCATTCCTTCCTCTGTACTAGTTTGTGAGACTACTACTGCACTACACTACTGTACTACTACCACTGCAAATAAACATGACTGAACATCTCATGCCTCGTGTAATTGCTCAATCAGTGTTTCAAACGCGGAAAGACATCAACAAAACAGCATGGAAATAAAATGTCACGTAGCATTTCATTTACCTCAGCAAGTCATCAGTGTCCACAGCTCGTTGTTAGTTCACTAGAGAAATTAAGTCTAGAGAAGAGCATTCCGTGAAATATTTTACTAAACCTGTTAGTCTTAATTATTTAATGTATGTTAAAATTAATCTGTTATGAAACATGCTATGACAGCCAGTGTGTAATTGAATATATTTTAACAAATAGCCTAGAAATTTTATTATTTATAAGTTAATTAAAAACTGCATTATGTGCAATTTACATGTTTGCATACAATTTTTTTTTTTTTTTTTTTTTTTTTTTGTTTGTTTTTGACTAGTCAATAAATCATTTACAAAGCAGCGTTTCCAAGCACCTGTCGCTTACTGACTGTTTGGAATTTTAAATATGAACATAATTAATCTGTTAATATTCTCACAGTTTGTTACTCAGATGCAGGCAGTGCGCTGAATGAGACAAAAAGTAATGTAGCCAAAACCACCACATATAGTCGCTTTTTAGTGTAAGTTAGATGTATATTGATTTTATCAGAAGATATCGTGATTATAAATCAGGATTTAAAGAGTATAGTGAGAGTGATTCCTGGTTAACATGTAGGATTAATGGGTCGTGTTTACTATTTATACTTGTTTTATGGATGACAACAGAAAATATAATGTAAACAGCTTTATTGGGCATTCAGCTGTAGCTATTACAGTTCATAGAGTAGAACAGATCTAAAGTGCCAAAACTCGTCTGAACGCAAACTTGACACAATGATGTCATATATGCAAATTGATATGTGACGTCACCTGCTGCCACAAATCTCACAAAATCCTGTGGGAGACACTGTATGTAAATAATAAAAAAAAAAACTTCTGTTCACACATACTTTTGTGTTTTTAATGCGTTTCATCATAGTGCCTATAGTGGCTTACACCAAATAATATAAACTGCAATTTCCATTAAGCAAGCCTGCTGTAGTTCATAGACTGCTAATGTGCTCAAAACCGAGTGAGACAAACTGCACTGTACAAAATCACTCTTTAGTCTCATTAAGATATGCAGGGACCATTCACAAATGGCTAATCAAGCTCTGTGCAATTAAATAAGTGTGCTAAAATGCCACAACTCGTCCTCCTCAATGATCCCTGATGATAATTGAGTCTCGGAGGGTGGCTGGTACCTGCAAGGTCGCACGCGAGCGCAGAAACGTGGACCACGCGGTGAATCTAAATGACTCTCAGAGTGCCACGCGGTAAGTTGAGTTAACACTAGCAGGTGTTCTCGGTAACTGTCTGCTAGTGGAACAATATCAAACAGGGATCGGGAAAACTTAAGTTACCGCAGAGAGAACATCCAGCCAAATCTCTTTAGTCAAACATCTGTCAAAACAGATGTGCCAGGGCAAGGCCAGGGACTCAGAGAGGATGAGAGAGAGATGAAGCGTGAGAAAAAGGATGCGAAAACCGTAAGGTCTCATTTCTGGCACAATCACGAAGGATAAATGGTAGAATCTGTTACTTTATTGAAAACTGTCTGCACCAGCCAGTTTGTTTCCAGTAGGATTTCATTAGCGCTAGAGAGACTGGCCCAGGTGCCTTAGCAAAAACCACATGGTCTTTTGAGTCTCATATTGAAAGAGACTCATATTCATTAAGCATTGCCAAAATGGAAAAGCGATTCCTTCACTGGGCTAATTACAGATAGTCCCATCTGGCAGCAGGAGATACAATAATTCAGACATAACCAAATTAACATTGTCATTGCATTTCTGGGTCCATGGCTTCGACATTTCGGCTATCTTTGGACTCCCGTTTGAGAGTAATAACGGAGAAAGTCCGTCCTTCGCCATTAAGCTGAAACAGAATAAATCTGGCGTGTTTAAGGGCTATATGCTGGAAGAACTACCCTGGTATAGTTGTCACATTTTCTATTCTACACAATTTTGTAATCTAAGCAATACAGTAACACAGTGTGAAGCGGACTATATATGCAGATAGCATATATATATATATATATGTGTAAGTAATAAGTCATATGAGTAAAAAGTTATACAAACAAATAATTTTGTAAATATTTGCTAGCTGCCTGTCAGCCATACTGAACATCCTAAAGCTAGTAGTAAAAAACAAACTGAAAAATTATGCTCCTGTATAGACAAAAATAAAAGGCTAATGTTCAATTTCAGATGATTCTATTCTTTAAAAATGTACACTAAATGGCCAAGTACATGGTGTGTACATTTGTGCACACTAGACAGGGGGGGAAAAATGACAAAGCAAATAATGTTAACTTTCATGAGACATAAGACAGGTATAAGGAGAAAAAAAAAGTTTGATTCCAGGGTCAACAGCCTGTACAAACAAGCAGGAAGAGGACACAGGAATGTAATTAGGTTTTCTCAATGGCTTAACCCTGTGTTATTATATTAACGATTACGGGGGAGGGGGGAATGGAGTTAAAATCACACTAAGCTGACTTGAAACATGGTCAAATTTCAACAAGAACATCATGCACCAGCAAAATAGCAGGAACATATCCACTATTCCCAGAATTAAACAGCTGTCATTAGGCTTTGCAACTCCAATTCTGCCCAGTAGTGTCTTCAAACCCAGATGAAAGGGGAAAAATGGCCTTAATCTAATTATTAGTAATAATTATATTACTACCTTTTATTATTATTGTTGTTATTGCTGTTATTTAAACAATTCGGAAAACAGTCTAATCAGAAACACTCTTTGTCTGTGAACTGGGTGGGGTTTTGGAGAGTGGCCGGGTGGTTGAAGCTAACAAAATGTCGGAAGTTAGCACTATGACTGAAATTGTTTACAGCACCTTTAAGATGTTATTTATGTGTGGGTTCACTTTGGAAAATCACAACAATCAATAACAATTTAATTCGCATCCTGCCATGGCCTGGCACTACCAACAAAATTTTTAAGTTAGCTCAAAATGGCACCAACAGTCTATTCAGTGGAAATGGGTTTTAAAAAGGCAGTGCTAGAGGTGTAAAAATATATTGGAGTGCAGGTATCAACGCAAGAACTTTTTGTTTGTTTGTTGTTCATAAGAGCGGTGGGTCAATCCATAAATCATTACTAGGCATGGGTCAGTGTAGCTTGATTAAATGTGGTCTGTTTCCAATGCAATATTTCTGGAAAAGGTCATTTTCATATTGGCTACATCCAGGCGCCGTATTGCTCAACGTCTCTCTCCCTCTAGAAGACTCACCCACCCATATGGCATGTTTTCAGTTCCACGCATTGCCCTCTCTGTGATAAACTGTTATGCCCTATTCCAGTGTTTTTTTATTTTTTTTATTATTATTATTATTGAACTGCTTTTATTGAATGATGAAAATGCATGTCCATCCATGTATGTGTTTTTTTTTTTAGATAGCAAAATCAATTTGACTAACTCAATAAAAGGTACTGTAGATACCAAAGCATGAATGTTTTTGCTTGGAAAGAGCCCTTATGATCAAATATCTGCTGCTTAGATAAGCTCACATTGAGTCAGCATGTGAAAGCAAATCATAGATATAATTACTGTTGCTACTGCAGCAGGTCGTCGACTACCAGAGAGACTGAACATTTACTGGAGACCACAGGCCAATAAGAAAGATCTCCTATGGATAAGATGGCAAGAAGCATTCGGAGAGATTGAACAGATGTCAGCTTCCATATTGGCTTTCAAAGATGCATCAGATTTAAGCTAAAGTTATAACCGCAAGAGCCGACACAGATGGCACTCAGATGGCAAACCTTCAAATTAAGTTTCAAACTTAGAAATGCAATTTACTACAAAAATTTAAAAAGCCAATAGACCATACCAGATCTTCAACAAACAGGCCACATTATTACAAAACATACAAATGTAAACAAACAAACATTGGTATTTATCATATTGCTGTTACTTAAAACAAAGCCAACAATATTCATATTTCATGTGTAGAAAAATGTTTCACTTTTTTTTTTTTTTTTTTTTTTTTAATACGGAAGATCTAGAGAGTGAAAGCGTTCTGACTCGTAACACTCACGCACGTGGAAGAAATCGGGCGGTGCTCTACAGATCACATGATTCAGTGGATAATTATTAGAAATGTTATTCTGTATGAAGAACACGTGAGAATAAATCTGTTCTCAAATACCAACAATAACAAGAACCACTGTCTTATCCAGGATACTCGTCTTCGTTGTTTGTTTACACTGGTTTTCGAAACGCGCCACCATTCTCACCCTTTTTTGTGCAACAGCAGCTGCTCCGGTCATGTGATCCTAGCTCAAATCTTATTGGACGGCCCGTGTTTTCGCTTTGCGAAACTGAAAAGATTCGTCGGACTGGACGAAAAAAAAAACATTTGCATTTTCGGTGAGCGAATGTTTGCGGCCTGTGTGGAAGCATCCATAGGAAGCTGTTGTTTTATTCCAGCGCGTAATCGCGTGCGAAATTCGTTTAGCTTTTTCGCACTCAGTGTGGAAAAGCATTTAGACATGTTTTTTGATTAATACAATTTTATTTAACCATTAAAACAGAGTCTACAAAAAATAAAACGGAATCCAAAAAAAAAAAAAATTGAGAAAAATATGCCCCATTTAATCACTCAGACAAACCCTTTCAAATTCTTCCCTAACATGTCTCATCACTTCATATGAGCCTCACAGAACACTTATGTTCTATACATTTATGAATATCACATTTGCTGCATGGCTCTCAAACAGGAAATGCTTTTTTTCCCTTATACTGCTCCTTATGACTAACCCGCTTGCATGTGGTTATCGAAGCATGGTAAGAATGACAGACCCCTAAATAGCTGAATTGAAAAATAAACATTAAAGCACACGCTAGTGCTGCAGCATGTGGAGTTTAGTTGTTAATAACAGAGTGAGTTACTGGAAAGTATGGCAAATATAACAGTATTTGTCATAGAAAACGCTAAGTAAACTCAGTGATCTAGACAACCATACAGTACATAATCCTGAGCTTTACATGGATGAAAACCAGCGAGGGAAGAGGAAAGAGGTGAATATTTCCCTGCTGTATTATGTTGTCTTTCTTTATCTCTTAGCATTGATAAGTCATATCTTTTCTGCTATCTAGTCTTCCAACTCCCCTGCTGTATGACTGTAGCGAGACCAAACCATCAGCAGTGGATTAATGAGCGTTTTGTAAAGCCTGCAGTTGTGTGGCTCACAGCAGAAGAGTTGTGGGGATACCTGTCCCTGTCGTCTCCTCCCGGCAGCAGACGCCGCCTTGCTAATGTACATTAGCCTCTATGGGGTGAATAATTTGTTCTCTGTGTCAGAGACAGCCATCTGCACGGCCAGCACCTCCTCCCCTGCTTATTTGCTTGACTCATTTCTGGAACAGTCTGGGATAAATGTGCCTGATAGGTGCCTGGTGAACTCTTCCCTAACAGCCCAATCTAGAGACGAAGCCATTGAGCAGCTCTTACAGGAAAAAGAGGAGCGTTAATATGATAAGGCCAAGGTCAGAGCGAGAGAAAGGTAGACAAAGAGATGCAAATTGAAAAAGACCGTAAGACAGAGAGATACACCAATTTTCTTGACATTTGAAAGCAGAATAGGGTGACAAGCTGGCAGTCCCAAGGACGTACTATTTTGCAAGTCACTTTAAAATCTAAAAATTTTATGAGTTTGAGGTAGAGGTGTAACAACACACATCACGATTCAGTTCGATACATAATACTGACCTCATACTGCCATGATATTTTAAACAAAGACAAAATTTTGAAAATTGTATGTTGATTTCTCCCTTAAATTATTAGTTTTATATGGAAGCCTGTTTCCGCCACTGAATAAAAAATAAAAAAGGTTATTGCGACTTTTTATCTCAGTATTCTGACTTTTTTCACAGAATTGTGAGATATAAATTCACAATTGCGAGTTATAAAGTCAGAATTACGATTTATAAAGTCACAGTTGCGAGATAAAAACTCGCAATTCTGACTTTTTTTCTCGCAACTGCGAGTGTATATCGCAATTCAGACTTTTTTTTTCTCAGAATTGTGAGATATAAACTCGCAATTGCGAGTTAAAGTTCAGTTTTTTTTTTGGGGGGGGGGGGGGTATGTTCTCAGAATTGCAAGTTTCTATCTCACAATTCTGAAAAAGTCAGAATTGCAAGAAAAAAAGTCAGAATTGTGATATAAACTCGTAATCAGAATTGTGATATAAACTCGTAATTCTGAGGAAAAAAGTCAGAATTGCGAGTTTCTATCTCACAGTTCTGAATTAATTTTTCAGAATTGCGACTTTACAGTGTTTCGCAATTGCGAGTTTATATCACGCAATTCTGAATATTTTAATTTTTATTTAGATTTAATAATAATTACTAAACAACATGGAAGCTCAAATTTGTGAGGTTTATCGTATTTGATGCGTTATTTGTATGTTCAATGATTATTGTTTATATGTGAATAAAAGCCTAAATTAAATCTGTCTAGGCTTAAATTTTTTGGTAAACTATCCACGATACACATTGTAGCTATCCACGATTCATTCTGCATTTTTGTATTGTGATATGTATTGTTACACCCTTACAAATGAGGTATCATTTCCAAAACAATTGGTGGTTATGAAGAGGTTTTGGGCATTTCTATAGAGGAGAGGAGAGTGTGATTATATGTCAGACACACTACTTTTTTTCCCTCTTCCTTTAATTGTGCATTAACCGACAACAAACACTTAATCAGATAAGCCCTGATGCCACTGACATTTCTTAAAGCCAGCGGCTGAAATCAACAGTGTGCAAATGTTTGGGGTAATGTGCAACGCTCTTCTCCGTTTGAATTAATTGTCTTTATTATGGCTGTGGCATCCTGCTGTGCATACACAAAAAGACCCTCTGCTGATGCTAAGGCAACACACACACACACTCCTCTCCCCTTTGAGGACAGTGATGTCAGCCTGCTGGGAAATAAATATAGAAACTCCATGATTTGTAATGATGGACATGTAACAAGCTCCCTACCTAGATGGCATTTTAAGGCACACTTTCAAAGCAAGCTAAGTCATGATAATCTATGCCACGAACATGAAAACCTTTGACTTTTGGTTAGCAACATGTTCCATGCCTTGCCTTAGAAACCTAATTTTCTGGCTAATATTATTAGCACTTGATCCTTCACAGAGAAAGAAATTCCAGAATTCACTGTAACCAGGAAAATAAAATTTGATTACAGTTGATTAGTATTACTGTACAAGCACACCTACTGACCATACAATATAAAAACAGCTCAGTTCATAATTTAATTGAATGTAATTTAATTTAATAAAAAAAAGTGTGTGTGTGCTGTCTAGCTATTAACTTAGCAAAATGCTAACAATAAACTATTCAAATCAATTGTAAAATATCATGCATATATGCATAAAAAAATCTAACCTACAGAAAGATAAACTTCATTGAGCAGTTAGGAAAATCAATTTACTTTCAATAAACTAAAACCACAGGGCATGTAGATGTAATTTAATTTTGTAATCAGGCTGTCAATACTTTTATTTATTTATTTATTTTTAGGTAATTACAGTTGTGCAGGTGGATAGATGTGGGAGAATGAGACCACTCAGCTTTCTTAGTGAAAGAAATGGTGACCCAGAGAAAGCAAGGCTACTGATTTAAGGTGTCAGCTCTGCTGAAATGATGCACGGCACACCAGATTGTGTTGGCCACTAAAGCAGGAGCTTAAAGTAAAAGGAAAGTAGCACCTGTGATGGGAGATTCACTTTTTGTCCCTGACATCAAGCTAGTTGGTTATGGAACACTGTCTCAATCTGCTTCCTAGTTCAGCTCTAAGTATACTGTGCAGGGAACAGGGCTGAGAATCATAAAGAATTTAAGGAATCTGGTTGTAACCATTTCAAAGCAAAAAAAAAAAAAAGCTAACTCTTGCAAGGCTCTTTGAAAGGTCGTGTAATTAAATAGCCAAATAATCAGATAATTTAAATTTAAAAAAATAAATAAATACAATATTGCAAAACAAGTGACTTGTTAACATTTATATATTTTTTAAGGTTTTAATTTTAGTTTTATACAACTATAATAACCCTGATGCAATAAGACAGCTAGAAGTGCACATTTCCTATGAAAGACAGGCAGTGTGAAGGTGTTTGCATCCAGTGAATGCTGTTCACTGGAGAACTGACCCACAGGGTGTTTCCTGACTCTTACCCATGTTTCAGAGATGGCTGGCGAAACGGTTCCTCTAATAAATGGGTATCTTGGAGACAGACCCCTAGTACTACAGTTTGGAACCCCTGCAGCAACACTGAAAAAAGACTGTCTTGTCTCTCTCACACACACACACACACACTTTCTCACCTATGCCCACTCAAGCTAGTCTCATTAATAAACTCTCACGGGGCTTGGCAGGGTGCAGTGCAGCCGCAGGTTCGCCGTGCCAACAGTGGGCAATCCTGGGCCAGACATTATTGATGACCCGCTGTGCCAGACCAGGAGCAGCTGACAGACCGTGAAGAATTAAGGTCAAAGCCTCACCTATCTGATGGCGTAGGAGGAGAGAAGCAGTGGAGGAAAAGGAGAGAGGACAATGTCTTGAGGTGCAAAACATACAAACTGCTACGAGAAATCAGAAATCTGTTGGACTGTTTGATTACCTCGTTCATGCAACTTTTTAAACTTGCACTCCAAAAAAATAAATAATAATAGTAATAATAATTAGTCATATTTTTCAGTCAAACATAAATAAAAAAAGTAAGATGAATGTTTAAATACAAAATAACTGGGTTTATATATTTACCAACAATAAATCAAATTTGTTCCAATTTCCTACATTAATTAAATATGTCCAGTTCCACAGCTAGCTATATTTTAACTGTTCATACATTTTAACTGAATAAATTTAATTGTTTTTACAATGTACATAGTTAGCCAGTTTCAAGCAACTTGAACAAATGCATTTTGAAACTATAATGATAATGTTTCAAATAAATGTTCACTTTAAATGTAATGTATATGTGTTAAAACTGTATAATCCAAATGGATAAACATTTTATATGCAATTCAAATACATAAATCATACATTTATTTATTTTTTTTGTCCAATCCAGAGTTCAATTACAGTTTCACACCAAGCAAACTCTGATGACAAATGGACTCTGGTTCCACATCAAATGCTCTAGTGATCTTCTCTCCCACTATTGTTTTAATATTAATCATCAGAAAAGCAGTTTTGAATTTGTCAAGGTTAAAATGCATTCAACTATATACCACCACACAGGAGATCAGCTCTTTTGATCAAAAGATCTACTATCAGAACCATTTTTCTGCCTGGCTTGTGTAAATAGCCTGTCGAGCTTCTATAAATTGGCTCAGCGGCCCCCGTTACCCTCGTGTTTACAGGATAGGGCCGTAAAACACAGACAGACTAATAGCAACAGCTCGTATCAGATAAATTGATGAGCAGTTGCTCTGATCTGTGGGTTGAGTAGGAAAGGAGGGTCTTATTGGTCTGATAAGAACAATTAATCCCATTTGTGGCACCATTGCAGATTAGAAACAACACTAATCAGATTTACAGCCACTATGACCATAATCTGGCCACACGTCTATGTCCTCTATAGGCTTGATTTATAGTCTGATCTGGTCTTGAATTAATAAACAGTATGATATAATAATAACCATCAAAACAAATAAACAATACCAATTAAGTATTATATAAAAAGGTCTGATATGAAGTTGAAGCATGTCATTTTATTATTCTTTTTCTTTATTCTTTTCCTGCAATTGTGTAATTTCTGAATTTACACACTTTCAAGTTATTTGTATGATGTTGGTTTAATTGCACAAGTGAGGAATGGACTTCAGTTCTTGCCAATTGTTGGGGCTGTGGGTGTTTAACTGAGGTCATGCTAACCATAAGCCATCATTCAAATTCCAGAAAGACTTAAAAAAAAAATACATACATACAGTGTGTAACTTTGACTACAAAGTGGGCTTAAAGCATTAGAAAGCCTTACAGCACTTAAGTTAATTTTCTTTTTAATTGGATGCTTATTAAAGACTTTTGTCCAAATAATAAAATTTTATTGGACAAAATGCCAAAAAAGCACACTGCTTACCTTGTCGACAAGGTCATATAAACAAACGCAGGATTTAGTATCAGACATTGTGCTGGTTTGTCTTTGTAAATGTGCTATTATAGCAAACCAAAGTCTTTGTTTATCGAATCACTAAGCATGTGACTTTGTTAAAGATACTCATTCGGTCACAGAGACACAAACACACAGTCAAAAAGACAGCTCAAGAGTCATTTCACGTTCACATCTGTCTGTACTGGGTGAAATGTAAAAGACAGTGAAAAACGCAGAATCAGGGTGAATAATCTCATGCATCATACATGACCCTAGTGCCTTGGTCTTCACACCTACATTTATATTTCATGTTTTCATGTAGTAAACAAGGGGGGCAATAAACTGGGGCGAGACGGACATTCATTTTCACCCGTCGAAGGGGTGTGCATACAACCATGCTGAAATACTGGGGCGATATGACTTATTTATAAATGTTTGCATGTTGACAGAAAATATTTATGGAGCTCTGAGTTCCAAACAAAAAAAGAGATTAACACTACACACGTGGTGCTGCTGATGGGATAAAGACCTGCACAGGAACGTTAACAAAGACTGGTGAAGGATTCTCATGTGCGAGGGTAGCTATACGTGGGGGAATGAGAAAGGACCCAACAATGGCAGACATCGAGTTCATGCTCGATAGATTCATTAAGTGTGATCTTGTAGCCAGAGATATTGACTTATGGTAAATGTGTACTAAATATCCAAGATCAATTAAAGGAAATCTGAAAGCGCTCTGTAATGTAGACCAGTGTTTCCCAAGCTTTCAGCACAGCATCAGTAAGGCTCATCATCCCTGAACAAGAAATATGTATATTTTAACTCATATTATACTAATTTCACTTAGCAGTCTCTTTAATATAATTAAAATTGCCATCAGTACAATGACTCATTTCTATACTAAGAAAAAACAATCAATAATGTGGGTAAAAAATAACAGACTCACCAAGAGTTTCATTCAAACTGAAGCAGTTTGAGAAATACAGAAGCTTATTTAGTTGGATAACGGCTTGACTGGCTGAAAATTTTGACAAGATGGAAACAGGACTGTCATCCACAGAAACTACTAAATTTTAAAACAATACATAAATATATTTATATAAAGTTATTATTATTATTATATAAATTCCAAACATATATTATTTAGTTGTTTAGTTTCAATAAAACTAACAAAAAGCAAATAACAGATGAAAACAAAATATTTTCATTATTACTATTATCATTATTTCTGTTATTTTGTTTTGTTTAAAACTAGACGTAAAAAAACAATCCACAGAAGAAGAAAAAATCCAAACTCTTACATATTATACTGTAGTTTCAACAAACCAAATAACACAGAAGAAAACAAACAAATAAATAAAGCGGTATGCCATTAATAAAAAATAAAATAAACAATACTTTTTTTTTTTTTGCTGGTCCTATCTATATACATGCAACAATCATATACAACACTTTTAACCTAATAAGAAATAAAAAGGGGCTCTTTTAAATCAAAATGTCTGTTGTGTAGGTTTAACAAAGCTGATTCAAAGTGATTGGCAATCACTGATGTAGACAAATGCTTTTGATTTGACCATACAAAAGCACACATAGGAGAGTAAAAGTATATAAGTGACGGCAATTAAGTCAAATGACATGTCAACAATGTCAACTCAGTTTATGAATGCGTTATCATTACTAACCTACTAAGGGGCAAAAAAAAAAAAAACTGACAACAATGACAATAATAACAGTAGCAATAAACCCACATGATTTAATTTAAAGGCAAACAGCAGGCCCATAATTCCACGTTCTTTTAAACATCTCCTTTATTCTCCAATGTTCTCTCTCCACATTCCTCATGCTCTTTCACTCTGATTTCCGATTGAACGGTTCCACATGGTTTACCCCTACAGCCCAGCATGCACTTCTCCACCCGCCTCCTTCTGCTTGGGCCGCAGGATGAACTGCATGCTCCATCACGCAGCCGAGTTCACCCCTGTATTCATAACGCTAACATATGTAGCGTGCTAACATAGTTAGAGCCCTTCTCCTCAGATCCATGTCTGCCCGTTTAACGCAATTACACTCGATTCCACAGCTCCATCCACCTATCAATGTCAATCGTGTTTGCCGCTCTCACCACAGACGGCTCCTAAGGGTGGGGGGCGTGGTCAAGTTGAATCTCAGCGAGGTGGATGGGGAAGTGCCATCTCAGCTAATGCAATGGGCATGCAGCTCTGAGAGCTTTTATTACATTAATTTGTCTCTAGTTAATTCCATCTCTTCCCCTTAATATGAAATAGCCTAAAAACCCAATTAAATCCCGGTTGGCTGCATCACCTCGGCGGAGAATGGCGTGGCCTTGCGGCACGGATTCATATTCACATACATCGACGTGAGCGTCTCGGGACCCGCTCGAGTGGCGGGTGTTCTGATTCACGGCACGATGCCTCTGAAACGTCCTTAATTGAAAGCGAGCATGACTGTTGGCAGACAGCAGTTTCCTGACTTTATTAAAGGAAGCACGCAATGAGGATGCTGAGGGATTGTTGATGTCAAACCGGAGCAGAGAGCTAATTCACCGGATGGACGCTGAGACTTTTTGAGAGAGGCTGATGTTTTTTTCACACAAGTGCTTATTTAAAGAGAGGAATGTGCATGACTAAGAGTGAACCAGATGTGTTGACCTGTCATGCGTCATCATACTGGTTCTGTGGGACTACCTGTTTAAATGACACACCGACCTGACAAAAGTCAAATTCTGAAAAGGGTAAGTAAAAATATATAAGATAAAAATACAATAGAAAGAACACAGAATAAACTCACCTTTTAGAATGGTATTCAGACTTAAAGAGATTCACCCAAAAATGAAAATTCTGTCATTAATTATTCACCCTCATGTCGTTCCAAACCCATAAGACCTTCATTCATCTTCAGAATACAATTTAAGATATTTTTGATGAAATCCGAGAGCTTTCTGACCCTGCATAGACAGCAACACAACAGGGTCGTTCAAGACCCAGAAAGGTAGTAAGGGTATTGTTAAAATAGTCCATGTGACAACAGTGGTTTACTTTTTTAATACTTTTTGTGCAAAAAAAAAAAAAAAAAGACTTTATTCAACATTTTCTTCTCTTCCATGTCAGTCTTTGACGCACGTTCACCAGAGTACCACGACACATACGTGTGGTGCTGCTGATGCAGGAGCCAGCGTTCATCATCTGTATATTCTGGTTCAAATAAGGCTGGGCAAAAATTTGCAAGTCATCCTCCCTGTTGAAATCTTCAGACATTTTATGAAGACTGTTTTATGTACAGTGTAATAACCCTCTGGGGCCTGAGGTGATTTTGGGGCCCTTGAGATGTTTTGACATGCCTTGATATTTGTGCTTATTTCAGCTACTTATAACATACTATGGACCAACATGTTGTTTTTTTTTTTTTTTTGTATCAGCACAAACTGTGCTACAATAATATGTGACCAAGATGGATGTACATGTTTGCATTTTTTTGAAAAAAAATATTATGCGTGGTTAGTAAGTTTTGGGGAAAAAATGTAGCTGAAATAAGGCCATAAAAGCCACACTACAAAGTCCTGAATAAGACTTTTGAGTAATCAGTCTTGTAGGCTAGAATATTTACTTCACAATTATGTGAAAATCATTCTGCTTAATCATTCACAGAAAACAATATATTAATTTAAAATTTTAAAGACATGTTTTGTGATCGAAAGCCAATATGCGACGGAGTGGTAATGTCCTTGAATATTAAGTGATTTTCACCTCAGAGACAAAGGGCCCTCCCCTAAAGGCTGCTAATGGGCCATCAGTGTGACTGTGGCAGGTAAGAGAGAGAGTGAGGAGACTGAAAAAATGTTTTTTTTTTTGTTTTTTTTTATTATTTGTATTTTATTTACAACACAGTATAATCAAAACATACATAATGAAGGTCAAAGACACATTATTGTGCACACTGATCTAACCACAGAGATGTGAACAGACTTTAACTCATTCCTGCAATGGATTCTGTTCAACAAGTGAAACAAGTACCTGACATTTACTTATGTCCATGGATTCAAGAAGAAAAAAAAAAAACAATCAGTAGTCAAGGATCTTGTTTTACCATAGAATATGAGTGTAGTTGAACATCAAACTGTGTTCCTCTGAGAGCACTGTACCAACATCAGAAGAAAGTCATCAGGATTCATCTGTGGTTCAGGTACCTGATTCAATAAAATACAAACAACCAAAAACATTTGTGAGCATGTTAACATCAGGAGCATCTATATGTATAGGTTTTATAGACTCACGCATACTTTGTACTATCGTAAACAAAAAAAGACCTTTTATATCTGAGCAACTAATTATTATTGTTTAGCACGCTATTAAATCTATTTGTGAACATTAAACATTCTTCTAAACATTCTTAGATGTGTAGCATTCATCATGTTGTCATTTGGGAAAAACCCAACTAAACGTGTTCAAGTTTGTCACAATAACACGCTAACTAATGCAAAAAAGAAGCATTACTTACTCATCAGATCGATCTTCTGGATCTTCAACTCTTGCTCTTATTTTTAGGGAAGTCCAGCCTTTACTCAGCACGTCTTCTTCCAGAAACTAACAGTATAGCAGCGATGAACTCTTCACGGACTCTTTCTTTATGTTGGGTGTCTCCACGCGCGCGCATATCACAGGGTTATTTACATGTGAACACGAGGGGGCGGGATCGCATTAGAAATAATGAGTTAGACTGGACAGACTGAACATCGTGTCGGTTTCATACGGATTACTTTATCACATAATGTTTGTTTTCGATATGACTTACTTCATTTGAAAGTAGACACTTCAGGCTTTCTATAGAGATAACTCTCATGTTTATGTGTTGAGTATTTGCTGAGTTACACTTCATTTTAGTGACGCATTACTATAAACAGATCACGGAGACGGAGAAGACAGAGAGCGCACCCTGTTGGTTTTCTTTTTTTCCCCAAAACCACAAAGTTTTGTTGTAATCGTGAGTGTACACAAAAAAAAAAAATAGACACTTAACAGTTTCGATTGATGTATAACACTTATTTGTGTGACCAAAATCAACAGAGTATTTTTAGTGTCTTTTGCACTGATATTAAAAAAAAATACAGCCGGCCCCAGAGGGATAAGGCACAGTGCATCTGGGTTCTACGTCAGAATGCCAGCTCACACAAAATTATTCTCGTAGTTTCATAACATTATGGTTGAACCACTGATGTCACATGGATTATTTTAACAATGTTCTTACTACCTTTCTGGGCTTTGAACGTTTCAGTTGTGTTGATGTCTGTGCAGGGTTAGAAATCTCTCGGATTTCATCAAAAATATCTTGTGTTCAGGAAGATGAATGAAGGTCTTAAAGGTTTGGAATGACATGAACATGACAATAATTATCAGCTTACTGGAATTTTAATATTTGTGTATTCATGCTTGGAATAAAGTGCACGAGTGATATAGATGGCTTTTGTGGTTTACTTGTCCTTTTTTAAGCTTCATAAAGCCAAGGTCACTCTGAGCAGTCTTTGAATAGAAAAGAGTCAATATTGATCGAAGGTTCTACTTTGTGTTTCATAGGGGAAAAAAAAGACATACAGTGCCCTCCATAAGTATTGGAACAGTAAAGACAAAATTGCTCTGTTGGCTGTGGAGTCAAGACATTTGCAAATATGATTAAAAGATGATTAAAAGACAAAACTACAGAATGTCACATTTTATTATTAGCCGTTTCAAGACATTCATGTTTTACCAAATAAAAAGAACAGCACTTTTAGAGTTCATCCCACTCATTGATGTGAGCATAAGTATTGGGACAGTTGAACATAAGGCAGATAAAAAAGATTAAAAGCTATTATTTAGTTGCAGATCCCATGTGCACAGCAGTGAGTCTGTGACCCCTAGACATCACCAGACTCTTGGTCTCATCCTTTGAAATGCTTTTCCCAGCCTTTAATGCTGCCAATTTTTCAATCGGATTTAAATCTGGAGATTGACTTGGGCAATCTAAGACTTTCCATTTCTTTGCCCTTATAAATTCCTTGACTGAACTGGCAGGGTGTTTTGGGTCATTGTCCTGATGCAATATGAAGCACTTCCCATTGAATCTGGTGGCATTTTCTTGAATGTTGGTAGGCAAGATGGTTTGTACCCTTCCAAATTCATTCTGCTACTGTCATCATACATTAAGTCATCAGTAAAGTTGAGAGGGCCTCTTCCAGAGGCAGCCATGCATACCCATGCCATGACAACACCTCCACCATGCTTTACAGATGAGGCTGTATGCTTGGGATCATTTGCAGTTCCCCTTTTTCTCCACATTTTTGCTTTCCCATTACTTAGATAAAGGCTCATCATTGTCTCATCGGTCCATAAACACAGTTCCAAAACTCTTCTGGCTCACCTTTGTGCTTTATTTGCAAACTCTAATCTTGCCTTTCTATTTTTGGTGCTGGTCAGAGGTTTGTATTTTGTTGTGTAGCATCTGTAATTCTGTAAGTCTCCTGAGGACAGTAGATTGTCAGAGCATCACCCCAGCTTTCTGGAAGTTGTTGGTGATTTTATAGACATGTCTTTTAGGGTTAATTTTCACACCTTTCATTATTTGTCTGTCATCAATTACTGTTGTTTTCTCAGCCGATCAGGTAGTTGTCTGTCGCTGGTGGTTTCCAAACTCTTGATTCCTCCATGCCCTTTGTTTTTGCTAGAGCTCTAATTGACTTCCTCTTTTCTTTTAGCATCCAAATTGCTTGCTTTTCTCTCAAAGTCAGCTCCCTCATCTTCATCCTGGTTTGTGTGTGTCGTCATCAAATGCAAGATTCAGAATACAGAAGTAATGGAAATAACTGATACGACACATTGCCTGCTTTTAATATCTGAAGAATTAATGCAACAGGATACAGCTAATCACTTAGAAAGACCCGTGAGGCAACTGATTCAATACTTATGCTCACATCAGATAGGGAGAGGAAACTCTAAAAGTGCTGAACTTCTTAGCTGGTAAAACATCTGTGTTGAATCACCCAATAAGAAAATGTGACATTCTGTATTTTTGTCTCATATTCATCTTTTAATCATATTTGTAAATATCTTGACTCCACAGCCAACAGAGCAATTTAGTCTTTACTGTTCCAATACTTTTGGACGGCACTGTACAAGAGGTCAGAAAATAATGAGTTTTGAGTGAACCATCCATTTAAAACAATATTGACTGAAGAAAATATCTCATCCTTTCACATCTCAACACAAACTTTTCACATCTCAACACAAACTCCAAACTATTCAACAGCTATTTCCAACACCACAGCTAATTCCAACATGGTTTTACAGAAAATGAGCATCTTCAATCCTTTATATACAGGGATACAGGTATACATATCACATTCTCAGCATATTGATACTAGCACCAAGAAAACAGCTGAATGACCAGTGAGTCATTCAGAGGAACAAAATAGACAAAGAAAGGCATCATAGCAAGATTGATTTTGCCCTGTTTGGATTCACAATCAGGCCTTTAAACCCTGCTAACCCCAAGACTGATACACAACCAGACACAAAACACATGGACAGGCTCAAACCAGAACAAACAAACCAAAAATGAAATGAGTGAGGTTCTCGTTCAGCCTGGAGCAAACAAATATAACAGAAAAAAAACAACAACAAAAAAACAGGAGGAACAAAAACCAGAGAATAAGACCTCCACATACTAACACATGCTCACCCACACAAAACATTTTCAATGCACACAGACATTTAAGTAGACATGAGTGCATGTTTGCTCAAAACGCACAGGCAAAAAAAAGAAAAAAAAAGAAAATGACAGCTGGTAAGAGGGTAGAAAATGACACCTCTCCCACACACACACACAAAATCCACCCTCCCCTGACTCACAAAGCAATGCGAAGACTATTTTCATTCTCATCACCGTTCAGTAATGAAGCAGCACCGCAGAAAACATGGCCACCGAGTGATTTATCATCATTCTGAGCCCTATTTCATTCCCCTGATTACTGCAGGCAGCAAACATGAGGAGAAAATTAATGAAAATGTTGGGGAATTATAAACTCCCACCCTGCCTGAATTATCTTGCATAGCGGTGTTGAATTAAGCCCTTTGCCTATATATGGAGTGCAATTTTGTTTTCTAACCTGCAAACCTCTCTTTTGTGGAGGGAGTGACAGGAGTCGCTGGCAGAGCAAGTCTAGTTTAACACCAATAGAGCCAGAGAAAAACGTGAGGGAGAAAAGAATGTAAAATAAATGCACCTCTCGCCTGCGTCCTTCTCTCCTTGCATTACCGGAGCAAGGCCAAGGGCCAGCAAGCAGGCAAGAGTTCTTGTAAAATAAATTGAAAGATAAAAGTTCCCTCCTTGAGAGTTTGCAACTGTGTGTCCTCTTACTTTTCTCATTACTGGTTCCAGATGTCTTTGTGAAGCTGCAGAGGATCTACAAAAGTCAAGTTATGGCACTTTTGAGTAAGAAAGTATCTACTGTATGTTAAATTTCTGCCTGACACTCTATAATTTCTATAAGTTTATTTAATTAAAAGCATTTATATTAAAATACATAAGTAAAATAAAAATAAATAAATAAAACTAAATATATAAATGAAAACGACAAATAAGAATAATGAAAAATAAGAACTAAATTAATGATTCAAATAAAACAAAAAACTAAAGGCAAGGGTTTTAAATGCTACAAGTGAATTTAGGCATTGTAATGTGTAGTATTATAAGCAGATTTTCATTTTGAGATTTGCCAAAAATTAAGTTTAACTGTAATATTAAATTGTTACTATTTAAAAAAAAAATGAGTTAAATGACAGTAGCAGTGCATGATTAAAAATCCAATATCAACCAATCCAGAAAATGACAAACAAACAAATACATACGATATGCATACACTACTCTTCAAAGAGATTCATTAAATTGATCAAAAGTGACAGTAAATAATTTTTACACGTTCAAAAATTACAAATTCTTATAAATAAATAAGTTGCGCTTATAAAATTTCTAAATTTTGTCAATGAATCCTGAGGGGAAAAACAGAATGATTTCTAAAGGATCATGTGACATTGAAGATTGTATAATGACTGCTGAATGTTTAGCTTCACGGGAATAAATTACATTCAAAAATCTACAAAAAAATAAAACTGTTATTTTGAATTGTGTCTAATGCATTTTCAACTAAGAGCAGCCTAGGTAAGCATAAGAGACTTCTTTTAAAAATCTTCCCCGACTCCAAACTTTTTAATGAAGTTTGCATTTAATACTGTCTGCTAACAAACATTACACCAATATATCAGGCATCTATACTACTGTGCACCAAAACAACAGATAGCATACTTTGCTTGTGTATTTGGAATAGGGTCGTACATGAAGTAAGCGTCTCTCATTGGAGGAGCAAAACAAGCCAGGGGCATTAGGGCCTGACAGATGGAAGGGAGGATCTAAGTCGCTATGGGAAAAGGCTGATGGATCACTCCATACGGGCTGCTTAATAGGGCGTAAGTGTGGAATCTGGCTGGAAAGAGGCTTTCGATGAGGAAGTGGGTGAGGAACGCTGCAAAAACAACCCCTGAAATGCCGAAGGTGATCTTTGATTTGTGATAACCTCAGAAAGGTCAAGTCTAGTGAGGATGTTTATAAGCAAAAAAGACATCTAGCATAAGAGCACCAGGATGAGCCACGAGCCAAGACATTTCTTCTAACCAGAAATTGGTAAGAAGGATCTCTGTGGTAGAATTTCAGAAATAGTGATCTGATGTAACAGTCTAATATGAGTCTTGACATTAAGTCAGCTTGGCATGTTGGGAGAGAAAGCTTAATTGTGAGAAATGCTTGTGGCTTGTTTGCTCGACATTAATTAGGTCTCTCTGTATGCTACCTGTGACAATGACAGCTTCACCTGCCCTAAGAATGGTTATGAACAATATGAAAGTTACGATAAACCAAATGAGAGCATATGCATCCTTGAAGGGAAAGTTCATCCAAAAATGAAAATTGCTATTTATTCAGCCGTATGCCACTTCAAACTTATATGCATTTTTTTCTTTTTTTTTTGTTGGAACACAAAAGAAGATTCTTTTGTCTTCGACTCTCATTGTATGGACAAAAACAGCTGAAACATCATTCTTCAATACATCTTCAAAACATCATTCTTCAATACATCTATTGTGTTCTGCAGATCAAAATTATAGCGGAGACATGTTGAAATTCTGACAAATTTAGGTATGCAATCAGCTAAGGACAAGACAAGAAGGAAAATCTGTTTTCCCCCTTACTGATTATGACTATGCAGTAGGAGTGACCCCGAATAGTCGACGATTCGATGCTTCAATATGAGGAGCCTGATTCGACTCTCAGCCGGATTACATATTGTGTATTATTTATCTTGCATAAGATGCATCACATTGAAGTAAAGCGATTCATGGTACAATGATTATCAACGCACAGCGCAAGCAGTACAAACAACAATGCTTAATATTAATAACTATGACTGGGACTGTCATATACATAACATTATAATGAGAACACTATTATAATAAAATGCTGTGAATTTTTAGAGTTTAGTTGCCATGTTTCTACATGTTGTTGCGTGAAGAACACGTCCACAAAAGGAGTTCATTCAGAGCAGCACGGACATGTTCACTTCTGCATTCGAGGCATTCTGTGCCGATAGCCTGTAAGTCGTTATGTTGTATAAATAACGAAGCGTATTCTATATTAGATGAGTTAAATCCCACTGATTAAAAACTGCTATCAAATGCTTCATTCTACTGGTCATCTTCAGCGTGCGCAGCTCAAATCAGAAATGCAGAGCATTAATAACTACTGTCATATAGCCTACATAACGTTATAATGAGAGCACTGTTGTAAAAATGTTTTGAATTATTAGGGTTTCGCTGGCGTTAAATATCTTTTAATCAAAACATAAAACATTATTTTTGTATATGCGATGTGTCCATTACACATTTTCCCTGTGTGTTAACGTCAGTAATTATGACTATCTTGGTAATGTATTTTGCCCCGACCCCAAACATATGATTCGACTATCAGTCGAATATCAGCAACATTCGAAAATTCTGATTCGACTACAGGGACACCCCTACTATGCAGTAATAATAATGACGATGATGATGATGTTTTACAGTACAACAATAAAATAATACTAAAATGTATGGCTGTCTTTTAATTCTAAGTTAAACTATAGCTGCTTTGTTTTATGTAATTATTCATTGATTTAATTTCATTTTTTTTAATTATTCAAGTTTTTGAATTATTATAAAGTAAGTTTTTTTAATCTCTTTTATATTAATCATGGTATTTTTTGTGCTGAATTCATTGTATGAAATGTGCTATAGAAATATATATATATATATTTTTTTTTTTGTGGAAAATAGCAGGAAGACCTTAAAGCCTTTTCTTTTGTTGACAACAGATTTGCTTTGTTTGGATTGTTGCAACTCACAAGTCATGTTGGAATTATGGAAACTCTTATAAAACTGAGGGGGGGATTCTAGCAAATAGTTTATTTTGGGGCAAACTACAAATGAATGTCATGTTATGTGGAGTATTTCATGCATGATGCTACCACAGAAACCTTGTTAGCAACGAGAAACCAAGAGAAAGAAGAGGAGGAGATAATGTCTAATGAGGTTGGAAAGATCGAGATGCGAAAGTTAAACAAGCAGCAGGAGCCATCAAATAGAGATGCAGCTAAAGTCTTGGAAAACCTAAAGCCCCACTGATCTCTTAAGATGCAGAAAACAAAAGCTCACATGAGTCCAGGTTCCCTGCAGACTATCACGCTGTGTGTTTCTCTCCAGTCACCGATAATGGATGCAGGAGATGCCAAACTTACAGCATACTTCCAAATGCTACAAACAGCAGTTATAGCCAACAGCTAAGAGACCTCAAACTTCAACCAGGTTAGAACAGAACCAAGATGACTCAACATTATTGTAGCCCAGCTAATAGAACAGTGAAAGTCGTGCTAGCTGAAGTAGAGAGCAAATCACAGGAGATGTTTGCAGGAGACTTTGCTTGAAAGCTTGAAGGGGAATGTGTATTTTTGTTTGTGTCCGTCTGAGCGAGACGGATGGTGAGAATGAAAGTAAGGCTTTTTTTCTTGTGCATGCTGTGGGTTATTTTCTCTGAAATGACTGGTCTTGTCCAGTGAGACGGTGTCTAGAACTTGCCAAATCGAGGCATCAAAGTGATTGTGCGGCTGGAAGGACACTGTGCAGAGGCACCAGCAGTCACATGACATTATCGTGTCACGACAGCTTGTTATTAGCTATCCTAAGGAGATGGGCAGAAAGTCACAACATTCTTTATCTTTTGTATTCCATTCTAGAACTCTATTTTAGAATTTTATTTTAATAATAATGTTAATGTTCTGGAACATTCTGAACTATTGAGTCAAGCACTTAAACTGAGCTACAATATCAACTCTTTTTCACCAAAAAAAAATAAAAATAAAATCAGATCAGTATATAATTTTAATATAACATATTACATTAAGTTATATTAAATATGTGCATTATTCCATTACTTGTTTGTTTGTGTGTTTGAGAATTCACACAAATGATTTGTTCAGAAATGCTGAGCCATTCAGGAATTAATTCAGTTGGACTGAATTCATAAAAAGTAAGTATAATTTGCTTCCAAATTGAACTTGTCCTTATGAACGAGTCACTTATTTATTCACTTAATTTATTTGTTCAAAGACACTTTAAAACAATTCATTTAAGAAACAGCACCACTCTCCTGTTCAATATAATTTAACAGATTCTAGTCTTGATATCATGTTAGTTTTGTGTCTTGTGTGTGTGTGTATATATATAATATATATATATATATATATATATATATGGTTTTCTGTGATTAATCACATTTAGTCACATAATGCACAAAATTCAATAATGAATTCAAAAGTAGTGTATTGTGCACTTTTTTTCATTTAAAAATACTCCTATATGAGCAAAAGTGCGTTCATTTAGCCATCCCTGGCTCGGATGGAAGAGGTGGGCCAGAGCACGGTTCAGTTGGGCGCGGGCGTGATACGCATGTAGTGTGAGCGGAGCACTAAACACGCCGGAGCGTGGAACTTCTGATACATATTGTGATATATAGTGAGTGGGCCGTGTGTTACCGCGTTCCAAACGACTCAAAATAAACCACAAAGTTAACAAAACTATACACTCCACCGTGCTGAGCAAGAGCACTGCTGTGCTGTCCTCACGTGCTATCAGAAACCATAAAGTTTCCCTCTTATGAAGTTGTGATTATGACCTGTTAAAAAAATGTGTGTGTGTGTATATATATATATATGTATGTATATATATATATATGTATGTATATATATATATATATATATATGTATATGTATATATATATATATTAAAGTTTCAGTTTTACTTTTTCTTAGTTTGTGTTTAAACTAACAGGAAACATTAGCTTTACTGTTATGTTGGTGTTGCTAATAATTTCCATTCTGTTCTTATCAAATTTGTGTTTGAAATTAATTTTGTTTCGTGAGGAGAACTGTTGAGGAAAAATAATAGAACCCAATTTTAAGTTCATCATGGTGAAGTTGGACATCCTGGCGGTGATTGTAAGAATGATATATGTATGTTGATGTCATTAATAAATGCCTCATTCATTAATTCATTCATTTAATATCTTGAATAAAATATGCCTATTTTCCGATGTTTCTCTTTCTTTTTTGGCATTATCGCCTGTGTAGACATTTCATGATGGTAAGTTTAATTTCCTTGAATATAACAATTGTTGAGTTGTTTTTTAACTTGTAGTCAAGCTATAACGTAGGCTATTTGATATTTATCATGTATGACTAAAATCATGCAGGGATTAAAAATGAATTCCGAGCAAAAACATTGAGTTTTCTATTTCTTTTCTGGTAGCCTAGTTCAGAGATCTCTTTTGGCCCGTGTTTAACGAAATAAAAAGAACTGCTTTTTATTTAGAAGTGGGGTAATAGTTTTTATTTTATTAATGAAAATACAACGCCCACAATATCATTTTCAGTGTTCGGCTGCCGAAACCCCGAATGCGTGCATGTTGAGCTGAGATATAGTTTTGTTGCAAACGAATTAAGAATTTATAGTGCTGTATCTCAGCTTAATTAAACATAATTATACTGTATACACTGTTTAAAACAATCTGTAAAAATAGGGCACTATGTGCGCTGTATGAATAGGCTGTGAAGGAATTTGCGTATTTTAATTATAACTGTCATGTTCGTGGTTATTCATCATTATACATTCTGTTTAAATAAATATTCAGAAACACATGCAGTGCTACTATTTTGATTTTTTTCTGTTTAACTTTTATTAAACTGCAGATCAAAATAGAATAGGTCTAAACCCTAAATAAGGATAAATAGGATTGGAATGCATCTCCAAAATCACATAGACAGATGCACGTTGTCATTATGGTAGTCAACGCCGAAAAACAGGCCAATAAAATATAAACTGAGGTTACAAAAGTGATTCAGTCAAGATCAGAGAGGGATTTTCTTTTCTTTTGTTCTTTGATTAACATTAATGACTGGCGGCAGCGGCTGCTGTCACTGCATGTCCATACACCCTTGTATTCTAACATAACCGATTTATGGGATATTTTGATATAATTATGTCCATTCGAATGTGTAAGAATGCAAGAAAGAGAGCTGAGTCCAGTGTACGCGTATATAAGAGGCGGCTTTTGTGCGTGGACTTTATGTGTGTGCGCACTAGCACGGAAAACAGCGCGAGTGCAGAAGCGAGTTCTGTTTCGTCTTCTTGAGGTTGAATCTTTTGAAATCACAATAAATGTGCATACAGGATTCGAGTATAATTGAAATTTAATTTAATTTTATAACAAGTAATTCGGTTCCTGACCTTCCATCTGATCTGATTTCAAAAATTGGAACAGCTTTTCGATTCCCAACCCTCCTACTAAATTATTTAATTCTTGCATGCAAAAAGACCTGTATGGTGACTATGGGGCCATGTAAATTATTATTATTATAATTTTTTTTTTTTTTTTTTGCAATTTACTAGGTTTATCATTTGTCTTTTTTTTTTCTCTCAATAAAATCGATAATCGTCTTGTACCTGACTGTTGACATCGTCATCGCGATACTTACAAGACATCGTCAATATATGATATAATATCTTCATATCGCCCAGCCCTAATATACTGTATATATATATATATATATATACAGTATATTAGATGGATAGATTAGAACCACTTATGAGATTTGGTGTCACCTCCTACTCCATACGGCAGTACTGGGGGTGGATGAAAATGCTATTTTTTGACTTAATATAAAAAAGTTGGGTTACCAGAACTTTATGTGCATCAAATACTCAAATAAATTGCTTTCCCATTCAATATATATATATATATATATATATATATATGCAACTGACTTCTAAGTGGCAAATTACCATGACATAACATCTTAAAGTCTATGTGCCATTAAAAAAATTAAAAATTGAATGGGAAAGCAATTTATTTGAGTATTTGATGCACATAAAGTTCTGGTAACCCAACTTTTTTATATTAAGTCAAAAAATAGCATTTTCATCCACCCCCAGTACTGCCGTATGGAGTAGGAGGTGACACCAAATCTCATAAGTGGTTCTAATCTATCCATCCCATTGTTTCTATTTCCTTCTCTATCACTCGCTGATCTGCAGTTCTTCTTAAGTAATCCTTTAGGTTGCACAGGCTCTGCGGCTGGTAGCAGCACTGTTAGGCTGATGGAGTGTTCAGAGACCCTGCCTCTTGATCAAGTCTTTCTGTGTAGCCCCCTGGAGGGCCGAAGAACATAGGCATCCATCTTCTGTAAACGCAGTGTGACCGTCGGAATGCCACGTCTCGCTAAGTGCAAGATTAAGCTCTGCTAACCAACTCCCTAAATCCTCTTTAGTGCATTGCAGGCCAGGCTAGCAAGGTGAACCACCACACCCACAAAGCCCTGGACCCCCTCAACCTCTAGCCACAAGCCCGAGCTCCCTTGACCCAGGTCAGCAATGCATTACTCCGACCGATCAATTGATAGATTGGCCTGTCTGGGCTGCCGTAACTAAATCAACCAATTCTGATGATTCAGCAGTGGTCTGGGAGTCTGGGCGGGTGTCACCAATCAACGATCACCACCGGCCAGGACAAGTATGGACATTCTCCTGTCACTTGAACGTAATTTATTGCAAACCAGCACATTGATCAAGCACGTGCCATTCCACAAGTCGTTCAGGCTTGAGCTTGAAGAACGATTAGAGCAAAAGGTGGAAGGACAGTGGCAGAAATCGAAAAAGTTTTAGAAGAAACTGAACCAATGGTAATTTTTGTGTACAGTGTAGAAATCAGACACTACTTCTCATTTCCTCTCTGTACCCATAATTCCCAGAAGCTAGAAGTCAATAACATTTACATGTAAACTTGTGCCATTTTGTTCTACGTGAATTAAACACATCACAGATCTTTTGGGATAGAATTGTTTTTTCTTTTTTTAGAGTTTTAACATATAGTTGCGCTTCATGATTAATTATTAAAAGATCGCGATCTCGATTCAAACACCCCTGCAATCCTATTTTCACCCCTAGATTCGCCCCTGTGTCTATTAAACCTTTGCAAAAAATTATACAGATTATATAAAATTATAAAAAAATAAAGAAACAGCTTCACAAACAGTCTTTTCAACTACACATTATTATTTCTGTCTTACAGTCATTCATATTATCACAGAAATACTGCGATAAAGTTTATAATTTGGATATAAACACTGATGTCTATGGTAGCAATCAAAATCACGCAAATCCCCTTTAAAAAGTAACAGGCGCTTCAAATAACGTTTGTGTCAATTACATTGTTTCACCACTAGGTGGTGAAAGGTGACTGGTAAACAATTGTCATTGAATCATTCTTTCAAGAGACTCATTCAAAAATGCTGATTCATCCAGTAATGAAACAAGTGAAGTATTTATATGTGAGTCATTGAATCATTCATTCAAACCACTTTTTTCATAATTTGAATATTAAAAATCGGTGTATTAAATATATTATATTTTAAATACATACATATTCAAATGTAATAGTAATTCATTCAAATTAATTAAACACTTTTTATGGAGGACGAGAAATGACTTAAGTATATATAAATAAATAAATACAGAAATGCAGAAATAAATAAATGTAGAAGTGTGGAAATTATTTAATGTAAAAATAAATAAACTTAGAATACATAAATAAATTTATAAATAAATGTATTATAACACAAATTGTACAAAAATAGCACAATTAAGCATGACACGTTTGACAAAATTATGTATTCATTCATTTATGCATATCTGCATTCATTTGTTTATTTCAGCATTTAATTATTTGTTTATTTCTTCATTTATTAATTTATGCATTTCTACATTTATTTACTTATTCATATATTTATTTTTTTCTACATTTATTAATTTTTTTCTGCATTTATGTATTTTTTCATTTATTTATACTTGAGTCATTTCTCGTCCTCCATAACTTTTAGATAGACCGCAGCAATAATATTTTGTCGCACATTATTTTGTTTAGTTCAGAATTCTGGGAGAAGCATGATCTCTTTTTGTGACAAAAAATGAATTCTAATTAAAAAAATGAATGAAAAATGATTCTCAATTTATCCAGAATTGTGCAGCTCTAACAGCGCAGAGATATCAAAACAATAATAGCACAGAGATATCAAAACAAACCAATAACAAATAAATAATTTCAAGTTTTGCCATCTCTTTGCCAGCCAACCGAACCCCCAACTGCTCCCCGGGCGCTGCAGCATAAATGGCTGCCCACTGCTCCGGGTGTGTGTTCACGGTGTGTGTGTGTTCACTGCTGTGTGTGTGCACGTTGGATGGGTTAAATGCAGAGCACGAATTCCGAGTATGGGTCACCATACTTGGCAGTATGTCACTTCACTTCACTTCTAAACAATGTGATAACGCCACAACAAATGCACTCTACACCAGGCATAAGCGCACATTTTTAGAGCTCATATCACATTAGATAGCACTTTACCAAATTAAAAGCCAGATATCTGAAATGAAAACACAACAACTTTGTCAATGTTTGTATGAATAAATAATTAAACAATTATAGTGTTTTTATATCAGGATCAGCATATTAATATCCATTTTCTATCCTGATGCAAAACATGTTAATGTCAGTATATCTAACAATTGTACAATGAAACTATATTTCTGCTAAAAGAATTCATGAACTAATCCATTCAAAGACACAAATACAAACATGCCAAAAACAAAAAAATAAATAAATAAATAAAACATAACAAATTGAATATCTTGAGACAAACTCATACAACTCTAAAACTCATATAAAACGAGCATTCTAGCCACGCAGACACATTTCCTCCCAGAGCAGGAGCTTGTAATTGGAGTGCTGATGTGATATTCATCTCCACGGGCGTAGTGTTTTGACTAAAGGGGCATCGCTAATCGAATGAGAGGTTGTATTTAATATCCCTCTGTTCCCGTATTGTGCTTGAACACACCAGCACTAAGAAACATACATTTGATTATAAGCCGGGTAGAAGCCATTGATTACTGCATAGCGTCAGAGCCAGACAGCCCCATTGATACCACAAAGATCAATATACAGAACACTTGCCAATGGCTTAGTGACACCTGTTTCAAAGTAACTGGCATAAACACACACACACACTTATACAAACACCACCTTGATAATTCTATAGGATTATCTGCTTTGAAGCCTTTCATTTAAGTCAAGGATATCAAACACCAATAGACACTAAAGAAAGATGAGAGGTCAGAGTATTGATTTATCAAAGAATATTAAAACCGTTTAACTGGTGAACTTTCTCATGATGAACAGTCGGTATCTATCCATGACTGAAGGTCAGCCGACAAATATGGAGACTGTCGCTTACATATATGCAAACAGTACTGTTCATTTTTTTTTTGGTGGGGGGGGGGGGGGGGGGGGGTGGGGAGTAAATTAATACAAGGACACATGAAACTGATCAAAAGACAGTGAAGTCAATGTTATAAAAAATTGTATTTCAAATAAATGCTGTTCTTTCAAACGTTCTATTAGTCAAAGAATACTGAAATTCTGAAGGATTTCTGATGGATCACGTGACACTAGACTGGAGTAATGGCTTCTAAAAATGTAATTTTTGTCATCACAGGAATAAACTACATTTTAAAACGTACAGGTACATCTCAAAATTTTTGAATATCGTGAAAAAGTTCATTTTTTCTTGTAACTTATTTCAAAAAGAGAAACTTCCATATATTTTAGATTCATTACATGTAAAGTAAAACATTTCAAAACTTTTTGGTTACACTTTATTTCGATAGTCCACGTTAGACATTCTACTAACTATAAGTACTTTGTAACTACATATCAACTACGTCAATTAATTATCATTAATTTGCAACTACATGCCTTCTAACTCTCAGAGTAGACTGTTAGGGTAGGTTTAGGGTTAGTAGAATAAGCTGACATATACTTGCAAAGTTTTTCATAGTCAGTATGTTGTGGACCAATCAAAGTAAAGTGTTAGAAGATATTAAGCAGACAGTCTACTAGTACTCTAATGACTGCTAATTGACATGTAGTTGACATGTAGTTGCAAAATTACTTACTGTTAGTAGAATGTCTAAAGTGGACTATCGAAATAAAGTGTTACAAACTTTTTTGTTTTAATTTTGATGATTAGAGCTTACAGCTCATGAAAGTCAAAAATCAGTATCTCAAAATATTCAAATATTTACATCTGAGTTTCAATTAATGACCATCCCTACAGTATAAATTCTGGGTATATCTTGTTCTTTGAAACCACAATAATGGGGAAGACTGCTGACTTGGCAATGATCCAGAAGACGAACATTGACACCCTCCACAAAGAGGGTAAGTCACAGAGGGTCATTACTGAAAGGAGTGGCTGTTCACAGAGTGCTGTATCAAAGCATATTAAATGCAAAGTTGACTGAAAGGAAGAATTTGGGTATGAAAATGTGCACAAGCAACAGGGATGACTGCGAGCTTGAGAATACTGTCAAGCAAAGCTGATTCAAACACTTGGGAGAGCTTCACAAGGAGTGGACTGAAGCTGGAGTCAGTGCATCATGAGTCACCACGCTCAGACGTCTTTCGGAAAAGGGCTAACCAGAGACAATGTCAGAAGAGTCTTACCTGGGCTGTGGAGAAAAATAACTGGACTGTTGCTCAGTGGTCCAAAGTCCTCTTTTTAGATGAAAGTACATTTTGAATTTCATTTGGAAATCAAGGTCCCAGAGTCTGGAGGAAGAGTGGAGAGGCACAGAATCCATGTTGCTTGAAGTCCAGTGTGAAGTTTCCACAGTCAGTGATGATTTGGGCTGCCATGTCATCTTCTGGTGTTGGTACACTGTGTTCTCTGAAGGCCACAGTCAACGCAGCCATCTACCAGGAAATTTTAGAGCACTTCATGCTTCCTTCTGCTGATAAGCTTTATGGAGATGCTGATTTCATTTTCCAGCAGGACTTGGCACCTGCCCACACTGCCAAAGGTACCAAAAGCTGGTTCAATGACCATGTTGTTACTGTGCTTGATTGGCCAGCAAACTCGCCAGACCTGAACCCCATAGAGAATCAAGATGAGAGACACCAGACCCAACAATACAGATGACCCGAAGGCTGCTATCAAAGCAACCAGGGCTTCCATTACACCTGAGCAGTGCCACAGGCAGATTGCCTCCATGCCACGCCGCATTGATGCAGATATTCATGCAAAAGGATGCCCAACCAAGTATTGAGTGCATAGAAATGAACATACTTTTCAGAAGCCTGACATTTCTGTTAAAAATATCTTTTTTTTTTGTGATCTTATGTAATATTCACTGAAGAATATTAGACACTGAATTTTGGATTTTCATTATCTGTAAGCCATAATCATCAAAATCAAGAAATAAAGGCTTGAAATATTTCACTCTATGTGTAATGAATCTATATAATATATGGGTTTCACTCTCTGAAATAGGAACGCGAAAATACTATACCTTTTTTTATATTCAATTTTTTTTAGATGTACCTTTTATATAAAAAGAACAGTTTTGGACATTTCACAATATGAGTGTTTGGTAATACTTTATCTTAGGGTCTCTTAACTAGTTGCTAATTAGCTTGCATATTACAAGAATATTAGCCATTTATTAGTACAAATTAAGCACATATTAATGCTTTATTCTATATCCCTAATCTTACCCAAGACCTAAACTACCCAGTAAACTACCTTACTAACTATTAATAAGCAGCAAATTAGGAATTTATTGAGGGAAAAGTTGTAGTTAATAGTGAATATGTGTTACCTACTCTAAAGTGTTACCGAGTGTTTTCACTGTACTTTGGATGAAATAAATGCAGCCATGGTGAGCATAAGATGCTTCTTCCAAAAACGTTTCTGAATTTCAATACTGTATGAACATTATGAAGTATTTTAAATAAATTCTGTTGCATGCCAGGAAGCAATAATCCTGTCTTTTTTAGGCCTTTTCATACACTACAACTGGAGAAAAATACAACACATCATCATACAAACTGAAATTTCTGACAGCTTTGATATCGCTTTAGCCATGTTGGAAATTTCATTCTGGAAGTTTCCATGCTTAAAACTTCAGAAACATACATGAACTGATATTACCTCATACAGCCTGATATAACCTTATACAAGTGTGTTATACGTGATGGCACTAAAACGTCCATGCAGAAAGCTCTCCGTGTTCCATGTCAGCACTGATAAATAAATAACTACTCGGTGGGAAACATTATGCATATTCAAATGGTATGTGTCAACTCCCTATGTCTACTGTAACCATGGCTGTTGAAGGTAAATGTCAGTTTTCTAACCATCCGGCCTTAGGGATGATTCACAAGCAATGCAGGATGTGCAAGAATAAAAGGAGAAAAAAAAGTCTCCTCAATTAGTCCCCTCACAAATCCAGCATTTACTTCTTATTTTCTTATTTTTTTTCTTCAACTGCTTAGACACAAAATCTTACTTGTCACACAATTTCTGAAACCTGAAACTCAAACACCAGAACCACACACCAAATCTGCAAAACCATACACTAATTATATTCCTTTGACTCAGTTTCAGTTTTATAAAACACTTTTTTCCAAAAAACAACACACAATTCTCTATGTAACACACAAAAATCTAACACAAATTAACATTACGGCAACGGTGTTTGCAAATGTTTGC
Organism: Barbus barbus; assembly: GCF_936440315.1. Classification (NCBI taxonomy): domain Eukaryota; kingdom Metazoa; phylum Chordata; class Actinopteri; order Cypriniformes; family Cyprinidae; genus Barbus; species Barbus barbus. The sequence goes on along the minus strand of NC_136735.1, from coordinate 11,651,827 downwards.
TTTTGAGATGTGTTTGTGAATGCAGTGCTTCATTTTGCAAGAGATGTGAGGCATTTTGCATTTTGTGTGTGCACTTCTTAGATTTGCATCTAAAGTTTTGAAAAAAAGAGGTAAAGTTTTGAAAATGTGTGTAAGCAGCTGAAAAAAACTGTAAACAGCTAGAAAACTGTGAATCACTAAACATAAATTCAATTTGATCAAGTTTAATTTAAAAACAATTTGAACCATCTAAATAACAATCTTTCAGAAAAACTAAAAATGGTCACTTAGTACTTGAGCGGTTGCACTTTGATGGTCCATTTTAGACATTCTACTAACTATAAATAACTTTGTAACTACATGTCAACTAATTCTCATTAATTTGCAACTACTAACAACTAGTCTACTAACTCTCAGAGAGTGGACTTACAGTAGATTAAATTTATGGTTAGTAGAATAAGTTGATATATACTGTAATGTACTCGCAACGTTTCTTATAATCAGTATTTTGTATGTTGTGCACCCATCAAAATAAGGTGTTAGAAGATAATAAACTGACAGTCTACTCTAATGACTGCTAGTTGACATGTAGTTGCAAATTTACTTACTGTTAGTAGAATGTCTAACGTGGACAATCAAAATAAAGTGTTACCATCAAGCTAACTTGCATGCTAGAAAATGTTGTTCATGACTTACATTGGTCATGTACTCGCTCAGCAGGTCTTGCAGGGCCTGGCGCACGGCGTTGCACTCGGCTACGATGCGTTCGCGGCGATCGTCGCGTGTGCAGGAGGAGTCGGCCATGAGGGCGGCACCACTGATGATGCTCTCCAGACGTTCCTCCAGTGATGGCCTGAAGCGAGCCTCACTGAATGTAAGCGGGTCCAGAATGATCTTATTCTGAAACAGAAAAAAATATGGCCAGTTTTAGTTTAAAACATGGCCATAAACACCTGTAATTGTGAAAAAAACAGTAATCATTATATAAAAACGTTTTGTCAGTATATAAAACAAACATCAAATACATTCTCATTTATTATCAAGGCAGCAACAAAACATGCACTGCTCACGCTCCTAACGTTGACAGCCCTAATATATATATATACACACACACACACACACACACATACACATATATTGTCTCAATCTCTCTCCTGAATCATATATGCTGGATAAAATATTTAAACCTTGTAGTCAGACATGAATTAATGATGTACTGTATAAAACAACCAATCACAATGTTTAGATTATTACCTTACACTGTATGCCTTAGTCTCACAACTATGAATAATAAATCCCCCAGATGGTAGAGATTTTTGTGTAGCCGATAGAAGATAGCAAGCGCTGTGAGATGTTTGCCATAGTTTCTATTAGCAAAACACTGAAGACAGTCGGTTGGAGCCAAACCCAGAGGCTGCTAAGGTGACCTTCAAGACAAGATCCAGGGCCTCGGTTACAACCACATTGTGATTTAATGGGGCTTTTAAACACAGGATGCAGACTCAAGAACAGCCTCCCTTTTTATTTATGAAAAGTTCCTACCAAATAGAGGCTTTATGATCTCTAGGGCTGGGATGGGAAAATTACCATATTGATAGTGGCGATATTATGTTTTACGGCTATATATGAATATGGCTTCGGCAGCAGTTTGCATTTTGTGGACTTTGCCGGTGCAGATGAGGTGGAGGTGGCATTTAGAGGAACCAGAGGTGGCTTGTGTCTATGCCCTTTACTTTCTAGATGAATATTCAGAAAGCCACTTCAGCAACTCAGACCTGGCGGTTAATAAGAAGTTCACAGATATTTCATCGTTTATATTTCAGCATGCACTTCCTGTTCTTTGGCATGTCCACAGGAAATGATGTGCGTCTTTTGTACTGTATGTGCTAACTTAGCAGCAGTGCTACCAGCTAACAGCGGCACAATTAGAGAGAGAGAAAGACATAGAGACAGATTTCCCATAATAGCCTGTTGCCATGGAGATCAACTCTTTAGTAAAAGCAGTAGCAGCAATCTTGGCCATCTCAATGACTCAGTGATAAATATGTGGACATTTATTGGTTTGTTTGAAATCTGTCGGCGTCAACTTCCCGACTCTATTGCGGTCTGCCCTCTTCTGCCTGATTGAGGGGCTAAAACAAAGACTGGTGTGAAATGTTTGATGGGAAAGCGACAGGCAGAACTTTCAGATGCCGACAGGCTTAACCAAAGCCATTGCGAAACAATTTGTACAGATTACTTAGACCTTGTGTAACTCATATGCCGAGTACATATTCCAATTAAGATTTGATTTAGTTAAAGACAACATGAAAGCCTTCGCAACACATCTGACTTCTGTAATGCAGCGTGTCCTCGAGTCAAACAATATTTAGCAGGAAGTAATGTAGGCCAAGACCTGGTTTGATTAAACAGGAATTGATTTGGATTGTGAAAATCCAGCTCATATTTGTGGTTAATATTTCTCCACCTGCATGGCCTTCTTCCTTCATTTTCTTTACAATAGCATTGATTCATAAGCGCTGATGAATCATGCAAAATGAGACCAGATACATTTATTACACAAATAAACGAGATTAATTTTGTTTTCATGCTGTCCTTAAGAGAGGCTCATTACATTGCTTGCAGAATGATTGAAGAAAAAAAAACTGATCAGTGCTTGTGGGACTTGCATCCATCATCACGCCTTGATCTTGGCCTTATCACAACACTTCTCTATATGATTTTCTCAATAGGAAAAAGATACTGTAGGTCAAGGATAGAAGTGCTAACAAACAATACACACAATGGGCCTCATGAAATACGAGCAGATGGAGGTTTTGTGCAAATTGTTCTTAAGACGTTCGGATGAAAATTTTCAAATTCAAGAAAATTTTCAAAATGATAGTTAGTATGAAAGAAATGTACACCTGCTCCCCATGTAAATGGTGCGTAAAATGTTCTGTGTTCTTTTTGGCAAACTGATGACATTGAATTTTGATGCACTATCATTATAATATTTCACAAGTTTGTTTGCTTTTCCTTGTCTTTTTTTTTTTTTACTGTACAACTTTAGGTACAGCGCAGCACTCATCACTGTCACTTTTTACCCAGCCATCCAATCAATGGAGGAGGGGCGGGACAAATACTACAACAACCAACCATCCTATTGTACAACGACTGAACAACATTGGAATTTGATATGGTTGGTTAAATAATTTTTGTATTTAGTAATATTCTTCAAAATTAGATACTAGTAATACTGTCGTGGATCATAGCAAATAAAGTGTCTCAGCTGGAAAAAAACTAACAAAAAAAACGCTGTGCCACCAAAGCATTGAATGCATGCGGATGCGGGAATGACGTATCACATGTGCTAAGCCTACTGCATTCACAGTAAAAAGCATTTTTTATCATTATATATATATATATATATATATATATATATATATATGTATTCATGTTTAGAATTGTATTTATGTCTGTGCATATGTTAATTTTAATATTAATATAGAACAAAAGTTGTTTTGTTTTTCTTCTTGAGCAACTGGGATGGTGCCCCCCTGGGAGTTGGTGCCCTACGCAGACTACGCACTCTGCGTATAGGGAACGGTGGTACTGTTGGACACGTAATTTATGTAGCTGTAATTCATAGGTGGGGATTATGCAAATTGTGAATGAGTGTGCACGTGCATCCTATTTACAAATGATTGGAATTCATTAACATACACGTTTACGAACGATTTGTGAATCTGTAGGATTATTATCCCAAATATATATACACACAAATAGCCAACATTCACAACAATACACACAATGTATATTATACATAGGGACACACAATATTATCTGAACATTTTTGAAATCTTTTTCTAAAAATCTTGCCGATATGCCTTGCTGATTAGAAGGATAGCTCACATGTGCTCAGGGTGTGATAGTCATAAGATCATGTCAGCAATGTGGTTATTCTTTGAAGCAAACGTTTGCCTGAATGATGATTAGATTCACTTGTTTGGATCGCTGCATTTAATTTGAGAACACACATACAGAAAGACGTGTCCGGTGTGTGAGAGAGTCAACAGTTTATAATAATAATAATAATGTATAATAGTATATATAATATAATATATAGTAATAATATAATATAATTATAATAACGATAATTTAATATATACAGATTTATTGAGTAATATGTAATGTATATATACATATATATATATATATATATATTTTTTTTTTCAAATGGATTTTGAAAATGTAAATATAAGGAGCTCTAAAAGATCTTTTGCTTTAGACCATCTATTAATGTTAAATCCACACATAAAATGTTAAGTTTTCAGCTGCATCTGTCTGAGAAAAAAAAATAAAAAACAGCAGAGATTGATTGTATTACAGTTATTTTCAAGGCTTTCAGTGTACTCTCATTTTAATAAAGTTTATTACTTCTAACAAATAAGTATCTGCTCAAAGCTAACCAAAATGAAAAATAAATAGTTTATAATTTCTGCACAGAAGAGACTTGAAATCGGCATCGTCTATCAGCCAAAATGATTTGAAAAATATTGGCATATCGGATATTGGCAAAAATGTAAAATTGTACATCCCTAATTATATATTTATAATTTATTTCTTAATTAATTAATTTGTTTGCTTGTTTGTTTTTATTGTTGTGAATGTTGGCTATTTGTATGTATTTGTAAGCACACATATAAAGATTTTCTCTATAGGAAAAGAATACTGTAGGTTCAAGGATAGCAGTGCTTAATCAAATAGCCAACATTCACAACAATAAAAATCAATTTTTTATTTTTTTCCCAGAAGATTTTATTTCGGCAAGAATGCCTTAAATTTTTCAAAAGAGATATTAAACGCATACATCATATATCAGTATGTTAGCATATATACTTGTGTACAGAGTATAAAGTATTATTAATATTACTGTATTTTTGTTAAAATAAATGTAGTGATACGATACTTCTTTCAAAAACATAAAAAATATATATTATTGACCCCAAAGTTTTGAATGGTAGTATGTGTATGTGTACACATAACCTTTACAATATGCACTAAAAAGACAAATGAAGTGAAATGCAAAAAGTCATTCTGAAAGGGTGCCATCAATTTGTCTGCGGAAACATAATTAGTCCAGATTGATTGCTGAGGAGCACACAAACTCATCTGTAAAAATGGATCATGGTAGGCCAGACGCAATCGGTTATGTAGTGTACTGTATGCGCGTGTGTGTATGTTTTAGAAGTGGGTGGGAATGCCACTTATTCCTCTCACACAATGTGACAGGTTGTTTGTCAAGGACGGTGTAATGAGGGAGCATACGTGAGAGCGGTGCATTGAACGCAACCTACTTTTACACAGTGACTAAAGTACTTTGGAGTGAAAGGACAGGAAAGAGGAAAACATGGGTGAAAGAGAGAGAGCAAAAAGGACAGAAAGTGTGTGACGAACAAAGTTGGCTAGGCTGGTGACTAGTCTGTGCGGATTATTAATGACTAGTGTCTATCTAGGGTGTCTCTAATTCTGGCTGGAATCCAGCAAACCACTGTCCTACATTCAGTGAGGGTGTTTGTGCGGACACACAACAAGGTTAAGAGAGCTGGTGCTCCATCTGACTGAGTCATACAAACACCACCTGCTCCATCGCAGTGCCACCAACACTTTCCCCTTTGATAAGCTATTAAAAAGCTTCTGTCATAACTGTAAAGCGACTGCCCACATCAGAAGTCTGTCTCGTGTGTTTGTGTTGTGTTGGTGAGCTTTCTGTCCATCACAATGGTTTATATACATGTATACCACCCGCATGCATACACTTGTATTTGAGTTTGAGTGCTCACAGTCTATAGGGTAAAAGAGCTATTCTGAAACTGAGAAAGCATGAGTAAACACATTTCTGTGACTGATGCAAACAAAGAATATTAAAACTAGTATTTTATTTATTTATTTATTTTTTTTGACTTGTCAAGGTAATCTCATTAATGACACAGTATCCATAGTTTATTGCTGTTTTTCATTTTATTTGACATTTTATTTTATTTTATATTTTGGTTGAATTTTAATTGCTTTGTTTTCATTTTTATTCTTTTTTTCTCTCTTAGGTTGAATACAGTTATAAGGTGCTTTATATAATTTATATTTTCCACCCTTCCTCTAATTTTTCCAATTAAACAGCAACTTTTTTTTTGGTCACTGTGGCTATAAGACTTTTATGTAAATGTGCTATGTATATGTAAAATCAGAATCAATGCTATTGGGTCATGTTTTTACATTGTGATACGTTTCACGAAACAAATCACACTGAAATGTGTTGCAGAAACCATTCAGGTTGATCTGAAACAATTACAACCATTATTAAAAAATAAACTATTTCTGATATTGCAAACATTCAGAAAGATATGCAGATCAATATTGTCATTATGGTCTAGTTTTGATCTATGGAAGTTTTATTTATTAACTCAAAGCAACAAGAGAAATGTGAACATCAAGGGGTTTTTTTTGTTTGTTTTTGTAATTTCATGACCCATTAACCAGAAAAATGTGTTAATCTGTACTGTGATTTATTTGTACAAAATGTAAGCAGTTAAACACAATGTAAATTCCCAGCTTTTTATCTCAAAGTGCAAAAAGATAGAAATAAAAATAAAAATTGTATATATATTTCGTACATTAAATTGTTGTGCAGATTAAAGAGAGATTTTGTGGGAAGCAGCGCATAGTGCAAAAAGATTTGTAGTGCAATGCTCAGGGAGTGTTCATAGAAAGTGTCTAGCATGCATATAGTGGGATGAGTGCATTACTACAGGTGGTTTGTATAGCCCACTCACCTGTGTGTAGCACACTCAGAATTGCACTTAGGAAAAGTCGTCAACTGTATTAATGAGTTGGGTGAGTGGGGGGTCAGAGGGGGACAGGGAGATTGGAGTTAAGAGCTCTCACAGCCTGGGGAAAAAAGCAATCTGACAGAGCGAGCTTTGATACTCCGGTACCTTCTACCTGATGGTAGGAGCTGGAAGAGGTTGTGGGAGGGGTGGGTGGGGTCTTTCACGATGCTGGAGGCCTTGCTGGAGCATCGTGCAAGGAAAATTTCCAGGATGGAGGGGAGAGGGGCACCGATGATCTTTGCGGCAGTGTTCACCACACCATTTCGCCAGCTGTGCCACTTCTTCTCTGTAGAGCGTTTCATTAGTTTGTGGATGAGCTGTTGTGGGATTATAGTGTTGAATGCTGAGCTGAAGTCGATGAACAGCATTCTTACATAAGAGTCTTTCTGTTCCAGGTGAGTAAGAGCTAGGTGGAGAGTGGTGGATATTGCATCGTCCGTGGAACGGTTTGGACAGTATGCAAACTGGAATGGGTCCAGTGTGTTTGGGAGACTGGACTTGATGTGATGCACGACTAACCTCTCAAAGCACTTCATCATGATTGGGGTCAGTGCTATGGGACGATAGTCATTCAGACAGGACACGGGTGACTTCTTTGGTACTGGAATTATGGAGGTGGATTTGAGACACGTGGGGACGACTGCCTGGCTCAGCGAGGTGTTGAAGATGTCTGTTAGGACATCCATCAGCTGTGCAGCACAGTCTCTCAGTACACGTCCAGGTATGTTGTCAGGGCCCGCAGCCTTTCGTGGGTTAATCCGGGACAGGGTCTTCCTTACGCCGGCTGGAGAGAGACAGAGTACCTGGTCGTTTGGAGATGTGAGTAGTTTCTGTGCAGGTGTGTCGTTCTGTATCTCAAATCATGAGTAGAAGTGGTTGAGTGCATCTGGTAAGGATGTGTCATCATCACTGGCCTGTGTTGGGGGCTTGTAGTCAGTGATGGGCTGAATTGCTTGCCACAGGGACCGAGTGTCTTTACTGTCTGTGAAGTTGTTGTTAATTTTTTTAGCATATTGTTGTTTTGCCTTCTTGATGCCATGAGACAGACTGGCTCTTGCTGTTTTGAGGGCTGCTTTGTCTCCTGATCTGAATGCTTCATCTCTGGTCTTTAGCAGCCCACAAACGTCTGCTGTCATCCATGGCTTCTGGTTGGCACGTGTGGTAATGGTCTTGCTGACTGTCACATCATCTATGCACTTTTTGATGTAAGCAGTCACAGTTTCAGTGTACTCATGCAGGTCTGTGTGGTTGTTGTAGGTGGCTGCCTCTTTAAACATGTTCCAGTCTGTGTCCTGGAAGCAGTCCTGCAGTGCTGAGGTGGCATTGTCTGGCCATACTGTATATATATATATATATATATGTGTGTGTGTGTGCGTGTGTGGGTGTATAGTGTTCAGAGATTTATTTAATTATTTCTTTCATTAATTCATTTGTTTATTTATTTTTTATTAATTTATTTATATCTAAACCAGACACCAAAGAAGGATGTAGCAAGAATTCTGCATTCATAATACATTTATTAACTTTCATTCCGAATGGCAAGCTGATGGTAATCAACGTGGGTCGTTTGAAAGGGGCGGAGAAAAAAAAAAAAAACATAAGTCACGCAAAGCAACCTGCAATCACAGAGACAGAGACAAAGGCTGACTTTAAAAATGGGTTTGAAAGGGCACAAAGACTCATGGGAGCCTCTGGAAAACAGCTCGTTTGAATAGGAGAGAGAAAGCGCAGAGGACAGAGCCCCTGGGGAATAGCCCCTATTGTTATTCCATTTGGTGCTTATTGCAGGCACAGGGTCGGAGTGGCAGTCTGAAAGGAAGTGAAGGGGAGAGAAGAGTGAGTTGCACTTATCCTTCATGGAGCCGATGATTTCACTTTACTAGACTCCAATTCATGAACAAATCATTCATTCGACCCATATCTTCTAAGTGAATCGGTTGAACTGGTTCACAAAACCGAACAATATGTTCATGAATTGTTCTTGAGGCAGCAACAACCGACTTATTGAACCAAGAACAGGTTTATAAGGAAACCAAATAAATAAAACTGACAAGTGCTCTAAGCATGGAGCATTCATGGAATGTGACTAAAGGTATAGTCCACCTTAAAATGCAAATCCTGTCATATTCACCCTCATGTCATTCCAAACCTGCATGGCTTATTTTCTTCAGTTGATATTTCAAAGAATAACTAAGCAGTTTCGGTTCCCACTGACTTCCATTGTAAGGACAAAAAATACAATAGGAATCAAAACTGTCTGGTTATAAACTTTATTCATAATAATCATAATCTTATTTTGTGTTCAGCAGATGAAAGAAATGTATAATTTAGCTAAATAAAATGTACTGGAGAAATCATCACAATTTTATTGTATGACAGATTTATCAACATAAAAAATAAGTAACTAAACAGTTTTAGTAAAAAATAATATATATATATATATATTATATGTTGGGTGTGTGTGTACAAGTTCAAGTTGCATTGTTTCAAATACCTGTAGTAGCACTGCAGTGCATACCTGGTTACATTTAATTAAGGTGGACTAGACTGTAATACAAATAGTTGAGTTTGCCAAGTGCATACAACATTTATGACAGGTTTTCATGAAAGTGTTAGTCAGTTTGTCTGCTTGACAATCCCATTTTGCACTGCAGCAACACAATTGAACTGAGAAATGTTTATTTTTAGTTAAAACAGAAGTTTTTCAGCTCATTATAATATATATATATATATATATAATTATATTATTATATATTATGGCTGCAACAAACTGCACTGAGAGACAATTACAATAAACACTCTTATTAATAAAACTTAATTGAAAAAGAAAAGCAATAAACAGCAACATGTGCCTACATACAGTATGGCTCTTTTGAAACATTTTAGAGCATGTGAACCACATGATGACAACTGAGGCCCCTGTGGATCAGGGTTAAGTCTAGGGTCACTGAATATCCAGGCCCTCTGTGGATGCACATGAGGCCATCCTTTGACGAAATATTATAATATTATAGACTAATATAAATGTTAAAATGTTACATCTGCAAGGATTTCTTCTAGAAAGTAAATCTCACTGTATTACTGGAGCTAAAGGTCAACTAGCCTTCAGTCTAAACTTTAGACAATGCCAACGATCTAGTTTTGTCTAGCAAAGTATTGTGTTTGCACTGTTTCTGCATTTATTTTAAAATATAAAAAAATGCTAGAATGTTGAAACCTTTACTTTGATGCAGAATAATCTACAATATGCCAAAACTGTAATTTAATCACAAATTAGAACATAATTGCATCTCTAACTGGATTTAATAGTGATTAACATGGCCAGACATGACTAATAATAATATCATTTATACTGAAGTTGAAAAAAAACTTCACAAAAAAAAAACAACAAAAAATACACATTTGGGTCTTAAGATCTGAAAACACACTCTTATTGCTCTGTGAGAAATAAATAATTTTACATTTATTAATTCAGCAGATGCTTTTATCCAAAGCGACAAATGAAAAGTAGTACAACATTAGCGATTAGCCGTGTGTGCCATATATATCATGAAATAGTATATTTGCATAAATGTTTCAATGCACAGAAGCAGTATAATTGTCCTTGCGCTACAATCTCAATCTTGGGAAACCATGTATTACACGCTCAGTAGTTGATTGTTCAATCTTGAGCATAGGTGACAGAATACAAAATGTGCGCTGATTGCAGTGACAACAGTAAGACACAGAGGTAAAAAAGGGCATACCTTGAAATATGATGCAAAAATAGAAGAAAAAAATTAGTTCATGGTGATTTTCTGCAGTGTGTATATGTAACGTGATCTCATGATAATTCTTATGTATTTTATGTAAAAAGTTGTTCTACAAAACGTACATTTACTGATGTATTTACAGCATCTAAATGTACAAATACTTACGTATTTTCAGAATTTAAATGTGTAATACTGACGTATTGACGACGCCAAAAATAAAATACTTATGAATATTGAAATAGCGGCATTAATTTTATTAATATTGTTGTTTTTAGTTGTCATATTGTAGTAAAGAGAGCATGGTCCCTTTAAGCCTATTTACTGTGTTTGTTCTGTTCCTATTCCTATTGGCTGTTTAGTTACGTCAGTCTGAGAATGTGCGCCAAGTTACGTTTGTACATGAAGTCTGGAATAGAGGTTGCTCGCATGTCCATTGCACGGTCGGGAAAGCTGCCGTTCTGTGGCCGAACAAGAGCACCGATCAGCGAGAACAGTGACATATAGACTGTGTTTATGCCAATTGTACTGTTGGTGAGTGAACTGAGTAACTAAGTTGTTCAAGAAGTTAAGTAAACTCAACGGTAGGGCTGGGTATCGTTCAAAAATTTCTGATATCGTTACCGATACCGATACCGATAACTTGAGTTCGATACCGGTTCCTGAACGATACTTTTTTCGATACCAATTTTATGAAATCAGTTTTAACAAGATTACATTATCTCAAAAAACTTTGGTTTTATTTTTTTCAGCTTGTTGACATTTATACAGACTCAAAGATTCATCTCCTGAGCCACAGCACAAAGGAACAAAATATATCCAACACAATAAATCAGTGCAAATAATTTTAATAAAGCTCAAATAGTTTTCAGTCTACACTAGAGCGTGTTTGTTTTAAAACGCATAGCTCAGACAGAATCATCATTTCTATTTATTTATTCTAGGTTGTTAAAGACTTCAAGAAATTGAAAATATTTATCCACTTTCATAAGTGGGTGTTTTATTTTCTTTCACCGTGTTTTATTGTTATTAAATTCTGTGTAGTATGTCTAATTATTTGAATGCATAAAAACTACTTAGTTTATTCAAATTTATTCTTAAAATAGCCTTATGAAATGTTTTATATTTCCTGTTAAATTCTGTTTTCTGTATCTGGTTTTCAAATGAAGGCATAAAACATTAATTTCATTTATCTTTTAAATGATTGAAAATCAAACTTTATTTATTTATTTTGGCAAGCAAAATTTTACTATTGAAATTAAAACATGGAAGAAATGTTGTGTGATCATTACTTAAAAAAAAAAATGAGTTTTAATAATTTTAATAGTAGCCTAGTAGTAGCAGTATGTACACTCTGCTGAACAATAGTAATATATTTCTGCCGCAGTGTCTTCCGAGTTAAACAGAACGTTTATTTTAACGGGTTGCCGTGAATACCTTTAAAGTGCTGTGTGTATATGATATGACGCTAATTTTACTTAAATCAAATGGTAAAATGCTCATGAAGTGACTCTCAGAGCAGTTCTGGAAATGTTGTTCATGTGTTTATGTCCTCATTTAGACGGCAGATGCTGAAATCACCGCGAGCGTCACACGCACTTCAGTCTGTGTGTAGTAAACGAAACCGCACGAAATAGAGAGCAGACTGCACCGTATGCTTTCGAAGCACTCTTGCAGATGTGAACACTGATCAATCAGCGCCGCGTCGCTTCTAGTCGAACACACCTAGTGCTGCAGGCTTATTGCCTCACTAATGTTGATGAGATTAAGCCCTAAGGTATCGAAATTTGGTACCGAACGACAAGACGTTTTTCGATACTCGGTGGTATCGAGGCAATTCGGTCGGTGCCTAAAAAGTATCGAACTTGATACCCTGCCCTACTCTACGGAGAAGATCGTCTTGTCGTGGCTAATTCTTCCCACTCGTCCACATAGGCCAATGCATAAACTAAACTAACTGCACGCACGACAATATCAATGGCATTATCTTTTAAATTGCTTCATTAAATTGTTTACTCGTTTACTTGATATGAAATGATAACATTTCATTCTGTTCTGTGATTTCTGCTGCCAGCTCGTTTCCAAGAATAAGCCATAATAGGCCATAAGTTACATAATGTTTAAAAACTACACTTTAAACCCTTAAAATGAATAACATTTCTGCAATCTTTTAACCATTCATGTAATATTTACTTTGTTTGCCATGGGACACAAAAGGCGTTTTCTCCGACATGCTGTGACTGACAACAGAACCATAAAATAAACTGAAAACTAAACAAATACAAAAGCAATCTATTTCATTTGTGCGCTGTAATCCAATTCTTCAGAATTAATTCGATTGCGAGGAACAGAACCAAATTCAAGCCTTTATTCGTCATCTCCATCCCAAGCAGCCATCCAACAACTGCATGCAGAAAATAAAAGCGCACCTTCACGAGTGGATCAGAATAAAAATCTAGATAATATTTTCAATGATTAACAACTTCATTTCTACTCTGCCCCTCATACAAACTGCGGCTGCAACACATTTTCATTTGGATTACTTTTGGTACTGCTTTTGACATTTTTGCAATAAATAAATTATTTTGATTGCACTTATCTGTCTGCATATTCTTTATAAAATGGGTAGGTTTAGGTTTGGGGGTAGGTTAAAGGGTCTAGAAACCTAAATCGCATCCTGATAAAATTATAACAATGCATCGATATGAATATCTTAATTATATAAAATATATGTAAATATTTTATGTTTTTTAGCTAAAATACGTAGCAATTTGTACATTTTAAATGTTAAAATATTTATAAATTGTAAATTTCAGCATCAATGAAAACGTACAAAATTGTATGTTTTCTGCTTGTACATGTTACGTATTAATACCTACCTATAAACAATGAGACCAGGCTGGTATATGCATACAATGCAAATTAAACCAAAACTGTACAATAGCATTTACAAATTTGACACAAATGCTGTCTAGTCTAACCAAATAAAACAAGGCAAATAAGCATAATTCCAGCCCCATTTATGTTTGTTTATTTATTTTTTTATTATGTTATTTGATTAATTTATTTTGAAGAGGAGATACATGAATGTGCACATATCTGACTTATCAACTAAACTTTGAAGATGGTGACCTTGCTTCATACAGGGTGCATAGCAAAACAATTTCAGCAGACAGTTCTGGGAGGTCGAACCATCTGGACAAAAGCACCCAAATTGAGTTCCAATAATCACGGATTTCGTAAGGACATAACAGCAAACTGGCTATAAAGTCTAACACCTGGGGTGAATATTGCATTTTTGCTGTTACTCTTAGAAATAAAAGAAGATTTAAAGTACTGCCAAAGACAGCAGTTCTCAAGAACAGTAGTGCAAGTGAGGTCCTTAAATGTCATCCATGCGCAGGCTTTTCAAGTGTGTCTTTGGATGGCATTGTTAAAAGACACAATGGAAGCTTCAGGGGCTTCTTGTACATAAAATACTGATACTGTATGTCTTCATTGCCCACAGCGTTAGCCTGTCTTCTGTTTAGATCAATATTCAGCAGTGAGGTTGTGTCTTGAAAGCATATAGTGTAGGTCAGACCTGACTATAGCATGAAGCCACAACGAGGTGACGTCTGACAGCTGAGCTTAACGTTGGATACTAACTTACATAAGCTGATCTGGATAATAGTTTAAAGGGACCACTCTCGACCTTTCGCCTGTGCCAGACGGTTGAGAATGCGAAGACTCCAGGCCCATAAGGGTCAGCCTATAGACGTTAAATCAAAGAGACAGTCCATGATTGATCAGGCTCAGGAGAGCTAGCTGTGCTCCAAGTCAATAAAAAGAATGGATGGAGACAACATGATTTCGATACAGTGAACTGAACAAAAAACAGGGGTCAGTTGTATTAACCAGTCTGACAAACTAACAGTTAGTCAAGGGGTAATCAGTGTTTCTTTTCTGATCCACATAAGACCAATCAATCTTACTGCAATTGATTTTCTTTTTTTTCTTTTTTAGTTATGACCAGACTTGATGGTTAAGAAAATGTTTATGCATCTGGCCACTGGCATTCACACTAAAAAAATGAGTGTAATAAAAAGTTAAATGTAAAATATTGAAAAAAAAACACTATGGGAAAAAAAAACTATTAATATGTTAACAGTAATTTTTCATACTGCGTATAGATTTTAGTAGCAGTGTGCGTTGTTGGATGAATTGGTTTACACTGCAATTTTCTTGTTTTTATATTACAGTTATACGCTGTAAAAATGTATAGGTTGTTCTGTAAATATGTTTAAATTTTTATTGTATTTTTTTACTGAATAATTCTGGCAACCACAGCTGCTAGGATTTTTTGTTTATTTTGTTTTTCTTTTACAGTGCACTTAAAGAAATAGCTCATAAAAAATTTGGAAATGTGGTAACTATTTACTGACACTCATTTCGTTATTTAGTTATTTATGCATGTACTTATTTATTTATTTATTTACTTATGTACTTTATTTACGCACATATTTATTTATTTATTTACTTTATATTTAGGTTACCTATTTAACTTATTTATGTCTTTATTTTTGCTATACAAAATAATGTCATATAGATAAGGAACGATATGAGGGTGCTTTTTGGAGGAGTGAACCTTGCATTTAAAGTCAAAAGGTGCCTCTAGCACTCAACCCACCTCCTGGTTTCATTTTCAATTTTGTGTCTGTGCTGCTCTGTGATAGACTGAATGAAGCACAGTCTTCCATCTGACTGCTTCCTAGATCAATTCTGCGCTGTTAGCTGCACCTGTAATCCTCCTGCCTGCAAAAACTATACACTGACCAATCCACTCTCTCTCCATCGCTCTCTTGTAACGGTGACTGAGCAAACGTCCTAGCTGGCTTCAAATAGTCACATCTCTCTCATCTTCTTCTGGGATGCCTTTGTGCAAAAAGGCCACATCTCAAAAGCAGTATCACTCTACAAGCACAGTCTCTGTAATATTGATTCATTCAGTTATATGAATTAAAGACCATGGACCATTGAAAATGTTGTGAAGGTAATTTACCTTGTACAGCATCATATACACTCAAGAGGCTCTTGGTCCTATTTGCTATTGAATATTCTAAACTGCCTGATTGCATAACAGTATATTTAGAAGCAAAGCATTTCAAAAAAATCTTATGTTTGATAGATAGATAAATAAATAAATATCCCCAATTTTAATATAATGCAGTTTATTTCCGTAATGGCAAAGCTGAATTTCTAACATTATTACTAGAGTCTTAAGTGTCACATGATCCTTCAGAATCTATCTACTATGCTGACTTTTTAATAAAAATAATGTAGAAATGTTTTGTGTTTTATGTCCTTGCTGAATAAAAATGTTAAGTTCTTTAATAAATAAATAAAAATGACTACAAAAAGATATAATACCATTTGTTAGCTAGTGCTACTTAAACTCACCTATGTATAAGTGTATGAGTCTTAATATTTTTGAGGCCACCTGTGCATAGTCAAAAATAGTCAAATTCAATTAAATATGGCCCTGCTAAGGTTGAACACATGTTGTTTCCCAAACCCACAGAGCAGCAGCTGGTTTCTGGTAATGTTCCTAACCTCCAGCAGACAGAATTGAGATTGTGAATACCCTTCAGCAGCACAGATATCTAAGTCACAAGTGCTCAAACACTAAGTGCCTCATTCATCACTCCAACAGCCCCAGAGTGCAACGAGAGCCGAGCAACGCAAGACTGTAAAACCTGGATTCTACACCTCTCACGTCTCTCCACGCGAGTTTCTGGGTTGTATTTTGCACAAGACTACCAATGACTGATATAAAGGGGGGATATATATATATATGAAATACTGTTTACAATCATAGAGATTGATTGTTTAGATCGGCTCCCACTTTGTCTGAGTTCAAGTCATGTCTCAAAACTTATTTATTCTCTGTTGCTTTTGATTTATAAAATTGTGCTGTTATAACTACTTTGCTGCTATTAGTGTACAGTACTTCATAAAAGTGTCCTGTTTCATCTACTTTGCTGCTATTAGTGTACTTAACTTTTTTTTGTTTGCTTGTTTTATTCATACCTGTACAGCACTTTGGTCGGACTGTGGGCTTTTTTAATGTACTTTATAAATAAACTGAACTTGAACTAGAACAATCAAACAGTCACAGTTAGGTAGTGTGACAATGCTGTGGACAGCAGCATTTATTTCATCAGTGCAGAAGTGTCAGAAAGAGGTCACTTGTTCTGATCCTACACTGAGGTCATTATAAAGAAGAGTTGGGCATCATTCCAAATTTAACTGGAAATGCAAGTAGACATAATGCAAAACTTCAAACATCAATTCAAAGAAGTAGAATTTACGTAAAAAGAAATTCATACAACAGTGTCATGACTTGAGAGGATATCAGGCTATATACTATATAAGGCACTTAAATATATAAAACTTTAAAAATGTGCTATAAAAAAAATGAGTAATAAAAAAGATTTTTGGAGTATAAATTTGCAATAAAATAATATTTCAGTATTTCTCATTCCAAATTTCCAACACATTTTTATGGCATTTTGTGTTGTAATAATATAATTTAAAGGGACCCTTTTTTTAATATAATATAATATAATTAGGGCTGTCAACGTAACCGCGTTAACGCATGTGATTAATCTAATTTAGGCAAATTAATCGTTTGATAAGATTTGACCCCAACTTTTTGCCATCATCGCAGCGCGGTAGGAAATTATTGCCTGCGTCCCAATGCAGTCCCTGCACACTATCCATCCTAAATTCTATGTGATATTAGTAATTTTCAATACTATTTAGGGCAGATAGGGTGTATAGTATGCACATTGGGACGCAGGGATTGTGTGATTATGAGGCGCTGGGCTCGACAAAAGTGAAGCGAAAGCAGAGAGAGAGAGCGAGTATCCGAGAGAGAGAGAGAGAGAGAGCAACAGTGAGCGAGAGATATGTATACTCATATGTGATAAGGGTACAGCGAACCAGTGTTGCCAGGGTCGCGGTTTCCCTGCACAACTGGGCTATTTTGAAAATACAGTCGTGGGAAAAATTACAGAGCCGTGGGTTGCGTTTTTTTTGGGCTACTTTTATAATGTACCGCGGCCGCACAAAGTGTATCCTATATATACACATGTGATCGCAAAAGGAAGTTATTACAAACACTCGATGGTGGTTTAAAGTGAGTTCTGGGTAAAAGTGTTCTATTAATCTCATAAATTGTCTTATGTAGCATGATGCTAATGTTAGCTCTAATGCACCTGCAGAACAGGTCCAATTCTTCTTCATAATGCATTTTGTCATAATACTTCAAGTAAGGTCGCAAGAAAATGTTTTTTTTGTATTTATTTAGAAATACTTTTGATAATAGTTGGGTAAATGTGTACTGGGATTGAAGCCATGTGGCTTGGTAAACGTTTTATTGCCAGTATAAAGGCTGATAATGGCTGAATTAAAACAAAAGAATAATAAGGATTATGTCTCATACCTGGCGGAGATGTGAAAGGTTATGTTTCCTTAAACTAGTTTGTCATGCATTCCTTTATTTCAACACATTTACAGGTAATCCTAGTATTTTAAATTTGCAATTAATCGTGATTAATCACAGTCCAGGACTGCAATTAACGCAATTAATTTTTTTAATCGATTGACAGCACTAAATATAATATAATATAATAATAAAAACCTTGTATTATATATCACTGCATTGTATTTATTTAGCTCATTTTCAAGAATAATTGAATTTATTAATTTTAATGGTTTTGATCACTTTCATGAATGAATGAATGAAACAAAACTTACATTCAGCAACCCTCTACGGACACCTTGGCAATTGAATCGCCATTGGCTAGTCATTTTTTAGTTTACTCGCCAAACTGATATGCTAGGCCTATATATATATATATATGTGCATATATATATATAGTGCCCTCCAAAAGTATTGGAACAGTAAAGACAAAATTGCTCTGTTGGCTGTGGAGTCAAGACATTTACAAATATGATTAAAAGCTGAATATGAGACAAAACTACAGAATGTCAAATTTTATTATTGGGTGATTCAACACAGATGTTTTACCAGCTAAGAAGTTCAGCACTTTTAGAGTTTCCTCTCCCTATCTGATGTGAGCATAAGTATTGAATCAGTTGCCTCACAGGTCTTTCTAAGTGATCAGCTGCGTCCTGTTGCATTAATTCTTCAGATATTAAAAGCAGGTAATGTGTCGTAAAAGATGTGTCTAAAATCACCAACAACTTCCAGAAAGCTGGGGTGATGCTCTGATAATCTACTGTCCTCAGGAGACTTTGACACAGAATTACAGATGCTACACAACAAGATGCAAACCTCTGACCAGCACCAAAAATAGAAAGGCAAGATTAGAGTTTGCAAAAACTGAACACCTCTGGTGTGACTTTATATGCAGACCTTGAGCCAAAAACTCATCACCAAACACCAATGACTTGTACATAAGAGTACTGTCATTTTTAGACACATCCAAAACTGTTGCAACAAAGATGGAAATACAATTTTTAAATACATGAATTATGTTTCCATATTTGTTGCCACAGTTATTTAGTGCCTTTTTCTGTTCTAAAGAAGGGGGTGTCCCAACACTTTTGTCCTTATAGTGTCTATACAAGTCATTGATGTCTGGTGATGAGTTTTTGGCTCAAGGTCTGCATATAAAGTCACACCAGAGGTGTTCAGCTGGGATCAGGACTTGGCTTTCTGCAGATCAGTCAAGTTCTTCCACACTGACTGAATCAATCATGTCTTTTTGAACCGTGCCTTATACACAGAGGCACTGTCATGTTAGAATAGAAAAGGGATCTGTCCAAACTGTTGCTATAAAATTAGAAGCACACAATTCCCTAGAATATCAGTATCTGCTTTAACATTAAGTACTCATATAAATTACTAAAGTAGTCAAACATGTTCATTAGAAGGGGGTGACCCAATACTTTTGGCAATATAGTGCATATGTGCTAAACTTATACTTAGCCTCCAGTTCACACACTGGAGAATAAAATCTGAGAATTTATTAGCCATTGGCTAATATTAAACATAATTTAGTCACCCAGAGTGAAATTTTGTCACATATGCGAGTGATTTACTCGCATTGTAGAGGGTTGTTCAGTTACTAAACTTACATTCTGCACCCTTACACAACAATATCACATCAGAATTTCCTAAAACTACTTTGAGCAGCTCACAGGCTAAACTCTATGGAGATGAGACCCTGTCCTTCACCAAGCAGGAAGCAGCTGGGTTGAGACCAGTTGAGAGAGTAGATAAATTGAGTTACTATCTGGTTTGATCGTACAGTGAAGTTGAGACTAGGGGCCTGCTTTGATGTAACATCTGGGCAATGAACAAAACCATGAGGAAGTCAGGCCTACCTGCTGCTGTTTATGACAAACACAAAAAGACTAAGCTTTGGGTACAGCCATCTGCTCATGTATGGCCATATACGTGCGTACATATGAGTGTGTCTCTAATGGGCACGTTTGCTATTGCAATTCTCCTGCCTGGAGCCGGATGGAGAGGAAGCCGGGTTACTCACTGCCGTTCAGTCATAACATATTAAGGCTCTGTGCTAAACAGACAGTGAGTCAACTCTCACGGCACAGTTTTAGGCCTCTGCTGTACAAACCATCCGCCTGTGTCATCATCTCCCTTCCCGCAAGGCTATGCATTACTGGGACAGTTATGAGTTCGTAGGCTCCTACAGTGACCTATAAAACTGCACTGACTGACAACAGTGCCTTACAGTGATACGGCATGGCATCTGCATGTTATTCTTGGAAATTAAATTATGTTTTATTAACAAGGTTCGGGAGGAGCACATCAGCTGTATATATACAGCCAACTCACTGCTGTTCTATGACAGTTTTCCAGCATCCCACCTCCACCCCAACTCCTCACTCTTAATCTAATTTCATCCGGTTTTTTTGGGCTACTTTTATAATGTACCGCGGCCGCACAAAGTGTATCCTATATATACACATGTGATCGCAAAAGGAAGTTATTACAAATACTCGATGGTGGTTTAAAGTGAGTTCTGGGTAAAAGTGTTCTATTAATCTCATAAATTGTCTTATGTAGCATGATGCTGGGTTCAGGCTCTATCCTGGGCTCGGAGCCCTTCCTCTGGATAGCATGCCAAATATGCTTACTAATTGCTCAATCATATTATATGTTAGTGTGAACTTGTGAAAGTAGCATTAGGAAAATATATAAATATGCTTTACGCAAAATTATTGAATTAAACTTTACGCTTAAATGAATCTCTGACATTAAAACAATTAGTAAAGGCAACACTCAGTCGCTTAACCTAAAAAAAGATTCAAGAAATTAAATAAATAAAAAAGAAAGGAAAAAAATATTACAAAGAATATAATAATATTAATAATAATTAAATATTCTCATTATTATTACACAGCTATAAATTTAACTGTTTCCTGAACCTTTTTCCTTTAAAATAATTGGATATGTTGGTGGTGATTATATATGAATGATTTATAATTTTTATTGCACACTGATGTTTCTAGGCCATTTTCACAGTTCTGACAAAATTTCTGTTTCTTCATTGGCTTGATTTTAATAAATAGAATTTGCAAAATCAATTTTCACTTTATCAGAACCAGTGTTGCCAGATTGGGCGGGTTCCCGCCCAATTGGGCGGTTTTGAATTGGATTGTGTGGGTAAATATTGGCTTGGGCGGGTGGACAAAATTTGGGCTGGTTTTTGGTCAGTTTGGCGGTTTTCAAAACATATAAATTGTATAGGCTAATTGGTTAACAAACAAGCCTTAGTGTGCATAGCCTACTGCATGCATCCAGTCAGTCATCACAACATTACCAAAAACACACACACACACACACACATTGCAAAGACGACTGGTGCTGATGTTGACGTCGCGGCCGCACTTTTAGCCAATCACTAGGGATCAGCAGACAGACGTGATGATTCATGAGTGACAGGTTTTTAGCACGATAACGGATCTGATTTTAAATGCATAACAGTATAAGTGATCATAATGCTTATATGGTAAAGAGTGGAGAGTGTTTTAACTCTCAAAACGTGAATTACACCTGTTGAGGGAGATGACATGAAGGCTATATCCCTGCAACTCCGAAATCAACACAGTTAAATTATTTAATCAAAATCTATTTATATCTATACGATCCTGTCTTTTATCTTTTAAACGGTCCAGGTTGGTATATCCTTTAAAGATGCTGGATTTGTTCGTTTTGACTATTTTTTTTGCATTTAAATTCTGACTGTTGACACTGAAAATGATGCATGTGTTTTTCAAGGGTATCGGTTAATTTCTTCATTGCCGTTTTGACAGTGTCTGCATATTTTAATCATATTTGGTAATTCTCTTTAATGTAGGTTATATGCCCCCCGATTTGATCCATGGGAAATTTATCTAGCATTATATTTATATTATTTTGTCATTATTATTTCGTTATAAGGAGTTAAAAATAGCACTTATTTACCGTGATTTACATTATATCACTTTTTTTTGA
This sequence comes from Barbus barbus, assembly GCF_936440315.1. Taxonomy (NCBI): domain Eukaryota; kingdom Metazoa; phylum Chordata; class Actinopteri; order Cypriniformes; family Cyprinidae; genus Barbus; species Barbus barbus. The sequence continues at coordinate 11,629,697 of NC_136735.1, read as the reverse complement.
CAATTAAAGTTTTGGGCGGTTTTTGGTCAGGAAATCGTCCATCCAGTCTGGCAACACTGATCAGAACTGTCCAAGCATAAAAAGACAAAATAACAAATGCAATAAGTAGCAACGTGCACTGGTCAGATGGGGCAAGTGACAGCTCCGTCAAATGGCATGAAACTCCAAGGACAGCTGTTCTGTTATATAGCTTACATAAATATATGTGACCTGGTAAAGTCATCAAAGAAGTCTCTGCAACATATAATTAATAAGAGTTACATGCGCTGCAATTTATGGAACCAACAAACTATAAAGTGTACGAGGTTAAAATCACAGATGCGGAGCCAAAAACGAGAGAGAAGAGGCCTGGGCACCCACGCAAGAGCAACTTATTTCTTGGCTGTCACTTTTCATTAGGCAGCACAACAGACAGAGAGAGCTGACTGAAGTGTTGCATCAAATTTGCAAGCTGGTAATTCCAGGCCACCTTTGGGCTGTGTAAATATTTCAAAGGGGGCTCCCCCGGGCACTGTGAGGTAATGCTGTGGACACTCTTATATTAACTAATGATAAAACTCACTACAGATCAAAATATACTAGCTGACAGCTCTCCCTCTCAGTCTCTCAATGATCAAACACACTCAAAACAAAGTTCTTTTTAAAGGTACGGATAACTAACATGGATCACTTTTTCAGCTGTACTGTACAATGCTTATTCACCATTATCAGTTGTATCCTTTCATGTTACAAAGAGGGAACATTGTTGAAGGTCCATTGATTGAAGGCTGTGCACTTTTCAGGACAATATTTTGAGGTTCCATGTATTGAAGGTTGTGCATTCTTCAGTACAATGCAAAAAAAATCATTTTCTTTACCTGAAACCCAGCATTCATCTACAAACACAGAATAACACCATCTAGATGGAATGGGGGAAAGAAAGAAAATAAATTAAAAACCTGTCAAACGGACAGGGACATCTGGCGAAGTTTAGATTCTCATAGATAAACTGTATTCAAAGACAACAAACTCGTCTTGATTATGTTAATGAGCAGAGATACTTTGAAATGCCGGTACAAAGCAGCAGCTGACTGGGGACAAGAATTCAGTAAACATTCAATAAATCCTTTGGAGAATGCAGAAGTCTGTTTGTGTGTGGGTTTGGGGAAAAGCAGTACAGCTTTGTGCCTTTGAGCTCTAAACACAGGGCAATATGGCCATCCATACTCACTGATGACTGAAACGATGAAAACCAGGGCTGGCACAACTACCAGTGCTTTGGTACAAAGTCAACACTAAAAGTGAGGTGAAAAAAAGAAAAATGGAACCAGTAATGTGTTGAAAAAAACAACAATCAAACATGAATGTGAAGAAAATTATATAACTGTACAGCTATTTTTTCTAATTAGCTTCTCAGCAAACTCTGAAACATTATTACTGTGTTATCTAAAAAGTATGCAATTTAGACTTTCAATTAAGCAGCTTTATTTCAAGCATCACTTGCACAATATGTATCTTTTTTTGTTGCTATGTTTATGTTATATTGCTTGTAATGTTCTCTGGTCCTTTCTAGTCCTTAATTAATGACTGTTTAGTTTTTTAATTACCTGAAGAATTAAAGCAATGTTTGCTTATTTATTTAAAAGACACCGGTGAAAAATTAGCAATGAAAAAATGTGGACGGCGGACCTTATTACATATTCATTTGTATGGGGTGTGCCTTTCAGACACAAAATTTATGGGAGTAGAGAATTTAAATGAATCACGCAACATGATTTACTAAGGTTTGCGGTAGTCAATTTACTGGCATTTGAGCCAATTATTTACTGTCCGAAAAAGCATACCATAACCAATTCTGCACTTGGCTGGGTGACATGGCTGTGATTATTGCTGCCAGGAGGAGGCACTGTGGAGAGCAGAGAGTACGTGGTAGAAGGGAGAGAATTTTCTCCATTTGTGTTAATTGTTTTCGGAATGCCAGGGGGTTAGCATCAGCTCTGCTTGTTTGTGACTTTACACTAATTTGCGCTGCTCTTGGTAGATTGCATTGGTCATTATGCAAATGAGATGCTGTGTGTTCTTTAATATGCACATTGTCAGTAGATCACCAGCAGAACTTTACAATCCCATTTGCGCTTTTTTTGGAATTGCGCTCTCATGCTAATTTGCCTTGTTTAGTAGCCCTTTGTTTCCTTTTGTATACTTTCTGCTTGCAGTTTCAAAGTTAATCTGTTGTAAACCAATTTAAATCAGATTGACAGAAAAAATATATTCAATATATATTTTTGAACAAATCAACGACCATGCTAGTTATTGCAAACCCATAAATCATCCAGATAATTTTCAAATTAGTCTTAAAAATAGTCTGACCATCAATGTGTTAAAAGCTCTTGCAGTGTGGGAATTCCTCTCTGAGATAGCCTTTTTTAAAATCCTCTCCACGTTGCTAAAATGTGGTTTGATTTCCTTATTCTAAACGATTTGCTTACACAACTGCGATTATTTCCACAAGCTATCAGCTTTGTCAGTACTCTGAAGTCTCCTAGCGTTGTGGCACTTTTATGTCCCACATCGCCCCTCCTCTATTTCTTAATACATCTCCTCATTTCAAACACTGGAATGCAATCACCTAGTCTCCCTCAGTGGACACACAAATCAGCAAAAAGCCTCTTCATCTCGCATCTTATCAAAACAGTTCTCGCTTGACAAACGGCAGTATGGAATATATTATGAAAGTGTTACCCTCATAAAATATGCAGCGCTGCAGCTTACACAAGATAATAAAGGAATAAAGAATCTCTCTATAGTGGAAAATATGCTAATTAGCCAAACAAAACATTCATCAAGAACTTTGCTCGTGGAAACGGAGTCTGTGCGGCAGTAAGAGTGCTTCGTTATTGATAGCACCTCATTGACCTGTTCTTGGCAGAGTTTGGAAATCGATGAGGCGTCGATCTCATATCCATATTTGGCCTGATGAACATATGGCGAAATGTTTTGTTCTTGTGAGGTTGGTGGAGCAGCTTCATTAATCATTGCTTCTTCTAATGGGCCAGCAGAGAGCACTCGCGGCTTCTTAACGACGCTGGAGACTGTCCCGGCCGCTCTCATGCACTGGCCTGTTTGGATGTCTTTTGTGAGCCGAGAGTTAAGGGAACGGACCCCACAACCTCCCAGTGTCAAGGGAGCCTGTTTTGAGCACAGGGCTGCTAAAGCATGCCACCCATTGGCCGCGGAGGCAGATGGGCACCACAGGGAATTCCGAGAAGTGTAGCAGCAAATCTGTCAACATACTATAAACATGGTGGGTAATTAATGCGGCAGAAAGGGAAGTCAGGCCCTTCCTCCAACAACACGGCCCATACTGGGTTAAGCTCAGACTGAGGAGCACACGGATGAGCCATAACTGGCCTGACATTGAAAAAAATTGTACTTTAATATTTTCTGATGCCGCTGAAGGATATGGGAAGGTGCTCCCAAATGTTAACAATTTTAAGGATTAAATAATTGAAAATCACTCTGGGATAAAATGCATGCTGTGTCTGATCTCACAGATATAGAACAGAAAATGGAAATATCAGCTTAAAAAGACGGAATCGCGAGATACAGTCTGTGGTAGGGATCAAAAAGCCAGAGAATATGAACTGAATGTGAAAGCTTCTCTAACACAGCGTTCTGGTAACTCATTATAGGACTCCATCTATTATTTACCAGAAGCACACGCCAATGTGCTTTCCAGAGGAACCAAATTGTTAGCCTAATTTGGTGATTCCTTGAGGGATTCATGCATTAGTAAAGACAGTTTGCCATTTACCTGGATAACTTAATATACAGTTACAAATCACTTTATTACGTAGGGAAACATATATATATGCTTAATTTTCTGGATGATTTTGTTCAAAACAGAAGGACAAAATAGTTCCCTGAAAGAAAACAATATATTCTCAGAAAAGCCAGGAACAATCAGCAGCATCTATACTTGTCTCGGCTCTCAAGACGAGTTTTATTGTTGGAGCTATATAACAAAGAGTACTGAGTTGTGCTGAACAACAGTGCTGCAACATCAGAAGGCTGTGCAACTCTTGGGATTTTTGTTTTGTTGTAAAGGTCTTTATCAGCCTTTTTAATGGCTACACTGTCAGTTATTTACAGCCAGTTACCTGGTTCCCTCACAAAACAGCCAACATACAACAGTCCTCGTACAACGCTAAAAAATATTACTAACAATATTAGTATTATTATTCGTTATGAGTATGTTTTTGTGTGTCCTGTGTTTAAATACTTCAAAAAGAGGCAACGGTGGATTTATACAGAGAGGTGACAAAAGCTGTTTGTTGTTGGAGTAAAAAGTGAAAAAGGCTATAGACCCATGGACAGATTATTAACAGGCTGCTAGGCCCAGTTTAGTGGTCTTCTGTTACCTATAAAGCTGGCTTTAAGGAGGTATAAATCTCAGCAGAGCTGAAGGCTATCTCTCTCAGGATCAAGACCATGTGTCTGTATGCTGGAAAAAATCACTCAGGGGTAAGGGATATGTGTGGGAACGAGAGGAATTGGCCACATCCACGGTGCCAGGTTTTTGTGCCCTGGCTACAGTTACTATAGCATCTTGACCCTGCAGTCTGGTGCCCACTTTAAAAGGCCAAAACAAAGTTTTGAGGTTTTGCTCCTGTTAGCTTCTGCTGGTGGATGTTGTAACTACACCATCTGGCAGCAAAAAGTATTATTTCCCATTTACAGCCACACAAAAATAATTATTTTAAAACTTTTCCAAGCAACATTTAAATAATAAATGCTTCAAAACATTCCTTACAGCATATGCTGTTTTTTTTTTTTTTTTCACAGGGATTATAGGCCAAAAGATGTACCTCTTTTTTTAAAAAGTATAAATATGAAGGTAAAAGTAGTAGAAAAGGGCCAGATGACTGCAGTTTGGCAAAAAATGGCATCATCAAAGTAAGTTAATATCTGTTGGCTAACCTCTGCATGGCTGTTAAACAAAACCTTCGAAAAACCATCATCTGTCCTGTAGCGGGATGAATGCAGATCCATTTTTGAGTGTCGTTCAAAGGTAGGTGTGCTTTTTGTCTGTTAGCTGCAGATAAGGTTAAGTGGGAGCCATAGAGCCAGCTGAAAACCACATGTCCGGTCCTTAATGCCCAGGAATTACGCATCCACGGGGCAAAGCGTGAGAAAAAGACAGATGAAGGGGACCTGGCAGATCTGGGAAATCATGCTCAGTTCCAACGCAATAAGTGGGACATTAGGCTGTCATTTTGGCTCAAACAGAGTGGCCATTCTGGCTGGGTTTGTGCACATCTGCAGCGTGGAGAGCATTCGTGCATGAACAGAGGAGCTAATGGAGTCACTGAAGGGTTCGAATGCCCTCTTATGACACCATTCTCTGCAGCAACAGGACTGATGCGATGATCGTTCAACCAGCCAGAATGCCAAACGAGTCTCAGGGCTCAAGTGCGGGGGGCCCTGCAGGTGTTGACGCAACCCAGCGGGAGACCCGCTCACCTGTGTGGCCACTACGACAGCTGCTGCAGGAAAAAAAAAAAAGTCCACTGGAGCGCCCCATCAACACTTCCTATATACGCTTGAGTGTGTGTTTTCCTGTGTTTATTTTTCAGTAGCGACTAACTTGCCTGCTGGGGGTTGGAGTAATTACCAGTCCGGCTAACCCTAGTCATTAGAATTTATTTATTATCCATCAGAAGAGGGAGAATATAATTAGAAATCACAGGGATACAAACATGCAATTACTATTCGAATACATGTCTCCTCGGCAGAGGCCAGAAAAGCCTTATTAATAATTCAGAACAGCTTCCTCTAAGAGCCCAGTGGTACGACAACTGACAAGCTGTGTCTGCTCAGCTCCTAATGAGGATTAAGAGCAGTAAGACACTAGGATGTGTTTTTCATGACAAGGAATGACCAGTCGACTGTGCCAGGTCCATAATGCAAATAGGTAAAAATACAAGCTACAGAGGCTCAAGATAAAGTCCAGCATCTGAATCTGATGATAAAAGGTATTACATTGTAATCTGAGTTTCTTCTTTTCAAACCAGCAACAAGTTACAGAACATTTGCTTAGCTGCTTTGTTTATATTTGTGTTGTTTTTCTGGAAAGCTCCACCCATTGTGAAATCTCACTGGTCTGATGAGAACTACAAATATTTTCTGATTACCTGTGACTGTAATGCTCACCCAGCGTTTTTGCCTTCATTATGGGCATACATTACCATTTACTAAGTGTACAGAAATTAGTGACCAGTAGCAATAAGAAAATTAAAAATGACATTTATTTAGAATGACGTGACTGTGAGTAAATTATGAATACAAACTTCATACTTTGAGAGAGACAATCAGCTAAATGACGAACACAGACAACAACATGCCTACGATCCCTTAGAGACTAAAACACCAAACTCCATGATATCATTAATACTGTCTTCAATTACTGCATTCTTCAATGATAATGTGATAAACAGATTCATCATTTGCAATAATTGAAAAACCTGCGGGGAGACTGAAATCATTTGAATTTGAATAGACTGCTCATAGATTCATTCCATTCTCTCGCCTTTTTTATTATTATTCTATGGGCTGGTGATAAACCTACTCACTCACCACCCAGATACCGACTGCAGTGTCCGAGGCTAAATAGAACAACAATAGGCATGAATAAAGCCCCCTCTAATGCTCTATCACTCAACCAACCGACAGCAGATTTGCACAATAACCACACAACTGAACACATATTTGCAGCTCTCTATACTGCAACTCCCACACCTGTTGCTCATTGACTTAGCAAAGTGGTTGCATAATCTCTCTCTTGAAAATGTCCACTTGTGAGTGATATTTTATCAATTATTTCTTAGCTGCATGAAAACTGAAGTAATGTGAAAACTAATATTCCCCTTGATCTTTTGAAATAAAAAGTATTTTAGAACCTACTTAAATAAAGGACCATTTATGGAAATTAAGATGCAAAAGTTATGTTTTAAATTGTTTGATGTAAAAACGAAAACAAAATTACATTAAAACATCATTGTCCATATTTTAGTCCTCAGCAATGTCTACATTTGTCGGCTAACCCAGTCAACATCAGTGATGTCATAATTACATATTATATTGTATTGCCAAACACCATAAAATGATGATACTAACCAATGATGCAGGGAAAGGTTCTAAAATTAAAATACGTTCATAAAAATTATGATTATGACCCATGCAATATTACAAAATATAGCTATAAATCTATTAAAATCATCTTCAAGGTTTTAATCTTCATTTATTTATGTATTAACACATTCAGCTTCTTTTTAGGAAAAAAAGGATAATTATCAGTTTTGAAAATTTACACATGTGCATATTAAACATGCATATGGCAAAAACGGTATACTACATACAACATGTCCCTAAAACATGACAGATGTCACAGAATAGGTGTCATGAGTAATCACAACTGTCTCTGTGACAGTCCTAGATTCTGGGAAAAGCTTAAAAAAATATATATATCTGGTTGTCAATTATTTTGCACGTTTGGTTTGCTGACATGAAGGCTGTAATTTTGGTGTGAAGCTGTGTGAATAATAGTTTCAATGTGAATTTGAATCAAAAATGTTATTATAATGTCAACATGCAGATTTTCACACATGTTAAAAAGTGTTCAAATGCAACTACATCAATGCATTAACTGCATTGTTTCCCCTTAGGCGTATAGTTCACATCACCAGAAAGCTTTCAGAGTGTTCACCAGTAGTCCCGTAGTCCTGGTTTGATCTCAAGGACGCCACAGTTAAGGTATTGAGCCACATTAGCCTGTTCTCTGTTAAATATTGACTTTGATCCTGCAGCACAAGACCTGAGGGGAAAGAGAGAGCGAGCCAGTCAAACACAGCAGATCTCTGGATCACACACCAGCACTCATCTTTATATGACTTCTGCCATATACTGATAGACCCCAGTGGGGGCTGGAGAGAAGGAAAGAGAGAGAAAGGGGGATTTTTGCAATAAAAGCTCTAGCTGTTACGGAATGAGGACAGGACAACAGAATTCCAAAAGGTTTGTTTAATGATCGACGGGATGCAGAACCTCAGGTGAGTGGTTCAAAGGCTTGAGTGCTAATAGAAGGCGTGGATTGTGATCGTGGGTGTCCTTCTTTCTAGAAGGAGCAGGGGTCGTGGCGTGAACTGGTGACACACACCGTAGACTAGATGGAGACCTGGGAGTTCCTCGGAGCGGATAACCCCGGAGCAGACTCGGGAGGATTCCTAGGAGCGAGGAGAATGGGTAAGTAACAATCAGGTAACTCTTTCAGGTAGATACTGCACTTGACTGGTGACAGCTTGGTAGTCCTCTTCGTTGAAACGAGACTGGACATCTAGTGTTGGTCGGTGTGTGTCTTTGTAGAGGCTGGTGATGAGAGTGATAATGAGTATCAGGTGGGTGTGATTAGTATTCAGGTGAGGGCGTGCGCTGTGATTGGATCGTGGCAGAACCTGGCCAATCTGTATCATTACCCCCCTCTCCACGGCCCGCTCCCGAGGGCCGAGGACCCCGACGCCGTGGCGGTCTACCCCTTCCCCTAGGGGCTGGACGCTCTGGGTGACTGGCATGGAATTCTTCAAGAAGAATTGGATCCAGAACATCCTCCTTAGGTATCCAAGACCTCTCCTCCGGACCGTAACCCTCCCAGTCGATGAGGTATTCCAACCTGCCGCCTCGGCGTCGGGAGTCCAAAATCTCCTTAACCTGGTAGACCGTTCCATCCTCCAGGATCAGCGGGAGAGGGGGTTCTTCCGTGGAGCCAGGTTCTGTGGGGGAAGAGACAGGAGAGTGGTAAGGCTTCAACAGGGAAACGTGAAATGTGGGGTGAATTCTGTATTGTGAAGGGAGCTGAAGCTGGTAAGTGACAGGGTTGATTTGTCTGAGTATGGGGAAGGGACCAACAAATCTGGGACTAAGTTTTTTACAGGGTAGACGTAATCTGATGTCTCTGGTGGACAGCCAGACCGTCTGCCCCGGACGGTAGGTGGGAGCTTCGGATCGGCGAAGGTCGGCTGTCAACTTACGTCTACTCACTGCACGCTGGAGGTGGTGATGAGCGCTGTCCCAGACCCTCTCGCTCTCCCGGAACCAGTGATCCACAGCAAGTACGTCTGAGGGTTCCCCAGACCAAGGGAACATGGGTGGCTGGAAACCGAGTATACATTGAAATGGAGTCATACCTGTGGTGGGTTGGCGAAGGGAGTTCTGGGCATACTCGGCCCATCAGATGAACTGGTTCCAGGAGTTCTGGTGGCCGTGACAGAACGTCCGAAGGAACCGGGCTACCTCCTGTATCTTCCTCTCTGTCTGCCCGTTCGTCTGGGGATGGTAACCAGAGGACAGATTGATGGTCACACCCAGGAGTTTAAAGAAGGCCCTCCAAACCCTGGACACGAACTGAGGACCTCTATCAGACACAACGTCTTCTGGGATTCCAAAGTATCTGAATACATGATTAAACATCAACTCTGCAGTCTCGATGGCGGTGGGAAGGGCCTTGAGGGGAAGTAATCGACATGCTTTGGAGAAGCGGTCAACAATTACCAGTATGCAAGTATTTCCGTCAGATGGTGGCAGGTCCGTGACAAAGTCGACTCCCAGGTGTGACCACGGCCGGTTGGGAACGGGCAGAGGAAGTAGCTTACCGGCTGGCAGATGTCGTGGGCTCTTTGACATGGCACAGTCTTTACAGCCCTGGACAAACCTTCGAACATCTCTGTCCATGTTGGGCCACCAGAAGCACTCTTTTAGCAGCGAGAGGGTGTTGTTGGTCCCTGGGTGGCCAGTGCCAAGAGATGAGTGCACGGGAATGGATGAGCGGAGTACATTGGGTTCTAGGAACATACTGAGCACCCGGTGGGCAGCCCGGCGGAGTGTTGGAAGAGACATTGGAGGAGGGGACGGAAGGAGAGGTCCACTGGATGGGACAGATAAAAAGGGTCTCGGGAAGGATGGGTTCTGGGTCTTCATTGCTCTCCTCGTGGGATTCGAACTGGCGGGAAAGGGCATCGGCAGCGACATTCTTGGAACCGGGTCTATAGGATATGGAGAAATCGAAACGTGTGAAAAATAATGCCCATCTGGCCTGTCTGGGATTCAATCTCTTGGCTTCTCTGAGGTATGGAAGATTCTTATGATCTGTTAGGACTGTGAAGGGATGTTGGGCGCCCTCCAACCAATGTCTCCATTCCTCCAAGGCGAGCTTGATGGCAAGTAGCTCACGATTGCCTATTTCGTAATTTCTCTCCGCCGGGCTGAGCTTACGGGAGAAGAAGGCACATGGATGGAGTCGTGGTGGTGTCCCCTGCCTTTGGGACAGAATGGCGCCCCCTCCTGACGTGGAGGCGTCCACTTCGACGATGAAGGGTTTCTCGGGATCAGGATGGACCAGGATAGGGGCCCGAGTGAAGGCGTCCTTTAATTCTTGGAGGGCCGTTGTTGAAGCCGCTGTCCAGACGAGGGACTTGGGTTTACCTCGAAGGAGGTGGGTTAAAGGACTGGCTATGGAGCTATAATGGTGAATGAAGCGGCGATAAAAGTTTGCAAATCCCAGAAATCGTTGGAGTCCCTTGACGGTGTCAGGAGTGGGCCATTCGCGGATAGCTCTTACCTTCCCCTCGTCCATCCGGATACCATCGTGGCTGATGTGGTAACCAAGGAACTGCACTGAGGGATGATGGAACAAGCACTTCTCTGCCTTCAGGAACAGGTTGAACTCCCTCAGGCGTTGCAGGACCTCTGCAACGTGGCGACGATGTTCAGCCATACTCTGGGAGTAAATAAGGATATCATCGATATAGACCAATACAAACTTATGGAGGAACTCCCGGAGCACCTCGTGCATGAAATCTTGGAATACGGAGGGGGCGTTGACAAGCCCATAGGGCATAACGAGATATTCGTAGTGGCCGGTAGGGGTGACGAAGGCGGTCTTCCATTCGTCCCCCTCACGTATTCTGACAAGATTGTAGGCGCTGCGGAGGTCTAACTTGGTGAACACAGTGGCACCTTGCAGATGTTCTAATGCGGCTGGGACGAGGGGAAGCGGATACCGGAACTTAACCGTGATCTGATTCAGGGCTCGATAATCAATGCATGGCCTTAATCCGCCGTCCCTCTTAGCGACGAAGAAAAAGCTAGAAGAGGCAGGGGACGTGGAGGGACGGATGTATCCTTGTTTAAGAGCCTCCTCGATGTACTCCTCCATGGCCTTCTGCTCAGGGATGGATAAAGGATAGATCCTTCCTCGAGGCACTGGCTCACCCGGAAGGAGGTCGATGGAGCAGTCCCAGGGTCGGTGAGGAGGCAACTGTGAGGCCTTCTGGGGGCAGAAAACATCTTTGAATTGGTAATAGCACGGGGGAATTTCAGTGGATTGTTTGTCAGGAGGACTTTCTATGGAAGTGGTGAGTAAACTTAATGAGTCAGAAGCTGGCCGTACCGGGCTCGGTGCATGAGGGAAACATTTGGGAAAACACGATTCACCCCATTTAAGAATCTCACCCGTTTTCCATGAGATAATGGGGTTATGCTGCAATAACCAGGGGCGTCCTAGAATAATGTCAGCCGTAGAGCCATCGAGTACCAACAGTTGGATCGCCTCCTCATGGAGCAAACCTATTTTAATATGTACAGGGTTAGACCATCTGTTAACGTACTTACGGCTGACCGCCTTCCCAGTCACCGATTGGATCTGGTATTTCTTTGGGGTGATGGTGGTAGTGAGACCGAGCCGGCGACAGAGACTGCCCGAGATGAAATTCCCCACTGACCCAGAGTCGAGGAGGGCAATGACTGAAAGGGAGAAAGTAGGACCCATAAGGAGAACCTCTGTCGTCAGTGGTTTGAGATTTGGAATTTCTGAGCTTAGCGCACTCACCACGAAGCGGGATGGTCTTACTGGGCAGGCGGCTCGTAGGTGTCCTCTCTCCCCACAGTACAGGCAGAGTCCGTTGGCAAACCTTCTGGCTCTTTCATGAGGTGAGAGACGAGAATTGTCGATATTCATAGGTTCAGGAGCTGATTCTGGGAGGCCTTGTGAGACGGGGAGCGTGGAGTAGACACTAGGCAGGCCACTGGGGTTGAGTTTAAGCCAGCAAGCATTCATACGAGTAGCACATCGGATGGAATGTTGGATTAGCCTTTCTAATCCCAGGGCATCGTCGAACGCGGCTAGTTGGAGTCGAAGATGCGGCTCTAATCCCTGCCGATAGGCGGTAAGAAGGGCACGCTCGTTCCATCCGCTGGCAGCGGCGAGAGTCCGGAACTGTAGGGCATAATCCTGGATGGATCTGTTATTCTGGCGCAGATGATAAAGCTGGTCGCAGACAGAGGTATCATACGCGGGTTTTCCGAACACATCCCGAAAATGCTGAATGAAAGCTTGGGAAGATTGAGTTATATTGCCGCCCTGTGCCCAAATGGTACCAGCCCACTGCAACGCTTTACCTTGCAGATGATTAATGATGAAGGCAATTCTTGATTTCTCCGTAGGGAACAAGTGAGGTTGCAACTCAAATGCCAGACTGCACTGTAGGAGGAACCCATTGCAATCCTCCGCCGAACCAGCGTAGGGCGCTGGTCGAGCCATCGAACTGGTTACCGGAGGAGAAGAAGTAGCCGCGGAAGTACCGGGACTGGAAGAAACTTGTGTTGAAGAGAGTGTTTGCTTCAGAATGTCCACCAATTCCTGGAAAGAGTCCGTGTTGCTCATCCTGTCGATCGTCGGTTTTCGGTCCAGTCTTCTGTTACGGAATGAGGACAGGACAACAGAATTCCAAAAGGTTTGTTTAATGATCGACGGGATGCAGAACCTCAGGTGAGTGGTTCAAAGGCTTGAGTGCTAATAGAAGGCGTGGATTGTGATCGTGGGTGTCCTTCTTTCTAGAAGGAGCAGTGGTCGTGGCGTGAACTGGTGACACACACCGTAGACTAGATGGAGACCTGGGAGTTCCTCGGAGCGGATAACCCCGGAGCAGACTCGGGAGGATTCCTAGGAGCGAGGAGAATGGGTAAGTAACAATCAGGTAACTCTTTCAGGTAGATACTGCACTTGACTGGTGACAGCTTGGTAGTCCTCTTCGTTGAAACGAGATTGGACATCTAGTGTTGGTCGGTGTGTGTCTTTATAGAGGCTGGTGATGAGAGTGATAATGAGTATCAGGTGGGTGTGATTAGTATTCAGGTGAGGGCGTGCGCTGTGATTGGATCGTGGCAGAACCTGGCCAATCTGTATCACTAGCTTTCATAAATATCACATTTTTAGCTAAGTGCTAGTCTAGCCTGTGAGTGTATTCACAATATCAAAGCCGCTGAGGTCAGGAGAACGTTCTGTCCTCCAGATAAAGTGAAGAGGTCACCTACTCTGGAAAGTTTTAAGCCCCCTCAACCCTAGACTTTGAGACGCACATAAGCCCGGAGAGCAAGATCTCTCAAAATGGTGTTTTCATGCTAACCCTCAAGTTCACCTTCGTGTTTGGAAAAACACATCTGAGGAACACTGACGAGGAGCCTGCCAATCGTCTTGGCAGTAGCCTAGATTATTTCCATAAATTCTAATTGAACTGTTGGGGCAACAACAGACTGCAAAACTCTCAGAAATGGAGCCAAGATGTGTTTAGTGTGTGTAGACTATGGCAGAGACCCCCGAGAGAACAGCCAGTAACAACAAAATGCTAACACCCACAGCAGAGCTTTAATAGACTTGTTTAGATAATACAGCAGTCCACCGAGGGATTAGCAAAGTGCCAGCAATACTATTATGTGAACATAATGCTAAATGCCAAGTGCAACCTGAATGGAATATGCAAACACAGAGGTGTCCAGAAGTATGAGACCACACTGAAAATAGAATGTTTAAAATCTTAGAAATAATGTTATAGGATTTAAAAAGAGAAAATACAATGTCACATTAAAAAATAAATAAATAAAATAAAATAATATTAATATAATATAATAATATAATATAATATAATAATATAATATAAAATTACAACAACAAATAAAAGTAAAAAAAAAAAAAAAAAGTCACTTTATTTTAAGGTCCAATTCTCGCTATAAGCAAATCATTAACTACTAATTTTGCCCCAATAAACTCCTAATTTGCTGCTTATTAAATGGGTCATGTGATGCGATTTCAAGTTTTAATTTCTCTTTGGACAAGCTGTGTGTGCATAGATGAGATACCTAAAGTTGCAAAGACTAAAGTCTCAAACACAAAAAGATATTCTTTATAAAAGTTAAGACTCGTCCACACCCCCCTAAAATGGCTCATTCAAACACGCCCCCACATGTCTACGTCATGGTGTGGAAATATTTCCGTAAAGCCACCCAAATGTTCATGCAAAGAAAGAAGGCTTGGTTTCGGTAACCACAGTAGAAGTAGAAGAAGAAGAAGAATAAGAAGGAGAAGGAGAAGTTTCATTTATACAGCACCTTACATTGCTCAAGGTCACTTTACATAGTGCTATACAAAACATTTACATACCCAAAAAGACAATACAAACACATAAGGCCAAATAAAGCCACATTATCCAAAATGCTAATTAAAAAGGTAAGTTTTTAGCTGAGTCTTGAAGATAGACAAAGAAGATAAATTACGAAGTGTAAGGGGTAGCGAATTCCATAATTTAGGAGCATTAACACTGAATGATCTACCACCTACAGTGGACAGCCGATAACGAGGAATGGACAAAAGACCAAGCTCAGATGATCTGAGGGACCGGGGTGGAGTGTAGGAGTACAGTAGGTCAGACAGATATGGAGGCGCAAGACCATTTAATGCCTTAAATGTTAGAAGTAATATCTTAAAATGTATACGAGATGCCACAGGTAGCCAGTGCAGATCATGCAGTAGAGGAGTAATATGAGCAGAACGCCTAGTGGAGGTAAGGAGTCTTGCTGCTGAGTTTTGGACAAACTGTAACCGTGCAATAAGATTTTTAGGCAGATCAAGAAATAGAGCAATGCAATAATCCAGACGTGATGTGATTAATGCATGAATTAAGATTTCAGCATCAACTAGAGTCAGAGAAGATCGAAGACGTGCAATATTACGAAGATGGAAAAAAGAGGTTTTAACAACAGAAGAAATGTGAGAGGCAAAAGATAGAGATGAGTCAAATAAGACACCAAGATTATGGATAGACGAAGAAGGCTTAATATGAATCCCGTCAATTTCAAAGGACAGGTCCATCCTTTTGACTGAGGTAGCAGAGCCAATCATCAATATTTCAGATTGGCAGATTTGTACCCTTATATGGTGATATAATATTTTCTATTGCTAATATAGGAAATGAGGCAAGAAAGAGCTGAGCCAGTGATAGTGATATCAGAAAGATGAGAGATGAGTATTTCATGGCAGACTGTGTCAAATGCAGAGCTTAGATCGAGAAGAATCAAGATATTTATTAACCCAGAATCCATGGACAGAAGAATGTCATTAACCACACAAAGAAGAGCAGTTTCAGTACTATTTGATGAACGAAATCCTGACTGAAAAGGTTCAAAAAGGCCATTAGCATTTAAGTAAGATCTTAATTGTGAAGCTACAACTTTTTCAAGAATGTTACGAATGGTAAATTTGAGATTGGCCTATAATTGTTCATGTCTAGATGGTCAAGAAACTTTTTTTTAAGCATGGGGGTCACTGTAGCCATTTTTAATTCTGCTAGTGTGTTGATGCAACCATGACAGGGAGATGCTGTGTGTTTCTATGCGGAAGCAATTATTCGGCCTTTCCGAGAGTAGATGCAATTAGGAATCATTGGTTAAGATTTGTTTACAACACAACAGCACAACCCAAATGTTCGAATTTGCGCAACACATTTTATGGATGGCAGTTTTGTGAACCTAGGAGAGTACAAGGCTGGCTATGCACGAAGGCTATTTCTAAAGAAAAAAAAGGTCAATTCCGACTTTGCTATGACAATCTGGCGCTTCTGAATCAGCAACTGTAAGTATGTTTTATTATTAGCTCAAGTATTTGCTATTGACTGTTCAAATGCAGAGTTTTGCACATTGTGTGTGTGTGTGTGAGAGGGGAACAGGAACACATCACAGCGGAGTGTACAGCCTGATAGAAATCATCTTAACCGCAGCTTGTGTACTGCAAATACATACGAGCATCATCACTGTGTCTGTCATATGACTCTGTTTCCCTTTCGGACTTGAACTGATGGTAAAACTAACTTGAAAGCTGAAGCTTGCGATTTATGGTAAGGCGGCACGTACCGGGTCTCAGTCACCCCGTCCTGCCGTCATACCTTCAGCCCGTGGTCGGATCTTGCTTTTCTTCGGGCAGGAGTTCCCCTAGTGCAAGTGTCAAGGCATGTTATTGTAACAACAGATGCCTCTGCCATGGGCTGGGGTGCCATGTGCAACAGGCGTGCAGCTGCGGGGCTCTGGACAGGGCCCCGACTGCAGTGGCATGTCAATTGCCTCGAGTTGCTAACAGTGTGGCTTGCTCTGCGCCGCTTCAAAATGCTGCTACACGACAAGCATGCACTGGTCCGTATGGACAACACTGCGACCGTTGTGTACATCAAACACCAAGGCGGTCTACGCTCCCGTCGCATGTCGCTTCGCGCTGTTCATGTCCCACGTGAGCTCAATCGTGCAGCCGACGAGCTCTCATGTCAGCCTGCCCTTGCGGGAGAATGGCGACTCCACCCCGAGACGCTCCAGCTGATTTGGAGACGCTTTTGTGACGCTCAGGTAGACCTGTTTGCCTCCCCGGGACACGTCCCACTGCCAGCTGTTTTACTCCCTGTCCGAGGGGACCCTCGGTATGGACGTACTGGCACACAGCTGGCCTCGGGGTCTACGCAAATATGCATTTCCCCCAGTGAGCCTTCTCTCACAGATACTGTGCAAGGTCAGGGAGGACGAGGAGCAGGTCCTCTAGTAGCGCCATACTGGCTCAATCGGACTTGGTTCCCAGAACTAATGCTCCTCGCAACAGCCCCTCCTTGGCAAGTTCCTCTGAGGAGGGATCTCCTTTCTCAGAGATCTCCATTTATACCCGCGCTGCGGAGCGGGGTGCGCGTGGCGAAACACGCACACCAACTGTCATTGGCTTGTTTTGTTAACACTCGAAGGTGATTGGGCTCTCGGGCGAAATCCCATTAGTCAGTCACACTGACATTACATCTCCGTTCCCTCCTTCAGGGAACGAGGGTTACATACCTAACTGAGACGTTAGTAAAGTAGTTGTTAAGTTAGGTAGGCTATTAGTTTTAGGCATGTAGAATATGGTCATCCACAATGTGCTTTATAAGTACTAATAAACAGCCAATATGTTAATAATAGGCATACTAATAAGCAACTAGTCAATAGTGAGAATTAGTCCCTATTAGGGCTGCAACTAACGATTATTTTGATAATTGATTAGTTGGCCAATTATTCTTTTGATTAATCGGATAAAAAAGCCAAATTTTCTTTTTTCTTTTTACTGACAAAAAGCACTTCCACATTCTGCCCAATGTCCTTCAAACAAACGTGCCAAATGAATGCTATAAAAACTACAGTGCTTGACAATTTATTAGACCACCTGTCATAAAGAGAAAATACAAATATTTTAGGAATCTGTCAAAAAATTGTTTAAATATAAAAATGTTATTTATTGTGAAAATAACAAATAAACAACTAAATAGTATTTATTCACGTTATAACAAAAATGGCCTCCTATGTCTTTCATAACTAACCAATAGGCCTAGAGAAAGCTAAAAAAAATATTTTGGTAATCACCAATACTGTTAGTTTAGAGCAGCAGTGGCACAAACCTTACATAATTTGTTTTAATAAATTTGTTAAGCACTGTGTATAGGCTAGTGAATAGCCTAGTTAACCTAGTTTAAATCGCTACGCTAAAGATTAAAATAATAATAAAGATAATAAAGACGAATAAAAACACAAACTCAGTGTTAACCAACAGGTGAGAGGAATGTTCTATAGGAACACGTTCACTTTGATCACAGTCACGTCTTATCATTTCTTTATCCTTTAAAAGGCGCATGAAGCGTCTGACAATTACACGCGGTTATCCCTTTTA
Source organism: Barbus barbus (assembly GCF_936440315.1). Lineage (NCBI taxonomy): Eukaryota > Metazoa > Chordata > Actinopteri > Cypriniformes > Cyprinidae > Barbus > Barbus barbus. The sequence continues at coordinate 11,611,609 of NC_136735.1, read as the reverse complement.
CAGTTCCTATTCATAAAATACGTGCACTACATGTTGACTTTTAAATCTTAATTTAACGTACAACATATTTCAGCACAATGAATGTTTTTGTGCTCTGTCTGACGCGAGTGCAAGCGCCGACACTCATTCAGTAAAAATTAAAACTTAACACAGACTGTCAGTACGGACCTTTACACAAAAATGGAAATGCTCGCGTGAATTTGTGACATTTACAGATTAGGATATGACCGTAAACTGAACGTTTTTGCGCTGAAGATGCAAACGCATCTGTCAAAGTGCAAGCTATTACGCTTGACAGGGCAAGCTATTACGCTAATGCATTAAGTTAGCTTAAAGCTTAAAATAAAGAATTATGTTTTCGGCAGCTTGGATCACGTATTTCTCCCGCAGCATCTGATTCTGTTTCCTCAACTATTTTTAGATACATTTTTGTCCATAGAAATGCACTGTGGGCAGACCCGACTAATCGATAATGAGAATCCTTGTCAATGATTTTCATTATTGATAATAATCGATTTTATTGATTAGTTGTTGCATCCCTAGTCCTTATACTATAATGTTACCTAAAAAAAAAAAAAAATGTATTTTCAACTATAAAACGATGTGTGTCAAGACAAACTTTGAATGTTGGCTGGACAAAGCCTTGTTTGAAAGTTTCAGAAGGAAAAAAAAAAGTTTAAAAGAGCTAAAATATAAAAGTTTACAAGACTTTAAATGATAAAACGTTAGAATGAGACACAAATTCTGAATGTTGGTCAACCTTGCACTGAACACCTGGGGATTCTTACAGTTAAAGGTGCCATAGAATGCATTGATACAGTATTTTAAATTGTTCTCTGATATCTACACAGAAGGTATGTGGCTTAGGTAAGGGCAAAAAATCTCCAGAAACGATTTTACATGTCCATTTACAACTCTAGGATTTCTCCCTAGAATGAAACGGTCTGTTATTGGCTTATTTGGCAGGGTCATGAATAATAATGAGCTCTGCTCTGATTGGCTGTTTCACAGTGCTGCTCAATGTTGAGCTCTGCTCTGATTGGCTGTTTCACAGTACGGCTCATCAGCAACAAGGAAGCACAGGGAGGAAAATATATGTTTAAATACTTTCTCTCGCAGTTATATCGTCGGGTAATTATACTGTATATAAAACGCGGGCATCAGGGAGCCGTTATTAATATGCGAGGCATTGAAACTGCTTTTGAACGATACATCGATCGCGTTATAGTTTCACTTTCAAGAGACGCGATCACACAAACTATGTTTACATTATGGAGCAACAGTACTTACCACACATTTCACAAGATCAGATGCTTGTCAGTGGTGCTCAGGATCTGTAAGTCATTCGCCATCATCCTCATCTCTCCTTACTGAGAGTGAAATCTTATGTACGTTACTGTAACAGGCTAAGTTACCGCTAGCAAGGAGCTAACCATGTCCCTTTAGTGGCTCGCGTTATTTGCTTTCTGTGCCTTTCTGAATACAGACACCAACCCATCCCTGCACTTCACACCCCCTGCACGGCCTGGAACATAAAATTTATTTTGTTATTTTCGCTGTTGTCCTCACTGTATGTCATTTCCATGTACAGAACTGTTATTATTTAAATATGCCAGGGTGAAGACAGTTTTTCATTCTATGGCACCTTTAAATGATGTTAGATATGTCTATTAGGCCAAATAAAATCAGTGACATCAAAAAAAAGGAGAACAACATCCAACATGGGTTCCTCTGTCTATTGAGGTGAGTTTGACAGCAATGTGGAAAAGAAGGATGTGTTGTTTGTGAACTCGCGAGATGAGTGTTGCTTGGAGAATGACAACTTGATGATGTGGCCTTGTTCGCTGACATTGTGAAGGAAAAGCAATAAAACTAGTGTTGGCCCAAAGACAATGTCCACATTTAGACACACACAACTTACATGTTCAAATGTGTCACCTAGACACAGCCAGACAGATAGGCAGGTCGACAGATATAGTCTGGGAGGATATTCGTCTCACACCTTCACTACAAACAAGAGTGTTGGAATGTTCAGTCCCACAAGTCTTCCAGAACATCTTCATTCAGGGACAGAACTTACTAATGGCCTGCACTTATATCAAACATGCAGGCAGTTGAAACGTGCCAACGAAATCAATAGCAATCAATATGCTGGGCATAACTCAGTAAAAATTATTGATATTCTATCCAAAAACAGATATGGAAGGCCACGGAAGTGTGATTTATATGACTGAAATAATTCAAGAGGAGATGAGGTCATCCATGTTATGCTACACGATAAGATGACATGCCATATATAACACTTGAGAAGTGTAGTCAATGACATATATACTGCCAATCCATACAGAAGGCAATAACACGTTCCCTCTGTTGCCAAAAAGACAGTCACCTAAAAAACGTAAATCAGCTCTGATGTCGTACAACATGGACTTGAAAAGAAAAAAGCTTTGGCTTCTCTATATTTCTGTTAAATATTCTACAACAAACATTTTGACTAAAAAAAGAGGTTTGTAGATTTCCGTTGTGACCGCAGGGTGCGTGATATTTTGCATTACTGTAGTGATTTAAGAAAAAAGCTTTGCAAAATGGAGATAAAATTGGGTTGTGGTGGTGCTGACAATCTCTTTTCCAGGTTTTGTCTAGTATCCTGGGGGGGCTGTGCAGATATTCCTGAACAAAGTTTCTTTACCTGGGTTGGTGAAGAGACATGGAAACTTTCACAAAGAAGCCTTGGACACACTGCCAGGAAAAGAAGCTGCATTTGCATTTGGCAAGAACCAAGCAGTCAGCTCAATATCCCTGTCCAATCTCTTCTCCTCACTCGGTTCAGGAAGGTTTAGCGTTGGCCTAGGCTCCACTCTCGTACTGGTCTCAGCTCAATGGCTGTTCCAGAAACATATGAGTGAGTACACTGGCTTCCTGTAATCCTTGAACAACTGACCTTGACTTCAAGGCAAAGCAGCGTGAAGGGGAATATGTGAAAGCCAACCCAAAAGGTGCACTGACTAGCATAGTATCACACGAAGGCCTTGAGAATATAGTGGTATCCAATGAATGCTAATGACTGTGCCACGCACTCAAGGTTACAGTGTCCACTGTGAAAAGAATTACATACTCACAGAACAAGACGTGCTGATTTTACACAAGAGACACTGTGAGGACAGCCAAAATTCAGCCTCAGACAGTTTCAAGTACGATTTAAGCGCCAAAATATATTCCAGGCCCATGGATGAATTAATTGCTTCATTATGTAGAGCAGCGATAGCGTTTGTCTTTCATATGCACATACCATTCAAAAGTTGAAATGTTTTTGAAATAAGTCAGCAGACATGTTTTGAAGACACTTCTATAGATCAAAGATCTCTTTAAAAAAAAAAAAAAAAAATTGTATGGTATGATTGTTTACATTGTGCATAATATTCTGCAGCATCCTGACCAGGATAAAGTATGTGCCAGCATTAAATGCATTCTTCATGCAGATAGAACCATTCCTTTTGAATAGCGCTTGAAGAGCTGGTTTCAGACAGGAAAACCTTTTAAAAGACCCCTCTGCTGTACTGCATAAGAACAGCGTGAGACCAGGCAGCTTTAAAAGAAGGCTGCTGGTGGGGGTCAGCACCAAAACCTCTTATTAACAATACTCAGCCCCACTTCCACTTCAGGAGTGCTTTACACATTTGAAGGACAATATGCACCGGAAATGCTCAATGCGACTTTTCTTTTAAGAAAAATTAACTTTAGTTAAAACTGACTGTTTTGAGATTTTATGGTAGTATTTGTAAAAAAAAAAAGATGGAAGTCAATCAAATCAACCTGCATGGGTGCATCAACAATGGACTCTTTAGGCAGTATTTTATTAACCTATCATTATATTTTAAAGTTCAGTCCACTTTGCAGTTTTTTTAGGACCCTATGGAGGGAATCATGGAATCCAGTCATGAAAATGTTATTTACTGTATAATGCAGAACGTCACAGAACTGGCCAAATTTTGGATGGATAAATCAAAAGTAGGTCAGTACACTTAAATCAAAATGTGATATAGTGTCTGTGAATAATAAGCTGCAAAATACTATTTACATATGAATTCTGCATGTTCTGTGGGTCTCTGTTTGAATGAATGGAACAGACACAAAGTTTCATTTTCTACAAACATAATGAAGCATGCAGTGTTTTACTTGAAGATGCTGTGACAGAAATATATTACTTAATGTAATGATTAATTTTAATACAATTATTATTAAATTAACATTATTTTTAAGGAATATTTACCAGAAAAATTATTTAACAGAATTTATTTACCAGAATAATGTAAATACACAGTACAGTATTTAAAAAAAAAAAAATACTAATAATGATAAATTAGCTTTGTATAAAATCAATTATTCACAGATGTTTTGATTAGTAACATGTAATGAAACCATTAAAACAGATAAAAATAATGGAAAACAGAATTTGGTCAACTTTAAACTAAATTTGAGGGGGGAAAACATATTACATACAGTCTTAAAAAGTATATATTTTTATTTAACTCTCAATAAATTGCTGATAAATTGTGTAAATTTCATGATTTCAATTAATTACACATGCTTTTTTATTAATACAATTTAATACAACCATTAAAATAGAGTCTAGAAAAAATTAAATGGAACAAAAATTGAATAAAAAAAAAATAATAATTTGGAAAAAAATGAAACTGAATTTGGGAGAAAAAAAAATAAATAAATAATAATACGAATTTCATAGGGCCCTACGGTTTATTTTAAATTAGCATGACAGTTAGGGCTGCTAAACCTGAAATTGGTTTCAGGTGAACTAATAAATCCCATGGTTCATGAAACTACATAGTCAGACAATCAGAATACAGCTTGATGGTTTGAGAACACTCTTGCTCTCTTGTATCATAGGAATTATTTTCAGAGAATATATCTTGAACTAAATAAATATTTCATACCCCAACTTTTTTTTTTTTTTATCTTTAAATAAGAAAAACTGTGGGTGGTCTTTGGGCATGCAATGTGAAGCTGAGATATTTTAATAATAAATAGACAGTCTGTCTTAGTCAACTATGAAAAAACAAAACCTACTAAATTCAACATCAGTGCAACTCTAATGTCTGTTTTTCAGAGAACCATACTGTAGCTGAGATTAAGGGGTTTTGCTCTTTGGCCTATAAATAACTAAATATGTTCAACACACAGAAAGAGAGACAGATATTGATTTTGGGTAACCTCTGTGAAAGGGTTTGGCTCTTCTGCAGGAATGAGAGGACCAAAAGCCCAGGTCTGAGGAACTAGGCATGCACTAGTAAACCCACTGCTGTGTCTGTTTAATCCACTCTAATCCTAAAGTCTACACACTCAGGCCCACAACAGACATACAACTGAAACTTTCAGAGATCAAAAAGTAGGATTTTGTTGTGTGGGTGTTTGTATGCATGTCTTCCATCCATTTCCAGATGACTACAATATGCAATGAAGCTAAATTCAATATAAGCCGTAACAATGCTCCCTAGTAATCCTAAATCATTGTAAATCCTCTCTCGCGATCCAAAAAGCAGAGGCTGGGCAAATAAAGGGTGTGTCTGCAAAGACAGCCAGAAATGAACAAAATAGATTGATTTAGCAATTACACCTTAGTTAACTGCAATGAATACATATCCATATATTAGCCTTCCCTGCTCCCTGTGCACAGCTGAATGTATGTGTGCATGCCTGCATGTGTGCATGACACTGGGGTTTACGCTATGGGCATGTTTAAACATGAAAACTACAGCATCCAATTGACCATGTACAATTTTTCTTTTTCTTTTTTTCACTTCTTTTTTTCTTTTTTTGTCATTATTTCCACATTTTCCACCAATTCTTCATCCCTCTGATGACTTTTATAAGCTGGTAACCAAATATATTTACTTCTATCTATTTTAAATTTGAAGTTTGTTTACAATTTTAACATGTAAATTCCTTTTGAACCAGACCTTTGCTCTCATCAGACGATATCCATTCAACACTGTAACAGCTAGGTATGTATGTGTGTGTGTGTGTGTGAGAGAGAGAGAGAGAGAGAGAGACAGAGACAGAGAGAGAGAGAGAGAGAGAGAGAGAGAGAGAGAGAGAGAGAGAGAGAGAGAGAGTTTGGTCTAGGTTGTGTACTGGCCTTTATATAAAGATTATTTATTCCATGTCACTGCGCTGACATAAGATGATTTAAGGAGCACAGGAAGCTCATCTGACATGCCCCATTGGTGGTCTGTCAGGTGTGAGCGCTAATTTGACAGGTACGTTTGTACAACAGATTAATCTAATAGCAGGGGGTTCTCTCCATTTTGGATTTTCCACCATTTTACACAGGAAGTGACACAGTAGAAGTTGTGAATAGGTCATGAAATGAGTCAACTCTGACAAAGAGATTATTTCCTGGCAGCCCTAAGCTACAATAACCACTTATATGAAACTACGAGGAAAGGTCATGAACTGACAACACACCACACACACACGCGCGCGCGTGTGTGTACACATAATAACTAAACCTAATCTCTATTCTAAAATCCAGAAGGGGCAAAGACACATTGCAAAAATAATAAAAGATGACAACTTCTTTGCTACAGACACTTTGTGTTTGTGTGGGTTTGTGTGTGTGTGTGTGTGCCAGAGGGGGGTCTTTTCCCAGAACACTTCCCACTTCCATTAGCAACCTGAAATGATTGTGGGCAGGTATAAGGGGAATTTTCAAAAAAAAAAAAAAAAAAGCAAGGAAGCAAAAGAAACACAAGGAGGGAGGGAGGCAAAATGAATAAAGTAAATAATACATGAGGAAGGAAGAAGTAAAGAAAGAAAATAAGAATTGAAAAAATAGGGAAGTGAAGAACAGAAAGAAAATAAAGGAGGGAAGGAAGCCTAGTAAAAAAGTAATATATATATAAAATGCATTTATTTCATACTAAGTATAGTTCAAATCTATTAACATTACTGACAGATAACTCAAGACTTACTGATTTAAAAATTTATAATGCACTTAATGTTAAGTCTAAAATGTGTTTTAATGTCACTTTTGATGAGGACTGTATGATCTTTGAATAATGTCAGTCATTAAATGCAAAATAAAAAACTGAAATATACTTGCAATAGTTACACTTTAGCACAATCAAATACACTAAGTATATATTTAATTGGACTTCAGCACTACTTCTGCCCAATTAAAGTGCAATAATTAAAAAATTAGTTGTTCCAATTTAGCAGACTTATATACATATATATATATATATACATATACTAAAATACAATTGCAGTCTATTTTCTTTTGTACATAAATATGAAAATGTATTTGCAGTTACTTAGCATGAAATAAATGTACTTCAAATGCACTTAAATATATTTATTTTTCACCAGGGAAGGCAGAAATAAACACAGAAAATAAATAAAAGAATGAAGTAATTAAAAAAATGAAATGAGGGAAGAAAACAATGAAGTAAGGGTGAAGATAAGAAAGGAAGTACATAATAATAGGGGAAGAAATAATATATTAAATATATTAAAATTATAATTATATATTAAAATATTGTTTTATATGAATTGTTTTCTTAAAAAAACTAACTAATACTAGCTTGCTCTATTCTTTTTCTATTCTATATGTTTCTTTTTATTTATTATAGAATTAATAAAAACAAAACTTGCTAAGTGTACTGCGTTAGGCTAACTGAGACTTGTTATAGCACTTCCATATCATTGCTCTTTTGTTGATTTTAATAGCTTCCTTTGTCCTCATTTATAAGTCCCTTTGGATAAAGGTGTCTGCTAAATGAATAAATGTAAATGTAAAGAAAGAAAAATAAAGCAAGAAAACAAGAAAGTAAAGTAAAAAGTAAAGTCGTGACGTATTGTCAAGTATGGTGACCCATACTCGAAATTGGTGCTCTGCGTTTAACCCATCCAAGTGCACACACACAGCAGTGAGTAGTGAACAAATGCACACACACACACACACACACACACACACCGTGAACACACACCCGGAGCAGTGGGCAGCCAGTGCCCCCGGGGAGCAGTTGGGGGTTCGGTGCCTTGCTCAAGGGCACCTCAGTTGTGGTATTGAGGGTGGAGAGAGTGCTGGACATTCACTCCCCCCACCTACAATCCCTGCCGGCCGGGGACTCGAACCCGCAACCTTTCGATTACGAGTCCAATTCTCTAACCATTAGGCCACGACTTCCCCCAGGAAAGACAACACAAGATAATGTAAAGGAAAACACAAAGTTTTTTCTTTCAAAGTTGTTGTGTTTGTCTTTCCCCCAGGAAAGACAAACACAAAGGAAGGAGGAAAGAAAGAAAACAATGAAAGATTGGAGGGAGGGAGGAAGAAAGGACGAACTGGGGGACTGAAAAACAGAAATAAAGGGAAGGGAAGAAAGAAGGTACAAAGAAATGACGGGGAAAGAAAGAAAACACTGAAGGAAGGGAGGAGGGAAGAACTGGAGGATCGAAAAAAGGAATAATGAAACAAATGAAGAAGGGAAGAAATTAATTGCAGAAGGAAGAGAAAGACGGAAGGAAATAAAAGAGGAAATTAAATGAGGAGGAAGGGATGACAGAATCAAAAGTGAAGGAGCAAGAAGGAATGAAGGAAAGAAAGGAACAAACGAAGGAAGGAAGGAAAAGAGGGAGGAAACAATGATTAAGGGAACAAAGGAAGGGATGAAGAATATTAAAGAATGCTGCAGAACATATGAGTGCTGATGATGGGTATTTTCACAGTGGGCTCCTCTGAGAAGATAAGATGGTCACTGAGAAGGTCACCACACACTCAACCAATACCAATCCTCACTGAGATACAGTATCAATACAGAGCTTCGAGTGCAATGAAAGACTTGAGTAAGACGACATGAAAGAAGCACTTGTTCAGACGGAGAGGGATTTCTGGAGTGGTGCAACACTGTCCCCTACTGTTTACTGTGTGATCTGCACAGTCTGACCAATGGCGTGTGTGACCAGACACAACTGCGTCACTCCATAAGACACACAGTCAACACTCTAATAAACACATTTTAATAATCCTCAGCATGGCAATATGACATCACAGAAGGCTTTAATAAAATGACTGCATATGCAATCATTTTAAAAGCAAACAATAGCAGCAGCAGCAGCAATTGCAATTGAAACTGCAGTCCATCTTCTCTCTTCTGCACTAATGAGACAACAAAACAGGCACTTTAATAGAGAGAAACCTACATGCTCAAGACGCTGATTTGTTTTTAAGACTAAAGCACGCTGGTAAACAAATGGCTGCATGGGGGACAGAAAGTTTCTTTGATGTTCAACTTGCTCAGAGACGACATCCTGTAGGTCAAAAACAACAAGCACGAATGTGTGTGTGTGTGTGTGTGTTTGCGAATTGTACACTACAAAGGCTGCTTAATGTAATGCTCCATGTTTGTCTATGATCAAAATGATGTAAAGCCCTATTGTTCACTGATACTCAAATAAGAAGTATATTTGTTGATAGTTCTCAGAATTAATTTAATAGAAATTAAAATAGCATATTAAAATGGTTTCTTAAGGATCTCTGCAGACTGGAGTAATGGCTGCTGAAAACTAAGCAGCAGCATTAAAAAATAAATTTAATCTTTAAATTACAACAGAAAACAGTATGTATGTATTTATTTTTATTTGTTTGTCAAATAAATGCAGCCTTGGTGAGCATAAGAGACATCTTTCAAAATTATTGAAAAAAATCTTACCAACCCCAAACTTTCAAACAGTAATGTATAATAATAATAGTAATAATGTGTATTTGAACTATGTGTATTTATAATCATAATTACAATTGACTCTAGATTAGTGTGCCATTTTGGATACCCTCCCCATACTGAGCTTGTTGAAATGCATTCAGGGATTGCCTTCACTGAAGAATACATTTATAAAGCCTTAAATTACTAGGTTTAGGCACAGAGATAATGTCTCTCTTTATCCCTCAGACCTGTAAACTTCCTCACGACAGATTTGATAAACATCCCAATAGCGCCACAAGTCATTTCCACAGAAGCTATAAATGCAAAAATTGCCCACTTGCTCTCTGGTGAGTTCCAAGTCAAATGTTGTAACATTCTGTTTAGAAACCCAATAAGATCAAAGTATTTTAAGCTTTGGATCCACAAACAAGGATTACACGTTCTTTATCTTCAATTTACTCAGCCATTTTGCCTTTCCTTTAAGATTTTAAAGCAGTGTCCTGGGTTCAATACCAGTTAAGCTCTATCGACAACATCTGTGAGGTGCCGTCAATTAGACATTGCAATGGGATAAATGTTTGAAAAAAAAAAAAAAAAAGACTTTTGAAATTATAGCCTCAAGATTTAAAACTTGGAACTAGAGTGACAAAATTGTTTGGCAACTTTGACTGCACAAAGTAATACAGAATTTAGCGATACAATGACACAGGAATGGGAATGTGACTTTTCATTTTAATAATATATTATATATTTATAATAGATACGAACTACATTTATTTCATGCTAAGTATACTACAAATATATTGACATATTTATGTACTTAATAATAAATACTTAATAATATACTACATATTTATAAAGGCAAATGTTGTACAAACTTCCCTAGTAAAAAATACGTATATACTTCCAACTAAGTACAGTTCAAATCTATTAACAAATTTACTGACTTATTGCTTGATTAACTGAACTTTATCTAGAGTATCACTTGTGCACAATGCCCATTTCTTGATATTAAGCCTAAAATGTGTTTTAATGTCACTTTTGATGAGGACTGTATGATTTTTGAATAATATATGTCTTTAAAAGCAAGATATTTACAGTGTCTTTGCAATAGTTACACTTAAGCATAATCAAATATACTTAAGCATATATTTAGTTGGACCTCAGTAATGCTTTTGCACAATTAAAGTGCATTAAGTACAAAACTAGTTGTTCCAATTTAGCAGAATTAAGTATGCCAGTTTTACCAAAAGTACAATTGCAGGGAATTTTTTATTAAGTACATAAATATGTAAATGTATTTGTATACCTAGCATGAAATACATGTATTTCAAATATATTTAAGTATATTTATTTTCACTAGGGTTGTCTAAAAACACATCCTATATTTTCAGAAATAACAAAATATAAAAATTAGCCAAAATGGAGACACGTAGGTCATAATGAAAAGGACTAAAAGTATAACACCAGTAAATGTTTTGTAAAATCTACAAAGAAAGGGCCAGCATCTTTCAGCACATCACCATCATGCAAACATGAAATATCCGACATACAGCAGTAGTTCTTTACAGGTTTTTGCATTCCACAGCGAGTCACAGATTGCAGCGTGCCATAACACAGGCAAAACCTGACCCTTCACACAGACACACACACACACACCTTACTTCAAAACAGGTCAGACTGAATATCAAAGCAGAACATTCCCCAGCAGATGACACAAATTTTCACACAGAATTTTCAAACAGATGTATAATTTTCTGTCAGGATGTGTCTATCCACATGCATATTCACTCTGATAAATAAGCGTGTGAATGCTGGCTGAGCAGTGTGTCTGAGCTTCATGAGAAATGCAGGAGGTCTGGGAGGCAGAGATTCATTAGCAGGACGTCTCCACACTTCACACGCGTCTCGCACCTCCAGCTGTGATTCCTCTTCCAGAAACCAAATGCATCACTGACAAACACAGTCTAATGCTGTCCAGCAGGTGTGAGAAAACCTCCATTTACACACTGACTACTAATAAACAGCAATCTCAAAAAAGCAAAGTACACTGAGTGAAGGGAAGAAGTGGTGAGATGGAGAAGAAATTGAGAAAATGTATGAAAACATTTTTTTATTGTTAAGAGTGTGCATTTTTAGACATTACGTGACCATGTGCAAATAAAATCACACAAACACTACTCCACCATCTTCCATTGTCCCCTGTCTTCCTTTGTCAAATTGTTCAGCCCCAAATGCCACTGGCTCAGCCAGAAAGCACATATTGCCAGCCATTAGGTGGCTTACTCATGGTAATACTGCATAGCAAGCAGTGTGATACTCTAGAACAGTGGTTCATGCAGCCCGTCACAAATCTAAATGCGGCCCACCATGCTGAACACACAAAAAAATAACTTTCAGTTTTACAATTCATTTTAGTTTTTACATTAAAAAATGCACTGAACAAATATAAGCTATAATGTTTTTGTTATGTAAAATAATCTTGTTTTTCATATATGTGACCCTGGACCACAAAACCAGTCTTAAGTGGCTGAGGTATATTTGAAGCAATAGCCAAAAACACATGGGTCAAAATTATTGATTTTTCTTTTATGCCAAAAATTATTAGAATATTATGTAAAGATCATGTCCCATGAAGATATTTTGTAAATTTCCTACTGTAAATATATAAAAACTTCATTTTTGATTAGTAATATGCATTGCTAAGAACTTCATTTGGACAACCTTAAAGGTGATATTAAGGTTCCTGTACATTCCTGTAGAGCTTCTTTGCACCGATTTGTATCGTAAAAAGCGCTATACAAATAAACTTCAATTGAATTGAATTGAATTTTCTCAATATTTAGATCTTTTGCACCCTCAGATTCCAGATTATCAAATAGTTGCATCTCGGCCCAATATTGTCCTATCCTAACAAACCATACATCAATTGGAATGCTTATTTATTCAGCTTTCAGATGATGCATAAATCTCAATTTCGAAAAATTTACCCTTATGACTGTTTTGTTGTCCAAGCGCACATATTATTTTCAGACATGAGCAGACCTATGTATTCACTTTATTGACGTTATGCGCTTCACAAACACTTACAAGCGCGCACTTTGGCAGAATTCAATTAGTCAAATTGGATTCAATTCAAATGGACAAATTTGTTATTAAGGGAGAAAAACTAAATGTGGAAAATACCAGCGAAGGAACACATACAAACAAGAATAGTCGTAGCATCAGCAGTAAAGGCAGGAGAGCGCTGGACTTTCGGCATCAACTTTCGGTTAGCCCTGCCACTCACTTGAAGATGTTCAGGGAAAAGGAAACACCCATACTATGCAGCAATCATCTTTAATTACATAAATGTGGCAACACATCTCTGGAGAGAACCTCAGATTATTAAATTCGAAAGAGCTTTCCATATTTGGATCAACATAGGCTACATTTGTGAACGCACATTTTCTGCAATGTCGCACATCAAGTCACGCTTCCGTGTATGTCTTACAGACTGCAACTTACAATCGCAACTTCACTGTGCTGTTACCCCTTTCTAGCTGAATCTCACAAAACTGGTCAGCTCCTGACAGCATCAGTTTGTTTATTAATGGTGAGTAGAATTATTTATTTATTTCAATAAATGTAATTGTTTAGATATCATAATATTTAGGCTATAATATTATAAATCTGGTTTGGTTTTGAATTGGTGATGTAATATGTAAATGATATGCATGCAGCCCGTGAGACTTGCACTTGGACCATAGTGCGGCCCAGTGGAAAAAAAAAGGTTGAGAGCTAGCCACTGCTCTAGAAAAATACACTGCATTCACAAATATGTGTTAAATAATCCATACTGTAATTTAATTAAATCTCTGATACTATATATATATATATTTACAATAAACATAAAAGCTTAACAATGAATGATTATTAGAAATATTAAAAGATAATAATAATAATAACATAAAGCACTTAAAATTGCTAAAACTTACACAAAATTTTTTATTAAAACTGAAAAATAAGAAAATGCTTAATCAAAATATTAGTCAATGCTATAATAGTACAAAAAATAATAATAAAGCAACAGTGACCCAAAAACCGCCACTGAGTGTCACTGCTATACAGAGAACACAGACACCTCGGACAAAAGAGTTTTTAGAAAGAAAAAGCAACTATGTTCCCAAATACCTGTTTTAGTAATTCACGTTAGTGCAAATAATTGCAATGCTAATAATTGTTAAGTAAAACTATTCTCTTAACTTTGCAAGCACAAAGTGCCCGTGGCAATAAAATTGTCAAAATGTTTAAGGTTTCTTGGTCACGCTATGTCCTAGTGGTACACCAGGTGAAGTGCACTCTGGAGAACTGCACTCAGAAAAAAAATAATCAGTAAAACCACATTCATGTTTTGTATTGAATAAACATCTTTAATATATTACACGAGGACCTGCTTTAATTTCTGTAATTCCAGTAATGCTGTCTAGAAGAACCATTGTGCTAAAATGAAATGGAACTGCAGTTGTTTTTAGTTATGTTTTTAATTACAGCCTCTCTTGATGAATGTCTTTCCATTGTGGCACAGCACTGCCTCCAGGCAACATAAACAGCAAAACAGCTAATTATAAACTACTAAAACTATGAGTCTAAAACAAACATCATTACTCACTACATTCTTTCAAAAATAGTTGTAACATTTGCAAACAGTAGTACTTATGATCACCTTCATAACCACTAGATGGCAGCCTAATATTCCAAATATAGTCTCTCGCAGTATATTAATACTTCTATGATGGTTTTCCAGTAATGTTTTTGCTGGATTGTCTTTAGAAAGACTACTTGTGGGCAAACAAAATAGAGTATATGAAGAAAGTAGTGCATATAACAGACAAGGACAAGGATGCGAGGTGGAGTGAGGGACCTGCTGATTCTGTTATATTACACAACAATTTTGGTACAATATGTTTACTTTCAAAATGTTACATTTACAGATTATGGTGCTTGGAAGTATACATTTTAAATTCATGTTCTTCATCGACATTTGTTTAGTGTTGTGTTTTTTGTTTGTTTGTTTTGTTTTGCCAGTGTCGTGAGTTTGGGGCAGGACTTGGTTTCAAAGCACCAAACAGCCACAGTGTTGACACCTTACAAGCACTACAACGATTCATAAACGGCTTACTTCAAAGCAGACACACTAAATTTCAAGTGGAGAAAGTCTGAAACATTGAAAAACAATGAACAAATTGCATCACTTTGCAGATGAAGTCACTGCATACTTAATATGCTGCAATAAACAAAATTTGAACCCAGTGTACTCACATCAAACTCATTGAGAGCGGCGGCCAGCTCGCCGATGCCAGCGTGCCCGTGCTTCTCGTCGGTGGGTGAAGTGGCCTGGGCAGAGCTGGAGATGCCCCCAATGGCCTCTTGTACCTGTTTGAAGACATAGTCACGGTTGGCACGTGTAGCAGCCACGTCGGGATGGCGCAGGAAGGCCTGGGAGGCAGTATAGAGCATAGTAGCGTTCTTCTTAAGAGCCCCTCGAGCTGCCGCCATCTCGTCCCTGCATTGAGGGTCCTTCAGCTCCTGGCACACACATACAAATATCTGTTTCAGACCTACTGCACAGATCTAATATAGTCATGCACATATGATTTCCTTGCTAATGTTTCTATTCGTTTAAAACATAATCATCTGTTTTATGTGAACAGTCCACACGCAGCGCATTTTTTAAATAACTGTGTGTGCATTTGCCCACTGACCATTGTATTGTTAGATAATAGCTAGTAAAATTCTAATAGTAGTTAGATAACATAAGCAACAACTAACTAGCTACCTTGTCAGAATGCTTACATTTACCTCAAATTAATTGTAGTCATTTGTGTACATAAAAATATAAAAGCTAAACAAATGATTAAACCCTGAATTAGTTTCTATTAAGACTGTCTATTCAAAGAAAAATTTATCTACCCTCTCACTGGATATATAATAAAATGTTTTGTTGAGTGCAGTTGGTTGCCTTGTATACAGTATGTAGCATTTTTATTACTGAAAAAAAAAAAATCATTTTGGGGGGTTTATATTGAGCAGTTGATGGCATTTATTTATATCCATTTATTGTGCATACTTAGTGAGCCACGTAAGATAACATTAGGATGAGTAAATATGTCCATAGTCGAATGAGAAAATAATGCATAATGCATGAATAATGTAAATGTATAACCCCTTCCTTCCAAAGTGAAACAAAGAAAAACATTATTATTGGTACTAGTCCGTATTTACCAAAAATTGATGCAAATAGAATTGCTGCTGCTGCTATCTGTCCCACTTTAACCCACTCAAACAGGTTGACGGCGATACTATTGAGCGATACATGAACCGCGTGCCCACATGTCGGCAAAGATATATACACACAAACACAACATCCCTTACTGTTGGTCGTTTAACATTTCTATCGTGTAACAGTTTTCAATTGTTAAATGTATTACAACTACTTACTTCTTACCACACAGCAACACTTTTTGACTGTTAATTCTGCGTCACTCACTCGGCTTCTGTGAAGAGTAAAGCCCGCCTTTTTATTTGACTATGGTGTTGACCTGACAAATGCTGTGAGACAGTCACAGACCGCCAAGAAAGACTTTGGGGATGCTGGGGCAGCTCAGCCTACAAAGTTATCTTGGCGTTGACGACGCGTTCAGAAAATAGTTTTCTGCACCAAAACATTTATTACACAAAGTCTTTTGCTTTTCAGTGCGCTGCTGCTGTCTCTGACTCGCGTGCATCACGTGGGCACCACTGGCTTTTTGAGTAATTGCAATTTTCGCAAATCGTACCTGCATACTTTGCAAAAAACGTACAGGTTGGCAGGTCTGTTGTATTTCAGCAAGTATCCAAAACGACTGTACTATAAAGAAGAAGATTAAATGGACTTATAAACTTATGGGACCTTAAGGACCTTAAGTTCATTGCATTAAATACATTTTCAAATTTAACTGACAGTTGCTAAGCAACTATCCATTCTATAATTGCACAAAAACAATTAGTCAAAGTCTCTTTCATGCATTCAGTTTTGTGTGTTTCATCATATGGGTAAAATGCTGTAAAAGTTCATTAAACGTCATAAACCTACCAACGATGAAAACCAAATCATTATAATAATGTTTATTTTATTTTATAAAATTACTTAGTAAACATAAACATGCAAATATAACATACATACAGCAACATATATTCTTGGTTAGTACCCGTCCTTGATTCTGATCAACAGCTATGTTTTATTAACGTTAAAGCAGTGGTTCTCAATCGTTTTATACCAAGTACCACCTAAGAAAATATTTGGCTCTCCAAGTACTACCACCATAATAACCAACATTAAAATACAGTAGCGTAATAGTCCTAACTATTCAGCTACAGCTCTGCACAGTTCGAAAATGTGGCAGTTTTATTCCTAATAAGAATATTTATTGTTGTTAGCCACTTTAACATTGTAAACACAGTTTGAACATTAACACTGCACAGTGCTTTCAAACGGGTAAATAAAAAAAAATAATAAATAATGATATATTAAAATGTGTTGTACTTAAAAGTTTAATAAAAACTATACTGTACTTAAATATAACAAAGACCAAACTTTACTCAAATAAAGATTAAATTAAAATGTAATGAGTTTTAAAGATGCCATAGAATGCATTGATACAATATTTGAAATTGTTCTCTGATATCGACATAGAAGGTATGTGGCTTAGGTAAGGGCAAAAATGCTCAAGAAATGGATTTACATGTGTATTTACAACCCTAGGTTTTCTCCCTAGAATTAAATGGTCTGTTATTTGGAACGGTCATGAATAATAATGTTGAATTGATTGGCTGTTTCACAGCGTCACTCAATGTTGAACTCTGCTCTGATTGGCTGTTTCACAGTGCGGCTCAATGTTGAACTCTGCTCTGATTGGCTGATTCACAGAGCGGCTCAATGTTGAACTCTGCTCTGATTGGCTGTTTCACAGAGCGGCTCAATGTTGAACTCTGCTCTGATTGGCTGTTTCACAGAGCGGCTCAATTGTTGAACTCTGCTCTGATTGGCTGTTTCACAGCGCGGCTCAATGTTGAGCTCTGCTCTGATTGGCTGTTTCACAGCGCGGCTCAATGTTGAGCTCTGCTCTGATTGGCTGTTTCACAGTGCAGCTCATTTCAGTAGCTCACAGGAAGGAAACACAGGGAGGAAAATATATATTTCAATACTTTCTCTCACAGTTATATCGTTGGGTAATTGTACTGTATATAAAATCAGGGAGCCAGTATTAATATGCGGGGCACTGAAACTGCTTTCAAATGCACAATTTTTACATTCACTTTCACTTTCAAGATTCGCGTTTGTACGAACTCTGTTTATACTATGGAGTGGCAGTACTTACCACACATTTTACAAGATCAGATGCTTGCCAGTGGTGCTCAGGATCTGTAAATTATTTGCCATCATCTCTCCTTACTGGTAAGTGTGGTAAGTGAAATCTTATGTACTGTAACAGGCTACCGCTAGCAAGGAGCTAACCATGTCCCTTTCGTGGCTTGCATTACTTTATCAGAACGCGTTATTAGCTTTCCGTGCCTTTCTGAATACAGACTCCAACCCATCCCTGAACTTCACATCCCCTGCACAGCCTGGAACATAAAATTTATTTCCATGATCTGCCATTTTCGCTGTTGTCCTCTCTTGTTTCTTCACAGTACCTGCAAAACTTCTGATGGTTCGGCTGGTGGCTAGCCTAGAACATGGGCTGGTATATGCAAATGTTGGGGGCGTAACTATTAGTGATCCCGACTGTAATGTCACAGTCGGTGTTATGTTCTGATTCGCCTATTTTTCAGTGGTCTTTTTTATTCATAAGATGAACATAAGGAGGAGGAAACAATGGTGTTTGAGGCTCATGGTACATCATTTCCATGTACTGAACTGTTATTATTCAACTATGCCAAGGTAAATACAGGTTTCCATTCTATGGCACCTTTAACATTAATTAGGGGCCAAGCACCAAAGGTGCGTAGGCACCTATTGTATCTGTTAGCGTTCTTTTTATTTTTATTCCGCTGTGGAAGTCTATGGCAGCCCATAGAACCGATTTTGGGAAAGTTGTAAAATTTGGCACACTGATAGAAGACAGTCTCAATACTAACCACAGAAAATTTGTCTCTAACTCAAACTCTCTAGCGCCATCACTTGTCCAAAGTTTCACTCATGTTTATGCTAATAACATTTGACCTGTAAGCCACAAAATTAAAATATTTTTTTTCCTCTGAATCCTTGGCTCTAGCCGAGTCGAATGAAGTCCAAGATTCAAAAATCGTGAGGTTTAGTTTTTTAGCTATTTTCAATTGTTCGTAAAAAACCTACTTTTTCGAACTCGTCTAGACGGTTCGTCTGATTTTCACCAAAATAGGCTCAGATCATCTTCAGACAATGCTGGCAAAAAGTTATGGAATTCAAGATGATTTGCTTAGCAGTTTTCGAATAATGAGCGAACAAATTCTACGAAAAGCATGCAAAAATGGATGCAAGGCCATATCTCCGCAACGGTTTGGCGTATTGAGACCAAACTTGGTGTGTGTTATAACAAGCATGACCTGAGGCTACCTGCAATGTTTCGGCATAGTGCCACCTAGTGGTCAGGAGATACGAAAAATTGCTATTTTTGCTTATAACTTCTCAGTGGTTTGACCAAAAATCATGATACTGGTCTCTTTAGATTCGGTGCATCATGCCGAGTCGAACCATATCCAATTTTCCCATGTCAGCCATTTTGGGCATCGGCCATTTTGAATTTTGTATTAAAATGCTATATTTTATGAACGCATTGGGTGTAAGTGGCACAAAAATGCAAGTAAGTGGCTAGTAGTGGCACAAAAATGCAAATAAAGTCAACAGTCAGTCATTTTTACTCATATACAAATAGATCTATAACTATAGCAAAACAAACTATAGCAAACTATCTATACTAAAACAAAATTATATATTTTCGCCAAATTTGACACACGTGTATGGGCACACTCTAAGGACACGTAAAAAATTTGGTGGGATTGTGCCTCTTGGTGGCGCTATAATTGAACAAAACATGAAATTGCCATTTACTACAATAGAGTATTACGATAAAATGCTATATATTATGAATGCATTGGTGTACCATTACGAAACTTTATATGTACCACTGAGACCATGACCTGAAAGTACTCAAAACTTTTGAGACAATGCCACCTTGTGGTCAAAAGTTATAATGAAATTTCAAATGAATGCTAATAGCTTTCTGTGAATTTTGCCTATTGTAATGAGACTGGCATTAATAGTTTCCTTGCGTCATTCTGAGAACAGTGATACCAATGTTGCCATAGTCAGACAAACTTCCTGTCCGCCATTTTTATTTTCTTTAAAAACCTACTTTTTCGAACTCCTCCTAGACCGTTGGTCCGATTTTCACCAAATTTTTTTTTTTTGATAGATTTTATGTTGATAGACAAAACAGTTTTCACATACCACAACAACGAATTTGAGGCATGATGCCAAAATGACACTTGAGGCTGTATCTCTGCAATGCTTTGGGATATTGACACCAAACTTTCTGTGTGCCATTGTCACCTCACACAGAACACACCATATCGATTTGATAATGGAGCCACCTGTTGGTCAAACGTGATAAGCCAATAAATCATATTACTAGAGGTTTATTTATGATTTTTCAGCCGTTTTGACTAAAATAATCCTAAATGGCTTTAATTTCTCATTTCTGCAGTTGGTCTGATGCTTCATACTATGCTTAGCTCCTCATTTTGCCGCTGATGTGCTTGGCCCCGTAATTGCTGCTTGCAGCTATATGTTATATTTAATTTAGTGATTCCTCTGCGTAATACCAGAGGGAGCCTGAGTACCACTAGAGGTACTCGTACCACACTTTGAGAACCACTATGTTAAAGCACAACAATTATTGCTTCAACCAATGGTTCATTGTATAACTGTTCAACACCCTTATCAACATATACAATCAACATAGCATTGAAACTGTTCTATGTATTATGTATTTTGGCAAAATTAACTGTATTAATGTAGACTTATGAGTGACTCTTGCCGGTGTCATTCACCTTTAAATTTGAGGCCATGCCCTTCCTCCAACAAAGAAACTCTTTTCATGTGGGAGAAACCTTGATGTGTGCACTTGCACGTGTGTGAGTGGAACATTGTTGCCAAATCTGTAGTTGGTTTTGTATCTGGTTTTGTTACATAGACCTGGCAACCCTGGAGTGGAAGTTCACGGTTTCCAAAGAGTGGAATGAATATTACTGTATTTATTAGTTTTCTGCTTCAGGTATGGTTCATCAGTTTGCACTGTAATGACGCTTACAAACTCGAACTATGCTGCAAATCGATCTGTTTTGCTGAGAGAAAAAACAGATGTATGTGTTTGAGAAAATATTACATATGGTATTAAAAAATAAATGACAGTGAATGTTCCTATTCTGTTTTTATTTGAGCTTTATAAGATGATTATCTTGGCATTTACTCTCACTGTCAGTAACTTTTTAGTGGAAGGATAGCATTTAAGCAATTTACTTCAAAAAAGTAACATCAATACAATTTTTTGGTTTGAATTGTTTGGCAACCATTTTATAAAAGCAGTTAGGTACAAGCGGCCATGCTGTATTGTGAATAAAGCCTGGAGTACATTACACGACTTTTAAAATCTGAACAGATTTTTAAAACACTAGGCGTCATACACTTACCAACTTTGTAAATAGTGACAAAGGAAAACTGGGCATCATACACTACGCGACTGAAGATCATACACTACCAGACTTTAAAGTTGTTCCGATCACAAAAACTCACGCAGAAGCGTGCGCCTTGTTGCTAGGAGATGCATGGCAAATGAAAACATATGTGTTCTAAAATCGGCTGAAAATATCAAACATGTTTGATATCCTCCGATAGAGGTAACCGTAGCAAAAGTTATGCGTTTTAAAACGAAAATGCACTTGTGTAAACGGGGCCTAAAGCTAAAAAAATCTGAGTCTGTGACCATCATACACTACGTGATTTTCTGTGGAATCTGTCAGCTGTAATCTGCAGACTGGCTCTGACTTTCCTCAACTAGCGTCAACTTGTTCAGACTGTAAAATTGGGGCAAAATTTGCGTAGTGTATTCCAGGTTTAAGTTGCAGCTGAAGGGGTTGCAGGCATTCCGCTTCCAGTCATGCCTATTAACGCCCTTCAGCCAAGACCTACACAATACAGCATGGCTTCTTGTACCTTACTGCTTATATTATAGATAGATAGATAACAATTGTGATATTTCATAATACCTGCTGTCTGCGAGCAGCAACATAGTTGAGTTTGACCATCTCTTTTCCAAACTCCTTAAAGCGATTGGCCAAGTCCTGCTCATTGGTGGCATTCTTAACAGCTTCTAGAGCTTCTTCCACCTGTAAATCAACACACACATACACACATACAAACATCCAACTGTTTATATACATCATCCATAAAATGAAAGGTAGTAGAAAAGTTCCATAAAGCACTTTAACTGATGTGACTGAGTGACAGTTAACTTCTGTAGTGCTTATTATTGGTTCTCCTGGGGCACATATAATTCTGACAGTTTTCACTCTCCGTAATGAGACTAGCAGAAGAATAAGGAGGTGCTTTGTCCCTTGTGGGACATCTAAAAGTTTCTCAGCCTCATCCTACACTCTAAAAGCTCTCCTTTCACAACCATTAAGTTTCACAGATCTTAGTTCTTCAATTTGTTTAGTGATTATATAACAGAGAGGCTGCTAGTAAACAAAAAAGGTGTTTTAAATCCCTAAACTTAAAAACAAAAAAGAAGAAGAAGAATTGTGTTTGTTGCCTTAGTGCCGGTGCGGAGCAAAAATCGAAAGAAAACAGAATAGTGCAACTAGAAGCAAAGGATTATGGGTGTGAAAATTAAGATACAAATGCAAAAATACTAAATTTTGCCACTCTGAAAAGAGTCTTATCTACACCGTAAATATAAATGCAAAATATGGGAGCCTAATTGATGACCAAAAACAAGTGAATGAAGCAAATATTTGAGAATGTTATTTTTGCATTTTAATAGTCTGTTGCAAAGTTACCAACAGTTGTAGCGACGAAGTTCTGAGTCGAGTTGAGTCGAGTCGTGACGTATTGTCAAGTATGGTGACCCATACTCGAAATTGGTGCTCTGCATTTAACCCATCCAAGTGCACACACACAGCAGTGAGTAGTGAACAAATGCACACACACACACACACACACCGTGAACACACACCCGGAGCAGTGGGCAGCCATGCTGCGGCGCCCGGGGAGCAATTGGGGGTTCGGTGCCTTGCTCAAGGGCACCTCAGTCGTGGTATTGAGGGTGGCGAGAGCGCTGTACATTCACTCCCCCCACCTACAATCCCTGCCGGCCGGGGACTCGAACCCGCAACCTTTCGATTACGAGTCCGACTCTCTAACCATTAGGCCACGACTTCCCGTTCTGAACGCTCAATTAAAATGAAAAAGGGAAAAAAAGAGATGACAATGAATTTACCATGAGACAGCTCTCAAAGGCAACAAAAAATTGGTTAATGTATATAAAAGTGAAAATGTTAAGGAGTAATATGTTTGAAGTGGCTAGTGGAGAGTAGGGAGGTATGACACAGTAAACAAATAAAATAAAAATAAAATAGTATTATTAAATGACAAATGAACTGCAACTGTGGAAAAATGGCCAGTGAGAAATTAATAAGAAGTGAACATACGATCTTGAGGTGAGCCAGGAGCCTCATAACGTCAGCCATGTCAGCCAGGATGAGGAGGCGAGTGACAGCAGAGAGGAGGGCGCGAGCAGCACGGACCATGGTGCCACGTTTCACAGAGGAGCAAGGGTCATCCGCAAACTCTGAGGAGGCCACGCGCATGGTCTCACCTGCACAGAGACACAAAACAACCAAGACAAAAGCAAACAACATATGTTTAGAGTTCCACCACACAGCAAATCCCTTGTGCATGTCTAGCATTTTTAATTCGGAACCCACTAAAGCTGCATGGGCATGTCAATGGTTTATTAATAGCTGTGCATCTGTTTACCAGTGAAATAAACTGTGAGTACAGGCAAGTTTGCCAAGAGTGTTCATTAGTGAAACACCACATTACAGAAAACCAGTGTACAGGGGGTTGCTGGTGTCTGGAAAACAATGTGCTTGTTTTCAATGTGCTCAAACACTCAATTTTCACAAACACAAAGTCCATTTTCCAATTCTAACTTTTTTGGAACTTTAACCACAAAAATAGAAATCACTATGCTGAAAATAAAGTCTAGAATAAAAAAAAAGGCATTTGTAGATTGCACAGGAGTGAAGTTAGCAGCTTTTTAATACAATTGACAGTATTAGATGACCATGCACCTCCTGAACTTTTATGTACTCAAAAGTAGCACTTTCTATGTATTTATGTGTTATACTTAGGAGAAAAAAAGCCTGATTCAGACTGTCAGAATGTTACTGTGGCATTCTTGCTGAAGTAAAAATGAGCAATTTATCTCGAGGTTCACTGACAGAATCTATTAATGACCCTACAGTAAGTGGACTCCCACCTTCCATCTGAACAGGAGCCGCAGAGGGGACAGAGTTGATTAATGAAAGCTTACAAAAAGTCCGGCTGAGACATTAGCAAATGTCATTGAATCTGAGAATGATATACAGAGAAGAAAAAATGTGGCAAACTGACTTCCCAGAGTCTAGGGAAAGAGAGAATATTTGTTTTTAAGCCTGTACAGGCTCTGTGTGGGTGAACACTTGCGTGCACATAATAAATATGGCTGTACTTTAGTGTACGTGCGTGTTCGGCTGTTTCTCACACACAGTGAAGTGAAACAACAGAATGCCAGCTATTCTTAACAGAGCCTCGCTGCTGCCCCTCCACTTCCAGGGGAAATGTCAGCACTGTCCTCTGGCTCTGTACATTGTTGTGGCAGCTCTACCTTCACGGATTACCACATAAGGTTATGATCCTAGCTCTTTTTTCTGCCCCCAGTATAATTTAACCAAGTCAAAAGAACAGACATATTCAGACAAATTCTCATCCAAGCTATGTGAAACAATCCTTATTTTTGCAGTGATGTTTGGTTATGCTAATGGCATAGAAATCAAAAGCTAAAACAGTTTTAAACCTGCTTTCAAAGCACCAGACTGTAATATCACATCCAATGACCTAGAATAAATGAAAGTGAGTGTTAGAGATAACCAAGTCAATATTTAATGAGTGCAATGCTTATTTCTCCAGAGAAAGTAAATCATAAGTTTAAAAAAGCATTTATACATAAAACTAAATTCCTTCACCTCACTCTGTCAGAAATAATTTCTAAAAACTACTGAACAGACAGGACTGTGTGGTATCAAGGGCAGTGAATTCATCTATGCTGACTTAAATAAACCAGATGGAACAGATATCATCTTTGTAGACACAATGTTGCCAGCCTGCCTACTTCCAGATGCTGCCTGCTAAGAGAGAATCTGAAGGTTTTATACACACACACTTGCACTCTGTAAAGAGTGGTACTGTAACAAGAGTCAGACAGCGATATTAATGCTAATTATTTTTGACCAGAGAGACAAACACAAAAACAAAAAAAAACTGTGACTACTAAAAAGTTTAGATGAATGGGTCATCAGTTTCTCATAATTTAAAACAAAAACAAAACATTACAAAAAACAAACAAACAAAACAAAAAAAGCTGTCGCTGATAAAATCTTGAGATGAGTCATCAATTTTTGCATCTTTAAAAAATAAATAAATAAAAAATAACACAGTGACTGATAAAATGTTGAAATGAATGGGAATGCTAACAGATTTCTCCAGATTTTATGGACCTTGGTAGAGCAACTTAAAAAGGCTAGCATTAGCCGAATAGCCTATTGATCTCTGAGATGACCCTCAGCTCTCATTACTGCAACCTTTTTGGAAAACCACTGCAGTCTTGTTTTCATTCTGCAGTGTATCTTCTGCATTGTCTCAATACTTGACCTGATACTTCACCTTCTGAAACACTAAGATAAATATGGTAAAGTATATTATTAAATCATGTAAACAAACCCCAAGCTGGACAGAACAAAAATGCACTTACATTTCTCTGAAAAGTCTTAATATGAAATTTTGCATTGAAGAGCTCATGTAGGAGGGTAAAGCATTTGTAACTTATTTTAAACAAATGTCAAATCAGATGAGAAGTGTTTCATAGATTTGTTTGGTGTTATAATTGACTAGTAGCAAGGATTGGTTCACTTCCAGAATAATTTACTCACTCCCATATCATCCAAGATGTTCATGAGTTTCTTTCTTCAGTCGAAAATAAACTCTCCAACTTCCAAATAATCTGACATTATTGTTCTGTTTATTTAATTTTTTAAATTTATTTTATGTTTTTTGTAAAGGGTGTTTGATAAGATAGATAAGACTCTTATTCCTCAGCTGGGATCGTGTAGAGCCCTTTGAAACTGCATTGAAACTGCAATTTGGACCTTCAACCCGTTGACCACCACAGAAGTCCACTATATGGAGAAAAATCCTGAAATGTTTTCCTCAAAAACCTTTATTTCTTTATGACTGAAGAAAGAAAGACATGAACATCTTGGATGACATAGAGGTAAGTGAATTATAAGGAAATGTTTATTCTGGAAGTGAACTAATTCTTTAATTGTCTTTTGTTTCAAAGTTTCACAAAGTCATTTTTCATTGTCATTAAATGAATAAATCAATAACTATGGGACACAAGTGACAATTAGATCAAAATCTAATTTCAAAAATCACACTTCTAATTTCTATTTTAAGTATTTTCTTTGTCCTTTAGCCCGTTTCACAGTGAGTAACAGACGGTCAGCCTTGGGAGTGGTAAGCCACTCAGACCATTATGTCCAACCTGTGTTCATTAACCTCATCCCAGTTAAAGGTCAACTTGCTAATGGTCCACACGGAGTATTTTAACACACTTTATTCTTCCCCTGCAGCCAGGGCTTAGCTCAGTCTCATCTGTCAGTGCCGCAGTCCCTTCTCTGCAGTACTTGAGAACGCTTGTGTATTTTCACTAAAAATTACTCTAAAAATTCACTGAACAGGGGATATATCTCACGCATAAGTCACTGCGGATCTGTGGAAAAATATATAGTACGTTATGTAAGATTTTAAAAATGTGCTCTTACCAAGACTGCAAAAAAACAAACCAAAAAAAAAACAGTAGTATAATGTTATTGTCATACCCATGGACTGTTTTTGTGTTTTGTTGTGTTTTGCTCCCCATGTGCTCCCCATGTGACTCAGTTTTCCTTTGTGTTTGATTGTGCTCATTGAATTCAGCTGTGTTTCATTTATCCCTCATTTAGTTGAGCATTTAAAGTGCATTCTGGCCTTTGTTTGGTGTGCAGTGTTAAACGTCGATTTTGTGCTACGTGTGTGTTCCTGCCTGCCCTGTGTTACCCTTGGATGTTCGTAATTATCCTCGTTCCTCACAGAAGCAGCAAATCCAGCAAATCCTGACAATTATATTATTATATTTCCATTAATTTTACAGGCCTGGAAATCCTTATTTTAAAATTCCCCAATATTTCCAGGTTCCCCATGACTGTGAGAACTGTAAAAAGAATTGTTGTATGGTCCTCATACACTGATTTTCTTCTTTGTTTTCTTCTGAATTAGTTCATATTTAAAGTCCCAGAAAGAGACCGAAAATCACCCCAGACTCCCATTAATATTGTATTAGCAAGTAATTTACCACCAAACTAAACAAATTAAATAAGGATTGCAGATTCATTACCTCATCAAAGTGTCCTCAAAACAAACCACAAAAAGAGAAAACAGATTATTAATATGATACAATGACAGCTAATACATTTCAGCTTTTGGGGTTTAAAAGTCTTTTTTCTCTTCTCTGCAACCTCATAATTGCTCTTCAGTTGTTTTTATGGGATGATGAATGCTCTGTTAAACGCCATCAATAACTGTTTGCCATTTTCATAGAGGTAATTTGGCTGAGCAAACACTAACTTCAGTCCAAACCAATGAGCATGCAATTGCTGGAAAGGGACAGTGTGTATGGGAACGATCATAAAATAAAATAAAGGAGAGAAAACTTGGTGTGTGAGAGAGAGAGAGAGAGAGAGTGTGTGTAATGTGCTGCCAGATAAGGGCTGTGCATATAATAGGCAGGACTTATAGGTGAAAAAGGAAAAGAAAACTTTAGCTTAGCTGTCTGCAAACTGCAGTACATGGGCTAAAAGCCCACAGCACTCTGCAAATTGGCACATTAATGTCTTTTAGGGTCAGATAATGTGACAGATAATGTGTCTCATTGGTTCCCACATGACCCTAAAATTATTTTCTACTCTCTCAAGAAGCCAAACATGACTAATAGACAGAGCTTTGGCCACTATGCCATTCATTGTAGGGATGGGAAGATTCCCTGATTCGCTCGGTGCATCAGCAAAAAAAGTTAACGATGCAATGCATCGGTTTAAAAAGTGTGCATCGGATACAAGTTGGCATTTGTATCGCGATGCATCATTGCTAACATATTTGCATCGGTAAAAACTGATTTATTTATATATATATATATATATATATATAATTACTAGCGGATGCGCTACTTTTTATTGTTTAGAAAGTGACCAATATTTTATATGTAGATTGATTTCTCTCGAAACTGTTTCTCAAGCACGTTCTCTCATCACCGCTGCGCGTGAATATGACGAATCACAACAACACTGCGGAGACCTGAGGAAAAGCAGAGATTAAAGTCCAAAACCTGACTTGAAAGAACCTAACAAATCAATCGGTACTAAAGCAGTTATAAATGACAACGTAAGTTCACACAATCTAACTAATTTGTGCACGCTTTTTCTGAAGCAGCCCTTAATGTCGATCATGGATCAATGCACCATGGCAAACAGTGAATATATTTGTGCTGTTTAATGCATTTGAGACGTTTTGTTTTCCTCAGTGCATAACTGACATGTCACGAGTATATTTCTCATCTGTGAAATGTTAGAAAGTCATTCAAATATATCCATTTTGCTGTCAGGAGTGGGCTTACTCAAGTGGACGAGCGTTGCTGCGCGCATGCGCGCTAAAATAGGAGCGCAATAATGGAACAAACGTTGGAACAAATAAGCAGCAGATTTTGTTTGGGACAGTACCCCAGGGTGATAAGCTGCTCACCTTGCTTGCGAACGTCCTCTACAGCTGCGATAAGCTCCTCCTTCAGGTCCTGGCTGTCCTTAGCAATCTGCTCGCCCTTTTCTAGAAAGTTCTGGGTCGCCTGCTCCACGGACACAGCCAGCACGTGAGCTTTCTTGGAGCGTCCCTTTTTCTTACTGGATGGACCTTTGTTACTAGTGTTGACCAGGGTGGTCACCTGTGGACGAGAAGAGTCATAGATGAAGACGTGCAAAAGACTTGTTTTTATCACATTTGGATTGAGCTGCATAAGTAGGCTAAAGCAGGTCTGTCAACGTAGGTCATTTGGCACATTTAATGATGAACACAAGCATGATCGAGCCTAAGTTTGTTTATTTCCAAACCAATGAGTCAGAAAAGTGCCAGGTTTGTTTGTTGCTTTAAGAATTATGAACAGGTAAGGGGGTGCTCACAACAATCAAAAACATCCCTCTACAGTACACACACATAGACCAATAATAACAAAATGCAGTCATTCGCAAGGACATGCCTGTGTGAACAGACCCCAAGTGTCCCCTTAAATCTTCCCATTAAAAATCAAACAGGAATTATCGTCATAACACAAACTCAATGTCAAATCTAAACCTCTGAATGGTTATATGGGTAGTTGATGTATCAATGTGTCTGATGGTGTGATGGGGAAAATGTAAAAAAAAAATTACCTCTAGCATTAAAGATAAACTTTGTTTCTTTGTTTTTGTGTTTGTTTAAAGAAATAATGTGAAGCAATATTTTGATATTTTGAAGAAATTTTCTGATTTGGTGCTCAAGAAACATTTGATAAATTCAAATTTTTGAAATCAATCTACTGTGTCCTTGCTAAATAAAAGTATTAATTTCTTTCAAAACATAATTAGTCAATCAATCGATAAATCATTTGATCAATCAATCAATCAATTAATAAATATATAAATTGAACCTGAATAGTATAACCATTAACAGGATATTTATATAATATCTGAAAGGTATTACCATCAGACATCATCACTGTACTATGGTGTCGCCACTTTTCTCAATGGATATTTATACAATTTACCTTTTGCATCAGGGTTGTTAAAATGTATTCAAGACAAGCAGCAAAATGCATCTCATGCCTGAATTGCAAAAAGAGTCTGACTTTGTCTGAAGTCTTGAGCGTCAAGTGCACAAGTGCAAGTCTTATTTTCTTATTTTATAACACTGCACCACATAATCAAAATTCTCAAATTCCCCTTATTAAGTACAAGCGTGCATTTGGACAGTGTGAAAATAACACTGCCTATCTACTTTGACAGAAAAGATTATTTGCATTGCAGACATTTCTGGCAATTTACCAAATTTGTCTACATGATTAGATCTACACATTGTGCAGTTAAGAAACATTTTATGTGATGTATAGTGACTCATTCAATAGTCAAGCTTTAAGCTCTCAAAGGGCCCATAAAACAGTGCTGGTTTTCACTTTCTGCTGCAGGGCTCTGCTGGGACCGTTCTCCCAGGGTAATGTATTTTCAAGGACACCCACGCAAAGTAATTACCATAGTACAACAAAGGACTAACTCCAGTTCCTTGTCCAAACTCAGCCTATACAGCTGATAAAGCTTAAGACCCCATTTGCCTGAACATTTATCACAGTTATTCCCAAAGCCGATGCAAAGAATAATACTGGATTACATTAAAAGAGGTTTAATCAAAACAAAGCATAGCTGACTTTTAAAGGAGAACATAGTAAGTGATCTCAAACAAATTCATCTTAGACTGGGCTAATGATAATGAAAAAACTGACACTGGGACAAAAGACTGAAATGACTTTGCAAGGAAAAGCTAATATAAGGTATTACAGTAAATACTGCCAGCAAATGTTGCATAACGCTTCATTACAGAAACGAGAGAAATGGTATTCAATCCAACACTCTCCACTAAACAGAGTTCAAAAAGTTCAGATGATGCATTAGGGATAAATATACAGTCAAGACTATCATTATCACAAAGCAAATTCCGGCAAGGCCTCGGCGTGAAGAAAAGATGAAAGATTCTGGTAAGAAACTATGACTGCTGTGTTGGGAATCAGTTGCCTCAGACTATAAAAACATAACTGCAGAATGCTGCTACTGACCAATCAAAATCAAGTATTTAAGATGGTTGTCCATCTAAATACCATGGTACATGATTACTACAATCACCATCATGGTATTTATTAGGGCTTGTCACATAGCAGTGTTTCATTGCTAAATGAATCACGGTTTTGAATGAATCATCACCACCTGCTGGCTGATTTATTCATGAATAGAATGATTTGACTAGTCATCTCAGAAAAAAAGAAAAACACAAAAGTTTTAGAATGATGTTATGATGCTTTTTATGGTCTTGATATTCTCTTGCATAATATTTATTTATTTTTTAAAAGTCAATATATTCTTTAAAAATTCACTTTTTGTGCTACACAGGGAAAATAAATAAATTTAGTAAAAATTACATGCAGGTTTGGAACAACTAATAAATAAAGAATAATGACAATAGTAAATAATAAAATATAATTACTGGGTATATATACTTTAATCCTTCAATCCTGGTGCATCAGATTCACAATTTACTGAACAATCCTGTTTTTCTGTAAAGGAGTTCAGTGCTCCAGTGAGGGAATTCCCTGACACTAGTATCACTCATAACCACACAATCAAACCCCGACGAGACTTACCTTCTCTTGAATAACACTGTCAGTGTCAATAACAGCATCAGCAAGACAAATGGAGCACTAACATTTATAAATGAACCTCAGGTCTGGTATTCTCTGTTCTATAATAATGTGAGAACAATAAAACACCACAACACTCCCACTACAGTCGTTTCGTAAGGACAGTGGGGAAGTTTTTAATAGTATTATGACAACAAAAGTGTAAAATATGGTAGCAATAGAAAGGCAATCAAGATTGGATTTCTGTGTGAACACCACCTCCTTCCTTGTTCTATGTAAGTCTATCTTTCTGAGCCTAGGGCATTGATTTAGCCATTGCACTAGCGGCTGAGCCGGCTTCCATCGTTATCATGATCTGGTCAATAGTGATGATGAAAGCTGATCGCTTTTAATTTACATATACACTATATTGCCAAAAGTATTGGGTCACCCCCTTCTAATGAACAGGTTTGACTACTTTAGTAATTTCCATGAATACAAATCTTAATGTTAAAGCATATAATGATATTCTAGGGAATTGTGTGCTTCTAATTTTATAGCAACAGTTTGGACAGGACCCTTTTCTATTCTAACATGACAGTGCTTCTGTGTATAAGGCACGGTTCAAAAAGACATGATTGATTCAGTCAGTGTGGAAGAACTTGACTGGTCTGCAGAAAGCCATGTCCTGATCCCAGCTGAACACCTCTGGTGTGACTTTATATGCAGACCTTGAGCCAAAAACTCATCACCAATCACCTCATTTTATGATATTTCATTCCATCAAAGCTGACAATCAAAATGAGCATTTTCATCACAAGAAAAAAAAAAAGTTAACGACTGGGCCAAGCTGAAGAAAAAAAAACAAAACAAAAACAGAAATTGTTATGAGCCCCCAAAGGGACTGATATTATTCTCTTTAATAAGAAGTATCCCACTTTTTTACTTTTTGTGTGAAATATGGCCAAGTTTTAAGATATAATATTTAAGAGTCAGACAGACAGAGACATACTGATTCAAATGTTACCACAACTGCAACTCATGGAAAGTCGTCCAAGTCCATCTGACAACTCTGGAGACACACTCCACTCCTGGAGCTTTATCAGCAGACAGAGACTGGGTTTCCATGGAGACACCCACAGTCCTGTCAAAGCCATCAACAAAAGGTCCAGGTGAAAAAAAAAGAAAAAAGTTTGCTAAACAAATCAAAACTATAGGATTTTGAACCTAGCAAACTTGCTTTTTATTTTATTTTATTTTTGTTTGTTTGTTACAAAGCCATATATATATATATATATATATATATATATATATATATATATATATATATATATATATATATATATATATACATACATATACATACACACACACACACACACACACACAGACACATACGGTATATACATATACAGTATACATATGCATATACAATATATATATATATATATATATATATTTTTTTTTTTTTTTAACTGAAACTATTATATAAGTTATAAAAATACTTTAACAAGTGCTGTTCTGTGCTGAGAAACTTCGCTATCTCAGGAATAAATTTCATATTAAAACCTATTCAAATAAAAACTATTCAAATAATTCAAATATATTAAAACAGTTTTTTTTGTAATATTTTATATATTTTTAATGTTATATACAATCATAAAATAACTCACATGGGCGCTCTCTACCGACAACTTCACAATGCCTTTACATGATGGAGGATTTGGCTGGAAGGGAAAAAGCTCATTATTTCCCCATGAAGATTCCTAAGACTGTGTTTCAGGTGTCCATGCCAAAATGATCATGGTTACTAACAGCAAAGGATGTCAAGTGGAAGAAAAGATGCCATCTAACAGACAAAAGTGTAAGATCCCCCTGTGCTGGAAAGCAACAGGGTATTACATGAACTGGTAACGGAGAGTGTTCACACCACTTTTTTTTCTCGACAATCAAAGGAAAAGACAAGTAACAAAATCTACAAAAAGTAACACCAAGCCAACCATCCTTATTGATAGTAAAGTAGCCTTTCTGTTGCACTATTTATTAATTCACACAGAATAGCATATGATCATTATTATTTGAACGTCACAATAGGCCTCATAATCATGCAAATTGTTTGGTAATTAATGCTTGCGATTTAAAAGCTCAATGGCAAACAAGGTCAAAGTTGAAACAGTTTGAATTGAGTATCAAATTACAGTACTTGACCTGCAACAAGTGCATTGGGGAAAACTGAATCAAGTCATGTAAAATGGCCTCTTTAAAAGTGGCATTGGCCTTTAGAAAAGTATAATCAATCAGCTAGAACATTTAGGATTTACTAACAGCTTGCGCCAATGCAAACTTTCTTTTGGTCTCAAAAACTACTGCCAGGATTTACTAAAGTAACACAGTGAAACATTATCGATCAAAAAGTGAGAACAGTTTTTTTTTTTTTTTTTTCGGCTGACCTTACTGTATATGTGTTTGTAGGAATATCTCTTTCAGATGCACAATGTATGTGAGGAAAGTATTTAAAGCTGCAGTCCGTAAGCTTTGCATCTTTGTTGTCATTTCTGTTTGAAACCTGCATTTGCAGTTATTTGCATTATCATGTTTATGTGGGTTGTGCATCTAATCTAAATCTAATGTTTTGAGGAGTATGTGTGGCTGTAAGTCACCACACCGATGTGGATATTCACTCTACTTTGGAATCACGGATTCTAAATCTTGGAAATATGACCCAAATAAGAATTTTCTCCAGATAATGTCACCTGAACAAGTTAGTAACATGTCTACCACTTTTGTTCTGACAAACTGGGAAAAAAAAGCATTACAATACATTGCACTACCAATGGTGATCAAACCATGCAAATTATTAGTGTTATACAGCACTTGGTTCAAAATGTTTGTTAACAACATCAGCACCATGACTACGTGTATTTAGTGTGTGTATTAGCATTACGTGTAGACTACTGGTGAATCTCCAGCTGTCACTGACGATTGTCGTATGGACCTTTCTGGATTACAATCTGACATCAAAATGATAAATTTAATTATTCCAGCTGCTGTGAGAGAAGGCTATTAAAAAGGCATAAAACATGCCTTAACACATTTTGTGCTTCACATGGCTGTAACAGTGACTAATTTGCTCTACTCCTGATAGATTGCATTGGTCGTTAGAACCATTTAGGAAATTCTTTAATTTGCACATTGTCAGTAGATGTTACGGAAGGATACTCAGACACGAAGATGTTAGTTATTAGATTTATTTAAGCACACACAGCAGGTGAGTAATATGAACAAGGATACTTCGGTTGCTGGATGAGGTTGGTGAAGTCAAGGTTTGTCTTACAGGTTGAGATGAGCACTCGAGTGCCGAGTTCCGGAAGACAGAGATCTAGGAGAGGGAAGAC
Source organism: Barbus barbus (assembly GCF_936440315.1). Taxonomy (NCBI): domain Eukaryota; kingdom Metazoa; phylum Chordata; class Actinopteri; order Cypriniformes; family Cyprinidae; genus Barbus; species Barbus barbus. The sequence continues at coordinate 11,576,605 of NC_136735.1, read as the reverse complement.
GAAGACGAGGAGGAATACTCTGGAGGAAACACAGGAGGTAAGTACAGGGAATAATTCAATCAAGATATCGTTTGGAATAGTCACTTGAATCAGGTAGGAGTCCACAATGTTTTGTCGAGACCGGACACTGGAGTGAGGTCCTGTGAGTGCTTAAGTAGTGGCATGGTGAATGAGCAACAGGTGTGTGTGATTAGTATTCAGGTGATGAGGTGCGCTGGGATTGGCTAGGGTGCGAGTCTGGCTGTTCTGTGTCAGTACCCTCGTGGTGGTCGACCTCGTCCTCGGTGCAGGGCGTCCGGGATGTGTGTCTAGAAGGTTGGGATCAAGGATGTCATTCCTGTGCACCCAGGAACGTTCTTCTGGGCCATACCCATCCAAGTCCACCAGATACTCTAGATTACTACCACGGCGTCGGGAGTCCAAGATCTCCTTGACCTTGTAGGCCATTCCGTCATCCAGGATCAACGGAAGGGGGGGGTTCCTCGACCTGATTGGGATCTGTGGAGATATGAACAGAGGGATAGTGAGGCTTGAGGAGTGACACATGGAACGTGGGATGAATTCTGTAGTGAGACGGTAACTCTTGTTGGTAGGTAACAGGATTGATCTGCTTCTTGATGGTAAAGAGGCCAATGTATCAGGGACTGAGCTTTCTGCAGGGTGTACGCATCCGTATGTCTCTTGTTGATAACCAAACCTTTTGACCCGGTTGATAGGAGGGAACAGTGGATCGTCTAAGGTCGGCTGTTATCCTGCAGTGGCGTATAGCTCTCTGCAGTTAGTGGTGAGCTGCGTCCCAGACCCTCTTGCTCTCTCTGAACCAGTAATCAACAGATGGTACATCAGATGGGTCGCCAGACCATGGGAAGAGTGGGGGCTGGTAACAGAGTACGCACTGAAAAGGGGCAAGTCCAGTAGACGGCTGACAAAGGGAGTTCTGAGCGTACTCGGCCCAGCCCAGGAACTGGTTCCAAGACTTCTGGTGGCCGTAACAGAAGGTTCGTAAGAAGCGACCAATCTCCTGGATCTTTCTCTCCGTCTGCCCGTTCGTTTGCGGGTGGTAGCCCGAGGAGAGACTGACTGACACACATAGGAGGGAGAAGAATGCCTTCCATACCCAGGAGATGAATTGAGGTCCACGGTCCGATACAATATCTTCTGGGATTCCATAATATCGGAACACATGGTTAAATAGGAGCTAAGCAGTCTCCATAGCCATAGGAGATGACAGGACTTCGAGAATCGGTCTACTGTCACCCGTATACATTTATTACCGGTGGAGGGTGGAAGATCGGTGATGAAATCCACTCCTAGGTGTGACCAGGGGTGATTCGGAACGGGCAGCGGGTGGAGCTTGCCAGATGGTAGATGGCGAGGGCTCTTGGAGATGGTGCAGTCCGAACATCCTTGAACGAACCTTCGTACATCCCGAGCCATGTTGGGCCACCAGAAGCAGTCTTTAGCAACAAGAGGGTTGCATTGGCCCCTGGGTGGCCAGTGCCCAAGGAAGTGTGAGCTGAGTGAATGAGGGGAGTGCGTTGAGTTCTGGTGACATACTGACGTCCTGGAGGGCAGCCCGGCGGATCATTGTTGGAGACATTGGAGGAGGGTACAGAATTGGATGACCAGTTGATGGGGCTCACAATCAACTTCGGAGGTATGATGGGTTCTGGTTGGTCGTTGGTATCTTCTGGAGCGTGGAGACGGGAGAGAGCATCCGCTTTGATGTTCTTGGAGCCTTGTCGGTATGAGATGGAGAAGTTAAAGCGGGTAAAAAACAGAGCCCATCTGGCTTGGCATGGATTGAGTCTCTTTGCCTCACGAAGGTATTCTAAGTTTTTATGGTCGGTAAGAACCGTAAAGGGATGTTGGGCACCCTCCAACCAGTGTCTCCAGTCTTCCGGGGCAAGCTTTATAGCGAGGAGTTCTCTATTGCCTATGTCGTAGTTTTTCTCCACCGGGCTAAGTTTACAGGAGAAGGTGCATGGATGGAGTCGGGCTGGATTCCCCTTCTGCTGAGATAATACAGCTCCTACTCCGGTAGTAGAGGCATCGACCTCGACGATGAAGGGTTTGTTAGGGTCAGGATGGACGAGGAGTGGAGCACTGATAAAGAAGTCTTTGAGCTTGTGGAAGGCCTCAGTGGCGGATGGTGTCCAGGACAGTGATTTGGGCTTGTTTTTCAGGAGATTTGTAAGTGGGTTGGCGATGATAAAATAACCACAAATAAATCCTGTAAAAGTTGGAAAAGCAGAGGAAAAGTTGGAGTTCCTTAATCGTGGTAGGTAGAGGCCAGTTCTTGATGGCTGCGACCTTCCCCTCGTCCATCTCGATGCCGCTTTGGTCGATGTAATAACCAAGGAACTGCACTGAGGGTAGATGGAATGAGCACTTTTCGGCCTTGAGGAAGAGATTGTATTCCCTCAGGCATTGCAAGACCTCCGCAACGTGGTGGCGATGTTTGGCCATGCTCCGGGAGTAAAATGAGGATGTCATTGATATAGACGAGAACCACCTTGGAGAAACTCCCAGAGTACCTAGTGCATAAAATCCTGGAATACGGAGGGGGCGTTGTCGAGCCCATACGGCATCACGCAGTACTCATAGTGGCCAGTAGGTGTCACGAAGGCGATCTTCCACTCGTCCCCCTCACGTATCCGGATGAGGTTATATGCGCTGCGGAGGTCTAACTTCGTGAATACTCGGGCTCCGCAGAGATGTTCTAATGCCGCTGGGACGAGGGGAAGTGGATAACGATACTTGACTGTGATCTTATTTAATCAATACAAGGCCACAAACCAACATCCTTCTTAGCCACGAAGAAGAAACTTGAAGCAGCAGGGGATGTCGAAGGGCGGATGTAGCCTTGTTGGAGAGCCTCTTCGATATATACTCCTCCATGGCCTTCTGTTCAGGGATGGAAAGTTGGTATATTTTCCCACGAGGCACTGACTCACCCGGAAGCAGATCAATAGCACAGTCCCATGGCTGGTGTGGAGGCAGCTTGGAAGCTCTCTTAGGGCAGAATACGTCGCTGAAGGGGGCGTAAAAGGAGGGTATGTCGACAGATTGTTTTGCAACGGGACTTTCGATGGACATGGAACATACTTGGAATTGTTTGGGGACATGATTGAGAGGATGAGGTCTGTGCGGGAAACAATCTGGAGGAATACTCTGGAGGAAACACAGGAGGTAAGTACAGGGAATATCGTTTGGAATAGTCACTTGAATTAGGTAGGAGTACACACTGTTTCGTCGAGACCGGACACTGGAGTGAGGTGCTGTGAGTGCTTAAGTAGTGACATGGTGAATGAGCAACAGGTGTGTGATTAGTATTCAGGCGATGAGGTGCGCTGGGATTGGCTAGGGTGCGAGTCTGGCTGTTCTGTGTCAGTAGATCACGTGCATAACTTTCCACGTGCACCTGTGCACTTGGTGCATGCTTTGCATCACTGCTGCAGATCTGGAGATAAAGAGCTGCGCAATAAAGAACTCATGCAGCAGCGATAAAATTTGTGCAAAAAGGTTAAAAACCAAAAAACAACTAACCATGCAAAGTTTCTTTATCCCATGCACCAAAAGAACTTCAAACTGTCACAACAACTATGAATGTTTTTAGCATCTTTCTAGTAATTGTCTTGAGATGTGACCAAACCACTTCATTTACTAGATTTAAACTTACATTTAGCACATCTGAATTGTTCTTTGACAGCTCAATTAGACAACTGACCACAGAGTGATTCAGCACTGTGAGAATTCAGTCACTAATTAAAGATCTCTATAGATGTCAGATGTTTTGCCACACATGGCAGGGACTATCTGCTACAGCGTAAATGAGAAAAAGGAAAAAGTGCTGACAGAAGTAAGCCCTATGGGATGAGAAGTCAGAAGGAAAGAATGGGGACACATGTGCTTAAGCTCCCCCTAGGCCCAATTTGAGAGACATGTCATGCCGAGCTGAAGCAGGTGGCGTAGAGAAAAGACTGACAGCTCTGTGTAAAAGCACCTAACCATGCAGTGAGATCTAACCCTTAGTCAGACTCGCTTTAACCTGCAAAACCTGTGAAACCTTGCTCACGGCCGGGCTGGAGACATGATGAGTTTTTTGACTTCAGTAAACCAAATAAATAAACATTCCTTTATTTAAAACAACTGCTTAGTGTAGCGGAAAGGGGAACCGCTGAGGGTCTGGGCATGATAAAACTGTCAATGGCATATTAAAGGCCCCAAGCGTGGTAAGTGACCTGAAAACTTTAAATGAGGTCCAATAAAAGCCAGAGTCCATCTCAAATACATCACTAGCTACTGGTGCCGACCTTCCCCACGGTCCATAGCCCTCTACGGTTGTGTTTTATCAGTAATCAATAATACTAAATGTTCCACAAGTGATCTCCTTGGCTCAGAGGGCCCACCAGTGAATCTAGCCACATATAATTAAAAGGACACAACAATACTGCTCAGATTTCTGCCGGCTGTTCTCTAAGCCTACTGCTCAGGTGTAGGAACAATCTAATGCTTTGGTATTAACTGAAGCTTGACCAAAAATATTTTTAATTAAACTGCAGAAGGGAAGGAGGTCATTCTTATGATTTGTAAAAAAAAACAAAAAAACATGCTATTGTTTTCAACTTCAATATGACAAACATCTAAAATGTATACTACTTCTGCCAAGACATCAATTTGAGAAATCAATCGGGTAACACTTTATAATAACGTCCAGTTATAAGTAATTTATAAGTGATTAGTTAATGATTAACTAATCGTTTACAAAACATTCATAAGCAATTAATAAGTGATATGCTAACAATTTGTGTATGTTTTGTTAATTCATTTAAAAGTCATTTACAAGTAATTAGCTAATGATGAACTAATCATTTACAAAACATGACTATGCATTCATAGATTATTAATAATTGATATGTTAATATTTTTATCTATGTTTTGTAGAATAAGTTTTGAATCATTTACAAGTGATTAGATGATGATTAACTAATCATTTACAAAACATAACTATACATTCACAAATGATTAAGTATATGCTAACAATTTATAAATCTGTCATAAGTTATCTTTAAATATAGCATCATGAAATAATCAAACAGATCCTTAATGGTTAATAGTTCATAGTTAATATATTATTAATCACTTATAGATCATTGAAATGTCAACATTGTACTATTATCTCAATAAACATTATAAATCATTTACAAAGCTTTCTGCATCCCCTAATCTAAAGTGTAAACTAATCATCAGTTGTAAATGTTTTACAAACTTTATGGTTTCCAGTCGTGTGTGCGTAAATATATATATATATATATATATATATATATATATATATATATATTCACAAACAACCTGTAACCTGGAAGGTTTGTAAAACATTTACAACCTATGAGTAGTTTACACTTTAGATTAGGGGATGCAGAAAGCTTTGTAAATGATTTATAATGTTTATTGAGATAATAGTACAATGTTGACATTTCAATGATTTATAAGTGATTAATAATATATCAACTAGTAACTATTAACCATTAAGGATGTGTTTAATTATTTCATGATGCTATTTATAAAGATAACTTATGACAGATTTATAAATCGTTAGCATATTACTTAATCATTTGTGAATGTATAGTTATGTTTTGTAAATGATTAGTTAATCATCATCTAATCACTTGTAAATTATTCAAAACTTATTCTACAAAACATAGATAAAAATATTAACATATCAATTATTAATAATCTATGAATGCATAGTCATGTTTTGTAAATGATTAGTTCATCTTTAGCTAATTACTTGTAAATGACTTTTAAATGAATTAACAAAACATACACAAATTGTTAGCATATCACTTATTAATCGCTTATGAATGTTTTGTAAATGATTAGTTAATCATTAACTAATCACTTATAAATTACTTATAACTGGACGTTATTATAAAGTGTTACCCAATCAATCTCGTCCTTGTATTTGCATTATATTGCCAAATGTACTGCAATGGTGGTACAGAACCATTTCTGAAGTGGCATTTAGGTGTCTTTACTTAGACTGTTTAATGATGCCCTAGAGGTAGCTTAAATGTATTTCCACTACAATTACAATACAATCAAAAATTTTGATGATGAGGTCGGTTGGACAGGCATAATTTAAAAAGTGAAGTGACATACTGCCAAGTATGGTGACCCATACTCGGAATTCGTGCTCTGCATTTAACCCATCCAACGTGCACACACACAGCAGTGAACACACACACAGCAGTGAACACACACCCGGAGCAGTGGGCAGCCATTTATGCTGCAGCGCCCGGGGAGCAGTTGGGGGTTCGGTGCCTTGCTCAAGGGCACCTCAGTCGTGGTATTGAGGGTGGAGAGAGCGCTGGACGTTCACTCCCCCCACCTACAATCCCTGCCAGCCCGAGACTCAAACCCTCAAAGTTTGGATTACAAATCCGACTCTCTAACCATTAGGCCACGACTTCCCCCCCTTAAAATGGTTTTATTGCAAAATTTCTATCTTTATACTGAATTTTGAACTGGCACAGAGCAGCCTTAACTTGGCTGTGTAAAGATGCTTTATGTGGACATAAAATAGGGTTAAAATAATTTTTGTTTAGTTAGGAACAGGATCTGTTAAAGTTAATTCACAATATTATGTATTTATTTATTTATTTTTTAATTTTTTTATTTATATTTCTGGAACCTTGTCAATCTAAATACAACTTTACAGTAAAATATTTCCTAATAATAATGATACTAATACTACTAATATACATTTTTTAATTCAATATTATTTTTATTTATTTGTTTTTATTTTATTTTATATTTTTGTTTAAGATAATAAATATAACTGGGAACCAAACTATGGATAGGAAATGAATCATACTCAAACCACCTCCAGAAACTGAATGAGTGCTTATATACAGCAAACTGCTCTGCAGTGAAGATACCGTATTTCAAGACACAGAGCTCAAGCATGCAGTGCATACTTATTCTACAATTTAAATAGTTATATAACAGTCTATTTAATTGAATACAATGCAATTAATTATGCTTCCCTAGAAGGAGGAACATCAGAGGAGTTTCTCAAAAGAGAGTAAACCATCTTCCAAAACAGCATTGGCCTCTGGGTTACCAATAGTAAGAATGTATTTAAGTCAACAACGTATGCATTGTGCATGAGGAAGCCGCCAAGTGAAGACCATCAGGTTTACCCATGAGGATGGAGGAAAATATTTCATACATTATCTTATCAGCTGGATCTCAACGTTGCATCTCCTTTCCACCTCATCTCTCCTCCTGTGCGTTGAGAATCCATTTTCAGATAGATTCCATTCCAGACTTCCATTCAGAAAGAATGAAAATGACATTGCCTGAATTACTAGCACGAGGACAACCATAAATATCATTCCTGATTGAAAAGCATTGTGAGCGAGCGCTCCACCACTAAAACAATACAGCCTCCCTGAGCAGCTCTGACCCGAGGTGAAGGTCAAAGATACTCTCTCAGAGAGAGTGGAGCCCAGCCAAAAGAGGCTGTAGAGAAAATCTTTTGTTTCTCCCCACCCACCGGATTTAGTCAGAATACGTTATCTCCTCAGAGAGAGGCAGACAAAGCAGATGCCAAGTGCAAGTGAGCGCACTCATGCCATGTGCCAAAACTACATTCAAATTAAGGCATGGAGACCAACTGATGACTACAGTCACACTTTTTACCAGCTTCAATCACTTTCAAGTACATTGTCCAAGTTGCAAATCAAGCAACACAAAGAACTGAAACAAGAACTGCATGAACTACCATTCAGAAGTTTGATGTTTGTAAGAATTTTGAAAGAAATTAATACTTTTATTCAACATGAATGCGATAAATCGATCAAAAGTGACACTTACGACTTTTACATTGTTGCAAAAAAAAATCTATTTCAAAGAAACATTGTTCTTTTGAACTTTCTATTCATCAAAGAGTCTTGAAAAAAGTATTAAGGTTTCCACAAAAACGTTAAGCAGCACAACTGTTTTCAATATTATTAACAAGAATATTTTATTGAGCACTAAAAAAAAATGGCATCCCCCTGGTCGAACAAAATGCTCTTTTAAAATGCTCATCCCCTTTGGATGATCAATTTTGTGTATTAAGTAAAACTCATGCACATGAAATGTTAAAATTCTCTACTTATGATCATTTTCGAACTAAATAACGGCGATTGGCCAATCAGAACATGGTACTGTAACAAGCTGTGCACAAGCAGAAGCAATTTCGTAATTTTTCGCGCAAAATGGTTCAAGTGCAACTTCTGAAGTTCTTTAAAAAGAAGATTGTGGAAAAAAGAAGAATGTGTGATTTTTTCTTGATTAGAATTTAAATAATTACTTTTGACAAAATGTATGCGTGACTGCGAGGGACTCAGAGATGATAGGAGAGCTGACATGCAACTTTGAAAAAAAAAACACGTCTTGAGAGTCCAAAAAGCATTCATGGTGCGATGAAGTCCATTAGAATACAGTTAGAATGCCATTATAATTCCAGCAATGAAACAAAAAATACCAATGTATAAGTTTTTACTTTTTATATTCATTCCACAAGCAATGTACTTTTCTGTATATTAGCACATGTGCCCTAGGCCGCGAGCACAAATGTGCTATTAGTTTTATACAACAGTGCATAGCAACGTGGTGTTTCATTCCGTGAATGAATCATTTTTTGATCGAATCGAGTGATTCCATTCAGATGGTCTCACTTGTTTAGTTTCTATTGAATCAGCTGTTTTGAACGAATCGTTTGATATGAATGATTCAATAAGTAATTTATTAAAACAGGGACTTGCTGCCACCTACTGGAAGTTTTATTGTCATATTTATTTATCCATCACAAGCCTAAACCAGGTACCAGCACAAAAACACATTCAGCAAAATATTAATTAATTATCATATTGACCAAAATTCCTCTATTTCAGGCCCCAGAAGTAAAAAAAAATGATAAAGGGTCATTTTTCATTAAACAGAAACCTTTTTAAAAATGATACCAATTTTGTAACCATTGTGTAAAATTAGCCACAGGACCACAACCCCTGCCACCCCCCGCCAACCACACCATCCCACCTGAATTGTTTTTACAATTCGACCACTGCATACAAAAAAAAAAAAAAAAAATTGAATTGGTACTATAAAAATAGATCACACCAAACCACCCATGCCACAGTTAAATTGAAGAGTTTGCAACACATTTAACTTCCAACATTTTTGTATTTAAAAAAAAAAATTAGGGGGGGGAAATATAGAGAGACAGTGAAAAGCTGGCTTTGATTTTATTAGTTGTTATTTTGCCCTGACAATGCAGATTTGTTTACATCGGCAGAAAAACTATTGCAATGCAATGAACTAGATGAAAACATTTCGTTCTTTAGAATAGTGTGCAAGTCAATTTTGATTTCACATTGTCTGCAGAAGAATCGCTCCACAGCCAGACGGTCTTGATAATCCTCAGATGACATTTTCGTCCTGAGTGTTCACAACCACGTTCCTTGACAAAGCCTTCCTCAAACAGACAGGTTGCTTGAGCATTTTTGGTTGATGTAAAGATGACCAGACAGACTCTGCAACTGCAGCGGTATTAGCGAGCGCTTTGAGCTTAGACTACATAAGAAGCGCTGGCTGGCAGATGACTCAGCGAGTCACACGGGCCTCGACGGAATTATGAGGCGGCAATGCCATGGCCACACATCAATTCCACGTTAGTCACAGTCAAGGGCTTTAAAAGAGCAAGGGCACTCGGAAGCCTCTTACCCCTGTCGCCCGTCCTTCTTTCATGTTTGAGGCATGGCGAAGTGAGATTTCTGCCTGTTCTTCCTCCCCCCTCATGTTTTCTCACTCTGTGATTGCCGATGGGGGCCCGGAGTTGATTCATTCATATTCAACAAGCCAAAAGCAAAAGCTTTAAAATAAACACAGCAAACCGATGTGTGGCAGAGCCGGAGAAAACATTGATCCTTTTAATTTCCCTGATCGGCTTGATCGTTAGCGAGTCAGAGATGGAAGTTATTCATGATTTCATCAATATTTTTCGCATCCCAAACACCCAGAGCTGTTGTAACTGTGATTGTGCCGCGATTTCGAGAATTGGTTTTTGTAAACCGTAATTAGAACATGATCCATCACAGCTGAGAGCAGAAGCAAAAAGGCTTTTATTGTGGGAAAAAGACGATTTCTTTATTTATTTACTATTAAACAGGCAAGACTATGCAACATGCTGCAAGATTTGCACTATATATATAAAAAAGAGGAATTCAAATAAATTAGCTCTAAAATGATTAAAGAAAAACAAACAGTCTCCCTTTAGCATACTTGCTCAACCCAGATTAGTCTGCCTTAATCTAAATGAACAAAAAGATTAGGATAAGAAAAAATACGGTATAATTACATCAAGAGTCTTTTCTCTGAAGAGGCAATGGACGCAACGCTTACACAAAAATAGGCAATACCTGTTAAAGTTTGGAATAACTAAGATTTCGTTTTCAAATTAGTCTCTTAGGATCACAGCATTGCCCCCCCTCCCTTTTTATATATAAAAATACAGTAAAACAGTAGCATTGTAATATTGTTGCAATTTAATATTTTAATATATTTTAAAATGTAATTTATTCCTGGATGACAAAGCTGAATTTTCAGAAGCAATTACTCCAGTCTTCAGTGCAACAAGCTTAATATTTTTGTGGAAACATGATACAATAACATTAACAATTTGGGGGTAAGCAAGACATAAAAAAGAAGAAGTAGAAGAAAATCCATTGTTAATAACTGAGTACCAATAATAATTGATAATAATTAAGCACCAAATCAGCATGTTAGAATGATTTCTGAAGGATCATGTGATCTGAAATCAAAGTAATTACTGTTGAAAATTCAGCTTTGACATTTACATTTTAAACAATTACATTTAAAAATAAATTCAAAAAGAAAACAGTTATTTCAAATTGTAATAATACAGTATTTGACAGTATTAATGTTTTACAAAGCTATCATATGAACGGAACATTTATTAAAATAAACAAACAAACAACCACAAACAAATTCACGATTATTTCAAAGGAGACAATGCAGACAAAAAGGATCAATTTCTCAAAATCGGTTCTGAGGAAGAAACAAACCACATTTGATGAGTAACGAGTAAATTTTCAGCCTTTTTCGTATTTTTGGGTTAGCTATTCCTTCAAAACTTTCTAGTTATAGTTATCATTATAGTTGACATCCTTACATTAAACAGGCCTTTAAGCTGCAACTAATTCAGGAATACAAATGCAATAAAAGTGTCATGCCAATAAACCACAAAAAAAAAAAAAAAACTGCAGGAACTACCGACATTTGTCAAACCCATGAAAAGGAGTTCTTTAATTTGACACAAACAAGTTCAGTAGTCTGCTCTGTAGATTCTCAAAAGAGTTCAGTGAGGATATTTGTCAAACAATGAAAGCTCCTGTTTGAGGACAATAAATTTGGGAGCTGTTGCTTCCCACTAAACATTCCTGATGAGTCAGGGAACTATAGTGTGAACCTTGTTTAGTGTGTTGTCTGAATGAAGTGAATCAACTGAAATGATGTCTAAGTGCCCACAGTGAGAGACAGACACAGAAGACACCTGCAGTCAGTGTGCCACAGGGAATGTATTCAGTGTGTCAGGGTCGATGACAATACAAGACACACGTCAACACGCTTATATTTTGCATCTGCAGACTGAATGATGGATTGTTTGTTACAGATGATCTGTTTAAACAACCTTGACTTGGAAAAGTCAATTATATATAAAACCACGTCCCTTCTGTGCTGCAAATGAGCCTGCAAACTATTCTAAACAAAAGCTAACAAAGGCAAGAGGAGAACATTCCCGTCTATGTAATTCCACACGAAGGGTTAACATGATGCTTACATAAGGCAGTAGCTGGAAGAATGAACTCAGGCGAGCACCAAAACCATGAACAGGCTCAAGTTAATCTGTATATTGAAACTGGCGTGCCTACAATGCCGTGTGACATGCAAGCTTTCAGAAAATTTAACGCCACTGTCAACCCAAAATGAACATGCCACGCGCTGCCTTTGTAAATGCACTAAGTGCACAGAAAATGGATATGGAGAAACATTGAATCAAAGAGTCACACACATGGTCAGACAAGCGCATTAAGCAACTCTATGCACAAGGATCACGGGGGAAAATAGGTCTGGTGGTTTCATTTGTGAAAATCGCAACATGCTTTTAGCATTGGTATAATATGCATTGATAAACATGCATCAAATACCAGCACATATTGCATGCATTCATTGGGGGAACTCTGGCCTTGAAGGATTAGTTCACTTTCAGTATAACAATTTCCTGGGCTGTGTTTCCCAAAAGCATCGTAAGCCTAAGTTGATCATAGCTCCATTGGTTTTCAATGGGTATACAATGTACTTAAGCTTACAATGCTTTTGGGAAACGCAGCCCAGATCATTTACTCACCACTATGTCACCCAAGATGTTCATGTTTTTCTTTCTTCAGTTGAAAAGAAATTAAGGTTTTTGAGGAAAACATTCCAGGATTTTTCTCCATATAGTGGACTTAAATGGCGGCCAATGGGTTGAAGGTCCAAATTGCAGTTTCAATGCAGCTTCAAAGGGCTCTACATGATCCCAGCCGAGGAATAAGGTGTTTTCTAAAGAAACAATTGGTCATTCGAAGTACACAGACGAAGAACTAATCACACGTGACCTTTCCAGCATGATTACGTAATTAAGAGCTAGAGCAAGACAAGCATTTGTGGCTAAAAAGTATATACATAGATAAGACCTGGGATCATGTAGAGCCCTTTGAAGCTGCATTGAAACTGCAATTTGGACGTTCAACCCATTAGCCACCATTGAAGTCCAATATATGGAGAAAAATCCTGGAATGTTTTCCTCAAAAACCTTAATTTCTTTTCGACTGAAGAAAGAAAGACACAAACATCTTGGATGACATAGGGTAAATTATCAGTAAGCAAATTATTCTGGAAGTGAACTAATCCTTTAAAAATTGGGTTATGCTAATAGTGAGACATTATATGATCTATATTATATAATGAAAGAAAAACGGTTTATTTTATTGTAAAACTGATGGCTTCAATTAAGGTAAATGAAAAATAGTGCATGTTAATGTATGCATGTTGACCTACTGTATGTTTTATTTGTCACATTTAGATAATCAAACCGAATGTAATTAACACATTTATGCTTCACAACATTATAGTACTCTTTTTAGAAAGTGCCTTTAGTGTTAAAGGTATGATACAGTATTCTTGAAATAATAAGTAAATATTCATGTGCCATTGATATCTTTAAATTTAGCATGACAAATTCCATGTCTTTTGTTAAAAAGTTGTAACTGTGGAGACACAGAGAGAGAAAAAACAAACATATATAGTGGAATTGTGTAAATACTTTTAAAAATATTCTATAAATGTTTAATAAATAAAAAGTCCAGTGGCATATTTTAAGTTGTTGACTGACTCTAGAGTAAGTAACTTTGTATGAAATTCAGACTTAAAGTGGAGACGGTTTATTAGCATAGCATGAGAGCTCAAATAGGCCAGCATTTTAAAGCTAGCAATATGCATTGTATCAATAAATAAAAAGGCCAGAAAATACCTCAAAAATGAAGGAAATATAGATCTTCCACGCAAAATTAATTGACGTAAATGGGTCGGAAAAAACCTGCTTTCCTCACAGGATTGAGAAGCATCTGTCTCAAGTGGCACACTGCATTAGCGGAGAGGACAAGATCTTTTGTGGTGTCTTGTGTCATATCTTTGCTGTGGGGGAGGAGACACAAGGTTAAGTTTGCCAAGCTTTGAAGCTAGAGGCAAAAGTATGAAGGAGAAGAAAATAAACCAAAATGAGACACATTTGGGTTCAGGGTCTATAGGCTTAGTCATGACCAGCTAAGCTAAAATGTAAATGAGTGCATTAAGCCAAAATTAAAAGAGTGCAAGAGTGTTTGCACTCCAAATAGTGGAGTGGGCTACAAAGAATTTTCTAATTGACTATTAGGAATGGAGATGAAAAAACCATGATAAATTGTTAAATCCGTGGCCTAGCGGTTATCGCATGTCCTCCACACACACTGAGCCATGGCGCCCATGTGGAAGATGAATATATCCTGTTTCAGTACATCCTCCATCATGTCTAAAAACTTTTCTCTCTCGTGCTTAAAAAAAAGTGATTCATGCCAACTCTTTCAGAAAAAGAGTTCATACTTTCAAATGCCAACTTCCAACAAAATTTGGAAATAAGAGACAGCATCATGGACATTTAAGTTGAGGACAAAAGAAAAGCTGACATTTAAGCTGAGAGCAAGCAAAGAAAAAAGTGCATATAATTGCATATATGATTAAAATAAAGAAATAAGTGTACTAACAAAAAAACTGTTATCCTATTTTCACACACATACATAATGTACAACTATATGTTTTGAATTAATGTAATATCATATAATACATATTCACAAGCACAAAAACAAATAATTTACGTTTAAAAATTAGGGCTTTTGATGTAACATTAATGTGTTGTGACTAATAATGGAAAAATCAACATTAAAATTAGTAAAGCATTTAACGCACCCGGCCTAGACCTGAAGGTCATCTTATATTGCTTGCGGTTGCTGATGAACAGGATGCAGAATGACGACTGCACAATCTTTCCTATTAGAATGCAGTAATATGTCCCTAAAACATATGAAGATATGAGGGCAAAAAATGCCCTTGTATGAGTTTTTGTCTTTTTTTATATCATATGACACAGTTTTACATTAACACAAATCAGAGTGCTGTTTTTTTTTTTCTTTTCACGAATATCTGCACAATTGCAAATGTGACGTATTTATATGAGGCTATATGAAGTTATATGAAGTTTGATTTAGGATTTAAATCAGACTTCGCTTATCAATATACATAAAACACGTGCATATACACCTATAAATTACTCACATGTACATGTATACTATTGGATGTTCAATATATATGAAGTACATATGAATATATGAAATACATGTGTACACTAATATGGAATCCATACCAATACATATTATGTTAGTAATGAATGCATATACACTTGTGAATAACTTGCGTATGCTCTATTAATTATGTGTTTATTGAGTTTGGTCTTTTAAAAACACTGTTTTAATGCATTAAGCCACGTTAAGCATTTTCAAATGTCCCGCCAGAAGTGCCGCTGCTTTGTTTTACACTGAAATGCCTTCCGTTTGCACTGAAAAGTTCACGCACATCCACATATGAAATCACTTGCATATACATATATACACAACTATAGCATGCGTCTTTCTTATATTGTATATGTTTGTGAATTTTATTTTGTATGTTTGCGCGAGTGTTTTATGGGTGTGTATGCACGCATTGAGTTTATATGTATGTGCGAGTATTTATAGGTGTATATGCATGGATAAAGTTTATATGTACAGTATATGCGAGTATTTATAGGTGTGTCTGTATGCAGCGAGTTTATATGTATGTGCGTGTGTATATGCATGGATCGTGTTTATATGTATTAGTGAGTGCCTATAGGTGTATGCATGCGTCAAGTTTATATGTATACGCAAGTTCTTCACAAGTGTATATGCATTCATTACTAACATAATATGTATTGGTATGGATTTCATATTAGTGTGCACGTGTATTTCATACATATATTTTGAACATCCAATAGTATACATGTATATGTGAGTAATTTTTAGGTGTATATGCACGTGTTTTATGTATATTGATAAGTGAAGTTTGATTTAAATCCTACGTGGTGCCTCATATATTTAATAAAGTTATTGCATTACATTTTAGACACAATATTGTCAGTATTGTATGTTGAACACCATTAACGCCTATTTAAAACCCTTTAATCTAACAACCTTTTTAAAAATAATGTTTCTGAAATAATGCTAATCGCCACATTGTAACCTTAAAAGTTTGTACACTCCATGATGAATAAAAAAATAAAACAATGTTTGTTTATTTGTTTGTTTAATTGCTTGACAGTCCTACTAAAAATGTATGCTTAATAAAGAAAATCTATATTAAATGTGTTAAACTAATTTATATTTATTTAAATTACATTTCCAAAATCATGGAAATTTGAAATACTGGTCAAAAGGTAGGAACATTGAGCTTGACCCATCTGCTGTGGATCAGCTTTCTATAATCTATCTGTCCAGTCTCTCTAGACAAAAAAGTTTCTGTGCAAATCCAGAAACCTCTATCATATACCCACAACTATACAGGAAAAACAAATTAAAAATTTACATTTCTGCAATGTTGCTGCCAAAAACAAAAACAAGCAAACTAGCAAATACCATCCTTAATCTCTAGATAACAAGTTCTTTAAGAACCTTAATTGCCTTTATGATGAAGCCAAATGTTGGAGTGGAACTAGGCAAGTCAATAATGAGCAATCAATGACGTGAGAACAGTTTGTATCGCCCCAGGCTATTCTCATTAGTCTGTTTGATACTGTGAATATGCCCTCAGCTAATCAATCTCTGATACCTTTTTGAAGGATCACTTTCATCATCTTCACATGATAATGATCTGAGCCCCATGTTTAATATTTACAAAGATTGAACCATCTCTCTTCAGAAACTAGGGCTGCATGACATCTAAATAAAATAAATATTGCCATATGGCTTTGTGCGACTGTCATATCATCAGAGGTGGAAAGAGTACGAAAATATTCTACTCAAGTAAAAGTACCATTACCTTAATGAAATTTTACTTAAGTACAAGTAAAAGTACCAGTCTAAAAATCTACTCAAGTAAAAGTAAAAAGTAGCTCATTTAAATTTTACTCAGAGTAAAAATTACTTAGTTACTTTTTACCAGTGGGAGGGATGCAAAAATGGGATAAGCCAAGGGTGTCAAACTCAGCTCCTGGAGGGCCACAGCCCTACACAGTATAGATATCATATATCAGTTGTGTTTAATTAGGGTTATATCTATACTAATCTAATCATTTAGGTTTATTTGAAAACTACATGGTATGTGTGTTGGAGCAGGGTTGGAACTAAACTGTGCAGGTCTGCAGCTCTCCAGGAACTGAGTTTGACACCCCTGGGATAGGCCTATAAATCTCAAACTAGTTGTTTTTAATTAAAGGAATCAGTTATTTGGAATAATAAGACATTTGGGCTGTTACCAGGCAAATTAAATCAATATCAACAAAATTCATCTTTGCAGTGCAGAGGAAACACAACTTTAGATGTAGTTACACACTGTTTAATGCAGGACATGAATGCATTTAACCTGCAGTAACAAATGCAGAAATAATGTTTTGATATATAAGACATAAAATGTTGAATACTCATAAAAAAAAAATATATATATAAACATCGAAATATACTTTAAATGTGAAATTAAAACCGCCAGTAGGTGTTACCAAGTCACTGTTAATAAGTGAGTCATTGCGACTGAACCAAATCATTTAAATAGTTGATTCATTCAAGAACGAAACACCCATGAGGCTGCTCAGAGACGCAAAACAGTGCAGTGGCTGTGTTTGGGATTAATTTTGTTGTGGAAATAGAGCAAAAACAGGCAATATGGTGTCTAGAAGGCAAGTCTCTTAATTAACTCCTTGTTTATTGAACTGTTGTTAAATATATATATAAAAACTACACTCTTCGTGTGATATTGATTTACTATATGAAATGATATAAATATACATTTTCTGCCCCTATATCTTCAGTTTTGTGATAATTTTAAATGCATTTTAACAGACTGAATCACGAAAGAACGCACTTTAAATGCATGCACACTAGTATAATCTAATAGACTTCATGGCACTCTGTAGGAGTGCTTTGTTTGGTTTTTGGCTAACGTTAAATACTGATAATGTCAAATCGCACATTGTTAAAACAATTACGATATTATCGCAGACGATATATATCGCACACCGTGCACCACTGTCTTTTTGGTTAATTTGTGTAAAACCTTTTGCTAAACTGCCAAAGCTTCATTTTATGCAACGATGCAAGTATTTAGCTTAGCTCTACATGCTTGCGAAGGGATGATGTTAAGATTTTATAATCTGCTAGTTTGGTCTCCCTTGACAAACACAGCTTAGACTGAATAATAGAGCATAAATATGGCCAAGGGTTCACTTCATTTCCTTCGAGTTCAACTTCAGCAGAATACAACGGGGTTTTGTTTTCAGCTGGGTCTGCACCACTAACGCCTGTCATGTCCGCATTTTTCTTGTGATTTTAGCGCCAGTTTGTTCTCCTGCCCATTATTTACTGCAGCAGTTTCCAGGGAGCGATTTTTTTATTTTTTTTTACTCAGTAATTAATGTGTTTTAAAATGTAGCGAAGTACAATACTTCAAACAAAATGTACTTAAGTAAAAGTAAAATTACATATTTGAAAAATTACTTTAAAAAGTAGAAGTACACAAAAAAAGCTACTCAATTACAGTAACGCGAGTAAATGTAATTCATTACTTTCCACCTCTGCATATCATGTAGGCTGTGATTAAATAAATATATGTTTTACCCGTTTCAAAGTGAAGTGTGGCATTTACACACATGTAGTTATTGAAACTGTTTCAAAACTAAATAGCACAATATATATATATATATATATATATATATTTTTTTTTTTTTTTTTTTTTTTCTAATAAATGCACTGGAAGGTGGGTGATAAGTAAGGGGATCAAAAGCAGATAATGCAGTGTGCATGTCTTATTTATGAGCTCTCATAATGGAGCAGGAGGGTTGGGATGGAAAGCATTGTCTGGAATATGACATAATGTCTGCGGAGAAGAAAACTTGAAATTTTGGTCCCGTGTTTTGCAGTATATGCGCATTAACATGTGAGTTTGTGTTTTCAAAGACGCCGGAAACGTTCACTTTTTCTAAAACGCACATTTTCTAATGAAGGACCACATTCAAAGGACTGTCTAATACGGTACGCTTTGATGAAGTGTACGATGTAATCCCTCTTAATCAGGCAATTTATTAATTATCTGCACATGCAGGGTGTCTAGACCGTGAAGATTCTGCATTTGAATACTGCTATAAAAAAGAGAGAGAAAGCTGGTGAAACATTAAGTCAAGCAGTGTCCTCTGCAGAATATGGTCCTTGAATAATGCAGGCTGAACTGAAAAGTTTTTTTCTGAGATGTTTTTTCTTCTCTATAAGAAATTATGTCTCCCTCCAGTGACTTCGTCAGAGTAAGAAATGACAGATGATTTAAACAGCTAATGAATGGTTAAGTTACTTGCGTGTGAACGCACACACACAAAAAAAGCAGCCAGTTGCAGTGTAAACATAATTTGCACACAAGGTTAGAAGCATTAGTTTTTAATTTTTAAGTTATTATGCAGGTTGTCACCTACATAATTTTTCACATTCACACACAATACCATACAATTGACTACAAACAAGAGTAAGACAACTGTCAAAATGTTCTTGCCCTTCCTTACTTTTCAGCTGTATCTGGTCGGGTTTAAATGTGCCATTTTCCATTGAACCTGGAAGTCGGGTCATTAATAAAGAACTTAATAATAATATCACCAGTTACAAGTCACCCCACACCAGCCCTGAACACCTCTCCACACAACCATTAACACCTCCAGCAACTCTCCCCCACACCTACAATTCAAATCAGCGAAGAAGATGTGTGCCAGGTCTTCAGGAAGAACAAAAGAAAGAAAGCACCAGGCCCAGACGGTGTGTCACCAGCCTGTTTGAAAATCTGTGCTGACCAGCTGGCCCCCATCTTCACACAGATCTTCAACAGCTCACTGGAGCTGTGTGAAGTCCCCTCATGCTTCAAACGCTCCACCATCATCCCCGTCCCAAAGAAACCCAAAATTACTGGACTTAATGACCACAGACCTGTGGCCCTAACATCTGTAGTCATGAAATCATTTGAAAGACTGTTTTTGGCTTATCTGAAGGACATCACTGGTCCCTTACTGGACCCCCTGCAGTTTGCCTACAGAGCAAACAGGTCTGTGGATGATGCTGTCAACATGGGACTGCACTTCATCCTGAAGCATCTGGACAGACCAGGGACTTATGTGAGGATCCTGTTGGTGGACTTCAGCTCCGCATTTAACACCATTGTAGTGCCTAGTAGACCAGGACACACACACAAAATAATTTCAAGACAGCACATTCCTTAGCAGGAGTTAAAACTTCCACTCCCAGCATCTGCATTTGACTGGCTGGCCAATTTCCTGCCCTAAATCTCCTTATCTCAGGAGACCTCTAAAAACCAGGATAAATTTGAGGGAGCATCTGGACGTATTCCAGAACAGGACTTTACTGTGGCTTTCTTATCACTTAAATATAATTCAATCAGAAACAGGACAAAGACCTCTGGATCTGGACACAACCTCCTGACTGCTTAACATGTAATTCAATGATTGTATCAACCAGGAGAGACGGTTTTACAACTGATGTCCGAGCTAAGAAAAACACCAGATCTCCACGAGAATGACATTCCCACGACCTCCCGTTTCTCCCCAGCAGAGAAACGCGCCTTTTCTTCTTCTTGGCAAAACAAAGAAGATCGGACCTTTATGGGTGTTTCCGAAAGACATAATAATTGTTGCTGCTACCGAAAGCAACATATATATATATATATATATATATATATATAGACAATATATATTGAGGTTGTGTGTTTATTTTATGTCTTTCATATGCTTGATGTGATTATTTAGAAGGTAGCATGTTAATCGATGCATTAACCCATGTAGTATATAAAATTAAGGTATGTACTTTGTGTATACTAAACACCTGTTGTTTAATTTTGAATGAAAGCTAGTTGCGTCAGCAATAATTTGGTGTGGATGAAAGTTGACTTTTCTCATCGTAATGTATGAGTAAAACACTTATAGGAATCTGCTAGGATATATTCTTCATGTTATGAAATAACTCAGCAAAGGATTTACACACGGAAAACTGAGCCGTGTGGGGCAGGGCTCCGCCCTACAGAAGCACTTGTTATTGGATCAAACAGCAAAAGGGGCGGACTGAAGTCAGCCCGTTAAAGAAAGACGCCCAGCTTTGCTTAGTTGCTTGCAGCTTGCTCGCGCATTGTTTGAAACTTCGGCTCCTCATCTGATCGCACTGTTAAGCGCTCTCAGCCATATACCATCTGGCAAGGATCCACACATGCCTTCAAAGTTCTGACCAAAGAAACTTTAACACCTGAAGCCGAAAGAACTCTAAACAGACTTCCTAAGCGCGTCATCACGTCATAGAGAAACCAACCAATTGCAAGAGGGCATCCCCAGTGACATCACGCAACAGCGATTTCAGCAGCCAATCCGCAACCGGGGTTCCCTCAACCAGGAAATGAACGAAACAACTCAGAGCAAGTAATCAAATAATTCTTCATAATTCTGCTGGAAACTGGTTGCATTCATCTTTAAGAGTAAAGATAGTAAAGTTCCTTGCTTGTGACTCCCTCAGGTTGAAGTTAGAGCATTCTTGGAAATGAGCTTTAGAACCTTAACTCTCTTCAAATCAAAACAATTAATTGCCTGCAGCGTGTATGTGTGTTTGTATGTGTACGTATTCTGTTTTGTGTTATTTTAGCTTAGGAGTGTTGTAGAGTAGCAAATAAACTTTAATTTACTAAGAAATCTTGTGTCTGGTGCTATGTGATTTTCAAGTCTTAAACTATTTGCCAAAGATTGCGTTACTTATGCTAAAATTTACCTATGCTAAAAATTACCTAATCAATTCGGTATTACTGTGGCCACGGGAATAATCTGAATTGTTAAAACATACTGGTTTTAATGTTTGCTGGACAAGTCGTTAATGAGGTATCGTTAATAAGGTATAAGTTGGACGTTTTGATTAATATCCATTAATCATACGAATATGAAATCGATACGACTCAATTTCCAGAAACTAAAATTAAATTAATAGTTCTAAAATTACTACACCATCATCACGGAAACCCTTCAGAATAAACTAACCCAGCTCTCCGTCCCCACCTCCGTCTGTCAGTGGATCAAGAGCTTCCTGACAGACAGACAGCAGTTAGTAAAGCTTGGTAAATTCACATCCAGCACTCGTACCATCAGCACTGGAGCTCCTCAGGGCTGCGTTCTCTCCCCGCTGCTCTTCTCCCTCTACACCAACGACTGCACTTCTAAAGACCCCTCTGTCATGCTCCTGAAGTTTGCAGACAAAACTACACTGATCGGCCTCATCCAGGATGGAGACGAGTCTGCTTACAGACAGGAGGTTAAGGAGCTGACTGTCTGGTGCAGTCTTAACAACCTGGAGCTTAACACACTCAAAACTGTGGAGATGATCATGGACTTCAGGAGAAACCCCCCTGCTCTCCCCCCACTCACTATCATGAACAGCACTGTGACTGCAGTGGAGTCATTCAGATTCCTGGGCACCACCATCTCCCAGGACCTGAAGTGGGATATTCTCATAGACTCCATTGTCAGGAAGGCCCAGCAGAGGTTGTACTTTCTTCGCCAGCTGAGGAAGTTCAACCTGCCACAGGACTTACTGAAACAGTTCTACTCCGCCATCATTGAATCCATCCTCTGCACTTCAATAACTGTCTGGTTCAGCTCAACTACCAAATCTGACTTCAGAAGACTACGGAGAGTAGTCCGGACTGCTGAGTGAATCATTGGTACAACTCTCCCCACTCTCCAAGAACTGTATTCATCCAGAGTGAGCAAACGGGCTGGTAAAATCACTCTGGACCCCTCACATCCAGCACACTCCCTCTTTGAACTGTTACCATCTGGTCAACGTTACAGAGCTCTGAGCACCAGAACGACCAGACACAGAAACAGTTTCTTCCCTCAGGCAATCCATCTCATGAACACTCAACAATAAACATCGAACACACAACTATAATACATTATCCATTCACCACACTCACTTATTTTATTTTTATTTTCTCATTTCTAATTTGCACATACTTGACCTGTACATACATAGTTGTCAATATTATATATTGTGTTTTTGCTGCTTTGTACATTGCCTATTTGGATATTTGTATATGATTCTTTTATTATCTGTGTCCTGTCCTGTTGCTGTCTTTCTGTTGCACTGTGGAGCTTCTGTCACTACAACAAATTCCTTGTATGTGTAAACATTCTTGGCCAATAAAGCTCATTCTGATTCTGATTCTTAATTAATAGAGTCCTTATGTTTGGAATCCTTTACTAGGACTCGAATGTTCCTCAAATTACTCTCATTACTCTTTTATGCTACGATAGGTAGTTTCTCTGCTCTAAACATGGATCATAGATCATCTGTGCTGCAAACAACTGCAGACAAGGCCAGGTTACACCAAACAAAGTACTGAATTATGTCTCAGTAAATGCTGACAAACAATAACTAAAACATGTACAGAAGTGAGACTTTGGTAACTGGGAAATAGATGAAGAGAGAATTATTTAATTCAAGACCTCAACAAGCTCTCAGACTGACTTATTCCTTAAATTATACAGAACTTTCATTAACTAATTTATTTTAATAAAAAGTTCATTCATAAATGAAAATTATCTGTGGGATACAAAAGGAGAACATTTAAAGAATGTACTTGTTCTTACAGTATGTGTTCCATTTGGGTTTGGAATGACGTGAGGATGAGTAAATTATGTTAATTTAAATTTTAGGGTGAGCTATTCTTTAAGCTAATTATATATCTGTATCAATTCCATTCCCTGTGTCCAACAACAGAAGCCAGCATCAGTGCCTTTCAATATTCTTTGCACTCTCCCTTGAATGGCAAAGCCTTGTGGGACACCAAGCCAAACAGCACAAAAACCCTTTCAGCCTGACTCAGCTTTGCCAAAAATTGTGATTATGTTGTCTTCGCATCGGCCCTAAAGTCTAAGACATGGAGTCAGATCCTATTTCCTTCTGTGCACTGCCAGCATTTGGTGTTGTACATTGAGTACTGCCTACAAACTTCTAACATCTTGCTTTGTATTATTATTATTTTTGTAAGAAAAAGAGAAAAGTACCCTAGAGCTACAGGGATCAATACAAGGGGGAGGAAAAAGTTGGAAACTTTACTTGAGGGACATATGCACATAAAGCCTTTGTACAAGTTTTATCATAAGATTGATGCTACATATTCTGTATGACCTTCTCATAATGGCACTACTGGGGCATTATATACATATAGGGCCTAAATTTGATATCAGCTGGGTTATAACTTTAAGAGCTGCCGCTGCTGAACATGACATGGATCTGACATACATGCTCGTAGTTTCATTCGCGTTAAATATGAAATGATACAGGCTAGCATGCCACTGTATTAGTGTGTGCAAATGAAACGTACATGCTACGAGCACAGTCTGACAGGACAGGAAAATTAATTTACTGACAAATGGCCTGACAACATCTCATCTGACCACAGTTCACTGGTGTTCTACTGAAGCAGCCTCAACATCTGTACCTTTTCCGTGCTCCTTTGACTAGTGCCTGATGCTGAGGAGAAGCTGGAGTGTACATCTGAAATGTCTTCTCTTTAATGTGGTCGTAAAGAAGTTCTGCCTCTAAATAAATGCAAATTTACGACAGCAGCACAACATCTACCAGTTCAGTTTACTACTGTACATTTAGGATTCTTTTTCAGTAGCACAAAGAAATGCATTTACCTCCTTTAAAAATAAACAGGTTATTCATCTTTCACACTTCGCTAGGATTAAATCCAGCCCATTAACACATCCCCAGTGGTAATGTTTAGGCTGATGCATCTATTCTAATATCACACAGCATTCATATTCCTCTGATACACTGAGGGGATGAAATGGCAAATGTAGCGCGTAGTCTTCTCTTTGTTACCGTATGCAGTTCAAGTAGCATCTCCGGTTGGTTTTAAGTTGATTAGATTACAACAAAGCACAGCTATGCAGAAAAACTGCACAGTTGGACGTCACTGAAACAGCACAAACTACACAGCACTGTGATTTACTTTACTGGAGGAAGGACAGAGATAGAGATAGAGAAAGAAAGAAAATAATATAAGGAACACTGGAAAGAAGAAGTTTGCAATCGGCACTCTGAGCTTTTTCGATTATAAGACTTTTAACTCAGTCACTTACCATCCAGCAGACACTTTTTATCTAAAGCAATTTACAGTACAATTTATAGTACAGCAACTGCAGAGTCAGTCGTTCTGGGACAGCCTGGGATGAAGTGCCATGCTCAAGGGAACAATGGTGATTAGACAGAACTGGGATCTCAGTAACCTCCCAGTTCCTGGATGGCTCCCAGATGGAACTGAACTGGCAAATCTTGGTCTTAACAATCAAGGTGGGAAATGGAAATGCAAATACTTTTTCAGCAATTGTGGGAATTGTTGGTCTTATCCACCAGCTATTGTCATGTAAAGCCAAACGGTCTGTTTTTTGGTGTAAGAAACATTGTAAGAACACTTCGAGGAGAAAAATAAAACTACAAAGTTTGTAGAAAATTTGCATTTTAAACTAATACAAGAGTTAATACAAGCACAGGCATACATAAAATAAATCTGAGATGGCAGACAAAATGAAAGAACGTCAACTACAATTAACTCATATTTGGTTCAAAACTCAAAAGTTCTGAAACTGATTGATGTAAATAGAAATCATTCATTTGCTATGTAGTTTTATGCCTAAAGTTAATTATTTTAAATTCAAATTAAATTTTATTATGAATACTATGTAGTTAGCCTATATGCTTATAAGACTCTATATTAGCAATATGCTAACATTAAACTGGAGTTGTAGCTATTTGTTTGGAATAACTAGAAATTGATTATTTTAACCAGATCTTGCGCATACTGTGTAGTTTGTAAGAATCTAAATTAGCAATATGCTAACGTCAAACTGAGGCTGAATTTGTCTGGTGTAATTAAAATGTATTATTGTATCCAATACTTGCATATACTGTGACGTTTTTTGCTTGTACGAACCTAGTTTAGCTACATGAAAACATTAAACAGGAACTGGATTTGTTTGCTGTAATGCAATTATTTAAACAAAATTTATGTAAGCTGTGTAGTTGTATTCTACAATAATCTTACAATAGCAACATGCTAATGTTAAATTTAAGATTAATTTGTTTGTTGTAACTACAAATTGATTATTTTTTTTACCATTACTTGTTTTATGCTTGTAAGAATCTATATTAGCAACATAATAATGTTAAACCGAAGCTGAATTTGTTTGGTGTAACTAGAAAATTATTATTTTACCCAATACTTGGCTTTCCATTTAAGTTTTATGCTTGTAAGGATCTATATTTGCAACATGCTAAGGCTAAACTGGAAATGGTTTATGATAGTTAGGATGTTGAGCTAGAAGGTAGCTGTCTGTGCAGTACACAAGACATAGCTCAGGTTTTCGTACAGTAGCAAACTTTTGCATCTACATATGTGCAAACAAAGAGATGGTGGCCGACGCATCAGAACAAGTAAAAAAAAGAGCAAGAGGATGCAGCAGGAGTTTGAGACCGAGCCAGCCAAAGGGACAGTCTGTGTCTGTGCCCTTGAACTGTGTTCTGCCTTCTCCACAGCTCGAGACAACAGGGACTGCTTTGAATTGTAGAAAGGTCAGCCAGAAAGATTGAACAATCTCCAAGAGAACTACATATACAGCACCCGCAATCTCCACCACACACAGCTGGGTCTCTGGATCAATACACTCTTGCCTGTTGTTCCTGTCTGTAGATAAATGAGGGTCTGCACACTTCAAGAGCATTGTCACACCAAAAATATTCCATCTAAAGTCAAAATTATATCAAAAGATTGCTTCTGATGTGCACCAATTCTGCAATATTTTCAAATAGTCACAGTAAGGACTTAATCACAGTAAGATGTTTACAAAAACAAACCTCTTCACCCAAGTGTACAAGCAATTTTCATTGTTCTGGGTATTTGCTAAGAAGTGTATGTTTGTTTTTGTTTTGTTTTGTTTTGTTTTTTGTTTTTTTTTGGGGGGGGGGGGGGGGGGGGGGGGTTGCTGCCATTATTCACATACTCAAATGCACAGCACACATGATTATCTCACATACAGCATGTGCATTACTGGCTCCTATTTTCATCTACTTGTGCCAAATGCAAAACCCATTTCTTGATGGATTTATTGAATGATTATTCGACACCACCATGAACATCAAAATGTGCCAGAATCTCATTAAAATCACATTATAAGAGTGCATGTAAATGCAGTTAATGACAGTAGATATGCACTGATTGAACGAAACTTGTGGAAGCTATTCAGCACAAGCTTCTAGGGATCAGACATGCAAAGATGAATGGCCAATTTCTTAACACAGATTTGTCTTCGTTCAATTTCTAATCAATACCTCAGAGTTTATAAAAACCCACCCTGGACAAACGCATCTCTCCACTCTTCAATCACTCACATTCACAATCGGGTTCAATTCCCACAGAAGCTAATTTAAGAGCTTTGCTTAGTTTTTCAAAACACACTGACCCTCGGTTCTTCATGAGAGCATCCTTCCGCTAAACTTTGAAGGCAGAGGGAGAAAAATCTGCCCAATCTTTGCCTTACAAAACAAAACTTCACGTATACCACAAGTGTGTGTGGCTTTTCATTAGCAATCATTGGTCTTCAAGCAAAACCGCCTCTTTTTAATGGAGATCAACATTTGCTGCCTTCATGGTTATTTGAATGGAAAAGCTGCAACTTTTCCTGCAAAAAGAAAAAAAAAACTATCACAGAAATATCGCATACTACTGAAAATGAAAGTTCTGTCATTTTTCTCTCATCTGCATGTCATCCTAAACATATGCTGTTATTTTCCATGTGGAACATTAAAGAGTAATAACAGGTTGTTCCAAGAGCCAAAGAGAAGTGCTCTCCACAATGTTTTGGATAAAAGCATCTACTAATCTACTGCACTTAACCATAAAAAACGGTTCATAGAATTAAAGAACAGAACTAATAAAAGCTCATAGGAATATATATCAGGTACCAAGAAATTGCTTTTAGTATCAGAAAAATTTGCTGAACTTTCGATATTGGTCATAAGCAAAATTCTATGCAGGCAGGCAAGCTTTATGAAGTATTAGTGAGAGCATGACTCACAGGTCCAGCTTTTCCGAGGTGAACTCAAACAGACCGTCATCCATCTAGTACGTATTCTTTCAACAAGGGAGTATATTTATCAACTCATGTCACTATAGAATCACTGAAGTGAATTGCCACACCAAAAGAAATCAGTCACTGACCAAAAAAAAAAGTACTATAACATAATTAAATATTTTAGATTTCACATGGCATTTATGGCTCAGGTGATTGATTGTCTCCAAAACTTCTGGGGGATCCTGCGTCAGCCGAGCAACTGCTATGAGATTTCTGTACATGCTTTTTATGGGCACTATAAGCCTCCTTGATGCTAACCAACTAAACCTTGCCTATTTGTTTTGAACCTTTGGACTTCCCTAACACTTCATTCACCTCCTTCTTCTTTATCTGTAATATTGTTTCTATAAGAGCATCTCTGGGGTGTGCTTCTATTAATGCACCGCGTTTGTGGTCAGGATAAAAGATACTGTGCAAAGCAGATGACTAAATGAAATTCTCAGCAAGTTTCACCTCTTCTTTGCTTTTCTGTCTTCATTAAAGTGTAAAGCTCTTCAACTTTAGTTCAAAAGAACACCTGGCAATCGAAGTAGAAGGCAGGATGAGCTTATGCTTTCAAAATGCCCCCAAAAGTGCATTCAAATACAGCATCTGCCCTCAGGGGACATGAAACACTATTTGCTTGCTTTACTGGATTGTGAGCCTCGATGCAGCATGAAAGTTTAATCTACGAAGAGAAATACATTTCATGGATGATCAGTGAACTCATTTTGTGAAGATCCATAAAAGTGAGTTTAGTTTAGCGGGCCAGAAGTTATAACCCGAATACCTTTAAATTAATGACTTCACTGGAGATCCGTTACGAGGGACCTCCACTCGTTTTCTCTCTGGTGAATTTCTCGACGTGTAGCACTTTGTTCAAAAGGAGAACACGTCGTCTGCTCCCTGTTATAAATTGCACCCGGGGCATTTCAGAGAGATTATATTCTTAATCATTTGCAGTTTCATTGTGGATTCGTTCAAATGTGATTCTGCATGAAATGGATTAGGTGCTTCATTCAGAGCAGGGGGAAATTTTGACTTTTGAATGGAATCTGAACTGAGACATAGGACTGCTTCTTCCCTAATGGAAAATAGTACGGCAGTGTAAAAAGTCAATTTGTAAATCTAGTAAATATTGTACTAAGCCCTCTTTCTTGACGTGCCATGCAACAAACTGTGTGACTAACAACTGTTCTGCTGTATTTCTATATTTAAACCAAGCTCATCTTTAGCTATGCAAAAAATAACTTTAAACCAGTTTACTAAATATACTAAGTAACTTTTTTTTCCATTGTGAAAAAGTACAAGCCCGCATGAAAACATGAACAAAAAATTACAGTTTTAAGCAGATTTGCTAAAATGAGATCTCAGTGCAGTTTTCCAGGCAACATCTTAGCTTTCTTGTCCTGGCTAATAAGCTTTGATATTTCAACCTAAAGTTCAGTGTCAACCATGTTCTGCTAATTAGGCTAAATAAAAAGGGCAGTAAAACTTATCGTGTGCATCCAGGGTTAACAATGTATACATAATAGGACTTCTTACAATAAGTAATTCAGGATACAAGACAAAAGGGATGGACAAAGAACCATGTGACTGAATGTATTATGGGATCTTGGCTGTTCTTTCTGTAAAGGCTTTCTTATGTTGAACATAAAAGATTATATTTTGAGGAATATGGGTAACCAAACATTTGATGGTACCCACTGACTTCCATAATAAGGAGAAAAAAAAGCAACTAGGTTAAGGTGGAGCTGTTTAGTTGCATGCATTCTTTCAAATATCATCATACTGTTTTGGAACATCATGACAGAATTTTCATTTGTGGATGAACTATTTCTTTAATCCTGTTTGCAGTCCATAACAATCTATATGGAGCAGCTACAGTCAAGCACTGACCTCAGATCAGTTCACAGCTTGAAGATATGTTAAGCTGGGTTCACAAATACAACTATGAATTTAAACAATTTTGCTTTTGGCTGAGGTGATTTGTTTATATTTTAACTCTTCTTGGAAATCACATTTACAACTAAATGTAATATTCTATGCCTTACGGAAATGACAGTCCTGATATATTCTCACACTGGACCTGTGCCGTCTTTACTGTTGAGCCCTGGTTAAGTCAGGTGAGCACTAGGGATGTGCACTACGACTAATTTGACTGTCGTTCAAATGGAAGTTTTATAACCGACTAGTCTGAAACCTAGAAACCCCAAATGTGTCTATATAACAGCCTACAGCTGAAATACTTAATCTTTGAATAACACTGTCAAATCCTTCAATGGATTCTGCTAAAACAAAAATCCCGCACCACCACCAATAGACCAAAATATCAAAATAACCTCACACCTTGCTGGTCTTTCATGTGGTCATTTTTTTAGCTCGCCGCAACTGACATGAAGAAAAAGCATGCGAGGTCTGAGGTAAAAATTTAGTTTCCACCCAGATATGCTTTTTAAAATATTTATATATTTTGAAATGTATTTTTCAAAAGTTTTATTTTAGCTTGTTATTTAAAATGTTTTAAATGTAACGTTAAAATTATGATCATTTCAATGATAAAATCATGTATTTTTTTCTCTCGTGTAATCAACTTTTCAGTGTCGACTAGCAGCAGATGTACGGTTTAGCGACTAGTCGACTAGACCCGCACATCCCTAGTGAGCACCTACCAAAAAACCTCAGACAGGCTCCCTGAAAGAGGGAGCACACACTCTTAAGGCCATTGCACACTTTTTCGTATACCCCATCCTTTCCTATCAAAATGCATGCTACGGATGTGAAAACGACAAAAATCTAACCTGATCTGAATTTTTTTTGACGTACGAAAGTTTTGGAGGCAGTGTGCAAACGTAATTGACACAACGTGAGGTCGTATTTATTTTTTAACGTGCAAAAATTTCGGACTCAGTGTGCAGAGACCTTTAATCCTGCAGCTAAGTGCATGGCTGCAAAAAGTGAAGGCAATACTGTGGGAAGAGGAAGTCAAAGTCCTCAACGTCCCCATCACGGTGGCTCAAATACATCTAAAGGGCAGGATTACAGGCAGGAAGGAGAAAGATTGAGAAAATCTCTTCTCTGTCCGTGATAATTCTATGAGAATGCATGGAGAATCGGCTTCTTCCTTATTGGAATTCCAGAGGCAAGGGTTTGGGTGAAAACCTAACACTAAAAACTGTACAGATGGTGATTGTCCGGTTAGTGCAAACCAAAATAGGATCAGCTGTAGTGCAATTAGGCAAGACTCTAAAAATTAAATGGATTTAATGACACTGATTGTTCGCTACAATGTGCCAGCGGATAATGAGAACCAACTGTTCAGAAAGATATGGAGAGCAGGAAACAAAGGCATTTTTGTCAAAAAACTATTTGTTGGCCACATTCTAAGAAAAAAAAAAAAAAAAAAAAACACTTGCCATGTGTAATCAAATAACAGCATCCAAGAAAGCAGGAAAGAAACATGCATTCAAAATCGCAGTTGCAGATCATCAGTTCAACTTCCATCAGATATCTTTCTTGACATATAGCAAGGAAAGAAAAGAACGATGATATAGCATCACCAAAAAATAAATGAAA
This sequence comes from Barbus barbus, assembly GCF_936440315.1. Classification (NCBI taxonomy): domain Eukaryota; kingdom Metazoa; phylum Chordata; class Actinopteri; order Cypriniformes; family Cyprinidae; genus Barbus; species Barbus barbus. Next base: position 11,544,894 of record NC_136735.1, on the reverse strand, counting down.
ATCACCAAATTAAACTGCAATAATAATAATTTGAAACTCTTCAATTATCAGGGTCTTGATGTGAACTGATGCTTGATATGAACCAAAAAACAACCAAGGCACATTGCTTCTACCAATAGTTTTACAAAACTTTAAGAACGAATATACACTTACAAATTCTTGCAGTTTCCAGCTGAAAGGAACACTAGAGGAAATAAAACACTAAAAAGTTGTATTCCTGTTCACACAAATTATATTTACAGGGGCAGATTATCAATTAATAAAGACTAGGCCTAAATTACATGCACCTCACCTCAAATAACCTCAAAACACCTTTACCATAATAGTAAACTAAGACATTTTAACATTTGCATTACATATCTAGTCCCATATGTATGGTTTTTCCAACAAAGTAAACTTGCTCGGTAGCTCACCTGGTACAGCACTGTAGTCGCAATTCAGAGCTCTTGGGTACAAGTCCCATGAAACACAGTTTGACAAATGAGCTCAAAGTGCAGTGTAGAAACAAAGTAAACTGGCATGGTTGTTTCAGTACTAAGTGCATTTGTATGTCACATTTTCTTTCTTTAACACTATCAGTTAAGTTTAGGATAGGTTTTAGTGTAAGTGGTACATTTATTTTTAAACACAATCGAGCATTAACCTTTTATTACCGCTCACCAAACATTTCATTTCTGAACATGTCCGTGAATCAATGTAATAAAATAGTAGCAGAGTCATGTGTCATTTATTTCTGAGAAAATTTGACACGCTTTATACCGCCACTCATTGGACATTTCACTGCCACAAACATTTAGCATTTTTGCTAAATGTCATCACAGACATATATTTCATGAGCCTTAGTTGACAAAATGCATCCATTAATCAGTCAGAGATTCACACATTTACATGCAAAACAAAATAATGGTAATTGGCAGCAACCAAAATGTGTCATTAAACCTTTTAGCTATAACTTCTAGCATTATTAAACACACATTTTAAAAGCACTTAAAGACACTGAGGCACACATCACTACATACACTGTCAGCTTATTAAGCATAATCAGTTTAAGATTTGCATGCAAATGCAGTGGATCCATGTAAAACCTAATGTCTCACTTCAGTTAGAAGGAAAAGAAGACAGCTACCTAGAAAGGTAGCCTTAGAAGGCATCTGTCTATTTAGGCAGCAGACAGTTCACTAGCTTCTGGAGAAGAGCTGTAGTAAAGTTAGAACACTAGACCTTTCTAATGTGCCGTCTTCTCTCATGCTGGCATTTAAAGGACCCTTGTCTTTTGATCTGCGATATCTACAAAGCAAAGTGAGATCTTGATGTTCCATCTGACACACGATTTGCTCTCTGCTCTCTTCATCTCTGACTTTGTAACCTGAGTGTTTAATGATAGCATCCTGCATGCAGATTAAAGCTACCCTGCATGGAATACAAAACAAATATATCCATGAAGACTCCTGGTAAAAATATCACCAAACTCTCACTAATGAAGCCTCAGGTTGGTTTATTTGCCTCTTTCCTTCTCTTCAACCCACATGTTCTTTCACTAAAAGGAAAGCAACTGTCAAGCAAAAGCATTACATGAATATGGTCCAGGGGTGATTATTCCAGGGGTGGGCGGTATGGCCAAAATATTTTAACAATATGACTTATGAGTGTTATAACTTAAAAAAAATAAAAAAATACTTTTCCAAAATGCTTTATATTTTACATAACCTTGCAGCAATTTCTTTTTCTTTTTTTTCTATTAAAATAATATTTACTCAAATTGAATACTTAAGCATTTTATATAAATCTGAATAAATGAAAATGATTTATTTATATTTTATAATGAACAAATCAGACTACACATATGACAGTTCTTTGATTGACAGATTTAATATAGTGTTGCAGAGACAATATTAATCAAAACTTTAGGGTTAGCAAGTCTCTCGTGTTTACCAAGGCTATATTTTATAATAATAAAACAAATTAAGCAAAAATACTAATATTGTGAACTATTGTCACATTTTGAAATAACTTGCTTTATTTTAACATATTTTCAAATTAAATGAAGGCAAATGCCTAATTTTCATTTTTGACACTCCCCTCCACTTTATTTTTTTCCTGTCCAACTGAAATATGATTTTTACAAACATCATAAATGTGGTCTAATGGCTTTTTAGAACTGCATCTGCTAAAGTCCTTTACATTACTTCAAAGCCAGTTTTTGATGTTTTGAGTTTTCTACTTTCTGGTCATATTTATATCATACACAGTTAGCCTATATCAATACTAGCATCATATAAAAAATCTGATGCTCTAAAACAGCCCATGCAAATGAAATTTTAATACCAATGGATGTGAGCTGAAAATACAGATTTATTCAGAAATAAAAATAGCTCCACAGACCTATTTGCATTCCAGGCAAAGCAGCACATTATGACATTATTTCTTACTTAACTATTATATCAAGCCATATTCTGCAGAAACAGTGCAACTTGTGATTGGTTAATGCAAAGTCTGAACATTCTGAATACCACTGGAATATAAAATCTTGTTGCCAAGCCTGACATCAAAGGAACACAACCACCGCTACCACCTTCTATATCCATCCTTTCCCAAGTGAACTTTGTGACAACAACACAGCTGAAGAGGAGGATCAGCTGCAAGATCAATGCGCATGCATCTATCAGGTTAGCAGTAGGAAGCTAATCTCCATGAAAAGGGATGAAGGATTGCAACACATTGTTTAGTAAAACTCCGCTATCACCATGAGAAAGCAGCCTTAAGACCCTGCCAGTCAATTCCGGAGAGATATTATCAAAAAAGACATCATAAATCAGCTGTTTAAAGCATAAGGAAAGGAAGAGACAACGATTAAACAACAAAAAGCTACACAGAATAAATGACAAGGGAAGAAAGGGGAACTTTATGAGAGAGGAAGAGAAATGAAGTATAAAAAGAGAGCTACAGTATAAAGATAAATAGATGAAAAATGAAAGATGTGCGAGAGACAGACAGAAATGCCATGGTTACAAGGTACCGTCGCTTTAAGACCACCCGTCTATCTGGCTTCAAATCAGCGCTATCAAGGCCACACAAAAGCGTCTCCAGACTCCAATCAAACAGCTGTACTGAGGGACAAATGTCGACCGTGTCAATAAACAGACCATTAAAGCCAGCACAGAGGCTGGTAGAACAGATAAAAATACTTCAAATAAACAAATGTAATTTGAAGCTTTAAAATGAGATTAATAAGATACACAATTCTTAACTGACGAGTGCATTTAAATGCTACGCTGCTCGTTTTCCGCATTAAAGAATGACAGTGACTGATTGTGATTGTTAGCGCTGATGGAATCTAATACTCGATGGAATCAGCTCAGCATGTCTGAAGTGAATGAATTTACATTTCATCAAAAAGATTGTCAAACAGAGGAGAATGAAATGGATAAACAACCACCCACTCTTCCCTGGATATAAAGCATGTGGGGATATAAAAATCTTATTTGAAGAGTGTGCAAGAAAAGTTTGGAGAGTTTAAGGTCAATGGACCATATGATTCTACACTAAAAAAACAACAACTCAGGTGTCCACCCCTCTGCTTTAGTTGGTTTAATCTAGGCTAAAGTATACTGAGCAGAACGGAGTATGACCTGGAAAAACCTGGAAGACTGTTAGGATTCATATTCAAAAGCAACCGAGAATTGGAGAAACATAGTCAAAAGCTTTAAAAGACTGACGTTCAAGAACTTCCCTTCGGAGAGAAGCTGAGATGCTGCATCTACAATTCTGGACGACAACTTTATTCCGCAGCAGCAAGGTATTGTTTTACAGTCTGATCGTTGTTGTTTTTTTCTTCAAACATCTGAAAAAAGTCACACAGGAATTGACTGTCTCCATAAGCTTTCAATATGTCTGGTGCGTGGAGGAGCTGAGAGGGTTTAGTTAAAACTGGATCTGTGAAAATCAGAAAAGCACTGCATGGAGTAAAATGTGTAAATGATGCTAATTATTACCCATTTTTAAGTGATACCAAGATTTACTGCAGATTTACTAATATATTCTACCAATGTTTGAGCTAGTGCAGGTCTCAAATATTTCCCAAATACCCATGAGATAAAAAGGATAGTGAATGAAGACTGTTTGCTTTCCGCTTCTGAGATTTTTCTCCTAAGAAAAAGACTCCAATAATCCCACATATGTCTCTTCTAGAGTTTCAGAGGGGATTTCTACATCTCAAACGCCATTTGGATTTGCCAAGATACTGTACCAAAGTCTGCAAATTAGAGGCAAAGATTTCAGTATTAAGTCAAATGCATAATTTGATGCATAAATGTAGAAACAAGATCTACAACCATTAAACATCTTCAAAATGTAGACTGTGAATAATGCAACTGCTTGCTTTTGGGTTACATCTCATCTTTTTAAGCCACCTGCTTGTCTTATTTTATTTCCCCTGGGAAGCCGTCCAGATTCTTCACAAATTATGTTCAATATGTGTTGCTTTACAAGGATGAATTCTGCTTTAAAGATACACGGTTATGCAAAAAAATAAAAAAAATCACCTAATATTCACCAAACTCCACTGCTGAAAATTCAACTCCATAAACCCCAAACTTTTGCAGAGTTTGTTCTTGGATTGCTCAGATCTAATTTCAGAATAGCATGCAGACTTCAAAAACAACTACTGTATTCAAAATGCATTCAAAAGTTCTTTGCTTTTATAGTGTGTAATTTACATCAGGTTCTTTGGAGGACGGCTAACATCATTTCAATTCAATGGAGGACACTGAAAAAAAAAAACAACTGGTGTACCCGCTGGAAATGGTATGGAATCTCATTGCCTGTCAATCATTTTTCAAAAGTGCTTTTGAACTGCAATGCCTTTCTTTCAGTCTCAAAGCACTATCAGCTACTTGGTTCTATTGGTAGCTTAGCAAAAGATAAAGCACTCCGCAAATTATTTTCATGGTTAAAATACTCTTTGAGATTCCATACATAAACTAATTAGCTCACCTGAATAATAATTTGTTTGTGTAGGAGAGTTATGGACATTCAGCAACAATACTAACTTAACTACATATTGTCAGGATTGTGGACTGTTTTGTGTGTGTTTTGCTCCCCATGTGACCCAGTTTCCCCATGTTAATTGTGTTAATTTGATCCCAGGTGTGTCTCCTTAGTTCCCTGATTATCCTATGTTTAAAAGCCCCAGTCCTTCTATGAATGTTTGTCGGTCGTTGAATTGTCTTCCCTGCCTGTGATGTGTTTCCTGTGCATCCCATGCGCCTTGTTGGATTAAAGATTCTCGTGTTTGTGAATTCCTCGTCTCCTGATTTCTGTGTTTCCGTGCTCCCGGACAGAGTGTGACACATATATTAATATCTTGACAATGTCAGCGGTTTTCAAAATAATGTAGCATTTCCAGTAAAACAACATTTTCTAGTGAAGTGCAGTGTAGTGCCAATGTTGCTGTTCATTGCCGTCTTAATGTCATATTATATGGCACTCACAGAAAATAAAATAAAATATTTTATTTTATTCTTTTGTTTTATTTTAAAATAATACAAAAAAAATAATTAAAATAAGTACTCTTTGGTAAATTCACAATATGAGAATTGAGAATATTTTTATTCATAAATCAAAAACTTAAATTTCATATGAGAATTTATGAGTATCTTGTACCTTGGGAAATAGTGATAATTTGTAATCCGCATCAAGATTCTAAATGGAATCAAATATTTGTGTTTGATGCTACACGGAATGTTCTGTTAGGAAAACAAGAAAATGTCATGTAACATGCTGGATTTGGTGAAGGATTTGCACAACAACCAGTGTGCAGTCAGAATACGATATAATCCGGAGTGTCTAAAGCCAGACAGGTGAAATACAACAAACCTAAGGCGATGAAGACTGTATCAACAGATCATCAACAGATCATCAGACATCAACAGATCCTTTTGTGCTTGGAGCAATGCCAGGATGTGTGGCCATGAGTGTGTTGAGGGAAAACTATATGGTACGTATTAGATGGAGTCAGCAAGACCTACGGCATGTACACGCACCTTTTTCCTCATGCAGAGACGTCCTTGTTGACGTCTACACGTTGTGATCCGAACAGAAGCTGTGATCTCTGTTCCGCTGTCAGCATCACAATAGCACTTGCAACAGCGCTACGGCACACAACTCAGACTCGCAACTGGGCCACAGCTGCTTCTAAACAGCTTACTATCTGACATAATCAAAATGTACTTTTACCACCACCAGCTGGAAAGCTTTCAGATTTAAATTTTTCTCAGGACACTCTATAATTCAATGCTGAGCGAATCAAAATTGCAGTGCATTTTTTATCTGCCTTTGTATACTTGATACACTGCGAGCTGGAGAGTGAGGACCGGCTATAGTTGAGTTTTGCTGGAATAATGGAATCAAGCAGGAAATATGCATCTCTAATAAAGCACTTGAGGAAGCCTGTCAGGCAGCACTTACAGCAGATGACAACATACAAAGAATACCGAGTGACAGCGCAGCTGGATATGGGGTTTGGCTTGTGCTTTTCTTCCATTCGTTTTTACTTTGGTTGCACTTTAGAACTAGAAAGGACAGTTTGTCAAACTTTGAATGTTTAATGTTGAAAATCCTCGCCTGTAAGCTTAGAGGAGTTTGAAGGTTAGATAAGCCTTATTTAAATTGGAATACATAGGCATTTTGAAGAAAAACTACAAATTTAAAGAGGTGTAGGTCTTGCTAGAAACCAGCTGAAGTGGTGTGGGCATTGCTAAGTGGTTAATGCATAGCTGGATGGATTTGTTAGATGCAGCTTGAAAACTCCAGGAAAAATAACAGTTCTGGTTTCAGAAATAAATTAAATAATAATAATAACCAAACATAACTGAACAATGACTATCTCTTACTTTTTTTTTTTTTTTTAAATCTGAATGGAAGTGTATAATGTTTTTCACAAAAAATATTAAGCAGCAGAACCTGTTTTCCAGTGGTGGAGGTAACGAATTATAGCTACTACTCACATTACTGTAATCAAGTAGTTTTTTCAGGTACTTGTACATGTTTGAGTAAATTTTTAAAGATGTACTTTTACTTGTACGTAAATACAAATTAAGCAAAATAATCTAATTCGTTACATTTAAATCATAGTTCGTTACTGAGTACGCCCAATTGAATTGATAGTCAAACCTTTGACAGCATTTCGGTAGCCAGTAAAGATATCCGAACGTAAACGGACCAATAAAAGCCTGAACTGGGAAAAGCTGCTGCTGCAGCAGTGTTGAAGAGCTGATCGGACAGTGAGGGAGCTCAGCGTAACTTTTGGACTCAAAGTTTGGAGAATTAAACTACATGGTAGTGTTATCGTTAATATCTATATTTTGATACCGATACTGAAATATCTGACATGGTTCCATTATTAATTTTCTGCAGTATCTACCGTTTATAGCCTGCCCTATACAAGCTGCGTCTCGCTCTCTCCTCTTCGACAGCGAGTTTGACACGCATCTGCCTCCTGTCAGTTACAGAGTCTGAATCTGAATATCCATGCTGTATTGCAGGTATTCCGCATAATTTTAATCATTCCCACGCAAATGCGGTGAGCGCTTTTTTGTAACTTGAGAACACAGTCATGTCCTCTCACTCCGATATTGCTTGTGCGCACTCAGAATGTGTGCAATCGCGATCTCTCCGTGCTTTTATAGTAATAATAATAATAATAATAATAATTTATTTGTATAGCACTTTTCATACATAAAATGCAACTCAAAGTGCTTCACAAGCATAAAACAAATATTAAAAACAACATCAACATAAGAATATAAAAAAAAAAATACACACAAAAAAGTATAAGCAAATATATATAATACGCACACTTCACACACTATTATGGTCATAAGCAACTGTAAAAAGGTATGTCTTAACACGCTTTTTAAAAATATGAATACTAGTTGACTCTCTCACTTCATTTGGAAGACAGTTCCAAATTTTTGGAGCATAGTGACTAAAAGAGGTACCGCCAGATCACTTGATATTTTCTGTGTAATATGCTAAAAGTCCAACACTAGAGGATCGTAACATTCGATTAGGAATATATCTTGACAAACAATCAGAAATGTAAGAAGGTGTCAGGTTATGCAATGCTTTATACACTAATGTAAGAATCTTATAGTCAATCCTTTGGTGCACAGATAACCAGTGTAATTCCATTAAAACCGGTGTAATGTTCTCATTTCTTCAATTTCATTAATACTCTGGCTGCTGCATTTTGTATCAATTGCAGCTTATATATAGAACCGTTAGGTAGACCAGTGTACACAGCATTACAGTAATCAAGTCGAGAGAAGATAAATACATGAATTAGTTTCTTAGCACCGTCAAAAGATAAAAAAGGACAAATCCTGGCAATATTTCTCAAATGATAGAAACAAATTTTTGTAACTTGATTAATATGAGATTAAAACTCAGATCACAGTCCAAAATGGCACCCGGGTTCTTTACCTCTTTCTTGGATTGTAAAGCTAAGGAACCCAATTCTGCTTCAATCCTCTCCTGCTCAGTTTTTTTTTTTTTTTACCCACAATAAGAATTTTGGTTTTATCTTTGTTCAATTTTTAAAAATTTGCATTCATCCATTTTACAATGCTGGACAGACAGTTGGACAATCTCTGGGCTCAACTGAAATATATAATTATATGTCATCAGCATAAAGATGGTAATTCATTTCGTATTTCTGAATTATGCTACCCAAAGGAAGCATATATATAATGAAAACAAAACTGGCCAAAGGATGGAACCTTGTGGAACACCATATAGAATGTCATGATTATTTGATGTACAATCACCTATATTCACTGAAAATGTCCTTTCTGTAATATATGTTTTGAACCAATTTAAAACATTACCTGAATGACCTACCTGAATGAAGTTTTTCCAATCTGTTTATCAAAATACAATGATCAACCGTGTCAAATGCTGCACTTAGATCCAGAAGAATTAAAACCAATGCTTTACCTTTGTCTGTATTTAATCTCAGATCACTTACTACTGTTAATAATGCTGTAGAAATGATTTATCTTTGCTCCTAGATTAAACTTTGTCAAAAGTTATCATTCAGAATAGATCCACGCCTGACCGATGAAAATGCTATTGGAAATTTTATTGGCTGTGAGTGAAATGCACCAGAAAGTCTTTCAATATGAAAGATGGAACTTTAATTTATTTACAATGTAAATTTATGCTAGAAATGTTTCGGAATGGAATAGTTGTATGATTTGTACATATAAATATCCTGGTCTGTCTAACTGATGTTCCATTTATCTAAATAAATATCATATATGGCACTTAAATCACTGCTTATAAAAATTCAGTGCTGTCATTTCGAAAACCTCAACTGAATTGAGGTAATTTGTTTTAGAATTTTATTACTGACTGTGTACTTGTCTTTTTTTGTAAATTCAGTTCAGTTTGAAATCAAATTTGAAATCAAGCTTCTTTGCTGTAAGCTTTTGCAACAAAGTTACCCTATTTTAAAGACACAAGTATACAGAATGAGCAAATCATTAAGATTGAGATTTTTGTAATGATAATTAATCAATGTTTATATGTAGGCTATGTAAATAAAAACCTATATTAAAATCTGTTCATCATATAAAAGGAACGTGTCTTTTTTAGAAGACTTAGATTAAACCACTCAAAGCTTTAAATGTTTGCCTTGAAAAAATGGATGGACAAAACAATTTGAAATATTAAAATATCTATATGGCATTATACAGTATGTGGTAGTTTTGCTAATGGTATTGAAAATGATTGAAGTGATGAAGTCGTCATAAAATCAAAAATGACCTTACTTACTTTTTTAGTGCACATGACTCTTGTGGTGAATAATTAAACCGTGCAAGTCAATACACTGGGAAAAAAATAGCCTGCCTTTCATAATCTTTAATCAAAAACAGAAAATTTGCTTCCTCTTTGGAATGGCGTTCTCACTCTGCTGACATCAGTTTGAAGGCTTGGGGAGAATCCTCTTGTTAAGTATGACATAAGGACTGCAGTTTCTGGGGTCCATGTCTCTACTCATTTCATTTGAGAATACCATCTCAACAGCCATTTTTGAGCACTATTTAATTAATATTACATATTTAAGCCAAGCATTTAAAAATTAGCTATGTACAGTCTCCGTGCTCACAATGTCTCAGACACTAATATTTTAGCTGAATCACTGTCTGACCATCTGGGTTTTCAGTATGGAGATAAAGGTTAGGGTTATAATTTTTCAGTATTACATGACACCGTGGGTGTATATTAGCACAGTTTGTTGTTTTCTTGGGGCATCTGGCAGAGCGTTAGGACCCAGAAGCAAAGATATGAATGAATGTTTTTTGGTAATTCATTAAATATTGCCGCTAAAAAGTAACTAGTAACTAGTACTCTGAGTAGTTTTTGAGATGAGTAATTTGTACTTTTACTTAAGTACCATTTTGACACCAGTACTTTTACTTGTAATTGAGTATTATTAAAGCCATGTAACAGTACTTGTACTTAAGTACAAATTTTCAGTACGCTTTCCACCACTGCTGTTTTCAATATTGATAATTAAAATAAATATTTCTTGAGCACCACTGAAGGATCATTGAAGGCTATGGCAAAGACTGCTGAAAACTATTTTTTCATCACAGAAATACATTTAATTTTAAAATATATTAAAATAGAAAACAGTTATTTTACATTGTAGAAATATTTCACCATATTACTGTTTTTACTGTATCAAATAAACACAGCCTTAAAGGGATAGTTCACCCCAAAATGAAAATGGTGTCATCATTTACTCACCCACCTTGTTCCAAACCTATTTCTAATGTTGAACATAAAATAAGATAATTTGAAGAATGCTGGTAATCAAACAGTTGATGGTCCCAAATGTCATCCATAGTATTTCTTTCCCTACTATGGAAGTCAATGGGGACTGTTTGGTTCGTCAAAATTCTTCAATATATCTTCTTTTGTGTTCAACACAAGAAAGAAACGGGAAAGTAAATGATGACAATTATTTTATTATTGGATGAACTATTCTTTAAAAGCTTAAAATGTGCATTTCAAAAACCAAAAAATGTTCCTTATAAATGTATATAGTGTATAAATGTGGTCTTTAGATATATTTTGATGTACTGACGCAAATCCTCAAAAGATTCACAAAAAAACGACTTTTTGAGATCACACTCCCAACCCTCACAGAGTGAGCAATGTGTTAATTAAAAATGCATTTAGAGGTAGTGTTAGTTATCTTAATTAAAATATCTACATAAAGTGTGAATGAAAAGTCCACATATGTTTATGTGTGAATGTAGGTGTAAAATATCGATTGGGGAGAGTGTAACAGCGGGGCGTCTGGTCTCTAGACGCTAACGGCTCTTGGTATTGTGATAAAAGGAAATGCTGTTCTCTGTACAAACCGACACAAGTCCTTTTCCACAGACATCATCAATCCCTCAGAAACACATCCTCCAAATCGACTGGAGATACAATCCAACTTCCTTCTCCACAAACACACAAGGAGATTTGAAAGGATGAAAAAGCTACTACGTCCCTTCACTTCATCATATAATCTAGTCTATCAGGTGAGAGAGAGCGATAGAGGGAGTCTTTTTATCTCCTCTGTGCAGTAATATTTAACAAACCTTGAACTGCAAGGAAGGAATGACACTTGCTAACAAACCATAAATCTCTAGATGTTTCAATCTTCCTTTAGAAAAGTATTCCTCCTTTAGAGAAGGGCCAGTGAACTCAACCACATCCTGCAGAACTACTCATTAAAACCAAGACGCTTCAGAAAATTACTTGCACTAGCAACATGCACAAAAAGCCAACACCTCCTACACACACAATTAACTCAAAAAACAACAAAACAATGGTTGCTCTTTTCTATCTGTTAATTCACTTCATCTTTAAAAGATACATTTAATTGTACTTTTTTAACTCATTGAACACGACTCATTTAAGTTGCATAATCGCTTTAACGAGGCAAGATATCAAACAGTAGCCTACAATCCGGGCATAAAAAGTGATTATTTTCAATGGTTTTTCTGAGGTTCTTAATAGAAGAACTTGTGTCAGTATTCTAGACTTTGACGTTAATCAAAAGGCACAAAACTTCAATTGGATGGGCTCTTAAGTTAATAAAGAAAATAAAGTTTAATGACAGCACAGCATGGAAAATGGCATAATACCTTTAAGGCATATTTTTTGGATCTACTTGAGACCTTTATGTTTAAGAACAAACAATAAACAGAATAGAGATGAAAGCAGATAGAGAACATGACAGAGAGAGAAAGAAATAAAAGAAGCTGAGCTCAGGGCCCTTTGTGTAAATTAATTTAGTCTTGATCTTGGACACATATTTCCATAAAAAATAAATAAAGAACAGAACTATGAGAGTGAGGAACATTTATGAGTGCGATTTTGGTGTATTTCTTGCAAAAAGAGATTTAAGTTTCATTAAGAGAACTTTGTATTTATTTATTTTTATTTTTTCTAACAGTACTCAGACTCCTTTGCCAGCCAGAGTTACTGTGATGAATTACTAACCCGAAAAAACAAAAACACTGAATGAAAACACTTGGGCTCAAGGGCATGTTTACTCAAGATTTGAAACTGTTAAAGAGCCCAAAAATAAATAAATAAATAACTTTTGTTAATTTTAGTCATTGTCTATTAGTTTTAAGGTCATTTATATGCTAATGTGATTGTAAGCCAGAGGTTGCGTTAACCGAATATTCTCTGTCATTGATGGAATTTATTTATCAGTGATGGAAAAATCTGAAAGCTGTCCATCACTTTGACAAATTACACTGAGAGTGATCTATTGTAATTTAAAAATAATTCCCAACCCTGTCCAGTTGGTGGCGAGTGCGCTCCAGTGTGGCAGCAGAGCGTGGGATCATCAGCTCCAGAACAAAAATAAAACTGTCACGAGTCTACCCACAAGTAAAGTGAATTTCCTAATAAAATGGACAGAATTTGAAATCTGAGAGTGTATTTCAAATCAAAAGTAACAACACACAAAGCTTAGCCTTTACTGGATGGGAGGCGCACTGTACTGTATGTACTGTGCATTCATCAAATGAAAACAGCATCGATTGGGATTTAAGAATCGATATTGTTTCATAAAAATGGAGGGAGGGAGTGGAGGGAGACCTTCCAGGGTGTTATCAGCCTTCAGTTCAAAAGCCAGCATCTCTGATGGTATGGGGGTGCATAAGTGCATACGGTATGGGATGCTTGCATGTTTTGGAAGGCACTATGAATGCTGAAAGTTTTATAAAGGTTTTAGAGCAACATATGCTCCCCTCCAGACAACATCTATTTCAGGGAAGGCCTTTTCAGCAGGACAATGCAAAACCACATACTGCAGCTATTACAACAATATGGCTTTGTAGTAGAAGAGTCCGGGTGCTGAATTGGCCTGCCTGCAGTCCAGATCTTTCACCTATAGAGAACATTTGGCGCATCATTTTCAAACGAAAAATATGTCAAAGACAACCACAAATTCTTCAGCAGCTGGAAACCTATATCAGGCAAGAATGGGACCAAATTCCAACAACGAAACTCCAGAAGCTCATGACCTCGTTGCCCAGATGTCTTCAAATTGTTTTGAAAAGAAGAGAATATGCTACACCATGGTAAACATGCCCACGTCCCAACTATTTTGAGACCAGTAGCAGGCATCAAATTTGAAATGAGCTCATTTTGTGCATAAAATTGTAAAATCATGTGATTTTAAATTCTTTTAGTTTTAACAAAATTCGGGTTGTACAATCAAATCAATTATTTTGGATAAAAAGACTTTGCATTAGTGCCCACGCATCATCCATGTGGTCATACCATGTGGGCGGCAGCATAACTGCTTATATTGGATTGTTAAACCCACAGGGCGTTGCTCAATCATTGAGTCACAAATCCCTGGTGTCCGGTCCAGTCCACACCCTGATGGGCCAGTTTCTCCTCATCTGTCACGGGAGTCACGACCTTGACTCATTGCCAGTCTACACCAAATGGTTACATTTTAAATCACTTTAAAAAATTCAGCACTTCAACCGCCCAAGCACATCGTCTGGCGTTCTGCAAAATAGTTTAAGCGGCACCTCAGCTGAATATGCTGAACTATTGTTTGAATTAGAGAGCCATAAATCAAAATGCCTGCATAATTTACCTCAGGACAGAGATACTGTAGTGAAACGAGGCGAAGGAAGATCCAGAAAAACTGCACAACATACCAGCACACAAGTACAACAAACAGGTAATCTCACTCTCTCACAGTTCTGCATCTTATTCCTCAAGCCTTTTCTAAGCTGTTTCCCTAAATAAAAATGGGATACATTGAGACCAGGGTGCAAAATTCACCAAAAGCCTATCAAGGCACCATTTCTGAACACTAAGCTCATATACACAAGCACACTCAAGTAGAGCTCTTTATTTGGGTTGTTAAAACAGGCCAATTCTACACTTTCGTAGCAATACGTATTTTTAATAATAAGAATTGTATTACTATTATTATTATTGTTGTTGTTGTTGTTATCAATATATAATTTAAGTTAAGGTTAATTACAAAAACACTTGAAAATAAAACAAAAAAATTCAAGTAAATGAAATGTAACTACTACATTAAATTGAAGTTATTTTTGCAGCTTTATTGAATGGTTAAATGCAAACACTTGTGTGTCAAAATGCCCATCTTTGCAAGAATGCTCATAAACACAGTAGTTAAGGTCTTAAGTGAAAACAAACAGCTGAGAAAGAAAACACGTGTAACAGTATATTGAATACAGGCAGCTCTTAAAGTGACAGCAGTCTAATATTCCTGCTGTCAGTAATTCATGTTAATCAAACAACAAAAGAGAGAAAATCTTTCACTGCTCTTGACTAAATCACTTTTTTAACTTTAACAAGAACAAATATATGCAGTGTTTTTATACATTTGGGGCCAGATTTACTAAACAGGGAGAATTAGCGTTAGAGTGCAATTCCATAAAACCGCCGATGGGTGGGGAAAATTTTACGGGTGATTTACTGACAATGCACACATTAAAGAACACAGACGCAGCCCGATAATTTTCATAATGACCAGCGCAATCTACCAAGAGTTGTTTTTTTTGGCCGTTATATAATGGCACAAATACAAGTAATTTGATGAGTGCAAACATTCGTTCCATAAATTTTGTGTCTGAAGGGAAACTCCTATAAATGCATATTCAATAAGGTCAGGCACCAAAGTAACTGTGTCCACGCCTTTTCAGTGCTGATTCTTCACTGCGCATCTTTAGCAAATCCTGACTGTACAATTTTAACGTCAAAAGTGTTAGTAAATCTGGCCCTTGTTTGCTTTATACAATGTATGTAGCATTTATTTATTTGTTCTACTGCAGTTTTTTGTCCTATTGCTTATAATTAGTTTCTTATTATTGCTGACTGCTTACCTGTCTTCGGTGAGCTTTTTATTTAAATTTTTTTTTATTTAGGCTAGTATTAGTATTTTGTGATATTGACACTGGTGACAAAAATTATGAAATTTTTAAGGTATACGAAATTTTGATATCAAAGACCTTAATTAAAGCAAAAATAACTATATTGTTATATATATCGTTATTGTGAAATACAATTACTCATAGTGTGATATAAGATTTTGGTCATATCACCCCCCCAATGGCCAATATTAAAACTGCAATATATTTTGACAAAAAAAAAAAAACTTAAAATAAAAAAACTAAAACAATTAATTTTAGTGCTATTTAGGAATCACGACTTGATGGATCGTTTTTTGAGTTTTGCTGTAATTATTAGTGTTTTTGTAGAATCACTTTAAATACTTAAACCCTAAAACTAAACTGAAAGACTCAAAGACTCAGTCAATTTTCACATACACATTTCAACGCTAATGGTGAAGCGTTACAGCATACAACACATTAACCTTGTTTCACACAGCTCAGATCAAAATGAATGTGGTAGAATGCATTCAAGTTCTTTCCTCAGCTTTGACCTTAAATCAGTATTCATCTATCTCACAGTCCTTAATGACTTTAACCTGTCTCAAGGAGACGGGCTCATTTCACAGAATACTTTGTTGAGGTGCCACTCTAATAAACACCTGCGTAGGTGTATGCACACACTCGCTCAAGGATTCAATATCCGTCGCTTTTGTCCTTGATAGGAAACAAACCTAACTGATACTCAGTTTGACAATAACCAAACTTACCATGTCTCATCATGCTACTGCGGAGGTCTTAAAGATATTTTCCTTGGAAATGAAAGACAATTCTCAGGTCCTACTCGCCCTGCTCCGAGCGGGATTGGAACCACAGTCTCTGGCGTGGGAGGCAGGCGCTCTAACAAGGAGGCTAAAGGCCACGGCCTCTAGCGTCTGTTGCTAGAGCGCCACTTGAGATCGGGGAGTGAGGTTTAACCTGCACAGCACTTACCCGCTGGCCTCTGCTACACTCACCCCCCTAAACCTCACTCCCATCCGGGTCACGGCACCAATGCTGCGGTCCTACTCGCCCCGCTCCGAGCGGGATACCCGCTGGCCTCTGCTACATAGGTGTTCGTGTCCATCTGAGACATGACCCTTTCAATTGTCTATTTGTTTTCTACAAGAGTTGCACAAATACATTTTACTCTAGCTTTGTTATTAGAGGATTTTTCCTCCAACAAATCACGACATAAACTGTCCCCATTCAACCTCAATGCTTCTTCTCATAAGAGGCTGGTTTATTTCAGCAGATACTCCTGAGATCATAAAAGAGTAAGTAAGTGGAGGAGACTTGTTTCGAGACGGGCTGCCTTCTACGCCAATTCCAAATAAAGTATTAACTCTGTGTTAAGAATCCATTAACACTCCCATGATTCCTTGTGCCATGTGCCTCCATTATGTGACAGAACAATGGGAAAGCTGAGGCGAACAAGTTTGGGGAGTTGTCACATTGTGCCGAGGAGTGTGTGAGAGAGAGAAAGAATGTGGGAAAGAAAGGGAGTGTCGAGGGTTGAGAGATGAAGGCTGAGTGCTAAACTCCACAAAAGCTGTAAATTGGCCATATCAATCAGTCTCTCACCCGGAGAGCAAATGTTTTTCTACGCTTGTTTATTTGAAATCAAACTCTTTCTTCCACAGGCTGCGTCTTATGCTCTGAGCTATTACATGCTTCCTTTACAACATTTTGCAAGAGGAATGGCTGAAAAACATTTTCACATGGTAGTAAATCGAGTGATATCTTGGGCCCTATGATTTCCATGATGCAGAAAACCTGGACAGAACTGTGGAATCAAGTCGTAAAAATGGAAATCAAATGTAAAACGCTGAATATAACAGAATTTGACAAAATGTGGATGAATAAATCAAAAGTTAATTACTTAAATGTCATTATGGATTAGTGTCTGGGAATATTAAATCACAAAACGTCTACATAATCTACGTGTCAGTGTGTAAATGAATGACAGATTTTTTCTAATGTACTCAAACATGCACACTTAGGCTATGTTCATACTTGGTGTCTTTTTTGAAGCTGCCAGCATCTGTTTTACATTATAATCTTATGGAGTAAACCATGTTTTCAAAAAAGTCCTGAGCACTTTTTAAAACGCCACCGCCGGCGTCTTTTTCTGCAGCTCAGAGCATCTTTTCAATTAAGTTGAAAAAAGTTCAACTTTTCTGAAAAAAAAAGCCACCCTACGTCAAGTGCATTTTGACAACTGACCAATGACAAGCGAGTGGCGAGTCATTTCCATAACAACAAAAACAACGAGAAAAAAGGTAGACAGCCCGTACTAGTTTCAGAGCACAAGGAGTTGTATGATATGAGCACAAAACTCTATCTAGTCTAAATTATGCCGCAAATGTCACGCTCCCACAAACGTCGTTGTGAACCGACAGTACCCTCCCCATTAACTTCAAAAGTCGACATTTCTTTATCACACAGCACTAGGCTACTGTTGCAGCTGTTGTTATAGCAACAAAAGATGCCCTCGGCTGCTATTTGTAACCAAAACGCTGCCAGCTTTTTATTTTACTAAAAAGATTGTTCTAGTCAAAAAAGACGTCAAGTGTGAACACGCCCTTACAGTGTTTTCAGCATATACCCTCTTGCTTCATAAGGATGTGAACACATGAACTTCATCTCTCATGCTTTGAGAGTCTCTTCACAAGCATTTCATTTGATAAAACTATTGTCAGATACACAAGGAAACTAGGGCTGCAAAATGATTAATCGCGATTAATCGCATTCAAAATAAAAGTTCATGTTTACATATATGTGTGTCTACTATGTATATTATATAAATACACAAGCATATATTAAGGAAAAAGATGTTAGATTTATATATATATAAAATATTTATATTTATATATAATATAAATTATATACAAGTATAATACATACAATGCATATATGTGTGTACTTATATATACATACTAAATATACACAGTATACACACATATGTGACCCTGGACCACAAAACCAGCCTTCAGTGTCAGTTTTCAGCTTTCACGTTATCTGAAAGCTGAATAAATAAGATTTCCATTGATGTATAGTTTGTTAGGATAGGACAATATTTGGCCGAGATACAATCATTTGAAAATCTGGAATCTGAGGGTGCAAAAATATCAAAATATTAAGAAAAATCGCCTTTAAAGTTGCCTAAATTAAGTTCTTAGCAATGCATATTACTAATCAAAAATTAAGTTTTCATATATTTACGGTAAGAAATTTACAAAATATCTTCATGGAACATGATCTTTAATTAATATCCTAATGATTTTTGGCATAAAAGAAAAATCGATAATTTTGACCCATACAGTGTATTTTTGGCTATTGCTACAAATATACCCCAGAGACTTAAGACTGGTTTTGTGGTCCAGAGTCACATATAGTATGTAAACATAAACTTTTATTTCGAATGCGATTAATCACGATTAATCGTTTTGCAGCCCTAAAGGAAACTCAACATGTTTTCACTACAGTCCACCAAAATAAACATTTGGTTTAATTTGAAGAAAGTATGGCTTACTTCTCAAAGTAATAATGACAATAACAATAATACAACGTATTAAAACATTATATCTGAACGAGTGTCACTCAATTTTCCATCCATGTTTTGATTTAAATGGTAAACCTTAGTTGTGCAGCACTTTTTTGCCCCAAAATTAAAGGCATTGTTATAATTTCATTGCATTTAAAAAAAAAATCATTACAAAGATTCATTAAATTGTATTAAATTTGATTTACATTTTAAATTAATTAAATTAAATATTTTTTTATTAAATTATTTTATTTTGATAATAGATTTAATATATATTTATTTACATTACTACAGATAGGCTAACATGGGTATATTCTTAAATAAATTTGAATAATCAATCATGACTCTGAATAACAATATATAAAACTAATTATAACTAATTATATAAAGCTTGTCCACCTGACTAATCAACTCGTCAGTTGTTGGACCAGTCAACCTTTATGATCCCAATGTAACCGGTATTGACCATTAACACCCATATTATGAATAGCTCTGAACGTACAGAAATCTTCAGGCAATGCCATTTTAAGAACTGTCCCCCTTGAGATCAAAGCAGCCAGTTCACATAATAGTAAAACAGACTGTTGGCCTTATACCGCAACATGTTTCCAGCCTAGCTTTGAAAATTCAGCTTCAGGTGATCTAGACAACTGGACTGTCTGTCCTCAGAACTGTGCATGGTAAATGGCATCTCTGTGAGAGGTCCAGGTACATTTTCATCAGATCAAAGCATGTGTGAGTGAATACAAAAAAGAAAACAAAAGGCTGATTCCTAGGAAAAGAAGCTAATTGTGGAGGGATATTACTATGTCTACACAGTCTCAAAAATAGCTAACACTAAACCAAGGTGGTTGAAACAAGATGATTACAACACATGGTTGTCAATCCCAAAACTTTTCAGTCTGTACATTACCTAAGCATCACGATTCCCATTTTTTCTCCCAGAAGAAACGAGAGAGAGCTGTCTATGGTAGGGACTAATCTAAAGTATAGAGAGAGGTCAAGCCCAGCATCTGCACTCAGCCATCAATTAATGTTGTGAAGAGAAAAAAGCTCCAGGTCTCTTTTTAATGGCAAGGTTTTATGGGAAGATATGCTTTTGTTTTATTAAAATCCAACACTTCATTAAGACAACTAATTCCTTCAGAAAGCCATAAAGACTGTAAAACAGCGATTTAATGACACATTATTGCTCAGAATACAGAAAATACTGTTTAATGGGAAATGTAATTTTCCTTCAAATAATAATGATCTCTGCTTTTCTTCCAAGGGAAAAAGATTGTATTCACCATTTAAAAGTTTTGAGTCAGTAAGATTTCTTAAAATGTTTTTGAACCTCTTACTCTTACAAACACTGCATATATTCACTTGATTAAACATACAGTTAAAACAGTAATATTGTGAAATATTATTGCAATTTAAAATAATTCAAATGTATATATTCTCAGTTGCTTATAAAAAATGTAAATGGCTAAAATCTAATAACACTGTAAACAGCAAAAACTGGGCTACAATAGCAGCATTTATGTACATTATTGTGTTTTTGAGAAAACAACGTTTATGCGTGGTTAGTGAAAAACGAAAATTTTTAAGTCACTGAAATAAGACCATAAAACACATACAGAACAATTGTTTACGAGACTTTTGAGAACCGGATCTTGTAGCCTAGAGTTTTTGCTTCAAAATTATGTGAAAATTAGCTTGTTTAATTGCTCACAGAAAACAATATATTGATCTACATTTTTAAAAACATGTTTTGTGATCGAAAGCCTATATGCGAGGGAGTGGCAATGTCCTTGAATATTAAGTGATTTTCACCTGAGAGACAAAGGGCCCTCCCCTAATGGCCCCATAATGGCCCATCAGTGTGACTATGACTTTGAGGCAGGTAAGAGAGAATGTGAGGAGATAAAAAACAAAAAAACATTAATTATTTGTATTTTATTTACAACACAGTATAATCCATCATACATAATGAAGGTCATAGTGGAAACCACAGAGATGTGAACAGACTTTGACTCATTCCTGCAACAGATTCTGTTCAACAAGTGAAACAAGTAAGTCATACATGATATCTACGTGTTATTTAAGTGTTTCTGCTTCTTTCCATGGATTCATGAAGAAAAAAACAAAATCAGTAGTCAAGGAGCTTGTTTTACCATAGAATATCAGTGTAGTTGAACATCAGATGTTGGTACAGCGCTCTCAGAAGAAGACAGTTGGAAGAGACTGAAAGTCAGCAGGGTTCATCTGTGGTACAGGTATCTGAGTCAATAAAATATATTTAATAAAATTCAATAAAATGCATGTTAATATCAGGAGCATCTGTATATATATATATATATATATATATATATAGGTTGTGTAGCCATAGACTCACGCATGCTTTGTACTATCGTAAAAAAAGACATTTTATATCCGAGATACTAATTATTGTTTAGTACATTATTAAAATCTATTTGTGAACAGAGTATTAATAATAAACACGGTCTAAACATTCTTAGATGCGTAGCATTCATCATGTTGTTGTTTGGGAAAAACCCAACTAGTAATGTGTTCAAGTTTATGTCACAATAACAAAGTAATAACCATCCATATTACAACGTTATTGTTTAGTTGGACTAAAAGTGCTCTATGGGATGTTGTTCTGTGGACCCTTGCCTTTCTAACTAAACCAGGATTTCAGCAGTGGATGCGTTTGTGACTCGTTGTTAAGAAGAATCTGGTATGTACTGCATTTTTATTCTGCATGTTTTGATGTGTACTGCTTACACAAATTTAGCAAATACATACCTTATATATTGTCAATCAAAAAACAGCGATCTATCATCAAAGCTTGAGGCTTAGACCTTCAAAATTATATATAGTTTGTCAAGATTAACTTTGTCCCGTTTCATTTATTCTATTCGTAAACAATGACACATGCAAACAAAGAGCGTTCAGTGCGCCGGCGTCCTGGTGCGGGTTAACAGGTTTAAAAAAAAAACATTACTTACTCTTCAGATTGATCTTCTCTTCTGGATGAAATATTGTTCTTTTGAGGGAAATCCAGCCTTTACTCAGCGTGTCTTCTTCCAGAAACGAACAGTAGTCGCAATGAGGGATCTCTTCACTCTTTGTTTTTGTTGGGCGTCTCCATGCGCGTGTGTCTCACGTGGTTATTTACATATCGCTAGGGGGCGGGATCGCATTAGAAATAATGATTTAGACGGGAAAGACTGAACATTGTGTTGGTTTCATACGATTACTTCATCACAGAATATTTGTATTCGATATGACTTACTTAATTTAAAAGTAAACACTTCAAGCTTTCTATAGATATGACTCTCATGTCTCTGTGTTGAGTATTTGCTGAGTTACACTTCATTTTAGTGACGTGTTTCTAAATGCAGTTCGCGGAGACGGAGAAGACAGAGAGCACACCCTGTTTGATTTCTTTATTTTATAAAATTGCAATTTTTTATTATTTTATAAAATAATAATTGTGTTGTTATTATGAGTGCATACAAATAAAAGTAGATGCTTTACAGATTCGATTGATGTATTACTTACTCTTATCTGTACAATTAAAACTCACAGAGTAATTTAAGTCCCTTTGTCGAGCCCAGAATGTTTGATTAACAGAAAGTTCAAAAAACATTTACTTGAAACAATTTTTCAATGTAAAAGCCTATACAGCATTTTTACTGCTGAATGAAAGTATTTATTTGATAAAAAATAATAAATTCTTACAGACCCCAAACTTTGAATGGTTGCCCTTCTTAGTACATGGCAGATATACAAACAATAAAATATTGAACACACTTGACTGAACGTATGTTTACCTTGATATATCTCAGGACTAAAGAAAGCAGTTCTAATTTAAGATTTGTTCTTCATTTTGGTCACTACATAATTCCCAGTTATGATATTCTTAACATGTGAGAAATAGCAAAAACAAAGACTAGATGCATCCAAACGTTTGACTGATGGTATGGAAGTCTAAAAAGTTTGCTTGTTTGTTCATTTGCAAACTTTGCTCAGTAAGCCCAACAAGATACAGTATACCCTAGGCACAAGAAAACAAAGAACTACAAAGTCTAAAATGTGATTCCTGCTGTGATCTCTGGAGTTCTGGAGACAATGTAAAGTGTATCATCCAGCATCTGAGTACAACCTATATTCAGACAATTTCTGACAAGGTTTTCAAACTATTTTCTACACTGACCAACTTTAAAATCCTAGAAAACTTTACCAGTTGAAGCAAACATGCCATTAATGACATTATGATAGCAACGGATATATTGATGTCAAATGCACAAGACTCAATTTTTTGAAGCTCAAAAGTCAACAACTTGTAAAGTTAACTAGTTAGACTGATATTTTGAATCTGCTTGCTTGAATCTGCTTGAATCTGCTTTTGCTTGACACTTTGAGATTTGCAGCCCAAAACCATGCCCATTACTAAGACAAAAATGTTCAACAAAACCAAGATTTAATATGGGTTGTACATTCAGCAACTGGACCTGCAAAGAAGAAACCGCAAGCAGTGTAAATCTAATGAGAACACATTACCTGTGTGACCAACGGCTCCAGCAACCTCTCCACAGTCAGCGTGCGAATCTCAAGACTCTTGGGGTCCCATTTTAGTAGGATTGGGGACGTAGCACTCGTCATGTTTACTGTGGAAAGAAAACAAGGGGAGTGAATATTTGAAAGCATGCAAGAGATGTTAAAAACAAAAGAATGACAGTTTAATAGGATGATAAAAGGAAAAAGGTGCAGACATCACAGACTCAGTTATCTATTTCATGCTTCATGACTTTCCTAACAAAATCAAAGGCCGGTGAGCCTGCCGCACATCTATTATTAAAGCCAGAAAAGGTTCTTCATTGAAAAGTCTTTAAATGTTGCACATCAATCATCAAACTAAAATGCTAAAATTGAGACTATAAAATATTGAGACACTGCATTACATTAAAAGCTAATGACTTCAGAATGAGTCTTAATGTGGGATCCAGACATTGTTGCGCAAGTCAGACTGTATTATCTCACTTTTAATGAGGAAAAACAAACACACAGACTAGAGGGATCATAATATATTACCAAGAAAGTGATATCAATTTCTCAAGTATTAATTATGAACCTAAAACTGTCGCAAAGTTCTCAAATTCCCCAAACTTTTAAATTAATTTTGGTATATGAGTTCCTAGATATCACATACCTTTGGTAAAATAATTGAAGATTTACAGTATTATCTATCTATCTATCTATCTATCTATCTATCTATCTATCTATCTATCTATCTATCTATCTATCTATCTATCTATTATACCTATCTATATAGACGTACACCTTTTTATATATGGGGGCAGTCATGACCTAATGGATAGAGAGTCGGACTTGTAACCTGAAGGTCGTGGGTTCGAGTCTCAGGTCCGGCAGGGATTGTAGGTGGGAGGAGTGAATAACTAACACTCTCTCCACCCTCAATACCACGACTGAGGTGAGACCCTTGAGCAAGGCACCGAACCCCCAACTGCTCCCCGGGCGCCGCAGCATTGGCTGCCCACTGCTCCAGGTGTATGTTCACTACTGTGTGTGTGGACTTGGACGGGTTAAATGCAGAGCACAAATTCTGAGTACTTGGCCTCAAAATAGCTAGATAGATATGTTACACATTGCTATTGTTATCATGTTACACTCATGATAGATAGATATGTTACACTCATGATATCTAGACAGATAGAACTCCAATTCCAGAAAAGTTGGGACGTTTTGTGAAATGCTATAAAATCAAGAATATGCTATCTGTTCATTCTCTTTAACCTTTATTTGACTAAAGTACAATAAAAAATGTCCAATGGTTTCACTGACCAATGTTTAAAGTGCCATTTACATTCACTTACAGTAAGACATAGTTGACTGTGTTTACACATTTATATCTTACCAAGAAGGGCATTTTGAGATGCTACTACATTAAAGTGAAGTGTGAGCTTGTGCATGAATGCATGTCATGATGATTTCTTTAAATGTCATAATAAGGTCAAAAGCCACATTAGAATCAGCTACTGAAAAAAAAAATATATATATATATATATACAAATTTGGAGAACTCCCATGATGCTCCCATTAACTCCAAGTGACTGTTAACTTTAATTTAGTAGTGGGGATCCTTTAACATAGGCGTTTTCAATCATATTGTGATTCACTGGAGCACTGGCCTAGATTCCCTCCTGCATCTTCAGATCCTGCATCCAGATACTCATTACAAAATACATATGCACGTACGAATCCCAGCTCCAGGCCCTTTGACACCGGTAATGTAAGCAGGTGGTTCCTGATTAAGGTAGACATCTGAGGTACACGATCAGGCCTGCATAGCAGGAGGGAGGAAAGTTTACCTGACTGAGTGGAAACTTAAGAGTAAAAAGCCTTCAAGCTGCAAGCGAATGTGGAGAAAAGAGTGTGAGAGAGTGTACGATTTCACTCAGAAACAACTTTTACAGAGGTGGTTTTTTTTTTTTTTTTTGCAGTGTTCCATTTCGCCTCTGTAACAGAATTGTTCAGAAATACTTCTGATGTTGCACACACATGAATCGGTGTGTCTGAACAAATCTTTATGGTTCATTCAGTAGAAATTACAGAAGCTTTGCAATAATAAATAAAGATGTACACATTCATTTAAAAAAAAAAAATGTAATTCTTTCTGTTTTTCAAAAAGAAATCTGAAAACACTGTAAACACTTTTACAAAATATACAGAAATGAAAACTGGGCAGTTGTTAATTTTAAAGTAATCTAATTATTCAGAAATACTATGTGATGCTATGTCCATAAATCGGAGTGTGAACAAATCTGCTGAGTACATGAATAGTTCTCATTCACTTGTTTGTGTTTTTCCCCCCCTTTTGTTTTAATTTTAAGAAAACAGTGTTTGAGTGCCGATAATGCTTTTGTCTTTTTTGATTATTATTTCTATTTAGTTTTATATGCTATTGTGATAAATCAAGATGTGAAATTACACACAAAAAGACAATCTTACATCATTTGTAAGGTACTTTAAAATAACGTCACACTGTATTTTTTGTAAAAATACATTTTTTTCCCCTCTTCATAAATATTTAACAAAGTGTTTGACAATGCTCCAGAATAACACCACATGATGTTGAACAGATTAAAATGTATTATTTTCCAAAAACTGGCAACAAGAAAGTTGGCTTGAACTTTTTTCATTAAATAAAATGTGTTTTTCCATCTCATTGACACACATTGGAGCAGTCTGGTGTGAGAAGAATCAGCATGAGATCAAACCATCTTCTGCTGTTTGCTCCAGTCAGAGTTCCTCACTTGTCAGGGAGCTACACACACAAAAAAGGCATCAACATTCTTTTTTGCTCAAACTGTGTCTTGCATTTCCTCTTTTCTGATGTAGCTGTCAGTGAATCCTAAAGAGAGGTTCCTGACAGTCTCAGTCGCTGTGTCAAACACTCCCTAAAGCACAGTGTCAAACACACACTCCAGAGTCCTGCACAACAGACTTAACAGCTATTAAACCACACCTTTGAGACCTCTCCTGCTCAGTGTGTCAATTTTACTCCTTAGAAATTTGTGTAACAATTTACACTTCAACACTTAAAAATAAAGTGGGTCAGTGGGTCTGCAGCACCTTAAAGTTCAACAAAAACCTCCTTCTTATCAAGAACCATATTTTTTGCACTAGGGTTCTTGAATTGGCCATAAGATTCCTTGGAGATTTAAAAAAGACATTTATGTTTTACACTATTGGCTTTGGATCTCCATGCTTAGTTTCTGGGTCCATAAAGAGATTAATAAAAATTCTAATAAAAAAAGGACTTGGTCATTTGGTCTACAACTGGAAAGAAAACTATGCTAAATTGAAAAAAAAAAAAAGTACATACATAGAGAACAAAACACTTCCCATATTTTTGTTGCACACTATTGACAAAAATAAATAAATAAACACCTTAAATATGCAAGTTACATGATATCTTAAACAGTATTTAAAACATTAAATAATATTAATAGTCCATAAAGTATGACAAATGTATTTTTAAAAAATATCCTTAAAGTTGGTATAATTTTAATATAATTTTATACATGATTCTGCGGTTTCAAAAATAGATAAAATGCTGTTTTTGCTAAATAAAATGTTATATGCATTGACTAAAATATGTTTTAATAAGAATAAAATGAACTAAAATAAATGAAAATTACACAAAATATTGGCAAAATTTACAGAGTTCATGGTAATGGTCATAAATTTTATGAAAATTTAATGGTCATTTTTAATGACTTTTGTACAGTCAACAATTCTGGTATCGGTCACCATCTCAAATGTGGTTCATGTAACAAAATCAAGTGAGATTGAATGAATGAATGAATTAATTAATGAATACTATTTGTATAAAGTAAAATGTGGCATCAGGTTTAGCAGTTCACTTAATGGCATCAAAGCTAAAAACAACCACTCCAAGAACACACCGAAATAGATTTCATAATTATTTGTAGCAAAGGAAAAAAGGGGTTATTTTCATAGTGAGCTGACCAGTATATCACACAGCCAACTCCAGTAAACCACGCTGGAAGCAAGCTGTGCAAGATCTATTTCAGTTCCATTATCACCGAATAATGCTTCAATTATCCCACGGAAATGGGAAGAGGAATAATCACGCTATTTGTGCCTGGTTGCCAGGATGATGATAACAGCAGTCATAATGAGGAGCGCAAAATGGCAAAAACGAGAGACTTTCACAAATGCATTTTCTACACTCTGGAGTCAGGATGGGTCAGAAGGCTGATTGGTTCAGACCCATTAGCTTTCATATGCAGAAACAGTCATGTTAACCAAGAAACTACCATAAAGACAAGGCAAGGCTTTACAGTGCTTTTGTGTTACCAATTGATTTATTTCTGTTCAGTTTAATTCATTGCACAACATGCCCATATAATTGTTTGTATTACAATATCAAATTTTGCTGTGAAAAGCTTTCAAATGAACATACAGTAATTCAAAGACATTATATTGTGACAGGGGAGTAAAACATTAAGTAGACAGACATTACAAAAAAAGACAATAAATTGGTTGTTGTATTTCATATCATCAAACATAAGCCATTTATCATAGCTGACCAACAGTTCAGAGCAATCCATTTAGTCAATCTGGCTTAAATAGGAAAATATCCTTTTTATGAAATATACATATGGGTCAGAGGGGATCATTAATTGCATTTTATCACATTACTTTTTAAAAATTGAATCATACTAGATTAAGAGATCAAACTGGTAGCCCACATATAAACAGTGATAAACGTCTGGGCTGCAAACCTGTGATGCCATGTGACGCTAAAACAGTAAAGAGGATTAATGACAGCTCAATCAGGCCAGACTCATCATGACCCCATCACACACACACACACATCTTTAAGCACAGCAGACTAAAGCCAGCACAGCCATTTTTGACCTCTTTTGTCCACTCCAACTCCTCACGCTGACCTCAATACGCCAGTGCTACTATCTTTTGAGAAGTGTGTTTATGTATGAGACTGAGAAAGAGGGACAGTGCAGACATACAAGATATGAACATGAATGAAAAATGACATCAACTTTATGTGTTTGTGCATTTGAGAGAATACATGAGGACACCGGTTCACTGGAAATATCAAAGGACGGCTGATTCTGTTTTGCATATTCATGCCTCACATCCTAAATTTAAACCCTGCGCCTAAACTTATTTGCAGCCAAAGATCCTGCACTGGAGCGCTGAAGATTAAAGCTTAGATTATCCCACACTAAATATAATAAACAAGCAAATCATTCAATGCCCAAAAACACTCATCCATCCAGTGTGCCTACTATTAAAACCCTAAAAGTCTTCTGTATTTCTAATAAAAAAGAAGAAGAAGAAAACGGAAAAGGAGAAGAAAATATAGCCCTTTTTTACTGATCTGGAGCCAGTTTCCCTCCCATAACTAAAAGTAAATTGACTGAAGGTGTCAGATCAGCTGGTCTTAAATCAGCTCAAATCAGAAAACATTTCTATTTTGAATTGTCATGAGTCCGGGCCCTGCAGTTCTGCCTTTCTCCACCAGAGGTCACCATCTCCCTTCCTCCTGGACTTCATTCCCCTAACTCCACTCAGCTACTACATTACACACACCTGTCACATTATTACAGTCATTACACCCACACCTGTTCCCCATTGCCACAGACTATATAGGCCCCGTCCACACGAAGACGGGTTTCTCTGTATACGCATAAATTTTTTACCGTATAGGCGTTTCGTCCACACGAAACCGGCGTTTTCGAAGAGTGAAACCGATCATTTTTGAAACCGGGTCCCAGGGTGGATAAATTTGAAAACGCCGGTTTCATGTTTTCGTGTGGATGGCGAATCCGTATATTTTCTGAAACGATGACGTCATCAGCCCATGTCTCGCCCCAATCAGACACCGCTACGTCACATAACAGCGACAACAACAACAACAATGTCAGACTACGTGCCTGTGTTCGTGCTGCAGAACCTACTGAGCTCATTAGTTTTATTAAAGCAAAATCTTCTGCTTTGTGTGTTAGTTTATATTCAGCGCGCAAGGTTTACGCACATGGTCCAAGTCTTCTTCTCTGTTTTTTTGTGTATCTCTGTGGCAGAATTACAGCGCCACATATTGGTCTGGCATGTGTACTACATCGTTTTCAGTCGGTTTCAGTGATTCCGTGTGGACGCAGATATTTCCTGAGACGACTCCGTGTTTACGGAATTTGAGGCAAAAAAAAAAAGATTGGATACGGAGAAACCCGTCTTCGTGTGGACGTAGCCATAGTCTCCCTTCTCTCACCACTCGGCCTGGTTGCATTGTTATTTGTGATTTCATGTGTATGCTTGGTAAAGGTAGTTGTTTTGTTTTTTGTGCCGTGTTGGCCTTTTTGTTTCATTAAAAGAAGCACCTTACCTGCATTTGGACCCTGACCTCGTCTTTTCCACGGTGCTCCTCTTAGCGTTCCGTGACATGAATAAATGCTGTTCTTGTTAAAAATTTAA
This sequence comes from Barbus barbus, assembly GCF_936440315.1. Lineage (NCBI taxonomy): Eukaryota > Metazoa > Chordata > Actinopteri > Cypriniformes > Cyprinidae > Barbus > Barbus barbus. The sequence continues at coordinate 11,514,810 of NC_136735.1, read as the reverse complement.
AAATTTGGCTGATGAAAATTCTTCTTTGCATTAAAGAAATAAATAGCATTTTAAAGTATATTAAAATAGAAATAAAAACATTATTTTAAATTGTATAAAAATTTCACAATATTACTGTTTTTTTGTTTGTTTTTGTATTTTTGATCACATGCAGCCTTTAAAAAGCATTAAAAATCATACTGATCCCAAACTTTTGAATGGCAGTGTATACACACACACACACACACACACTGCTCAAAGAAATTAAAGGAACACTTTGAAAACACATCAGATCTCAATGGGGGAAAATATCATGCTGGATATCTATACTGATATGGACTGGGTAATGTGTTAGGAACAAAAGGATGCCACATCATTTGATGGAAATTGAATTCAGCCCTCTGTAGGTTGATAATTTTAAAGACACCCCAAAAAATCAATGTGAAAAAATGATGCAGCAGGCTAGTCCATTTTGCTAAACTTTCATTGCAGCAACTCAAAATGGTACTCAGTAGTTTGCAGTGGTGGAGGTAATGAATTGCAACTACTCACGTTACTGTAATTAAGTAGTTTTTTTCGGGTACTTGTACTTTTTTGAGTATATTTTTAAAGCTGTACTTTTACTTGTACTTAAGTACAAATTAAGCAAAATAATCTACTTTGTTACTTTTAAATCGTTACTGAGTACACCGCCCACAATTTGACGGCACTTTTTGATATCTTTATTAGCCAATAAAGATATCCCATCGTAAAGGGACCAATAAAAGCCCTGAACTGGGAAAAGCCGCCACTGCAGCAGGGTTGAAGAGCTGACAGTGAGGGAGTTCGGTGTAATTTATGGACTCAAAGTTTGGAGAAATAAACTACATGGTAGTGTTATCATAAATATCTATATGTTGATACCGATAATGAAACACCTGACATGGTTCTATTACTAATTTTCCACAGTATCTCCTATATATACAGTGATACACGCTGCGTCTCGCGCTCCAACAGCGAGTTCGACAGGCATCCACCTCATGTCAGTTACTGAGTCTGAATGTCCACATGGGATTGCAGGTATTCTGCATAATTTTAATTATTCCCGCGCAAATGTGGCAAATGCTTTATTATACAATATTTAATTTAAAAAAATGAAAATTCGCTTCCGCTCTGGAATGGCATTCTCGCTCTGATGACATCAGTTTGAAGGCTTGGGGAGAATCCTCTTGTTAAGTATGACGTAAGGACTGGTGTTTCCGGGTCCATGTCTCTATTCATTTCATTTGAGAATACCATCTCAACAGCCATTTATGAGCACTATTTAATTAATATTACATATTTAAGCCAAGCATTTAAAAACCATGCTCACAGTGTCTCAGACACTAATATTTTAGCTGAATCACTGTCTGACCATCTGGGTTTTCAGTATGGAGATAAAGGTTAGGGTTATAATTTTTCAGTATTACATGACACCGTGGGTGTATATTAGCACAGTTTGTTGTTTTCTTGGGGCATCTGGCAGTTTTTGAGATGAGTAATTTGTACTTTTACTTAAGTACCGTTTTGACACCAGTACTTTTACTTGTAATTGAGTATTATTTCAGCAATGTAACAGTACTTGTACTTAAGTACAAATTTTCAGTACTCTTTCCACCACTGAGTATGTGGTAGTTTTCTCAATGGTGTTGAAAATGAAAGTCATCATGCAATCAAAAATGACCCTACTTACTTTTTTAGTGCACGGTACTAGTCTTGTGGTGAACAATTAAACCATGCAAGTCAATATACCGAAAAAAAAAATTTAATAATATATATATATATATATATATATATATATCTGCCGTCGTAATCTTTTTGCTTCCACTCTGGAATGGCGTTCTTCTTCTGATGATGTCATGGCGTAAGGACTGCTGTTTCCGGGTCCAAGTCTCTACTCATTTCCCTTGAGAATACTGTCTTAACACTCATTTATGAGCACTATTTAATTAATATTGCATATTTTGAGGTGCCCCACAATAAAACCCCTCCCTTTATTCAATATTCCGTTTCGTTACTGGGCATGCGCACATCAATAAAGCATAATTTTTTACAATAATTACTATTTTTGCATTATTGTAAGGGGTGGGTTTAGGGTTGGGGTAGGTGTAGACGTTAATAAAACACAATCTAATTGGTAGAAAATTCAATTTCATTGTTAGTTTCCTGTCTGAGCTGTATCCCTTCTAGCCACAACCTTTCACTTGGAAATACATCACAACACTGAAGTCAGGTTGCAACTTCCGCTTCATTGGTACTTTACTTTTGATATTTTTCAAGGTATTGAATTTAGAAATTTCTGTATCATGACCACTAATTCACATAGTTTTTGAGAAGAGTACTTTGTACTTTTACTTAAGTACTTTTGGCATCAGTACTTTTACTTGTAATTGAGTACTATTTCAGCAATGTAATAGTACTTGTACATAAGTACAAATTTTCAGTACTCTTTCCACCACTGGTAGATTGTATGGCCCCCACGTGCTTGTATGCCTGATAACATCGGGGCATGCTCCTAATGAGACGACGGATGGTGTCCTGGGGTATTTCCTTCCAGATCTGGACCAGGGCATCACTGAGCTCCTGGACAGTCTGAGGTACAACCTGGTAGCGTCGGATGGACCAAAACATAATGTCCCAGAGGTGTTCTATTAGATTTAGGTCAGGCGAGCGTGGGGGCCATTCAATGGTATCAATTCCTTCATCCTCCTATTCCTTCCTGCATACTCTCACCACATGAGGTCAGGCATTGTCATGCACAGAGGAGGAACCCAGGACCCACTGCACCAGCGTAGGGTCTGACAATGGGTCCAAGGATTTCATCCCGATACCTAATGGCAGTCAGGGTGCCATTGTCTAGCCTGTAGAGGTCTGTGCATTCCTCCATGGATATGCCTCCCCAGACCATCACTGACCCACCACCAAACTGGTTATGCTGTTCTCCACGGCTTCTCCAGACCTTTTCACATCTGTCACGTGTGCTCAGGGTGAACCTGCACTCATCTGTGAAAAGTACAGGGTGCCAGTGGCGGCCATGACAATTCTGGTGTTTAGTGGCAAATGCCAATCGAGCTCCACGGTGCCGGGCAGTGAGCACAAGGCCCACTAGAGGATGTCGGGCCCTCAGGCCACCCTCATGAAGTCTATTCCTGATTGTTTGATCAGAGACATTCACACCAGTGTCCTGCTGGAGGTCATTTTGTAGGGCTCTGGCAGTGCTCATCCTGTTCCTCCTTGCACAAAGGAGCAGATACCGGTCCTGCTGATGGGTTAAAGGGTTACTCCACCCCAAAATGAAAGTTGTGTCATAAATCACTTACCCCCATGTCGTTCCAAACCCGTAAAAGCTTCGTTCATCTTCGGAACACAATTTAAGATATTTAAATTTTAAATTAATACTCAGGTGAGGGAACCCTCACCTAAGTATTAACTCTGTCATTCGGACTTCATTTCTCATCAGACCCCGTACCTGAGACTGATAACCTGCACAGGTGTTCCCCATTGACTGGTCTATTTAATCTGCTCCACCCTTGCGCTCTTTGCGAAGTCTTGTTCTTGCCATGCAGACATTCTGAGCGTTTATCCCGTGTTTGATTTCCTGTTGCCGACCTGGACTGTTTACCCGTTTATGAAAGAACTCTGCATGCCTAATCTGACTCTGCCTGCCTTGCTGATCTGTTTTGTTATCTGTCTGCCGCCTGCCCAGACCTCCAGCCCGAACTCTGTTTATGATTCTGCCCTGCCTACGTGGTACCTGACGCCTGTGATTGACTTAAACGTGTATGACCATTCTTGTGTGATGATAAAGCTGCACATGGATCTTAAAGACACTGCCTCCACGTTACAATTGGGTGACAGAGCAAACCTTCTGGCTATGGCACATATTGATGAGCCATCCTGGAGGAGTTGGACTGCCTTTGCAACCTCTGTAGGGTCCAGGTATTGCCTCATGCTACGAGTAGTTACACTGACCCTAGCCAAATGCAAAACTAGTGAAAAACAGTCAGAAAAGATGAGTAAGGGAAAAGCCATTTTCCTGTTTTGAGGGCCATCTCATTTTTGCCCATCTAGTGCACCTGTTGTTAATTACATTAACGCCAAAGCAGCTGAAACTGATTAACAGCCCCCCTGCTACTTAACTGATCAGATCAATACCCCAGCAGTTTAACTGACTTGATGCTATACTTTGATTAAAAAGTGTTCCTTTTAATGTGTATGTATATATATATATATATATATATATATATATATATATATATATATATATATATGTATATATATATATATATATATATATATATATATATATATATAATATATATATATATATATATATATTTTTTTTATTTTAAACTACTCAATGGGCAGTCTGAATGACTAATGAACTAGTTAACGGAGCAATAAAGGGCATGAAGTTAGAGACAGAACTTCTCTGAGAGGGTTTTAGCTTGTTGATTACAGTATAATTACTGTTCGGCTGTTAACATGCTAAAGCACAACTCTCTGTCAGCAAACTAAAACCAGCTGAAGTCTGGTCTGCACTACAGTAGGTGGTAGCAATGAAACTGGTGTCAAACCAAGAATGTTCTTTTGCAGTTCACTCGGAATTGTCGGTGGGAAGGATTTTATTCCTTGCTGACCATCTGGCGAGGATCCACACATGCCTTCAAAGTTCTGACCAAAGAAACTTTAACACCTGAAGCCGAAATAACTAGACTTCCTAAGCGCGTCATCACATCACAGAGAAACCAACCAATTGCAAGAGGGCATCCCCATTGACATCACGCAACAGCGATTTCAGCAGCCAATTCGCACCCGGGGTTCCCTCAACCAGGAAAGGAACGAAACAACTCAGAGCAAGTAATCAAATAATTCGTCATAATTCTGCTGGAAACTGGTTGCATTCATCTTTAAGAGAAAGTTCCTTGCTTATGACTCCCTCAGGCTGAAGGGAGTCACAACGCTCTTCATTGACTGCAAGCCGTTCTATTCGCCGCGGGAGTTCTGCTCGTTCATTCTCGTGAGTGTTTACATTCCACCGCAAGCGCACGTGAGCACAGCTTTACAGAAACTCGCTGATCTGATCACAGAGAGTGAACAACATCACCCGGACTCTGTTTTAATCATTCTCGTGGACTTTAATAAAGCAAATCTCTCCCGCGAACTGCCAAAATACAGACAGCACATCACATGCCCCAACAGAGACAGTAATATATTGGATCACTGTTACACAACAATAAAGGACGCATATCACTCGGTTCCACGAGCAGCTTTAGGACTCTCTGATCACTGTTTGGTTCATCTTATTCCATCCTACAGGCAGAAACTTAAGTCTGCGAAGCCTGTATTAAGATCTGTTAAAAGATGGACTAACGAAACAGAGCGGGATTTACAAGCCTGTTTCGACCTGACTGATTGGACTGTTTTTGAAGCTGCGGCAAATGACCTGCACGAGCTCACAGAGACTGTAACATCTTATATCAGTTTCTGTGAGGACATGTGCATTCCTACCAGGACTCATCTATTCTACAACAATGACAAACCATGGTTCACTGCCAAACTCAGACAGCTCCGTCAGGCCAAAGAAGATGCTCAGAGAAAGGGGGATAAAGTATTGTACAAACAGGCCAAATACACACTGGAAAAGGAGATCAGAGTGGCAAAGAGGAATTATTCTGACAAGCTCAGGAACAAATTCTCTTCCAGTGATCCGGCTTCAGTGTGGTTAGGATTGAAGGACATCACCAGCTACAAAACACCACCCCCCAGCACTCTGGAGAATCAACACCTGGCAGACGACTTAAACGAGTTCTTTTGTCGTTTTGAACGATCACCCCACACCCGCCCAGAACACCCCTCCACACAACCATTCACACCTCCAGCAACCCCTCTCTCCCCCACAACTACAATTCAAATCAGCGAAGATGATGTGTGCCAGGTCTTCAGGAAGAACAAAAGAAGGAAAGCACCTGGTCCAGATGGTGTGTCACCAGCCTGCCTAAAAATCTGTGCTGAGCAGCTGGCCCCCATCTTCACACAGATCTTCAATAGATCACTGGAGCTGTGTGAAGTCCCCTCATGCTTCAAACGCTCCACCATCATCCCCGTCCCAAAGAAACACAAAATTACTGGACTTAATGACTACAGACCTGTGGCCCTAACTTCTGTAGCCATGAAATCATTCGAAAGACTGGTTCTGGCTCATCTGAAGGACATCACTGGACCCTTACTGGACCCCCTGCAGTTTGCCTACAGAGCAAACAGATCTGTGGATGATGCAGTCAACATGGGACTGCAGTTCATCCTGCAGCATCTGGACAGACCAGGGACTTATGTGAGGATCCTGTTTGTGGACTTCAGCTCTGCTTTTAACACCATTATCCCGGAAACCCTTCAAAATAAACTAACTCAGCTCTCCGTCCCCACCTCCGTCTGCCAGTGGATCAACAGCTTCCTGACAGACAGACAGCAGTTAGTAAAGCTTGGGAAATTCACATCCAGCACTCGAACCATCAGCACTGGAGCTCCTCAGGGCTGCGTACTCTCCCCACTGCTCTTCTCCCTCTACACCAACGACTGCACATCTAAAGACCCCTCTGTCAAGCTCCTGAAGTTCACAGACGACACCACACTGATCGGCCTCATCCAGGACGGTGACGAGTCTGCTTACAGACAGGAGGTTAAGGAGCTGGCTGTCTGGTGCAGTCTCAACAACCTGGAGCTTAACACGCTCAAAACTGTGGAGATGATCGTGGACTTCAGGAGAAACCCCCCTGCTCTCCCCCCACTCACCATCATGAACAGCACTGTGACTGCAGTGGAGTCATTCAGATTCCTGGGCACCACCATCTCTCAGGACCTGAAGTGGGATATTCACATTGACTCCATTGTCAGGAAGGCCCAGCAGAGGTTGTACTTTCTTCGCCAGCTGAGGAAGTTCAACCTGCCACAGGACTTACTGAAACAGTTCTACTCTGCCATCATTGAATCCATCCTCTGCACCTCAATAACTGTCTGGTTCAGCTCAGCTACCAAATCTGACCTCAGAAGACTACGGAGGGTAGTCCGGACTGCTGAGCGAATCATTGGTACAACCCTCCCCACTCTCCAAGAACTGTACTTATCCAGAGTGAGCAAAAAGGCTGGTAAAATCACTCTGGACCCCTCACATCCAGCACACAACCTCTTTGAACTGTTACCATCTGGTCGACGCTACAGAGCTCTGAGCACCAGAACGACCAGACACAGGAACAGTTTCTTCCCTCAGTCAATACATCTCATGAACACTCAATAAATAAACGTAGAACACACAACTAATACATTATCCATTCACCACACTCACTTATTTTATTTTTATTTTCTCATTTCTAATTTTCACATACTTGACCTACATAGTCGCCTATATTATATATTGTGTATTTTTTTTTTTTTTTTTTTGCTGCTTTGTACATTGGTTATTGGCTATTTCCTGCTATTTTGTTTCATTACCTGTGTCCTGTCCTGTTACTGTCTTTCTGTTGCACTGTGGAGCTTCTGTCACTATAACAAATTCCTTGTATGTGTAAACATACTTGGCCAATAAAGCTCATTCTGATTCATATTCTGATTCTGATTCTGAAGTTAGAGCATTCTTGGAAACGAGCTTTAGAACCTTAAACTCTCTTCAAATCAAAACAATTCATTGCCTGCAGCGTGTATGTGTGTTTGTGTGTGTAAGTATTCTGTTTTGTGTTATTTTAGCTTAGTAGTGCTGTAGAGCAGCAAATAAACTTTGATTTATTAAGAAATATTTGTCTGGTGCTATGTGATTTTCAAGTCTTAAACTATTTGCCAAAGATCGTGTTACCTATGCTAAAATTTACCTATACTAAACATTACCTAATCAGTTCGGTATTACTGTGGCCACGGGAATAATCTGAATTGTTAAAACATGCTGGTTTTAATGTTTGCTGGACAAGTCGTTAATGCGGTATCGTTAATAAGGTATAAGTTGGACGTTTTGATTAATATCCATTAATCATACGAATATGAAATCGACACGACTCGATTTCCAGAAACTAAAATTAAATTAATAGTTCTAAAATTACTACATTTTGTTATGTTGAGATCATGAGAAAAATAAGTCATGATAACGAGAAAACAACGTTTGTTATGTCGATCACAACAAAAATAAAGTCGCGATAATGGGAAAACAAGAAGGAAAAAAAATGCATGACCGCTTAGAACTTCCGTAGTAATAGAGAGCGCATCACCTGCTTCAAGATCTTTTACTGTTTGCACTCCGATTGAGGCACATAAGCAAACAAACAGGGCAAATCTGGACGTATTTACCTATTTGCCACCTATATCTTATTCCTATCTTATAATAGAGCACCTGCCTCAAGATCTCTCAGTCTGTTCACACTCCAATTGATGCACTTGACACATGCACTTTTTCATCACTCTTTTACAGATTAAAAGAAAGAAATAAAATGTACTGTAATTGTGTAGAATTGCACTGTCTGTTTACTCATCTGCATCAACCGGAATGAGAGAAACAGTGAGTGATGTTGAGACAGGTGAACAGCGTTTGGGTAATAGTGAATATTGACCTATTGTGCGTACCATTGTTGCTCCCACTGTTAGCAGGGTATAATCGCTGCATTTGGGGTAAAAATGATTATTATAATAATTATTATTATTATAAAAAAATAATGTATTGTTCCAGGAAGGTTTTCTGTTCGTTCACACAGGCACGAACTGATTGGCAGCTGCCTTTAGCAGAGCCTTTACCGATTACCTGCATTGATCAAAGTATTCGGCATGGTCGTCTGTGAGTGACGTCACCTCCCAATACAAACAGATGTGGAAAACGCAATTGAAAATGCAATTTGCAATTCCTTTTGAAAAAAGTCCTGAACATTCTTCCATACAAGAGAGAGAGGAGGATAAAATGACAAAGTAGAGGACAAGAGGAAACGCAGCAGAGGGAAACAAATGAAAAGAGAGAGAGAGAAAGAGAAGTGGATATAACAGGAAGGGGAGGTGGAATGGAGAAGTATGACAGAGAGGGAGAGAGAGAGATGGCCCACAATAAAGAAAGCACACATAGCAGATAAACGGTGACAGTCACATTACAGCGGAAGTCTCTGGAACATGTCAGTGGCTGATGGTGAGATGCCCACAAGGACAAAAAGCTCTGCAGCACTCTACAGCACTCAGATTTCGTTTTCTGCTTTAGTTTACTTGCCTTTGGCTTTATTTTCTGGGCATTATTTTTAAATAAATAAACAATAATGAAATAAATTGTAATGACATTTATAAGCCATGGTGTATAGTGGGGGAAAAAATTATTTTGATCCTCTGCTGATTTTGTACGTTTGTCCACTTACAAAGAAATCATCAGTCTATCATTTTAATGGTAGGTTTATTTGAACAGTTAGAGACAGAAAAACGCATTTACAAAAAGTTATAAATTGGTTTGCATTTTAATGAGTGAAATAAGTATTTTATCCCCTACCAATCAGCAAGATTTCTGGCTCCCAGGAATCTTTTATACAGGTAAGGAGCTGAGATTAGGAGCACTCTCTTAAAGGGTGCTCCTAAAGTTTGTTACCTGTATAAAAGACAACCTGTCCACAGAAGCAATTAATCAATCTGATTCCAAACTCTCCACCATGGTCAAGACCAAAGAGCTGTCCAAGGATGTCAGGGACAAGATTGTAGACCTACACAAGGCTGGAATGGGCTACAAGACCATCGCCAAGCAGCTTGGTGAGAAGGTGACAACAGTTGGTATGATTATTCGTAAATCGAAGAAACACAAAATAACTATCAATCTCCTTCAGACTGGGGCTCCATGCAAGATCTCACCTCGTGGAGTTTCAGTGATCATGATAATGGTGAGTAATCAGCCCAGAACTACACGGAAGGATCTTGTCAATGATCTCAAGGCAGCTGGGACCATAGTCACCAAAAAAACAATTGGTAACACACTACATGAAGGACTGAAATCCTGGAGGTGGAAACATTATGCTTTGGGGATGTTTTTTTCTGCTAAGGGGATAGGACAACTGCACCGCATCAAAGGGACGATGGACAGGCCATGTACTGTCAGGGCCAGGGCATTGAAGCGGTTGAAATGGTTCGTGGATGGGTATTCCAGCATGACAATGACCCAAAACACACAGCCAAAGCAACAAAGGAGTGGCTCAAGAAGAAGCACATTAAGGTCCTGGCGTGGCCTAGCCAGTCTCCAGACCTTAATCTCATAGAAAATCTGTGGAGAGAGCTGAAGGTTTAAGTTGCCAAACGTCAGCCTCAAAACCTTAATGACTTGAAGAGGATCTGCAAAGAGGAGTGGGCCAAAATCTCTCCTGAGATGTGTTTGCAAACCTTGTGGCCAACTACAAGAAATGTCTGACCTCTGTGATTGCCAACAAGGGTTTTGCCACCAAGTACTAAATCATGTTTTGCGATGGGGTCAAATAATTATTTGACTCATTAAAATGCAAATCAATTTATAACTTTTTTAAAATGTGTTTTTCTGGATTTTATTTGTTGTTATTATCTCTCACTGTTCAAATAAACCTACCATTAAAAATATAGACATATATGTAAATGTGTGTGTGTATATATATATATATATATATATATATATATATATATATATATATATAATTTTTTTGTTTTTTTTTTTTATACCAAAAAACAAAACAAAAAACCTACTAAAATTTACAGCAAATACTTTATTTTATTTTTCTGGCCAATATTTTTACTGAATGAATGAATGAATGAATGAATGAATGAATGAATGAACTGTTCTGACATTTACAGTATAAGTCATTATGGTATAATTTTTTCATTAAATATTCACCAAAAAAACATAATAATAATAATACTCAAATGTACATCAAATACTTTATTGTGCTTTACAATAATTAAAACAAATGTACAGTTATCAAATGGAACTTCTTGAAACAATTTCTGATTGGATAATAATTTTCTACCCATTCTAACTGATGCTTCTAAAACTTTCTATTCTTGCAATTTAGTATTTAATTTTACATTTAAAAAAATGTAATTATGACAAATAAATATAAAATAAAATGAAATAAAAAAACGTGCAATCAATCCCTTTAACAGCCATATTTTCTTTTCTTTCTTTCTTTTTTTTTACATTATTTAATATATATATATATATATATATATATATATATATATATATATATATAATAAAATCAAATTCAAATAAAATAAAAATCAAACGTAAGATGTTGATTCATTAACCACTGGAATTAATTCAGTAATCTCTAATTCTTCAAACTAACCGACAGGTAAACTCCAGCATTTGTGATTATCTTTGAATGATTCATTAAATTAACCTGACTGGCCCAGGACTCTCGCACACTTTCAGCCATCATTAAATTTGCACCCATTCTATAATCACATGGCGACAATTTCGCAATTCTTCTGAGATTTACAACCCCAAATGTCTTTCTCCCGACCGTTACTCTGCATCTTACAAATGATAGGCCTATCAAGTATAAATCTCTATGTGGCTGATCTCTCCTGAAGGGATTTCTCATTAATGGTACGGGTGGCTTGTTTTTGCTGTGAGCAGCTCTCTTAAAATAGTTCTGACCACAGAGAAACAACTGGTATGCAATGCAATAAAGTCATTACCAACACGGGTGCAAAAAAAAAAAAAAACCTGCACTGCCTTTCTGCTGCTCAACAGTGTGTATATACACTTAAGAGGCAAGCTGAACATCCAAGGAAAATAAATTATATTGATAAGACTAATTGAAAATTAATCTTGTTCTGTTACTCACACACATCTAAAATTAGAATGAGATTTCTAACCTGTATTTGTATGTGTCACAGGAGAGACAGACCAGGCACAGCACAGACTGGACTGCCACTAAAACAAATGCACATTCCTTATCAGCCCACATTCTAGCGAACTCTCGTGAAATTCCAACTGGACCGGCGACATTTCAAAACTATATCACCATGACATCACTGTTTGAAATACCATTTGTCTCTCAAATATTCATAAACATGCAAGAGTGGAAACTCATGGCTAGCAGACTCTCTCACACTGATACGATATCTGTAAATGTTAGTGGGGACTAATATGGCCATTTTTATTGTGTCATTCTTTCTTTATTCTTCAATTAATGGGAATGCAAGTATATTTCAGCATTAAAATAATCAGAAAAAAACTGTCACATAAAAACCAAATTGGCGATACTGTATATTACAGATGGCCCTTTCCTTTCTAATTGGAAAGTTTGGGACCAAATTAAATAATTATTCATTTAATCCTTAAAAAAAATTGCAGCTAGAGAAATAGAAATCATATTTTACCCGAGCTGTTAATGTGAGTTTACAGTCTGAACTTAAGAGATAAAGAGGCTGTGTACCACAAAATAATGACAAGAAAGCACGTCTCTCTGTTTCGTTTTTTATCAGGCAGCATGAAAAACAAATATACAGGGCCAGCAGTGTAGTCTGATTAACAAAAAATGACTCATAAAAACTGGTTCTTTAATGAATCTTTCAAAAGGATTCACAAACTCAGCACTTACTGTACCACTTTGAATCAGCCTGATAAACCATTAACTAAATGAACTCACTGAATCAGAGCTGTTCCTGAATTAAAATCTGATAAAATGAATAAAGTATAATAAAAATAAAGTATTTACATGGAAGTTTTTACATGGAAAAAAGTGCTTATTGCATTCTCTATATGTGATAAAGGCTAAAGTCAGTTGGATAAAAACGTAACAAGCCGACAGACTAAACTAATGCACAGATTTCTTTTCAAAAGAGGATTGTGAGCAAACGGTCCATCTGATTCACTAATCTTCATTCAGACAGAGAATGAGCTCTGGGCTCTGTTTTGTTTCGATTGTTTTGATTGATTGTTTTGTTTTGTTTGAAGTGGTCTTTAAGAGAAGCAGTCTATCAGCGGAAGTTTAAAATCAGCTCGTAAGTGTATTTACTTGTCTCAGTGTTTAGCGCATTTGCCGTTGCTAGGAAACGCTTATTTTGTTTACTAGGATGAGAGTTGCTGAAATCGCGTTTGGTCTCGTACTGTATCGTGTATCTTGTCAGTGTGTGCACTTGCTTGGCCATTTGTAGTTGATAAACAGGAAAGTGGGTCCAGCTGAATTGAAATGATCATTTGTTGGATTGGTATAATAAAGGTTATTATACCGCGGCAGCGGTCGCGGCAGTCGTCGTGTGAAGCCCTCCTAGTGTGAAGACCAAAGAGTGTAAAGACCATCGACTCTACCGTGCGACTCCACCGGGCAGGGACACCGGCAAGGGATAGTAGTAGCTTTTTATTTAATTTTTTCATTGATATGTTTATTATTGAAATGTTGTTGTTATATGCATGTGTTAATTTTATTTAATTTCTTTATTTTCTTAAATATGTGGGTAGATAGTATTTATAGAGTTGTAACTTTTTAGTTTTAGTTACTTTTTCTTATTTGTAAGTCGCTTTGGACAAAAGCGTCTGCTAAATGACAAAAGTAAAAGTAAGTAAGTAAAGTTTCAGGCCGAGCAGACGCACAGATGCTCCCAAGCCCTGCAGTAACCACCATTATATCAACAGAGCATTGTCTACAATCTCAGATGAAACGCCGAAAGAAATTACGACTGGTCTTTTTTGCTCTGCCTCAAGACAGTCGTTATACCGATCCAGAAAATATTCCTTTATGATCATTTCAGTTCTGGACAATGTGTACAACTTCTGCAAGGCAAGCATTGGACTTAAATGCATCTTCCTTGTCAAAACAGCTAAGGCTAATTTCCAGGCTGGTTTATGAATAACTGTTAGACAACCTTGGTCTAAAAGAAAAAAAAACATGACAGTTTCTACAAAAAAAAAAACATAACAGCCTAAGCAACACAACTGTTATGAAATGTTATTTAAACAGCAAATCAGCATATTAGAATCATTTCTGAAGGATCATGTGACACAGAAGTCTGGAGTAATGATGCTGAAAATTCCACTTTGCCAGCACAGGAATAAATTATATCTTAGAAAAGAAAAGAGATGTTTAAAACTGTATTATTATTATTAATTATAATTAGCAATAAATATTTCCAGTCTTGGTGATAAGAGTATTCAAAAACATTAAAATAATTAAATTCCATTCAACATTTTTTAGATTGTCAATGTGTTGTTTATTTTGAGATAAACTTATAATAATAGGCCAGAGACCTGAAACATTACAAGCTCGCTTTGATGTAACAGTAAGTAGCTGAAGTATAGTAGCTGTGCAATGCATCAAAAATAGAAGTCCATTAACTGAAAGTCTATGTAATGCAATTGGGCACTTGCAGTATAGGCATGTCCATAAATTATAATGGGAGCAATTTGATGATGTCATAATGGCCTTTGTATATCTAACCTGTCTGCTTTGACTGTCAACTACTCTTTTGCTGCCTTGTAAGCACTGATATTTCCTTAAGGATATGCAAATCAAATTACTGTCTGCTTTACATAACAAGCAATTATTGAGATCATGGAATAATATGAAAAGCTCTCATTACAGGACTATGGCGGTGAAGATCAGCCAACTCAGAACTGCTGTTTATAAGAAGCTCAGTCACAATGGATAGTACCACCACTCCACTTATCCCACTCAAACACCCAATTCCCACTCCACACATCTCTCTCTACCTTTCTCTCTTACAAATTCATGCACAAACGCACTCAATACGGCAGTCTTCTCTCTTTCACAGTACCCTGCTGTTTACCCAGATTAAGTCAAAGCTCAAAATGAGGTTAATACCTATATAAACACATGCAGTCATGTAAAACAAGGTCAGGACAAGCAGAACAAACCAGAGCTTCAGTACTTTTTTTTTCTCAATATTACTATAAAGCACTGTATCTCATAATGAAATTCGTTTAAAAAAGTCCTTGCTCAGTGATTTGAGACGGTTTCACTGATCACACTGACCATTAGCTTCACATCTCTGTTCCCCAGCAGTTTAAGAGCAGCCTCGACCAAGAGAGTGTTGATGTGTGTCTTTCAAAGTATACTCCGTTTGATAGCATGCAATTTCTTTATTTTGCTAAACAAAAAAGAACATATTTTGAAGAATGCTGGTGAACAAACAGTTGCTGGTCCCCACTGACTTCCATAGTATGGGAAAAACTACTATGGAAGTCAATGGGGACCAACAACTGTTTCGTTACCAACATCCTTCAAAATATTTTATGTTCAACAGAAGAAAAAAAAATTTACAGAATTGTAATTTTTGGGTGAACTAACCCTTTAAAACTGTATAGTTTCAAAAGAACTATGAAATAAATGCATGCAAATTTATACAAATAACCATAAAAAAGGTCAACCCAAAAATGAACATTTAGCCATTATTTACTCACTTTCATGGCATCCCATTTCGATATGCTGTATGCTATACAGATTTTATGTAATCTATTCCTTCAAGAAAAGACTCTTTATTATAGAGCAGGGAAAGCTCTTTCCATTTTAAATGGCTGTTATTAGCTTCCGCTCCAAATATTGCTTATGTCTTCGTTTCTTGAAGAGGCATAGAGATAACAAACAGATCTGAGCTAAATGGAGGAGGGAATTTCTCACTTATTGCTCTCTGGTGACAAATGACGTGCACAAAAATTCCAACTTTTTATAGCGGTTCATTGCAAAACAAATTGACAACAGCAGCAATAATCAAATTACTCTCAGCAGCAATTGCCTCTGGAGCTGAAAGCTAATAATGTTCGGGCCTACTATTTCTGGGAAAGGTAAATGAGCACTGACAGCTAATTTCAGCATTCGTGAGGAAAACTGTTTGAGGATTAGTTCACACAAAAATGACAAATCTTTAATTTGCTCATCCTCATGTTGTTCGTCTGTGGAAAATGAAAGTAGGAATTTTGTGCTGGTAGCTCTTTTCAATGCAATAATGATAAATGGGAGCTAGAGCTTTCAAGCTTCAAAAATGACTCAAAAGCACCATATGAATACTGTACCAAATTACTAGTCTTCTGAAGTCTTAGCTTTGAGTGAACAAGCTGAAATTTCATTTTTCATTAATTATTTTCTTCTTCATTAAGCTACATTCGCTATAACCAGATCAGTGCATCATTGAATTGGTTTGAGTATTGATTCTGATTCACAAACAAATCATTTAGTGTGGTTTTGTGAATGCATTTCATTTAAAAGACACACCAAGAAAAGCTGGTGCAGAAATTTCAGTGAATAATAATACTTTTGCTCTGTTCCTAACACAAACGTGACTTCAAAAGACTTGAAATATTATGCAAAAGTTTTATACAGTGCAAAAAGTATGATACTTTAATTCCAAACAAATTTGTTAGATGTTGAAATGAAAATCTTGATGCCATGTTCCTGTGCAATTCAGTAAATCTCTTTAACGCACAGGCAAATAAGATCTGTCCTTGGTTTGATTACAGACATATTGCATGAAGATGCCAAAGAGAAAAATGGTCTATTTCGAAGACTAATGTTCAGACATGAAATAGGATTGTTGTTTCTTTCAAGGTGCTGAATTTCTGAGCATAAAAAGCAGATGTCTAAAAATTATATTTGCTAGCTGATATTGTTCAACGCCACAACTAGGTTTCACGGCCGAAAATCAATTGCATCTATAGTGAAAACGACAACAGGAACATAATAATAATTGAACAAAGTAAAGCAAGCAGTTTTATAGATGTTCTTAAATTACAGGTCACGGTGACTTCTACAGTCCTATTGATTTCCCTTAGCAATAGAACTCAAGCCAGCCAGGAGGGGGAATGACCATCTGTCCAATGCTGCGACTGCTGGCACCTCAAAAGGAGGTAAATGGGCTCAGCTTGCCTAAAACACCCTAATGTACGAAAACTGGTGGTCACTTCCGTACCTGAGTGCTTTAAACGCTAATAGTGAACCTAAAACATTCATTGACCCCCTCATTGATTTTGGCTTAGGTAACCAAAGTTAATTAAGAATGTTAATTAATGTTGAAAATCTCAAAGATAGACCAGGGAAGCATTTGGAAAAAAACGAGAATGAGTAAAGCTAGATGAAAAGGACATATCTAAAAGACGATGGAGGGCAGCTCAGTGTAATATACTGTGCTCCAACACACTCTGAAGAAGTATTTGTGCTATAGAATTTCCCTCAGGGGTGCTGAATGCATGATAAGAAAATGGAGAGGAGAAAGTAGGCTGTAGTAAAGAAACGAGGTACAGAGGAGGAAAACTAGAGTTAGCATTTTCTTGAGTAGACATTTGTTTTTCCTGAAAAGTAGTAATAATTGCATCTTATTCTGGACAAAAAGAGAGAATGAATCAGACCTTGTTTACTGGTATTAAGATTAGTTTTTGTCGATCCCATCACAAGTGAAAGAAGCAAAATATAGGTAAAAAACACTGCCTAAAACATTGAGCTTTCCACTTTCAAACATTTCCAGTGGTAATCGAAAATGCATAATAACGCATAAAACCACAAAATAACTTTCATAGTGTAGACACTCATGTGGTTGAATGTGTTCAAACAGCCTCAATCAATTAATAAATAAATAAATCAATCAATCAATAAACTGAACCTACTACTACTACTATTATTATTATTATTTACAATAACCATTATTAGTGCAGAGAAGGAACCCACAACAAAAATTGAAGATACAGAAACGTGAAAGGTGGAGGGAAAGAGAGGGAGACTGCAAGATGAGAAAGATGACTCCTACAACAACTCCTCCATACCCATCATTGGGATGTTGTTTGCACATTGGTTTGGAGAAAGAAGGGAACTGAAGAAAGCAGGAGGAAGAGATGAAGCTAAAGAAGAGAAGGATAAATTGATGCAGTCTAAAAAAGCTTTTGTTGACTATATCACAGTCACACATGCTTGAGAAAGAAAATTAGACCAGTTTTGCTAGTGCCCTTTAAAAGTCTTCAGGGAGATGCTGTGACAAAACTGGTCAGATAAAAAATAACAGCTTCCCTTCCAGGAACTTCGAGCTGCGTCGAAACGCATATGGGAACGCCTTCAGCGTGACCAGGCTCTGAATATGATGTGTAATCAGTCAAACAAGGGCGAGGCGTCACGGGCGGGGTGACGTCACGACCAGGAAGCATATAAGCACGTGCGGCGGAGCCGGCTTCAGCTTTTTGTCATTCAGCGAAGCGCTCTGTGTGTGTCAGTCTTATTTACTGTTGTTTGTCCTAGTTTTAAGTGGAAAGCATTCAGTATCATGCCAAAGCCAAGGGCAAGCTCAGGGGTGAAGCTTTCAGACCACGTTTTAAGTCGTGTGTGCATCCTTGCCCTCGCTATATCACGAGCGAGGACACACACGATTTGTGCGTGGTCTGCCTGGGTGCGGAGCACGCAGAATCGGTCTCCGCACACGGAGGGCTCTCTTCGAGAAGGGAGCCTTCGCGAGCTCCCCACGCGGTGCCGGTCCCGCTGCTGCCGAGGCAGAGCGGCGGCTGCACTCGTGGGGCTCGCAGGCTGATCTGGCTGGCGAGTGTGAGACGGACATGTCCTTATCTCCTCCCGTATCCGCCAGATCTGGCGCCCCGTCTCTCGGTGTGGAAGCGGTCTCTTCCCCCGAGACGAGGGCTCAATGCTTCGTCTCTCTTCCTCTGAGGAGGTTGATGTGACGAGCGTTCACGAGGTTTCGCCGCCTCTGTCGCCCCAATATGATATAACTATGAGCTTTGTAAGCTGCAGTGTTTGCACAAGCACAAAGAGAAAAATAAGCCGGTCCCGCTTCTGCCGTAAAAAAGAGAGAAAAAAAGGCAGAGCGGCGGCTGCGCTCGCGGGGCTGGCAGAAAAAAAAAGAAAAAGAAAAAGGCTGATCTGGCTGGCGAGAGTCAGAGGGGCATGTCCCTATCTCCTCCCGTGCCTGATCTGGCGCCCCGTCTCTCGGATCGGAAGCGGTCTCTTCCCCCCGAGACGAGGGCTCAACGCTTCGTCTCTCTTCCTCCGAGGAGGTTGATGTGACGAGCGTTGACGAGGTTTCGCCGCCTCTCTCGCCCCAGAGAGCTACTTCTACACAGGAGCCTTCCGTTTTCTCCTCACCGAGGTGTCGAGATCGCGGGTGAAATCTTTTCGTCCCGGCCATTCGTTCCCGCGGGAACTGAATGAGCGCGGGTATGCGGCGATGCCGCGGGTTGAACAGATGCTTGCGAGCTATCTGTCTCCCTCTACGGCATCACCTTTGAAGGCAGAGGGTATGCGCGCTCTCTAAACTCAGGTGGCTGCTGGGCGGGCGCAGCCTTCTCCGCAAAAAAAAAAAAAAAAAATACCAGCTCCTCGCGCAAAAGGTCCTGACGGGCGAGCCCCAGGACCGCGGAGGGCGACCCCTACTGGGGTGGAGTGGCTTGCACCACGGCACTCGGTGACCACTTCACCTCGGTGCCCTCCAGGGACTTGTCTGCTGACCCTGCCGCTGTTCCAGGGCACAGCCGGTCCCAGCGAGTATATTTCTCAGGTTTGTCCGCCCGGCAGCGCGGAGCCGAGAAACTCGCCTCAGCCGCCAGATTACGCGTCTCATTCCGGTGCGCCGCATCGTGACAGCGGTCTGGCCGCTTCTCTGAACCCAGAGGTCAGTCTCGAGAGACTGATTCCCTTAGAAGATCATTGGGCAGCAAGCTGCTGAATGTGTCTCTTTGGGTCCTGCCTTGCAGGGTCTGGTTCGTTCAGAGGTCCTGACGGGTGAGCCCCAGGACTACGGAGGACGACCCCTACTGGGGTGGAGCGGCTTACACCGCGGCACACGGTGACCGTCTCCCCTCGGTGCCCTCCGGGGATTTGTCTGTCAACCCTGCAGTTCCAGGGCACAGCAGGTCCCAGCAAGTATTACTCTCAGGTTCTTCCGCCTGTGATTTCAGCGGACCTGAGAAACTCGCCTCGGCCGCCAGATTACGCGTCTCTTGCCGGTGCGCCGCAGCTTCAGCTTTTTGCACTCGCGCCCCACGAGTGCAGCCGCCGCTCTGCCTCGGCAGCAGCGGGACCGGCACCGCGTGGGGAGCTCGCGAAGGCTCCCTTCTCGAAGAGAGCCCTCCGTGTGCGGAGACCGATTCTGCGTGCTCCGCACCCAGGCAGACCACGCACAAATCGTGTGTGTCCTCGCTCGTGATATAGCGAGGGCAAGGATGCACACACGACTTAAAACGTGGTCTGAAAGCTTCACCCCTGAGCTTGCCCTTGGCTTTGGCATGATACTGAATGCTTTCCACTTAAAACTAGGACAAACAACAGTAAATAAGACTGACACACACAGAGCGCTTCGCTGAATGACAAAAAGCTGAAGCCGGCTCCGCCGCACGTGCTTATATGCTTCCTGGTCGTGACGTCACCCCGCCCGTGACGCCTCGCCCTTGTTTGACTGATTACACATCATATTCAGAGCCTGGTCACGCTGAAGGCGTTCCCATATGCGTTTCGACGCAGCTCGAAGTTCCTGGAAGGGAAGCTGTTATTTTTTATCTGACCAGTTTTGTCACAGCATCTCCCTGAAGACTTTTAAAGGGCACTAGCAAAACTGGTCTAATTTTCTTTCTCAAGCATGTGTGACTGTGATATAGTCAACAAAAGCTTTTTTAGACTGCATCAATTTATCCTTCTCTTCTTTAGCTTCATCTCTTCCTCCTGCTTTCTTCAGTTCCCTTCTTTCTCTAACACCAGAGGTCAGTCTCGAGAGACTGATTCCCTTAGTAGATCGTTTGGCAGCCTGGCAGCGACTGCGACGTCTCTTTGGGTCCTGCGGACGGTAGAGGCTGGCTATTCCATCCAGTTCGAAGGGCCACCTCCGCTGTTCAACGGGGTCTGTGTGACTACGGTCCGCCCCGAGCAGGCTCTGGTCTTGGAACAGGAAGTCGATACTTTGCTGAGGAAGGAAGCCATCGAGTTGGTTCCTCCTCACGAACTCCACACCGGCTGCTACAGCCTGTACTTCATTGTTCCAAAGAAGGATGGGGGGCTGAGGCCCATACTGGATTTGAGTCTTCTGAACCGCTCAGCCAGAAAGCTGAAGTTCAAGATGCTCACTGTCAGGCAGATCGTGTCTCAAATCAGGTCCGAGGATTGATTTGTCACGACAGACCTCAAAGATGTCTATTTCCATGTACCCATCCTTCCCTCTCACAGGGAGTTCCTGAGGTTCGCTTTCGGGGGCAAAGCGTATCAGTATCGGGTTCTTCCCCGCGGCCTAGCACTCTCACCCCGCACTTTCACCAAGTGTGTGGATGCGGCACTGGTCCCGTTGCGACTGCAGGGCATCCGCATACTCAAATATATCGACAATTGGTCGATCCTCGCTCATTAGAGCGGGCGGAGATTCGGCATCGAGGTGTCGTTCTCGCCCACATGAAAGATTTGGGGGGTTAAGACTAAACACCAAGGAAAGTGTGCTTTCTCCAGCTCAGAGAACCACTTATCCAGGTGTAGTGTGGGATTCGACCATGATGCAGGCTCGTTTGACCCCTGCTCGGATCGAGTCGATCCTCACGGCAGTCGAGAGAGTGTGAGAAGGCTAGCCATTCACTGTCAAGCAGTTTCAGAGACTGCTTGGGCTCATGGCAGCTGCGTCCAGCGTGATTCCTTCTGGCCTGCTGTACATGAGGCCCCTACAGTGGTGGCTCAAGACCAAGGGGGTCTCCCTGAGGGGAGACTCGCTCCGCGCTGTCAAAGTGTCACGCCGCTGTCCGTGCCTTAGACATGTGGAGGAATCCTTGGTTCTTGTCCCGGGGCCCGGTGCTGGGAGCTCCTTGTCGCCGCGTCTCGCTAGCGGCAGACGCTTCCCTCACCGGTTGGGGTGCGGTCATGAGTGGCCACCCTGCCCGCGGTCTGTGGAGTGGTCGCCACCTGACGTGGCATATCAACCAGCTAGAGATCCTAGCTGTGTTCCGTGCGCTCAAGCACTTCCTCCCAGACCTAAGAGATCACCACGTGCTGGTGCGCACCGACAGCACGGCAGTGGTCTCTTACATCAACCACCAAGGAGGTCTGCGGTCGCGCCCCTTGTATAAGCTGGCACACCAGATCCTTGTGTGGTCCCAGGGCAAGCTCCTATCACTGAGAGCTGTGCACATTCCTGGGCATCTTTATGTGGGAGCAGGCGTCCTGTCGAGACAGGGGCCGAGGCCCGGGGGTGAAGCAGACGTGGAAGGTTTTGGCCAGGCACAGGTGGACCTCTTCGCCACTCGAGAGTCAGCGCAATGTCCCCTCTGGTTCCTCCAGCTCCTCCGGGACTGGACGCTATGGTACAGACATGGCCGAGGCTCCGTCTGTACGCCTTCCCCCCGATCGCTCTGCTCCCGGGAGTTCTGGCGAGAGTGCGCCGGGACGAGGTCAGTCTACCGTTGGTAGCTCCGTTCTGGCTGGGCCGAGTATGGTTCTCGGACCTGATATCTCTCCTCGACGGCACTCCGTGGGAAGTGCCCGTCAGGAGGGACCTCCTCTCACAGGCCGGGGGCACCGAGGTGCACCCTCACCCGGAGTTATGGAAGCTGTGGGTGTGGCCCCTGAGGGGGCACAACTCATAGCTTCCGGTCTGTCAACCGAGGTTGTCGAGACCATCCTCCAATCCAGAGCTCCCTCAACGAGGAAACTGTACGCCTTGAAGTGGAGGCTCTTCACTTCTTGGTGCGGGGACCGCCATGCTCGACCCAGTCAACTGCCCCGTTGGTGCAGTACTGGAGTTCCTGCAGGCCCGTTTCTCCGCAGGGGTAACCCATTCCACTGTTAAGGTCTACGTGGCAGCTATTTCGTCATACCACGCCCTTATTGGACACCCCCTAGTTACACGTTTCCTCCGCGGTGCGCTGAGACTGAGGCCTCCGGTACGATCTCGCGTCCCTACGTGGGATCTGGCTGTGGTTCTGGAGGCTCTGTGCATTGCACCTTTCGAGCCCATTCGGGAGATAACTGAGAGACTCCTCACTATCAAGACCGTCTTCCTATTGGCTATCACTATCTGAGGAGGGTGGGTGACCTTCAGGCCCTGACAACGGCCTCTATTCACTTTGCGCCCGGTTCGGCGAAAGTATTCCTCTACCCCCGCGTGGGGTATGTTCCGAAGGTCCCGTCGGTCATTCCACAGCCGGTCGTACTGCAGGCCTTCTGTCCTCCTCCCTTCGGGGAGCCAGACCAGGAGAAGCACAACCGTATGTGTCCAGTGCGAGCACTGGACGCATACATCCACAGGTCCTCCCTGTGGAGAAAGTCGGACCAGCTGCCCGTGTGCTATGGTCCGCCTAAGAGGGGTCTTCCTGCTACGAAGCCCTCTCTAAGTAGGTGGATTGTGGGTGCCATGGCTTTGGCATATGAGGCCTCTGAGCTCCCCCCGCCGGTGGGAGTCAGAGCGCACTCAACTAGAGGTATGGCGGCCTCCAAGGCCTTCTGGGCAGGTGTTCCATCAGGACATCTGCAACGCAGCTGGGTGGTCCACGCCCCTGACTTTCGTTAGGTTCTATGACCTCAACATCCGAGCCACTCCCGGATCCTCTGTCCTTTCGTCCTGACACCAGGCAGGGACTTGTCAGTCTGGCGGCGTTGGTATCTCGTTCCCATATGCGTTTCGACGCAGCTCGAAGTTCCTGGAAGGGAACGTCTCAGGTTACGTATGTAACCATGGTTCCCTGAAGGGAACGAGACGCTGCGTCGCGTTGCCACACTTCTGGCATCCCTGCCAGCGCTTGCTTCATGACTTGAAGCTGAAGCCGGCTCCGCCGCACGTGCTTATATGCTTCCTGGTCGTGACGTCACCCCGCCCGTGACGCCTCGCCCTTGTTTGACTGATTACACATCATATTCAGAGCCTGGTCACGCTGAAGGCGTTCCCATATGCGTTTCGATGCAGCGTCTCGTTCCCTTCAGGGAACCATGGTTACATACGTAACCTGAGACGTTTCTGACTGTTAAAGTGCATTGAGAAATAACTTGTTCTTTTCACAAAATTAATTGGAAAAACATAGAATAAAATATCAAATAAAAGTGTCAAAAGCGTTTAAATAAAAAGTTCTAAAATACTTTGAGCATCAAGTGCTGTTTGCAATCTATCATAAATTGTGATTTGTTTGTGATTATATCTCGCAGCATCACTGCCTCAGTTACTTCTGCAGCGCTGCAGGCAGTTGATCGCACCGTCTCCAAACTCAAAGGCGCCGCTGTTTGCAAACGAGAAGATCAGAGAAGTGGTTTCTTGCTCAGCATCCCTCAGATAAATATAGACAGTACTGCTGCCTTCTTCTCAGAAAATGCTAATGCAGACTTTTAAAAAGAAACTGTGTCTCCAGGTAGACGCTGCCCTTTTGCACTGACCCACCATCATTATGCTTTCCTCAAATTCTCCAAGCATATTGTTAGTAGGAAGTAACAACTTTTTTTTCATTAAAAACTTCTGAAAATATCAGTGTAAAACAGACAGCAGTGCACTATAAAAATCAACACATCTAAACTAGGAATACTGATATAAAAAATATTAGTGTGCTGTGCTGAAATAATTTAAAATTGTCCTAATGTTTTTGTGCGGGCAAAAATTACCGGCCTTTTAAAAGGTTCTTGTGTATTTCTCATTATGCTATTATCACCAAATCTTGGATTCAATCTTTTTATCAAATTGTTTTCTTTCATTTAGCACATTTAGTGTTCCTTTTTGGAAATGACTGGATGCAGGCCTCATTGATCTGAGCTTTGCACCTTTTGCCTTCACTCAAAAAACTGAGGTGAATAAACTCAGGACAATGAGGCCTACGATTAATCATTTCCAAAAAGACACACAAATACCTATGCTATTTGAAAGAAAACAACTTCATACAAAGCTTGAGGCCAAGAGTTGCTAATAATATAGCACAATGATAAATATATTAGCAATTTTTTTGCTATTTTTGACTGGGGGCACCATAAGTGTAGAAAGAGGTGGAGAAAAATCCCCCCAAAAAGTACAAAATTATCAAAAAATTTTGGAAGCTGCGTGAGAGCAAAATCAGTTGGCTTCAGTCCAATGCAATAATATTAATTATAATTTTCGGGGAAAAAAAAACAAAACAAAAAATCTTCTCTTGGTCAACATAACCGGAATACAACATGAGGGTTAAGGACGTTGAGCAAAAATGCAATGCTGGATGACAAGGTTTAAAAAAAAAATTTAACATTAAATCAACAATGTTTCTGTCTGAGGCAATTTGTCATTTCTAGGCCTCTGTACTAACCTGACACCACTTTAATGCTTCCTCTTTTATAAATGGATGAGAATATGATCAAGATGAGTACAGAGAACAACTTCTACATGAAACCTGATGGGGAACTTTCCATGAACAATAGCTACATCTGCATCCCAATAGGCATCGCGCAATGTATTTGGGCACATTAGCATCGATGTAAACGGGTGTTTCAACTTTCAAGTCTTTCCACATTAGTCCCTGCTAGCATTACTCCCATTACTCAGATTATAGTGCATAAACTTGTAAATTCATAATGTCAGCAAAGAATAAGTGGGAGTTTTCATGAAATTTGCGTATGGTCTGTGGCACATGCTCAAGATAATACATTAAAATGTTCCTCTTAATGAAATAAAGGTAGAGGTAAGACAAAACAATGTCTTAGATCTAGGCCATTACAAAGGGCTAATTCTGCCTAGTTTATCCTTTGAAACAAGTCTCATTTCAACATTACACTTTACACAGTACTCACACAGTACACAGAAAAGTCCTTCTAACATTTAATTGTGACAATAAAAGTTTAATCAAAGGCAATTTCACCTCTTTATTTAAAGGCTTTTCTGAAAAGCGCTTTATGAGCACATTTATAAGCAGATTCACAAACAGAAAAGCAATTAACTTAATTAATTATTCTGAAACTGCAAACAAATGCTGCTGATAAAATCTGAACAAATGTTTACCATTTCAAATCTTCTGTTTAAAATGAACCAAAGACAGGTCTAGAAATATTTTACTTACAGAGATTACTTTTTTTTTTGTAAAATATAGTCTCTGTACATTTAAAAAGTATTTGGAAAAAGATTTGGGGTTGTTCAAATTTTTTATGTTTTTGAAAAAAAGTATATTATGCTCACCAAGGCATTTGATTAAAAACACAGAAAAACAGCATTATTGTGAAATATTTAAAATAAATGTTTTCTATTTGAATATATTTTAAAATGTATTTTATTTTATGAATTTTAGCAGCCATTACTCCAGTCTTCAGTGTCACATGTTTCTTCAGAAATCATTCTAATAATGATGATTTGGAGTGAAAGAAACCCTTTTTTATGATCAATGCTGAAAACAGTTGTGCTGCTTATGGGAACAGTGATACATTTTTACATGATTCTTCGATGATTTGAAAGTTCAAAAACAGCATTTATTTGAAATAGAAATGTTTTTGGAAAATTAAAAGTGTATTTACTGTCACTTATTGATTATTTAATATGTGCTTGATCAATAAAAATATATTTTCTTTAATAAATAACTGATATATAAATGAAAACATATATACAAATTACTGTTTTGAAGAGAGATCACACAAGATTTGGTCACACTTTATATTAGGTGGCCTTAACTACTATGTACTTACATCAAAAAATAAGTACAATGTACTTATTGTATTGCAAAACACTTTTGCTGCTATTGAGGTGGGATATGGGTACGGTTAGGGACAGGTTGGATGGTATGGGTAGGTTTAAGGGTGGGTTAAGATGTAAGGGATGGGTCAACAGAGTAATTATAAATGTAATTACAGAAATTAATTACAGATGTAACTACATGTAGGTATTTAAAAAAAAATAAGTACAATGTAAAAACACGTATGTACGCAATAAGTGCATTGTATCAAATTATTAATTTAAATGTAAGTACATAGTAGTTAAGGCCACCTAATATAAAGTGGGACCCAAGATTTTATTACACCTTCTTTATATTTTACAAATTTTACTTATAACTGCAGTAACACAGTTACACATAAACTAGTATCAAGATAACTCTCATATGTTTTGTCTTAAATTTGAACAGCATATGTATTGCTTCATTCATTTAAAAAAAGGGAAAGGGAAGGGAAGTGGTGTGTGGCCAAGTATGGTGACCCATACTCAGAATTTGTGCTCTGCATTTAACCCATCCAAGTGTACACACAGTAGTGAACATACACCCAGAGCAGTGGGCAGCCATTGCTGCGGCGCCCGGGGAGCAGTTGGGGCTTCGGTGCCTTGCTCAAGGGTCTCACCTCAGTCGTGGTATTGAGGGTGGAGAGAGTGTTGGTTATTCACTCCCCCACCCACAATCCCTGCCCGCCTGAGACTCGAACCCACGACCTTCGGGTTACAAGTCCAACTCTCTATCCATTAGGCCACGACTAAAAACAATTTAAAATTAAATAAAAAATTAAATTAAAATTTAATTAAAAATGTAATTAAAATTTAATTAAAAATTTAATTAAAATTAAATAAAAAATTAAAAACTTTTAAAAAACTGTTAAATGTTCTGCTTTAAATAAATGTGGCACAAGCACAAGTTTCAAGAAAATGTTTTCACATTCATACATATACAGTACTGCAAATAAATGGATGGATGCACAGACAGACCAACAAGTCACTTTCAAGTGTGGTTTCTCAAGACGGCAAGCGCTGTATAAATGTTTGCACACATTAGAATCAACAGTCTGAACAATACATGCTAGGATTTGCATGCATGCTGTCATTCAGTGCAGTGAGCGCGTCTTCACATCGGAAATTCTCTCTGTCTAGCTGGGTGCTTTATTACTGCTTGTTTGTCTTAGCAAACAGAGCCCCTTGCCTCAGACTGGAGACACCATAGCGACCAGATTCGCTGAGATCACGCACAAAGGGTGTCCCAAAGAGCTGACACAGGGCAAATCTGCTCTCCTGGTACTTACTATGAAGCACATTATTTATTTGCAATGCCAGTCCATTTGAGTATTATAACAGCAGATACAGAATTACGACTTACTTGCTTTTGAGTGAATGCAAGAAATTTTGATATCGGCCTACTGAAATTTAATAAATACTGTGCATATAGTATATCAGCGTCATATTACATGAAAACAGAAAGCATGTGACCCTTTAAAAACACTGTGTGACTTACAGTGCTGAGAAAAGCTCTGACATGATTGTGGAGGCTGTAATAGTGTTGCACACCTCCTTGTCAATCAAACGCTGGACTTCTAAATAGAGCCTCACTGTTGCCCTTTCACACCCATTTGGTTTCTGCTTACGGCTACTGTTACAACTCTGTACGGCATGGAAACCGCACTGCGAGTGAGCAAATAAAACACTGCCATTATGATCAAGGAAGCAGTCTAAACAGTTAGCTTCATTGATTAGAATGGGAATATTCCAGCGTGTGGCTTCACTAGCGCTATAAACAGGGTGTTACAATATGCTGTTGCTGTGAGGGACAAGGTGCATTAAAATGTTGTGTTGTTACACGTTGACTGATCTGATGAGCTGATCTCGTGCTCACAAGTACTCTTACAATCCCATATCATTATAAGAAATTCACCTAAGAAATGACATGTCTGTTTAGGATTTGTATTATGCAACTTGCAATACACAAACCCATTGAATCCCACTGACAACATTTGAGAAAACTTTATTGATTTGGAAGATTGTAGTATGTTAACTTTAAATAAATGCAGACTGTCTTGATTACAGTTTTGAGGCTTTAACGAAATAATAAAAATAAAAAAAAACTGATTCACTGAGCTATCCTAGGAGTAAAATCACTTAGCAGAACATAAATGCGATAAAATGAAAAAAAAACAAAATCTGTTTACCTTGGCATAAGGTGTAACAATTCACAACAACTGCTTTTGCACAGGGCTTGTTTTACAATTATAGAGTCACAACATAAGTTTAGATAAGTTAAACATGCATTATACAACATTTCTAACAGCTCGCCCTTTCTTTTACATTCAGATGCAGCATGTTATCAACAATTATACAGTTTACGTTCCGTTTATGGTCTGAAAGTAAGCAGAGCTCAAAGCAAAAATGATACGTGCCACGTCTTGTACTTAATGTGCAAATTTCATTTTTGCATATTACATTTGTGATGTGTTTAATAAAATGTATCCATAGGTTTGGATAGTATATTTAATTGGTTGATGTTTTTTTTTATTTTTTATGTTTGTATGAGTTTTATTTTCAGCACTGTTCAGCACTTTGGTCCAATTAGGTGTTTTTAAAGTGCTTTACAAATAAAGTTTGATTGATTGATTGATTCATTGGTTGCTCACTGATTCAGGTGAGCAAATTCTGATAACAGTGTGTGAATAATACAATGACTTCCAGGGAGTTGACTAATTTAAAGAAATTTCATTTTTGCCATTTACACCACTAGCTAAATGTCAACAATCTAAACTTAAGTTTAGTTGTGAAATGTAAATCTACAATTAAGTGATCCCTCTGAAAGTAGATGGCATGCTTTATAGACACACTCCCCAAAACGCAATGGAAAGCACATATGCGATGTACTGTTGTTATGATTACCTCCTTTGGCGAAGGCAACTTCTGTGCGCTAACTCTAAAGATAACTATTATGACAATTACTGTATATTAGTCCACACCAACACACAATATCATTCTGTTTATTAAAAATATGCACCGCTTTAAATGCTTAAACTCTTTAAAGTTGGTGGATTCTGATTAGCAGGCAATGTTTTTTTTTATTATTATTATTATTATTATTTATCAGTTGGAAAAAAATGATTCTGAAAGTGATTCCAAACATATTGTTCCTCAGTGTTGCTATAATTAGCTGCAATGTGGACTTCCCTATTCTCACAGAATTAGAACGATGATTAAAATGTTATGGTTATCGTTACAGTTATCCTTAGTGTGAAAGAACCTTTAGTGTCGATTTGGCAACAAGTGAAAATATGTGTTTTAATTTGTAAATATTTTTTTCTAGTCAATAATGCAATCTTTTATTGTCATGATGAAATACATACAATTCATCAACCTTTTGTTCGTATAGCTTTTGGGGTTTGAAGATAATTTAGGATCTGGCACACCTGCCACAAAAACCCAGACCCAGACTGGAACATTTGATATAAATTTGATGACATGCAGTACTACGTTTTATTTATTCCTTTTTTTATTTATTTATTTATTTTTGAAACCCATATATCCTCTTAAAGGTAGAAAAAAAAAAAGCTATAAAAATCGATTCCGGGCCAAATACCATTTTACATTCAAATGAAAGTTCATTTTCTAACACTGGGTTTCATCCAGCAAGAAGAACCGACAAAATATCTCAATGTCATGAAGTTGTATCTTATTAAAAAACTTTAATATGTACTTCCTATAAACGTACAGATCCTAAAAGGCTTTGCAACCTATCATTTAAATATAAAATCGTGCACAATAGTAATTGCAGACAAAGAATAACGGGACATTTAAGACAGGAGGCGCTCCGACAATGAGGATGGAAGGTGTCTACAGACCGCAGTTAGTCGAAATGATGCTTTTTATTATTACAATACACCATGCGTATGCAAAATAACGCCCGTTACCACGCGGACAATATTCCGCTATTTTTCTGTTAAAAAGCAAACGTTTCTTTAACATAATATGAGCTGGTTAGCCGGTATGCTAGCAGGCTGCAGATGGGAGGCACTGGCCATCACCTCGGTGCTGGAATAACTAGATTTATACAGCTGAGGGATGCATTAGACAGTCGCTTCAGGAGATTTACCTATGTATCTTTCATCTGATATCTGAACATTTTTTCCCTAGTTTAAATCCTTATAATCAGCGCAATAAGGCTAGGATGCACATGCCTCGCCTTTCTGACACATGTAATAACGGTTTGCTTGTTCCAAAGTGGCTTCCATAGATCCTACCTTCAGTGATGACAGCCCCGGTACAGGAACAAAACACTTCCGAGGAAATACGATGCTGTGATTTATTTCCAAACGACGGCTTTCCAAACCTAGCCAGTAAGTTTAAACAGCCCAGAAAATCCGCCGGCTCGCCTCTGAAGTGATGGAAGCAGAATGAATCCACGCGTTGCTGTGGGTATCTAGGAAATGCTCGTCTCTCTGCCGCTCCCTGCCAAATAATGACCCCTCCCACCGAATCCCCAGCCACACACACGACAGGTGCTGAGTATGCGCTCTCCCTTCTTGCTAAATAGTGAGCCGCGCGGTGGCTCTGTACTGCGCCTGCGCTGTGAACGCAACGCGGAGAGAAAGAGCGCAGCCTGGGATGGGCGGGGCGGAGCGAAGATGCTGCTGCTGCGCATCTTTGTTAAAAAGTGATGTTCAGCTGGAGGATGGAGCGCGTTCTCTACGATGTGTGCTTATTGGGAGTTCACGACTGTTTGGAATTGTGTATTTTTCCTGTGTTTATGTAAAGCATTACAAACGCCAATCTTGAATATGGATTTTTTTTAATGTAATCAAAATTATTTGATTATAATGCGATTTCTTGTAATTAAAAATACTTGTAATACTCGCAATCTTAAACGTTATTGGTAATCGAAAGTTTTTTCTCTTCTTTTTTTTTCTTTTTTTTAATGGTCAATAAAGATTAAAGACACTAATATTTTTTAGAGCTGGGTGGCCAATTTAATGCTAATTGCAACGTATTGTAGGTCTATGTCAATACTGAATAATTTAATATCAGTATAGTCAATATTTATCACAATTAAAATAAATATTGAGTTTATCAGAACTGGCATTTTAATCACTCAAAATTTACTAAAAGCACAAAAGGTGCACTGTGTCAGACTTTGTTTCCCTGTCTTTGTCTTGTGTGTCCACTTGTTCCCTGTGTTTCCATGCCCATATTTGATCTTCCCGTCCCTGTTCCCGTTTCATATCTTTATTAGTTAATTAGTTCCCAGCCCTGTGTTATTAATTATCTAGTTTAGTCTGCCCTTCATAAACCCTGTGTTTCCCTACCTCTGTGTCCGGTCTGATCGTCTTCATGTTATCAGTGTCTCCCGCGATCCCTGAGTTTGTTAAATAAAAGTCTTTCGTTATTGAAGAAGTTCCTCACCTCCTCATTCCTAGCTCCAGAGTATGTTGTGACAGAAGACCGGACCCAATACCGAAGATGTTTGAGTTGGGCTGTGTTGCCTGCAACAGGGTGGTCGGCCTTTGGAGAGGTATGTGGGGGAATTCCTCTAGGTCTCCAACCTGGTGATTTGGCACGACGCCGCACTCGATGCCTGTTTTCAGCTGGGACTGGATGAAACCACGATCCGCTGCGATCTTCCTGTCAGTTATTTTCCCTTGATCGAACTGATTAATTTGGTTCTCTATTTAAATGGTTCTGATTGGGAAGTAGAAGAGTGTAAGAGCCATACTCATCCAGCCCCTCCTGTAAGCCAGCCGCCATTTGCGGCCCACGCAAGCCCACCATCCACGGGGAAACTCACACCGCCATCAGCGACTCTCCCAAGCCCGCCGTCCATGGGGAAGTTAACGCCAGCAGAGAGTGTGGCAAGCCCTCCGGCAGAGAGTATGGCAAGCCCTCCGGATGAAGCTTTCTCCAAACCAGTGCCTGCGCCTCGCAAGTGCCCTCCAGTGCCTGCTCCTCGCAAGCGCCATCCAGTGCCAGCTACTCGCATGAGCCCTCCTATGAATCCGCTGGTTCCGTCCAGCTCCACGCTGCCTGTGCCCCTGCAAAGGTTCGCGCTGCCAGAGCACCCTCAAGGGTCCGCGCCGCCCTAGTGCCCCCAAGAGTCCGCGCTTCCCGAGCACCCCCAAGAGTGCACTCCTCAAGTGTGCCAGCTGGATCGAGCCCCTACTTTCCCCAAGGATTTTTTTTTTGGGGGGAATAGTAGGGCTCCTGACCCACCATGGCCTCCCGAGTCCCCTGGCCCGCCATGGCCTCCCGAGTCCCTTGACCAGCCATGGGTCCCGGAATGGGCACCACCCCTCCCCGTTGAATGGTGTATGGCGCGAGGACGCGCCTTCCGGAGGGGGGAATGTCAGACTTTGTTTCCCTGTGTCTTGTATTTCCACGTGTTCCCTGTGTTTCCATGCCCATATTTGGTCTTCCCATCCCCGTTTCATGTCTTTATTAGTTCCTAGCCCTGTGTTGAAATCTAGTTTAGCCCTTCATAAGCCCTGTGTTTCCCTGCCTCTGTGCCCGGTCTGATCGTCTTCATGTTGTTATCAGTGTCTCCTGCGATCCCTGAGTTTGTTAAAAGTCTTTCGTTATTGAAGAATTTCCTCGCCTGCTCATTCCTAGCCCCAGAGTGTGTTGTGACACACTGGTTTTAGGACTCATCGTCGAAATGACCACTTTTCTTAATTGGCTAATCAGCCACACTTTTGACGAAGTTGATAATCTCAAAATCAAATAAACTAAGACAATATTTTCACAGAATGCAAAATTTTCATTTATAATCATATTCAGGAAAAAAAAAAAAAAAAAAGATTGCTATGTTCCTCAAGGTTGATTTAAGGCTTGAATACTTTACAAGTAACTGTCATTGTATAGAGCCGAGTGAAGATTTTGCTAAAAAATAAATATTTTGAGACATTGGAATGAGTAAACAACCATTTTTATTTCTGGAAGAACTATTCTTATACGTTTTTGTTTTTTTAATACAGACTCTCTGACCCCGGTGGACCCAGGGTTGTGGACATCATTGTTCTTTCGGGCGCTCTTTCACCATGCTGTGCCATGCTGTGTCAGTTATACATCTGAAGGCTGTCAGGACCATGGTGACAGATACACTCATAACAATGCCACACAAATCCTGACCAGCTCTCGACAATGATAGAAGCAGTATTCCAACTTAATTATATTAGTCCACATATTATTAAATGTGATTTCTCTGAACAGATAAAAAAAAAAAAAAAAAAAAGAATGGTGAATACACTGTATGAAAATGCTTACACAGCCTTACTGGTGTAACAACTGCCGTTTCTTTCTTTTTTTTTTTTTTTGCTGATACACACACTTCCACCTTCCCAGAGATTGACAGTATGCATAATAATGTGCTGAATAAGTG
This sequence comes from Barbus barbus, assembly GCF_936440315.1. NCBI lineage: Eukaryota > Metazoa > Chordata > Actinopteri > Cypriniformes > Cyprinidae > Barbus > Barbus barbus. The sequence goes on along the minus strand of NC_136735.1, from coordinate 11,480,843 downwards.
AGAGGTTTATATATTCATAAAGTTATAGTAAGCGAGTACCAGCATAGCAGAAAGACCTTCCATCTGTTCAAAAACACAGACAATTTTGGAAGGTTAAATGCCTTATAAAAAAAATTCTACTGCATGCACATAAAATTGTTCACAATACATTAAAGGAATAGTTCACCAAAAAATGAAAATTTCCCTGAAAATTTACTCAGCCTCAGGCCATCCAATATGTAGATGAGTTTGTTTTTCATCAGAACAGGTTTGAAGAAATGTATCACTTGCTCACCAATGGATCCTCTGCAGTAAATGGGTGCCGTCAGAATGAGAGTTCAAACAGCTGATAAAAGCATCACAATAATCCACAAGTAATCAACATGACTCAAGTCCATCAATTGACATCTTGTGAAGTGAACAGCTGCATGCTTCTATAATAAACAAATTCATCAAGGCATTTTAACTTTAAACTGTCACGTCTGGCCAAAGTACGAATCCATAATAAAGTATTCTCCAGTGAAAAAGTCCATCTCCTGTTGTCCTCTCACATCAAAATCAAAATATTGTTTAGAACTGTTTGGGATGGTTTTCACTTGTGCTTGATCCATGTATATTTCTCTCCTGATTCAAATTACTTTTTCACTGGAGAAAGCAATATTGTGGATAGAAGACTTATATTTTATCAAGCAATATGAAGTTAAAAATATCTTAATGATGGATTTGTTTATTACAAACATGCAGCAATTCACATCGCAAGACAATAACTTGTAGATGACTTTAAAGTTTTTATTAGCTGTTTGGACTCTCATTCTGACGGCACCCATTCACTGCAGAGGATTCATTGGTGAGCAAGTGATGTAATGCAAAATTTCTCAAAAAGAAACAAACTCATCTACATCTTGGATGGCCTGTGGGCAAGACAAATTTTCTTTTTTGGGTGAATTATAATTTTAATGAATCATTCTGTTAAACCAGATCTTTTTTCAGTTTTTTTTTTTCAGATTCTCGAAACAATTCAGACTATATGACCTAAACCTTAAACAATTCAGATTAAAAATAGACTCTGGCATGTTCATGTAAATATTCCAGTAGCATCTACAGTACCAGCATCATGTCATACTGAGTTCATGATTTCTGATCACAGCAGTTTGGCTGATACAAATCAACAGTCGTCTTTAAACTATCTTCTTTTGCTTATTGGAATTAATGCACGGTAAATTCATTCTAAATGACTAACTACCTAACCACAAAATCTGAAGGTCATGAGTGATGTTCGGCTTTAGTTGCATCACATTTCAGACTATGTTTACAGACACATGCTCATCAATGCTACAGAGGCTTCCGCTTGAGCACTGTATGTTTGCTGAATTCGAAGACAAATCGCAGAGCCAGGAGTAAGTAGGCAATTACAAAAAGCTGAAGTTGTGCTTTGCATGGAAAACAGGACTAAACTTGAGTTCCAGCCAAAATTTTAGGTCAGTTGTGAGTGACTTTAATGCACCCTTTGGGACGCAATAAACTTAAACATGCTTGCTGAATTCTGTGAAATTTAAACTGGTGGGGTCAGCACAGGTGGCTTTACAGTTCAGTAATAAATACTGTAAAGCTTCACCATTACCCTTTGCCTTCTGTTCTATTATGATGGCAAAAAACGTGGTCACACACTGCTGTCCTGGTCTGGCTGTATGACAGCAGCCCAGCTCAGACTGTTTGAGAGTTTGGATGTTAGTGGGCAGCATCCAGGGCTTTTGAGGGGGATTATAGCTGTCTGAGGGAGAGTCTTAGCCCTGCCCAACCCCTCTCAGACCCACCATCTGCTGCTTTCCACTCTCTTCATCTGGAACAAATAAGCTATTGAGAAGACAACAAACCGAGCCAAACCTGATTCGTGCTTGTTTGTTCAGTATGTACATTTGCTTCTAAATCACCCATGATGTAATGATAATTATATAATAATTCCATATAATGTCATTCAATTTTTCATTTACAATTACAGGTAGTAATTGGTTTGAACTCTTCCCTCAAAATATGCATGCTTTGCATTTGACATGCATTTACATTATTCAACAAGTACACATTGTTTAGATTTTTTTTTTTTAAGAGAAAATGCTACAAAAATTTTCCATTCAGATAAATGCAGTTCTTTTGAACCTTCTATTCACGGTTTCTATAAAAATGTTAAGCAGCAACTGTTTTCAGCACTGATAATAAGAAATGTTTTTTTTTTTGCAGCAAATCAGATTCAAACGCAAATTCTAATGCAAAATGCAAAATCAGATGCAAATTTTATTAGAATACAAATAGTTACTTATAATTTAAATATTATTTCACAATATTACGGTTATTCCTGTAATTTTCACTAAATAAATGCAGCCTTGATGAGCATAAGAAGCGTATTTCATAAACATTACAAAAACAAAAAACCTTACCAACCCTAAACCTTTGCAGTATAGCCTATGTATAATAGAAATGAACACTGAACCTTATTGTAATTTTTTACCATTTCAACTATATAGATTTAGTTATAGTCAAACATCACGATTCACTAGTTCTGTATATAATCACATATGGCACTTGTTTTCTGTAATACATGCAATATATGCAGACATGACCACACAATGGGGGCCCCAATACTCTGCCCATCTGTTGAGTACGCAAGTTAATAAGCCAACGTGTGGCCCAGTTGGACACCAAAATGCTGATCATATCAGTGTGGAGCCATACTATGGAACTGTTGTGTCATCACCCTGCTCTACCCAATACTCCTCCATTGAGTCTTCATTAGTCTTCAAAATGTACTGCTGAGACTGAAACAAGAAGTTTTGCCAATACTTGAGATTAAATTATTACCCATTACTTCGTTCTTTTGGTAGACTCCATAAGAGATGAATTAGTTCAATTTGATGTTGTAGGAAGCACAGGACGTGGGACATCTGTAATAGTACCTCTAGTGATGCAACACTAGGTGTGTAGACTGCAATTTCGGTCTTTTGGCAATGTGTGGTCATGCTTCTGCACGCACCTGTGGATACAAAAATAGAGAAAATGGTTATTGTGTGTGAGAAGATGCTGCCTGCTGTGATAAAACCTTGAGTATTTCACTTTCCAGTATGAAATCAAACAAAAGCAAATTGCCAGGACAAAAAAAAAAAAAAAAAATACAGTGTAATGCTAAGACTCCATACTGAGAAATAAGCATGGGCAGCAGGCGCTCTGACAGACTTGACCGAAATAATAGCCAATCAGCTGCCATCATTATGTGTCCCATAAGAGACATAGAAAAGTTCAGTCAGGTTAATCACTCAACACCCGGCTTAATCGAATCGATGTTGGAATCTCACACATCCTATCTTAGTTCACATCCTATCTTACACTGTAAAAAATTATTTTTCAATACAACAAAGATTTCGAAGAAACAACATTTACATGACAAACTGTCATTCAAACATTTGTGATCGGTTCAATTTTTTATAACAATTGATTATCACAATTTACAAAAACTTTCATGTAACTTTCATATTTTAAAATGTATTGTATTCCTGTGATGCAAAGCTAAATTTTCAGCAGCCATTACTCCAGTCTTCAGTGTCACATGATCCTTCAGAAATCATTCTAAGATGCTGTTTTAGTATTCAAGAAAACAATTGCTAAGAATTATCAATGTTAAAAATGGTTGTGCTGCTTAATATTACTGTGGAAACCATGATGCACGCATTTCAGGTCTCTTTGCTGAATAGAAAGTTCCAAACCATTTTGCCCCCCTAAAATGTAAACACAATAGTGTTTGACTGGTCCAAGACTGGCTCAACCAGTGATATGTTTTTGCCAGGACAGGCTAATTGCTCCACTTCAGTCACATCTGATGTGAGATGACATTTATCATCAACACCCAAGCACTTTCTCTGTGTGATTATCGTACTCGCTAAGAGTCCACACTGCCATAGACTCATTCATCATTACCAGCGCTAGCTATTCATTACCTTCCACATCCATGAGCAGAGCTCTCAGGTCCACAGCGCGCTCATCAAAGTGCTAATGATCTTACCTTACTCATGCAGCTACAGCAGCCACTCCAACTTCAGAGCTATTCTGGGATCAACATTTTCATTTTGAGACTGCTTCAAGCCAAAGACTTAATGTTGAGATGGTTATATTAAAGCAATACTTCACCAAAAGAAATAACAACTTTGCAGTGTTCAATGCAGTGAATAATTTCAAAACATATTATAATTTTGTCATATGGACTACTTTGTAATTGCATAAAAAAGTAACCACCATATTATTCTAAATATCTCCTTTTGTTTTATAGTCATACATGGTAAGTAGTGTAAATGACAGAAATTATTTATTTTATAAACTAATCCTTTAAAACAAACTGTGCAAATGCAACTGAACTGTTGGATAGTTCAGCTCCTATCAGTCCAATAAACATGCTTAATCAAAACAGTGCAAATGAACAACACAGCACTGAAAGGTTACCAGAGGGAGAGAGACAGCAAAAGAGAGAGAACTATGACTTGGCAGCACATTTTCAGTGCAGTGCAAGAACATCCCCGGGGGTAAAAACTCAAGCCACTACAGTATTCTGGTCAGGGTCTCCTGGCACCTGGGTCATGAATTAAACAGCATTCATCATTTAATAACATGAGAACAATAAATCATTTGGTCACAGTGTGCTATACAAAGGTGTAGAGCAGGGGTGTCAAACTCAGCCCTACTGGACCTGGTCTACTGAAATAAGCACTAAAATTAAACAATCACCTCCTAAACACTACGATGAACCTGTATAAAAACTTTTAATGAAGAAAACTGCCAATCTGTCTTGTTTATTTCATGCTATTAAAACAAAATGCAAGGTCTAAGTTTTCAAACTGCCACCGATTGTCAGTACATGTATATCTTTGGCCTCCATCCAAATATCAACCGTGACTAATGAAGAAAAAACAACAAATTATAGCTTCTTCTACCCATCAATAGATGCTTCATACTTACAACATGCCAGAATCAAGATGTTATCATTAATTTCTTGCACCATGTTAAGTTGTTCTGACCTGAGAACTATCTCAGCATTCAAGACCGGAATTACGCTTATGAGAACATGGGCCTATTTGCAGCGGTGTCCCATATTCACCATGCAAAAACCCAGGGGGGGTCAGTATTGAAGTTTTAGGTTTTTGATTCATTCCCCTTTTAGTACCCACTGTGCTATCCACAGTTTCATTGTATCCTCACCGTGAAATAAAGAATGAAAGACATTTGGAAACCTATGGAGCTTTATTATTTATTATTATTATTTATTTATTTATTATTATTATTAATTATTTAGTATTATAGGCACCTGTCAGATAGATGCATAACTATTTGGTGATATTAATGGCACAGAAATTAGACACTTTGTAAATAAAGTTACATCAATAGACTGCATCAAATATCTTTCCCATTGTCTCCTCTATGATGCTAAAGCTATAACTAACGGTATTCAACATTAATCAAGGATATTCACACTATGAACATGAGGAAAGGTCCTTCATTTACTCCAATCATATTAAAAATGCACAACGAGAGTTCTTCTGCCATCAAAGGTGTTAACTTTGTACATAATGGCATGATGAATGATTTATGGCATACCATTACCAAGGAAGGGTGGTAGTCTGATAAACTCTTGACATTTATATTAGAGTTAAACAACGCGCAGAGTTGAATGCAAAGTCTTCTAAAGAGGTACACATCTAAAAATACTGGAAAATGTGTCTTCTCATATACTTAACGTTTTTAATAAAATATTTAAACAAATTATATTTGTGACTTGAATAAAACCAGTTACTTTATAAGTGATTTTAGATTAACCGCAAATATTTTTATGTGCATGTCTGCAGAGGGAAACACAATAACCATAATGAGTATTTGCAGGTTATTCCAAAATTTAAATAAATATAAAGAATGCTGTTAATTTTGATTATTCAGTACTTATTTTGGTTAATTAATAATAATAATAATAAAAAAATAAAATAATGAAAGAACAGTTTAAAAATATATATGCTTTGTGTGGCATCACACACATTAACTATTTTCATTTAAGTCAAACATTATTTAATATGAGTGAATCAACTTGGATAAATTAAGTTACAGCAACAAAAATGTAGAGCAAGATTTTAAACATTCAAATTCGATTTTGTACTTTTCCAAATGTTATGATGCATTCTTAAACTTTTATTTTGGATATACAGAAAACCATGTTTCATTTATTATTTCATCCAGTCTTATAATCTGTATAATTTGGCTTGTATGCATCTACATTTGCAGAAATAAGGTAAGTCTCACATTAACAGCTGGAATCAAAGGCTTATCATTTTCACTTTTTCAAACAGCAATATTGATGGAACTGTCTCATTATTTTGCATCATTTCTTCATATCATATTCAGAGTGAAAAAAGAAAACCAAGTAGAACACTGGGTTCTTTATTTCAATTTAGTTTTGCACTGACAACATTGATTTATTTTATTTTTTTCAAAGAGAGAGAAAGAAAGGTTCCATACCCTGTTGACTGAGATCGGACACAGGAGGCATGTATGTGTTCCTGTTAGTAACTACGTGTGATACATGCCAATTCATGCCAATTTTTCTTTAGCATTTAGAGAAATCTTTGCATTGCACTCTGAAAATACTTTCTAATTCATTTCAGTGAAACACTTTATTTTAAACTGCCTACATCTCCAGTAGTTGCTACAGCCTTGTTGGAATGTTGTACATTTCATATTATTATTATTATTATGTGCATTCATACATTTTTATTAGCATTACTGATGGTTTCAATTCCATGTCATAACAAAAACAACATATACTGTATATTTAGGTCTACATAAAAGTGGAAATTACCTTTTCAATATACAGCATTTTTGTGCTTATTTACCTTATACAATCTTTGTGAGAAAGTTTGTTGTAAAAAGCATAATTTTCTCCATCATCATATTCACAGTTGATAAAATCAGGGCAGTAACTTGCTCTTGGTTCAGATACTTTTGTCTGACACTTCAAAAATTAGACAGACAATGACCCACTTTCACAGCAGTTGTTTACTTGACTTGTTTGTTACTCTAGCTAAAAGTGCATTATCAAATCATTAAATGTGATTTATTTAAAACTTAAAACATCTGAAATTCATAAATCAGACTTTTTTCCCTAAAATCAGTAAAACTATCTCTGCCAAAAGTTGCATTTAGGTCCTTAAGTCCTCAGGATGTTGATGCATCTCAAAAGATTTGTTGTGGCCTGGATCCTGTAACATATCAACATTCCTATTCAATTCAAAGGCTGTGGTTTAGCTAATGCAATCCTATCCCTGATGCTAACTGGACCACACCTGGGCCGCTAAGGCAGAGTTTACAAAAGGCTGCTACATTCACTTGGCATTGCAATACTGTATCCATTATTTATCATTCGTCCATCTGACTCATCTATATTTGTGCATTAATCATGATACAGTCTTGAGATCATGCAGAGCTAAGGGTACATTTTTACTCACATTAACTTCACTGTATCCTTTATATATATATATATATATATATATATATATATATATATATATATATATATATATATATATGATTTAGGCTTCATGGCTAACTGTTTAAAAACAATTGCTCTGAAAACTGCAGAGTATAGAAATACACAGTCAGCTATGAAGAAAATTATATTAGGAGAAAAAAAAATATATTAGGAAATCTGATTCTAATGGACGCAGCTAATAAATATAGACTTACAGTGCATTCACACCAGACGCGACTTGCGCGAACAAATCGCGCTATTCGCGCGTAGTTGGACGCATGACCATTTTGAGTTTACTCGCTTCTTTCACGCATGAAATTCGCTTCATTCACACGTGAAATTCACTTCACAACAGACGCGAATTTGCGTCATGGGAGGAGCTTCTGCCAGGAGGTTCCAGTCTCGTTGCGAAATGGCTGACATTGATTTTGTTGAGAGGGTAGTTGCACTTTATGTGCTATGGAAACACTGGACACGTGTATTTCAGCCTAGAATGTAGTTGTTTAAACCTCAAATCTGTGGTTTATTTATAAAAACAGTGCCCATTTTAAAATGTGCTTGGCCGATTTTGGAGCCGTGAGCTCCAGGCGATCGTGCTCATGTATCCCGAAGAGAGGAGCATAACCTCGGCTAGTCCTTCTGACATATGCCGCTGGCTCTGATGTCTCTGTAGTGGATAAACATAAGATATAATTCATTTTGGGTAAATCTAACAGGTAATCTTTGGTCTATGGTACAGCTCCGGGTAACCACATACAAGATGATGATTTTGTCCTCTATTGTTGTTTCAGATTTCTGCCTCCGCTCGTAATCACGTCACTACTAGAGCAAGCTCCTGATTGGTTAACGCGGCGCGAATATCCGCCAAAGTTCAGATTTATCAACTTGCGCGATTCGCGTGAATCACGCGAAACGCTCAATTCACGCCGCAGGATGTCTAATCGCGTCTTTGCATTGACTTAACATGTAAATCACTCGCGCTTAATGCTTTATTCGCGTCTGGTGTGAACGCACCATTAGACTTTACTTTATTGTCATTGTAAGAGTTCCAATGAAATTATCAATGGTGCAATCCAGTCTGCAGCATATCATTAAGATCAATAATCAAATACAATAAAGTGCAATAAAATACAATAAAATAACTGCGACTTCGGATTCCATACTAGGAAAAAGAGGTGGCCGGTAACCTAAACTACATTCAAAAGGCGAGAGGCCCGTGGACGACACCGGTAAAGAGTTATGTGCGTACTCAACCCATGATAGTTGCTGGCACCAGGAAGTGGGATTCTGGGTGACCAAACATCGCAATACCCTCTCGAGATTTTGGTTGGCCCGCTCAGTTTGACCATTGGTCTGAGGGTGAAACCGAGAAGACAAACTAACAGTCGCCCCCAGTAAACGAAAAAACTCTCCAAAATTTGGACACAAATTGGGGACCCCTGTCGGAAACCACGTCTAGCGGGAGGCCATGAATGCAAAAAACATGATTTACAACAGTGACTGCTGTCTCCTTGGCTGAAGATAATTTGGGCAAGGGAATAAAATAAGCCGCCTTCGAGAACCGGTCCACTACAGTTAAAACCCACCGTATTTCCCAGGGAGGGCGGGAGGGCCGTAACGAAATCTAGCGCGATATGGGACCAGAGTCTCGAAGGGACAGACAGCGCCTGAAGTAACCCCTCTGGGGGTCGATTGGAAGTCTTACCCCGAGCGCAGACTGAACAGGCCAAAACAAACTCTCGGCTGTCACTAGCCATGGCACGCCACCAGAAATGTTGTTTAACCAGAAAAATGGTGCGACCGATTCCTGGATGACAAGCCACGTTGGAACAATGACCCCATCGGATCACATCGGACCGTAACCTCTCCGGCACAAACAAATGGCTCGCTGGACACCCGGGCGGAGGCGTTACCCCTTCTAAGGCCGTGCGGACCTTCGATTCGATCTCCCAAGTGACCGTAGAGACAACCAATCTCTCAGGTACAATGCATTCGGGAGACACCGGGCGGTCCGAATAATCGAAAATGCGTGACAAGGCGTCGGGTTTAATGTTCTTAGACCCCGGCCGATAGGAGATGGAAAAATCAAAACGTCCGAAAAATAGTGCCCAACGAGCTTGCCTGGAGCTTAGACGTTTAGCGGACTGAATATATTCTAAATTCTTATGTTCGGTCCAGACAACGAAAGGAACCCCCGAACCTTCTAACCAATGACGCCATTCCTCCAACGCTAGCTTGACAGCCAGCAACTCTCTCTTATCGATGTCGTAATTGCGTTCAGCAGAGGACAAACGGTGGAAAAAAAAAGCGCATGGATGCATCTTGTCGCTGAGGCGGCCCGCTGGGATAACACTGCACCTACCCCCACCTCTGATGCGTCAACCTCCACCACAAACTGGCATGTGGGATCAGGGGCCCGGAGAATGGGAGCCGAAACGAAGCGGCTTCTGAGTTTAGTAAATGCAGCCTCGGCTGCATCTGACCACCTGAACGCCGTCTTGGTGGAGGTCAAAGCAGTCAGAGGAGAGGCTAGTTGGCTGAAATTGCGAATAAAACACCGGTAAAAATCAGGGGTTGGCCAATCTACCACAGCCTTAACCTTGTCAGGATCCATGCGAACCCCCTCGGCCAAAAAAGGAACCGACTGTGCATGGAACGTGCATTTCTCCGCCTTGACAAAAAGCCCATTCTCTAACAGCCTCAGGAGTACTCGCCTGACGTGTTGAACGTGTTCCTGAAGAGAAGAAGAAAAAATCAATATGTCATCCAGGTAGACATAAATGAACTGGTCGGCCATATCTCTCAACACGTCATTGACAAGTGCCTGGAAGACCGCAGGGGAGTTTGAAAGCCCAACAGGCATAACCAAATATTCAAAATGTCCTCTGGGAGTATTAAACGCGGTCTTCCACTCATCCCCCTCTCTTATGCGGACCAAATGATAGGCGTTTCTTAAATCTAACTTGGTGAAGACGGATGTTCCCTGCAACCTCTCAAACGCTGAAGACATCAACGGCAAAGGATAAGTATTCTTTACCGTGATGTTGTTCAAGCTTTGGTAGTCAATACAAGGTCGCAGAGAGCCATCCTTCTTCACGACAAAAAAAACCCTGCCCCCGCTGGAGAAGAAGAGGGGAGGATGATCCCGGTTGCCAGAGAATTAGAAATATATTTCTCCATGGCCTCCCTCTCTGGAACAGAAAGCGAGTATAATCTACCCTTAGGCGGAGACATACCTGGCACTAAATCTATAGCACAGTCGTAGGGACGATGAGGAGGAAGAGAAGCAGCCCTGGACTTACTGAACACTTCCTTCAGGTCGCGGTACTCCCTGGGCACGTTTGACAGGTTCACCGTCTCATCCTGCAACGAAGAACAAGAAACAAAAAAAACAGCAGACACAAGACAAGAGGCGTAGCAAGTCTCACTCCACTCGGAGACGGTGTTGCGACCCCAATCCACCCTGGGATTGTGTTGAGTGAGCCAAGGGTGACCTAACACCACCGGGGCCAGTGGCGAGTTGGTGATGAGAAATGAGATGGTTTCAGAATGATTTCCAGAAGTGATGAGGGTGATAGGTACCGTGGAGAGGCTGATCTCAGGAAGTGATTGTCCATTTAAGGTGCTGACTGAGATCTTGTGACGGAGTGAAACCAGGGGAATGTGAAGAAGTTGTGGCAGTGAAACATCCAACAGGTTACCCTCGGCTCCAGAGTCTATAAGCGCCGCACAGTCGTGTCTTCCGGCCGCCCATTGCATCCTCACCGGTAGGAGGGTGGTAGATAAGGCTTTATTCAGGGACACTCCACCCGACAGTAACCTCAGACCTACTGTCGGGCCTGATCTTTTACTGGACAGTTAGTCAGGAAATGGCCCGCCGCTCCGCAATACAAACACAAACCCCTCCTCCTCCAGCGGTCTCTCTCCTCCCGGGAGAGTCGAGCTCTACTCACCTGCATGGGCTCGCCATCGATGCTTCCGTGGCGAAAGTCTATGGCTGGAGAGAGAAAAACAGAGAACATTTAGTCAGGAACGCTCTGCAGAAGTTAAGGTCTCCGGCGTACACCTCCGGTGTAGGGAGTCTAGGTTCGTGCTGAGTGTTGTGGATAATGGGAACTGAGTGAGTCGGCGGTGGCACAGCGTGTGATCTTAACAGTTCCACCTGAGTGGTGAGCTCGGACACCTGCGTTACCAACGCCTGCATGGCCCGTCCCGTGTTCAACGTGTGCTCCTCCTGTTGATCCATACGAGCGCTGTTACTCCTCAACAGCTCTTGAACACTGAAGGTCTCCGCTGAATCCATATAGTGGTCAGATCCTTCTGTCACAAAGAAAGACTGGAGGATTAAAGCTGCAGAAACAATAGCTGTTTATTGAAACGTGTCAGAATATCAACAGTCTGGTAATCCAAGGTGCACCGCAACCGTCTGGCCTGGTAACACAGGGATGCAAAGGACAGCCAAATCTCCGGTGGTGGAGACCAGTGACGATTGGAACCAGGAGACGAAGAACCAGGAAACAGAAACGGACGGAAATCACTGACCATGACACGGCAGGCAATCCAAGGATCTGACAACAAAGGGTAGCGTGAAAGCGTCTTATATAGCGCTGATAATGATCCGCAGCTGGAGCGAATCAGCCTCAATCAGCCACACCCACACACACACACACACAAACAGAGCGAGGATGACACCGTGAGCCCATAAACCGTGAAAATAACAAAGTCTAATCCCATGTATTCACGGAAAGCATTAACAAAAGCTATATATTTCAAGTGCTACCCTTTTATATTTTCCGTATTTCATTTTGTACGATAAAAAAGACAGCAAGAAAGTAAGTAAAAGAAAGTAAAATAAGGCTGAAATAAAATCTGCCTTATACTGTAGACTCAAACGCCTACATTCATAAATCCACAGGTAATGAGGTGAGTTTTCATCACTTCAAGAAGACCTCTCATATTAATTTTACATATTAATTTTCCTGTCATTTAAAGTGTTTTATACACAAAATAAATGTCACAACTTGACTTGACTGCTGATCGGCCGGCGGGCTTGACTTTGGAGCGGCCGTGTTCTTTGGGCTGAGGACGACACTTAGGACCAGAGAGACCTCTGGGGCGAAATAAATCATCCCAGTTTTCAGGGGACTGGAGGGTTTGGGGTAAGGCATCCTTCTATGGCCTTGGGTTTGGCTGGTGGTTGGAGCCATTGGTGAGGTATGTGGGTGTTCCTGGCGTGGGGTGAGCTGGGGAGACACGGTATGTTCCAGAGGGGGCTAGATGAGGGGACTTGAAATTCTCCTTTATTTCTTCCACTTTGAAATTGGAACCATTTAAATAAAGGATGAGATTAACCAACACGATTGAGGGAAAATCACATGTAGGGAGATCGCAGCAGATCTCATCATCCAGTCCCAAGCAAAAGTAGGCACCAAGTGCAGAGTCGTGCCAGCTCACCCAGTTGGACAGCTCGAGGAATTCCTCCACATAACAAAAAAACAGAAACACAACTCAGGAACACAGGAAGACATTCAACACTGGACGCTAGACACTGGAAACACTGGGCTAAAGTAACGAAACTAATCGAGGATAATTAGGGGAGCACATGTGAATCAAATGGAACTCAATGGGAATACGAACAGGAACAACCAAATATGGGCATAATTAAACATGAGGGAAAACTAGATGAAGGAGCACATGGAAACAAATACAAGACAGATCCCTAATCCTGACAATAAAATGAATAGTACTTTAGAAAACAAGTTTTTCATCCTTGTTGTTATGTTTTAGTATAAAATCTAAGACCGTTTTCATATCCACACACACACACACACACACACACACACACACACACACACACACACACACACAGTGCACACCTAAGTGCAAGTTATACCCAGAATTATCAGTAAAAAATTTACAATTATCCAAACTGTGCTATGTTATGAAATTTCTGAATTTGCTCAAAAAACCCTAGAAGTGATATAGAGTCACTTTCTGTAATAACAAAAGGAATTCCCATTGCCTCTGGATGCTCACACCTGCTATTCTGACAATGGCACCTGTTGTCGGAGGATTCATTATCCCTGTGGGTCTGCAGCAGGTTTATCTACCGCCTGTCACTCAATGAACTAATGGAGGTTCCAGAGTGCAGTGACAGAAAATGACCATCTGACCTCAGCTGAGCAGCAGTTCCATCATTCAGTTATATGGAAACATCTGTATGCATAGCCTGGGCTATGTGCTGTGAGTTTGTGTAGTCTCTCTCGCTGTCCTTCTCACTTTTCTGTGATAACTGTTATGCAAATGTGCTGACATTCTGTCAGCTTCAGTTGGTGAGAGCTGAACAGGTGAAGTTCAGTTTCAGAGAAACAATAACAGCTTAAGGGTTTATAAAATTAGTCTAAAAAACTAAACTTTAATTGTGATTGTACAAATTAATTTCCTTATACTAAAATAAATCAGTAACGCTTTACAATACATAAATATAAATATAAATGAATGAATGAATAAATAAATAAATAAATAAATACCAAAACTGGCCTTTTAAAACCAATTAAAATCTAAACTTTCAATAACCCACAAGGATCTTTAACTTTCAGACTAGTTGTTCTCCTCTCCAAACTTGAAGTTCATGGCACACCACCACTCTTCTAAGAGGAAAAAAGTACCAAAAATCTGGTACAGCCGATGTCATTAAAACACTGACTTTCATTACATCCACTTCAAGGTAGCAGTCTATTACAACTGGCAGGACACTCTGTATCAAAGGACAGTAAATCAGATGGTGCACCACGCTATTACGCCCTACTGAATCAGAGGAGTGTGGAACTGAACTGCCAGTGTGATTTAACGTAATGGCAGAAAGGTGAGGATAGTGCATCATTAAGATGTCCTATTAGAGCAACATAAGTAATAGCAAGCTGTAGGAATAATGCTGAGTCCGAATCCTAACTTACGTACTTAGGTGCATTGAGTGCACTTTATACTGTTGACTGACAGCAGAGTCAGTCCTCATATGAGATCTCCAGAAATCAAAAACTTGGAGAAACAGAGTGAGTATGACAATATCGCAGGGACTCAGTAAGCGTAGCTCAAAACAGGGGCTAAAGGGGGCCAAGACCTAGTTAGTGCAGAAGTCAGCCTGAGGGGGCATGGTTTAATGTGGGGGAAAATAAATCAAGTTACAATAATTATCAATTAATTTGTTAAAGCAGACATAACACACACAGTTTCTGCCAATCTCATGTTAATCTTGAATCGAGTAGTATTTCATCCTTCATATCTCTCAAGAGTCTTTAGTTTTATCAGTGTGCCCTGGGTGGGGCTAAAGCTTTTGTGCAGCGATCGTCTGCAAGTTGTGACATCGATGTAAATAAAACAAGAACAAAATCTTTATTGACTTAAATTAACTATAGCTAGAGATCAGATCCAGCCATATATATTCGATCCAGAATCAGATTCCGACGACTTCCGTAACCTGAATAAAGCACTTTGATGGGTGTGCTCTTGTTCCACTTTGATGGGTGTGCTCTTGTTCTTGTTCTGGTTGATGTGTGCACTCACTCTTCCGGGAGAAGTACCCATACAATGAATTCCATCATTTATGACGTTGTTGAGGGCCATGCTCTTTCCGAAAACTTTTTCAAATCTTTAGAAACTTATACGAACCCCTGAAGAAGTGTGTTTGGTACAGAGACACTGTCATGTATCCAACTAATTTTTGAGACTTGTTTAGCATGGTAATCCAACTCTTTGGCATGAATAATAAATATGTCACAATGCATGAAAAAGCATTAGACATCCTCTTTAAAAAAGCAAAACACAACACCAGAAAAACAAAGCCACAAAATAGCACAAAAACAAAAAAAATATTACACAAAGCAGCAACAAAACATTAAAACAAAGCAGCAACAGTAATGCACAACAAAACACAACTAAAGCACAACATAAAGTAACAAAATCAAGCAACAAAAACAAAACAATAACAAAACAATGCACAATACACACACAAAAAGAAAAGAAAGTTCCAGAATGTTCCTGTAGCAAGTTGCCTGAACAAAACTATATACCAAATTAAGATTATCTAAACAAGCAGAAGCTTCAACTTGTCTGACCATGTCTGAGAGCTTTGCCTACATTTGTTTTTATACTGTGTGATCATCATCCAACTGTAGTTTTCAATGATGGACAGCAGATAGAATGGAAATAATTTTCTGCAAGTGAAGTTTCAGTCAGGTAGGCACACACACAGTGTCCAGGGGTTCAGTTGGTATGGAGCTCAAACAAACTGGAAAAAATAAAAAATAAAAAAATAAACAAAACACATAATAGGTGATTGTTTCTTTCAGAGCCTGTAAAACAAGAGGTCATTATACTTCAACACACATCAGAGCTTTCTTAAAAGCACCTCTCATTAGCCTGAAATAAGATTGCTAGATAACTACTAGTTACATTCTGTCAAAATACCTTCATGCCTTTGATTTAGTATGTTAGGTGACCTGAGAAGAACTGCGCCCCATCTTTTTATGTTCACGGTAGCTTCTGCTTCATCTTTTCACACATGATTTGTTTATCATCTCAGTGATTCATTTTTCACTCTTCAAAGTAAAAATATTCTCCACGGCTCTACGCTTCAAATGTTCCATAGGAATTTTGAATAAAAACTGTCCTTCGATCTGTTAAGAATGTACAAATGATTATTTCTTAATTTCAAAATTCTTTCATTAAATGAACTCATGTAGGCAGCTAAAACATGATACTCTGTACAATGCATTCATTGTACATTTGGAATTTAACTCTTGCAGCTTCATAATAAATGGAGCTTCATTAGTTCATTTCTTCTCAGGGCTGGCAAACTAAAAGGTCAAACCCTAAAAAAGGGGTGCTCCTGCAGCATATCCATTGTGACTTTGAGCAACACGTGTAAACCCAGGTTGCTCCATGGGGACTCTTCCTGTGATACTGCGTAAAGCAGGGGTGCCAAACACACCTGCCTTTAATTTTCACGTGATCCTGAAGACCTTAATTAGTTGCTTCAGGTGTGTTTGATTAGAGTTGGAGATAAATTTTACAGGACAGTCGATCGCCAGGGTTGGGCAACCCTGGCCTAAAGTGTCTATAAAACAACTGTGGCACTCAGCTGGAGACTTTGTTTTCCTGTGCAGTCTCACCAGCACTGTCCCCCATAGGTTTGAATAGATTGTGTGTAGAAAATGCATTCTATTGTGTCAGTCGCCATTTCAATGTAAAGCTCCAGAGCACATGTGTGGACATACTTCTTGCACAACCAAATATAATTCATCCACTGACACTATCCTGCTGACTATTGACATATTCCTGCCTTCCCTCATCCACCTCCTCACTCGTTGTCCATAATTTTCTCTCTCTCTTTCTCAGTCTCTCCCTAGGAGGCCTTTCCACTCAATACACCATATGTCACACTCAGCAATTGTGTCGCACCAATATACAAACACCAATTATAACATTCACATTTTTCCCCAGAATCACATTGTTGTTATGTTGACAGCTTTTCCATGCACACAACATGTCTATAACATACAACAGCAGTATTAAATGCAAAATCTACCATTAAAATTCTAAAAGAAATAAGAGTAATTGCTGGAAGAACAGTAAACAACTTAGGCTATGGTCTAAACTAAAGTATGTGGACACATGAGCATCACCCCCATATTGATCCATATTCAAATCTTTATCAATACTTTTAGTCAACAGAAAATGATTTCTAAAGATAACAGATGTAATTATAGATTTTTAACATTAAAAGTTAGTAGTAATATAAGGCTTAACTACAGATAACCAGTGTCCTTTCTTGTTTTCCATTTAGGCCCCGTTTACACTTTAAAAATGCGTTTTCATTTTAAAATGGTGTTTTAGAATTTCTATGGGTACATTAATGAGCATGATGTTATTGTTTACACGGTCGTCAAGGATACGCAGTGAGAATGTGGGCAGCAACGCCATCGTTTTCAAAAGGCTCCGTTTTGGTCCGTTTACACTGAAATGCAACCCTGGAGTTTTCAAACTAAAACGGGGTCTGCAGCGTTTTCAAAAGTCTCCGTTTTCAACCTCGAAAATGCTGGAGTAGTGTAAACGATAAGCGTAACTGTAGCAAAAGTTATGCGTTTTAAAACGAAAAAGCACTAGTGTAAACGGGGCCTTATCTGCAGCATGAACAATTATTAATAAATTACATTTTGAAATATAGTAAAATGTAAATCAGTTATTTTAAATTCTAAATATTATTGTAAAATATTACTGTTTTACTGTATTTTTGATCAAATATATGCAGTCTTGGTAAGTTGTAAAAATAAATATATATGTTTATAAATAAATATAAATATGTCTTCAGTACATTCAGAAAGTTCCTTCTGGTGAAGAAGTTTCTAAGGCATGTTCCTCTCAGTCCAGTGCACATGCAATTATCGAGAAGAGACAGAGCATAAAGGCACATTGACCCAGAGTTTGAGTACTGACATTACGAAATGCTACAAAACTGGCGAATGTGAAGCACAGCACGTTAATTAAGCTGAGATCCCAAGTTGGCAGAGATCATTATAATCAGCTTTGAAGACATTCAAAGGCACAATGCTTTTCTTGCAAGTAATAAAATATTTCTTAGCACCATTATTTTTCCATTTGGTTCCACAACTTGCTTCCTTGCAAAATAAGTATATTGTTATAAAGTAAATTCAGATCTAATTCAAAATGCAGTTGCAGACTTCATCTGTAGCCTTGTTGGCACCCCTGTTCATTAAAATGCAGGCAAAAACACAGGTTCAAGGGCAGTAAGGTCAATTTTAAAACTAAGTTGTATTGATTTCCAAAGGAAATTATATTATGGGTGAGACAGAATCTACTGCAAATGTAATACAAAGTAACAGATTATGAACTCAATGACATTATGGAACAATAAATCATTGTAATGAATCAAAACTGTCTTTGAAATTGAAACATTTCTAATTACGTAGATGAAGTGCATACTGACCAACATATTCATCTGTGTGTAACGTAAAAGTTATTGCCATTACTGTCCTTCATTAAGAAGTAGTCCTTCAAGTAGAATAATTACATATTGCATCGTCAAGTGCCACCAAGTAAATGCAGACCTTTGCAGGACAATAAATACATTTTGTAGTATTAAATACAGGCAAACATTTAAAGTAATTAGCACAGTGTTTTTTTTTTTTCACATTTTCTGATTTTTAAGCATTAGTAAGTTGTCATATCTTATTAGTGTGGAAAATCCATATATTGGTCACAGTGGGCCAAAACCAAAAGTTATATGGCATTGTCTATGGTAATTTGTCTCTGATAATTAAAGAACGAGGGAATTCAAATTCTCTACAGAAACGGAAAACATTACAGAATATTCCATCAAGGCCATTTGCTTTCTGAGTTCAGACTAGAAAAAGAAAACTGTTCAATCATTCAGATCCGCTCTGCATGACCACACTAAAAATGGAAGTCAAGAGTATTTCATGAAACACTCATCAAGCCTTCATCGAGCCCTTACAAAAATGAATTGTTCTGAAGAGCGAACCATTGAATGGTGTTGGCTGATTTTAGAACGGTTCAGCTGAAAGCAATCAAATGAATGGCATAGTTTAAGGAGCAAAATCAAAGCTGTTGTGCTCAAGGAACATGATCACAAATCTTTTCCTCTGCACAGAAATTCTAATATTTTTAGAAGTATATACAGTATTTATATATATATATATATATATATATATATATATATATATATATATATATATATATATATATATATATGTGTGTGTATGAAATAAATAAAATTATATAAATAGTTCCACGTGTTTTAAGCTTCACTTGTAAGTTTTTATTTTTATTTTTATTCTTCTTAGCATAGTAAACAAGATAATAAACAAATTAAGACGAATTTAATGTGTAGCTGCAGCAGGTGTTCTATCAAGGCTTCACAGCTGTTCTACCCCTCTACAAAAAACATACATCTAGTCAATGACAGACATCTGCTGCCTGAAATAAATGCTGGACTACTGTTGCTTTGAACTCACTTAACGTCTGACCTCAGGGGCACTAATGCATGACAATAGAAGGGGAAACAAGCAACAGTCTGAACTCCAGAGAATAGGGATCCTGCGGGGGATTCACAACCTCTGATCTGCAGATACGCCACGGTTTTCACTCACTGATTTTGATTGTGGCAAACAACCATGTGTGAGTCCACTGTGGCCAAAGAATCACTGACTTCAGTCATGTTCTGTACTTCTCCTTCTAACCAAAAGAGGTCTCTCTCACTTCAGTACAGATAATTAGTTGTTAGATTAAGAAAAGGGGCTGTGTTTGGAATGGAGTACTAGTTTACTGAATACTACATAATATATACTGCATACTATCTTCTGTTTTTAAATAGTACATGATACAGAGAAAACTTGCTTAGAGAAGTTTAGAGAAATGATTCACTGCTGGAGTGAACTGGTGAAGTTCAAAAGAACAGAGAGAGCCAAATGTAGTCATATTGATTCTGATAAAGTAATGTGCTTGAAGTTCTCTAGACATTTCTGGTTGGCTGGACATTGTCTGCAACTACAACATCAATCAATGCAGAGCGGCATGTGTACTCACTGTGCTCTCACTGAGAATACACTTGAATGCAATAAAGAAAGTTTCAGAGAATGAAAACAAAATGCAAAAAGGAAAATGACAAATACAAAAGCAGTAAACAGTATAAACTGTCTGGAAATGTTATGATTATTTTGTGACTTTCTCATTTCTTCTTCTTTTGCATGTGAAATGAATACCATTGAAAGAATAGTTCATGCAAAAATGAAAATTCTGTCATCATTTATTCACCAGTGTGTGTTTTCAAACCCATATGACATTCAATGAGACACAAAAGGAAAAACTCTGAAAAATACAGTACTTCTCCTTTCCATTCAATTACAATGAATGGGGACTATAGTTTTTTAAAAGAAGAACGTAAACACACACACACAAACATGTGGTCCACATTACTGAATGAATTATTATATTCTGAGTTAGAGCTAAGTCTCAATTACTTTATAAACAGGACATTACCTTCAGAAAAATTACAACTTAAATATTGGCCGGCTAAATCTTCAGTCTCTATCAAAAATGTGACCAGTGCATTATTTTAGATTTCTTTGAAGTCATGAAGGTTTGAAACAATATTAGTATGATTAAACGCTGACAGAATTTTCATTTCAAATAAACTACTTCTTTATTTTACCATCTATCAATGCTACCTGCAAGCTCTCATGAATCAGACGGGCATCTGACCTCGCTTTGAGCATCAGCAAGACAGAAAACCCCTCAAAAAAGCATTTATATGGCAATGACAGTTTGAAGATATGAGAATTTTGCAGTAATCCGTGTATCTAAAATGGCCAGATCTCATCTCTTCGAACACGAGGCTCTTTCAGGAAGTTTTGTCAGGGCAATCAAAGGGACTATCAGAGGTTTAATCAGGCTCATGTCATTGAAATTCCCACTGAAGCAACTCATCTGACATCTGGACAGACTGCGACTGCCGTTCAGTCTATCAGAAAAAAAAAGAAAGAAAAAAGTTGTCTATTTAAAATGCATTTGAGGACAAGGTTCACTTAGATTCATTAGGATTATGCAAATTGAATGAGTCTGGCGGCTCCTGTCGCGCTGTCATGAGAGGAGACACATCAATGAAGATTGCACATAATATTCAGTGTTCAGTCAGGTGAGACATGCCGTATTTTCCAGCACCTGCACTCAAAAACGTCTGTTCATGGTTTCTTGTTTCCATTGTGAAAATGATACAAACGCCTCAAAGCAACTGCAAGCAACTATGCTGCTAATATTTCAGTACAGAATTACATAATGAAATAATACCACCTTGCATTATATTTAATAAAATCCAGTATTTGTTTATTAATAATTCAGCTATTTTTGTTCTAGCACATCACACGTCATACTATATGATGTGCATTTTGCAGCATTTCTGCTTTTAACAACCATTTATAAGGAGAAGTCTTATATTATCTTTTAATTTATGGAAAAACTGCCACAAAGACATGATCCCCATGTTTATCTGAGCCAGGTTACAATATTTGTTCAATTCTCAGAATATCATGATTCTGAAGGCATTTATTATTATAACCAGTGACAGAAAAACAATAACGAACACCCAGATGTTTTCTGCTAAATATGTGGGTATTTTACTACATACAAAAAGTGACAGAAAATTACAGATTTTACATTAAATAGAGCATTTGAACATATTTTTCCACTCCTTTGCAGACTGTAAGTTAAATGATATATAAATACCTCTGCGTGTCACTAAAACCTTTGACATTCGGCTGCTTTTGTCATTTTGATAGGTGTATTAAAGCTCTCACATATATGTAATTTGTAAAATGTTAATTCTTGCTTTGTGAAAAGAAAAAAAAACTGTCAATGAAAGTTTTTAGCAATATTTTGAACTCAGCATCATCAGATTAGGTAATATAAAGCCTCTTTTTTTTGCAAATCAGTAGATTTTTTTTTCTAAGATGCAGGGCTGTGTAATACATATAACGGTAACACTTTAGTTTAGGGACCAATTCTCACTAATAACTAGTTGCTTATTAGCATCCCTATTATTAACATACAAGCTGTTTATTAGTACTTTTAAAGCACTTATTCTGCATGACCATATTCTACAGCCCTAATCTAACACCTATCTAATTAGCACCTACCTAAACTTAACAACTACTTGAATGAATGAATGAATGAATGATGCATTTATATAGCGCTTTATTGTGTATTGCTGTACACCCAAAACGCTTTACAATCATGGGGGGGGGGGGGGTCTCTCCTCAACCACCACCAGTGTGCAGCATCCACTTGGATGATGCAACGGCAGCCACAGTACAACGGCGCCAGTGCGCTCACCACACACCAGCTACAGGTGGAGAGGAGAGAGGGTCATAGAGCCAATCAAGTGTATGGGGATTATTAGGAGGCCATGATTGACAAGGGCCAGTAGAGGGAATTTGGCCAGGAGCAAACTACTTTATTATTAAAACCCTCTGATGGTTTGTGGGGTCTTTTTGGCCCCAAATGACTTTTGCTCCATTTTTAAAAAATGTTCCCTTTGTCCAAATGGTATGAAACCTTCTACGGCTCTCAACACTTTCTAGATCTACAAAAAAAAAAAAAAAAATTGGAATGATATCTGTTTTTATGTTAGTGTGACAAAATTTGTGACACTCGTGGTTTTCGGGGTCTCTGGAGACCCCGCAATCAAAATAGACAAAATTCATCATCAAAATCAGAAACAACGCAGAACACATCGACAGAAATGGCACAAATAAAGTGGCACACTTCCACCAATGCAAAAAACATCCACAATGCTAAATTATATTGCTCACAACACACACACACACACACACACATATAGAGGAACACATTTTTGAGACTATAAAAACTGTTCTCTTATCATTTGTAATTTAGATATGAATCCAACTGAATCCAAATTGTGAAAAGATATCTTTCAGGTCTCTCAAATAGCAAATAGCATAAGCAGTAATAAGCAGTTAATAAGCAGTAATTTAGGAGTTTTTTGAGGCAAGAGTTTGTGGTTTGTTTGTTGAGAATGTTGAGAATTGGACCTTAAAATAAAGTATGACCCATAAAATATAATACTTTTATATTCATTAAACTATGCTCAAAACCTGTATGACTGTCTTCTGTGGAACATACAATATTTTTTATGCTCTACAGAAGAAAGTCACACAGTTCAAAACTTTGGACTGCATTCGTTTTCAGTGTGTGGACAAAAACATTGTTCAAAAAATGAAATCTTGAAAAGTATCTCTATTTAACAACTTAAGTTTAAAGTTTCTTGCTCGACACAAGAAGGCACCAGATAGCAAATTACAACCACCAGTTTTGCTCAAAGCTGCACTTCTCAGCAGTTTAAAAGAATGAGAGCAGGAAATGCCAACGTCAAACATTATGAGAGGAGAAACATACCAATATGGTCAACTGACCTGCCACAAATGACTTCAGTCAAGCTGTGGCATGTAGAACAACAACATGGATTGGGAACTGCACAGTAAACAGCTTTCATGGGTGACCATGAGTGTATGAAAATCTCTGAGCGCTTATCCTGTTTTCCAATGGGCCACAGGTGGAGAGTGTCGCTCAGCCATAGCACTGGCCCATGGGGATGGCGGTGGGTGACAGGACATAATCCAATCTGCTCTTGCTGAGTCAGTGCCTGGGAGAACTGCACTTTCGTGCCTGAAGAAAGATCAGCTTACTTCTTCCTGCATTCACAATCCATCAGTGCTACAATGATAGCATGAGGCTAATCTCTGTAAAGCTTTAAGGCATTAGTGAGTGTGTATCTCATTCACCCTGGGGATCTGTATTTGAGCACACAATGGGATTTACAGAAGTCAAGTAACATGGAAGGCTAAAAACCATGTGTACCAAATGTAACGGCTTCGGGTACAAATAATAATAATAAATAGTTTTTGTTTGTTTTATAATTTTTATACTGTTTGTTACTGGAAATCCTATAATACAATTTTAATTAACAATAGTGACAACTTACCCCACTGTAACAACATGCTATCGGGGAATGGCGTCACAGAAGGAAAATGTGTTCAACAAATTGTTTCCTAAAAGAAATGAATAAATTACTACTGGTGCTCGGTATTTAACAATGCTTCTTACCATTATCAATGCTGAAAACTGAAAAAAGTTTTTGTTGCTTAATATTTTTTGTGAGATTGTTTTTTTTTCAGGATTATTAAAAAATGTGTTAATTTCTTTCTTTTTTGAGGAAACTAATTGTTCTTATCGCAGACTTTTGATGGTAGTGTATCACTGTTTCCACAAAATTATTAAGCTCAAAAACAGTTTTTAACACTGATAATAAGAAAAATGCTTCATGAGCACCAAATCAGCATATTATATTGATCTCTTAAAACGTAAAAGTTTTATTGTCAGTATAAAGGCTGATAATGGCTGAATTAAAACAAAAGAATAATAAAGATTATGTCTCATACCTGGCGGAGATGTGAAAGGTTATGTTTCCTTAAACTAGTTTGTCATGCATTCCTTTATTTCAACACATTTACAGGTAATCCTAGTATTTTAAATTTGCGATTAATCAGTCCAGGACTGCGATTAACGCAATATTTTTTTTTTAATCGATTAACAGCACTAATATATATATATATATATATATATATATATATATATATATATATATATATATATATATATATATATATATATATAAAACTTTGAAATATATAGCTTTTAAAAAAAATAAAAATAAATAAATAAATAAATGCAGCCTTTGTGTAAATTAATTATTCCAAACTCGGCTATTTTTGCTCAGTTATTTTGTCACATAACATAACCACATTTATGCTATCATTAAATCCACATTTATGCTATCATTACACTATACAGTATGTATAAAATCAAAATGTGAAACATCATCCATGTCCATTCAGCCTGAGGTGAAAAGCAAGGTTTTTGTTGGCCGAGAGAAACTACAGAAAAAAAGATGTGGAAGTGCTGCCATTACTGTCAGCTGGCACTTATGTTGCCATTTTCCTTGTTAAATGTCATGGTTCCAAAAGGAGCTAGATTTCATTCTTGTCTCAACTCCTGATTGTAATGAGAAGAACTGCTACACACTCAATTTCATTTGATTTGATTAAATGTGATGTGTTGTGTGGTTAAATAGTTTAGAATATTTCTGTCCAGGTGCTAATGAGCAGTCTTCATGCTGACAGCCCCAGGCTCCAGCCAGTCAGAGATGAACAGAAGAGAGCAGAGAGTATTTCCCTCAAATGCGTTCTGGCAACTCGTAAGATTCGTCAAACAAGATACAACCACTCACAATTGTGCAGACTTGTTGCTAAGAGACCTATTCAATGCATATACATAGACATGATATTTAGTCACACTTTATATTAGGTGGCCTTAACTATTATGTATTTACATTAAAAAAAATGTACAATGTACTTATTGTGGACATATTGTATTGCCAAACACTTTTGCTGTCGAGGTAGGATATGAGTAAGTTTAGGGACAGGTTTGGTGGTTTGGGTTGGTTAAAGTGTAAGGGATAGGTCAACGGTGTAATTATAAATGTAATTACTGAAATGAATTACAGATGTAATTACATAGGTATTTTTAAAAATATAAGTACAATGTAAAAACATGTATGAACACAATAAGTGCATTGTATCAAATGATTAATTTAAATATAAGCACATAGTAATTAAGGGCACCTAATATAAAGTGGGACCTGATATTTTTCTATATGCCTAATCTATTGTATTGTTAATATTCTCAGAACAAATCCAAATCAGATCATTAAAACAATTACTAAAGTGTTTTTCCAACTGCACATGATTTCATTTGGTAACATTGCATTTTACTGGTAAAAGCATTTTATCACTCCTTACCATTACAGTTTACTGCAGTAATCAAACTGCTATGTATTTATGATGAGTCATGACATTTTACAAGTGTGCAATTATCTGACTGCGACTCAGCCAATGGCACAGAGTTGTAAAGCAGCAGATAATTGCAATCCAGCGTGAAGCGTGAGTTTGCATGCATGCAGAGGGACAACTACTGTCTCAGGTCCTGTGATGAGGCCTACCTATAACATTTTTGTACCAGCATGCAGGGAGAGGTTAATCTTAAGCAAAATACAGAAGTCAAAGCTTTCTTTTCCCTTTTTTTCAAGGCCAAATGTCTTTATTTTTGCCTGTTAGCATATATTAAGAAGATATTGTAATTTCTCAATGTAATTGACAGTTAATCTGTCTTGATATATATATATATATATATATATATATATATATATATATATATATATATATATATATATATATATATATATATATATATATATATAGCATAAAATGAAAACTAAAAGATATTTTATAATATTTTATTTACGATAGATAACATAACAAATGTTTAAACTGAGATATTTTTACAATTTTATGCACAAAATGAGCTCATTTCAAATTTGATGCCTGCTACAGGTCTCAAAATAGTTGGAACAGGGGCATGTTTACCATGGTGTAGCATCTCCTCTTCTTTTCAAAACAGTTTGAAGACATCTGGGCATAGAGGTTACAATATTCTGGAGTTTTGGTGTTGGAATTTGGAATTTATGCACTCTTTCACAGATTGGAGAGCCTCTGACCATCTTTACTTCTGAGAGACTCTGTCTCTCTAAGACATCCCTTTTATAGCTAACCATGTTATAGACCTGATGTCAATAACTTAATTAGTTGCTAGATGTTCTCCCAGCTGAATCTTTTCAAATGTCTTGCTTTTTCAGCCCTTTGTGGCCCCCGCAACAACGTTTTTGAGACCTGCAGCAGGAATCAAATTTGAAATTAGTTCATTTAGTGGATAAAAGTTAAAGATTTCTCAGTTTAAACATTTGTTATGTTCTCTATTTTCTATTGTGAATAAAATACTGGCACATGTGATTTGAAAGTCTTTTTGATTTCATTTTATTCAAATTTTAAAAACGTCCCAACATTTCCGGAATTCGGGTTGTATATATAACCCGAATTGAAAAAAGTTGTTTGCCTGCAATTTGATTTGAAGAGTATTTGAGATTATTTGTACTAAATAAATTCACACATATATACATGTTTTATCTAAATAAGTTATGACATATTAAAACATGTTTTTGAATAAATTAAATAAATGTATCACACTGTTGAAGAAATACATTAAAAAGTTCAAATTGAGCAAATTGTATCATGTATAATGAATAAAAATATATTATAAAAGATGTATATGAAATTCAATTCAACCACATCTAAAGAAGCTAAATTTAAACAATGTTTCATTGCCTCGGTCAAATGCAAACTCTTGATTTGATATAATATGAAGAAAACAATACCCTCTCTGCCTCTCTACCAATCCTAGGCCTCCTAAGAGGTCAAAACAAAATCCTGATGCAGTACTACCATTAGTCACCAGCAGATGGACATTCTACACTATGTAACATGAGCCATTTCAGAAATACCCCTCTAGGTGACACTATTTTATAAGGTACAAGCCTCAGTCTCAGCCTGTATGCCTCAAAATATCAATTCAATCTGCAAAGATTCATATGTAAAGGTACAAAAAATCAATGACTTTCGGTGATGCTTGTGTAGCCTGTATTTTTATTTTGTCTCATTTGAATTAAAAACAGGGTAGTAAATATCAAGACTGTCTCTGAGATATTACATCTTTTCAAGATTTATGGCTACAAAGGCGAGGAACGTCATGCAATACTCTATTTGCACTCTCAATCTGAACACAAGCTCATGGGGATTGATGATCTGGATCTGATCTTCTTGATCTGTGCTTTTCCTGTTCCTAAACATTCCTGCAAAGCATGCCGAGTACTGGAAATCCCCCGCTTGGGTTACTACTGTTTACACCAACAAATTATTCATGTAGGTTCAACAAATTAATTATGTAAAACTTCTGTTTTGCACATTTAAAAGGATTACACAGCAAATGGAATTAAATGTCGTATTAGCTCATTTTAATTAACTAATTTGAGCAAGCAGCAAATATCTCAAGTAAACATCCCTCACAATGTAAGTCCTTCGTGTGAGGTTTTTTTTGGCAAAACATCCACACTTTTAAACACCTTACAATGGTAAGATACGGAAGTAAATGTTTGGCTTTAGGAGCTTTTGCTATTCCTGAAACACTATTTGCAGTATAGTCTGAAGTCTCAATGCCCCGTGGGGGTTTGATTAAGGAGTTGAGTTCATGGGGGTGATAAAACAGTGAAGGCAGCTGTGATGAGTCAGCCGGACACTTTTATGGAGGTTAGCTGCTGGCAGAGGCAATATTGACGAAGACAGGGCCCGGAAAAATATGATGACCCTGCCCTATGAGATCTTACAGTGCAATTCTGGATTTGGATATAAGGGTAAAAGAATGAATGTGCTATACTGTATGTAAGTGACTATGACTTATATAGCTCTCTGGAAGAAGCCAGTCGGCTACCACCTGCCAAATAGCTGCTATACATTCATATTTCAATTTGCTGGACAGAATACAACTCATCCTTCTCATCTACTGCCAGGAGGAATTTCTGAATCATATCTATCGACTAACTGTAAACCACACCGTGTCCATTCATTTAGGTCGCACTATCACCACATTCTTAAAAGGTCCTTTAATGGTATCAGTGGTTCCACAAAGAAACTTTACCATCCATGGAAACTTTTTATACCACAAAAGGTTCTTTACAGTGGAAAAATATTCTTTAGATTAATAAAATTTTATGCACAGTAAGGAAAAAAAAAAGTTTTTTTTTTAAAGAACTGTTCACTGAAAGGTTCTTTGGGGAACCAAAAACTGGTTCTTCTACACTCTTAAAAAACAAAGGTGCTTCATGATGCCATAGAAGAACCTTTTTTTGTCTAATGGTTCCATAAAGAACCTTTAACATCTGAAGAACCTTTCAGAAGGTTCTTTGTGGCGAAAGAAGGTTCTTCAGATTATAAAAAGGCAAGAAAAAGATGGTTCTTTAAAGAACCTTTGACTGAATGGTTCTTTGTGGAACCAAAAATGGTTCTTTTTATATGGCATCACTGTGAAGAACCTTTTGAAGCATCTTTTATTCTTAAGAGTGTATGGCATCGCTGTGAAAAGGTCCCTTTTCGAACCTTTATTTTTAAAGAGTGCATTAGCTTGCTTAGTTGGTGTTTAAAAGACATGTAATATTCAGTAATATTAATAATTTGACTGCGCTGACAAAACTTGAACTGAATTGAGCTGAATCTTTCTTCTTCATATTTCATAATTGACTAATTGTGCAGCATTGATACTGTTATTGAACTGAATCAACATGAGATGAATTATTGCAAATTGTCTTTTTAGAGATTATGTATTTTTTGGGGGGGTGGAGGTTGAGACCTTGGAGGTCTTTAGTAATAATGTTAATGTAAACTTCTTCCAGCATTGTTTTCTTGTTGCAAACCCAATTATTTTGTGCATTGTAATGGACTAGCGGAAGCTTTAAGATAATAAACAAGTGCAATTTCAATATAATTTTAATTTAAATTAGAATTTAACGGTCACATATTTATTTATTTGGTGAGGAGTCAGGATAATGCGGATAATGAATAGGATAATGTACATTCAGCCAGTCATTATCGTAAAATAAACCCCATCAGGGTAATATAAGACCCCAGTGTCAGAGTTTATTTTACGATAACGATAATGACCAGCTGACTCTACGTTATCTCTGACACATGAGTGAATATGGGAGAATGAGAGAGTTTGAGCTTTGGAAAGTTTGAAATAAGAAAGTATTATAACAACTAAATGTCTTTGCAAAGCATTTTAGTGTGGATAAACGGAGCTATTGAATAGCTCATAAAAAAAATAAAATAAAAAAAATAAAAACTATGATCAAATGAAGTTCAAACACAACCGAATAAAATGATAACACAACACATACCCCTAAGGAAACATTGTTGAACACAGACTTTGAAACATAAAGGCTGTGATTACGAAACCCAGAACAAAATGGATATTATGCAAATGTGTTCAGCAGCTTTTCCTCATTAGTAAAACTTTTACTTAGGGGAGTGAAATGGAAATGTTTCATATATTCAAATAAACCATACAGACAGAATAACAAAAACTATTCCACCTTGAATTCAAATGGACGAAATTGTCCATGTGGAATAAAACATGCAGAAATCCGTCAAGGAAATCAATACTTCTTGAGACCTGAGATCAAATTAAAGAATCTCTTCAGAGCACAGATGAGTGGTTCAGTCTATCAGTTTATAACTACAACTCACGCATGTTAATATGTAACTATGCAAATACACACACTGTCAAAACACTCTCAAGAGGTACATGATTCATTATTAAAGTGTGTATACATTAAGACTTTGTTAGACTGACCAAATTTAGAAATGTGAATGGGTGATTGTAATTATACAAACAACATCATCTTGCTATAGTATATGGCACAAATGTACCATGTACTTTTAACCATCTGTCATGCAGTATTTTTCTCATTTTTTCCAGAGGTTGCTTGGCACAGCTGGGGTCTGTGACTGATTTTTTCTTGTATCCGTTTAAATGAATGGCACAGAAGCTGAAATGGCATTAAAGACATTTTTTTTGAAAGGAACATTTTGTTTCATCTTTGCCCAAACATGTAATGCACTAATTAAGCGTACGGACACGATTTTCATGCATACCTTCCTGTAAAAAAACTATTTTATGTACCTTCCTGCATTTTTGTTTTTTTGGAAATAAAAGAAGCTAAATCTCTCTGAAAAGATCTTGAGTAATGAAAGGCAGTGATGACAGCATGCCATAATGGGATGGTGAAGATCAATCAAGACCCAAGAATATCATGTCACCACTCTTATTCCTGGAAGAGGAATAAACAGGATGTTTCACCACTTCAAGAAGATCAAACAATCTCCTTTAACTACTCCTGCGGCACGTTTGATTTCTGCGGTCTTCACACCAAAGATTGAAAGCTGCCTCTCGATTTGATAAACGATGATATACACGTGGAAATGACTGCCATCATGCATTAGCAGTCTTTTATTCTCAGAAGAAAACCTAAATATTGTGTAAAATGCTTTTGAAGGTGTTTGTGAAAAGAAAAGGATGTGTGAGGGGAAGGGAATACAGAATGGGAAAGGGTATAAGAGGAAAGGAAAAGACAGATTGGAAATGGTGCGAGGGAAAGCAAAGGAAAGGAAAAGACAGATTGGAAAAAGGAAATGAAAAGGAAAATGCAAAAGAAATGGCTAAGAGAAAAGGAAAAAAAACTGAATGGAAATGGTGCAACAAGAGAGGAAAGGGTGATAGAAATAGAAGGGAAAGGATACAAGAGGAGGAAGATGTGAGGATGCTGATCTTGTTAACATTACCTAACAATCCTTATCTTGGGTAATGTAACCTAGTGACTACAAATTAAAGCTCATAATTGGAAGCTGTTAAATCCAAAAACCACTGCGTTCCTGCAAAAGACACTTTGTGTCTGCAGGGGAACAGTGCATGTAATTATTCTACCATAAATCACTTGCATAAGAACCATCAGATGCATAAATTACCCAACACACTCGTTACATCAAGAGCACATTATTACTGGAGAAAATAAAAGTACATACATCTACTCAAATGTATGTTGTAAACCTCTCTTTCCACTAAGTGTGATAATTTACCCCAAAATAGAACCTGGAATCATTTGGCACTGATTTCATATGTTGTTCTTTTCACTCTGCAAGTTTTTCCTTGATAATTTTAGTTGGCAGCCACAAATTCTGTGATTAATCAGGAAGCCAACAGCATTTACACAAACCTTCAGAAGCACATAATAACTTCAAGGTTATTAATGTTATATTTTTTTAAGAAATGTCCATTTGCTTGATGAGATGCAGCACTGATAGAAGCCCTTCTGGTGCAGGGCTCAATTATTGTTTTCACACTGGGCCAATCTGAAATGAGATGAAAAAGTATATAGTGGACAAAAGCATGCAATCAACTGGGATGCCACAACAACAGGAGGAAACAAGATATAGACACCGACATATTTATTTTGTCATTAACAGACACCTTTTTATCCAAAGCAAATAACAGAGATACCAATGGAGGAACCTGGGCTAAAATATCTTCAAAGATGTGCATAGAATAATTCTAAATTTGAAATCTACAAATATTTTCAAAATATTTAGATGAATGATTTTTAAAATGTACATGCAAAACATTATAATTATTACTACTACTGCTACTATTCATATTTTAATATTTTTTTATGTATTTTTCCCAAAGGAACATATACAATTGATGCATTAGTGACACAAACCACAAAACAGCTGCTCAGTCAAACATATAATTATTATAATGCACATTATGAATGCATCTTGTGATTAATGTATGTTGTGGTTGTTTATCTTTTAAAAAATTCCAACATAGTTTAATAATTGAAAAGATGAATGATCCCAAAGCACTCGTAGTAACAATAAAAAGCCTTTCATTAATGGGCTAAATCATTAAACTAATTTAAAAAAAAGTATACACTATAATCAACATTTGAAGTGGATCAAAACCTTTCATCAAAGTTGTCCTAAAACCTAAAACCAAAACTTTTCTTGATCCACTTCAAATGTTGACTACTATAGATCTACGCATTTTTGAATTATTATGCATTTCATGTCAGTTTTTGCCTTTATAAATCCTGATTGTCTTTCACCATGAGATGAATCCAGTTATAAATGAGACCCCAAATATTTGGATCACCACTTTGTGGGTTTGCTCATATAACCAAATGCATGAGGAACAAAAATGTGGCAAAGTTTACCAACACCAAAACACTATTGTCTGTATGAACATGAGCGGCTTCATCAAATCCTCATCAACAGGAACAATTTCACAGCAATAATTAAAGCGCTAATCATTAGTGGTTGTAATCGTTGAATCATTAATCACCAGGAACGTTACATACCATAATCATGATGGCACGATGGCGTGTTATAAAGTTTGATAGCGGTAGTTTTGTCTGCATACTGAGTTTAAACAGACTCGGCTTGAGGGAGGCATTTTTCTTTTGTTCTCTGGCTGACTGGGGAATTCAAAGTGCATTATGGGGACAAAAAGTACAACTTAAATGCAAAAGTGAAAAAGTATGTAACAGAAGACAGAGAATATCAGCTATTTGAAAATGCGTCTTTTAAGCAATTCTACTTTCCAAAAATATTTCTTAATTTATTTTACTTTAATAATGGATGTTGTATGTGGCATTTTGCCTTTTGTTTTTGTATTATTTGGCATCCACTTAATATGCAGCTTGAAACAATCAAAACTTGTTTTTCAGATATTTCGGATCTCCCCTCACATGCCATTTCAAAAGCAGGTAGGCCATCATCCATCACGCGGGTTTCTGCTCAGAGCAAAATGGCCGGTGCAAGGGTTAACAGGGGCTTCCTGATTGCTGCTGTTATTCTAGAGGAGTTCACTGCCTTCCAATCATCCACTACAGGGTCACGAACAAGGAGGGAAAATGCAGTCCAATCCTTATAAGCTGAAAAAGTATGTGTGCTTTGGATCGGTACCAGCATGCAATTATTCTACAACACAGTCCACCCATCACTGGTCTTGGCGAGCTAAGAGATGAAAAGAGTAGATTTAAGACTGAATTGATGTGTGTGGATGGCTCAGCTGAGGTGAATGGAGGAGCTGTGTGAAGAGCAGAATATTAGCTGAGGATAATCTTTGAGAGGCCAATTTAGGAATAATGAAATTGCTGAATGTGATCAGCATAGATCCGACAATGGAGTGAGGAGAATGGACAAACCAGTTATAGAGCCCAATAAAGTCACACCTGGAGAGAAGACAACAGGTCACAACCAACTGAATTGCCAGTGAACTGAAACTTTAAAGACTTTGAGGATAAGTTAGTGCGGAAAGCTCTCATATGGAGAAGCTAATTACATGTTTAAAATGCATTTCAGTAGAGACACTTTACAAGGATTCAAGAGCATCTTGTTTTATCATGCATAAGTGGCAACCACTGAGGAAAACATTTCGAACAAGATTCAATTACACTGGAGCATTTGCCTTTCGGGTTCTTTGTGTATATGGTATAGTTTGTATTTATTAAACTGTAAGGATTCCTGACTAAAAAACTTAGAGATTATGAACAACAAATGTTTTTGTGGGTCAATACATATAACCAAGGGTCAATGACACATTTTTAAGTCTAAGCATCACATCATAAAAAGGCTTTAAGAAATATCAATACCTTAATAATAATAATATTACTACTATTATTATTATTATATTATTATATATCAATACCTTAAGTTTCATTAGTAAGTCGTTTTGGATAAAAGTGTCTGCTAAATGACTAAATGTAAATTATTATGGGTCACACTGCATTTTAAAGTTCTCGCTATTAACAAGCTATTAACTATGACTTTTGCATCAATGAACTAATAATTTGCTGCTTATTAATAGTAAGTAAGGTAGTTGTTAAATTGTGTAGGATTAGGGCTGTAGAATATGGACATGCAGAATAAGTGCCTTCTAAGTAAGCCAACAGTAATAAACAACCAATATGTCACTAATAGGCATGCTAATAAGCAACTAATTAATAGCGAGAATCAGTCCCTATGCCAAAGTGTTAACAAAAAAATATGCCAAAAATGTTTTTATTTATTTTTTAATTCTCAAGTTTTTAATTATAGTTTTAAGACCTAGACATTTTTGAGTTTAAGCTCCATGAATCAAAGTAATTTCAAAATCAAAACTAATTTCAATTCAGCATTTGTAAGCATCTTAGAAAAGGCTATTTTTATACGAATGGCATTTCAAATGTATTTTTAGATGCAGGCAAACACATCATTGACCCTGTATGTGCAGGTCTGCAGAAGTTCATGGGTATTGATCTGAGCAGGTGTACGTGATGTTCGTGCAGCCCTCACTACCTGCAGTTCATTTTAAAGAGCTGACGTACTGCTGGCCTGACCCAGCAACAACATTGTGCTTCAGGGTCCTCTCAGCGGCCGAAAGCGTGAGTGCTCCAAACTTAGTTTGAGGACAGAGAACAGCCATCCATCTACAGCTCGATCAAAGACAAAACAATCATCATATTCAAATTGGTAGATTTGTTTTTTGAGACATGACTCATAGGGCATGAATAAACTATGTCTGTAAATTCACAAGATGCATATGTTGATCTTCTATGGCTCATTGAAAGGACGCCTACCATATGAAACAGTTATGCATAGTTAGACACAGTTGCCAAAATAACATCTTCTGTTCACCACTCACAGACCATAGCAAGCAGGATGAATTTGCAAGAAATAAATCATAAAGAAACATGATAAATTACCAAACAAACCTTTTCTTTAGTTGCAGCAAAAAAAAAAAAAAAAAAAGGTCAGGTCAAAAAGTAACATATGAATCAATAATTGATGTGCGTTTTGACAGTTCCTTACAAATATGGAGGTGCTGGAGGCACAGTCAGTGTTTACTGCCCAATACCTTAAGTTTGTTACCATGTGTTCAATATTAGATTTCTCCTATGATGGTCCAGTGAAGGGGGCTGTACTGCTTGAAACTCATGCATCATTAATCAAAGCTCCTATTTCAGTGCAAAATATTTGAGTAGGAACCTAGCAGGATTATTTTTGGAATAACATTTACAGAAAACCAAATGAACGGTTAATGTGAAACTTCTATGTCAGAAAACACTGATTTTAGAAATGAACCAAAAGCGACATATAAAAGTTACGTAATGTAGCATGCATTGCACATATGGTGCAACAATAGCGTTATTGAGAATCAGCAAGGTCAACAAACCAATAGCACTATCAAATAAACCAGCAGTGGACCACAATGGAATTCATGCAGATATAAACCAGTCTGAGGTAAATTTGCATAGCTAAATATCAAATACACATTCAAATGTAAAAACTAATAAAAAAAAATAAATAATGGTAGCACTTTATTTTACAGTACGTGTACTTCCCTGGTACATACATGGTAAATATATTGTACCTACAGGCAAATGAGTGGTAACACAAGGTATAAGAAACACGACTGTACTTAACAGTCGTGCATGCATGGTATTTAGTTTGTACATACAGACAAGTGTGGGTAAGAACGGTCACTTACAGGTAGTGCCCGTACAGTCCTATTTCCATAAACTTACTATTTATGGAACTCGTCACTCTTAAAAGTTCTGACAGCCCTCGTGAAGTGGTTATATAAATCTACTTCACTAGAGTATATTAGTGTGGAATCGAGGAGCAGATTATGCAAAACAATTATATCCTTCTAGGTTATTCAAGGATTACCAGCCATAACCTAATAACAGACAGGAATATCTAGTGTTGATGACGTCATTATTATTATTAGAAATCTTCTGATCTGAACAGCACATTTTGTGACCACCAAATATTTAGTCTCTTCGCACCTCATTACACAGAGGAAGTACGTGATTGGAGAAACAACATTGTGGCCTCGGTCCAAAATGATATGAATTGAGAAAAATACCACTGGCTGCCGCTCCAGTCTGATACAAATAATCCAGTATATTTATCAAGTGGCACCTTTCTTCCTCTGTAATTTGAAAAATATTGGACGCAAACCAGATGGACCACTTGTGAGAGAAGTGAGTGCTTGTGAAAAGAATTTCATAGATTGCATAGAGTTTGTGTAGCATTTAAGCAGTGCAAACTATATACAGTGGGAGTGGGGGCATTTATTTGATCCCCTGCTGATTTTGTACGTTTGCCCACTGACAAAGAATGGCAGTAGTTGGTGCGATTATTCGGAAATGGAAGAAAATGCAAAAGCAAATGCACAAAATCAGCAGAGGATCACATTTGTTTCTCCACTGTAAATATAAATATTCTAGATAAATAATTTTCAAATAATAATACCAGCATCAATAATACTGCATTTAATATATTTATGGATATAAGTACAGCCCAGCCAACCTGGATAGCCTGTATACCATACTGAATATAACAGCTTTTTTCTTTTTTCTTTTATGAATAATAAATAACTCAATATGATCAAAGGAAATTACAGGAAAAGAGTCATTAAATGATAATGACCTCTAATAGCATGATACCTGTGGTGATTGGTTCTATCTTTTTTCCATTTACTGAACGCCATACTGAATACAGCTGTTATTAATAAAAATCAATCAACCAGTCAATTTAATAACTCCATACGATTATTTGAAATTATGGCCAAAAAAGGTCATAAAATGAAAATGATCACTGATAGCACTCTGCATTTACTATTGCATATTACTTGCACTAAAAACCTCATAGTGAGACAACAGTTAAATTTAAGACGTGCCATTATAAAAATTATGCTGATGGGACCATTGTCATTTTCAATGCTGTTGTTCTTTTAACATCGATTGCATATGAAAACCTAAATAATGCTGTTGATTATTCAAACTAGGCATGGAAATGACAACATCAACATCATTTTCATTTCCTTGTACATGTGGATGGGAAAGCAATGCGTCTTGTTAGGAAAGTAATGAAAATACCTAACAACATGCCACAGCAAATGATTCTCTTTTTAAAATGTGGATGGGCGAAGAAGCAGCCCTATTACACACACACACACACACACACACACACACATTCCAGAGCTATATCTTAGTGATGCCCTGAATCATTTACTGAAGAATGATTGGTAGTGTAGTGGTTCTTTGGTGTTCATTTTGTCTGGAGTAAAATGGCTGTTACATTCAAGGTCTACTGCAGCTCTGGATTCACTGCACTAAATATCAGATTTATTTGCTGCTGTATATTGGAGATATATATTACAGAGTTGATGTCTCAGCAACAAATAACACTGCAGTCTTCCTTCTGTTCCGCAAGACCTTCTTTGACCGGGCAGCAATTTTATGATGACTGCGGAGAGGTAAACTCCTGTAAAACTTTCAGTCATGAAAAGGGTGTTATTTTTAAGGATTCTGATATATTTGAGGGTAATATGTTATTTGGAAAGTACACATGCAGTGTAACTAAAATCCTGAAACATGGCACTGGAACTGATGGGGGACTCACATCTACATTACATTCCAAAAAGAGTATGAGGTTTTCCAGATGTAATATTTTTCTCGAGGAGTGCATAATTTTAATCTAAAATGAAAATTCTGTCATTGTTTACTTAAGCTCTTGTCATTCCAAACCCAAATGACTTCCTTTTTAGATACAAAATCACCATTAGAGTATAGTAAAAAAAAAGTAAAAATTAAGGTTCTAAAATGGGATATTTTCAGTGATGCAATGAAGAACCGATTTGCATTCCTCAAAGAACTATGAAAGGAACTAGCCACCAGGATATTCCCCCTGACATTCTCCACTATAGGGCCAATTTGCTGCACCACCGGTAACTCTGAAATGACATACTGTAAGTCAGTGTCATTTAAGAGCACCATTTAACAACGCCTGGGTTTTGTGCTGGGTTAGATCCTACTTTGAAGAAGCTATAATTTAGTCCCCCAAAAGATGTTCATCTATCTAAAATCATTCCCAGTTCCGGCATTGTGAACACACTACTTCCACCAATAGAGAGGAACTACTGTGTATGAAAATGTTCAATCAATAAAGAACATTTACTTTTAAGACTTACAAGCTATATTTAAGTATTATCAACTCAAACAATAGGCTTTGTGTCAGGAACAAACTGAAGATTGATTATCTTCCCTTCTATTGAGCTGTACTAAGACTGGATAAATGAACAATTAGGTTGAATTGGAGAACCACAATAAACCAATTCATAAACAGATCAGTCAGACATAAGCTTTTATCAAATTATTTGCTGAAAAGACTTTAAAAAGTTCACAAATCAAACATTGCTATTTCTCTGGATTTCAATACAGATTTTAAGCAGATTTGAACTTAATTTATACAAATTATTCAGCAAAATATGCTTACTATTGGAGGGAAAAATGCGTAATGAATGTGGCTCGTAATTACATACACAATCATATAAGCTGTTTTGTTGCGCAATAGAATTACTGATTCATCAGTCGCTTCCCGTGTCCGTGATTCAGCTGAGCTCTAATATATTATGCCATATAATCTGCATAACGTGCAAACCGCAAGGCTATCTTATCTGAAGGTCCTAACTCTCAAATATTGAAATTAGCTTGTATGAACCGTTGGCTGGAAATGTAATGAGTAGCTTGTCAGTGAAGATATATTCATACAACTGAGTGGGCCTCCATGTGCTGTCTAGCAAATGAACAGATAAGACCTGGTCTACTTCATTAAATGCTCTTAACTATCAAACCGTACTATTATAAAACAAATTTTAACTCTATAAGGTTATTTTACTGACAGGAATTAATGTCTGGTGCTCATTTCCAAGTCATTTTCATCTCAGACAAAAGCATAAAGCATGTGGGGATTGATGTGCAGAAGACAGATAACCGTATATGAAGTGCACATTGTAATTCAAAGATAGACTGTGAACATTTTGTTCTTCATTAATTTGGATAGTTAAAACTTTAATTTAAAGGCTGTTACATCATGGCATTATATATTTTTTGCTATGCACTGCATTCCTGTGCTGGAATAATTAGCTTAATCACATTCATCACTCGATGTGCCAAAAACATTAAACACAAAGTTGCTGTTTGAAGCACAATGACTTTTTATTAGCAATTTGATATGATAATGGAGTCTGTAGACAACCATATTCATAAAATACCTCTGATTCGATTTCAGAAATACACACTGAAATTGTACCACTTGTACTTTTTACACCTAGGACTTGTTCTCCTGCAAAAGCTTTTACGACATGATTGGGAAAATGTGGTTATTTTGCAATGGCCATAGCCATTTTAATCCATGCCAGTCGCAGGTCACACGCAATGTGCAATTTAGGTTTGATGTAAAACACATGGTTGTAATTATTGATGAATTCAGACAGAAGACCCCAGGTGTGTTAAAAGCAATGCCATCTGTAGCACAAGGACAATAATTATTATCTACTATAAAAACATTCAGTTTGATGCTAAATTATAAGCACTGATTGCAATCTATGAGTGCACTTAAACATTTTAACTTCAATTCAATTTCAGTTTGAAATTCTTAGGCACTTTCATAAAAACTGTACTCCCTATGGGTAAGCAGGGAAATGTGATACTTGTCAGAAATGCACATTTAAAAAGCCCAGTGGAATGTCTAAGTTCCTTTTTAAGACAAAACAAACGGCCATCACATTTTCTGAGGTCAAAGGTAAAGCCAAAGCTTTTCCCACACAACTGAAACTAAATAAAAAGCAAACTTATAACAGATGCTGACAGTTTCTTTGATAAATACAGAAGTAAAGATTTTAAGAAAATACTTTGAAATACCCCTGATAAATAAACAACTGCTAAGGAGGTAAGAAACTAGCAACATGCAAGTTTCAAGTGAATGCATGAACTCCTCTAAAGTCAATTCAAATTAAATATAACTTTTTAAATACACAAGTCCACAAACTGATTCAGGGCTGACCATTCCACTATTTGAAATGACTCTCTGGTACTTTTGAGCTCAGAATGGTTTTATTTGCTGAAAACAAGGCTAACTGATTCTATCTAATGCCAAAAGTGCTTTTCACCAGCTCATCCATAATGAAGTGCATGCCTAAGAAAATCAATTAAGAACATTAATGCTTGATAAAGTGTTGCTGATGCTTATGACAATACTAAGACTGTCTCAGTGGACTTGATTTGCAAGAACTAATGACAGAAGAACCAATAGAAAAGTTATTTTAGTTTTTCAAAACATTAAAAGTTGCAAAGGAATCACATTTCTGTAACGGGATTTTAAAACCTCAGGACATCTTCATCTCACAATTCAGACTTTTTTCCTCACAATTCTGAATTCTGAATATAAAGTCAGAATTGCCATTGTCACAATTGGAATTTTAAGATAAAAGGTTTACTATTACTTTTATTCCAATCTGTGGCAGGAAAAAGAAAACCGATATACAAGATTGTGAAGTAAGATTCATAAGATGTAAACTCAAATTTACAAGAAAATTTAAGAACTGGGTTTATATAAAAAAAATTGCTAAATTGTGAGATAAAAAGTGACAATTACGTTTATATTTTATTTTATTTATTTTTAATACTGTGTCAGATATGGGTGTCTATAGTTCCTCTTCAGGAACTCGAGCTGCGTCCAGAGACGCTTTGGGGAACGTCCAGAGACGCTCCGAATACAAATGAAATCTGTCCAATAGATGGGCGGGACGTCACGGGCGAGGTGACGTAATGACCAGCTGGCATAAAAGCATGTGCGGTGAAACCGGCGTCAGCTTTTTTCTTTCAGCTAGCGGCTTGTATCTCCGTGAGTATTTGTGTTATCTGTCTGTTACTACATGGGAGCGAAGCGCAATACGGGCAGTGTGTTCCTTCCTACAAACGTTTTTTTGTGTGCGGGGGATACACACGGCTTGTGTGTGCTTTGCTTGGGAGCAAGGCATGCGGAGGCAGCTCTCGAGGGGGCTGATTGGGAGGGTTATACGGTTATACACAGAGAGGGTTATACGAGCGTTTTCTGCGGTTTCAGACTCCACATCGGTGCCTGCCTTTTTTTCCCTGACGAGGTGTCGAGGTCGTAGGGAAAACATTCTTGGCCTGCCTCTTCATCCCCTCATTCGATTACTAAGGTAATGTGATGGGGACGAGTGAGTGCGGTTACAGAGCGATGCCGTGTGTGGAACAGATGCTTGCGAGCTATCTGTCCCCTGATGCTGCGTCGTCTCTGAAGGCAAGGGGTATGCGCGGAGGACATTCGTGAACTCCGCAAACCCGCTGATTTGTCTCTCCGCGCCACCAAGGACTGGTGGTGGCGGAGAGGCATCTTTGGTTGACCCTGCCGGATTTAAAGACTACGACAGGGTCTTCCTTCTGGATGCCCCACTTCGCCTTCTGGCCTTTTCGGTGACTGTTGACTCCGTTGTCGACAGGCACCGGTAGGCAGGCGGCGGCGTTCCAGTGGTTTCTACCTCGCCGCTCTCTAGCTCACGGGGCTGCTGGGTGAGAGCAGCCCCTGCCGCGTGTTGGCTCCTCGTATAGGCAAGCTCGCCTTCGTGGGAGCGGGATCGGGATGGTAAGACGGGTGCGCGGTCAAAGACCTCCCAGCCAATCAGGCGAAGAGGTTTTCGGCCAAGAAGCCCTGATGTGAGTGGACCAGGGCTTATGAGGGTAGCCCCGCAGGGGTAGAGCAACGATCACCGCAGTGTACGGTGCTCGTCCTCCCCCAGTGCCCTCAGGAGATCGATCTGCTAACCCTGCCACATATGGTGTTCCAGGGCGCAGCGGTCTCCAGCGAGCACACATCTCAGTCTCTTCTGCCCAGAACCGTAGCGGAGCTGAGATGCTCGCCACCCCTTCGGGTGTCTCTGGAGCAGCTAGTTCGGCCGCTCCCTGCCGGTGTGCCGTTCCAGGGCACCGAACTAGCCGCTCTGATTACACCAGAGGCCAGTCTCGAGAGACTAGTTCCCTTAGTAGACTATTTCACAGCATGCAACTACTGCCAAATGTGTCTCAGTGGGTCCTGTGCACTGTAGAGAGAGGCTACAGAATCCAGTTTGGTTCTCGTCCTCCTCAATTCAAAGGGGTGAATTCCACGTTAATGGGCCCCGAGCAGGCTCTGGTAATGGAACAAGAGATAGATACTCTCTTAAGGTAGGAGGCCATCGAGGTGGTTCCTCCTCATGAAGAGAGTCCGGGTTCTACAGCCGGTACTTCATAGTTCCAAGGAGGATGGAGGATTGCGTCCCATTTTAGATCTGTATCAATTGAGCCGCTCAGTCAGCTGACTGAAGTTCAAGATGCTCAAGTAAGTGTCTCAGATCAAGTCCGAGGACTGGTTTGTCACGTAGATCTAAAAGACGCATACTTCCACGTCTCCATCCTTCCCACTCACAGGAAGTTCCTGAGGTTTGCTTTAGGGGGCAAAGCTTACCAATATCGGATACTTCCCTTCCCTTAAGACTGAACCCCAAGAAAAGTGTGCTTTCTCCATTACAGAGAACCACTTATCTGGGGATGGTGTGGGATTCGACCACGGTGCAGGCACGTATGTCTCCTGCTCGGATCGAGTCAATCCTCACGAAAGTCAGGAGGGTGAAAGAAGGCCAGT
Source organism: Barbus barbus (assembly GCF_936440315.1). Lineage (NCBI taxonomy): Eukaryota > Metazoa > Chordata > Actinopteri > Cypriniformes > Cyprinidae > Barbus > Barbus barbus. The sequence continues at coordinate 11,437,610 of NC_136735.1, read as the reverse complement.
CACTCACTGTCAAGCAGTTTCAGATACTGCTGGGTCTGGTGGCAGCTGCGTCCAACATGAGACCCCTACAGTGGTGGCTCAAGACCAAGTGGTTCTCCCCGAGGGGAAAACCGCTTTGCATGATCAAGGTCACGCGGCGATGCCTACGTGCCTTAGACATGTGGAGACAACCTTGGCTCTTGTCCCAGGGCCCGATGCTGGGAGCTCTGTGTCGCCGCGTACGCTAGCGACGGACGCATCCCTCACCGATTGGGGAGCGGTCATGAGTGGCCACCCTGCCCACGGTCTGTAGAGAGGTCATCATCTCGCTTGGCACATGCTACAGGCTTGAGATGCTGGCCGTGTATCAGGCTCTGAAATACTTTCTCCCAGACCTAAGAGGTTGCCAAGTCTTAGTTCGCACCTACAACACATCGGTGGTCTCTTATATCAACCACCAAGGAGGTCTGCGGTCGCACCCCCTGTACAGGCTGGAGCACCAGATCCTTGTGTGGGCTATGAGTCCGAGCTCTCCTTGTTGGTTGAGCTGGCATTGCTCCCCTCAACTTTGAGGGTCACCTTTGAACATGCCGCTTCTTCTGAGCATCTGAGTTAGCATCTCAATGTGGGAGCAGACACCCTGTCGAGACAGGGGCTCTTGCCCGGGGAATGGATGCTTCACACCGAGGTGTTGAAGCAGATCTGGAGAGTGTTTGGCCAGGCTCAGGTGGACCTCTTCGCTACTCAGGAGACAGCGCAATGTCCCCTCTTGTACTCTCTACTTCATCCAGCTCCGTCGGGGCTGGATGCCATGGTTCAGACGTGGCCGAGGCTTCGTCTGTACTCCTTTCCCCCGATTGCTCTGCTCCCCGGAGTTCTGGAGAGAGTGCGCCGGGACGGAGTCCGGCTGCTACTAGTAGCCCCGTTCTGGCCAGGCCGAGTATGGTTCTGATTTCCCTCCTCGACGGCTCTCCATGGGATATTCCAGTTAGGAGGAATCTCCTCTCATAGGCAGGAGGCACCTTTGTGCACCCCCACCCAGAGTTGTGGAGACTGTGGGTGTGGCCCCTGGGGGGGCACGGCTCATAGCTTCCGGTCTCTCAACCGAGGTTGTTGGGACCATCCTCCAATCCAGAGCTCCCTCAACGAGGAGACTGTACGCCCTGAAGTGCTTCACTTCATGGTGCGGAGATCGCCAGCTCGACCCAGTTAACTGCCCGGTTGGTACAGTGCTGGACTTCCTGCAGGCTCGACTCTCTGCAAGGTTAACCCACTCCACTTTGAAGGTTTATGTGGCAGCGATTCGGCCTACCGTGCCTCTCTTGGTGGACAGTCAGTGGGCAGACACCCCCTACTACATGTTTCCTTCGTGGTGCACTGAGGCTAAGACCTCCAGTACGGTCCCGGGTCCCCCCTTGGGACTTGGCTGTGGTATTGATGCTCTCTGTAGGCCTCCATTCGAGCCTATTGAGGAGATCTCAGATCGCCCTGAAGACCGTGTTTCTTCTGGCAATTTCATCTCTGAAGAGAGTTGGGGATTTGCAGCCCTGTCAGTGGCCCCTTCTCACTTGGACTTTGCGAAGTTCCTTCGGTCACGCCACAGCCTGTTGTACTGCAGGCCTTTAGTCCTCCTCCCTTTCGGGAGCCTGACCAGCTAAAGCTTAACCGTATGTGTCCAGTGCGAGCACTGGACGCATACGTCCACAGAGCTGCCATGTGGAGAAGGGCGGACCAATTGCTGATTTGCTATGGTCCCCCTAAGAGAGGTCTTCCTGCTTCAAAGCAGACCCTCAGTCGGTGTATTGTTGATGCCATTCACATTGCCTATGAGTCCTCTGACCTCCCCTTGCCGATGGGAGTCAAGGCTCATTCCACTGGGAGTGTGGCGGCCTCCAAGGCCTTTCTGGCAGGTGTCGCAATTCAGGACATCTGCAACGCTGCGGGATGGTCTACGCCCCTGACTTTTGTCAGGTTCTATGGTCTGGACATGCGAGCCACTCCAGGCTCTTCCGTTCTCTCGGCCTAGATGTGCTCCGTACGGATACACACGGGGCAGGGATTGGGAAGTCTGGTGCCATGCGTATCTCGTTCCCCAAAGCGTCTCTGGACACAGCTCGAGTTCCTCGAAGGAACGAGACGCTGCGTCGTGAGGCCACACTTCCGGCATCCCTGCCAGCGCTTGCTTCAATTAGAAGCTGACGCCGATTACACCGCACGTGCTTTTATGCCAGCTGGTCATTACGTCACCTCGCCCGTGACGTGCAGCCCATCCATTGGACAGATTTAATTTGTATTCAGAGCCGGTCACGCTGAAGGCGTTCCCCAAAGCGTCTCGTTCCTTCGAGGAACTGGGGTTGCATACGTAACCTAAGACGTTTTCCACAGATTAATCATTATGGGACGAATTCACTAAACACTTGTGCTACTTTTGTGCACAATCAGTAATTCAAAAATAATAAAAAAAAATAAAAATAAAATAAAATAATAAAAAATGGCAGATTGTAGTAGTCTGCTGTGTTCTCTGTTAACTAGCATAAACCGACCCACAACATCGCAAATTGTTCTGTGCAAACTGTGTTTAGCACAAATTATTTCAATAATTCCTTCAGCTAAAACAATGCAGGCAGGTAACTGTGGTACCAACAGGTGCAATTCGTTCATAGTGAATCCCCCCTACTGAACACGCAGATGTTGCATCTCAAACATTTTCCCCTCTGTGAATCTTGCATCTAATTTCAGAAAAAGAAAAAAAATCCGGCTAAGCACGGGTTGATTTGTTGATTAGAGGAAAAAAATCTCTAAACAGTTCAACTGTGTCTGATTGAAAATTGTCTGCTGTTGAGAATACTTGATGAATATAGGATAATGTTTGTTAATCAATATACAGATGGTCAATATGAAATAAAATGACATACATTATACATTATGACTTGGTTGTTCGACTCCTCTCACCACTTCCCGAGACATTTCAAAGGAAAGTTTGAAGAAACAGAAAAAGAGTGCATCAATAGGGTTTGGAGCCATCTTCTCTAAATCAATAAAGATGATTATTGTTGTGCTGTAATTTAAACGGCAAAGAAGCTGACAGGTCAAGAGGATCTGAATAAGAGTTCTCCTGATAATTGGATAACATTTTGTCTACAACATCTTCAAAATTCGTTATAGCTTTACTGAATCAAAGTAGAGAAATCAGGAAACCATATTTCACTTTGCATGATGGAACTGATGCATAAATTTGTATAATCACAGCCAAGCAAGGTTAGTGTATAAATCATATGAGCCTCATAAAAGAAACACAGCTGTATTTATTGCGGGCCATCAAAACATCAATACCGTGACATTTTCACCTTAGTTCTGAGAATTATGTCAAAGCCTTGTCAATTTTCAGATATTTGATGGAGTGTGTCAATAATGGAAAAAGAGGCAGGTTTAATTGTCATACATAACATGATTTATATTAGAGTACTTTATAGATGTACATACATTATAGATATTTTAAGCTTCTAACTCAAAAGACAAATAATGTTTACTTCTTAAAAAAAAAAAAAAGGCTAAGCCTTTACAGTTTAAAAGTTTGGGGTAGGTAGAATTTTTCAATGTTTTTGAAAACTCTTATGCTCACAAAGGCTCCATTAGCTTGATCAAAAATACTATAAAAACAGTAACAGTGAAATACTACAATAAAAAAATGATTTTAATATATTCATGTGTGTTTTATTATTGTAAAGGCAAAGCTGAATTTTCAGCAGCCATTCTAATGGACACCATTCATTTATTAAGTTATTAATTTATCAAGTTTGTTGATTTTTTTTCTTCTAAAATTTACAACATTTATTATGTTACCTTGGCATTACATTTCAGAAATGTATTGGGATTGAGAGCAAATTGGACATTTCTCTCTTCTGACAACCATAATCGATCTCTCAATATTGTTTTCCTCTTTTGGAAAGTCATAGAAACACCATTGTGAATTTTTTTACTATTAGAGCAAATAAATATAAGAAAATATACTTCTTGTAGCTTCCGTTCACCAGAATGTGATTACCCAACTTCTGCTTCAAAGAACTCTGGAAATGTGAAAAGGGTATGTCTTCTTAGTATCATCAACATTGAAAACGTTTGTGCTGCTTAATATTTTGTGGATACCGTGATGCATTTTTTATTCAGAATTTTTTGAATAGAAAGCAAAAACAAATTTACCCCCGGTTTCACAGAGTAGGCTAGTCCTAGACTAAAATCTAAGTCTGAGCTATTTCAACTGAAATAAACTTGCTCTGACTGATCTTAAAATATATCAGTGCCTTTGTTTTGCCTCTAGATGCACACCAATAATGTTTTTTGCTAAGTACGTTTAAAAAAATTACTAAATGTCCTAATTTAACTATGGCCTAATCCTGGTTTAGTTTAAGCCCTTGTCTGTGAAACCGGGCCTCAATCTATTTAGTGAATCCTTGCTGATCAAAAGTATTGATTTCTTTCAAAATATATATCTTACTGACCCCAAACTTTGAAACTTAGGAAAAACTTCCCTATTAGTTACATTGTATATTAGTTATACTCAAATAAAAGGAATAATAATTTCTGTAGGAACAGGCCCTATAGTGTAGTTTAGTCACTGTTGGACAAGCCATTTCCTTCCCCTTCAGATCTCACACATAGTTCCCACACACTTTGACATAACCTACCAACCTTAGCTCCCAGAGGCTTAAGGAGGTGGCGTTCATGAGTGCAGTGTAAATGTAAGCAGGCGAAAACTTCACAATCAACAAGCCTATCGTACAGGCCCGGCAGCTGTAAGCTAAACATGTCTCAGTGCCAGACGCTGCTCTCTAGCACAGAATAAAACAGCCAACGCCGCTCACCTCCTCCTCTTCTCATCAAACCAATGCTGATATTGTACACTATGTGGGCGATTTCCATCAGACTGCTAAAGAATGAGCCTAAAAATAACTACAATACAAAATTGAAGAGAAATTGAAAGTAGTTGAAAGATTCAGCAGACTACTGGCAATGTAGATTTGAGGAATGATATTTACTTCATGCCTTATGGTCCTGCCCTAAAATTCAAGAATATTGGTCAAAGCTTCACGGTCATATTCAAGTCGTCTCAAGAAGTAATTTCTCATTTCGCCTATAGCTTGAGTAGTGATATGAGGGAATGGGTTCCAAAGAGCATTATGCTAAAACAGATTATCATGAGATTTTGGTGGAGAGTTTCAGAACTTGGAAAGTTATAGAATATGAAAAAAATAACTGTTGTTAGTTCATATCCATTAAATAACAACTTTTGATTTAAATAATGTTATGATTAATATTAACATTAATAAATGTTTTAGAACTATTTTAATGTTAAAGAGAGATGGATATTCTAATCTGGAACTCTGCATGCCTCACAAATATCACTCACTAATGTCTGATATTTTTTCATGAAAATGTCAAGCCTACAGGGTCAGAACTTGTCATTCCACAGGCATAAAAAAGAAGAGTTACATTCCAGCGCACTCCAAATCCTCTTTCAGAACACACCATTACCAGACAGCTACTAGTTATATACTTCAGAGGTGCAAAAAACAAGCTGGTGTAAAAAGGTGGAATAAAATGTAGCTCCTAAGAACAAACATGTCTGAGAAAGCAATTTTCAGTAATTGTGTCTTGACTGAGGATTCAAGCAGAAAGTGTGGTGAGTCTGTTTTAACGTTCTCATGTCATGTGATATTTGATGTCTCTACTCTATTCAAGTAAAATCTGCTTCAAGCTATGCTTTATATAAGGAATAGTTAAACAAAAAATTAAGTCATGTCATTTTGAACCCATATGATTTTAGCAAAGAAGAATTTGGATGCTCTTTCCCATGCAAGATTTGGGATATTAGATTTTACGACTTTTTTTGTTTTGGCTCCATACCAGCTTTTTTTTTTTTTTTTGTGGCTATTTCCATGGTGAAAACTATGCTTCAGTTATTAAAATGCAGATCAAAAACTAAAGAAATAAGATATTTAATTATAAATAAGATATTGAAGTCCCCTTCTTACTAAAAATTCTAAAACTAAATTTGGGTTAACTTCAATTAAAAACCTTTTCAAGACTACTAACAATAAAATAAAGCAGTGTTTTTTTTAATGACAACTGTTTTGCTGAAAAGTTAAAAAGTCAGAAAATAAATAAAAAAATCAGGAAATTGGTCCATACAACATGTGCTAGATTCTTTTCGTTTTTCTTCTTGTATTCTCCTTGAAAGAAAAATTGTTTAAAAACAACATGAGAGAGAGTACATTTTCAAGACAATTTAAATTTTTGGATGAATTATTTCTTTAAAGGGGTGGTTGATTGCGATTTCATTTTTTTAACATTAGGTAGTGTGTAATGTTGCTGTTTTAGCATAAACAATATCTGCAAAGCTACAACGCTGAAAGTTCAAAGCAAACTGAAATATTGTCTTTTAAAGTTCTGGCAGGTTAATGCCTACAAAAACGACTGGTAAGGGACTACAACGAGTTACCTCCCGGGTCCGATACATCATGAACCCAAATAAACCCCACCCCCGGGAACACGCAGGGGGCAAGGCCATGCTGCCTTGCTTTAGAGAAGAGAAAGAGAAAGCTAGGGGTGCACGTAAAAATCTATTCGTATATGAATCGTGATTCTGTCTTCTAATGATTCTTACGGATTCACAAGTTTCAAAATCATATGTTTAGTGGCAGCGCTTCTTAATACTGTTCCTCGTGTCTCCCTGCTCTGCACACGCTCTGCATCTCTCTCTCTCTCTCTCACTCTCTCTCGCTCTCAGATCAACTCCAACAAACTGTTCCAATTATACACTTATTTTTACATAGCTATGAGAAGCGTTATACATGGACACAGTTGCCGTTCTACATTAAGGCTTTAATTAGGATAAAACCGTATATTAAAAACTAACAGTAGCATTTACAAATAACAGCATATCTAAAAGTATGATCCAACAACAACAACAAAAAAACATACCAGGGGCCTGTTTCATAAAACAAGTTTACCAAATAAGCCAGGTTCATTTCAGTTAGTCTGAATTATTGTCAGTTGTTTTGATTCAAAATAAATCAGATTAACTGAAATAAACCTGGCTTGTTTTGTAAACTTGTTTTATGAAATAGCCCCCTGGTTCTGTTCGATCCTCACTAATATCCTCTCAGTCTCAATTGGGCTCAAACTGATAAGCAATATAGATGAGGGGTGGGACATTTAGATGCGCAGTAGATGCCGTTTTCAGCGAATCACAACACATTGGACCAGCTAACCAATCAGATCCCATCACGTATTTCTGAGGGAGGGGCTTCATAAAACCAGGAAATAATCGGGGCGTTTATCAGAGAAGGGACACAGAGTTGTGGAGTAAAGGTAAATTATGTGAAAAATAATGTTTTTTTTTTTTTTTTAAATGCACGAACATGATTGACCACCCCATAAACACAATCAAGCCTAGAAAAACAAAAAAAACAAACAAAAAAAAACAACCACCACTTTAACAAAACAATCTCTTCTTACTTTCTTATTTTCTACACAAATTCTTCAGTCATGACTCAAAAACCTGCTTCCCTTATTTACTGTTCCCTCATTACTTATGCGATTGTTAGATTTTGGATGAATGTGGCTTGTTCCATAAATTTGCCTTTTTGTATGCATTTCACACCACTGCATCTGCTGCACGCTCCTAATTGGGTGAACGAAAAATGTGTCAAATTAGGACATTGAGTCCTTTAACACGGTGCTGTTTTCCCTAGCCACAAAGGAAATACAATAAGGATAGCTTAACAATAGAAAAAAACCCACAAAAAGAATGAAGTGTGTTTCAGCAGGGTTGAATCAGCTCAGTACAGCTGTGCCTTCTGGCCTGCAACACTTCGCCAGCTTTATCTGGTGCCCACAGGTGTGGCAACTGTCTATCAACAACACCACAGAGAAATGAGGTCTGTCACAGCAAAGATACACGGATAAACGTTTATTAGCATACCACCTGTTCGTTTTTTATTTAACTCTTTAGCGTACAGTCACAGCATTTAAGTAGGCTGTATTTTCTGAGACATGTTAAATACAGGAATTAGGATTGAATGGTACACATGTTTTACATTAAGGTTTAAGAAAAACTGACAGGGGTCATGTCAGAACTTAATATAAGGACAAATAGTCGACATAGAGTCGACATTGTTTGAATTTTTAAAAGCAGTACTTAGACTGACAGGAAATGGCAGGGAAGGTATTTTATAAAGATTCATGACAATCCAGATTTTTTTTTTGTCATTCACAGGCTGACAGAGAAGCAAAGTTTAAGTATTTCTATAAAGAATTTAAAAAACATTACCGAATGTCTTGCATGTGTGCCAGGGTTACTGCGATGTCAACACAACATTCTCCCATTACTCCGCCATGCCTGTCTATTAAAATTCCTGCTGCTTCCAATCTTGTCTAATGGAACATGTGATAGGAAGGCATTAGCCGAGTAGCAAAAGCTCCACTTTATCATTGAATTCTGCATAAAACTCTGATTATAAATAACCCTTCGGCTGAATATGAGGCATGAGAGGATTTTTTTTCATGCTGTGAACCTCAAATGTAAATCAGAGTTTTAATCAGGCACCAAGAGGGCAGCTCAAGATGACACATGAGGATAGATGCCATCTGTCTGTCAAGTGCTGTTAATGGAGGGTTTTTTTTTTATTTAGCTTGAGACCAGCATCTCCAATCTGGTTTGTAACCTTGAACTGCTAGATTGAACTTTAGAAGATCAACAGTGAAGGTAAACCTTGATCATTTTCATTATAAACGATATTAGTATACCACCTCATCAAAGCACGTTCTTTCCAGCAACCATCAGCTAACCTGTATGACAGAGTTTAAATGCAATTTCTGTGGTGATCCGGCATCTACTGTTTGTTATAGAAGTCCGTTTTTGCCTCAGAATAAAAATAAAGAATATTAATAGTGATAGTGAGGGTTTAAAATAATATATCATATTATGAGATAAGCTGCAATTGCGAAATTTAATTTAATTTTATTTAATTTTATTTAATTTAATTTTATTTTATTTTTACTCTGAGGCGAAACAGGATTTCATTGTTTGAAATATATAAATAAAGAAGGTGATTGTGAGAGTTAAAAATAAAACAAAGCCATATTTTGAAATAATAAGTTGCAATTGTAGGAAATAAATATATAAAGCCATGTTGTGAGCTGCAATTGTGATAAGTAAAATAAATGTTGTTGGATATTAAGTTATTTGGTGCGATAAACACTACTTAAAAAGCAATATATAAATAAAAAAGAAAAAGGTAATTGCAAGAAAGTTAAAAATAAAATATAAAGTCATATTGTAAAATATTTAAAAATATATATAATTGTATGAAAGAAACAAAATTAATAAATAGCCATTGCAAGGAATACAGTTGCTGTTGTGAAAATGTGCTTTAAAGTTGCATTTAACTTTTTTTTTTTTTTTTTACTCTAAGGCAGAACAGTTTGTCCCAAACCCTACATTATGCCATTCTGAAAAGCTGAAAAACAGATCTAAAATCGGTGTAAATGGGCCATGTCTTCAGAGAGCACCATATAAAGAGTTCTTAGCTAAGCCTGTGGAGCTCATTCTGAGAGATGGTAAAGCAGCTCACACTCCAACATGGACATTAGTTCTGGTATCTGTCTCGACTGAGAGGGACTGATTTTGTGGGTACTCAGAGTTAATTTTGAACTGTAATTTGCTCATGCGGAGAGCTCATTATTCAGATTCTGTCATCTGTTCTTGCTCAGTTGGGAAGCCCATTCACTGTAAGTGTGTGAGGGGGTGGATGGGTGACTTGGAGCAACTAGTCTATGTCTATGTAAAATCTCCACTCCATCTTTTGTGCACGTCTTATCATTTTATGTACATGAGCGCATATAAGTTAAAATCCATGCAGACGTAATTGTTTGCATGTGCTCATAAATCCTGCTAAAAATAAATGAAAGCATTACGTCTACCGTCACGTACTTTTCTATACTGCACTTACTCAGAATGCTAATAACAATGCACCCACTCTGACCCACTAAACCAAGAGATACATAACTCATCCAGCCTGTCATCGACTAGCCTTCACCCACATCACCTCAGTTCAAAGTCACCTCAATGCCCTGTGACATTTCCATATGTAGTATCTGTGCTAGCTCACATTTAGCCTTAGGTCTTGTCCACATTGCAGTTTATAGTAGACGATCTGGCTAACTAAACAAAGTTAATTTTGTTTTACATGCATTTATCAGAATAGATGGGTAAATCTGTTCAGAGGTAGACAGATCGAGAAATGGTTTCCAGTTTTGTGAGCCATTTGCATTAGACAGTCATAATTATTACATCCATCATGTAAATTATATATTTTAACGACAAATTGGAGTAGAAACATAATTCTGTTATTAAAAAGTTCATATAAAATCTGCCTTATGTGCAATAAATGTACAAATTCATACGAATTAGCATCTAATACAGCAAAATATAAATAGTTTAGAATTGCTGTAAGACTGTGTTGGTGGCCTGTGGGCAAGCTAAATATTTCACCTTTACTCGATTTCACATTTTTGGCGTCTATATGTGTATCAGAAATTCACCAGAATCGGCAAGTCTGCATTCATTCTTAAGAGACTGTCTCTTTAGCCATGCTGAAATTTCAACAGGTCAACATGAAATCATAATACCGCCAAGAATAACAAATAGCTGTAATTGTGAACAAATTATAACATGAAATAAATATCTGGTTACATAATAAGCAAAAGAACAGCAACACAACTGAGTTCAATGCACTTTGAAGGCTAAAGCAGTCATTCATCACACTACAGATTTGCATTGATGGTGAGGAATTTTGCTGTCAGACTTTTTTCATACCAGTGAAAGCACAATGACCTCGACATTTAACTATTATAGAAAAAAGGAAGTGAAGAGATTGTGAATGATCCAAGCTGGACATTTGATAGCAATGAGAATGAGACTGAAAGATCTCTTTGACATTCATAGTGTTGAATCATCCATATGTATAAACTCAACAGCCAGTCGCTGAGGCAACGTTTGGAAAAGGCTACACCAACATTTTAATTTTTTTTTGAAAAACTCTAACCTCTAATGCTCACAAAGACTGCATTTAATAGAAAAAGTAAACCTGTAATACTGTCAAATACCAGTTTTAAATAACTTCTATATGCATATAATTTAAAATATAACTTATTCCTGTGATGGCAAAACTCAATTGCCCCAGTCTTCATTATCACATCGTCCTTTAGAAATCATTCTAATATAGTGCTCAAGAAACATATCTTATATGAACGGTTGACTATTATACTATTACAGTTGTACCCCAGGAAGGTAGGCAAGACACGGCAGGCAGGGATATCCAAAAACAATACACTTTACTCAAGACGACAAGGAATGGTGTAACACAATAGCAGACAAACTAAACTGGGGAGAACACAGGCTTTAAAGGCTGAACGTAATCAAGGAAGAACAGAAACAGGTGTGAAGCTAATTAACTAATCAGGAAAACTGGGTCAACAGAAGACATGGCAAAACACAACTAAAACAGAACATGTAACATATACAGCTGTTCATATGAATTACAGTTTTTCTCCATTGGTTTGGCTCATTTCTTGGAAACAGAAATTACATTCTCAAAACTCTTAAGATCATTTGGCAAACACTCTTACAGTTTAGCACAACACTATAGCTCACCTGCAAAAGCTCATATCTCTTCCAAAACTGTTCACTCAGGCTTCAATCTAAATCCCTTTCTCATTTAAACAGTCAGTGTCTCCAAAATGGCAAAGATCCTTCTCAATAGCTTTGGCTCCTTTCTCGACACAGATCGGACAGTCTCATCATTCTTGGTGCTTTTGTCAAAATAAACCTGGAAGGTTGATCACAACAACATGGTTCACCTGCAAAAGCTCATCTCTCCTAAAACAGTTCACTCATGTGTCAAAACTACATTTCGTTCTAATCTGAATAGTCAGTGCCCCCAAAATGCATCGACCCTTTGGCATTGTGTGAGTACTGCCATACAAAATGTTTAGATGTTTTGTCACTATGGCAGAGGACCAACAATATACAACAGAAAAGAGTAGCCTCCAAGGTTTGACATCACAGATTGCACTCACACTACCAAGGAAATTATAACCATTTTTTATTCACACGCAAAGAAAGTTTCATATGTAAAAAGAAAATGTACATTACAGTAATAAATTGTATAAACACAAAATCTAAAAACAAGGACTTATTCAGTGGTCGCTGTACTCATTCTCCCGCTCTTGTCCACTGTCTTCACCCTCCTGATTATTTACATCCTGTTGTCCGCCTGGCCACAGATTCTCGTCCACATCACAGCGGATACTTTCTCTTGCGATGCAACGAGGGAAGAAACGGCGTGCATGCCGCAACCATCCCCTGCATTGATCTCCTGTAATGTCGTCACACGCTGCGTCCATAGCATGGAGCAGGGACGGCTGATCCTGAGCATGATGCTCATACACTCTCCACCTCCAAGCAGAGAAAAACTCCTCTATCGGATTGAGGAAAGGAGAGTAAGGTGGTAGGAACTCCATGACCATCCTTGGATGCGTTGCAAACCAGCCCCTAATGAGTGGGCTATGGTGGAAATTGACATTGTCCCACACAATTACATAAATGGGTAGGTGAGGCCCTATGAGACCCCTCTCATTTTCAGGGATAAAAATCGGTATAAAGGCGATCCAAGAAGATAAGCTTGTGTGTGTTGTATGGGCCAAGACTGGGGATGTGAGTGGCCACACCATTTTCAGAAATGGCAGCACACATAGTTATATTGCCCCCTCGCTGGGACATCCACTGTGGCCCGGTGGCCAATAATATTACGGCCATGTCTTCGGCCCTTGGCCAGGTTGAAGCCAGCTTCATCCACGAACACCAGGATGTGAGGGGTCTCATGTCCTTCCAATGCCATTATTCTCTAAAATGGAGTAAAGAACATAAAATCAGTCATACAGAAGAGTCATATACTACAGTTAGACAATTACATGTTCTCCCCCACAGGTTCAATATACTACAGGCCACTACTCCAGTGGTTCTAAACTAGTGATAGGCCTATGAGGAAGTACTGCAGGGGTATTTGATAGAAAGGGGAGTGGGAAATACTGATGACTTACTGAGATGTTAAAGTACAACCTACAATATTAGATAGATTTGATTGGGAGACAACAAAATGAGGATTAAAATGATAATTGTATAATACATTAAACTGCAGTTTTCTGTTGAAATTGTTGAAGTCAGATGAAGCAAATACTGATTCTGAAATCAGGTAAAGGAGGTATTGAAACCAAATAAGTGAACTACTGCTTACTGTGATTACAGGTAAGGTTAGAATGAGAGACAACCAGTAACTGACTTACATTTACATACTGGTACCGCAACTCCTTCACTCTGTCAGAGTTCCTCTCAAATGGTACCTTGTAGATTTGTTTCATTGTCATCTGATGCTTCTTCAAAACCCGGTCTATTGTGGAGATGCTTATTGTGTTTATATTCTGGAATATATGATTGTCCTGAAGGATGGCAGCACGGATCTGTCTCAATGTGATGGCATTATTTGCCATCACCATGTTACTAATCTCTCTTTCCTGTTGTTCATTGAGCAGGTTTCCTCTGCCACCCACGCGAGGTTGTCGTCCAATCCTACACAAAAAAACAGAATACAGTAAGTTACCAGTGTAATTGTATTATTGTTTTACTCAGTAACTTCACCACAATCCTAATGCAACATTGCACAGTGACTGGAATACTACTCTAAACTGTATAAATTATGTAATTCCATTGTTTACAGTAATTTGTTCAATATATTTCTTGTCATATTTAGTATCAAAACATTCCACTAGTCCTCTTTACCTGCTAGTATAGACCTACTACTGTAGGCAGATGCACACAAAATCTCTACAGTAAGTTATACATTTTTTGCCTCACGCACAGTGTCCTGTTCTATACAACATATAATTCCATCATAGATTACATAGAGTACATACCTGTTTTCCCTGCGAAAGGTTTGGATGATGGAGGACACTGTAGAGCGAGGCACATTAGGCTGCACTCGACGACCTGCCTCTGCCATTGTGAGGCCATGGTTTATGACATGGTCTATAATTGTGGCCCGAATTTCATTCGGGACAGCACAGTGTCTTCCCGCTCCTCGGCCTCTTCCCCCTATTCCTCCACCACGCATTCTCAGTCCTCCTCCTCTTCGTCTTCCTCCTCTTCCTTGAGGAAGAACGTCCCCTTGTCCGTTTGCTTGGCCTTGTCTATCCATGTTCAGAGATCGGACTGGCGCTGGTCAAGCTCTATATATCTGTGTTTGGCAGCACACGATCAGGGAAAACACCTGTGTGTGACACTCCCCCTTCGTTAGTCTAGTTTCACCTGACTGTAAATGACTGTCATCAATTTATCAAATATTCAAAGAAATTCATATATGGTATTCATGGTATTATGTTCTTGACCAATTTTGACAATTGAACAGACAGTTGTGCATGCAAGTACTTATACAATGAAATCATGCTGACATGTTTTGGAGAGAATGATCATTAGACTGAGAATCAACTAATCAGTTTAGATCTACAAGATCTATTCATTTGGAAAATGTGCTAAATGTGGGCTAACTGTATTTCTGTCAGGACCACTATCGTCAAAATGATAGATACTCAGCATAAAGTTTGGTTTGGCGGTATGGTTCTGTTCTGGGCAAAACTCCCTGTCCATCCATGCAGCCTGTCATGAATGAGCAGGGAGAGCAGCAATAATAATAATAATAACCCCCCCAACACAAACGAAAGGCCAGAACCCCCCAACACACGATAGGCCAGAACCGCCCAAACCACAACTGATGGTATTCTGAAAGAAGCATAGCCTTCTTAAAATAGCAGCCCCTTAAAGGAGAAGGCAGTGAAGGGGTGCTCTTCTTTATAAGCAGTTAAGAAGAGCAGCAGCCCCTTACCGGAGGAGAGTAGCAGCAAAGTGGTGCTCTTCTTTATAAGCAGCTAAGAAGAGCAGCAAGCCCCTTTAATGTAATACCTGAAAAAGATGCAGAAAACGCACTAAATTTGGCAGCCTAATCTGCAGCAAACACAGCGCACTGCAGCCATATGAGCAAACATGAATGGTTCAAGAGATCGCCGGTTCTACCTGGCCTAAAAGATTCAGCATCCATTTAAAAACTCTATAAAACAGTATATAACACTCAAATCAACTCATCAGTTTACAAGTGTGTCCTCTCCCGCTGACATTGTGCTCGTTGTGTTACGTGTCCTCAATTGACAACCCACATGAGCGAAGACAAAAACCTTACCAATACACTCGATAGCTTGCAGCAAGCATGTTGCTTGCTTAAATCACAGCATGTTGCAGTAGTCAAGAAACTTAAGGAAATAGCAGTCCCAATATTAGATGAGCCATAAGCAACAAGCATATTTCGAGAACAATCAGATGGTCTAAACAACAGCAAAACATTAGCTTCTTGCTGTTGCAAATTTAACGAATACCAGCACTTGCAGGAACACCAATAGTTTAAAGCAGCAAGCAGGTCTAGCAACAAACATGATACTGAGCACTAGATAAGCCCTAAAAAGCAAGCGAAATCCCTATACCCTAACAGCTTTAAAGCAAATACCTTCTGAAATAGCATAGACTGGGGCAGCACGCCCTTTAAGAAGAAGAGAAGCAGCGAAGGGGTGCTCTTCTTTAATAAGCAGCTGAGAAGAGCAGCATGCCCCTTTATTGCAGTACAGCATATGGTCAATAGCCGAAGTTTAGGCAACACCATGTAGCCCTTATCCAGATAACCGTTAGCATTAATAACCTTTGGTAGCAAAATCTACATACTGCCCATTAGTATCAAGCATGTTACAGGTACACTAATTAAAGCAACAGCATATCACTACTTAAAATACAGCGTTTTGAAAATAATGGTAGGATAAGTTTAATGAAACAATTCCCAATACTAGATGAGCCTTAAGCAGCAAGCCTGTTTCATATCAGATAGCCTTAAACAGATTAAAAATAAGCCTGGCTGTGGTAAATTTAACTGGGTAATGTTACCAGTGTGTCAAGATACACCAATGAGCCTAAAGCAACAGCATGTCTAGCAAACAAACATGTTACTGAACAACTGCCTTAAACAACGAGCAATATTTGATAGCATAATTGCCAACATAGCATAAGGCAATGAAAATGAAAAAGAACTTAGCTTTGTGAAGACATTCAGAGTGAGATGAATAAAGGGTTAAATGTTCAGTTACGTATGCTTTAACCCTCCGTGATATCTTTGCTTTTTCCAGCAGGGAAAGCAGATCTCTTGTAAAAGTGTTGTTGATGCAGTCACATTAGCACAACTTCAGCGAATTGCGGGCATTGCAGTCTATATCAATGATATATCGTTGTGAGAAGCAGTGCTTGCTCAGGTCACTTCCGAGTCTATCAGCTTATATCAATCACGGCGAATTCGCGTTCAAGTTCACAAACTTGAATCTGGTGAGAACTATGTGAGAAATGAACCCATGAAAATTCCTGATTGAAGATTTCCCATAGAGATAGAATTTGCGGTCTAATTTGCTCCTGAGCAAGCGGGAAAAGCTGCCGATTCAAACTGAATAGAGCTTATATAGGAATGCCGCAATAGGTGTCGTATTCCTATAGGTAGATGTGATCGGCTGAAAATCAGCTGATGCAAGCTTGACTCACGTGACCTGCCAGAATTAACGCTAACGCTCGATAACTGTAGGCTACTTGTACTTAATCATTTGCAAAGATGCACTGAGACAATTGAGACATGTACTAAGGCATTTGCCATTTGATAAAATGAATGAGAAATGCCATTCTGTTGTGAACATTTGCCAAGAGGTTTGGAGGTTTGTCCATGTTATTTTGAGAATGTAATTTCTGTTTCAAGAAATGAGCCAAACCAATGGAGAAAAACTGTAATACAGCTTAAGTCATATTGTATTGGATGCTCTCAAATCTCCTCTATGAGCTATTATGTTTCTAATTAAATAATAATTATTTAAGAAGTTTATATTTTCCATGCAGATTTTTTCTTTTTTATGGAGAGCACTTAAATAGGTCATATCTTACTTTTTTGCTGTGTTTCTATAGTACATCAAGATCTTTTATCTTAAAAGATCAAAGAACATTTGATTTCACATGATATGACCCCTGTAGTTACGTATACAGACACCTTGTCCAAGGTTAGATGTATTTTCAAAGACAGTCTGTTGATTTAGATCACAGCAGGTGAACATTTCCTATCTATTTTAGAAGCCTTAACATTTTACAAAATGTGGAATCCATAAAAGGTGCATAATTCAGTTAAGCACACAGAGCAGACTAACAGAGATAATTATAATGAATGGGGTGATCAGTAAAGTTGGGTCTAAATGTATTACTGACATGACTCTCTGTAAAAGACAGATGAATGTTTTCAGACTCCAGATAAAAACTATTAAAATGACCATAATAAGGAGCACGATTTGATGTGAATCAATTACGTCTCTGAGGTGTGGGCCTCTCATTATGTGTCTAATGCAATTAGTCCTAATGGACTCTGGCCTCTCGAGGCAGGAACAAGCAATCATAATAACTATTCCCTTCCTCCCACTCATGCCTGCCCTTGGGGAGTTTGCTTTGAATGGACATAGTTGCCATTCAAAGACGCAGAGAACATTTTGAAGTTTCAGATTCAAAAAGATGCTTGACACCTGTGATGTTTTCACAAAAGAAAACGTTTTTATGAAACAAACAGACTGCTGCATTCAGTCAGTCAACCTTTTTAAAGCCGTTTCAATGAGTCACTGGCACAAGGACCATTCATCAACAATTTTCCAAAAAAAGTGACAAGATGTTGCACAAGCTATTTTACTCCTATCAAGAGTGTTGATAAAGACATTTTTTCTGTAAAAACACTATAATAATACAGACAATCACGTTATAAAACTTGGCAGGAAAAAAAGAATCAAGAAACACAAAGTTCATGAAAAACTGTGAAGAAAAAAACGGGCAAGGACAATCAAAGGTGTGCTTGTAAAGGTCACTTCACAAGAGTTTGTGCACAAAACAGACTGGGTTCACCTATAGACCTTTTAGCAGGTCTTCTCTCTTCTTCTGGCCACTGAATGTGCTCTACTTGCCAAATACAAAGTGCTTCATTTATGAATCCAGCAGAACAAATTTGTGTAAACAGTTCCAAATAAAAACCATAAAGTAAATAGTTGCCGTGAATTATTGAATGTGACAATTTACATAAGAAATTAGTTCTGCTTCTGTTTCATGAATACAGCCTATTGAGCACACAAAGTAATGCATGGTTGAATCATTTAGGAGCTCACTTCCTGTTAAAAAGGTGCGCAGCAATGTTACAATTTAAAAGCATTTCTTTTTGTAGGACTGCCAAAAATAATTTAGTTTTCTTTTTTAATTTGTCGGGGTTTTAGCATTCATTCATTAAATGTCAGTTCATTGCAAGCTGTGAAATTTGTTGAGAAGCTGTCATGTTTTGAATTTGTCCAATTTATTATTACAGAGAGAGAGAGAGAGAGAGAGAGAGAGAGAGTGTGTGTTTCAGACTTGCGTTTCAGAATTTAATAATGGTAGGTTTCATTGTAACAATTCGCCCCATGTATACTTTAAAGGTTTGGGGTCATTTTTTTGAAAGTAGTCTCTTATGCTCATCAAGGCTGAATATCTTTAATAAAAATATTTAAAAAATATAAAGTAAAACAGTAACAATGATTGAAAAATAAAATTGATTTTCAAAAATAAACTTTACTAAAAAAGTGTGACATCTAGCCCCAATCTAAACCTATACTGATCAATAAAGTCATGGAGGCCTATAATAAGACCACATTTACATAATGACTATGTGTAGCGAGATGATATTTCGTAATACTCATAAATGGACTCATATCATGAGCTCTTCTCCAGCTCCTGTCAAGACTTCACTTGTCTCAAATGCAGTGAATGTGAAGCTACACCCCAAGACACTATCATTAGAATTAATGGCGCCTGGGAAACTGTTTAAATCCTTGAATTTTCTGCTCTCGAGAAAGACATCACTCCTTTCGCCATAACTGTCAAACCGGTGGCTTAACACCCGCTATTGTGTGACGTCCAAATTGTAAGACATAATAGACAGGGCCTGAACATTTTTCTGAATCACTTCCATTTCAATGCACATGCAAGAGTGTAATGTGAACAGAAGTGGTCTTTGCAAAACCTTATAATCTTCTTCTAAAAGAAACTTTTCATTGAGCTGCAAATGGACTAGTTGGCGCACACTCCAGTTAGTCAGGTGTGATCCTTGACCTCACACTCAAGTGATCAAACAATACCAGTCTAAGTCTTTAAACTCTTGAAAGTGCTATTAGGCATACCTTGATTGAAAGCTAATGAAATGTACGTAATGAAATCATATATAATGTGATAAATGGCTCAGTGACTTCATCTCATCAATGAAATAATTACTAATTGCAAAAAGTTTTGCAAAATAAATTGCTTACCACTGAACTGGAACACAAAAAGTGATATGTGTTTCTACCTAGATTTTAATTAGATAAATGTACTTAGGTTGGATTTCAGAAACCGGGTCTTGTTCTCAGCAGGGAACACTACGGTTTGTCCATGGCAAACCCAAGATTTTAACCTTGATTATTATCTCCAAAATTAACATTTAATTTGGTATGGTTCATTGCTGGTAATGTCACTGAATAAACTATGATAAATATACTGTGATATAGAGCCAAGAGTGGTTTAATACATTTTTGTAGCATCATGCAAGTCTTGCTGTATACCACAACACCAGCTGTTTTCAATTAACGGCATGAGAAGCCCAGTCAAAAGTCAGTGCTTTCATAGTGGTGTTCAAAAAATTATGGGCATTCTATGAACCGTAGACGGCAAGGAAAGTTGGAGATTACACGACCACAGAGAGTGGCTTGTGGAGACGCAGCTAGTTTAAACAGCATATAACCAGTCTTGGTTGGGAGAACAGATGGAGATGTACATTCAAAAAAGACATGGACATCCACATTATCATGTGACGAACGTTGCAACTGCTGGAAGCCTTCAAAGAATAGCTGGTTAGTCACAAACCTCTTCGCCACATCTCAATATGTCAGAATAATGCACGTTTGGGATTCAAATGTTGTAATTTAATAACAAAAGTAATAATTGCAAAATTACGCAATTGAGAAAAACTCCAACAAGTTCAAAAAACAGCCCATAGAGACTGTTTAGCTTTTTTTTCTTTCCTCGGAAAACTATTAATCACAATGATGTCCATATAGAAACCACAAACACATGCACTCAGAGTGAGCTGACGCATACACTCACACACAAATACGCCCTGAGTGTGTGTGGTAAATAGAGAGGAGGGGCATATTCAAATAAACTAATCTATTATCTGAGCAATTGCTGTTCTTCGTAGGAAGGCCTTGTGCAGGTAGAATGATTTTTGACTCAAATTATGGTCATTCGCTGCAAATGGGTAGCAATCATCACCATCAGAACCTTGTGCGGTGGGCTTGTAATTGAAGCACAACTTAATCATAGAGATGGTTAGAGAGAGAGACATTTATTGATCTATGCATCATGATCTCAATAATATCAGGTGCTGTGTGGCTTATTAAATCCTTTAGCCTTATTATGGTTTGTGGGAATTACATTTAATGCTTCTGTCAAAGCACCAACTGTACCTTCTTACCTAAGAAGCGTTGCGGTCATTTCAGCAGCTGTGAACACTGCACTGCTTTTTCTTGCAGTGTGATGTAAGACTTATATTCAGATATTAATCACCATATGTCTGCATGCACCTAAATAATCAGTTTATGTATCAGATTGTTGGTTCAATCAGACTGAAAAGCTTTTATGTAAACTTCACAAAAAAAAACAAAAAAAACTAGAGCCCAATCATGTAACGTTCATATGAATGTATACAATATTAACCGATATGTGACAAATGAGAAAAGCAATAAGTAATATTAGTAATAATAATAATATTAATATAATATTAATAGAAAATGCACTGGTAATTTAAAAAAAAAAAAATTGCCAGGTTATTATCAGTTTTTCTACTGTTTTTTTTTTTTTTTTTTTCTCATTTGGTGTCACCAGTAGTGCAGACATTACATTCAAATCCAGCTGTGTTATGACTCATGTCTATAAGCGCCACAAAATGGAGAAAACCCTATTAATCATTCAGCAACAACACTCATTTCTTAAATCTTCTTTATATTATCCAACACGTTGTATAACAACAATGTTGGACTGTGCATCATTATTGCATTATGTAATTGCTGAGTTTCTATCAAAATGATGGCCTGTAGCTGGCTTAAATCTGGCTCAGTATGTTTCAGAATATACCACAGCCTTAACGCCTCAGCAGCAGTGAACATGAACAGAATTTGCAGCTGACAGAAATGGTCACATCTTAAACTGCAGGTCTTTCACAGGGGAGGCAGAGGCGCTTTCTGATGATGACACCAGACTGGACTGATGACAGCATTCATAGACAAACTATGGTTGCAGTCCACCCCACAATTGGAATATATACACAGGTCCTTCTCAAAAAATTTGCATATTGTGATAAAGTTAATTATTTTCTGTAATGTACTGATAAACATTAGACTTTCATATATTTTAGATTCATTACAACACAACTGAAGTAGTTCAAGCCTTTTATTGTTTTAATATTGATTATTTTGGCATACAGCTCATGAAAACCCAAAATTCCTATCTCAAAAAATTAGCATATTTCATCCGACCAATAAAAGAATGGCCATTATGTTAATTTATGCACTCAATACTTGGTCGGGAATCCTTTTGCAGAAATGACTGCTTCTATGCGGCGTGGCATGGAGGCAATCAGCCTGTGGCACTGCTGAGGTGTTATGGAGGCCCAGGATGCTTCGATAGCGGCCTTAAGCTCATCCAGAGTGTTGGGTCTTGCGTCTCAACTTTCTCTTCACAATATCCCACAGATTCTCTATGGGGTTCAGGTCAGGAGAGTTGGCAGGCCAATTGAGTACAGTAATACCATGGTCAGTAAACCCATTTACCAGTGGTTTTGGCACTGTGAGCAGGTGCCAGGTCGTGCTGAAAAATGAAATCTTCATCTCCATAAAGCTTTTCAGCAGATGGAAGCATGAAGTGCTCCAAAATCTCCTGATAGCTAGCTGCATTGACCCTGCCCTTGATAAAACACAGTGGACCAACACCAGCAGCTGACATGGCACCCCAGACCATCACTGACTGTGGGTACTTGACACTGGACTTCAGGCATTTTGGCATTTCCCTCTCCCCAGTCTTCCTCCAGACTCTGGCACCTTGATTTCCGAATGACATGCAAAATTTGCTTTCATCCGAAAAAAGTACTTTGGACCACTGAGCAACAGTCCAGTGCTGCTTCTCTGTAGCCCAGGTCAGGCGCTTCTGCCGCTGTTTCTGGTTCAAAAGTGGCTTGACCTGGGGAATGCGGCACCTGTAGCCCATTTCCTGCACACGCCTGTACACGGTGGCTCTGGATGTTTCTACTCCAGACTCAGTCCACCAGGCTGGGAGTTTTTAAAAGCCTCAGGAATCTTGTGCAGGTGTTTAGAGTTAATTAGTTGATTCAGATGATTAGGTTAATAGCTCGTTTAGAGAACCTTTTCATGATATGCTAATTTTTTGAGATAGGAATTTTGGGTTTTCATGAGCTGTATGCCAAAATCATCAATATTAAAACAATAAAAGGCTTGAACTACTTCAGTTGTGTTGTAATGAATCTAAAATATATGAAAGTCTAATGTTTATCAGTACATTACAGAAAATAATGAACTTTATCACAATATGCTAATTTTTTGAGAAGGACCTGTGTATATATATATATATATATATATATATATAGTGTGTGTATATATATATATATATATTAGCATAACATATTCCTGTGATGACAGTTGAATTTCCATTATGCCAATCATCAGTTTAATATGATCGTTCATAAATCATTCAAATATCATGATTTGGTGAGTGTATATTTGTGTGTACTGCATATATTCCCATGTTTCTACCCACTGGTTACCTGCCATTTAACAGATATTTTTGCCCCTTCTATACAGTAACTTCGACCATTCCTTTGAAAGCGTGGCTTGCATCAGGGCAGAGTAGTGATGGCAACTGCGGGTGGAGGACTTAAATAACTCCTCAAGTTGCTACATCTCATGACTTTGTATCTGCCACCATAATCATTAACCTGTCACCACCCCTTTTCATTTTGATGTTTACCCCTGACTAACAGGAGAATAAGTGCAGTTGCATAAAGTTGCAGAATAAGTGTTCCTGCTTGGGAATATCACAAGTTGCAGAGGACACGCAGTTCCTCATCAAAGTGGCACTCATCCACACTCTTAATAATGTTTCTCCCACACTTTTCATACAACTTAAAAGCTTTTATTGGGGTCCTAATAGCCCATAGCCATTCCGTCCAATGCACGTAAGTGTTCCTATTGCATTTTTGATGCTGCATTTAATGTAAAAGGATTCATGCTCTCTGTTCTCAGAACGACAGTTTAAAAAAGTACAGAGAAATTATACTGGTTAAAATATGAGTACTATATAGCAGAATTAAAGTATCTAGGAAAAAACATACTTGAGTATAAAAAATTTAAAAAAATCACACATTGCTTGATTAAATAAAGTTACTGATATGTTCTCATTTAAAGATTCTAACAAATTATGCAATCACAATTTTACTATTTTACTGAATGTGCAACTTTATAGAACATAGGTTTTCAATATTTTTGATTCTATATGACCCCAAAAATTATCATCCTTGTGTGAGGGAACCCCAGCTATATATTTTGTATTAAGAATCAATTTATACTGTAAAAGATTTACAATGTGTAAAATATTATTTTAAAATATTTTGCTTCTATTAGGTTTTGTTACTATGTTTTTTTTCTTTCCTTATCCGTATAGTGCTGTAGTATTAAGCTATTTAATTTATAGTATTTATGTTATATATTATAATTTTTAAAATTCAGTTTAATCATATATATATTTTTACATTTATTTCTTACTTCTGTATTTTTTTCCCCACTATTTTTCTAAATTTTTCTACGGATCCCCTAGCACTCCCTTGAAGACCTGGTCCCTTGACCCCAGTTAGAAAACTGAAATTTTTGCCATATAGATACGTCTTTATATAATATAAATATATAATATTCATGTTATTTTAATGTATTTTTCATTAAAGAGAAACAAATTTATAATATTTCTTTGGAAATGTAATTAAGTGAAAATGAGCCTTCACTATTAAAACTAACTATTATTATTAAAAAGTCATATTTGTCCTTTTCTTAAATTATAACACCAACGCATTCACACACACAAACATTCTCACACACTGTATGATCTGATCTTTAAACTGAGACCACCAAGCAGCATTTTCACACAAAATACATTTTCCAATTAAACAAAAACAAGGACAAAGTGAACACAGAGCTCACAAGACTGTTGTTTATTCAGCCTGCATACAATTTGGCATCCGCTAATAGGTGAAACAATACAGTGTTTGCATTAACAATTTAACATATACAATAGACCAGCATACAGTTTTTAATGAGCAAAGGAGCAATTAGAGGCTTCCTCCCCCTTCCCCATTTAAAGACTAAAAATGTTCTCTATAAAATGAGTGTTTCCTGAGCTCTGAAAGCACTCTCTACTCAATATTCATAAAACATCACTGACACACAAGTTTCGTTGTGAGGGATGTTGCTCTGTCACTTTTGATGGACGCCCAAGTATAATGCCTGAAAGTGCACCCTGTTCTCTAGAATGTCATATTCATCATTGATTGGTGCACAGGCGGAAAGAACAAACATATCAATCACGCTCTGACAGGAGTGCCTGTTCTGCTTGTCTTTTTACTCATGCTGTAGCATTTCCTGGTTAGTGATTGTTCTCTATTCTTTTCAACAAAAGACAGTCTCTCTATTTTTCCATCAGTGTAATTAGACTTGCTTGCTCCCAGGCGGCTGAGCATTTGACTCTCCAGAGGCCTGCTAAAGGGGAATAATACAATTTGCTTTAAGATTGTTACTAGCTTTTTTTACTAGCTTGTGGGTAACATGTTTCTGGATTTGATTTTAGACTTGATTAGCACTGACATAAATAAAATCTGTTGTTCATTCTGTTTAATCAGAAGCATAACAATCTAATTTGTGAAGTTCGTTAGTCAAAATGACAGTGTTTTGTATAAACTGATTTCCAAAAAAAGTCTGCAAGGCCTGCTTTATCTTACAATTCTTGATCTTTTTTACTAAAGAATTGGCTTTAAAGCCATCAAACCCATGACTTTTTTTAAAAAAAAATCTTTTGAAAACATAAGTTTTTTTTTTTATAGCAGAATGTCTAAGCTGCTCTTTTCCATACAATGTAAGTGAATTGCTCTAAATTCATTCTGATCTGCAAACAAAGATGTAATGTTTTAGAAATGTTGTATGTTGCCGGGTTTACCAAAACATGTCAGTTCAGATAACAATTTTTTAACAAAGGTAAGCAAAAATTATTTAGGATACTCATATAAACAATTGTGCTACAATGTTTACATAATATTCTGAAATGCAATATTCTGTATTTATTGAAAATATTTATTTATTGAAAATACAGTGACCAACGTCCTACTTATTGATGTTTTCGCATATTAAGCTGGGATCAGTAAAGTATTTTAACATCCAAAAATTACACACTTCAGTTTTAAATTGCATTTAACTCTGAAAACGACTTTAATGGACGCTCTGTTCTTTCCAGACTTCCATCAGCATGCTTACTTATGGAGGTATGGTGTGGAAATATGGCATACTGAAGGCTTAGATCATGCTGTGGTCTCAGTGTGCTGTCTTATGACTTCTTGGCAAAAAGCTCTACTATTATTTAATATTTGCAGTCAATATACAAGTACATTGAATGACACCACCAATGTTACGTGCCAAAGAAAATAAAAGATATCTGGATTTTGGCACCTCGTGATTGAAATAGTATCCCCTAGTCTAAATTGTCTGTTATTATGACAGCATTCACTACTCCATATAGAAAGGTGCCCAAATGCTGGAGTAATAATTTTTGAAACTTTGGAGGTTGTCAAGAATAGGCCTTCATAAATTATGCAGAGTATGTAACATATTTTGTATGCTGAGCTCATGAAATTAAGACATGAAAGGAAATCCAGAAGGACGCTGTGAAAAAGATCATAAAAGGACTAGAGGGAGATTGTGGTGGCAGAAGTTCAAGGCTTTCAACACATTATTATACTAACCCATCATGCATCAGTGTTTCTGTGTGCTGAGTTTCTAAGGGCAAAATCATCACTTTTATTCTTATCAGACATTTACTGGTGTTGATCTAAAGTGATTGATGGTACAAGACAAGTCTGCACAAGTTAGATACAATTTTCTACTGTGCAGAATGCATAGACAGAATAAATCATTTTGATTCATTTATTCTTCCATTTATTCATTAATTCATACATTTTAATGGTAAACCAGAATATAAAATATATTTTAAACAATGCTATTAGAAATCTCCAAATGAAAACTCTCTCTCTTTTGTTGTGTCCAAGTTTTAATACATTTAGGATGGTGTGTTTGTACATCGCATCATTTTAATATACTGATTTGGTACTAAGTTATTATCACTGATTGGTGCTCAAATATTAATACAATTTCTTGAGTACAAAATATTAGAATGTTATCTGAAAGATCTGAAAAATTCAGCTTTGCCATCACAGGAAATCAACCCATTCTCACTCCCTAGGCGTCAGAAACTGAAGCATGGTCAAGCGGCTTTAGTGTCACTGTGAAGACGCCAAAGATGCCTCTCAGCGTTGCTATATCGACAAACACAGACCTGCATTGCTTTCAATTGGAAACTTTTAGCGTCAATACATAGACGCGAAGGGCATGAGATGTTTCTTGCTATGAAATCACATTCAAGAAGTCTCATTCAGCACACATCGCGATATTTGGCATCAGTTTACATGTACAACACGTTGGGTGAGTAGTCCTAAATGTTTGTTATAAAATCTATTCTGTCTTTTAATTAATCAGATTAGCGCCTTATTATTCGCTGTATTGTATCTGTCATCCGAGGCTGGTGTTTCATTGCGTTTAACTAAATGAACACCTGCTAACTAGGGTGATTAAACGCTATCTGTCACGTGACGTGATCTTTGATCAGTTAATTATTCATATCAGGTTCAAAGACGTAATTTGTATTTGTACTAAAATCATGGTAACCACAGTAACAGTGGTTTTACTGTGATATTTGAAGTTAAAGCACATTAAACAGGACACCTACCATGCTATTTACCACAGTAACTGTGGTTTTACACAAACATGACACACTTTACCATGCTATTACCACAGTAACTGGTTGTACTGTGATATTTGAAGTTAAAACACAAACATGACACACTTTACCATGCTTTTACCATGGTAACTGTGGTTTTGCTGTGATAGTTTTGGTAAAAAGCACAATAATTACAACGCTTATGTTTTTACTGCCATAACTTTAGTTCCCTTCCAGGAACCCGAGCTGCGTCGAAATGCTAGGGGAACGCCTTCAGCGTGCCCACGCTCTGAATCACGTGTGCAATCTGTCCAATGGATGGGCGAGACGTCATAGGCGGGTGACATAATTGACCAGAAAGCATAAAAGCATGTGCGGTGGAACCGGCGTCAGCTTTTTGTCTTTCAGCAACGGCTACTCTGTATGTGTGTGTCTGTCGATCTGTGTTGTGAGTCTTATTTAGTGTTGTTTGTCCCTTACAATCACTTGAAATAAGCTCCATAATGTCTAAGAGTGCAAGAACTTGGGCGAGAGCAGATCGCATTACAGGCTGTTTGTTCCTCCCTGCAAACATTACATCACTGCTCGGGATACACACAGTCCGTGTGTGGTCTGTTTGAGAGCAGAGCACGCTTAGTCAGCTTTCGAGGGAGCTGACTGCCCGCTTTGTGAGCGTTTGTCACTGTGTATGCTTGCTCTCAGAAGGCTCAAATGACAGATACAATACAGCGAATAATAAGGCGCTAATCTGATTAATAAAAAGACAGAATAGATTTTATAACAAACATTTAGGACTACTGACCCAACGTGTTGTACATGTAAACTGATGCCAAATATCACGATGTGTGCTGAATGAGACTTCTTGAACGTGATTTCATTGCGAGAAACATCTTTCTTTTTTTCTTTTTTTTATTAATGCTCAAAAATCAACAATAATAACAAAACAAAGTAGAAACAGATAAAGAACAGAAAAAAAAGAAAGGGGGTTGTTTAATACATTACAAACTTAAAAAAATAAATTTATGTGTTATTAAAGAAAGGAAAAGGCTTTTTTAAGGCTTTTTTTGTTCTTGGAGAACCAGATTAATGAAAGGTATTGCTCAAATTCTTTTATAAAAAACAAAAAAGAGAGGTCAATAGTTTGAATATTTGCATCTGTGAATGTGAAACTTTGCAAGAAGCTAAATCAGATTCACTACATAAAACTGTTCTTTTAGATTGTTCATACTCAACAAAACCCAACACTACATCTTCCCAAAACAAGAACGCATTCATTATAAATGTTACTCCTAATGAAACTTAAAACATCTTGCCAAAATGTATTTGTAAATGGACAGTTCCAAAAGAGATGAACAACAGTTTCATCAGAGTCATCACAAAAAGAGCAACTGGAGGAAATATCACTTTTGAATTTTTTCATGTAATGCTTTGCAGGATAGAACTTATGAATTATTTTGTAGGAAATCTCCTTTACTTTGTTAGATTGTAGAAAGGTATGAGGAAGCATCCACACTTTTTCCAGCAGATGTTACCCACAGCATTATTCCAATAAGCAGTCACAGCTGGCAGAGTAATAATATTCTGCTGAAATAATGAACGACCTATCCTATTATTATTTTTGCATGGAGAGGCAAAACATAATCTACCAATAAAAGTATCAACCGAATTATGAGAAACCGGTGACAAATGATGGTTCCTCTTAATATAGTAATAACACCTGATGGGATGGACCCCATAACTATGGAAAATTCTTTTGGAGAGACAGGAAATTGAAAGTGATCTAAAAATTCTTTATATGAAAATAACAACCCTTGGGAGTTAATTTACTGACTGATCAACAGTATGTTTTTATCAAACCAACTCTGAAAAAATATGGATTTATTCTTGTATTAAACATTACAGTTATTCCAAATAAAAGATGTGTGGGGTGAAAAGTTGTGCTTGAATATTAGTGACCAAGCCAAGAGAGCCTGCCTATGAAAAGCAGATAATGTAGCTGGTAGTTTATCAATTTCATAGTGACACATGAGAAGAAAATCAAGTCCACCAAATTGAGAGAAAACATAATTTGGAATAAAGTTCCACAAAGACACTGGGTTCTTTCTAAATTGTTTTGTACATTGACTACTTTTTTTTAGCCAAATATTTAAGATAATATACATGTACAATGTAAATAATTTCAAACGAAATATTTCATGTCTATATATTTATACATGTATATTAGCATGCAGGACATCTTATGGCATCTGTTTTTGTAAAAGCCTCTATATTATTTACATTCGAGTGATTCAGTAATAGCTTTCTGGTTTCAAGCCAATTTGGAAATCATAATCAAGTAGCTTAACAAAAAGAAATTTAATAGTGCAGTACAGAAGAACTCAACAGCCTGAGGGTTTCAAATTCAGTCAAATGCCACCAGGATGTCAGAAGCATGACTGATTAATGTATCAGTCCCAGAAACTACATTTGCAGCCGTGGCACCGTAATGACACCGCAAAGTACCAGAGCTCTGCTAGTCTAATGTTTTTTGTTGAACTAAGATCAGGTTATCCAACCACACCTCAGTCTTAAGCTCAGTGTTTGTTGCCTCATCTAGCCACAACATGAGTCTGCACAAACCACAGCTACGTAAGAGGTCAAGTACAGGAAAGAAGCCTGCGTTAGCTCTTTTCAGACTTCACAGAGTCGGGCTAAGCGTTGCCATTTGTCCTGATTCCAGAATTAAGTGGCTTCTGGGCAAGTCACTGAGTATTTCTGGGCTTGTGAAAAGACCTGGTCGTCATGGTAACTACTGAGGGAATAGAATAAAGCCACTGGTGGGCTTGGATTTGCAGAGTAAAAATGGGCTTCAGCATACAGACTCACAATAATTAAATATACTTAATAAAGTCTATACATACTGTACTTAGATAAATCAAATGTCTTTACTGTAAATCCAACAAAATGTAAATGAAAATGTCTAAAATTTACATTACAAAAAAGAAATTAATATTTGACTAACAAATTGCTGATATATACATATCAATATACTTTACATTGAACCTATATATAATATATTTAATTGATAACTTAAATATTTTATTTATCTCTTTTATTAGATGGGTCTACTGAATTTTTGTCATGGTACCAAATGTTGCTATTCAGATCTATATTTTTACTTACATTTACTCAATTCATAAGGTATATTTCCTTGATTTCAATATTTTTAAGTGTAAAAATGTTTGTACATCTTAGTTCACGTTGGTACAGTTGAGCTTACTGTAATTATTGGACAATTCATACAAACACTTATGACAAATTGACTATGATTTATTATATTTTTGGAACAAAAATTCATATAATAGCTTCAGCTTTTATGGGTTGCCTATAACTTCAAAGTTAAAACATGATTTGAGAATGTTCCAAAAAGTATTTTGTGTGCGTCAGTGGGAGCAAAGGAACGCTGACCTTTTGTACGAAAGAGTACACATGGTCAATGTTACAAATTCAATTAGGGGCCCAGAAACCTCATTTTACATTATAACTTTTCTTTATTTGACATTTTGAAATCTTAAAACATTGTATTTATTTTTAGCTTTAAAGGAAGGAAAACTTTTTTGTGAGGTTTCAGATTTTTAGATCCCTTTGTATATTACGTATATCAGCTTCTGTTGGTACTTAAAATGAAAGCATTTTGCAAATGTACCACAATTCAGAATAACATAACGCAGCATGAGAGAACATGAGCGGGGGACGGGCGAGGGTGGAAAATCTATTTTTGGGATTTCAACAAATTTACCAAGTGTGAAAATGACCGGAGAGGAGCATTGCATGGAATATTAGGCAGTAAAATTAGCTGTCAAAATGCCTATGGACTTGGATGTAATTTTTATTTATTTATTGTTTGTTTGTCACTTGCTATTGAGTCACTACCATGCTGTTGCTGCAGAACTGGATATTGTTATCTAAGTGGTCAAGGCTCTGGACTGGCTGAGGCTGACCTTTGACTAGGAGGGTCACTGAGATGGCTATCCATCATACCTTTGAGCACGACACTTAACCCCAGGTTGGGGGTGAGGAGAACCACTCTAAAAGTTCTTGTGCAAGTCACACTGGATGAAAATTGTTGCTTCAATCATAAGCCATTTGTTGCCAGGACCTGCAGTATTTCAACATGTCCATTAAACAATTGAGCTGCAGGCCAGATCTGATTTTGGGAGTTGTTCTCTGGCAAGTACTCTCAAACATTTCTCAGCTGGGCTTGAGCCCCTGTTTTTCTGGAAGTCATGACTTTCAAGACAAAGTTGGTGCCTCTGAGTCTATACAATCACATTACATACATTGTTCATTCATTTTGTTTGTTCCAACTTTAAGAAACAATATACAGTATTTTGTATCAGTATTTTATAGTTGTACTCATTTTAACAAGTACCATGTCTTTTTAAACCAGAGCAACAAAAACAGAAGTGCATCTTCTGTTCAATCCATATCGGTTTTGAACACAAAAAGTTATATCATTTAGCAATAGTTTGTGAATTATTCACTAAAACAGGAACAAATGCTTTCTGAATATTATACTCGTATAATAAACCTGAGGCTCAGGATCAGTATCGGGCTTTTCTACACTTCTTCTCAGATTCATAGACTTAGTTCACACTGCAGGTCTTAATGCTCAGATCGGATTTTTTGCTGAAATCCGATTTTTTTTTGCGCTGTTGTTCACATTGTCATTTCAATGCGACTGCCATCAGACTCATGTGTGAACCGTATACGGCCCTGAAGTGACCCGCATGCGCAGAAGACGTGACGTCAGACGCAGCGCACTGTGTTTGCGGAAATAAAAATGGATGCTGCTCGTGTTAGCATGTGTTTAGCAATTTTTAAGTTAATGTGCAATCGGAGCCTAAATAACAAAGTCTGCCATTGTGATTTTAATCTTCCCACCTCCTCCAGCACAGAATTGTGACGTCTGTCACATTTCAATGACGTAAAAATCGCATGAAATGCGACATGGCCGTTCAGACTGAAGTCTCATTGCAAAACATCGGATATGTATCCGATTTAGGGCCACATATGAAAGTGGCCTGGGCCTGATTTGAAAAAATCTGATATGTGCTGTCCAGACTGTCATAAGAAACATCTGGGCAAATTTGGGCAAAAAATCGGCCTTCAGTGTGAACTAAGCCATAGATGCTGACACTAAAATATCCTATTCAAAATTTGACCTTAAAATTTCATATATATATATATATATATATATATATATATATATATATATATATATATATATATATATATATATATACATACACACACACACACACACATACTGTATATATATTAGGGGTGCTTTTGAAGAAATATCGTAGTATCGTGCTACAGCGCATATTATATCAGCTGCAGTTCTGGCGCCGCCATATCAAGATACTGTACAACACAATATATACACACACACACACACACACACACATACACATATATATATATCATTAAATCATTAATATAAAGCATTTAATAGAAATAAATGAGTGCAAACACATTTCTCAGTATATTGTAAATTATGTAATTGCTTCTGTGAATTCCCTTTTGTCTCTCATTACCCTACGTTGGTTTTTCATCCATCTGCTTTGAGAGACCATCTCCATCTGCCCTCTCTTCAATTTGCACTCTATTTCTACATTTTTAGTCTAGTCTCTCTCTTTCCTACCATAATTAAACTCATTATTTCTCATCTCATCAGTGTAGCCAACTTCTGTCTTTTTAATTTCAACCTTGCTGGTGGCAGATCTCTACGACAACCTCTACAGTACCTGTAATGAGTTTGTTGAGACATTCAATTATATCAACCAGACTCAATTAAAAGTATTTTTTCCTACATACATCCATGCTTTTATATTTATCCTTACAATACTTGAACAAAGCATTTTTAACCAGCACAATAGATATCACAAACTAAACTACATATTATGAGTGAATTAAATGTAACAACCCAAACTTTTAATTCCAAAGAGCTGATCCTAATAATATTTATCCATAAATAAGAAGTCAGTCCTTTCTGACTGGTGAACAAACAAATTACTCTTCGTGACAGAGGACCTACCAACCCTCTTATCATCATTATCCAGGCTCATAACAGGAGCATGCGGCCAGGATGCAGGACATGAAAACTGAACACTGCTGGCAGGGCATGATGAGGCACACATGATGCTAATATTGCCTTGTCAGTGCTGCCATTAATACAGGTTTGGGTTCCCTAGTGTATTAGGGCAAGTGTTGAAGTTTAGGGATGTCATATCAAGACCCTCATTAATTGATGGCCACCTGGTCCCAAAGCATGGATCTTATTCCTTTGCATCACATATGGTTCCTATACACCGAGTACAGCATATCCCCTTTGTTGTTTGTACGTAGGTTCAAAAAAATCTGCCTTAACATGTTACATTTATACCACTGCATTTAAAAGATCAATGAGAACAGAGGCTTTCAAGCTCAAACAGAAGCTTTTTGTCATAATTTAATCACCCTCATGTTGTTTCAAACCTCTACGAGATTCTTTCTTCTGTTGAAGACAAAATATTATATTTTTTAGAAGTAACCAAACAGTTCCTGGTAGCCATTAACTTCCATAGTATTTTTTTCTTCTTCTCCATATTATGGAAGTCAACGGTTACCAAAAACTGTTTGGGTGAACTATCCCTTTAAACTTAATATATTTCAGCTAGTTGCCTGAGGCAATAGTTCTCAGTTTACATAAAAAAGTCAAAGTAGGAGCATCCAAAGCATCAAGATCAAAGGGTACATTAAATGATACAAAAAAGATGCACACTGTTATTCTCCCTTTATTTAGAAAAAGGTAAAAGTGGCAACATTTTGTTCAAAGTCCTTCGTCAGAAAACTCTATAGAAAACTCTATAGAAATAAAACAACTAGAAATAAAAAACAATATACACATAAATATAAAAATGGCAAAAACAAACAACAAAAATAAATCAAATAAAACATGCAATCTAATAGAAAATAAAAACAATCTAATTCAATTTATTAAAACTATAAATACTAAAATAACACTATTCTAAAGTCATACGATAGCTAGCTTTTGAATTGTTTGGAAAACAGACTAACTCAAGTTGCCCTTGATATGTTTATTAAAAGTGTCTGAGTATCTGATTTGTAAAAGTTGTTCTTTTGAGTCTGCCTTTTTTTAATGAACCAATCCTAATGATTCAGTCAAATGAATGGGATTGATTTGGTTATTGAGTTCAACTCATTGGCTGTATCTGAAATCACCCTATACTCTCGTTCAGTATTCACATCAGTGCATATTCTCTAGCACAGGAATGTCCAATGCTGGTCCTGCAGACTTTAACTCCAGCTTGTCTTAAAATAGCCTACCTGCTTGGAAGATTCTTGTAATACTGAAGACCTTGATTACCTTGGTTCAGGGGTGTTTAATTGGGGTTGTAACAAAATTCTGCAGGACAGTGGCCCTCCAGGAGCAGAATTTGACACCTGTTATTGAGGTGCACTATGGGATTTATTGAGTGCAATTGCTAATGACCACTACTGTATGGTTCTGGACACCACTATGGCTGTCCCCTCAACTAGTGCACGATTAATGTATGATTTTGGATGCAGCCTTTTTGGAAAGCGTCATTGCCCATGGGTGACCAGTGACCAGTACAATCCCTCTTTGTGTTCTGCTTAAGAAATTAAATCGTATGGGTTTGGAATGACATGAAGGTGAGTAAAAGATGACAGGATGTGGATTTTTTTAGTGAACTACTTCTTTACATTCTTGCCAAAAATGTACTATTTAAAAAAAAAAAAAAAGTTTTTTGGTATTCAAATGTTAAATAACCTCCTGATAGAATACATGTCTAATTTGTGTAAAGCGTAAATGCAGGGTGCATCAGTAGAGGATAATACAAATCTCATTAATCTTTTTAATAAGAATGTAAAATGATGTTATGCTCTGAGGATTAGCCTGCACTGTACAAGGATTTGCAACCCAGAAAGCTTCTGCAATTAAATCAGGCCATGAGCATGGCTAGGATTTCCTCTAAACGTATGCAGAAAGCTTCTGAAAGGATTTCTGGTTAAGCTCTAAACTCTGCTCGAGGACATTGTTCATTATGATAGATTGCTTTTGCACACTGTGCTTTGGCATGTTATGACGTGATATGTTACAGTGGCGGCTCCTGTGACCTGATGGTAAAACCACTGCATTATTTAAAACTCATTTGTTTAGGATAAAAATGTGACAGGAGAAAAAGAAAAGTATGACTGGAAAGTAAATACATTGTAAATAATAACAGCCTAAAAATGCCCCATCATCACCAAGACCACCTAGATCTGTACATTTGGGGTCTGTACATTTATTTAATTTTTTTTAATAAAATGTTTATGCTCACCAAAACTTAATTCATTTTTATAAAAATACAATAAGATCACTAAATAGATGTTTTCTGTTTGAATATATTGTAAAATATAATTTATTTCTGTGATTTTCAATTTCCAGCAGTCATTACTCCACATGAATCTTCAGAAATCATTCTAAAATGCTGCTTTGCTGCTCAAGAAACATTTCTCATTATTATCAGTGTTGAAAACAGTTGAGCTGGTTATTTATTTATTTTTTTGAAACCATACTATATTTCTATCAGGATTTTTATTTTATTTTTGATTTTTGATCAATTTAATGATCAATTAAATCTAAAGGGTAGCGCAAATAAATAACTGACTTAGTCATTATATTTAATAATGAGGTCATTTTTAAGGACATAACCTCTTGAACAATCACAACCCCTTAACAACAAAAAAGAACAAAACTGCTGGTGTTGCAAGGCCGTTTTAATTTCTAAACAGTATTTCTTTTGGCCGTACCACGAACAAAAACTAAGTCTAATTTATCAAGATCAACAAACTGTCTGAATGTTAACTAAAGACAATGTATTTAAATTTCCCCAGGTGGTCAAATGAAATTTCAGTAAGATTGATTGCTGATATAAAGAGGACTATTAAACAAGCTCCTGTCAACTCTGTCAGTCTGGAGATCCTCATAGAACCAGTCAGTCTCATCGTGATTTCAGCATCATCTATGCAATTTCAATGGGCAGTTGAGCCCAAAAACTAGTTCTGCGTTGTTGTTTTTTCTGTGCGCCTGGACGATTGGGATGTTTATTATCTTGGCCGATACTGTCTCTGGAAAGGGAGGGAGAAGGAGGTTGTGCACTGGTGACATCTGAAGTATTTTCCCACAGCTGAGGATGGTTAGGGGGTTGTGAGGGGCTCCAGTATTACCAAGAATCTGCGTCTGAACTGGCAGTTTCAACAGCCGAGTTCACACACTAGCGTGTGCTTGTGCCCTCCTACATAAACACACACATACACACAGATAAATCTGGACAAACTATCTAGTGACTTCATCCTTTAAGTCATTTCTAACTCTCTCTAGACCGGTCTTTGTGTGGCCTGTCACGCCTTTTGCCCTTCAGTTTCCACATTACCCCTCTAAAGCCAAAATCTGAAAGAATTACTCAGAATTTAGTTCACTGGGGAGGACTGGATTTGAAAGATAGCCTTTGCTGTAAGACAGGAAAAAATGCATAATCTTGTATCACACGCTGCAATTATGCCTGAAAATTTGTTTAGGTGCCAAGGCCCAATTTTGACAGTAAGTAATAATTAAAGAATCCCATATTCTTATAGGAATGTATTGAATTTCTGTACTTGAGACAAATCTGTTAGATAATTTGTGTTTTCAGCTGGAGCCAGTGGGTACATGTTCACTCACTGACACTGCATAAAAAAGAGCCTCAAACACATTCATAAATGCATCCTTGAATAATCTTATACTTGCTGTCATTATGAGTTCACTAATGTATAGGACATTCAGACTGCAACAGATGCAATAATGAACTGAGACCTACAATAACCGAACCAGAGTTATTATAGTTAACTAAATCTAAAACTATGAAAGAAAGAAAATATAAATAAATACATTTGCTTAAAGTTAACTTGAAATAAAGTAAAATACAAAAAAGCAACTTATTTCATCTAGTTTCCAAGTTTTCATTTTCAAATAGATATAAAATAGACATAAAACTATTAAAAATTACAAAAACAAACAATAATAAAATAAACATAAAATTAACATGGAAGCAGAAAATATAAAAATAAAATATATTGTAAAATATAAAAAAACAAACAATAGAATCTCAATAATACTAAAATAATACTGCTCTAACAAACACTGATTTGATTAGGATAGGGAAATTGTTGATGGTAAATTTCTGAATATACACACAAGCAAAAAGGCACTAAACTAAACTAAACTAAAATACTGAACACACATTTAGCTTTTGTCCAATAGCAAAGCATGTTGTTGCACTCTATGACAATCTGTAATAAGCTATTAAACAGCTTATTACAAAATTTTTAGCAGAAATAAAAAAATAAATTGAAAAAAAAAAATTGAACAACAGTTAAAACATAACAAGACAACATACCTCACCTTTATGAAACATATTTATGAACTTTGATGTTGCCTTTTGAAAAGCAACATTCCTTTGCCTATAATATTTCAAAATTATGGGAAACGGGAAAATATCTGCAAAGATACATTAGAATACCAGAGACAAGCAGCAGGATTTCATATTAGAATAGCTTTAGCACATTAGTTTCTGAGTCTTGCACATACCAGTCAAGGCAAGACAGCTAAATCTAGATGAATAGCTTACAAAGAGATGTGCAGAGGTTTCTTTAAATACAGTCTGAGGACTGGCTAAGACCTGATGTCTCCTCATAAAGAACGCTCATTCCTTTTCTTGGCCAGAGCGGTGGATGCAGACAGAGTGGTTCAGGACCTGGACTTACAGAGCGTCCCAGACTGGGTATACTTTCTCTGGATCTGTTGAGCATTTTTCCAGACACTGATAAGCAGAAATAGAGACATAAGGAAATTGTACACGTATACATGCATTCTTTCTCTTTATGTATATATTCCATGCACTACTGGCATTTTGATTAGTGATTGGACAAAACTACATGTCTCTATAATATACTGCACCTTTCTTTTATTGCAATAATGTAAAAAGCGAATCAAAGTCTTCTTGTGATAACATGAGATTACTTTTATAGCATTATTTATAGGATTGTGTATTTGTTCTGTGTAACAAGGTGAACAGAGTCAATTAGGATCAAGATACACATCTGAAGGATCATGCAGGGATTGAGGAAAATGGAACTAGCTTTTGAAATTGACAAGCTAGAAGACAGCAGGGTTTACTGAAGAAGTGGAAAAGTTCCAGTCGTATCTGCTTCTTAGGTTAATACATGCTTTCTCTTTCAAATAGTCTTAATAGATCATTATTCCAGGTCAAATAAATACTGCTGTCATTGTAGCCAAAACTTGGTATAACCATAAGATAATCAGTGTAAAGAAATAAAAAAGGTTGATGAAAAGGTTGGTATGTGATGTATGATGACGTGGAAGAATAAGAAATAATAATAAAGTCCAGTACCGATTTCATTTGGTTTTGATGCAGCATGCTGAAATGGACAGAAAGCTTGAGTTTAATTTGATATCGTAGTGTGGACACAAACAAATATGTGGATGGTAAATACTGGAATATTTCAGTAATGTGGCCCAAAAGTAATATGGTAATAAATGATAATTCTATATATTAATATTAATATATATTCAATCCCTTTAAATTCTTTATTTACATCCCTTAAAAACAACTATAGTTACAGTCTGGAATGGAACGCAAACACCGACAAGCAGAGTACAAACAGTGAAAATCCAAAAATATATTACAAATATCTCTGTCATATAATGTTCTAGACTGTCACCCAGACACTTCAAAACGTGGCAGTGGAAACATTTTATATTTGACAGGAAAAACACAGAGGACCTGTCTGAGCGATCATCATCATCAATGAGTTCACTTCTGAGTGTACAACTCATCCAGAACGAAAGATTCATAAATGACTAATTCCACTCAGAGGACATCAGTACTTCTCAGAGGACATTATGATACAAAAGAAATTCACTACAAGAGCAGCGAGGGGCTGTCCAAGACCTTTTGTGGGAAGAAACTCATTTTAATCTGCCCCTGAGCCAAAGAAGTGAAACATTTCAACACAACAATTACGGAAAGACTATCTGCACGTCTCGGTGTGCGAGAGGGAATTGGATCAGGTGCTGGAGTCGGTCTTTGTGTCTCATGCATGTGTCCAAATGATTTACGAGATGCATAGCAGAGACGACGTATGTGCGGCAAATACCATAAAGTAAACGTTCTGACAGTTTCTGTCTTCACGCAGCGCAAAGAGGAAGAAAACATGAATACAGGCCCGGCAGAGACATGACTCACCCACTCATCAAAACACAAGCCCACTCTGAATGTATTCAAAGCAGCCAAAACCTGTAATTACTTTGTTCCACCAGCATGACTGAGTAACCATGTCTAATTATAAGACATAATTATTACGTCCCAACTCCCGATCACTGATTCGACCTGAAGTAGTCAAAGTGGAGGCTTATTTTTCTAAGGTCATACTGACCAATTGCTAATATTGCTAATAACATTGTACAATGTTATATTTCATCACAACAAAAACCTGATTACCACTTAGCTTAAAGGGATACTATGGTGTTTTGAGAGTTTCTGTTCCAATGGGCAGAGCACATATGAATATGTATGTGTTTTCCAGACATACACAGATCTGAGAATTATATCTCAGTTTATGCCTTTATCTGAGTTTATGCCTCAAATTTGCTTACTTTGTAAGTTTATTATGTTTTATGACTTTGTATGTTTTATGTAAGTGAATAAATTACAGAGGCGGACAGTAGTGAAGTATTTTTACTCTGCTGTAAAATTACTTTTCAAGTGTCTGGACTTTATCAGAGTTATTTTCTTTAGAAAACAACATTCCAAAGCCTAATGTTGTACGTTTTACTGCACTATATGTTTCATATTAAATATCATTTAATACTTAATTACGTAAGAAATACACTCTGATAAACTACAGATACTTTTTAAATTTATACTTTTTACTTGAGTAAAGTAAAAATACTTCACTACTGTCCGCCTCTGCTAAATTATTACAGGCATTCACTTAATGTAAAGCAGCAAGACAAACTTCAACTAGTCGTTTACATTAGCTGTGTTCGTCCAAAGTTGTGATTTTAACTTGTGCGCAAATGTCTCATAAAACATTTTTCAATAAAGCACTGTTTCAAATTCAATTGAGCAAATCATTTTTATGCTCATTTTTAGAATTTATATGAATCTTGGTGTTTCCATTCATTGTTTTTTTTTCTCTTTATGCAGTATCCCAAATTTTCCATAAAAAGAGGTGGATGGTAATATAGTTATATTGA
This sequence comes from Barbus barbus, assembly GCF_936440315.1. Lineage (NCBI taxonomy): Eukaryota > Metazoa > Chordata > Actinopteri > Cypriniformes > Cyprinidae > Barbus > Barbus barbus. Next base: position 11,396,883 of record NC_136735.1, on the reverse strand, counting down.
TTGCAATGCATTTATTGTAACAACTTTGTTTTGCTAACTTTGATGCTTACGCCACACTTAACGCGATGGTTTATAGGCCTAATTAAAATGTTTAAAATATGAATATTTTTTGTTACACACACCTCTCATTTCACATCAACTGGGGTCATAATGGATTTTCATTTTGTTTGCTTTGCATGGTTTTTAAAGCAGCAGCTTTGGAGCTCCTGTACACTTGCATTATATGGACTATTACTGGATTATTGTTTTCTAGAAATCTTTATTCATATGAAGAAAGCGAGTCATATCCATCTGGGACAGCTTGAGGGTGAGTAAATCCTGAGAATATGTTCATTTTATCCTTTAACATGTCGAGAGTGTTGAGAATAGTTTGTGAGGCTCCAAAAGGACCATTATATGTTAAGTGCATTTACAATGCAAAAATGTCTCTAAAAGGCACCCTGAAATGAATTTGAATTGGCTTACATAATAAAAACAAATCGATGTATTTACTTTTTTGCATTTTTAACCATACTTTTTAGAAACATGACTCATCCGCAATAAAGCACCATTATGGAAAACTAAACTTAAATAAAAGCAGAAAGGAAAGTGCTTTATCTGACATAGACTGACCCAGTCTCTGGAGTGATGCTCCAGCATCTATACAAACAAGCGCTTTGAATCCCCCCATAACACTTCCCCCAGCTACATGAAAGAGCAAGATATAAAGGAGAAATTACATGAAATAGAGGGCAACAAATGCAAGGGCATGAATTTCACTACATGCTTCTAAAACATGTTTCATTGAGCTGAAATTGAAGAGGGTAGTTCTTTTGCTAAGGTTGTAGAGCATAAGGAAATGTTGAGAAATGTGAATGAAACTGACACTATGAATTATTATTACACAGTGAATATATGCAATGCAGTGGTGAGTAAATCACCTGAACTTACTTTCAATAGAATGAAAACTCTCACCTAAAAGATCATTTTTGTGGCAGATACGGAAATCATACTGACTTCATTAATATTAATAGCAAACAATCAATTAAACAATTTTTGTATTTAATGATTCTGACAATGCACATTTAAATGGAATTTGTCAGAGACCTGTACAAAAAAAAGTCTACTATGGGTCAGGATATTTGTACAATCCACAGTTTTTTTACCAAATGCATTTTTTCAGGGTACTTCAGAAATCTGAATATTATTGCTTTAATCCCTTGATAAACGAAAGTGGGTTTAAATATCCACAATAAATATATTTGAGGGGAATAGTCTCTTAAGCAAGCTGAATTTCAGTCCATAAAAAGTAAATCATTGCATTGTTCAAAATTTCTGCCAATTTTTAGGGGGTTTTATGCAATGTACTTGACCTAGAAATAACCACAGTAATTTTATCCAAATCTCATTTTTAAAGGATTGTCATTATATAAAAGTCAGCTGGCTGGGTCATGCTTTGAGAACAGACAGAAACCAAACAGACTATAGCAAACCTAATGTTTTCCACTTTCACTTGAGAGGTGTCTGGCGAGTCTGATTGGTGCTTTTATTTTAGGTTTAGGTCCTGCAATTTGTCTTTTTCGCCTTTTTAAGTAATGTTTACAGTGTTCCTGACTAGAAGTAAGTGCTCTTTACAGTAAGTCTTGGTCAATTGTGGCTTTAATGTGTGAAACGGTGTGAAAGCACCACTGGAATTAAGTTTGGTAGCGTGCAGGATAGTCTCAAGCCAGTTAGAGCCTAACTGATAGAGTTCCACCATCTGCGGTGTGAATAAATGCTTCTGGAATGCAGCGGTCTGTATCATCACCAGCAGCTAATATTCAGCTTTCACACCTCAGCTCACAGTTAAAAGGATTAGGCAGCTCAGTGGCAGTAAAAGCCCATCTCACTCCCTCCTGTAAATGGCATCATCTCATATATCACACCATCTGAGTCCTGGCATGTGCATGTGCATGTGCTTTTTTTTCTGGTAAATCACTCTCTCCAAATGAAAATAGATTTGGCCTTCAGTCTTATGTATTACATCACAAAGCTAAAACATGCAAATGCTCAAATGAAGAAAGCAACATATATATATATATATAGAAAAATACTATTTCAATCAGTCTTACATTTAATTCAATTAGTTTAATTCGTGGGTAATTATATTCAATATTCCAGAAACTTTGTGTTGCCCAGTGCTATGTAAATTAATTATGCAGATTATATTCAAATGAACAAACTCTGCATGCTTCAGGGTTGCTTCAACAGACTCTTCATTTTTTTGCAAAGCTCTGAAGCTGTAGAAGAAGAAAAAAAGCTGTAGACTTAAAATAGTCACTGTAGCTTTTTTATTATTTGTTTGTGTGTTTGTAGTGAGTCAAGTTTTGCCTACAATGTTGGGACCTGCCAATGGAACACTGCTTGATAAACATACTAAGTAATAAAAATGTAAAAATACAGAAAGCATGTTTGAGAGTTCGATTTAGGGTCGGGAGACATAAAAGAGATCACTATCTCAGTATAAAAACAACAACATTTTATTAAATAATCAAGATCTATTGTTGTGCAATGAAACATATATTTTGGATTTCATGTGTATCCTGTATTTATGTTGGTTTTATGAATAAAATAGATAATAAAGAACTGAATCCAGGTTAGCACTGCTCATTAATTAATTAGTTCCTTGCAGACAGTCTGATGGGAACAGATTATAAATGAGCACTCTAAAGGCCAATTCACACCGCACAGACAAATGCCAACAAACTAGTCTGTTGGAGTTTGTTGAATCAGTGTGTTACCCCTGTTGGCGTTGGTTGGAGTTTGTTTTCACCCGACTGAACATGCTTATAGATATAGAGTTGGTCAGTGTCTGTTGGTGCAGTGTGAAAATGACAGTTATTTTTCATAAGATTCTAAATCCAACAGCCAACTTGAGCCAACTTTTGGTTTGTTGGCGTTTGTCTGTGCGGTGTGAATTGGCCTTTAAATACACTCAGGTCTAAATTCTTATCTCTGTGACTGATTGGGACTTGTCTGACCCTTCTAAATTAAGTACAACAGAACTTCTAGAGAATTTCTGTTACTGCCCTTGGCATTATTTAATAAAAAGGAAATATCTGTAGTCAACAGACTTTTCAGATCATTAAGGTAATACTCAGACAGATGCAAAATGAAAGAGATTTTCACCTGCAATCCACAAAACTATTTTTCAGACAGAACACACCCAAGTACCTACAGACAAGCTTTAATAACAATGTTTTATTCTTTCAGATAAATAAGAGGGAGGTACGGGTATATTTCCCAGCATCTTAAGGATGTTAATGGTGGCAAATGAAACACAAACAGTCTTTTTCTCCCATCTCAAACCATGTTCAAAGTGATTGATTTGAAAGGCACAATATGTCCAGCCAAATTCACATAGAGTCCCTAGTGTTTTCTTACAGGAAGGCTGCAGCTAATGACTGCATCTGTTGCTCTTGGCTGTTGTTTTTACTTAATTTTTTATTTTTTTCTCAAACACATGAGTCATTCAATCTGTCTCATCTCAGGGGTGTTTCAGTTTTGTACCTCTGTCTGGAATACAGACGCTTTGGATTGTTTGAATCTTTCCTGATTGATCCTGAAGTTATGTTTAAAAGGGAAAATCCGTGGGCAAATGAAGCCGATAATGAATATCAGACAAAAGATTATGAATTATCATTATCTATAGTCATCAAAAAGAACAATTTGCATTCATTCAATTTAATTGATAAGCTTTTTAAACTGTTGAAATTGCAATGTCAAAATAATGAGACTGATAAAAATAAACTCACAACTGTGAGATATATAGTTGCTAAATAAAATTGCAATTATTCAAACAATGATAAAAATTTAAAGATTAAGACATTGCACATTAATCCCAAAATAAAATTGGATCAAAAACTTATCCTTACATGTGTCTGACAAAGATGAATCATTTTAACACACCTGACTGTCATCATTACACTGGGAGCATCCAAACATTTCCCCAAACAGTCTATTTCTTGCATTTCAGAGTTTAAACTCTTTTCAGTGGAAATTCAGGTGAGATTAATGTCTTAGTAGCTAACTTCTTGCTCCTGAGCTCATTTATCGTCTAAACAACAGTCTGCATGGAAAATAAGTGCACTATTGTTTGTTGGTTTGTAACTATTAATCTACTACACCAATCATCAAGAATCACTGTTCTATGGCAAAGGAAATCACACAATCCCTCATTAGGAAACAAAACAAACAGCACATCTTTAACTTCACATGAAGGGAAGCATATGCTTTGATCACTGGAGTCACTGCTGTATGCTCTGTTTGTTGTTTTTTAATATGTGATCTGAGAAAAATTCAACTACTGAATGAATGGATATTTTCATATCAAAATGACCCAGATTTTAGTTATAGGAAGTGACTTCCAAGACCCCCCACAAAACAATAGCAAACACAAAGCAGGGCTCACTTAAATATTTCATAAAAGATATAATGGAAATGTATGTAATTTTGTAATTTCTAAATGCAATGCAGTGTGTTTAACAATACTGAATTCTATCATTGATATATATATATATATATATATATATATATATATATATATATATATATATATATATATTAGTGCTGTCAATCAATTAAAAAAATTAACAAATTAATTGCACATTTTTCTGAAATTAATTGCGATTAATCCCATAACATTAAAGTTTTTAAATGTAGTTTTATATTGCAATAATTTCACATTCAATGTTCAATTTAAAGAACAAATAACATAAAGACAGTATTTTTTTATATTTGTTTAATGGCATCTTTTCTTATGACTGAAGGCCAGTGTCGCTGATATATATGATACTGATATATATATATATAATCCCCCCCTCCAAATATATACACCACACAGTTTCAACACTTCATTAAACAATTCCACAAATCCACCGTTAACACATTTGATACAGTGGGGTCCAAACGTCTGAGACCACTAATGAAAGTGTTTCTGTTCTGCCTCGTTTTACTCCATTTTGTTTGTTTCCATGTTTAAATTAGATTTTGAGTCCCTTATTTTCAGTGTGGTCTCAGACCCCACTGCACACAGTATATGCTAATGAATAATGAACGAACCACCACACATACCATTGTTGCTAGTCATTTGTACAAATCAAAGACGGAAAGCTTCTTTGTAGCTTCAGTAACTTCAAGTAACCTTTAAGTTTCGTAGTTCAGAAAGACTCTTTTGGTGGACAAACACTTGACTGTATCGTGACGGGACTACTGCGGCATTTCCAGGTCATTTTATTAAAGCAATAATAGGCAGTGGCTCACAAAGGATGCTTCTTCTGATACAAGGGGTAAAATGTCAATCTGAAGTCAATGATGAGAGACAACACACCATTATGGCATTTAGCTGTGATATTTAGCCTCTTTTGTTGATTGACACTATAAGGCCTTTCCACACAGTGTCATTGTTGATGCCAGCTGTTGCAAATTGGATTCACAAGAACAGGAGCATATTTGCAAAGACTAATAATTTCTGATGACTCTTGAGTTGTAAAACTCATGAGTTTATGCGAATTACAGCAGAATATGATGACTGGAGTGACAGACTCACCGAGCATGAAATGTGTATTAAGATTTTAATTAGTCATGATGATGGTATAATTAAACAGCTGTCTTTTAATTACAGTAATGGTACATTTATCAAATATTCATATTACTGAGATCTTGCTGTATTGGGGACAAATATTACATCTGTGAGTGTAATTTAATTAAAAGATACCGTAACCCAAAGATGATAGATAACAGCTATAAAAACAAGGAACATCCAATCATACTATGCTATAATATACTTACTGTAATCAGTCAGTACACCTAGTTTTAGATCTGTATGAATAAGAGGAATTCATGTTCCATAATAAGGCCAAAAAGAACAAACTGTTTAATAAAGTACTCAAGGGACTTACTTTATTTTGGATTATCTTCATTTGAATACTTTTAGAATGCATAAAGATTAAAAATACAGTACAATGAAAACAGCTTACCAACAGGAGTTATAAAAAGAGAAATTTTTGAAATCGTAAACAGTACAGAAGACAGAATCTGTCTACAAAATGCCTGTCATGATTCTGATCGGAGGAGCTGGACAGAGAGTGAGAGATTGCAGTTATGACATTATTGATGAAAAACGTCAGAAAGCAAAAATAGAACCGTATGGATGCGAGCAAGAAATGTCAGGAGAGATTATATAACCGATAACAAAACAATGAGTGTTTTACCATTTCATGTGTATGGTTCAGGAACAAAACTTCCCATTGGAGCCTCATTCGTAATTTTTGAAGTGAATCATCTCAACCCTCGTAAAACTTATAAACAATTTACTTTGGCATCTGTGACTTTTTCTAGAGCAGATTGTAGAGCTCCCATAAAAATAAAATGGCTCATTTTCCATTAATTTGATTAATTCTCTGTGTGGAGTGTAATACTTTTCAACATGTATCTCTCTCTCTCCCTCTCTTTAAATTGTAATACAGTGGAATCCCAAAGTTCAAGACCACATTCAATTTAGCCATTTTTTTATTAGCTTAATACAACAATTTGTTTTACCCCAGACAAATCACAGTGTATCCATTTCAGTTAAAAGTTGAATTTAAAAATGAACATAAATGTATTATTATTATTATTTTACTAGACTTATTTGGTTAGTCTTTCATTGTGCAGAGCAAAGTCTTAAAGATTTTCTTTATTTTTCTTTTGGACCCCACTGTTATTTTGTTCTTGAGTACATGCAGTAATGTTCTTGCAGGCAAAGACTCAGTAATCAGGAGTGTGACAAGACAGAGTTATGGCACTTCAGACTGTACAGCTTACAAAATGAGGTAGAATAATCTGCACCAGTTTCTGTTGTGTCTTGACACATTCAGTAATAGAACTGTAACAGGTCCCTTCAAAACATCTTCACAACAACTTAAAAGTTATGAACATGACAAAATGACGTCCTTTTTTTTTTTTAAATCATGATGTCATCGAAACCTACTAATGGGCAGATTTGCTGATCATTTGAACTAGACTACAATTTTTATTTAGGATAGCTAAGCTGAGTTTTGTGAAGCACACTACTGTTCAAAAATTTGGGGTTGTTTAGAGTTTTTAATGTTTTTGAAGAAAGGCTCACTAAGGTAGCATTTATTTGATAAAAAAAAACAGCAATATTGTTTTTCTGTTTAAATATATGTACTCCAAACATATGCTGATTTTGCTTGGTCTTCAAGAAACACTTATTATTATGATTATGATTATTATTATTATGTTGAAATCAGATGTGTCTTTTTTAGAAGGTGGTACTTTTTTCATTATTTAAAGAAAAATAAACACAAAATAAAAGCATTTAATCACCAAGGACACATTAAATTGATCAAAAGTGACAAGAAAGTATTAATTTATAAAAAAAAAAAAAAAAGAAAAAACATTCTTAATGACCCCAAATGTGTAAACAGTAGTATTTTTTAGGCGTGTTGTGAGGCAGCACTCACTAATGCACACATTTAGATTGTATCATTCAAATAAATGAACAATCTGTTTGTTTGACAGAGTGACTGTTATCTAGCCTGTTTTCTCTTGGTGAAATGGCTTTGGCGATTTATAAAAGGACTGGACACTTGCCAACCTCTTCCTCTAGGAGACTGTTTAAATTTATTATGCACAAAAGGAGGTCTGCAGGACAACAGTCGTCTGATCCACAACACTGGACATCCTGTTCTAAAATACACAGGCAATGATAGGGTTATAACACTGCAGTTCTCCATTTGACCAGTGACAGAAATTATTTATTCAGTCTTGGATCTCCTTCCTAAGCTTTAAATGAATTAACGGATAAACAACAGACTGCACTTAATTTTCTTTTGTTTTAGAGAAATGGGGAGGGGATGAATCTTTGACAGAAAGAGTGAAAGAGACATCAGGACCTTGAAGCTTTGATACCATCTGGTTTTTTTGTTTGTTTGTTTTTTGCATTTGTTTTTTTAAGAGTTGCTGTGCAGAGATAAGATATGTTGATTATTTATAGAGACAAGATGGCACATGAAGCTACAGCATCTGTTTACTATGATTTTTGTATTTACTTTTGTTTGACAAGGTTGTGTGAACTGACCCGGGGCTGAGATAACTATTTGTCTCGACACTAAACTATTTGTGTGTGTGTGTGTTTTCAATGTTGGTGGAAAGGAAACCAAAGTCATAAGGAGACATTTTTGGACTGACAAACACATTTTCAAAGGGGTATGAAAAACTGTAAGTGAAAAATGAAACCAAACAACCAAACCAACCGCTAAATCACACTCTATCAGTGTGTGCTTTGCCATTTAGACTACAATGTTATACAGACTAGTTTTATTTGTTTCATTCTTTCTAAGAAGAGCTGACTGGAGGTCATGGTTCAGACTACACTGTGACCCTGATCAAAGGTCGTCTTAAAGGCCAGTAATGGGAGAACCATCATGCTGGTCATGACAAGACACTGTTTAATATTCTTACACTAGCACCATATGTGGTGACACAATATGGCCATACAAATCTATAAACATTACCAGAATCAGAATGAGCTTTATTAGCCAAGTATGTTTACACATACGAGGAATTTGTTTTAGTGACAGAAGCTATAATAAATATTAATAATAAAGAATAATACAAATATCCAAATGGGCAATGTACAAAACAGCAAAAACACAATATATAATATAGATAATTATGTGTGTACAGGTCTGATGTGTACAAATTTGAAATGAAAAAAAAATTAGATAAAAAAAGTAAGCAAGTGTGGTGAATAAATAGAGTTGTGTGTTCCGTGTTTTATTGTCAAGTGTTCATGTGATGGATTGCCTGAGGGAAGAAACTGTTTCTGTGTCTGGTCGTTGTGATTCTCAGAGCTCTGTAGCGTCGACCAGACGGTAACAGTTCACAGAGGGAGTGTGCTGTATGTGAGGGGTCCAGAGTGATTTTGTCAGCCCTTTTGCTCACTCTGGATGAGTACAGTTCTTGGAGAGTGCGGACGGTTGTACCAATGATTCGCTCAGCAGTCCGGACTACTCTCCGTAGTCTTCTGAGGTCAGATTTGGTAGCTGAGCTGAACCAGACAGTTATGAGGAGCTCCAGTGCTGATGGTGCGGGTGCTGGATGTGAATTTACCAAGCTTTACTAACTGCTGCCTGTCTGTCAGGAAGCTCTTGATCCACTGATGGACAGAGGTTGGGACGGAGAGCTGAGTTAGTTTATTCTGAAGGGTGTCCGTGATGGTGTTAAAAGCGGAGCTGAAGTATACAAACAGGATCCTCACATAAGTCCCTGGTCTGTCCAGATGCTGCAGGATGAAGTGCAGTCCCATATTGACAGCATCATCCACAGACCTGTTTGCTCTGTAGGCAAACTGCAGGGGGTCCAGTAAGGGTCCAGTGATATCCTTCAGATAAGCCAAAACCAGTCTTTCAAATGATTTCATGGCCACAGATGTTACAGCCACAGGTCTGTAGTCATTAAGTCCAGTAATTTTAGTAACATGGATAACATGGATAATGGCCATAAATAGGAACAATTTTTAATGTTTTTGAGAAAAGAAAAAAAAATCTCACCAAGGCTGTATTTATTTGATCATTAATACAATAAAAACAGTAATGTGAAATATTATCTACTACAATTTAAAATAACTGGTTTCTATTTTAATATAGGTGTGGTGGATTGTAGAGTCAGAAGTTAATGCCCACTGCTATGATTGGTTAATAGTTCTGTATTTTTGACAGTCTACACCTTCACAGATGGATGCTGCTGTGATTTACAACCCGAATTCTGGAAATGTTGGGACGTTTTTGAATGAAATGAAAACTAAAAGACTTTCAAATCACATGAGCCAATATTTTATTCACAATAGAACATAGATAACATAACAAATGTTTAAACAGATAAATTGTACAATTTTATGCACAAAATGAGCTCATTTCAAATTTGATGCCTGCTACAGGTCTCAAAATAGTTGGGACGGGGGCATGTTTACCATGGTGTAGCATCTTCTCTTCTTTTCAGAACAGTTTGAAGATGTCTGGGTATCACGATTATGAGTTTGTGGAGTTTTGGTGATGGAATTTGGTCCCCATTCTTGCCTGATATAAGTTTTCAGCTTCTGAAGAGTTTATGGTTGTCTTTGACGTATTTTTTATTTAATGATGTGCCAAAGGTTCTCTATAGGTGAAAGATCTGGACTGCAGGCAGGCCAATTCAGCACCCGGACTCTTCTACTACGAAGCCATGCTGTTGAAATAGCTGCAGTATGTGGTTTTGCATTGTCCTGCTAAAATACACATCATCTGGAGGGAAGCATATGTTGCTCTAAAACCTTTATATACCTTTCAGCATTCATAGTGCCTTCCAGAACATGCAAGCTACCCATTCCATATGCACTTATGCATCCCCCATACCATCAGAGATGCTGGCTTTTGAACTGAACGCTGATGACACACTGGAAGGTCTCCCTCCTCTTTAAGGCTGATATATACTTCTGTGTCGGACCTACGGCATAACCTCTACGCCGTAAGCTGTACGTTGGTTTTCATTTATACATGTGTCATCGTCTGCGTTGAAGTGCAGTATACATGCGGACCGCTAGTCTGCAGTGTTCACAGGCATATTGCTGGTGTAACCCGCAGTACCACAGGTAAAGCGACTCGATGGAGAAGCCGTGACAGCAGGAAAAAAATGTCAAATCATTATTTAAAACTACAAAAAGGAGACAACAACGGAACAGGAGAAGATGGCATTCTTTCAATCTCCACAAGGACATGTACCATGGCAAATCAACATTGTTTGTCGCGGACAACTTCTGATGTATAATGTTATGTAGTATAATCAATGATAAGACGCTTGTTTTTGCTTTGTTTTAATTTAAATAAGAAGGTGTAACATTAAACTATATAACAGTGCTCATAAACACACACGAGTACATATGTAGGGAGGGGTTCTAGCAGATCAATCACAGCGCTTGCAGTCTGCGTAGAATTGATCGATTCTGATAGATTTTTGGAGAGGTGCATGTCAGGTACGGCATAGGTTACGGCGTAGGCCTGTGCGTATCTGTGTAGGCTACAGCGTAGGTTCGGCGCAGAAGTATAAATTGGGCTTTAGCCCGGAGGACGCGACATCCATTATTTCCAACAAGAATGTCAAATTTGGACTCGTCTGACCATAGAACACTTTTCCACTTTGAAACAGTCCATTTTAAATGAGCCTTGGCCCACAGGACACGACGGCGCTTCTGGACCATGTTCACATATGGCTTCCTTTTTGCATGAAAGATCTTTTGTTGGCATCTGCAGATGGCACGGCAGATTGTGTTTACTGACAGTGCTTTCTGGAAGTATTCCTGGGCCCATTTAGTAATGTCAATGACAGAATCATGCCGATGAGTGATGAAGTGTCATCTGAGAGCCCGAAGAACACGGGCATCCATCAAAGGTCTCCGGCCTTGTCCCTTACGCACAGATATTTCTCCAGTTTCTCTGAATCTTTTGATGAAGTTATGCAGTGTAGATGATGAGATTTGCAAAGACTTTGCAATTTGACGTTGAGGAACATTGTTTTTAAAGTATCCCACAATCTTTTTACGCACTCTTTCACAGATTGGACAGTCTCTGCCCATCTTTACTTGTGAGAGGTTGTATGGGGTGGTGATGGCGCAGTGGATAAGACACATGCCTTTGGTGTGAGAGACCCGGGTTCGAATCCACTGTGAGACACCAATGTGTCCCTGAGCAAGACATAAGCTTGTCTCTAAGACATCCCTTTTATAGCTAATCATGTTACAGACCTGATGTTAATTAACTTAATTAGTTGCAAGATGTTCTCCCAGCTGAATCTTTTCCAAATATCTTACTTTTTCAGCCCCGTGCCAACTTTTTTGAGACCTGTAGCAGACACAAAATATAAACAGTTACTCACAGTTAAAATCCCACAATGAATTGTGCCTTGTTTGTAAACATGGTAAAATAAGGTGAACAAAGGGCCGAGTTCTGGACCTTCATTAAAAATAAACTTCATCCACTCTTTCCTAACATTGGGATCAGAAAGTAGGCAATGCAAAGACTGTTTTTCCACAGCTTGGCACTGCACAGCATCTGTGTAGGCTACAGCGTAGGTTCGGCGCAGAAGTATAAATTGGGCTTTAGCCCGGAGGACGCGACATCCATTATTTCCAACAAGAATGTCAAATTTGGACTCGTCTGACCATAGAACACTTTTCCACTTTGAAACAGTCCATTTTAAATGAGCCTTGGCCCACAGGACACGACGGCGCTTCTGGACCATGTTCACATATGGCTTCCTTTTTGCATGAAAGATCTTTTGTTGGCATCTGCAGATGGCACGGCAGATTGTGTTTACTGACAGTGCTTTCTGGAAGTATTCCTGGGCCCATTTAGTAATGTCAATGACAGAATCATGCCGATGAGTGATTAAGTGTCATCTGAGAGCCCGAAGAACACGGGCATCCATCAAAGGTCTCCGGCCTTGTCCCTTACGCACAGATATTTCTCCAGTTTCTCTGAATCTTTTGATGAAGTTATGCAGTGTAGATGATGAGATTTGCAAAGACTTTGCAATTTGACGTTGAGGAACATTGTTTTTAAAGTATCCCACAATCTTTTTACGCACTCTTTCACAGATTGGACAGTCTCTGCCCATCTTTACTTGTGAGAGGTTGTATGGGGTGGTGATGGCGCAGTGGATAAGACACATGCCTTTGGTGTGAGAGACCCGGGTTCGAATCCACTGTGAGACACCAATGTGTCCCTGAGCAAGACATAAGCTTGTCTCTAAGACATCCCTTTTATAGCTAATCATGTTACAGACCTGATGTTAATTAACTTAATTAGTTGCAAGATGTTCTCCCAGCTGAATCTTTTCCAAATATCTTACTTTTTCAGCCCCGTGCCAACTTTTTTGAGACCTGTAGCAGACACAAAATATAAACAGTTACTCACAGTTAAAATCCCACAATGAATTGTGCCTTGTTTGCAAACGTGGTAAAATAAGGTGAACAAAGGGCCGAGTTCTGGACCTTCATTAAAAATAAACTTCATCCACTCTTTCCTAACATTGGGATCAGAAAGTAGGCAATGCAAAGACTGTTTTTCCACAGCTTGGCACTGCACAGCATCTTGTTGTCTTGGAGCATCTTTATTGTTTGGTTTCTGCGTAGACCTGGGTTAGCCTCTCGTTATTTACACTACATGCACGAGTTGGTGACGGGGCTAAACAGGCAGTGCTGTAGAAGCAAGCGTTGATCTTCTTCTGCAGAGGCAGTGCTATTCACAGTATTACATCATAGAGTGGCACAGTTCATAAACTGTTGTTTTAGCAGACTGGCTTCCATATAAGCTGTTTTTAGACTAACAACAAAGTTTTGAGTTCTGAAACTTACAGGAAGTTTTATAGCATAATGACAGCTTATATGCCAAAAGATCAAGGGGATTTTAGTTTATTTCATGACCTCTTTTTGTTTTTTTCATGACCTCTTAAAAAACTGCCCTTTTGAACAGTAATAAAAATTCCTTACACAATTTGTTACCATATAAAAAAAAAATCGAGCTTCAAACGTGACATAATTAAATTATTATTATTATTTTTTTTTTTTTTTACTGTACAGTGTTTGAAACCAGGGGTCTAATTTACAACCGTTGCGTATGCACAGAACCTGCCATGAAAGAGGCGTACACCACTTCCTACGCAAAAAGTGGGATTTATAAAAAAACAAACTTGACTGGAAAAGTTGCGCACCTGGACGCAAACTCTGACCCATGTGTACTGACTTTTTTTCCTGGAGAGAGAAAAGTAATGAAGTAAACAACTATTTTAAACTGTTTTCATTTCATCATATACATTTACATTAAATATTCCACTCTCATTAATGGAGATAAGCACTGAAATTAAATAAAGTCATTATGCAGAAGTTAAACCAAAATTATATGAATTTAGACACAGCCTATTTGTAGCAGATTATGCATTTCAAGGATACAACTTGAAGAAAACACTAAGAATTGCATGTTTCCTTTTTACACTGAAATAAATATAGGCCTATATTTTTCCACTAAAATAGCTAAAAGATGTTCACCTTATCAGCAAAACTGCATTAATTTAATTCGATTTAAAACAAAAAACAAAAAAACAATTTAAATATTTTTTGGCCAGTGGAAATGTACGAGATCAACTCTATTCTAAATAATTTTCCTGGGAACTATTTTAAACAGTTTTTATATTTTGATATATTTATTTTAAAACATAACAAGGTGGATGATTTTTAGTAATAAAATGAATATGTATGGCACAAATGGCATTTATAGTCCGTATTATAATTCCTTAATGTGTTGTACCTTTGACGGTGTTAAGCATGGTGTCATGTGGATGAGAATAAGCATGGAAATGATATGCAGATGAGGTTATGCATAGTAAAACTAGGCATTGTAAGCTCCATATGTGGTGATTTCGGGGAGGAGTCGAGGCGGAGACTGGATCTTCACCTGACTGGGATTTACAAAGGGATTTTTGCAAAGGTTCTGGCATTTACATGGTTTTATAAATCTGAAAACTTTTGTGCGGACGCAAAATCTAGCTTTTGTGCCTTACGTACACTTTTAGGATGGAATCTATGGAGATTTTTATAAATGAGACCCCTGGTGATGTCATTTTCTCTGGAATGGGAAAGGGATTATATGCAGCCAAGCAGCCATAGAAAGAATCTAAAATCCTTTCCTGTGCCCACTCAGTGGTTGGATGCAACTGAAGCAATCATGTTTAATATTGATTGCCCTATTCAAGCTCCACATTCAAAACTGGAGGCTATGGAATCCCACTGCCTCACTCCGATGGTTAGTTTTATTTCAACATTCAAAGAAATTTAGCTGATTGACAAGTTCCTAAGGTGTCCACTACACAATGAGCGCTTGATTTACGAGAGCTCTCATTTCTGAGTATAGCCTAGTAGTACTAGTGACAGTGAGAAAACAGCTTCAAGCATCTCAGAGTTACTATTATTGTTTTGTTTGAATTGCCGTTATTTATTATAAACAATAGTGGTACACATATAAAGATTTTTGCATTACACATGATGAAGGGTGATAACATTGTCCTTTATTTTAAACGGTAAAAGAAAAATAATTCATTTAAAGAATTTTTGGGCTCATTTTCCAACACTGATTATGCATCACAGGATGTGATATGTTCATATCATCATACACTTTTTTTTCATAGACTTTATGTTCATGTGTTTTAAGAACAAGCAGGTTCTGATATGATACAGTTTTAAATTCGAATGTTGGTCAACCTCAACATCAGTGTTCATGTTATGGTGCACTGTGCTATTATATCAGTACTGAGTTAAACTAACAAACAACATGTACTTATTGTAATTACTTTGTGCAGCTGGGTGTAATTATACATAGTTACTGATATTGCTATTGGAATTAATTATAATAATATGTGTAAAATGGACACTGTAATATAAAGTGATAACATAATATATGCCATTGTAGAAAATACACTATTTATTAAAAAATGTTTGTGACTAAAATGGCTCATTTCTTGTATATACAGAACATATTTTTCTATTAAAGATAATGGTAATTAGGCACCAATTAGGTAGATGTAATAATGAAACTTTTCACAATGTGCTTTTTAAAAACAAATAACCATGAAAGTATGTTAAAGTACTCCACCTCTGCATATGGTACGTGTTTGCTATTTTTTAACTTCTCAGTCAGCAAATCACTGTGGTCTCTCAGGTTGCGTAAAACAACAGGCTTCCTAATAGTTGGCCTATGGCATTTCCAGATCTCACAATTTAATGCAAGAGAGCATTGTAATGTCCATTATGGCGGATCTGATTATACTGAATAATTGTCTTAACTGGAGGTCACACCCCACCTTGCAGCAGACCACCATGATGGAAAGAAACTGTGCTGCAAAACACTGAAAAGGAATGGAGGAATGTTTTGTTTGCTTTTCAGAGTTAGTGCAGCAGTAAAGCAACAGCAGCAGGATTTTTGCCAGTGTACGAGAGTGTGAGGTGAGACTCCCCTGTGGGAACCGTTATCTTCTTACAGAAAAAAAGGATTGAATGTTATGTGAAGCGTCTTCAAAAAGAGCCGCCTCCAAAGATTTTGCTCAGCTGAACGATGTTCTGACAATCCAAGCAAAATAAGATAAAAAGAGCACAAAAGACAGAGTAAAGACTTTTACAGTGTTACAAAATCAAAAAAGTTTCGATTGAATTATTTTATTTTTTACTTTCTACTCAAGGAATCCTAAAAATTAAGACAAATTAACATTAAACACATCAAAAACATTAAACACTTTGATTAGTTGTGTACATTAAACGTGAAAAATAATTAAATATAATAAAAAAACTCCCTTCCAGATCACACACTGTATTACTCAACAGGCTGTTAAAAACTAAACAATTAGCACATAGTCACATATGGTCACAGGCCAACATAACGATAGAAACATATGCTTCAAAATTATTTCATGCAAATATGATCACAAGGCTTAAAACATCTTTCCACAATTTAGATAACATTTAAGCAGCACTTTTCTGACCTGTGTTTGAAGCAGCTCTCTTACACAATCCTTAAAACTGGTTCACAGTGTGACAGTGGACAAAAGGACTTTTGACAGCTTCTAACATGCCCAAGAGGTAAACACTTCCAACAGCAGATTACCTATTAGTATTTTAGCATTGTGTTCTATACACCAAAAAATTCAAGTTGCTGTTACTGAAAATTGCTGCTCTAAAATAGGGATATTGCATAACAGTGTTCTCTATTTAGATTCAAGAAACATGCTGAGCTGGTTCTGTAACTTTAAATTGCATGGCAGTCTTGTCACATCCTCATTGTCATTTGCATAAAAAACAGCATCGGCTATCTCCTTAATTGCATGTCTTACTGCTTTCTCTCTCTCTCCCTCAATGCTTCCACCAGCTCTCTGTCTCCCTCTTCCTTCTCATCTTCTTTTCACTCACATTTTAATCCTTGTCATTCAGTAACACACACACACACACACACATCTCACATAAACCGACTCCATCCTTGCTGAAAACAATCGTTGTGAGTAAACGTGAGTAAGTGACTGGCCTTCCACCAGCATCAAACACGTCTTATTCTTCTATTCAAGCTTTTCACATATAATTTTTCAGTTCACGTTTTTCAGTTTAATATCATGTTAGCATACTAAAGACAATTACATTATTCCAATTATATGTCAGCAGTGAGTAGTGACATCTTTAACCAGGTATGTTGAGTGCTATTCTTTAGAAATTTTCACTTTGATTAGTTGGCTCAAGCCAAACAACATAGCTTTAACAAACTTTGCCTATGGCAAAAAAAAAAATGTCAGAAGATATGTTTTCAGCAGACTTTCAAAAATTATGACTTTTTTTGTTTTTCATTTGATGTAGTCACATTACTGTAATTTTGCATCAAATAGTAATCGAGATTTGGCAGCTACAGCACATTTTTCCACTTGGGTGAGCAATTTGTGGACAGCTTTTTTAATGCATGAATTCAGCGACATGTCAACAAATCAGTGAGAATGCACAACAATAATGACGCTCTTAAGAAAACTGGTTCTAAACAGTAAATAAAGGTTCTTTGGCTTGTAACAATAGAAAAAAACGTTTCTGTTGCTAAACAGAACCCTTTTATAAGGTTCCATAAAGAACCATCATTTGAGAATGCTATATAGGGCCTTTAATGGAATTATAAATAACATTTTAAATAACAGTTCATTACTGTTAAATAACAGTAAATAACATTTGCATTAATATTAGCATATTAGTTTATTATTAATGTTATTTTTAATAATATTTAATAATATTTGTAATGTTGTTTTTCACCCCTTCTATCTGCCTGGTCATATACATATGACAGTAGTCTAACAACAGTTATAGCTGAATGCATTAATAAATGACAGTTAGCAGTGAACATAATACATAAATAAGTAAAAACCTAATTCAAAACCGTTACTGTATGTGTACGTTTTGGTGTAACTGAGTAACTGAGTTTCTCTACGCAGATAATGATGTCGTGGGATGTGACAGCAACTGAAATACACAATTTAGATTTACAGTGTGTCTCTTCCATTAGTTGATGTAAAAACAATTATGTTTATGAAGGCCAACAGTAGCCATTCACAATGTTAAAAGGAAAAAGTGATGTAAAGTCATGGGATAGCTGTAATGTTTGCTTTTTTATGACTGGGCACGTTTATGCATGGACCCAAGTAAAAAATCCCACAAAATGGATCATAAATCCAAATTTTCAGTTATTTACTTAATGCTTAAGATGATAGTAAGTATCCTCAACTGAACAGAGCAGCTTACACATTGTTAGTTCTTTTAAACTAAACAAAAAAAATGTGAATTAAAAAAATACACATTTTAGCAAAAAAAACAAATAAATAAAAGATCCCTAAATATCGTACTAACGTTAAATAACTTTATTTTTTATTTTTTCAAAGCTGTTGTGGATCCCCAATTAAATTAACGCTGCCAGTCAGTGGGATGGACTTCTGTGAACTCCTATCCGCCGCTTCTTCTGAAAAACTAACTAGCCATTGCTCTTCTCAGATCTGATTCAAGCCTTTTTACAAATACACTCAGTAGATAGCACAAAATAGCATATTGTTTATGCTAGTGTTAATTTTGTTAGCTATTTTCAATTTAAGTCTTAGTCTTAGTCCCATGATAAATGTCCTTGTTAGTTTTGATCATATTTAGTCAACCTTATCTTATTTAGTTTTAGTCAGCTAAAAGTCTCACCATTTTAGTCTAGTTTTAGTCAAAGAAAACCTGAAGTATTTTAGTCTAGTTTTAGTAATTGAAAACTTGACATTTTAGCAATAAGATTATTATTAATTAACCATACAGCAGTATTAATTTTGGCAGCCATTTTTTATTTAGCCTTAGTCTTACTCAAATGTATCATTTTAGTTATCATATTTAGTCAACCTCGTCCTGTTTTTGTTTAGCCAAGTTTAAGTCAATTAAATGTATGAGCATTTTAGTAAGGTTTTAGTCAAATCTATCAAGTCGAGTTACATTCTCATCATGCTGTATAACAGTTAAAATGATAAAAAAATCATGTTTGCTCAAATTTATAATAGTAATGATTGTCATTTGAGAAATTTACTTTTGCATTTCAGGCATTGCACTTTCACTTTGTAGAAATCAGTAGAATGTGGACGCATGGTTTATTTTACCTCATCTATTGTACTGATTTTTTATAGGTTTTTTATTATATAAATTAATGCCAAATACTTATGCAATCTCTCTGTCTACATTATGAAAACTGCCTAAACAAATGAAAAATAGTATAACTGTGAAAATTCCACTATAATTCCAAATTGCAATAGCCTATTTTTCTATTATAACAGCGGTTGAGAAAGTGCATTTATACAGCAACCACAATCACAAACAATAGGCTATAGTCGAGATCTCATGACAGAAAACAGATTGGCTGAGTGTCTATTATATATCGTTAAACTCCAGTTTTTTTGTCGATATTTTCAGGTCATCGGCGGCAGCGCTTCCGCAAAGAGGAGCGAGTGCATGTATAAGGTTCCCAGATTGCTTAAAATAAGCAAAACACCAGGCAGAAAATGTATCCTTGTAACAGCGAAGCTCCGTTTTGGGGATTTTAACTTTTGTATGGTGACCGAGAGAGCTCAATGTCCTGCAACTTCAAAAAACACATGCAAACAGAAAAAACATTTGCAAATTAAGAAAACGTCCTAATCAGTTTGACAGCACATGTGCTGCAAATACTTGCAACACAACCAAATACAAAACACGCTGCAAATACTCACAACATAAACAAATAAAGAAACGCATTGCAATAACAGAAACGCATTGCAAATGCTCACAACACAAAGAAACGCAATGCAAATACTCACAAACCACAACAAAATTACCTCAACAAAATGAAAATGAACCAAGGTTTTTTTTTTGTTTTGTTTTTTACCATTTAGACAAAAAAGGTTCTTCTATGTATTGTGAAGCACCTTTATTTTTAAGAGTGTATGGTTACACTCTTTTTTAAGATGGCACTGCAGATGGCAGCTACTGTGCTTTGCTCTTCAGTGTTTGCACTCTTTTTGTTTGTTTTTCCTGTTTTTAGTTTCTCAAACACGATCAGTTTTAACAGGGATGACCTGCAGAATATTCGGCAGAACACACCACAAAATCTTTTACTGGATTTTGACTATTCAGACGTTTTGCTGGACATTGTAGTTGGCAGAGCCGTCTGGTCAAAGGCTTCAGGACGCGCAGACAGCGGAAGCGAGCTGGCATGCTTGTGAAGCTCAGACAGCCCGGATTCCAAATGCCGTTGCCTAGCATCCATCTGGCGAATTTCTGCTCTCTACCCAACAAAACGGATTAACTCCTTCTGCTCTACTGGACAAACAAGGATTTTTCTAACTCTGCTGCTCTGTCTTTCACGGAAACCTGGCTGAATGGCGACATACCGGACAGCGTGCTACATCTGGCTAACTTCCAGCTGATCAGAGCAGATAGGGACACGTAATCAACGGGGAAATCGCGTGGCGGCGGGACGTGCTTTTACATCAATGAGAGGTGGTGTACAGATGTAACTGTGTTAAAGAATATGTGCTGTTCAGATCTAGAAATGCTCTTCATTAACTGCAAGCCGTTCTATTCGCCGCGGGAGTTCTGCTCGTTCATTCTCGTGAGTGTCTACATTCCTCCACAAGCGCACGTGAGCACAGCTTTACAGAAACTAGCTGATCAGATCACAGACACAGAACAACAATACCCGGACTCTGTTTTAATCATTCTCGGGGACTTTAATAAATCTCTCCCGCAAACTGCCAAAATACAGACAGCACATCACATGTCCCACCAGAGACATTACTATATTGGATCACTGTTACACAACAATAAAGGACGCATATCACTCTGTCCCATGAGCAGCTTTAGGACTCTCTGATCACTGTTTGATTAATCTTATTCTGACCTACAAGCAGAAACTTAAATCTGCAAAACCTGTATTAAGAACTGTTAAAAGATGGACTAATGAAACAAAGCGGGTTTTACAAGCCTGTTTCGACCTTACTGATTGGACTGTTTTTAAAGCTGCTGCAAACGATATGGACAAGCTCACAGAGACTGTAACATCAGTTTCTGTGAGGATATGTGCATTCCTTCCAGGAATCATTTAACCTACAACAATGACAAACCATGGTTCATTGCAAAACTCAGACAGCTCCGTCAGGCCAAAGAAGATGCTTACAGAAAGGGGATAACATTTTGTATAAACAGGCCAAATGCACACTGGAAAAGGAAACCAGAGTGGCAAAGAGGAATTGTTCTGACAAGCTAAGGAACAAATTATCTTCCAGTGATTCTGCTTCAGCGTGGAAAGGTATGAAAGATATCACCAGTTACAAGACACCATCCCCCAGCACTGTGGAGAATCAAAAACTAGCAGATGACCTGAATGAGTTTTATTGCAGGTTTGAAAAATCACCCCACACCCGCTCTGAACACCTCTCCACACAACCAGTCATACCTCCAGCAACCCCCCTCTCCCCCACACCTACAATTCAGATCGGAGAAGACAAGGTGCGCCAGGTCTTCAGAAAGAACAAAAAAGGAAAGCACCAGGCTCAGACGGTGTGTCTCCAGCCTGCCTAAAAACCTGTGCTGACCAGCTGGACCGCATCTTCACACAGATCTTCAACAGATCACTGGAGCTGTGCGAAGTCCCCTCATGCTTCAAACGCTCCACCATCATCCCAGTCCCAAAGCAACCCAAACTTACTGGACTTAATGACTACAGACCTGTGGCTCTAACATCTGTGGTCCTGAAATCATTTGAAAGACTGGTTTTGCCTAATCTGAAGGACATCACTGGACCCCCTGCAGTTTGCCTACAGAGCAAACAGGTCTGTGGAAAATGCAGTCAATATGAGACTGCACTTCATCCTGCAGCATCTGGACAGACCAGAGATTTATGTGAGGATCCTGATTGTGTACTTCAGCTCCGCTTTTAACACCATCATCACGGACACCCTTCAGAATAAACTGACACAGCTCTCCGTCCCCACCTCTGTCTGTTAGTGGATCAACAGCTTCCTGACAGACAGGCAGCAGCTAGTGAGGCTGAGAAAATACACATCCAGAACCCGTACGATCAGCACTGGAGCTCCTCAGGGCTGCATTCTCTCCCCACTGCTCTTCTCCCTCTACACCAACGACTGCACATCTAAAGACCCCTCTGTCAAGCACCTGAAGTTTGCAGACTACACCACACTTATCGGCCTCATTCAGGATGGTGACGAGTCTGCTTACAGACAGGAGGTTAAGGAGCTGGCTGTATGGTGCAGTCTTAACAACCTGGAGCTTAACATGCTCAAAACTGTGGAGATGATCGTGGACTTCAGGAGAAACCCCCCTGCACTCCCCCCACTCACCATCATGAACAGCACTGTGACTGCATTGGAGTCATTCAGATTCCTGGGCACCACAATTTCTCAGGACCTGAAGTGGGACAATCACATTGACTCTATTATCAAAAAGGCACAGCAGAGGTTGTACTTCCTTTGCCAGCTGAGGAAGTTCAACCTGCCACAGGAGCTGCTGAAACAGTTCTACTCTGCCATCATTGAATCCATACTCTGCACTTCAGTAACTGTCTGGTTCAGCTCAGCTACCAAATCTGACCTCAGAAGACTATGGAGGGTAGTCCGGACTGCGGAGCGAATCATTGGTACAACCCTCCTCACTCTCCAAGAGCTGTACTTATCCAGAGTGAGCAAAAGGGCTGGCAAAATCACTCTGGACCCCTCACATCCAGCACACTCCCTCTTTGAACTGTTACCATCTGGTCAACGCTACAGAGCTCTGAGCACCAGAACGACCAGACACAGAAACAGTTTCTTCCCTCAAGCAATCCATCTCATGAACACTTGACAATAAAGTGTGGAACACACAACTCTATTATACATTATTTATTCACCACACTTACTTATTTTTTATTTATTTATTCATTTCAAATTTGCACATATCAGACCTCTACACACATAATTGTCTATATTATATATTGTATTTTTGCTGTTTTGTACATTGCCTATTTGGATATTTGGATATGATTATTTTATTATCTGTGTCCTGTCCTGTTGTTGTCTTTCTGTTGCACTGTGGAGCTTCTGTCACTATAACAAATTCCTCGTATGTGTAAACATACTTGGCCAATAAAGCTCATTCTGATTCTGATTCTGATAAATTTTTGTAAGGAAGTTGTAAAAGTAAGTTAGCCAGCTTACATAACATTTCAATACAGAAATTGTATTTCCTCAGCTTATTTAAAAAAAAACATATATAAAAAAAAAAAAAGCCAAGGAATCGTATGATCAGGATGTTAAAATAAACTGATTTAATTGATAAATATCTCAGCCATGTTCATCACTTTGGTGTTCCTTTAAATATTTCCGATGTGGTCTGTGCCTATTTTGCAGCATGTTTCTGATTTGTTTGTGTTTTGAGAATTTGCAGAGTTTTTCTTTGTTTGTGTTGTGATTATTTACAGCGCGTTTCTGTTTTTGTAGTGCGTTTCTTTATTTGTTTGTGTTGTGAGTATTTGTAGCACGTGTTGTCAAATTGATGAAGATGTTTTCTTAATTTTTAGGTGTTTTTTCATTTGCAGCACATTGAGCCACCTTGGCCACGTTTGATATCTGGCAACAGCAATCATGAAAGCTGGAGTAGTAGAGGCGTAGCTGTCAGAAAACTCCCAGTTCACAAGTTGTAATTACGAGTTCTACAAGGACGTGAACGCTTTTTACAAGTTGGTATCTCGTAATTACGGGAATTACGATATGGCGTGAACGCACCTTTATGCTGCATTCACGCCATATCATAATTCCGAGATGACAACATGTGACATTCTACTCTATCTAAATTATGTGTTTCTATGGCAACACTATCAATGCCAAAGCCCTCACGTGCTCCTGAACTTACAATTACAACTTCTAAACTCGGAATGTTCTGAGAGTTAAGGTAGCATTACGCAGCATTACGACTTGGACCAGTGACAGATGTACCAAGTGATCGCTGCCGGGCTCATTTTGGCGCTACTTAGGTGCTACCTCTGAGTCCAACAACATGGAAAGCTATGAGTAAAATGTCACGTGTTGTCGATAATTTAACAAAATTAATGACGGTAATTATGACATGGCGTGAATGCAGCATGAAGCCATAAACACACTGAATGATTTTCGGCTGTCCCAGATGAAAGATTGGCATCGTGAAACAGTTGTGGTGATTTCTGTGATCATGGTTTCTAATCGGTGGTCTTGTGTCGTACAGTGAGACAGTTTCAAAGACAGCCATTGTCACAGTCTTGCGACCAAAGATAGCCTACGATACAGCATGACCATCTCACAGTGTGTTTGTTGGGACAATTCACGTCATCATCATACAGTCTACACACAAGTCTTGGCCAAGTTTATTAGATCCATGTTGCACAGTGTGACATGCATTGATCTTATAGGATTGCTAAAATTGTGCAGTGTGTTTGGGGCTTTAGTCATGGCATGGGAAAAAAAGCTCATCAATAATTTTTCTTCATAGTCTTCGTCAACGAAATTAACACTAGTTTATGCTAACAAATAGTGACAGATTATATATTAAAGAAAAGAAAAATGTTATTTACAGGCGAAATCTGAGCATTTGTGGGTGGAGTTAGTGAAAACTGTCTTTGCTAACAAAACTGGCTATTTGCACTTATTGCAAATACACACCATCTGAAATTATAATATTGGGTTTGACAAGACAAGGCTATCAATAATTACATGAATAATTACATTTTAATTGAACATTGTTTACTCAAAGGCCCTCAAAGGCCATACAATGTGCAACTTACCAAAACTCCTAATAGAATAGAATAGAATAGAATAGAATAGAATAGAATAGAATAGAATAGAATAGAATAGAATATCTACTAATAGGGAGTGTGAATATGGGTAAATTGATTTCAAGTAGCCTATGATTTGCAATAAAAACTATATGTATATAATTGTTGAGAACGAAAAATAAAGAGAGTTTAAAAACAGTTTTTAGTTTACATGATAATTGTATTTTTTAGCAATGAGCTCGATTTTCTAAATATAATAATGAAAATAATGATGATAATGATAACAAAAATATACAATTATTAATAATAATAATAATAAATTAAATGTAATATTCTAACTAATTTTAAGTCATCCAGCATCCCCCTTGAAAGTCTGCTTTCATTTTATAACTAATAGGCATAATGCAGCACTAGAACGCACCATGCAAATGCCATAATCTTATTAGGGTATAGTCTTATTAGATTTCAGCTGCGGTTTCTGAAAAGTATACTATTTTTTTCTTAACACTGAGCTTAATTAAAGTGAACCTGTGACTGTAGTGGGTTAATTTTGAATGTGCAGTCCTCCGTCAGAAACACTGATGAAGAGAACCAGAGGAAAGAAAAGCCATGGGCACCACCTCAGCAGAATCTAACAGAGGCATGTGGAGACACACTGTCCCTTTGCTCTTAAACCACACCACGTCTAGCCAGCGTGAGAACGGCCTGTCCAGGCATCCGGGCCCTTGGAGTTGAGGGGACACAGAGAGCCCTTCTCTAGAGACTACACTAAGTAAACTTGTGTCACTGATTTGCAATCAAGAGGGATTTACCCTCAGTGTCAAGCACAGGACAAGAGGATATGAGTGTGTGTGATGTGTGTTTGTGTGCATAGATCAACATGTTTATGACTATTTGTTATCAAATCACTTACAGTGTTGACAGAGTTTGACAAAGCTAGTGCGCTCTCGAAAGGAAACTATAGTTAGTAACATAATTACTCATTTTAGGTAATGTAATCTGCAGGTAAACAAATACAATATCTATATTTTTAGCATGCAAGTGTTTAAATTCTTTTAATTTTAAATTTTTATGATTTAATTAATTAGAAGGTTTTTTATGATTTTGAGATCAAAACACGGAATATATTTTCTTTCTCTTTGCTTCTTATTTATATCAATATGGTACGTTTCAAACGTGAATGTGTTGTTAAATTATTGAAATATTAACTTCTTCTGCAATATTTCAACAAATATTTTATTTTAAGGGGTGGAACATTTGGGAATCCCTGCTTTAAACACAACAACGACATACCCAAAGTCTTCCAGGTTTGAAATATTGTTTTTGTCCAGACATCCAGAATCAATACATTATGAATAATTTTCTGTCACGATTTGAATATTATGTAATCATGTTATCCATAAAAAAGTAATTATAATCCGATTACAAGCATTTTGAAAATGTAATATAATCTACTGACAAGTACTACATTTTTGGAATCTGATTAAGTATTTACCAACGCCATTTCCAAACATTATGAAGGCCATTATTTTACAGTGAGGAAGACTATTCACAAGTGGACAATATTTAGGGCTGCAAAATGATTAAAGGCAATTAATCGATTCAAAATAAATTTTATGTTTACACACACATACTATGTGTGTATGTACTGTGTATATTTATTATGTATATATAAATAAACACACATGCATGTATATATTAAGGAAAAATATGTTAGATTTATATGTAAAATATTTATATTTATATATAATATAAATTATATCCAAGTGTTTACATGCAAATAAATATTTTTTTTAATGTATTCATATATGTGTGTGTATTTATATATATATATATATATATATATATATATATATATATATATATATAAAAAATGTACACAGTACACACACGTTCAGTATGTAAACATAAACTTTTATTTTGAATCGATTAATCGTGACTAATCGTTTTTCAGCTCTAAAAATATTCAAGACAGTTGCTGATCTGCCCAGTAGTGGATGTCCCAGAAAATTCACCCCAAGAACAGATAGTCAATGCTTGTCAAAAAACAAACAAAAATTACCCCCCAAAAAACCTACATCTCTGACTCTACAAGCCTCAGTTGGCATGTTAAATGTTAGTATAATTAGAAAAAAACAAAAACAAATATGGCTTGTTTGAAAGGGTTACCAGGTGAAATCCTGTTTTAGCCTGCCAAAGTTTCATCTGAACAAACCACAAAATTCTAGAACAATGTCCTGTGGACAGATGAGACCAAAGTGAAGATGCTTGGTCATAATGCGCAAAACCATGTTTGGCGAAAACCAAAAACATCATAGCAGCACAAACACCACATACTTGACAATTCAAGCACTGGTGGAAGGGTGATAAATTGGGCTTGTTTTGTAGCACCTGGGCACCTTGTAGTCATTAAGTCGTAAATGAACTCCTCTGGATAACAAAAGTATTTTAGAGTTTAATGTGAGGCCTTTTGTCTGACAGCTAAAACTTGGCTGAAATTGGGTCATACAACAGGACAATGATCCCAAGCACACCAGAAAATCTACAACAGAATGTATGAAAAAGAACAGAATCAGGGTGTCTGGTAAAGTAAGAACAGTCCAAACTTTTCTAAACAATTTAATAAATCATAAAAAGTACACCAAGCTAGTCAAAATCACACTTCAAACAAAGAAAGACTTTTTATATCAGTCCTGCATGTTAGTTTCACACTGTAGCAGTTCTCTAATAAGGGACTGTAGACTAATTAAATGTTTCACTTGTATCACACTCCCACACAAGAGCATCCTGAACAAATGCTAACTCCACTCCAAATGAAAACCCTGAGCAGCACAACTATACAGCTGCCTCTGAAGAAGCTACAGTATGTGGCTCTAGGAAGAAAGAGTTGTGATTTTCAATGAATTATCACAGATGAAAACTTCTCATGACCATTTTATATTTAACCACTAGACTTCTCCGCCTTTATAACCTTTATAAAGTTTCAGAATTCAGACACCAGGTTTTATATTCGTTTGTGTCTGAATTGAATTAATACATTTGCACGTTTGTTCATACTGCTGCTGAAACTATTAAATTTGTGTTGCAGAACCAATCAATCACTTTTCTTTTCTTTCACACATATTACATAAATGCTTTCTACAAAAAATACATTTAAGTCTAAACAGGTTGTCTTCGTCATATAAAAATGACAAATTGTAAATGTTCACGAAGTTGATGAATTGATGAAGCACAGACTAAGAACATGGATAAAGTCAAAAGCATCATACCCATTTAAATTGATATGGTATAACAATATATAATATAATAATATAATACAATACAACTGTTCAAAACATTGGGATTGGTGAGGCTTTCGATGTATATGTATATGTATATGTATATATATGTATATTTACCAAGGGTGCCAATATTTTTGGCCATTACCGTATATATATATATATATATATATATATATATATATATATATACATATATATATATATATATATATACATACATTTAGCAGACACTTTTATCCAAAGCGACTTACAACTGAAGACAATGGAAGCAATCAACATCAACAAAAGAGCAATGATATGCAAGTGCTATAACAAGTCTCAATTAGCTTAATGCAGTATACATAGCAAGGTTCTTTTTTTATAGATAAAGAATAGAGCAGGCTGGCGTTAGAGCTAGCGTTTTTGCTTTTGTTAATTGTATAATAAATAAAAAGAAAACAAATAGATAGAATACAAAAAGATTAGAAAAGGTAGTGTTAGTTTTTTTTTTTTTTTTTTTTTTTTTACGAATATAATTAGAAAAGAGAGTGCTAGAGTTAGAGGGTCAAATAAAGATGGAAGAGATGTGTTTTTAGCCGATTTTTGAAGATGGCTAAGGACTCAGCTGCTCAGATAGAGTTGGGTAGGTCATTCCACCAGGAGGGAACCTTTAATTTAAAAGTCCATGAAAGTGATTTTGTGCCTCTTTGTGATGGCACAATAAAGCGACGTTCATTTGCAGAACCCATCTTCTAGAGTGTGCAGTCTAAAGTAATGAATTTAAGTAAAGTAAATCGCGTTTGGTCTCGTACTGTATCGTGTATCTTGTCAGTGTGTGCACTTGCTTAGCCATTTGTAGTTGATAAACAGGAAAGTGGGTTCAAGCGCCAGCAGAAGGCAGTGTAACGGAAGTGGTCTTTAAGAGAAGCAGTCTATCAGCGGAAGTTTAAAATCAGCTCGTAAGTGTATTTACTTGTCTCAGTGCGCATTTGCCGTTGCTAGGAAACGCTTATTTTGTTTACTGGGATGAGAGTTGCTGAAATCGCGTTTGGTCTCGTACTGTATCGTGTATCTTGTCAGTGTGTGCACTTGCTTGGCCATTTGTAGTTGATAAACAGGAAAGTGGGTCCAGCTGAATTGAAATGATCATTTGTTGGATTGGTATAATAAAGGTTATTATACCGGGGCAGCGGTCGCGGCAGTCGTCGTGTGAAGCCCTCTTAGTGTGAAGACCAAAGAGTGTAAAGACCATCGACTCTAACCGTGCGACTCCACCGGGCAGGGACACCGGCAAGGGATAGTAGTAGCTTTTTATTTAATTTTTTCATTGATATGTTTATTATTGAAATGTTTTTGTTATATGCATGTGTTAATTTTATTTAATTTCTTTATTTTCTTAAATATGTGGGTAGATAGTATATAGAGTTGTAACTTTTTAGTTTTAGTTACTTTTTCTTATTTGTAAGTCGCTTTGGACAAAAGCGTCTGCTAAATGACAAAAGTAAGTAAAGTAAGTAAGTAAAGGGGTGCAGAGCCAGTGGTGGTTTTGTAGGCAAACATTAATGCTTTGAATTTTATGTGAGTAGCTATTGGTAGCCAGTGCAAATTGATAAACAGAGGTGTGACGTGCGTTCTTTTCGGCTCATTAAAAATTAATCTTGCTGCCGCATTCTGGATTAATTGTAAAGGTTTGACAGAACTGGTTGGAAGACCTGCCAAGAGTGCATTGCAATAGTCTAGCCTGGACAAAACAAATGCCTGAACAAAGAGTTGTGAGGCATGTTCCACAAGAAAGTTTTTTTACCCCTATGGTCATGTTTTATGTTTTCTAGGATGCCAAATGAGCCAGGAATGTCACTGACATCCTGTCAAAAAAAAAAAGTTTACTCATGAATTAAATTGTTCTATCTATCAGCAATATACACCTGTCACTTGTGAAAACTCGAAGAAAACATGGTTTTCTTCTGAAAATCATAACAAAGCAGGGAAAGTAGAGAGCTGGAGAGATAGAGATAAGAAAGAGATCTAAGATTACGGGTCTAAGATTACAAAGAATCCATGCTGATTTTATTATATTTTGGTTAATTTGGTTGCATTTCAGCAACTGTAGCTTTTCAAAAATCACAGATACTAAGAAATGTGACATAACATAACAATATGCTTGTCCAAACAACCCTAATAGAGTTTTCTGAAATTATAAGTATTTATGTCATTTGATAGGTTAATAATATTTATATAATTATAAGAAAAAAAAATATTTTGCAAGTGAAAAATTAAAATTGGAAAATCTAAATTGTTACTGAGGACAACTAGCTGAGGAGAACTAAAAAATCTCAGTGCATCCTTCACACACACACAAACATACATTGAAGTAACATATTTTGGCTTACAAAACCAAATAGTTTGTTATTACTGTGTCAGTTCCTACAGAAAATCATTTGAGCATTATCAAGTGCTTTTAATCTTTTGTATATGTCAAATGTTTTTTTTTTCTTCTTCTTCTTTTTTCCTCATGCTAATAATATTTTTTTTCCTCTGATGCCCAGGGCTCTGTAAACTTCAGTGTACGTGCATAGTGTGTGTCTGTTTGTGACTCTTCTATTGGTTTGACCTCTCCAAAGGGTGTAAACAAGTTGCTTATCTGAAAGACTTTGGTGAAAGGTATCTGCTTTGTTTCAAGCTAATATTTCAGGTATGCTTTGACAGTCCTTTGGGGACTCACAAACTTTAGGTTGTCAACTCCCTGAACTCTAAAGTTGTCAAATGCTTTTTAAAGATTTTGGCTGCAAAAAGGTACTTAGCTGAAAAAGAAAAGTTGTTCCATAAATTATAATACCATTTTGAGGGCTGATGAAGTCTGCAATTGAATAACCTGGAATCGCTTCACTTGAGCTTTTTGAATATCTACACAGCTTTTCCATGAGGTGTAGGGCACAGCCATGCTAAAGGGCCTGTTTATTTATTTATTTATTTATCTCCCAAACCCTAAAGTTCAACAGAACCCACCATCATACTGTTTTCATTTCAACACTGTTTATTGAAAATTAAAAACTGAAATGTTCTGTGCTCATATAAAGGTCATCTGATATTTGATCTTATTTTAAAGTGTTCCACATTTATGAAGCTGAGGATGGAAACAATCACATATATTTAGATGTGTCACAAAAACGTGTCACTTTATATGCCTTATATTTAATTTTTAAATCAAAACAATCACAAATTACATATATTTTAATAAATAGAGTTGCTCCAACAGTGAAATACAGTATAAAACAGTCAATTTTGTAATATTTTGTTAAATATATTTTATGCCTTTTAGGACATCATTTAGTAGGAGTTTTCAGTGCAAATCACTTATTTTATCACTTACTTGTAACATATACTTTGATATTTAGAATTTTTTATTTTTTTTTGCCATGTAATTTCATCATGTGATCCATATAATCATAAGACTTCTTGCATTATAAGTTAGTATTAGGTGCGTTCGACTTGAAGTGGTGCTGCGCAGCCTGACCGGTGCATGACTTACAGTAAAAGTACATTGAGAGCTATAAGAGAGCAGACTGCTTCTTATGCTTTCCAATCGCTCTCACGATACTTTGATGTCATACTTCAATTGGTCTGCACAGCGCAGCTTCAAGTTAAACACATCTATTGTAATCAAGCATTAAGAAAGGTCACATGTGACTGAAACCTTTGCCACTTTTTCAGTAAAGCAGTGTTTTTTCTCTTTCATTATTTCAGTGTGCATGCACCATTTCGCATTTATTAGGATATAATCCAGAGAGAAATAGTTTGTTCTCACACGGATCATACATGTTATAAACGGAAGAGTCAAATGGAAACAAGTGGAAGAGAGTGCCATGATGCCATCACAAACAGATTTATGATGAATTCTCTATCCACTCTCACCCCTTCAGAACCTGAATCATCATCGCATGACAGCTCTATGTTTTCTTGCTCAGAACACTAATCAAACCTCAGAGGATCCCAAACTGTCTTCTGACTTTTTGCCTCTATAACATCCCATGAGCTTCCACTATGCATCCCTTCAATATTATTGGGTCAAAAAGCGTATTATCACACATTTTAGACAGCCTTGAATTCAAGGAAATCAAATCTGTGAAAAAAGACACACATCTTCTAGCTTATTGCTATTGTTACGATAAGGTCTGGATGCATATTCTCTCAAAGATGAAAAAGTGATCTGAGTGAACAGATGAAGTATTTGATCCGTTTTGCGTGTGGTCTGATCTTTGTGAGGTACAGTATATGATTTACTTTTACATACTATAAGATGCAAGAGCAGTAGTGCCTGTGTCTAGTGTAGCTGTATTTTTGGCATTTTTATTAGTATCTATTAATATTTTAATTACATTTCACTTTTTATTTTCAATTAAGTTTTTTTGTAAATTTGTTTTGTGCTTGTGTCACTATTCCTTTTGGGGTTTTGTGTTTCTATTTTTTATTTCTTTTTATTACAATTTTAGTTTTTGTACTTTTTAAACATCTATTTAAATTAATTTTTTGTTAGATGACAATGTTTTGTTTCATCTATTATTTAAATATATTTTTTATTTCAACTTTTTTAAAATGGCAAAAATAAATATTTTGACGTTTTAGTTAACAATTTCACTGTCTGATAACAAAAACGAGAAAGGCGAGTGTTTTGTGTTCATTTCCATCATTGCTGTGGCAATAGAATTTGAAAACAAAACTAAATGAAAGAATTAGCTTTTGTCTTGGTTGTCAAGCTCAATATAGTGCAAGCAAAAGCAAAAACAAACAAAAAAACGAGCAAGAAATGTCTGTGTTTGTAAAATAAACAAAATATGTCACACAGAATGATTCAAAACAGCACCAACTTATTTCAAATCCAAAAAAAACTCTGTTTTCCAAATTTTTGTCCTTGGCTGCAAGATAATTTGTTTATCAGCAAAGCAGGGTGTTCTGAAAATGTTCCAAAAAGACACAAACATTCTTTGTGTATTTCAAGTTATCAAGCTGTATAAATGGATGAGTAGTATATTTAGAACAAAAGCATTTTGTATCATCTGCTCCAGGTACATGGAGTCTCATTAGTTTTCCCTACATACAGGAACCCATCTACACCATCATTTAAAAAAAATCCATCTAATGGGAAAAATTAGCACTGCTTTCATAAAGAGCACCTATGAACAAAAGCACACATGCAAGTACTCTGAAAATAAAGGCATTCTACTGTTATAGTGTAAGCCTTAAGCAACGTTATATAATTTAACAGTCAGCTCTGCTGAAATTGTCCTCTGTTTCCCCAGGTTGCATTACCGTTAATGGAAAATCTATGCAGTCAACTAAACATCCAGATGCAGCAGGCCTGAATCTGCAGCTGCTTTTAGTGACACTAGCTCAGCATCTAAAGACACTAAAAGACAGATTAATGGTGAGAAGGGTTATAAACTCATAAGAGTTATTCTCAGGAATCAGACTTACCTCGTTACAAAGTATTTATTCATTCACTAAAAAGAATCACCCCATGAGAATCATTAGCCCAGGAATTGTATTTGGCTGTTCACACTTTGTTTTTTTATCCACCAAAAAACAAACAAACTCGCTTATAAGAGCCATTAGCTCAGGAATCAGACTTAACTGGTTACAGTGTATGTTTCTGATTCACTATAAAGAACGCATTAGCTCTGGAACTGGTTTGATTTAGTCGTGCAGTATGTTTTTGATTCAGTAAAATTGAGATTCTGTGATTCAGTAGAATCATCTTGCAAGAGTCATTACTAGTGAATCGGCCTTAACTGTTTGTGTTATATGTTTTTCTTTTCACTAAAATGAACCAGCTCTTAAAAAGCCATTATCTTTGAAATCTGACTTAACTGGTTACACTATATGTTTTTGAATTACTAAAAAGAACCATCTCACTAGAGTCATTACCTATTGAACTGGACTTCACCTCTCATGTTGTTTTTAATTCACTAAAAAATCAAATGAAAGCTCTTAATGAGCTCTTTCTACTGAAAAAAAGTACTGCCATCCATGAGTGTACAATTTTTTTATTATAAACAACTGAAATCAGAACACAAATTCAGATCAAACTATGCTAAAATTTTAGTTTGGGCTCTCCTGTAAAGTTGGTGAAATGTAATTTACGCCCTTCTGGTTCTCACCCCTCGATATGTTCATATGTGTGTTTGTACAAATAAAAGGAAGCATGTGTGCCAGTAATTGCGTGCAGAGGTGTGACACATGCTCTGTGGGGGGTTGTGCATATGTGTGTGAGTGTATGCACTCTGTGTGATGCGGATGTCTCCCCACTAGGAGACATCTGTGAAAAATGTGAACCCATGGACCACAGTGTCCGGTGCGGCGCTTGTGACGGCCCCATGAGACCCAGATGGAGCTGAGGACGCAACATGGAAATCATAAAACATGTGCTACTTAAAGATGGTAGAACTTGACCCTCTGCTCTGATGAGAGCGGTCTCGCTTACGACGGTTAAGGACATGAATGCTATTCCCAGATCAGAGCTGTTTCATGAGGACAGGGCAATGGACTTTGAATTATTGTTTTTATAGCAATAAAATAGTGATACCCTCGGATATGGACATGTGGAGTCATTTAAGTCCTGTTCTTGTTATTAGGACAGCAGGGGTTTGGTCAAACATCAGAAATATTTTTTTCATGAAATTATCTTTAATGAACTAAACATCCAAATTGAGGGGGATTAGAATTATATGAAATGTTTATGGAGTCTTTTCACTGTGATGTTATGATTTTACTTTTTTATATCCTGAATGGTATTTTCAGACTAACATCTTGGCCTTTGCAAAATGTTGGGGAAAACTAATAAATAAACACAGGATATGCCCTAGACCTAGACCATATGAAAAACCTAAACAAACAGTAATGATTCCACCACTACTTTACCAATATGACAATATTCACACAATTTACACTGAAAATGTGTAATATGCTAAGAATCAGAAAACAAATTAAATAGCATTTCACTTTTTTAATTGCTGCTATTTTTGGAGACATTGTGGAATATATGAAGATTCTTCTGTATAATATGGCCACAGATGGAAACTTGTAGCCATTTGCATCACAGAAATAAAATCAAGATCCTCTAGCACATAATTAAATCTCTCTTAATGACTCAATCCCTTCTGCATGTACTAATTGAAAGGAAATCCAATAAGAATCCAAGTGGCGTTGAAAAAGTCTGAGACCACATTCATTTTTATAAAAATGCAAAATAGAAGCATTGTTTTATACAGTTTGAAAGTATGATTAAAGGCATTTTGAATATAAAAGGTTTATATTTTAAATAAATGCTGTTCTCTTGAACTTTGTATTCATCAAAGATTTCTGAATAAAAGTATTACGGTTACCACAAAAATATTAAGCAGCACAACTGTTTTAAACATTAATAATAATAATAATAATCTACAATAAGCATATTAGAATTATTTCTGAAAGATTATGCACTGTATGCTGGAGTAATGGCTGTTGAAAAATCAGCTTTGCCATCAATAGAATTATATATTATTATTATATAACAGCTATTTCAAAATAATAGTAAAAAAATACAGTTATATATGCAATTTGTTTACAACATAAATGTAATATTATAGTGAACTAAAACATGCTACATTTGCTTTCTTAAGTGTGTGAGTAGCATATTTCATAGAAACACTAAGTCTTAATGCTGAGCTAATATTAAGTTCAAATTCTTCTCTATTTGAAGCTGGGACAGCTGGAAGGGGTGATTGGCAGCTGGAATTTTCCACATTGAGTGGTGTGGAAATGGACTGGGGCTGCGACAAGTAGATTGGGAACAGGGATCATTGTCAGGGGAATCACTCTCTAATAAAAGTGTTTGTGAAAACTACGGATTCTATGCTGCAGCTGTGGTCCCGTTTGGCCCAATCAGTGGTTTTCTGTGGTTAAATTAGCTAGACCAATGGCTCAACCATCCCTTCAAACTGTGTCGGCTGTGAATCTTGAATGTCTCATCACTGCAAAATAAAATAACATCCGTCGACAGCAGATATGCTTTCAGTGCAAGGCCTATTAGAACTACAAAACTGTTTTCTAATCAGTGTAACAAAGTGCCTTTGCATCACTTTGAAACAGATAGCAATGTGAAACCTGGTTGTGTGTAGATAATAATCTCTGATGCGAGAGATGATGGTGGCGGAGAGGTAAAAGTGACTGGTGTTCATTTGCTGTGTGACTCATAGGCAACTTCTATCAATCACAAACCTGAATGACGTCATCGTGTTCGAAAGCAGACAGCGCATGCATAGTGTCAGTTCAATTAGAGCATAGCACTGAAACCTTCAATGGTATTAAATTCAGTTTAGACTCCACTGGGACTGTTTAAAACTGGCTGTCATATAAGTGAAGCGCTGTTAAATACCTGCCAGCTTCAAACAAATAACTGCACTTTTATTCCCCTACACAGCAAGTGTCAAAGATGAATAACTATATTATATCTGCAATGCAAATTTTCCTAAAGTGAAAGCCATAAACTGTGCTATTGGAGATTTGTAGTAGTCACTATGAAGGCAAATAAAAGTAATTGTATTGTACGCAATTTTTTATTTGTTAGATATAAATGCATATTTCTGACTTTTTACATCTCACAATTGTTTTTTTTTTTTTTTGTTTGGTTTCCACCACAGAATAAAAAGGTAATTGTGACTTTTTATCTCACAACTTTTTGTCTTGCAAATGCGAGTTTAAAATTCTAGGAATTCTGAGTTTATATCTTGTGAGATCTAAACACAGGATTGCAAGGGGGAAACGTCTGAATTGTGCGATAGAAAGTCACAATTAGCTTTTTATTTGTATTAATATGTTTCCATGAGTTACATATGTATTTAAGTGCTGAGATGATAAATAGCATGATCCATTGAATAAAATGCCAGATTTGTAGATGCAGAAGAAGAAAAACATGAAGAGAATTGTGGTCTTCTAATTTAAGAGACGATTCATAATTAATGAACTTTAAGCAGTAGAAACTGTCAATTAAAAATGCATAATTGAAGGTTAGTCATTAATTAATGATGCCAGAGCTGCTAGCAATTGTTTTCACTTTTCTTTATATTTTAGGTCATTATTTTATTGCTGCCAGCAGGCTGAAGCATCCTGATAAAACCTAAAAGTGTTCCATAGAAGATTTTGGAAGGCAGCTGACGGTGTTCAGGTGGAGAATTTTGTGGAGGGAAAAATCATTCATTCATGAAACCTAGCAGGCCTGGACCTGGAGAGTGTGACAGCACAACCACTGTTCATAAACATCTCTGATAGAGAAGAGTAATGACATTGCAGGTCTGACAGCTGAGCAAAAGCCGCTTCAGTTAGAGCTACAGAGAGGGCAATGCTGTAGCGGTTGTCACGTCAAATTTGACAATTTCATACCAAGACCTGGAATCTTTTCCAAAATGCATAACAATAGTTCTGTTGTTGTAGAAAAGGGGAGTAACCTGTTTGTGTTCAAATCTGATGCCTTGAAAAATAACAATAGTGGGAAACCAATCCTAGTAATTACACAGAATACAACAAAGTCTTGAGCAACAACTGAATATTATATTCAACCACCTAGTCCAAGTGCTTTCTAGAACTTCTCCTACCTTTAGCCACCGAATTAGAAATGCCCCTTCTTTCTACAGCACTATAATTATCTGTCAAGCATCTGTTTTTAGCCTTTTGAAACTCAATATCCTGCAGCCATGAAAAGTGATGTTTACTCTTGCTTCTTAATTTTCTTCGGTCCTCCCATTCCTTTAAGGATGTTTAAGCCATGTAGGATGAGAAATCACGAACATTTTGCACCCTCCAAACTCATGAAAATGCTACAAATTCATCCCATACCAACTTCCGCTTCCCATATATGAACTGCCGCTGAGAACGTGCAAAATGATTGACAAGCACCTTAGCACTTTCTGATTGGCTAAATAATGTCTTCTTATTTTACTGTTTTTTAGTGACAATGGTTGTTATAGAATTCAGCGTGACAGGATAGCTATTTATTTCACTGATATCTTTCATAGAGTAGTAAGATCGATTTGTTTATGGAAGCCCACTGAATAAAAAACAAAATGGGTAATTGTGAGATTTTATCTCACAATTTTGAC
Source organism: Barbus barbus (assembly GCF_936440315.1). Taxonomy (NCBI): domain Eukaryota; kingdom Metazoa; phylum Chordata; class Actinopteri; order Cypriniformes; family Cyprinidae; genus Barbus; species Barbus barbus. The sequence goes on along the minus strand of NC_136735.1, from coordinate 11,358,573 downwards.
TTTTTTTCTCAGCGTCATAGAAACTTTATAACTCGCAATTGTGAGTTTATATCTCACAATTCTGAGAAAAAAAGTCAGAATTGCAAGATAAACTCACAAAACAAAATACATTTTTCTCAGAATTGTGAGATTTAAACTTGCATTTGTGAGGAGAAAAAGACAGATATGTTCTCAGAATTGCGAGTTTATATTAAAAGTCTCTTTAAGACAAGTATTCTATAGTCTTTGTTTATATCACATAATTCTGACGTCATTTCTCAGAATTGCGACTTCACAATTGTGAGAAAAAAGTCAGAATTGTGAGATAAAAAGTCTCAATTACCTTTTTTATTTTTTTTTATTCAGTTGCAGAAACGGGACCCATTATTTCTGTACACCATTCCATTAAATAATAATAATAATAATAATACTTACAATACTAAACTTTAAAATTTGAAATTCCTAATGTCATGCAAATATATAGTTACTATTTATTTTCTATTTACAACTTGAAGTGAAGTATCATTTGTGATATATTCATATTATAGTCCACTATAGATATGCAGACATGCATGTCTTGAGAGAAATGTGCTTCATGGTGTCATATAGCTTATAATGCAGAATTGATTAAACTAGTTTATGTCCCTTCCTGTTTTTGTTTCATAATGACTGCTTTACAGTCTCAAACTAAACCTGCTTTTGTCTTCACAATAGGCAAAATTTTTACATTTTGATTTCAGTAGAGTGCTGGAAACAATTCTTAGGGATTTTTACCATGCTGACTCACTCCATGCAGTTTCTGCAGACTTTTTGGCTGTACATTCATACTTTAAAACCTTCCACATCCGAAGGATCCGAAGGAGCAGCAAAATCTGTAAATGGCTAGTTAGTGGCTATATGGGGGTACACATAATTAAAGCAGCATTCAGGCAACCTGCGTCATTCGGACGATGGACGGTTGGTCTAATGTGTCACGATAAAACATTTCCAGGGCTGTTACACCAGAGTCACCACTGTGCCCTGTTGACACAAGGCAGGAAGGATGTGTGGATTTATGATGTGCCAGATTCTGACCATACCATCTGCCTTTTGCAGGCAGGATTTTGCAGGTCATGCAGTGTCTATCCAATTTTAGCTATTCAGATTTGGTGATCATGTGTGAATTGTAGCCTCTTTTTCCTCTTCTCAGCTGGAACTAAGCTTCTTTGCATAGGATTATGAAAGGAACTTGGAAGAGTTGCCCACAACACTACAGACAACAGATTCATCCTCACAACAGCATGTATACTGCTTATACTGACTTAAGTTACAACTGTAATATACACTGCAAAAGTTTGGAATAATATAGTTTTTTTATGTTTTGAAAGACTCTTATGTTCACCAAGGCTGCTTTTATTTGATCAAAATTAACGCAAACTGTCTATTTCAAATGAACGCTGATAATGGAATTTCCTTTCATAAACTAATCCTGAAAAAAAAATGATCAGTTTCCACATATTATGTTTTCAACACCGATAATTTTAAGAACCATTAAGCTCCAATAATAATCAAGCACCAAACAGAATGATTTAAGAAGGATCATGAAACAATGAAGAGTAATTACTGCTAAATATTCAGCTTTGCCATCACAGGATTTTTTTTTTTTTAATGTACAGTAATAGTTATTTTAATTTGTAAGACTATTTATGTATACAATATTACTGTTTTACTGCATTGTGATCAAATAAATGCAGGCTTGGTGAGCATGATCGCTGATGTTGTATTAATGTAATTTATATGTAATATGATGATAAGACTAATCCCAAGACATCCATGTAGAATTTACATTTCAGATTGTTCGATATAAGCATCTGCACAACTCCCTGATGCCATCAGTGATGACAACCTGCAAGGCAACATAAAATATTTAAACACTGACTGTGATTGACATTCATGTGCAGTGTCTCACATATTCTTAATGTGTATCCCAGTACTATTTTACCAGAGTTTCTTCACCTAATCGCTTCCTTCCAACTACTCATCAAGGGACCCTGTGGCTCATTGCCTTTCAGCTTTTAGTGTGCATCTGGACTTAGACGTGCAGATTGGGAGCTGTACAGGTAGGAAAAGCATTAAGTCTGCGTTTAAAGAGGTTTATTTTTATTCAGAAAGCTGTCCTGACAAAAAAAAAAAAAAGTTTTTCTACTGCTCAAAAATTTGGTATTTGGTAACTTTTATTGTAGACAGCATGATCAACATTCACCAGATAGGTCTATTCAAAGTGACATGTTGTGTTGAGGGGTTTTGCACTCATAAAACATGAAGTATTACTAATGTTTTGTTATTCAATGTGATTTTAAAATATAGTAATATAGAAAGACCATGGACTGCTTTACTAACCAGTGTGGTAGCCTGCAGATAAATTAATTGTTTGATACTACATAGAGAACCATTTCCATTTTTGGTTCCTCAAAGGACTGTTCTGTTCTAACTGTTCTTTTGTGGAATTTTGTAAGCAAGCAATTTCAAAAATTAAAAGCCTCTTTGAAACAATTTTTGTTGTTAAAATGCTATACAAATAAAATTGACATAACATGACATGACCTCGTTCTGAATAATGTATGCTACTGATGAAAAAAAAAAAAAAAAAAAATAGTATTATGCATTGCAAAATGAAAAAAGTCCTCCTGTGTGCAAAAATAATACAGAACCCTCTAGTGGTCATATGAAGATATGCAGCAAGTGTGCGACGCGTCACCAAGTTCTCAGAGCTGGAGGAGGAGACCTGGAGCACTGGGGTCCACATTGAGACTCAGTAATCCAGTTTGGAGTGGTCGAGGATGCCATCAGAAATTGCCTCTCCATAAGACCTGCAGTGCATCGGCACTGTGGTTTTATAGACTTGGGAGCATATTAGTTGCTTATTATTAGTTTATTCTACCTCAAAATAGTTTTAAACCAGTTCAAGTGATTTTAAAGGTTATGCCACCACTGAAAAAAACGAGATAACTGGCGAGGTTTTCTCAGAAAGTAACGGATCCATCTGAAGAATCTGAATCTGAAGACACCTTCCAAGGGTGATGATGAATATGAAATTCAGCATGAACCGACCAGTCAACACCTTCGGACCAAACCAGTAAAAGTCGTCTTTATGGAGTTTCAAAATGACATTTTCTAAACTGCTGAACGAGAGCAAGGATGAATTCCCCTCGGACTTTCTCTCCAACATCAGCAACACCACCACCTGTGAGGGCATCACCCTTGACTCTCAAGTCATCGGTGTCGGAGTCTTTCTGGCCGTTTTCATTTTGGTGGCGATAGTCGGAAACATTTTGGTTATTCTGTCGGTGCTGTGCAACAAACATTTGCAGACGGTCACCAACTTCTTCATTGTGAACCTGGCCATAGCGGACCTTCTGCTTAGTATCATTGTCCTCCCATTCTCTGCGTCTTTGGAGGTGCTGGGATGCTGGGTGTTCGGTCGGGTCTTCTGCAACATTTGGGCAGCGGTGGATGTGCTCTGTTGCACGGCGTCTATTTTAAGTCTGTGCATTATATCTATAGACAGGTACATCGGGGTAAAATACTGTCTGAAATACCCCGCTATCATGACTGAACGGAAAGCAGGTGTCATACTCGTGGTGGTCTGGGTTTCTTCAATGGTGATTTCAATCGGACCGCTTTTGGGATGGAAAGAGCCTCCACCTTCTGACGAGAGCATTTGCAGAATCACGGAGGAACCGGGTTATGCTCTGTTCTCCTCTTTATTCTCCTTCTACCTCCCGCTCATGGTGATTTTAGTCATGTACTTTAGAGTATACATCGTGGCCCGCAGGACTACAAAAAGTTTGGAAGCGGGTGTGAAACGGGAGAGAGATAAATCAGTGGAAGTGGTGCTAAGGATACATTGCAGGAGCATGCCGGAGGATTCCAGCACGAGCTCCAAAACCAAAAATCACCCGTTCAGAAGTTCACTGTCCGTGAGACTCATGAAGTTCTCAAGAGAGAAGAAAGCTGCTAAAACCCTCGCCATCGTCGTGGGGATGTTCATTCTTTGTTGGCTACCGTTTTTCTTCGTTTTGCCTTTGGGTATGTATCAGTTATTCTCTGTTTGGTATGAGTTTTCGGACGATAATTTTCGTTATGGTTAGAGCAAAAATTAAACAGTGATGCTTTACATAAAATAAAAAATTAAAAAATTAAACCAAAGTAAAATACGTTACATTTCATTGCACTTTTTGCACTCTCAAAACATGTAAAATCGAAATCACAGAAATAATCATATTAGTGGAATTATAATTACTATGATGGAATATAATGGAATAAATGAATTCTCTAAATATAAAATAAGATTATACTGGACACTCAAACATTATTATTTTTAATTGTTTATTATTATTATTGTTATTATTATTATTGTCGTTGTTGTTGTTGTTGTATTACTGGAGAGTTAAATGAGAGAATGAAACTATCATTATTATTAATTTTTTTTTTTTGCATTTTTATAAATTCTTTTTGTTTATTGTATGTTATTACACAGACATTTGAGCCTGCTGGGATTTTTTTTATTTTTTTTTTTTTTCTAAATTTGGGTTGTATTATGTTGTTCCTGTATGAGACAATTCTCAATAAGAAAGAGGATTGGGTCCAAATTAGGATTAAAAAAAATTCCAATCGAATAATTTTGGACAAAAAAAAAAATGCTGGAATTTGAAAAAAATAAACACTTGAGCAAATCGTCATGGGTTTCTCCGTGGATAGACAAAACAGAAATGTTTAGCCGGATATAAAAAATGTGAAGCTGTTAAGTCATCCTTACTTTTCTCACTGACGAAAGCAGTTCCACGCCTCACTTTACTATTGCATTCAGTTAATACAATTAAATTAGAAGGCAAATGTGTGCAAATGGCATGAATGGGGTTTTGAGCAGGATTTGATAGCAACCTTTAAGTACTAAATTTTAAGGGAGATTGTATTGATGTGCTACACTTGATTATTAATGCTGTTGGTCTTTGTTTTGGAGAACACTGTGCTTTTTAGGATTCAGAAAAATAATAGTGCATGTTGAAGTGCAATAAAAAAAAAAAATCTAAATCAGCCAAATACAACCAAATACATGGTATGTAAACCAAAACAGATTTTTGCATTTGGTGACTCCTGTAAATAAATAAATAACAGTTAGGCATTCTGGTATATATGGCTAGAAAATATTAAGAAAACCCTATGCAACATCAATTTAAATTTGTGATGAAATAAAGCATTTCTACTCTTAACAAAGATCTCTCTTCTTTATGCAACTAGATCACGTTGAAAAATAACTATTGTTTGATTATCTTTATTAATATGTTGCCTTCATGTGTGACATGATATAACTACACATAACAACAGTACACATGCTGACCTGTATGTTGTCAAAACAAAGCATAATAATGAAGGAAGAAGTGAAAGGCTTGCGAAAGACTTATGAACAATTTTCCCCTTTTATAAAGGCAATGGCTTGAAGAGTTCATAAGAACATGCTTTGTTTCCTCATGGATCATGCATGCAATAAGTTCTCCTCACATTTTTTAGTACAATAGCTTATAAGTTTCTTCATTACAGTATGTCTCATAATATACCCACCCCTTAAATTTTATATATATATATATATATATATATATATATATATATATATATATATATATATATATATATATATATAAAATACTGTCAGTCCATAGTTATGAATTAAAATCTTCCTCTAATGAAACCTCTTGAAAAACATATGTTTTGTTTTGTTGGCCCACAAACTTAAGTTCTTTGCATCCCAGGGTTAACTGATTCCTACATAAAGAGATTTTAGGATATTCATAAAGCAGAGATGATTAATTACTATAAGTATGCTCAATCAAAGACCACCCATGGGAGACTGAAGCACAGACATTAAATGCAGTGTTCCAGTCATGCAACTATTACCCAAGATTATGTCACAGAGGCCAAAAAGTGTACTAGAAATGGGGGGAAAAATTGTCTCCTTTTACATAAAAATAATTTTGGTGTCGCTGACATCATTGTCTGAGGCATGAAATGGGTACATCTTAAGTAGCAAACAAATGACAGCAATTATCATTTTGACTATTATTGCCAATTTAAAATTACAATACGCATTAAAAAGAATAAACGTACATGGCATTGTACATTCCCCACAATGTATTGATTTTCCCCCAAACCCAACATCCCATCCATCTCCAGGGTAATCCAAGATTGTGGTTTTTGCCTGTCCCTGCTGGAATTCCACTCACAGTCAACTATGGGGAAAAATAGGGCAGCAGTGGTTGATAACATCTCCTGGCAAGCTTTGCATGTGGTGCTGGTGAAAGTCTGGGATCAACTCTTCTTTCATCCTTTTTTTGTTTTTTGCTCCCAGAGGTTACAGTCAATGAGTTGGGAAGGGGAACTTTGTTCAACCAGAGAAAATGAAGGAGGCAGTTTCACTCAGGTCCCTGACTAGCTCCTTCTGCCCAACGCTCCACTGCCTTAATCACAGCTATTAACGAGTTGAGTTAAATAGGGTGCTTTCATTTTCCAAAGCCTCAGCAACAGCCAGCCACCAGGACAGAGGAGGGATATGATATTGCATAGATCCACACGTACGCTGCAGCAGCACAAACTGTGAGGCACTGTGTTATATTGACAGAAATAAGGGATTGACTGATGATAAACCTTGCTTCAGTGTGAAGGTATTTGAAAATCTGGGGGAAAATTCTTATATTGAAACAAATCAAAATAAAAGAGTGCTTTTGTGATTCACTTATAGTGCTCTCTAAAATGCTTGATTTTCATTCAATGTTGTCATTCAATGTTGCTCATGGCAATGCTGTATTTCAGTCCACTCATCCGGGTAACCACAACCGGCGCTACTTTCAGCTCTCATATTGCAGACTTGTTCTGTCTTATTTCAAATAAATGCAATTTCCACTAGATTATGTCTCAGTTGTAGTTATGGTGATAATTACCTCAGAGCTCTTCGGTATTAATCAGAGGTGTAAAGACTACCGGAAAACTATACTTGAGTAAAAGTACAGCTACCTTACCGTATAAAGTCACCAATTCCAAAAATGTTTGATTTGATTTTAACATTACTTAAGTATCTTACTCATACTAAATATAGGCTCAAAGATGCACTCGTCAAAGAGACATGCAAGTCAAAAACTGTAACATTGTGGAGAAGCTGGAGAAAACAGACTGAGGCAAGGATCTATGTGCAGGCATTTCATGGAAAAACTAGAACAAACAATAAGCCAAAAACCAAAGGGAATAAAGAACAGAATGGCAGGCAGAGGCGGACAGTAGTGGAGTACATTTACTTGAGTATTGTACTTGAGTACACTTTTTTGAGTATCTTTACTTGGGCAGGGGTGTTCATTTTTTATTTTTTTGTCAACTCACTGGTTTTATTTCTATAAGTTTTTTAACATTCTAAAAGCTCTTTATTCCAAAAATACTACAAGTTAGTCTGTGTATTCAGTAGGTGTAATGCATTGTAAGTTGCTTCAGAGGTATTGCAAGTATTACATACAACAAAAATAAAACAGTGCATTGACATAAAAAAGGAAATTTACTTTTGGTACTTGAGTACTTTTAAATGCCAGTACTTCTGTACTTTTACTTAAGTAAAAATCTGTCTTAACACCTTTCTCTTGTAATGGAGTAATATTTGACCAGCAGTATCTGTACTTTCACTCAAGTAATGGAGTTGTGTAATTTGTCCGCCTCTGATGGCAGGCATTACATTCAACAACTCACAAAGAACTAAAGAAACACTAGGGCTATATATACAGGAGGCTAACAAGCTGAACAAGATAAGATACAAACTGACTACAAACACCACGGGAGACAGGAAGTGACATAAAGGTTTAAGACAAGGCACAGAGAACATGTAACACAAACAAGAAAGAGCTTATTTGTGAGGAGAGCAATCATGTTTATTTTCTAAAATCAAAATAAAACTGAACACCTCAAAATTGCAATAAATAAATAAATATAATTTAAAAAATTTAATTAAAAAATTTAATTAAAAAGTCAAAGTCTTCGTGCACTGGATATGCTGGTTTCGACCTTGTTGCCAGCTGCAGTCATATAAAACACCTGTGATTCACAACTACTTGCTCACATTCTTGTAAAGTAGCCTTGTTGACAAGTTTGGATGAGTAGGGGCAAAACGCACACAATATAGTACTTTCAGTGTCCTGTAGTTGGCGATATCATATCTTTTGTACCAGAAATAAATTGCTGCAGAAAAGCTAGGTGCCATGCAATATGTAATGTGTAACTGCAACACTCATTTCAAATGTAGTGGAGTAAAGAGTACAGATACTCATTTGAAAATGTAGTGAAGTAAAGAGTAAAAGTTGCTAATATCTTTGATACTCAGTAAAACTACAAAGTATCCGAAAAGATACTCAAGTACAGTAATTAGTTACATTTACTCCAATACTTTACACCTCTGGTATTAATATTACAGGTAAAATTATAGAATAATTTCAACTCAGTTTAATGTTTCATGTCCAAAATATTTTGGTGAGTAGCTGTGCAATAAGCAGGCAAAGTACAACCCAAATTCCGGAAATGGTGGGACGTTTTTTAAATTTGAATAAAATGAAAACTAAAAGAATTTCATATCACTTGAGCCAATATTTTTTTCACAATAGAATATAGATAACATAACAAATGTTTAAACGGAAATTGAACAATTTTATGCACAAAATGAGCTCATTTCAAAATTGATGCCTGCTACAGGTCTCAAAATATTTGGGACAGGGGCATGTTTACCATGGTGTAGCATCTCCTCTTCTTTTCAAAACAGTTTGAAGACGTCTGGGCATCGAGGTTATGAGTGGAGCGGCCACCATCTCACGTGGGATATGAACTGCCTGGAGATGCTGGCAGTGTTTCGAGCACTGAAACATTTTCTCCCAGACCTAAGAGATCGCCATGTGTTGTGCGCACCAACAACGCAGCGGTGGTCTCTTACATCTACCACCAGGGAGGTTTGTGTTTGCGCTCCTTGAACAAGCTGGCGCACCAGATCCTTTTGTGGTCCCAGGGCAAACTCCTCTCACTGAGAGCAGTGCACATTCATGATCGGGTGCAGGTCGGGTGCGGTTATCTAAATCAGACAAAAGTATAGGTGTGGGCGGCTGGCGAGTGGATAATTTATTTGAAGCTGCGGATTCGGGTGACATTTTAGCTCATCCGCGCATCACGAACATACATCCACAGAGCTGCCCTGTGGAGAAGGTCAGACCAGCTGATTATGTGCTATGGTCCCCTAAAGAGGGGTTTTCCTGCTACAAAGCAGACCCTCAGTCGGTGGATAGTTAATGACATTTCCATTGCTTATGAGTCCTCTGGTTTCCTTTTTGTGGGACAAGGCTCACTCGACCTGAAGTGTGGTGGCCTCCAAGGCCTTCTTGGCAGGTGTGTCTATGCAGGACATATGCAATGCTGCGGGATGGTCCACGCCCCTAACGTTCTTGAGGTTCTATGGCCTTGATATGCGAGGCACTCCCGACTCTTCTGTTCTTTTGTCCTAGTACACACTAGGCAGGGATTTGTCAGTCTGGCGGCGTGGGCATCTTGTTCCCAAAGCATTTTCGATGCAGCTCAAATTTCTGAAGGGGAACGTCTCAGGTTATGCATGTAACCATGGTTCCCCAAGGGGAACAAGATGCTGCGTCTCAGTGCCACACTTCCAGCATCCCTGCGAGTTCTAAAACCGTTATATACCTTTAAGAAGTCATAGTGCCTTCCAAAACATGCAAGCTGCCCATACTGTGCACTTATGCACACCCATACCATGAGAGATGCTGGCTTTTGAACTGAATGCTGATAACACACTGGAAGGTCTCCCTCCTCTTTAGCCCGTAGGACACGGTATCCATGATTTCCAACAAGAATGTCAAATTTGGACTCGTCTGACTATAGAACACTTTTCCACTTTGAAGCAGTCTATTTTAAATGGCTCTTCTGGACCATGTTCACATATGGCTTCCTTTTTGCATGATAGAGATTTAGTTGGCATCTGCAGATGGCACGGCGGATTGTGTTTACCGACAGTGGTTTCTTGAAGTATTCCTGGGCCCATTTAATAATGTCAATGACAGAATCATGCCGATGAGTGATGCAGTGTCATCTGAGGGCCCGAAGACCACAGGCATCCAACAAAGGTCTTTGGCCTTGTCCCTTTCTCCAGTTTCTCTGAACCTTTTGATGATGTTATGCACTGTAGATGATGAGATTTGCAAAGCCTTTGAAATTTGACATTGAGGAACATTGTTTTTAAAGTATTCCACAATCTCTTTACGCACTCTTTCATAGATTGGAGAGCCTCTCCCCATCTTTACTTCTGAGAGACTCTGCCTTGCTAAGACATCCGTTTTATAGCGAGTCATGTTACAGACCTGATGTCAATTAACTTAATTAGTTGCAAGATGTTCTCCCAGCTGAATCTTTTAAATTTTTTTTTTTTTTTTTTTTTTTTTTGCTTTTTCAGCCCTTTTTTGCCTCCGTGCCAACTTTTTTGAGACCTGTAGCAGGCATCGAATTTAAAATGAGCTCATTTAGTGGATAAAGTGTAATATTTATTCGTTTAAACATTTGTTATGTTCCCTATGTTCTATTGTGAATAAAATATTGGCTTATAGTTTTCATTTTATTCAAATTTAAAAACGTTCCAACATTTCCGGCATTCGGGTTGTATAATCAGCTGGTCATTACAGCAAAATAAACCACTTCATGGTGATACAAGGCTCCTCTGTTCCTCTTATATAATTGTACTTTTTGTAAGTAAGTTTTGGTAACACTTTATTTCGATAGTCCACTTTAGACATTCTACTAACAGTAAGTAACTTTGCAACTACACGTCAATTAGCAGTCATTGGAGTATTAGTAGACTGTCTGCTTAATATCTTCTAACACTTTATTTTGATGGGTTCACAGCATACAACATACTGACTATGAGAAACTTTGCAAGTATATGTCAACTTATTCTACTAACCCTTAACCTACCCTACTGAGAGTTAGTAGACATGTAGTTGCAAATTAATGAGAATTAGTTGACATGTAGTTATAAAGTTACTTATAGTTAGTAGAATGCCTAAAGTGGACTATCGAAATAAAGTGTAACCTAAGTTTTTAATATGAAAAATCCACCCTCTAAATTATGGTCACATTTTTGGCATCAACATGCCCACCATGTTATTGTTGAGATGGATCAAGGGAATGTTTTCCTTAAGGTGTGTGTGTGTGTTTTTTTTTTTTTGTGCTGGACAGTGAAAGTCTCATTTCTGGTGACAAACAGAATTAAATGTTCCTGCTCTCCTAAAGAAAACTACAAATAGTTAACATTGCAAGGTTTATTCATTTTATTATTTAATAATTGCAAATATTGTCATTACATTATAGTAATTTTTAGAATATACATGATTAATCTAGTGCAGCAAGTCCAGAGGATGTAGAGAATGATTGCATTTTCTGGCAATGTAAAATTGTGCAACATTATGAATTTTGGTTTTTGTTATTTGGTCATTAATTTTCCCAAATACCATCTTTTTAGACTAAAGTGAGCGCTCTTTGCGAATGTTGTAAGAAATGTTTTAATAGTGTCTTTTTAAAGTGTTCCTTTCCATACAAAAACGTTGCCTGCCTGTCAAAATTCTCTTGAACTTTTAGCCTCTAATACATTTACGTCAAACTGACACTGAATGCAGCTTGACAGGAACTTACACATGTAGCCAATAACCACAGACCATGTTAACATAGGTCTTGGGGTAATTGGTATGAGATGAGACAACTTTAACATGTGGCTACCTGCCAAACGCTCCTATAGTTCAAATGGCTTGTGCTAGGCAACTGTATTGCTAGAAACTGCCAGCATGCTTTTAACACTCTCAGCTTACAGTTGTAAATGAATTGCCTACCTGACTGCTTTGGGTTTTGAACCATAACCATAGTGTAAACCAGAACAAGCATGTTGGAAAAGCCACATTGGATATAAATGCCAACTTGCTTAACTTATTATGAGGCGGGCACAGTGAGTCCACATCCAAAATTTTGAAATTTCTACACATCCCATGCCCTCTCATTTGTTAATTTTTTTTAATATTTTGGCTTATTGATTATGCTTTCAGCTACCACTAAATGTCTACTTTTAGTTTGGCTTGATTTTCTTTTTAGCAGGATTCCTCAGAAGTTCCTCTAAAATCAAAACAGCATATCTGAAAGAGTCAGAACATCCACTTTTTCTGCAGTGTTGGTGCATGGAATGGTTCCAGATTGTCCAGAGTAAAGGGCTGCCACATTGTACATGATGCTCTGGCTAAAAGGAAGTTTTCTCTCAGTAGTTACCAAACATCCTGTTTGGTGTGTCTCATAATTACAACAATTACCAAAAAGTAGCTTTCCATGGACTGGCTTTCATCTCAAAGTTCAAGTTCAATTTCAAGTTTATTTGTATAGTGCTTTTTACAATCGTTGCAAAGCAGCTCTACAGGAAATTAAGTTTCCACAATATATTTATATATTTCAGAACCTTAATATATTTAACTTATGGCAAAATTTGTTAATTCTGTATGTTGTTTGAGCATTGGCATCCTCTGAGGTCACAGTTGCAACCAATTGACGACCTCTAGCCAAGAGCGAGAACAGCATATCTCTTTGTTCATCAAAATCTGTTTCAACAAGAGTGGACTATTCCCAGTTCTCTCACTATCTATTCCCTCTAGTGCTATTTTTATACATCTCCACTGACAGGGGGAGGTATTCTGACCTCTCGTGACACTGAAATGCATGGCATGGGTGATGACAACTGTTTTATGTGTGAGATAATGCAGCGCTAGCCTCTTCTCACTCTCTGTGGGGAAAGCACAAGGCAGGGAAGAGATATTGGCAACATATGTGGTGTCTGTTGAAGGAAGATGGAGCGGAAATGTGCAGGTAGTGTAGATGTGTGGGAGGATAGGATGTGAAGAGAGACACAATGTAGACAGATTCCATCTGAGCCCAAATCCATTCAACCCAAATCTCATGATCTGTATCTTAGGTTAGTGCAGGTCTGCTGTAACTAAAAGATTGATTTGGCATTTAAAGTCAACATGAAATAGAAAATGGGCCTATTTACTCTCTAAAGAACCTTTTGTTGAATGGAAAGTTTCTATGGATGATAAAGGTTCTACAGGCATCAATGGTAATTTATTTTTAAAGGGACGTTCACCCAAAAATGTAAATTCTGTCATTAATTACTCACCCTTATGTCCAAATCCCTAAGGCCGTTGTTCATCTTCGGAACACAAATTTGGATATTTCCAGTGGTGTAATGTAACTTTGAGTAACTTGAGTTTTTATATTTTAGCCAACTTTTATTTTTACTCCAATACATTTCCTAATTATATATAAATGTATACTTTTACTCCGATACATTTCCCCAAAGCCTATTCGTTACTTACTATAAAATAAAGTCAGAAGAACACGGACTGCAGGTTTGACGAATCAATGGTCTTGCGCCTTTGGTCAAGTCGAGTCTGGGGTGTGCGATAGGCCTATACAGTATATCTTCTGCGATTAATATGGTAAGTGTTGTTGTAATGATGTGTAATCTAACATTATCAAGCAGGCTATATCACCAAATCACACACAGTTCAAGTGTGCATGCACGTTGATTAGTTAAAATTCTAGGCATTCTAAATTGTAGATGGCAAAAATGCTTCTGTATGCTTTTTAGGCAATAAGATTTAGATTAGATAGATTCAACTTTATTGTCATTTATGCAGAGTACAAGTACAGAGCTAATGAAATGCAGTTAGCATCTAACCAGAAGTGCAAGAATATAGTGTTTTATATACATATAAGTGCAGAGTAAATGAAGATATGATTTACAGAATGTACAGTGGAATTGCTATATACAGTATTGAGCAGAGTATATACAGAATATAAATAGGAATGCAATGTAGGGATTGTATGTACATTATGAACAGAGCAATGTAGGATTATATAGATTACAGATTATATATACACATTATGAACAGCAGAGACGTGAGAACAGTGGTAATAAATAAATACAGCTGGATGAGTGTGTGCAAAATATTGATAGAACAATGTATTCTATGCAAAATAGCAGTAGTGCAATATTTTATAGAAATAGTTTACTATGCTTTGTATAGTAACAACTTTATACAGTTTATAGTGTAATAATTTTAACAATGTGCAGTCTGTGCAAAATATGAGTAGTGCAAATGCATGTGTGTAAAGTACTGTGACCAGTGCAGTAATAAGCAGGTGCAGGTTAGATTGGTGGTGTGGCGTTCAGAAGTGTCACAGCTTCGGGGAAGAAGCTCTTCCTGAGCCTACTAGTGCGAGAGCGTAGGCACCTGTAACGCCTGCCAGATGGAAGGAAGGTGAAAAGTCCATGGTTAGGGTGAGAGGCATCCTTGATGATGTTTCTTGCCCTGCCCAGACAGCGCTTATGATAAATGTTCTCAATGGAAGTTAACTGGGTGCCGGTGATCCGTTGAGCAGTTTTCATCACCCGCTGGAGTGCTTTGCGGTCAGATGCGGAGCAATTGCTGTACCATACTGAGATGCAGTTCGTGAGTATGCTCTAAATGGTACAGCGGTAGAATTCCACAAGGATCCTGGGATTCAGGTGAACTTTAAGAAGTAAAGGCGCTGCTGTGCCTTTTTGACCAGAGTGGAGGTGTTATGGGACCAGGTGAGGTCATCAGAGATGTGGATGCCAAGGAACTTGAAACTCGACACACGCTCCACTACAGCTCCGTTGATGTAGATGGGTGTGTGTGCATGACTCCTAGTCCGCCTGAAGTCCACAATGATCTCCTTTGTCTTCTGGGTGTTTAGTTGTAGATTATTGGTGGCACACCACACAGCCAGGTGCTGCACCTCATCCCTGTAGGCTGATTCATTGTCATCCTTGATCAGACCTACCACCGTGGTGTCATCTGCAAATTTAATTATGGTGTTGGAGCCATAAACAGGAACACAGTCATGGGTGAAGAGGGAGTACAGGAGAGGGCTCAGTACGCAGCCCTGTGGCACGCCGGTGTTCAGGGTGATGATGGAGGAGGAGAGGTTATCTAACTTAACGGACTGAGGTCTGTTAGTCAGAAAATCTAGAATCCAATTGCAGATGGGTGTGCTGATTCCAAGCTGGTTGAGCTTGGAGATCAGCTTGGAGGGGATTACTGTATTAAATGCAGAACTGAAGTCTATGAACAGCATTCTCACATGTGTGTTTTGACTGTCCAGGTGGGTGAGGGCAGAGTGAAGTGCTGTTGAGATGGCGTCCTCTGTTGACCTATTGTGGAATGGGTCTAGTGTAGCAGGGAGACAGGATTTTAAGTGGGATGCAACCAGTTTCTCAAAACACTTGGCAATGATGGGGGTGAGTGCAACAGGACGGAAGTCGTTAGGGACCGAGGCAGTGGAATGTTTCGGTACCGGTACGATGGTGGAGGTTTTGAAGATAGTGGGGACAGTTGTTTGGGCCAGGGACAGATTGAAAATGTCCGTGAAGACCTCAGCTAGCTGCTCCGCACAGGCTTTAAGCACACGACCAGGTATTCCGTCAGGGCCAGCTGCCTTCCGTGCATTCACCTTACGCAGAGTGGAGTAAACATCTGATGTGGAGAGAGTGAGAGGCAGTTCACTGGGTTGATGCTCAGCTTTGAGTGAGATCTCCTTATTATTTTGATCAAAACGAGCATAAAAGTGATTGAGCTCGTCTGGGAGGGAGGCAGAGCTGGAGGGGGGCACAGAGTTAGGTGGTTTGTAATCTGTGATAGATTGTATGCCTTGCCACATATGCCGGGGGTCTGAAGAATTGAAGTGATCTTCAATCTTCTGTTTGTGTGTGAATTTGGCCTGGCAGATACCCTTCCTCAGGTTGGCTCTGGCTGAGCTGTAAGCCTCCTGGTCTCCAGACCTGAAGGCTGCATCTCTTGCTTTGAGCAGGAGGCGACCCTCTCTGTTCATCCAGGGCTTCTGATTGGGGAAAATTTTTATTTTTTTGTGTGTGGTCACTCTGCTCACACAGCTGTTGATGTGCTCCATGACAGAGTTGGTATAAATGTCAATGTTAATCTGAGAGTTTGTGGTGGCCTGGGCAGCAAACTCACTCCAGTCTGTGTGCTGAAATTGATGTTGAAGGGTGGAGTCAGCAACTTCCAGCCAGATTTTAACGGTCCTTATTGTAGGTTTCACACATTTGATGACTGGGGTATACTTGGGGAGCAGGAACAAAGAGAGGTGATCAGACTGACCCAGGTGGGGGAGGGGTGTGACTTTGTAGGCATCACTCACATTAGAATGTGGTCCAATGTTTTATGTCCCCTTGTAGTGCAGGAAACATTTTGATGAAATTTAGGGAGAACAGATCTAAAAGTGCAGTGATTGAAGTCCCCAGCAACGATAAAGGCTCCATCCGGGTGCAGGGTTTGTAATTTGCTAATAGCAGCACAAAGTTCTTTCATAGCCACGTTAGCATTAGCGTCCGGAGGTACATAAACTGCAGCAGCAACAATGCAAGTAAACTCACGTGGTAGATAGAATGGCCTGCACTTGATAATCAGGAACTCCAGCTCAGCAGAGCAGTAGGTATCAACAATGACAGAGTCTTTACACCATGATTTATTTACATAAATGCATACTCCACCACCCTTGTTTTTACCAGAGGTTGCTGCTACTCTGTCAGCCCTGAAGAGAGAGCGTCCATCCATATGCACCACGCTGTTTGGGACATCGTTGCAGAGCCATGTTTCAGTGAAGAACATAACATTACAGTCCATAAGCCATTTCTGTGTGAGGGTCCAGATCTTTAGTTCGTCCATCTTGTTCATCAGAGACCGTACATTGGCAAGGAAGATGCTGGGCAGAGCTGGTCGATGTGGGTTTAGCCTTAGCTTAGCACGCAGCCCTCCACGCTTTCCCCGTCTTTGTTTACAGTCTCGACGCCGATGCCGAGCACTTCCGGCCAGTACGAGTGATCCGCTTGTCCGCGGTGATCTCAGTAGCTCCGACGGGAGTTCGCTGAAGTCGAAAGGATGATCTAAAACTATGTTGGAACACTGTTTGTTGATGTCCAAAAGTGACTGTTTAGTATAGCTGTAGTTCGCATAGCTGAATCGCGCGAACACGAGTGAAATAACCAGGTAAATTAACACTATTTTCCTAAATCTGGTAAGACGCTGAGCCTCGCGATGTGTTCGCGCCGCCATCTTGGTCGAAATTGTAAGTCACAATAAGTGACTTACAGTACATTTTAGACATAATACTGCTTGTTTTTGCTAAGGAAAATTGTTCCAAACAAAGATTACAGCACAGTCTTGCATCTCTGAGCAACAGACGGTGTTTACTTATTGAATGAATCAGCTATTTTAATGAATGAGTTGATAAAAATGATTCAGTAATTCACTCATTAACACAGTCAAATGCTTTGTTCCTGAATGAATTAGCAGTTTGAATGAATCGGTTGAATCTCAATGACTCACTCATTAACAGTCACCTACTGCCGGTTTTAATTTCACATATCGAATATTTTTTACATGTCTTGAATTATTTTAAATATCAGTATTCAACGTTTTATGTTAAAAGACAAAACAAAACAAAAACATTAGGTCATCATTTAAACTGCATCTGTAACTGCAGTTTAAATGCATCCATGCCTACTCTGAGCTACACTGAACTGTGTAAATACATCTACATGCTGTTTCAGATGCAGATTCCAGAAATGTTTTCTTATGTTGGAATGAAAGACACTAAGTACCTGATGAAGTGCTTCTTATTCTTACCCAAAAATACAAAATGGAAAAAAAGAGTTAAAACTGAACACAATCTTGCTACTCAAGCTGCGTATGAACATATATATATATATACACATATACACATATATATTGCTTCTTTTCCATTTTGCATTTATTTGTACTTCAACTTTCAATACTTAAGTACTTTTAAAATTTTAAAAATACTTTTCGTACTTAAGTACAATAAATATCAAATACTTTAAGACTTTTACTCAAGTAATATTCTAAACGGTGACTTCAACTACTACCAAAGTTATTTTCTAGTAAGATATCTGCACTTTTATCTGCCTAAAAACCTGGGCTGATCAGCTGGCCCCCATCTTCACACAGATCTTCAACAGATCACTGGAGCTGTGCGAAGTCCCCTCATGCTTCAAATGCTCCACCATCATCCCTGTCCCAAAGAAACCCAAAATTACTGGACTTAATGACTGCAGACCTGTGGCTCTAACATCTGTGGCCATGAAATCATTTGAAAGACTGGTTTTGGCTTATCGGAAGGACATCACTGGTCCCTTACTGGACCCCCTGCAGTTTTCCTACAGAGCAAACAGGTCTGTGGATGATGCAGTCAACATGGGACTGCACTTCATCCTGCAGCATCTGGACAGACCAGGGACTTATGTGAGGATCCTGTTTGTGGACTTCAGCTCCGCTTTTAACACCATCATCACGGACACCCTTCAGAATAAACTGACACAGCTCTCCATCCCCACCTCCGTCTGTCAGTGGATTCTCGCCTTTGAGAAAATGAAAGCTCAGATGGCCCGATCTGGGATCTTCCCCTTATGTCGTCATACGGGGAAAGGTTACCTCCCCTTTCTCTGCTTTGCCCGCCCATGAGAAAATGAGCTACGACCGTGCGAGGCGAGCGCAATATTTATTTTTTTCCTCGAGAGACATCATGGCTTGCAAACGAGCGAAGCACTGTTTTGCGTCTGAGTAATAAACTGCGCATATTAACAGACAAATTATGTTCATATTTAAAAGTCCAAACAGTCAGTAAGCGACAAGTGCTTGGAAACGTTGTTTTTTAAATAATTTATTGATGAGTCTGCTGCTTTAAGGCAAACTGAAACAGATGCCGAGAGAGGCGACACTGCGCTGGGAGAGAGACCTCACGCTGGCTGGGCAGTACTGGAGACATCTTCCAACTGAATGATAAGGTTTTTTTTTTGTTTTGTTTTTCTTTTTAAGTCGCTAGGCTTGTTAGTATGTACCCGTTATGGGAAAAAAGCCGCCTAAAGGGTCTGAAAGTTACTAAATATTGTGCTAAAGTCGTGCTCGTGTGTGTGAGACGCGGGAGCTGATGGCAGCAGGAGGTGGATATTGTTGCGGTCTATGTGTATGTGTGGGAAACACTGACTGTATCCAGACACAATATTTTAAACTAACCATTCGGAGACGTCCTGCTGTAGCCGCTGAGTTGCAACTTCTTCATCTGGTGCTTCTCCTTCCGGATCAGATTCTGGGTCAAACTGAAAAGCTTGAAGGACTGCGTGTCTACAAGCCATTGTGATACATCCACTGTCAACATTAGCGCATGGTACCGTGGCCGCAAGGTGCAGGACACACACCCACCCTCCACCTTGCCCCGCCTCTCTCCTCATCATTAGCATTTAAAGCTACAGACACAGAAATGGCTCATCCTAAGGAAAGCTCATTGTGGGACTGGCTCATAGTGGCTGAAATTCTGCACCAAGGCTGAATTTCGGGAACGAGACTTCAGATACAGTACTAGGGGCCACTTAGGCCTATATAAAAGCATCCAAAAAACAGCATGTCATGGGACCTTTAACAACCTGGAGCTCAAAACTATGGAGATGATTGTGGACTTCAGGAGAAAATCCCCTGCACTCCCCCCACTCACCATCATGAACAGCACTGTAACAACAGTGGAGTCATTCAGATTCCTGGGCACCACCATCTCTCAGGACCTGAAGTGGGACAATCACATTGAGTCCATTGTGAAAAAGGCCCAGCAGAGGTTGTACTTTCTTCGCCAACTGAAGAAGTTCAACCTGCCACAGGAGCTGCTGAAACAGTTCTACTCTGCCATCATTGAATCCATACTCTGCACTTCAATAACTGTCTGGTTCAGCTCAGCTACCAAATCTGACCTCAGAAGGCTACAGAGGGTAGTCTGCTGAGCGAATCATTAGTACAACCCTCCCCAGTCTCCAAGAACTGTATTCATCCAGAGTGAGCAAAAGGGCTGGTAAAATCACTCTGGGCCCCTCACATCCAGCACACTCCCTCTTTGAACTGTTTGAACTGGTCGACGCTACAGAGCTCTGAGAACCAGAACGACCAGACAAAGAAACAGTTTCTTCCCTCAGGCAATCCATCTCATGAACACTTGACAATAAAACGCAGAACACGCAACTCTATTATTTATTCACCACTCTTGCTTACGTTTTTATTTATCTAATTTTTTTTTCATTTCAAATTTGCACATATCAGACCCGTACACACATAATTGTCTATATTATATATTGTGTTCTTGCTGTTTTGTACTTTGCCTATTTGGATATTTGTATTATTCTTTATTATCTGTGTCCTGTCCTGTTGCTGTCTCTCTGTTGCACTGTGGAGCTTCTTTCACTATAACAAATTCCTTGTATGTGTAAACATACTTGGCCAATAAAGCTCATTCTGATTCTGATTCTAATTCTGATTCTGGTAATGTTTATAGATTTGTATGGCCATATTGTGTCACCACATATGGTGCTAGTATAAAAATATTAAACGGTGATTCTGATTCTTTTACTTACTTTTACTTAAGTATGGCTTTCAGGTAGCCTACTTTATACACCACTGGATATTTCTGATGAAATACAAGAGCTTTCTGACCCTCCATAGACAGCAATAGAACTGACACTTTCAAGTCCCAGAAAGGTAGTAAGGAAATTGACAAAATAGTCCATTTGACATCAGTGGTTCAACCGCAATTTTATAAAGCTACGAGAATACTTTTTGTGCAAAGAAAACAAAAATAACTTTATTCAACAATTTCTTCCGTCTTCCGTGTCAGACTTCTACATACATTCACAACAGTACAACTCTTAATTTGTGTTGCGAAGATGAACAAAAGCCTTATGTGGAATGATACAGTATGTGTGTGAGTAAATAATGACAGAATTTTTATTTTTGGGTGAACTATCCCTTTAAGAGTGGGGGTGAGTTCATTTTGGGGTGAACCTTATGATATGTGATTCTGGTTTTACTGTGAACAATTCATTGTTGCATGTTATTCCAAAGAAAACAATTTCTCTTTGTAATCTTTGATCAGAATGCAACAACTTGCTTCTCTTCTGTAACAACGTTCTATTTCCACTGACGTCATGTTGGATAATGTTAACCAATAGGCAAATAGCTATTTAATAAATGTTTTATCAAGCCTGCATTTGGTCCTCCCACTTTTCACAATCCAATCATTTCCCAATGGATAAAATAAAATCTTGCCTTGCATTTTTTTTTTCTTTAAGCATCCTTCACTCAGAAACGCATCAAATTACTGCAGTGAAATGGGTTGCAAATTGCAGTTCATGTTGATTATAACGACTAATGGCCTTGTGTGGCCAGTCTATCAAAGGTAATAGTGCTTGTTTGGTTTGGAGGAGAATTGGGGAATGACATATTGGCATCCCTCCCACATGGTGAGAAGACATGCCACGTAAAATGCATCAGACTTCTCTAGTGAGCTGAAGGAAAAAAAAACAATGTGCAAAGTATATAATCTGTCTGCTGGGTATAATTAGACACACATGATTGAGAACAGTGAACTCGCAGATTTTACCTTTTCAATGTGTGGGGGGAGAATGGTAGCTTCAGGCTATAAGTTTACTTGAGCCACAGTGTTATTTCCCATGTAAATAATCTTGCTTGAGCCGACAATTAAATGTTTTTCCACCTCTCTCTCTTTCTTTGCGTTCCTCAGGCTCTTTCTTCCCAGCTCTAAAACCCTCTGAGGTGGTGTTCAAAGTAATCTTCTGGTTGGGCTACTTCAACAGTTGCATTAACCCTGTTATTTACCCCTGCTCGAGCAAGGAGTTCCAGCGCGCCTTTACCCGACTGCTGCGCTGCCAGTGCCAGCGGCGCCGCCGCATCCTGCGCCGTTTCTACGACCAGCGCTGGAGAACAGCCATGCGAGGAGCCCGGAGGGACCCGCACAGAGACCACTGCTCTGGATTTCCCTTTCACGAGCAGTGCGATAACTCAATCTATTCCTGCCAGAGCAAGAGCCGGCCTCTTAGTCTGAAGAGCTGGAGCTTCTTCCCCCCTTTACAGAAGTCCTCCTTCCAGCTGAAGGAGAAAATGAACAACCTTTCCAATAAGATTAAGAACGGGACGGGGAAGAGTAGCACGTCTGCTCTGGCCCGGACAGAGATTGACACGGTCTCCATGGGGATCTATAACGACTGTAGCGATCAGAGCGGCTACCAGATCTACGACCTCACAGAGTGCTACGGCCTGAAGGAAACAGACATCTAAACAAAGACAGAGATTACTGTTTGTTTTCCCTGAGAGCTCTGACCCACTGCCAGTTCTTAGGAATTGTTTGATTTTTTTTTTCCTCAAAGACTAGTATTCTTGTTATATCTTAAAGTACACAGTCAGGAAGCAAATATGAGGAAAAAAATTACAAGGGCAATGTGTGTTAAAGGAGATTAATGTATTTTCACATGGATAATTTAAAAATATTTCTTTAAAAGTGGGAAAAGTACACTGAATGGAAAAATTATGAGGGGGGAAAAACTTATCTGCACTGGATCAGAACGAAAAGACTCATAGCTGCTGGGTATCTGTATATCGTGTTGTCCATGTGGCCTTTGAGAAATAGTCTGTGTTTCAAACTCTCTGATGACCAGCAACGATTTGAACTGTATTTACAAAGAGAGATTGTTACAGTTTCTTTGACTTGTTGTCCAATAAGTGTGAATGGAAAACACATTTGACTGTGACGTATTTGAGAGATTGTTGAATCCATGACACTGATTTGTACTGACATAATGATTCACTGTGATTCGCAGATTTCTGTGGAATTCACTTTTAAATGATTCTAAATTGATTCAGATACCTTTAAATGTGAGGCACAGTTTGTAACCCAAACAGATTTTGTGCAGATGTTTTCAGTATTACAGAGGGTAGTTGAATACTGTGCTGTTCATGTACTATTCGTGCTATTCTCATTTCAACCATGAGATTTATGTCATCCCTAAATAGACAAAAAAAAAAAAAAAACATAATTCATGGACTACAACTCAGTTTTTGTGTTGTTGAGAAATGCTTTTGGTTTCTTTGTAATGCTGATGTGACAGTGTCAGTGTCAACTATTAAACATAATAAATCTGAAAAGAGCATGCAGTTGATCAAATATGTGTATTTGATGAATCTTGAAAATAATGAATCCATTTTATTAAACAACCATCCCTTTTGAAAGAAAAATCAGATTCTATCATTTTAATAATGTTATTTGCTCACAGCAATGAGATTACATTGAAATCAATTACTGAATATCGTATCTGACTTTTCTCCTGCGAAATACTTAAAGCAATAGTTCACCACCCCTAAATGAAATTCAATCATTTACTCACCCTCATGTTGTTCCAAACTCATATGACTTTGGTTAATCTTCAAAAACTATTTAAGATATTTTCCCTCCATAGTGCGCCCAGGTAACCAAAACTTACAAGATCCAAAAAGGTTATAAAGCTGTCATAGAACATTCTTGTGCAGAGGCTCTATATAATGAACAGATTTAATTTAGGCATTTATTTACATATAAACACACATACATAGAGAGAAACAAACAAGGAAGCTTGTGCGGTCGTATCAGGTTTCATTAAAATACCGGAGATTAACTGAAATCTTATGGTTTTGGAATAACATGAGGGTGAATAAATGATGATAGAATTTTCATTTTTGGGTGAACTATCCCTTTAAGACTCTACAACTCTCATTATTCACACAGGCAAATTTGCAACTGCTTTGTACAAAAGGTCAGATGTTCTTGCTTGTATTCAAGATGCTCTTTGGTGGAAAATGATCACGTCATGCCAGAGAACATGATTATCAGACAGTTTAGAGTAACTTGTGGAGTTCATGCTACTCAAGTGCTGCTGACATTTAAAGAAAAGAGGAACATACCAAATGCTAAGTCATCCTGAAACTCATTGCATGTCTCTAGAAGAGATTTGACAGTGTTACATGCTGTGCTCACATTTGCCAAGATGTGAAAAATACACATTCATTTCATAGCTTTGTACTCTTACTGCACATCACTTATTATCCAAGGAATTTTAGGAGAAACATCTGAGACGAAGTTGATACTTAACCAAAACATTACTGAGAACTCTATGATGTCTCATGAGTCATGAAAAAGCAGTCTCTTCTTTTTCTATCAATTCATTTACTCATTAATGATGAAAAATCTCAAATGGCCAGTAGAGGTCACTGTTAATATAAATTAGTTGCAAATTCCTACAAATTTTACAACAGAATTGGAAACACAATTGTTAACAGGAAGCATCTAAAAGAAGTCTGAATCATCTCACATTATGCTTAATTATAAAAGTGTGAAGATTGCTTGTGAGGATAGCATACTGTATGTGAGAACAAACTGTTTTTGAAAAGTGATTTCCTGTCCTCCCCTGTTTCCTGTGGATTACTGAAGACTAACACCAGCATACAGTTCTTTATGGGTTCCTTCAGCTAAGCACTTGTATGTTTTGACTTGTCACAAAAATGACTTCACGTACATTTCACTGCCTTCTGAGCAGTGCCAGAAATGTCTAAAGAAGGACATTAGAGTAAATGGACAGGCACAGAGGTAACAGAACATTAGCTTAATTTTAAAAAAAAGGCACGATACTGGATGTTTTCCAGAGACTATTTCCATTTTCAAAATTATTACATAAATTTTTGATTATAAAGAACCACACCCCCCAGTTCCTTTATCTTTGCTTACCTCACTATTGAAGCAGGCAGACCAGCTGGGGCCAATTCTCTGTCTGGCAGTCATTTCATAAGAATTATATCAAGAAAACGTGATCACAACTGAGATTTAATTTCCATCATTATATAATTATTTGTTCTCATGCATATTTTAGTTATGACTCTGATGTTCTGCAGGTCAGGGGTGCTAATCTGTGACAGGGGAGGATGTGTCACACATCTTTGGAGTATTTCTTTTGATAGACACATTATGTACAGGGTAACTCCACTGTAACTGCACCCTTAAAAAAGCAAAAACCTAATGTTCCTGGTTGTTCCTCATTGTGTTTATTATTGCATGCTGCCATATTTTGTTGAACATAACATACCAGAACTGTTTCTGACTTTAAAATGTGCTCTTAACCATTTTGGATTCCCACTGTTACAGCTTGTACCACAGAATGCTCATAATTCTGCCAATATACAAAAGGTAAAGTTCTGTTTGTTACATTGAGTGCACTTTGTATTAGTGTTGGCAATAGATGCAATCGAATAAAGGATTATTTGCTGCAAAGCACCAAATCTGTGAAAAAAAAAGATGAATGCAGGCCAGACATCTAATTTATTCACACAGTAAAAAAAATTGAAAGAAAACACATTTTACAGGAAATTCAACACCAAATCACAATGTTTGCATGCACTTTATCACTTGTCATGCTGTTAGCCTAACAGAGTAATCCTCATCTCGCTGGGGTTTGTGTTATATCATTTATCATTATTTGGAACCCATAATGAGATTCCATAATGTGTTAATCCTTTAATTACAACGAATAATACCTATGGTCACCCATAGGGCAATAATGCATTCATAGCTATTTTAAATATGTTTTAAATATACAAAAATGGCCTATTGCCAATAGAAAATTAAAAATATATTTACATAAACATGTTTTAAATAACCATATGGCAAAAAATATATTTTGTGACCAAAATTATATATTCAAAATATATTTCTGAAATATAAAATATATTTTGTTTTAACCCTCATTTACCAAAATATAATTGAGGGACAAGAAAAAAAAAGAATATATATATAAATGTATTCCCATCATTTGTATGTTGCTTTGGATAAAAGCTAAATGACTAAATGTAAAATGTGTGTGTGTGTGTGTGTGTGTGTATATATATATATATATATATAGAGAGAGAGAGAGAGAGAGAGAGAGAGAATTTTTTTTTTGAATATATTACAATATATTTAAAAAGATATCATACCCATCCAGGTCATGGCACCAATGTAACCCCTCTGGTTCTACTCACCTCACTATTTCTGAGCAGGATTTGAACTACATTTCTGGCATGGGGGTGGGGTGCGTTAGCAAGGACGCTAAAGAGCAAAGCCTCTAATGTAAACCGCTAGTGCACCCTTTTAAGATCAGGGGAAGTGAGGTTTACCTGCACAGCTCTTGTTAGCTGGCCTCCATTAAAATCTCATCCCTAAATCTCACTCCCATCTGGGTCACGGCGCTAGTATCACCTTTCTGGTTCTCCTCACCTCAATTGTTCTGGGGTGCATTCCCAAAAGCTACTATGACCGCAAGTTCTGTTGTTACCAATAGTATTCAATTAGCTAACTATGCTTTTGGGTTATGCACCCCTGCAGGATTCGAACCAGCATTCCTGGCATGGGAGGCAGGCGCACTCACAAAGACACTAAAGTCTATATTTGAACAATATTTATTTTTGGCCAAAAAAACATATTTTGCCATATGGGCTGGACAGGAACAAGTTTGGGATATTTTACGAAAACAGATAATCTGCCACAGATAAAATCTACTGGTTGTCGGTGCGCTCAGTGGCATCTCTTTTCGAGTGAGAGAGGTCCATTCCTTGAGCTGTTCCATGCAGACATATTCTGCAGCCCATGATCATGAGGAAAGCCCTACGGAAGGATCGGTTAAAGAAACCATAGAGGAAAGGGTTTAGGGAGGAGTTGACATACCCCAACCACAGGAAAACATCCCATATCACAGCAGCAGTCCCATACTCAATAAATGGGTCGATGATATTAACAGTAAAGAACGGCAACCAGAAAAGAAGAAAAACTCCCATGATGATGCCCAGAGTTTTGGCCGCTTTTCTTTCCCTCCTTACAGAGTTACGATGTTTTTGTTTCTTGCTCGAGTCCTTGCCCACACCTGCCGCCATTTGTGCCTCCATCGCACTTATCTGCATGGCTTGCCGCTTTGCCGCTTTGTAGATTTTCCAGTAGGCCACCAACATGGTCACCATAGGCAGGTAAAATGCAACAAGGGATGCCATAACGGCATAAACACGGTTCACCAAGAAGATGCACACGTTCTCAGGCAAAGGAATGTCCATGCCAAGCTTGTGCAGCCCGAGGAGGATTGGACCGAAGGAGATGAGGAAAGGAATGGCCCAGCAAACCACAATCAGCAGACCCACACGTTTACGGGACATCTTAAACGAATACACCAAAGGGTTGCAGACGGCGTAATAGCGGTCAAAAGCGATGCAGCTCAAATGGAAGATGGAGGCCGTGCAGAGCATAACATCCAAGCTGGAGTGAAGATGGCAGAAGGTTGGGCCGAAATACCAACATCCTTCCACTGTTCTGACCATACTGTATGGCATGACCACCAGGCCCACCAGGAAGTCAGCAACAGCCAGAGACATAACGAAAGAGTTTGTAGGACACTGCAGCTGTTTGAAGTAAGCAATGGCGAGAACCACCAGGAAGTTGCCGACAACGGTGCAGACGATCCCGGCGATGATGAAGACATAGAGGGCTACTCGTGAACCAGAGCTCCTCAATGTGGCACAGGGCTCGAAATCAGAGTCGAGTGAAATGTTGCTCCATTCCGAGGAGTTTTCCATGCTGTTCAACCTGGTGATAAACGAGACACATGCATTCAAGATTTATTCCCATAATCACTGATAAATGCTTTGTTTGATCTCACAACATGCTATGACCAAGAAGAAAAATGCTTGTTTGAGATATTGTCTAGTGTTGCAAATAAACTGCCATACTGATATATGAGAACAAAAATGTCTATGTCGTTTCACCACACCATAATAATCACTCTATTTCACCATTAATATTTTTGCTAAGTAACAACTGCCCCTGAAGCTCCTGTAAGGCTGGGAAAGCAGAACAGACTGGGAAACCAAAGCCAAATCTGCAATGAAAACAATATTTTGAATCCTTTACTGCTGGATATTGGCCAAGAATCATAAAAAAGCCCCTCAACTCAACCTTGTCTCAGGAATTGTATCCCTGCAGCGTGCCCCATTGTGACCTTTGGGATTACACCTAACGTGCATACCTAAAATGTCATCAGCATTGTTAAAGTTTAACTCAGTCCCTAAAGTTTAACTCAGCATGCAATCTGACACATTTAATTTTGCTATTGGAAAGAATTCAAAAGGATGGTGCAATGTGTTGCATAATTAAATACATTTTAGAAATAGCATATTTGAGATGTAATGAAGAAAACTTCCATTGCACATTCTTCATGTAAAATATACACCGTGTTAAATAAAAACCACCAATGAATTCTCTCAGATCCAGTCATGCGGAAGAGAGTGTCAGTTCCCAGTGACTGACAGGCATGTTTCTCCGCCCGTGACAGAACCTGAAAACAACATCTGGGGATGTTTGACGGAGAGGAAAAAGGAAGGATAGTGGGGGGAGGGTGGTTTTAGTTCAGTAATAATAAAACATTTAATTACCACCAATGGGACCGTGTGACAGGGAAAGGCAATGCTTAACATTTGCTCTTCCCTACGCTATCATTTAAGTCATTCTATCATTCTATATTCTAATTATGATTTCATTTTCTTTGCTATTTCTTAACTATTTTATGACTAATTATGGATCTATATAGCTCCTGTGTGGATATCAGCAATTATGACACAATTTAGGAAGTATTGGTTGTTGGTGTTTGCAATCAAGTCAAGTCACTTTTATTTGTATTGCGCTTGATACAATACTGATTGTTCAGTTTGGTACAACTAATTCAAGTTATTTAATTACAAAAACAAGTTAAATTCAGCTACAAGTAGCTCTACTGCAGATAACAGAAATAATAATACATTGATGTTGATGTCGCAAAAATGGTCAATTATGAAACCAATTTGAAATCATAATTTGTGTTCCACAGAAAATATAACAGCATTGGTTCAGAATGAGAGTAAGTAAACACTGACAAAATTTCTATTTAACAGTGAGCTATTTTTTGAATAATCATAATATCCATATAATGAATAATACAAATTGTGGTATGTATTGTAATATATTGTAGATCATCTACATAGTGTCCCTATGACAAAATGTTTATTAAAATGTGAATGAGTCTGAAGATTGACCCTAAAAATAGAGAAATGGCAAACGGCCTGATGTGCATGCTATATTGCACATTATATTACAATTTGCACTCAATAATAAGGGGAATAGTAGAAGGACCATTCAGCTGCTTAAATAAAATGATCAAATTCTTCCTGTTCCTCTGAGACATTTTCAGTGTTACAAAATGACCAATCTGGAAGGTCAGGATTGCAGGCACTGCTTAGACACGCTCACAAACACACACTGTGTTCCCTCAGACACAGCAGGTGAGCTTTAAAAACATCCTGCACAGATACTCTTGCAGTACGAAGCTGTGACCATCAAGACAATGTTCTAAGAGCAGCTTAAAGATACTTGTAAAGAAACATAAATAGATATTGTACATGTGTCTGCGTGTGTGGTCGTTCCTGATCTTAAAAACGACAAATTAAAGTCTACCCCACACTTAACAAATGTAAACACTGACTAATTCCAAGTGCATAATAAAGATATGGGGCCATTTTTGATAGAGTTCATAAAGACAGGCAGACCATAACAAAGCGCTCAGCTGTTCTATAACAAAATCTCTCTCCAGGTTGTCATGTAGGACAATACCTAAGCACTTTTTGTTCTTCAGCTTAACTAACCACTACTGGAGGTAAAACAAATGTCTTACCATTCATCATTAAATATTACATTTAAACCAAAGCCACTGGAAATCCAACATGATTGTGCTATCGGTTGATTTGTTTGTTATTCTTGAATAAAACCCATCTCTGGCGTGTTCCAAGCAAAACAATTGACCCAAATCAAATTGTTGCATTCTGCCAACTCACTTAAAATATGTATTTACTTTAGTTTCAAGGAATTGGATGGAGAGACTGGACAGGGCAGGAATGTCCATTTGAGTCAGACATTAATAATCTACCAAAAGCAGGCTGCATAAAACTCATCTTCCCACACTAACTAGGAGACGAACAGACCTGTCAGTCACAAAGGGGAACACTGAGGGGACATTCCGGGTTCACGTTAATGTAAACAAAAAAAAATTAAAAATAACAATACTGGAGTTTATCAAGACATACCAGATTTTAATACTTAAAGACTAAAAATATACTTTAAAAAATATATAATAATATATAAAAAGGTAAAAACAAAATTAATAAATAAAGTGTAAAGTAAATTAATAATAATAATAATAATAATAATAGTAAAATATAAGTATTTATTATTATTATTATTATTGCATATGCCATACAAGTACCAGACTTACGGGAGAGCTATAACAGCAACAAAAACAACAACGACAACAACAATAATAATAATAATAATAATAATAATGTATAAATAAAAACCATATTGTTTATTATTTTATTATTATTATTATTGCACTTCCATGATTTGTATATTTATAGCATATTACAGTCTCAATCACAATTTTACAGATCACATTAGAGATCTACTCACCTAAATGACAGTGTTTCGTCTTTCTTTACGATGCCATGTTTAACTGATTCTCCTTGTTTCCTTCATTTCTACTGAATGGCAGCTCTGTTGGTGAGGTGAGGATGGCAAAGTGCTCGTGCGTGTGTTATTTTGAATATGCCACATTAATAAGCTCTAAAACGGTCCTCTTGATCAGAATGTAGGTGGGGCGTGTGTGTGTGTGTGGGTGCCCGTGTGTTTGGTATTAAGAGTTGGGCATTGTTATGCAAATAATCCTCATATCCAACAGATTTCCTGCACTGTTCGCTGTTTCACAGTATGGCTAATGTAGACATCAAAGTCAGCTTGACTGTGTAATAACAGAGAGGTTACATGTTTTCTAAATTGTGCTTGATGTGTGAATCAGATGAAATAATTGCTTTTCCTAAGTGGGCAATACTGCTGTATTGACAGTCTGGATTTCACAGATAACATCAGTAAACAGTCGTGTTGACACAGATTCCCTGTGTGCCTGACCAAAGCCTAGCAGAGCTAAACTCTTTTCGAGATCAGAACGAAATGTGCATTTAGTTCTGATCTCAGAAAGAGTTTAGCTCTGCTAGGCTTTGGCCAGGCACACAGGGAATCTGTGCCCACACGACTCCACAAAAATCTCGGCTGATTTTTGGCTGGATCTATTGAGTTATTCAATAGTGTTGAATAAACACATTAAAATTCATTTAAATTTTTTTGTGTTTTTTTTTTTTTATTAATGAAAGAAAGAAAGAAAGAAAGAAAGAAAGAAAGAAAGAAAGAAAGAAAGAAAGAAAGAAAGAAAGAAAGAAAGAAAGAAAGAAAGAAAGAAAGAAAGAAAGAAAGTGAGGTGCTGTAAGATTGTAAAAAATAAATAAGTAAATATTTAAATAAATTCATTTAAAAATAATTAAAAGGGCTGAAATTATTATTATTGTTGTTGTTATTTTAATTAATATTAAAAAAAGTTTTTTTTCTGCCAAAAAAATATTTATTAGACAAAAATTCATATCACATTTTTAACATTACATTTACTGTTTTGTCTTTACTTAACACCACACTAAATTTTTGAGTAATAAATAAAGTTTTTTTTTGTTTGTTTGTTTTTTGGCTAAATATCAAAAATTTATGACACCAACGTAAATACAATTTTTATATTTTCTAAGAGCACATACTACATCTACATGTTCGTATTTTTCCTTATCTCTTACATTTTTATTTGTCCTTAACACTAATGCTCAACTCTTTGAGCATTTTGCCAAATTTATTAAATAAAGTGCACAGAACTGCCGATTTCACCCTAAATTTACTACATAAAATAACAACAACAATAATAATCTGTATTTAGCTATGCATGTAACAGTGTATTGAAACAGCTGAATGACATGCACTTAAAATAATTCTGCACTGATTAGCACAGATAATAAATATCAGTATACCAATCAGTGTAAATATGTTAGAATATCATTTTTGTCCAAGACCAGTTCATCAGTCAGACGAGATGAACAAACTAAATGTTATGGCTCCTTTGCATATTGACACTGATAAAATTGGGGGAAAATATTCCTTTGGAACCACTGTGAACATCTGCTCATGGCAGCTCTTCAGCTCTCCACAGAAGTGTCACAGGCTGCCTGAGTAACCCTAGCAGAGAACATTTGCAGTAGATGAGCTCCCGTGTTGTTGTTTTTATCCATTATCCATTAGAATGTCAAAAAGGAAACAGTCCATAATACCCATTTCCTTTTTTCCACAACCAAAATGTCAGGCACTTAAAACAATCAAACACTTTCAAACAATAAGAGTGTTTAAATATACAACACAATAATCACTTCATTATATAAAATGTCTGCTTTTTATGTCAAAACATGAACAGTTATGAGAACAAGATGTGCTATTACTGAATAAAGTGCCAGAACGCTGGAAAAGAAGAACACAGTTCAAGGTGGTTACACGACCTCGACAGGTTATTAAGCATAACTGGTGTACGATTATGCATGTAAAAGCATTCAGTAACTCACTACACCTGACACATCACATAACATGGAAGGCATCATAACTGCAAAGGTTAACTGCCACTCCTTGATTAGTATGGCAAGAATAAAAGCTACACACTCTGCACAAGACTGATGAATAAATTCACAACCCACTCAAAGCTAATTCCCATTGTTTTTCCAAATAACAATCTTTTTTTTTTTCAAATTATATGATTTTGTTAACATTTGTGAAAATAAAATGCCTGAATGGTTTAACTAACTGTAAGTGGCTTGCTTGCTAATGCATTGCAAAAGACACAAATAATTATTACTAAATTATTAAATTAATTGTAAAAAAAAATAATGTAGATGACCATAAAACAATTTGCTTCCTGTAGCACTAAAAATGAATAACGTCTAATAGAAATGATGCCACATCACACGATTTGAAAACATCTTAACTTTTGAATTAAATTATAGTGACTTAAATTGTATTAGACTAGGTCAAATTTATAATCTAATCACTGCCTGATGAAAAGATGTGAACAAACTCTTGCTTTATAAAAAAAGATTTAGGGTGTTCCACTGTTTTCAACGCATTCTGTGCAAAAATATACACATGCATATATACAGTATGTGTGTATGTATATGTGTGTGTGTATTATATATATATATATATATATATATATATATATATATATACTAGGCGCTATGCAAAAAATTTGACTTAACACATATATAATGTATCATACTGTATATGTCAACTTATGCACAAGACCAAATATAACCCTGCTTATCATCTTTCCAAGCCCACTATACACGTCCCTCTCCCCTCCAGAAACCTCTGCTGTGTTACATCTGGCAGGTGAAACTGCCCTTCGGATACCTGGAACGTCTGTCTGTGTTCAAGTCTGTCAAGTGTGTAGGATGAGCCTTAATTAAACATGTGGGGTTTTCAATTGCTCCCAGATAAAAGGCACACTCACTCCTTGGCCAGCGGTGTCTCCAGCCCAGTCATTCATATGTAATGTGAGTGTTTGTCAGGAGAGGCACAGAGCATCTGCGCTATTGAAAAAGCAAGCTGAGACCAACAGGCCGGGATGTGTCACATTGAATCCTGTATAATGAGAGTTTTGTTAATTATGAATATGATCAAGGATACTGTATGACAATAAAGCAGGAGAATTCATTGGAGGTAATCACAGACTACATTACATTGTTGCACATGCTGGTTGCATTGGCCTATCCATACATCCATTCATTCATTCATTCATTCATTCAAATAACTAACCATCCATCCATCCATCTATCCATCCAAATAACTAACCATCAGTCCACCCAATTGTCCATCCATTCATCCACCCAATTAGCCATTCATCCATCGATTAATCCATCTATCCAATTGACCTTCCATCCATCCACCCACCCACCCATCCATCCATCCAAATAACTAACCATCAGTCCACCCAATTAGCCATCCATCCACCCACCCACCCAATTAGCCATCCATTAATCCATCCAATCACCCACCCACTCATCAATCCATTCATCCATCTATCCAAATAACTAACCATCCATCCATCTGTCAATTAACTAACTATCCATCCACCCAATTAACCATCCATCCATCTAATTAAATATCCATCTACCCACCCTATTAATGTAACATATCTGTTTCTGTTTAGTTTCCTTTCTGCCCTTATTTGGTTTTTCCTGTTTTAGTTTCTGACCTAGTTTTGTTAATTAGTTATATTCATCACCTGTGTTTGATTCAATTACCTTGTTTCCTCGTTTGTTCCAGCCCCTTTATAAGTCCTCAGTTTCCCTTAAGTCTTCGTCTAGTCTTAAAGTTACGTTTTATGCTGTTAACCTTGCGTCAGCTTCTGTTTCATTTAATAAAGTTATATTTTGTTTTATACTCCTCGTTCTCCTGTCTCCCTGGACAGCAACCGTTACAGAAGACTAGACCAATAACCGAAGACGACATCGACGCTCATAATGCTTGAGCTTATTCCCGTCGTCTGCGGGGGATCGCGCCACCGTTCACGGCTCGCCCCTGCCCCTCGTACCTGGGAGAATGGGTCACCGTTCGCGGCGTCCGCTAGTCTGCCGTTCTGGGGAGAACGGGTCGCAATACGCCGCTTCACTAGACCCGCGTCCCAGGGGAATTTTAAATCATCTGCGGCGAAGAGGAAACCGCCGACCTTGGCGTCGAATGTTCCGTCCACGGCGATGAAGATACCGCCGTGCGAGGCGATGAACGTTCCGCCCGCGGCGAAAGTGGTTCCGCTCCCCGCGGCTAAGATGGTTTCGCCACCCACTAAGTGGGTTTCCCCAACACTGAATGGGGGTTTATTGGATGAGGCACTTCCCCGGGAATTCTCGGCTCCCGTCCTCTCCCCAGTACACGCTCGCCCACAGTGCCCTCCCGTGCCTGCTCCTCGCAAGTGCCCTCCAGTGCCTGCTCCTCGCAAGTTCCCTCCAGTGCCTGCTCCTCGCAAGTGCCCTCCAGTGCCGGCTCCTCGTAATAGCCCTCCTGAGTTCCCGCTGGTCCCGTCCAGCCCCCCTGAGTTCCCGCTGGTCCCGTCCGGCCCACCTGAGTTCTCGCTGGTCCCGTCCAGCCCACCTGAGTTCCCGCTGGTCCCGTCCAGCCCACCTGAGTTCCCGCTGGTCCCGTCCAGCCCACCTGAGTTCCCGCTGGTCCCGTCCAGCCCACCTGAGTTCCCGCTGGTCCCGTCCAGCCCACCTGAGTTCCCGCTGGTCCCGTCCAGCCCACCTGAGTTCCCGCTGGTCCCGTCCAGCCCACCTGAGTTACCGCTGGTCCCGTCCAGCCGTCCTGAGGTCCCGCTGGTCCCGTCCAGCCCACCTGAGTTCCCGCTGGTCCCGTCCAGCCCACCTGAGTTCCCGCTGGTCCCGTCCAGCCCACCTGAGTTCCCGCTGGTCCCGTCCAGCCGTCCTGAAGTCCCGCTGGTCCCGTCCAGCCCACCTGAGTTCCCGCTGGTCCCGTCCAGCCCTGCGCCTCCCGTGCGCCCTCAAGTGTCTGAGCTGCAAGAGCGCCCTCAAGTGTCTGCGCTGCAAGAGCGCCCTCAAGTGTCTGCGCTGCAAGAGCGCCCTCAAGTGTCTGCGCTGCAAGAGCGCCCTCAAGTGTCTGCGCTGCAAGAACGCCCTCCTGCGTCTCCGCTGGTCCCGTCCAGCTCTCCTTCGTCTCCGCTGGGTCTATCCAGCTTCGCGCTTCCAGAGCGCCCCCAAGCGTCCGCTCCTCCAGAGCGCCCCCAAGTGTCCGCTCCTCCAGAGCGCCCCCAAGCGTCCGCTCCTCCAGAGCGCCCCCAAGAGTCCGCTCCTCCAGAGCGCCCTCAAGAGTCCGCTCCTCCAGAGCGCCCCCAAGAGTCCGCTCCTCCAGAGCGCCCCCAAGAGTCCGCTCCTCCAATGTGGCCCCCAGAGGGGAACTTTCCCAAAGAAATTTTGGGGGGGGGGCCATATAGTCTCAGTCTGTGTGGCCAGGCCAAGGGCCAAGGCCACGGAGCACCCCGATCCGCCAAGGCCGCCCGAGGACCCCGATCCGCCAAGGCCGCCCGAGGACCCAGATCCGCCATGGTCGCCCGAGGCTCCTGATCCGCCATGGTCTCCCAAGGCTCCAGATCCGCCATGGCCTCCCGAATCTCCAGTCCTGCCATGGCCTCCCAAGGCCCCGGATCCGCCATGGTCTCCCGAATCTCCAGTCCTGCCATGGCCTCCCAAGGCTCCGGATCCACCCTGGTCTCCCGAATCTCCAGTCCTGCCATGGCATCCCAAGGCTCCTGATCCGTCCTGGAGGCTTCCCTGTCATATCCTGGTCCTGCTCCAGCCTCCAGGACGCCCGCCCCCCCCTCCCCGATGTTACTGTTACGGTGCGGGACGCACCTTCCGGGAGGGGGAGATACTGTAACATATCTGTTTCTGTTTAGTTTCCTTTCTGCCCTTATTTGGTTTTTCCTGTTTTAGTTTCTGACCTAGTTTTGTTAATTAGTTATATTCATCACCTGTGTTTGATTCAATTACCTTGTTTCCTCGTTTGTTCCAGCCCCTTTATAAGTCCTCAGTTTCCCTTAAGTCTTCGTCTAGTCTTAAAGTTACGTTTTATGCTGTTAACCTTGCGTCAGCTTCTGTTTCATTTAATAAAGTTATATTTTGTTTTATACTCCTCGTTCTCCTGTCTCCCTGGACAGCAACCGTTACATCCATCCATCCACTGCAATATGAAATTTTTTAAGACACATTGTATTCAATAATACTTTTGTTAAAGTTTTGTGATTAAAGCTTAAAAGAATGCAATGCATTATAACACAATAGAAAATATAGCACTTAAAATTAAGTATTAAAATTAGGAGGAAAAGGTCCACCTTCCAGAAAATAAAATGTGTTAAGTTGAAAAATCCATTTTAGTTTTTATTGAATATTATTGGGACAATATAATTTGTGTAAAAATAATACAAATTATGTAAAATACAGCTATTTAATCAGGCAAAGAGGCAGTATAATCATTTTGGGCATTGTATTGTTATTCATAGCCTCACAAAAAGTGTTGCATAAAATGCATATTCTGCATTGAATTTTTTTAAGTGAACAATAACTATAACAGTCCTTGCCTTTTACTGGCTGAATAAAGCAGGATATCCTTCAATCTGTTCCAGGATGTTTGGGTTAAAACTCTCCTGTTCTGTTGCATCTATTTAACAAGAACAATGATCTGCATCAAGTATTTAAAACTCATGGTACTCATGGCAGCCGCTTATCAGGTCATCACAAATGAAAACAGCCCACAGTTGTGGAGTGGTCAGCAGGGAGAAATTGACAGGCTCTGGAGATTGATGGGACGTTTGTGGAGCCGGTCACAGGTCATCGAGGAGAGCCCAGGGCCATCCAGGCACATCTCCTAAAGACCCTTCTCACACAACACTGCCGCGCTCATACAATATGAGCTAGCCCCGCCTATAATTACTCATCCAATACTGTCCACAACACGTCAGTGCCAACTAGGCAATAAGCCAAAACAAACACACTGCAGAAACTGTTTCTACTGTAAGCATGACCTGTATGTAGCTTATATCAACACCGACACAACAGGGTGATCACAAGGAGGAAGTAACCCCATCAGCACTTTCAATGCATAAAACAAATCACCCATTTGGGGTCTTGGCTCATTGTAAGAAAGCACCTCTCAGAGGACAATGATCCGGCTTCCGTGACAAGAATCTTAACCGGAGGGAAATTGTTAAAGTGCTCTTGGATGAGTGCTGTTGCTACTTAAGGGATGTATTATATACTATATTACAGGAAGCAGGTTAATTAATTACAAGACAAACATGATTATCTTTGAATTCTGAACAGGAGCTCGCAGTGTACCTTTAAGTAATATAAAATGCAGTATTCAGGAGGAATTTGAAATTGATTTATTATATACTATATTACAGGAAGCAGGTTAATTAATTACAAGACAAACATGATTATCTTTTAATTCTGAACAGGAGCTCGCAGTATACCTTTAAGTGATATAAAATACAGTATTCAGGAGGAATTTGAAATAGATTAAGTATTCATGAGTGATTAGAGTCAAAATACTTAATTTTGGAATCTTTCTCGAACTGAATATGTTTGTATTAAAATCTCTGGGGAAAAAAACTAAATCATTCCAAAAGCGTTGCACAAATAGTGGCATATCAGAAAGGGAAAAAAGAAAACTTATCTCATAAGAATTCTATCAACACCTACTGTATAATGCTGTGATTAAAATTGGGTGTTGAATGTACATTATAGGGTACAATAGAACTAAATGGGCCTATAAAAAACATCTGGTAAACAAAGTATGAAGACATGTTACTTTTTATTAAATATTAATAGAAAAACATAAAAAGAAATGATTAAAAGCTGCCTTGATTAAAATATGTAAAACAAAAAAGCTATTAATCAAGCAAAGAGACAGTGAATTTATTGATTTGTTATATATACAGTGGTGTGAAAAAGTGCTGGCCCCCTTCCTGATTTTTTATTTTTTTGCATGTTTGTCACAGTTTAATGTTGCAGATCATCAAACAAATTTAAATATTAATCAAAGATAACACAAGTAAACACAACATGCAGTTTTTTAAATGAAGGTTTTTTTTTATGAAGGGAAAACAAAATCCAAACCCACATGGCCCCACAGTGAAAAAATAGAGTAATTTTTAAAATAGAGTAATTTTTTTCAGGATTCTTTGATGAATAGAAAGATCCAAAAATCAGCATTTATCTGAAATAAAAAGCTTTTGTAACATTATACACTATACTATTCAAAAGTGTGGAGTCGGTGTTATTATTGTTTTATTTTATTTATTTTGGAAAAGAAATGATAGAAATTAATAGTTTTATTTAGCAAGGATGATTGATCAAACGTGATGATAAAGACATTTATAATGTTACAAAAGATTTCTATTTCAGATAAATGCTGTTCTTCTGAACTTTATATTCATCAAAGAAACCTGGAAAAATCAACATCATAATAATAATATTTTTTTTATTTTTTTTAGCAGCAAATCAGAATATTAGAATGATTTCTGAAAGATCGTGTGACTGGAGTAATTTACATTTTAAAATATATTCAAATAGAAAACAGTTATTTTAAATAGTGAAAATATTTCAAAATTGTACTGTTTTACTGTAGGCCTACTTTGGATCAAATAAATCCAGGCTTTCTGAGCAGAAGAGACTTCTATAAAAAACATTAAAAATCTTAATGTTCAATAAATTTTGACTGGTAGTTTATAGGCAACTTAATTTTTTCTCTTATTTGTATCTTTTAATTGGCTTACAAATCAGATACACTGCTGGACAATAACCAGTAATAATGATTTGTTTATATACTACAAACACTTTTTTTGTCCCCGCGTAATCTAAGCCCCTGCTCACAAGGTTACAATTTCAGGTGGATTCATGTGATTCGTATGGAAACATACAATTTTTACAAAGAAATTAAGCATGAAAGTCCATAAGTAGATTGTACAGAAACATACAAATGAGCTGTTTGCATTCATACAAATTAGCCACTAATTCGCTAAAATATAAAATACTTGCAAACTGCCTTGAGAGTGTTAAAGATTTATCCTTCATCCCCTAAAACGTTTGTGTTTGAAATGAAGATTATCTGCAGGAACAAATTCTGGCTAAGTCTAGCAAGTTTCCCATTAACTCCAAAAGTGCACAGACAGCAAACTGATGGAGCTTAAAACATACCTTGTTTATTTCCTACTGACAAAACTCACAGCAATGTCTTGTCTGTAAATTGTTTGTTTATGACCCCTGTGATAAGGGGGCAAAGGTTACCAGAAAGCAAGGAAGCAGTAAAGCCGATGTGGACATTCCTTTTCAAGGACAGTAATTTGTAGACTGTTAAGACTGAATCTGGAGTTTTTAGAGGTTTGCTGTCAATATGGTACATCAGTTAAAGGCTTTTAGTGAAAGCTCCAGTGGCAATGCAAGATAGAGATGACTGGTTAAAAGCCAGAAGGCGAATGAATCACCGAGGGTCAACTGGAATGGGAGTGCTATTAATGTAATGGCCTGCTCTCAGCAGTGTCCATATAGGTGAAAGATTACAAAATACAGTCCAACAAAACTGCCCTGTGGTAGAATATACAAATATTTGAATAATTGAAAAGGGAAATATCATATCTTTTTGCCTATTATTTTCCATTTCATTATGGTGTCCAATCAAATTTGTGATTAATATACAGACAAATATATGAAAACACTTTGATTTTGATATACACTACTGTCTACACCAGGGGTTTTCAAAAACCAACCCGTTCTCATCAATCTGCGTATAAATAACACAGC
Organism: Barbus barbus; assembly: GCF_936440315.1. Classification (NCBI taxonomy): domain Eukaryota; kingdom Metazoa; phylum Chordata; class Actinopteri; order Cypriniformes; family Cyprinidae; genus Barbus; species Barbus barbus. Next base: position 11,318,197 of record NC_136735.1, on the reverse strand, counting down.
TTTACACTTTCCAATTGCGTATAATGGCCATTGCCTCAACTCTCATGCAAATTGTGCCCATTGTAAGTAGTCAGAGTGTTTATATCAAAGTTTATATTAAGTTCATTTTTTTATTATTAACCTTAACAGATTAACAGTACCTTAACAGTCTCTTCCCGTTCTAACAGTACATGATATCTGTCCACACCTCAGAGTCTGCTTTTCTTTCCATGTTGATTTTTATTGAACGCATCTGTCTAAAAAGCAAGAGTCTGGAAATGCTAGTTTAACTTGTCACATGACAAATCAGATCTTCAGTTAATTTGGCCAAATCAGAGTCCGGCAGCAGCACTAGCGAGTGCCCTCAGCGCAGATGAAGAATTCTGCCTTCAAATACAAGCAATAAAGCTTGCTGTAAAGCCCCAGCAAAAGTAATTACTGTAATTAATGTCTCCGGGGGAAATAGTAAGGGGATATTTGAATTATTTACTAATAAACTAGTGTTTTCTGTGTCAGTGTTGCAAAGATGAAGATGATGATGATCCTTTCTCGCCATCTCCTCATTAGACGCGCCTTTAGAGAGAAGTGCATCTTCACGGATTATGATTATAATGAAAGAATTTTATTTAGTTAGTTAAGAAGTAATTTTCTATAGATATATTTATTATATCTGTGAGGCATGTATTTGCTGACTTTCGGTTCATTTTTGTGAAGCGCTCCTGTTCAAGACGGCAGAAAGCGCATCATTGTTTTCTATTTTATAAAAGCAGACGTTTTGTTGATATTTTGAGTGCACACAAATAAAAGTAGACCCTTTACAGTTCCGAATGATGCATTACTCTTATGAGCAAAAAATACGGCGTATTTTAAGTTGTTTCTATTGAAAAAAAAAATGCAATTGATTGCGCTGGTGCCTCCATGTCCTGCACTTAGCTTTCTAGCTCTCCGCACAAACTATTGGATACAGCGCACATTTATCTAGGTTTAACGTTTAAACATTGATATATGCTTGAACTGTTTTAGTATATCTATAGATTTTATTTTAGGCAAGTTGTGATGATATGAGAAGGCTAAATTTATCAAACATACGCTATGAACGGCCCGCCGGTCTGCCGCTGGCCGCTTGGTCTTTACTTTAAGAAAGAAAAAAAACGTAGGCCTATTTAAAGAACAAAAAATGCTCCAAACGTTTTTTTAAATTAACTTAATAAAAAACAAAACAAATATATAATCCCTTTGCTACTACATACAAAACTGAACTATTTTAATAGCCGAAACATAAGCCGTTTTGGGAGAAGAAAAAAAAAAAAAGATGGGCTCGGGTCGGAAATTCTGACAAGCTGTCGGACATGGGCTGGGCTAGGGCCTGAGCGTCTCGGGCCAGGGCCGGGCTAGGGCCTAAATTTGAGGCCCGTGCAGGGCTCTACTCGGCCTCTATCTTTCCGAGAGATGTAAAGAATTTGTTGTTTTCGTTCCTTCATATGCATTTAATCCATAAACTGTCTGTCAAAAGCATTTCCCATAACGTACGGGTTGAGTGGGGCACAAATGCGGGGTTAATTACCACTATACAAACATTTCCACATGCTAGCATAACGGAATTTACAAAATTTCCTATTATTTCCTTGCCATATCATCACTAGGCTATATAGAGAAAAAAATATTTTGAAGATATAGCTGAACATTTATTCAACCATTGCAAAAGTACATTTCTAGCTGAAGTAAATTTGTCATCTCGGTTTTTAGGGTTTATTTAAAATGAGACACGTCTGTTTATTATTTTTACAATTATTTTAATCTCCAAACTGTTTGGGATTCTGCTTCTCTTATGCTTTGCTAAAAAAAAGAAAGAAGTGAAGGTATTTTCTGCGCTGAATCCCGCGATGAGTTTAACAACACTCCAGTGCAGATTACAGTCATAGCCACACCGGAGTGAGCGCATTTATTTTTTTTATGGACATATTTCATAGACTCATTATCGTCTGTAAATGAAGAAATTAAAACGTAAATATTAGTAGTGAAATTTTACAGTGGTACTATAAAATAAAATGGCTATTTTTCTTAAATACTTAATTTCTGCCATATTATGCTTTTAATTAAGATTAAGCTTATGTCAATTGTTTTTTTTATCTCAAATATGTTGGTGGGTCTTGAAATAGATTCTACTTGTCTAGGTGGCTCGTGGAATGGAAAAGTTTGGGAACCCCTGGTCTACACTACTGTTAAGTTGTTGTTGTTTTTTAAGTAAAAAAATTTACTTTTATTCTGCAAGGATATATTAATTTTGGTCAAAAGAAGCAGTAAAATCGTGTTTTGAATTTTGAAAAAAAAATTGAAAAAAAAGTTTCCACAAATCTTGGTTTTCACACAAATATCAAGCAGCACTAATTTGATAATAATAATGATTTGGTGTTCAAGAAACATTTCTGAATTATTATACTAATAAACTATATTAAAAAGGAAAACAGTTATGTGTAATATATACCAAAACCACCAAATATTTATACTTAGAAATTAGATTATTGAACTAAAATACCGCAAACATGCAAAACAAAGTAGAAATATAGTGTTATGTACTCTTTAAAAAACCTTTTTTTCTTTTTTTCACGTTAAAATGTATTTAAAAAAGGGATCTGGTTTAGTAGTCCTCTCCCAAAAGCCAGTATGTCCTCATCCAGCACTTTCCCTGAAATGGAAGAGAACAGGGAGGTGAGAGCAGTTCCGATGCTTTACAAAATTGTTGTTAAGAGGAGGCTATTGACCTCTATTTATAGGTCCTTACCAGCTGTGACTCGTTACCGAATAAATATTTCCACTCTTTCTGAAATGATGTTGCCATGCATACACAACTTTCTGGATATTAATGTTTACAGCCGTGATTGCAGTTATGAAGTCCTTTTATTACACTGTGGTTTTGTAACACAATGGATGTGTCACTGTTAGTGCTGGTAATTTTGAAGCACCAATCCTAAAATAAATATGTGTGAAAAGAATCAGCTGAGCGAATGGGATTGTTGTGATGTGGTAAGACAGGAGAGATGAAAGCAATATGATGCTTTCTGAGGTCAATGTCACAGTGGCAGAAAATCTGCACCTTTATGTGAATGTCACCTCGCAGTTCACAGCGGAAAGTCCTGAAAGTGTCAAGGAGAGACTTGGTGGAACTGCTCACATGGATCCTCAGTGCTAAAAGGGAAAAATAAAAGGATATGATGTCTGCCTCTACTATTACATAATTAAAAGCCAGTCAAAAAAAAGTGCTGAGGTCAAGGCAGGGGTCAGATCAATCGCATGGGTTTCATTTAAAATGCTTCTCTGACATATCTTCCTAATCTGCTGTCAGTACATCCTTCATGAGTGATTTTACGTAATCCATATGTCTCTATCCTGGAGGCAGTGCTCACAGTGTCTCCAAATAAACAGTAGTGTGGCATTTTCAGACCCACAACCCCTGCGACACAAGGCCCTGTAACAAGCATAATTATTATTATTGTTTTTTAATGATTCTGTATTTTTCCACAACCTTTAGTAGTTTTAACAAACACATTATAGAGTTTCTCCTTTTCCACTACTCAGCCTATGCTTTGTGTGCCTAAAGTAGCTCTTTAATGGTAACGCTATGTAATAGAATGTGTAATGATGTATTTTATTTGAATTTTTCTTATGTGGCATAAGCCAAGTTGGCAAGTTGAAATCACTGCACAAATGCCTGAGCAGCATAAACAGTACTCTGATATGTAAATTGACCAAATCAGAGGGAATATACAAATGCGTCATTGGCTTTCTATTGAAAACATATCTGAAAAAGGGGAGAGAGAGAAGAAATGAAATGTACTGTATTAACAACCAGTCATAATCAAATGTATTTATGAGAAGTAGTCCTCCAAACCATCATAATGTACAATCTGTTCCATCTGTTTCTTACAGTATATTCTGCATAATTTTATGCATGCTGATATGTTCTTTTATTTGCTATACTTTTATATTGGATTTTTATACATAGAGAGGATTATTCATTTTATTTAATTTTTATTTTGTTTTCCATTTTGAAATATTTTAAAATGTAGTTTATTACTGTGATGGCAAAGGTGCATTTTTAGCATCTTTACTCCAGTCTTCAGTGTCACATTATCTTTCAGAAATCATTACAAGATGCTAATTTGGTGCGGAATAAACATTATTTATTTACTTAAATTGTATTTCTTTATTTATTTAGTATTACTATTATTATTATTTGTGGAATCCATGATATATTTTCTTTGATGAACAGAAAGTTCAAAAGAACAGCATTTATTTATACATCCATCCATTAATTAATTCATTCATTTATATTATAGTAGTATTGATGTTATTTATTGTATTATTATTATTATTTTACAATCCTACTTTTTAATTATATTGTAAATTTCTATGGTTGGAAAATCAAGTGGAAATATGAGAGGTATACCAGACACTCAAAGTGGAATGGCAACTTGAATTTTTTACCAGTACAAAGCTTTGGGGGAGGATGAGGAAAATTTTAAAATGTGTTTTTGGCAGACAAAAGATATTTGCCAACCTAGCTCTTGAACTACTGCTAATATTGGACACCCCTTGTATACTTGTTTATATTTCAGTTAAAATAGTCTTTTTTTGTGTGATTGATCAGGGTCAGTGAAGGCCAGTGAATATACAAGAATATCACAGCCAAAGAGCTGTCACCATCCAGTTATTAACTGAATGAACTCCAATGCGGACCCTCAGCTGCTGCTCTGGTACGTGTGGACAGTAGAAGCTCCTCATGCCCTGCACTACAGCTAATGACATTCTTGCTATTTCTTTTGCATGGTCGTCTCCATTTCTTGTAGGCAGGCCAGACATTACCATGTAGGCATCGCGAATGGTTTCTACCTGGATACAGCAAAGGACACATGAAGCAACCCATTTCCTACAATGGCTAAAATCGTCTCACATGATGGTGAGGCATTCAAATTATGTATCTTATAAACATTGTGGTTGTCAATGATATTGTCGAAGTATGTATACAGGTCATTCAGCATATTCACTACCTACACCAAAGGAAACAAGTGCGGCCAGTTTATAGCAGTCAGCTTAAGGATACAGAAACAGAGATCAAAGTTTCTGTAAGGTGACAATAGTTTTCCGTTGTGGTTCAGCTGTGGGCTTCAGTATGGTCCAAAAATAATCTCATGTGAATGTATTATTTCCACTTTAAGGCTCAGATGGGTTAGCGAGCCAGCAGCTATGCTAACAGTATAGCCTGATATTCGTGACAGAGTAGAGTTTTTGGCACTTGAGCTATGTCACCTAGTAATGTCAGGAGCTCTTATGTGACATATGAAATGAGCGTACGTAGGTATTTGATCTTACAACAGACCCCTACACAAACAAACACACACACACACACACACACACACAGGCAAATGCATCATTTAACAAGTGTAAGGTATTTCAAAGTCTTGACTTGGACAACAGAAGACAGCAGCTCCTTAAACCTCCCCAAATAGCTCTGGACATATTTTTAAAAATACAATCAAAATCTGAACAAATGACCCCACACAGGACCTACATGTTTTTTTTTTAAAAACACTGCAAATTGTTGTTTTTTTTTGTTGTTTTTTCCGAAATGCCTGTAAGGCCTAACCAGGAAGTACTAGGCATAAACATTCTCTGAGATGCTGTTAGAGTCTCTGCGCCTTTCATCACCTGCATTGGCACGAGGGATGCTGACATGGCTGTGAAGCCTTCAATGTCATTGAAATAGATGGTGACACAGTCGTAAGTCTCTGCTCTCACTGTCTGAGCAGCTACACATTTTAAAAATTCAAGAAAAAAGACCGGCATTTTTCAAAGGCAGGTATCAAGTGGAGGGCTTGGTGATGATCACTGGTCTTGTCACGTAGGCTTGTTAGGCCAGGTGAAAGCAAGTTTTTAGCAACTGAAGTGTTGTGGTCAAATTCAGTGAACAGTCGTGCCACTTTTGCCTGCACTATATCAACAAGAAAACCTACATCATATTCACTATGCATACAATTTAACCAGGTGTTACCCAAGTTCACCCAAAAATAAAAATTCTGTCATCATTTACATCATTACCTTCATTACCCAAAACTGTCATTCATCTTCGAAACACATTTTAATGCATTGGTCTCAAACTCAAGTGCTGGAGGGCCACAGCTCTGCACAGTTTAGCTCCAACCCTAATCAAACACACCTGATCCAGCTAATCAAGCTCTTCAGGATCACTAGACACTTCCAAGCAGATGTGATTTGGAGCTGGTTGGAGCTAAACTGTGCAGAGCTGCGGTCCTCCGGAATTGAGTTTGAGACCACTGTTTTAATGAAATCTGACAGATTTCTGTCTCTCTATTAAAATATGGTAAACAGAAGCTCACCGAGCTTGGCGCACAAGAACAAATTTCAATTTGAGCTTCAATTTTATATATATGTGCATTGATCGATTTTTAAATGTGAATAAAAACTTAAATAAAAAGTGATAGTATATCTTCAGAAAATTTGTATTAAACAGCTTGATTTATATGGAGGATATTTACTGTGTCTTTATTTGAAGTGTCAAAACTTGGAGTGAATAAGTGGAGGGATGAAAATCAAATATCTTGATTTCTGTTTCGAAGATGAACAAAAGTCATGTGGATTTAGATCAACATGAACGTGAGTAACAGATGACAGAATTTTCAGTTTTGGGTCAGCTAACCATTTTCAATGTGCTGAAACAGTACAGTATATCATGTTTAAATTAAGTCATTTCCATTATTTTTAGTGCAAATATACTTCTGGTATATATAAATCAGGTATTAATATAGATTTTGTGTTAATATAATGAGATGGTAAACATAATTTTAAGATGTTTGTGTATATTTTCATTGCAGCAATAATTCATCAAATGACAGTCAAGTGCATTTTAACCCAAGCATATATCCAGTTTTGCAGAATTGTAAATTTTAAATTTGCGATCAGTATAAAACCTTTGAACATGTTAAGCATTAAAGGGATAGCTCACCCAGAAATGAACATTCTGTCATTAATTACTCACCTTCATGTCGTTCCAAACCTGTAAGACCTTCGTTCATCTTAGGAACACAAATTAAGATAATTTTGATGAAATCCGAGAGCTTTCTGACCCTGCATAGACAGCAACACAACTACTACATTGAAGACACAGAAAGGTAGTAAGGGCATTGTTAAAATTGTCCAGAGAAGAAATTGTTGAATAAAGTTGTTGTTTATTTTCTTTGCACACAAAAAGCTTCATAACATTACGATTGAACCACTGATGTCACGTGGACTATTTTAACGACTTCCTTAATACCTTTCTGAGTTTTGAACATGGTGGTTCTGTTGCTGTATATGCAGAGTCAGAAAACTCGGATTTCATAAAAAAATATCTTAATTTGTGTTCCAAAGATGAACGAAGGTTTTACAGGATTGGAACGACATGAGGGCAAGTAATTAATAACAGAATTTAATTGTTTGGGTGAACTATTCCTTTAAGGCCAAGACACAACAAACCGACATGAACAAATAGCAAAAACATAGCTGACTATGGTCAAAAAAAACAAAAAGAAAAAACAATCTTGACTAAAGCCTGAAGCCAACAGCCAACTAGTACACCTTGTACCTGCGTGAGAGGAAATAACACTCCATACCAGTAGTCTGTATTCATCACACAAAAAGGCAAACTGGAAGAGCCAAAAAAGCAATCTATGTGTGTCCTCTTGACTTTGCGTGCACTGTTTTGCTAAATTGAACAGCCAATTAGTGCAGGCTCTCTCACCAAGAGATGGTCCAACAAGTGGAATATACTGCAAAAACTACACCAACAGGTGCTCAAAGACAGGTGGACGATGACAAACCTTCAGCTTGATGTGTCATTACCATAGACTGTAAAAAAAAATGGACGTAGTGTCCGTGACGTCACTCGTAGGTTTCTGAAGAGCGTTTTTGAAGCCTAAAGTGGGCGGAGCCGACCGCCGCCATCTTGGCAACGCGTCACTCCCGGATGATCCAAAATGGGCAATGAGGCGGGACGTGGGCGGAACTGAGGTGCCTGGCTGCTGAAACCACGCCCGCCTACCTCGTCGACGTATTGGCGGTTGAACTTTTCCAGAGCTTTCCAACTTACTCAAGGTAAATTAACCTGAAACTACACAACAAAACTTCAAATAACTGAGGTAACGTGACGGCTAACAGACAGCAGATCAATCAGAAGAACGTCAATCAACCTGTCACTCAAGTGGCCACGCCCTTAAATATGCAGAAGTTTAAGGCTTAATATAATTTAAATGGATGAGTTATAAAAAAATTCACCCCCCTCACAGTTGTCACGAAGGGCAAAATTAGCTATATAGACCAAAATAAATTTTTGTACCAGGCTGTAAACATGTTTTTTTCTACTGTAAAGTTGGGCATTTTAACATGGAGAGTCAATGTGATTGACTCCCTTTTGGAGCCAGCCTCCAGCGGCTAGTCGATGAATTGCAGTTTTAATCACTTCCGTGTTGGTTTCACTAGAGGGAGCGGGAGGTTGCCGCTTGGTCATTACCTATATGCATATTTACTTTGCAAATCAAAGAATGGAAAAAGGAAGAAGAGTTTAAAAGGAAGAAATTAGTTCTAGGTATCTTTGGAGCAGCATTTTTAAATTTTTTTTGGTCATAATCTGGAGTGTTACCATGGCAACATCTGCGTGAGCAGTCCCTCTGCTCGCTTCTTCTCTTCCTGGAGTTCAGTGGTACGTTCACTGACTATCTCCTCCAGATTACATGCATACTGCTCCATACGGGACAGCAGGTTATGCAGAATGTTCTCAAACCCCATGTGCGCACACACAAATGCTCAAAATGCGCAAAAATATTTTTTTATTACTACTATTAACTAGCTTTAGCACTATCACATTAAAGAAGCAGTAATTCTTTATTGTCCCTTCAAGGGCCATTTGCTGCAAAATAAACATTTATCAGTGCACAGTACACACAACACCATTGTTTTTTTGTCTACCTGATTAAGCACTGTCATTTGTAAGTGTAATTAATGATCCTCTGTGTCCCTGCCCTGTTATTCTTTATTACCTCAAAAGTGCTCATTAGTCACAACTACCCTCATTGAGAGCTGAAGCAAGCACAAAGAGGAAGAAAGTGTAACTGTAGCAGTGTCAAGACAGCATTAGGTTGGGAAGGAGAGATAGCTGTACACTACTGATGCCTCAGCACTGCTTGTTTGAAGTGCCTTTAATCAAACTTATCTCAATGTTAACACTGACTTCACTTGGGAATCTTACTCTGCAAGTGGGGAAGATCGTATCAGCAGAAAGTCTAATAAAAGTGCAGTCTGGAAAGGACCATAAAAGTCAGAATGTTAGTGGTTCTCTTTGTTTTGGTCTGTGGTATTCAGGTGCCAACTGCCAACATGTCATTGTTTTATAGTGTACTGTATATGATGTAAAATAAAAATGCTGAGTTCAGTTGAGTAGCTGATTGAGATAAATAAATGAGTACTTGTACGAAATAAATATTACCTTTATGTTAGAAATGTAGTATTATTTATATACTACTATAGTATTTGTTAATATTTTAAATGTGCTTTTATTTTCATAATTTCAGTTAGTTGAAATGGCAACATTTCTAATTTTCTAAGTTTAAAGGGATCATCGGATGCCCATTTTTCCACAAGTTGATATGATTCTTTAGGGTAAAACTTCCCAATGGTAGTGTAAAAAACACATTTTCAAAATCAGCTCTGTTTACAGCAAGATGTTTTTTAATCCATGTTGCTTTAAATGCTAATGAGCTCTGCTGACCCCGCCCCTCTCTTCCGTGGAGTGAGAGCAGTACTGTTTACTTTAGCCACGAAACTGGCTAATCTAGTACATTATTAGAAAAGGCGATTTGCAAAGATTCATAAAAGACCCTTTTACTCACTTCTGTAGATGAAGCTGGATCACGAATGATTTGCACGAACATAAGACCTATTCGCACGGGATTTGTATTACCTGGTGACCTCTAGTCATTTGTAATAATTGCGGATATTGTCTGTGATCTTAATCCCGTGCGAATCGGCCCTGTCTGTAACTTGTAAAGTAAAAATTCCCCCGCAAATGACCTACCATATTTCTCCGAACACCGAGGTCCTGTGATAATATTAGTCCCGTGCGAATCGGCATCTCTGTGATTTGGCCAGCATTTGGCGGGTCATATATAATTTTTCAAGGTTTGTGTTTCCTGTGCGTCTTTTTATCCATCTTTTGCAAAGAATGGAGCTGCGTTGGAGTGTTTGATAGTATTTTGGGTGCTGTCATATCGCTACACCATACAATTTGCAGAAAGAGAAAGCTGAAAAGTAATCGCGTTTGGTCTCATACTGTATCGCGTATCTTGTCAATGTGTGCACTTGCTTGGCCATTTTTAGTGATTAATAGGAAAGTGGGTTCAAGCGCCAGCAGAAGGCAATGAAATAGTGTAATGAAATAGTCTTTAAGAGAAGCAGTCTATCAGCGGAAGTTAAAATCAGCTCGTAAGTGTATTTACTTGTCTCAGTGTTTAGCGCAGATGCCGTTGCTAGGAAACGCTTATTTTGTTTACTGTGTTGAGTTGCTGAAATCGCGTTTGGTCTCATACTGTATCGCGTATCTTGTCAGTGTGTGCACTTGCTTGGCCATTTTAAGTGATCAATAGGAAAGTGGGTTCAGCTGAATTCTAATAGTGATTTGTTAGATAGGTATAAAAAAGGTTATTATACCGCGGTGGGGTCGCGGCAGCCCTCGTGTGAAGCCTTCTTAGTGTGAAGACCAAAGAGTGTAAAGACCATCGACTCTACCGAGCTAGGACACCGGCAAAGGATATAAGTATCGCTTTTTATTTTTATTTTATTTATTTTTATTTTTTTTCCCTTTTTATGTTTACTATTGTTGTATGCATTTGTCAGTTTTATTTAATTTCTGTATTTTCTTAAATGGGTGTGTATAGAGTATTTACAGAGTGTTAACTTTTAGTTTTAGTTACTTTTTCTTATTTGTAAATCGCTTTGGATAAAAGTGTCTGCTAAATGACTAAAAGTAAAGTAAAAGAAAAGGTTTAATGTGTTACAAAGAAATCAAGCATAAAGCTTGAGATATTATTTTAACCTGGTGAAATGTAAATGACACGGGCACAAAACTATATTAGTTTCTTTTTTCTTTTTTTTAAATCCATCTAATTGGACCATATAATGGGACTCTCAAAGCCTTGACATCCCGGTATCCGGGAGATAAGTCAATCATTTTGTGTAAAATCACAGGCTTCGCTTATCCCGTGCGAATGCACAACACGAAATTCAAATGTGGGGGGGTAATTTCAAAATCACACATGGTCCCCAGATAAAACTAATCCCGTGCAAATAGGGCTATAGACATATTTAGGCAGATTGGGGATCAGCACATTCACTTCAAAGCGAAAGTAACGTTAAACCTCTGTGTCTTCAGTGGCTCAGATGTCGGGAGTAAATGACGACTTCTATATTCATTATTACAGCCAACAAAAAAACACCTCAATCACTTAATCTGAGACATCTTGTCTTCCCCTGCACCGGAGTCGACACAATGGCGGTCAGACTGTTTACAGCTCACTCAGTTCACTCGGGGCGGGTCTAAGGTAAGACGGCCTTGTCAATCATTGTGGGAGCGGTCTGTGCAGAACTACGTCATTCTGACAGGAATCTCAGAACAGCCTGATTTGAGAGAGGGGATTTTAAAATAAAAAAAACACTGTGATTTTTATAATTATAGGATGGATGTGTACACACACTTCCAATACACATTTATGCTAAAACAACTTGAAAAGTGAATTTTGCATCCGATGACCCCTTTAAGATAAAGTCTTTAATATTTTAAGATTAAGTTTTTTATCTAATATTTATATCTTAATTTAATTCAGGTTTATTTTTTAATTATTGTAAATGATTTTCAATAGGTTTAATTAACAATTAAAACACTTATATCCATAGATAAATGCACACACATACAAACAGAAGATCGGATTACTGATATCCAATTTATGAAGCTGGTTCTTGATTCAATTAAATGTAATTTCAAAGCATCTGAATCAGTCAATTGCGCACTGTAAAAAGTTGTAAAAATCAACTAGACTTGCAGTATATTGGCTATATTGACAATATAGTGTAAAAGAAATGAGAGATAGACATTCTAAAATAAATAACATTATTGCTCTATGTCTTGCTTCATTACTGACCCCTTAGGACATAGTTTCTTGATGGCAGTCCTGAGAGAAGAGAAGTCTGGTCTCTCTGCAGGTTTCTTTTTCCAGCAGCTAACTATGATTCCCTCCAGTTCCTCTACACCCTCCGATGGGTCTATGTGAGGCCTCAGTGGGCTACAGCCTCTTGCCCTGACCCTCACCACAATCTCTGAAAAACAGACAGGGAGAGAGTCACCAACACTCCTGTACAGTTATCCATCTGAAATGGTTTACCTTATGAAAAGAGGCTTTTTTAGAGAGAGGGAGAGGAGTGTATTAGCATGCCTCTAGCACTGAAGTGACAGTTGGGGATGTAGAAAGGCCCTCTACGATATACTACCTCTTGAGCGATAATGGCAAAACTGTAGATGTCACCTTTTTGAGTACCATTAGCTGACATGGACTCCCTCAGCAGCTCCGGTGCTCTCCACAGCAGAGCTTAAAATGAAAATGTTTTTTCAAAATTTAAACAAAACGATCTACACTTTGCGTTTATGTGTGCAACATATTTGTGTTTATGCATTGAGCTCTAATTTAATTATAGATTTTTCATCCAAACAAACATTCTTTTCTTCTTAAAAGTTCTATATTTCTAGTTTACAAATCCAGGGCTCTGCTCTGACTCTGAACGCCTGACTGCATTAAATCCAAAATCAGTGACCTTCAGGACAAAGCGGCTGTCCACAACACAGCTGGATGACGAGAGGCGACCGTCACAGTGCAGAGGACTGTGGTGCAAATAGTCCATGCCCTACATCAAAGTCAAAATTTATCCATCACTGTTTTATATTCTACAGTCAACGAAAAAACAGTTTAGACTATAAAACACAGACACTTTGACCTTTACAATATCTAGCATGAGGGAATTCTTGAAAGTCCAGTCCAGCTTAATAGACTCATTCTTCAAAATGTCCTGCAAATTTTGGGGACAAAAAACTTTTGTTACAATGGCTATTGTTATGAGCCTTAATCATTTGTTTGTTTCATTATGCCCTCTTGTGTTCTCTCTGTGTATGTGTATGTTTGTGTTTCAGATGGGCGGTTCCCTGAGATAATTTGCTGGAGGCTGCGATTGGTTCTCCTCCACAACTGACCCAGATATAAGGACTGCCCCAAACACTCAATGGAGGCCATTATTGTGCCGTCGTGTGTGACTCTGTAGTTTGCCTTTGTGCGTTGCCGTCGTCATTCCTTTTAGTCTTTGGGTGTCTTACCAGAGAGATAGTGTGTGGGTGCTTAAGATTGTAATTCTGTGATAGTTTAGTTTTTGTTTTGTTTCCATTTTGTGATATTCCTTGTTAACTTGACCCATGCCTGATTGACTACGAAATTGGATTCCGATTGTGAATTGTTTACTGCTAACTTGTATATATCTATATATAAGTTTTTAAAGTAAAATAAGTTTTTGGTAAGTTAAGGGTGGACAGTTAAGGACAGTCAGAACACTATTCTTAAAGTAATAAGAACATGGTACTTTTTCAGTTTACCCAAAAATTCAGTCATTATTTCACATCGTTCCAAAACTGTAAATCTAGAATTTTGTTTTAAGAATATACACAGCTCTTTCCATAAAGAGAGTAAATAATAACTATTTATTTTTTACTGGTGTACTAAAAATGGAACAATACTTATGACAACTCAGAACGCTAATCTACTACAATGCTTTCTGGAATTTTAAAACAAAATAAGGTCTGTGGTAAACTTTATTTGAAGATACATTAAGTTCTAACACAAACTATATTTCAAACATTAATTTTGTAGCTGCTTTTTTTTTTTCAAATGTATGCTGCAATATATTTCCTGTATAAGGATTACAACCATTGTCCCAGTACTTGCACCTATTTATTCATAAACCCATTATTAAAAGCCATTATTAAAAACCCATAAGAAAATCCTGAAGAAATACATAGTTTGATAGAAATGCTGATAGAAAAGAAACAATTATCTGAGTAATAGCACTTGCAGGCTTCCTTTAGGGCAGTACTCTGTAAGAATGAAGGGCTGAGGGGTCTCCAGCACCGCTCCAATAAATTTACAAAGGTTATAGTGGGTCAAATCTCTGCACTGAAGACACAGAGGTACTGATTGAGGTACATCATATCACCGACATATTGTATAAAAAAATTAAATGCATTTGTCAATGTTTTAAGCAGAGTTTACATGTTTGAGTTGCTCAAATGAGTGCTTCTTAAATTCATAAAGCAAACAGAACAAATTGTCCCCTGAATGTGAGGAGGAAAAAAATTATTTAACTATGAATCGTTTTATTGGGCAACTAATTCGTGCCCAGTGTTTTGTAGCATAAATTGTCTTCTACATAATGTCGGAATGCAGTGACGTAAATGTGTAAGCACTAATATCCCAAATACTTCACTTTGTAGACTGCGGTTCTGTGTGCCGATGGCTTGTCTTTCATGCTGAAAATTATAGACTCCAAAGAAGCCTGAATGGGTTTGGATCTGTGGGACTGAACCACAAAGAGGTGAATCTAGATGTAATAGATTCATTCATAGCGCATGTAGTCATTCCATCTAAACAAACCACAATTAAAGCAGTAATGATTAGGAGCTAGAAGTGGGTATCTCTTTAGATGACAGTGTCTATTACATTAATTATACGTAATATTTCTGTCTCACAATTGCTATTATGTTCTTGCATTACAAAATAAAGTAAATTGTGGGCCAGAAGAATTACTTAATCAACTTGTAATGCATTAAATCCTCTCAAAACCTTTGCTGGCACGGTTGAGGAGTGATGCTCCATCATTAAAACATCATCAGTATTGACTGTCCACAGCATCTTGGAAACTTCCTCCTGGAGTTTGAACTTCCTGGTAATAAATATCAGTTTAATCTGAAGACTGTAGAAAATCTAAGGCCATATTTCTACAAAGCCAATAAATCCTGAAAAACTGAAGAACAGCAGTGGAGCTGATTGAATAAGAATAGCATTTTTGGGCATCAGCTCTAACGTTTCAGCTCAATTTAGTCTGGCGTGAACTATAAAATCAACAGAATGTTTTAACATAATTGCAGTATAACATGCAAATCTTACATCCAAAATAAATGAAAATGGTGTAACTAGCAAAAACAAATCTCCTAGGGGGGAGTATAGGGTACAACAGGGCAAAAGAAGCCTTTGATATTATTTTCATCTAAACCACTAGATGGCACAAAAACATGGATTAGCACTTTCCAAAACATCCGCTTTTCAAGATGCACATGTATATTTGTCTGATATTTGACGCGATCGTGCACAGCTGTGCAAAGTTGATTCTGTGCTTACTTGAGCTATTTTTTTTTTTTTTTTTTTTTGTATGTTGTAGATTTATTGGTGATTGGTGATGAGTTTTTGGCTCAAGGTCTGCATATAAAGTCACACCAGAGGTGTTCAGCTGGGATCAGGACTTGGCTTTCTGCAGACCAGTCAAGTTCTTCCACACTGACTGAATCAATCATGTCTTTTTGAACCGTGCCTTATACACAGAAGCACTGTCATGTTAGAATAGAAAAGGGTCCTGTCCAAACTGTTGCTATAAAATTAGAAGCACACAATTCCCTAGAATATCAGTATATGCTTTAACATTAAGATTTGTACTTATAGAAATTACTAAAGTAGTCAAGCATGTTCATTAGAAGGGGGTGACCCAATACTTTTGGCAATATAATGTATTTGTATCAATACCGTGGGCCTTTTACTCCATGCTGGTGGGCTCCTCTTGCCACCTCATACATTTATAAGATTTTTAAACAAAATAACTTGATTTATTTTCACACAAAATCTATTGATCCATTAATGTTCAATACAACGTATATATATTTTAAGGTGGGCCTTTAGCCCCGTTGTACCCTATGCATCACACCTAATTTCTACACTTGATTCAGCATTGTTAATATTTAGCAGTTAAAAATACACACTTTAACTATTACCTGTATAAAGCACAGATTGCAAGGGTCCCTGTAGCCTCCAAGCCAGCAATAATCCCCAAAGAAATCAAGAGTTTTCTCTCTGAAAATAAAGAACACACATTTGCAATCTGCAGGTCTGCTGGGTGATTAGCACTCACTTGGTGTCAAAATGCAACTACTACGTCCATTTATAGAATTATGATACAGCAAGACTGGAAGACACCAAGGGTAATTCTGTAGGAATGCAATATGAAACAGTCACATCCAGTCACCTTTGATAAAAGTATTATATCTGATTGCATAAGTCTGTCCAGACTTTATTACTTCGACCTGTTAGCTTGAGGGCGATTCAGTCAGTGAATAGCTGAGTAATCTATATTGCCACAGAGTTGGACATTTGGATCTTGCAGGCATTGGTACATAATTCAAGATTTTTCTTTCCCCCCATTTTTTAATCAATGATAGGGTATGGGGCAATGCCAAAAAAGATGAAAATGAAGGGGTGAGAAACCAAGGGCAGAGTGGTGGGGTGTGAATGAACGTGTATGGAGCAACGTTGGGTATCTGGTGCCCCCTACTGGAAACAAAGTTACAAAGTTACTATAGCCTTTAACTGGCGCCTTTACAGAGCTGATAAACAGAAGTGCATGAAGACGCTTCCGGGCCTAATATCATGTTGCTGTGTGTTGTTATCGCACTTTCAAGATTAACGAATGATGGACCATAAAATGCATTAAACCTAGAGGCCATGAAAGTCCAAACCCCAACCCATCATTGAAAAACATGCCTTTGCCACAGACTTGACATTTCACAAGTGTCACGAAATGTGCAAGAAGTTATGTATTATGATTATGCAGAATTGTTGCCACAGTCACGTTTTTCCAATGAGCCTGGGTTGCCCAATACCTAGAATGAGGCAGAGTTCTCCATGAAAGCCACAGTCTGGAGAGTCTTTGGGATGAGTTGTCCGTCCTCCATGCCACTTGATTTGAACTCCTTGTGCTGCCTTATAAGTCCCAAAATAGTTTGCAATGACCTGTGTGGAGAACCCTATGACTCATTTGACAAATGCAATTCAGAATAGCAGAGCAGTTTTCACATGGCTTACACTGGTTTGGTTTAGATAGTAAGCATATGCTAGTGGCTCATCTGACACTGGTTATTACTACCTTGGAATTGTTTCATCATGTAATTTAACTCACGGTCTCCACTTGCATCAATAGTTACATCTCCTTGAATACCTGTTTAACAAAAAGTCACAAAGCATGTAACCAGAAAACAAATCAAAACCAGAAATATGCTCCTTTTAATTCATATTATACTAAATAATACAGCATTGCATACGCACATGTAATCTTAAATCCAGTTGGGAATCACTGGATATATTTGAAGCTCTACAAACCTGTAATGGTTCTGTTCCACATTCGTCTAGTGATGGCTAAGCCATCATATGGGTTTTCTTTTTCTGCCAAAGTTTTGTTTAATGTCTGAGCATACAGCCAGACACTATCATGGGCTATGGCTGCTAGGAATGACACCTGTGGAATTAAAACAATTGAAGTCACAATGAAATAACTTAAAGGTTGTGCTAAAGCATCATCTCACTTGTATAGTGATATTTAAAAGCGAACTAAATTTCCCATCACATGGCTTTCCATCCATTCAACCACATGCCCTCGCACCAAAATTCAGATGTGGTGTCATTGACAATAAACGCTATCTTTGTTGATGTGCATAATAAAAGCAAACCTTTTCATTATGAGCATATGTATAGCCAAAGTCTATTTTGGCCACTGAGTCATATCCATCACCTGAGAAAGAAGAAAACCATGTACTATAAATAGAAAATTACATCATGTTCAGTAATGTCTCATTTTATGAGCACAGTCATTGATTTTGTGGTTACATAATACATACCTTGTTCCCAGTCAAAACTGCCAAATAACACCTTTTGCTTGTATGGCTCGAAACAAAAGAAAACAAAATCTCCGTTGGTGAGGCCTTTCTTGTGAGCTTCAATTAACAAACTGCGGACCACCTTGCTATGTGCTGACGTCACAATAACTGTATAGGCAAAAGGACACAAACAATAGTTTCATTGTTTAGTTTCTCACAGCTTTTGGGAGAGCAAATTTGCATCAGATGGGATTTTTCTTACTGCGAGAGACTTGAGCCACCTCAGTTAAGACCCAGGATCAGGTCGACAAGGATCCTTGAGAAAGAGAGCCATGGATTTCTTGATACTTGGCCACTGTGATGTTATTGTGCTCTGCTTGATACCTTTCGAGAATTTTTTTTTTAATAATTCTAAGATGAACTTCTTGACTTCGTAATAGTAACTATATATTTTTTTATCAACAAGACATTTAACTGCTATATACTTATATCAAATGTGAACTGTCACACAGGGAATTCTGGTAATGTCAATTTACGCATTTTTTTCCAGTAAATTATTCGATTACTTGTTCGTTTTCACATCTAAAAAACAGTACATTTATATGCAAACTGTACATAAACCAGTACAGTTCCTTTTGGTGCAATATTTTTTTTTGTACTTAATATATACTTATATATACACATTATACTTAAAAATCACTTTTACCATAAAAATTACTTTTTATTTATTTATTTTTACAATGCAGTTTATAATAAATGTAAATATACACGGATTTTACACCTCTCAGTTTCAAGGTATATTACATACCTGATCCCCTCGATGGGAATAGCCCAGGACTGTTTATTGTCATAGATAATGCCAATGCGCTGCCAGCCAAACTGCTTACAGATTTCCACAAAGAAAGCCCCTAGTTTAGTAAAAGGTCCAAACACTCTTGTTAAGGTTGGATAGGCCTGAGTTTAAAGGGGCCAAGAGAAAAGGACATTTAGCAACTGAAAAGCAAAGTGCATTTTAAGACATAAGTGTGTCCATTGTAATATACGCATTAAAACAGACTTTTCATATCTAGAAACTGTTGATCTGCACATACGGGGCTGATGACAGCAATGTTCCAATAAGCTGCTAGTTTAGCAGTCACTGCACAGACCTTAAATAAGAATTATCAACAGATGATAATGCTCCATTTCCTACTCAACGAACATTTGATAATCCTTCGTCTTGTAATGATGATATCTTGTGACAAATGAGATTATAACGACTTTTGTAATTACTTTTTGATAGCCCTTCATGCGTTAAAAGTCAATTTTAAGCTTTAATTGGAAGCGTGTGCTTGTAGAAGACGGATACCTTAATTTTGAGTCTGAGTAATGATATGAGTGAGTGATTGTTATTTTTGACACGTTCCGTTTAAAAATACTTTCCGCTGTATTTTATTATTTATTTGTTTTGACCTTCAGTTGTCTTGGAAAGGAAGTTAATACAACCACATACGTTTGAGCAAGAAGGTCCGATGAAAGCACTGTATTTGTGTCTATGGTAAAGCATCGCAATTTTCCCTGGGCCACGTAGGTCATTGCATTTGCAACATATTACATTTAAGATGGTATATAAATATTGTGGATCTTGCTTTTCTACTTGGTACAAGTACCTCACTGACCTTGCAGAAGGTCCGGGCTGCTGTTTACAGAACTGATCCCGACAAGAGCTCTAGCCCCAATCCGACCAATACTGAAAGGAATGGAGGTGTTGGGCATCGAGATCAACAAGGTGAATCTATCACCCAGACTGAGAGCAACCAGGGTCATCAAAAAGAGCAGTGAGACAGGAAGTCTCTCGGAGTGCTTCATTACCTCTAGATGGCATATTAGTCCAAATTTATATTCATATTTTTCAGTACACACGAATATATATTTGTATATTTAAATAACTACCCATGTAAGCAAACTGTGTATAGATATACAGTATGTGTTTGAATAGCTTCTAATTGTCTCATGTGCTATGTACATTAAATAAGCCTGGAAAACTATTAAATTAAATTACTTACCACTCATTCCAAAAGAATAATTCCCACTTCAACACAGTGTTTGAACAAAATGATTCAAAAACAAATAAAAAAGGGACCTTGCATCAGGAACTACCTGTATCGTGGATGGAAAAAGTATCCAGTGGCAAACTGTGGCCATATGGTTTTGCTCTGAATCCAGCCATCCACGACAGTGATCTCCCCAGAGTGACTGTAAATCAAGAGGCTCACATTAATACTGCTCTGTATCTCAAGCTCTGGTGTTCCTCTGACATTTGTTTATAGCTAAACAAGCATATGAGTAAACACTGGTCTACAGATGTCTTTGGGAATTCTCATGTCCATGAGGACTGAAAAAAACATGTTCGTCTGTCAATGCTTTGAGTGATACTGTAGCATATGTTTCTGTTTACATGCATAAGGGCTCTTTTCAAAAGTGCATGTAAGCATAAACAAGGATTTGTTCATATTGAATAATGACAAGGATGTAAGGTTCTAAAATAAACTGGTATTTTCTAATGTTTTCCAACTTTCTGTGTTTTAAAGAAGAATAGAAAGACGAATATTAATGTATGCACATCAGCCAGGTCAGGAACAAGAGGTCAAAAGGTTAAAGTAAAAATAAGATAGTGTCACCCCCGGCACACTGGCACTGGAGGCTTTATATCGTGGGAATGGCTCTAGTGTGTATGCCAATTCACAGGCCAGAGAACATTTGAAACCTTTCTCAGTACAAAAAAGCTGAACGAGAGAGAGATAAATGTTGTGGTCATTTTCCCCCTTAAATATGTCTGCCTATAAAAACAACAAAATTTGTATTGGGGTTAGTTTGTGTCATTGCACGAATACACAGAGGAATGAAAATAGTACAGGAATAGCAGAGAGAGATGTCTGCTTCAAAATGGGGATGGGGGGGGGGGGGATATATAAAAAATAAGGGGTAAAAATTCAATAATTATTTTTTGACAAACACCAAGGTCATTTAATTGCCGTCCGAATCCACATCTCTGAGTTTACGAGAAAAAATCGTAAAAATTCTGTGTTTAAACACTTTTTGAGCACTCTCGGTGTAATTTGCATATATATTTATTTCTGAAATGCTGGAAAGTATTTAAAAGAACAATACTTCATAACAGCTCCACCACAGCGAGTGGGAGCAGAAAGAGAAGAAAAGCTCATTCGAAATGGGTCTTTATTATGGCAGCAGCAGGTATGCAATACAATTTTCAAATGTGTATTATAAACATATCATGTATATACAAGTATAGCACGTCTACTTTCCTATTTTTAAACAGAAGATTTAAATAATTAAATAATAAATAGGATTATGTATTATAAAATATGCTTGGAATAATAAGAATACATTTTACATAATAATAAGTATTTTTAAATACATTTTACACAATAATAAGAATATTAATATTAACGTGAGCAGCCCGGGTTTGTAGGTTCACAGAACTCGCTCGTCCACTGTGAATAAATCGCCATCCGAATCCATGCGTTTTATCACTGAGGTGATATGTAAACTTATTTTTACAGACGTCCATATGAGAAACAAGTAGGCTACCGTCCGAATCGGGCTTTACTCTGTCATTAGAACGGCTGTAACTGTTATCTGAGGAAGAAATGCATCACATATGCTTTCGTCAGCTTTTATAACATTTATTGTAGCTATATGGGCGCTTAGTTTTTCTAGTTGTTTAATACACTTGGTCAAAATCTCAAATTAAGAGTTTATGCACAGAATATTTGGCTAGACGGCAGATACTTCTTCTCCGCTCTTTAAGCACACAAAAACATTAGCCTTTACAGGGAGTGTTGGAGTAAAGGAAACGCTGTACTATTCAAACATCAATTATTTATTTACCCTTTCATTGCGAAAAAGCAGAGATCTCCTACAGGCTGTGCGCGACGCGTCAATATGAAAGGAGTTGTGGGTGAAGTTACGAGGTTTCGCAGAGTTGATCCAATGGCGTTACGAAGTTTTACTGACCAGGGCCCGTATTCTTAATGATTCTAAGTATCCTTTTAGAGAGCTCCTAATTTATCTTAAAAATGGCTAACTAGGTGTCTTAGCTTGAAAGTGATTCAGGACCAATCTGAGAGCAACTAAGCAAAAACTTTCATTTTAGTGAGGAGGCAGGGCAGACCCCGTTGCTCTTTTGAAGACTGTGATTGGTTGGTTGCCCATGAAGGAAATAAAAGAGCGTAAGAGTAGGGTTTATTTTAAGCCTTCACTTTGAAATTACAGGCGTAATTTCTTCTCCCTCTTCATGTTTGTCCATTTTCTCCGCTGCTAAATAAACTCTTAAGCCCCTTAAAAGTCCTCGTCCATACGCCTAACAATTTTGGACCTTAAAACCTCTTTTAAGGGTTCCCAGCGGGCACCTTGATGTCAATTTGACGTCAAATATTAGTCAAGATTTGACCAAGATGCTTTATAGCATAATTTTAATTTCAGTTTGGATGCCAATTTCTTCTGATGGTTAATTATGGAAAATAGGAGGTTATCCTGCACTGAAATTGGTTTAATATATATGTAGGCCAATATATTTGACGTTCAATGTACGTCAAATCAACGTTTGACCAAAAACATTTAATTGATGTCATATCGACGTCGTATTGACATCAATGATTAGTATGTTTAATCAGGCTTTATGTAAAGTTATGGTGTACTATGAATTTTTCATTAGCTTGATTAAGTTTAAATAGCATTTTTTTCTTAAATGAGGTTGAAACACATCCTTGTCATCTTTTGAACCATGATGTGTTGGATTTGTGCATGGAACACAAACTGCTGTATGTGGACTTGTAACTTCTACTCGAAATTTATTGTTATTATTATTATTTTACTCATGCTGAAATTGAAGGTAAACAGTCGAGTGATTATTAAATTTACCAAAAATACTTATTTATTTATTTTTATTTATAGTGCTATCATAATACTGTATACTGGCAAATACAGCATTATGGATGTGACATTTTGTGTTAAGGATGTGACATAAATTCTTGAAAATGTATGTGTTACCAATATACTAAATAATCTGCTTATATTTTAATAAACCCTCGTTGATAGAGTCTAAACATCAGAAAAATATCAGTCTATATAGTTTTCTATGTTAAAAAAGAGAAATAATCATGTGTTATGGATGTGACAAAAAAGGACACTGTTTTTGAGAGAATAGGTCTATACTTTGTAGGATTTCTTCAAATTAAAATGCACAAACCAGATGCAATAATACCCAACAAATAGAGAAGCGATGGCTCTTCAAAGAATAATGTTATTTTAATTTTGATAAATATGTACTGTTATGGATGTGACAAGCCTGAAAATAGCACTTACCAGACTATGGAAAATCATGCACTAAAAAAAAAAAAAAAAATGCTTTAAAAACCTTAAGAGAGACCTGGGTCATGGGTATTTGAACCACCAAATGTTGACATCTGTGCTGTCAGTATAGAAAAAACTTTGGTAAAAACGTTATTTTTTCATGGTAAGGTTGACTTTTGCATGGAATTGCCATTTGCTGTTATTACGATATAATTGTAAAACCAGCATTTAGAGTAACAATTATTAATTATTGTAAAATTTACATTAGGCCTAATTTTTCACAGTGAAATTTTTCACTTTGACATTTCATGTCTGGTGAACAAAAACAGGCTCCCCTTCAGATTTTACAATTATTCAGATTTCCTTAATTGACCAAGATGCAATGTATGACCCTATAAAATCAATTTTATTTTTTCCATTTTTTTTCTTTTTAATTTTTCTTGACTCCAACAGACAAATAAAAAATATATATTAATAATAAAAAGTATGTCTAATTAATTGAAATCATGAAAAAAGTAATTTAACAGTAATTTATTAAAAAAAGTTATTAAAAGTTTAACAAAAAAAATACATTTTTTTAGGCTCTATGAAACGTGCATTTTATTTTCTCAAATTCAGTTTGTGTTTTCCAATAATTTTCTGGAATTATGAAAAATGTAGGGCCATAATGGCCATTTATTGAGAAAGCATTCCACATCTGTAGATGGTGCTGTTTTACTCATTTCCGGGTTTCCGTTGAAACGCCTCATCACTGCCTTGATTGGTCCATTCTGAAGTCGAAGCTTCCAGAAAGCGGTTCTCTGACACGTTTTATCAGGTGAGTAAATGTGTTATCTTATAAAATATAAATCAAGTTATATTGTGTAACTATTAACACTTAGGAGGTTGTGTTAGAATGAACTATGACTTGCAATAGAACTGCAACGTGCAATTATTTTTTTGTGTGTATTCGAATTTCCCGCCAGTATGTGGCCTAACGTTACCAGTGTGGTTGAAGCTTTGGCTGTGTGAACATATAAAATATGACTATAAGCATTGTATTGTAAGTCTAACATTAATGATTTTGAAATGTTAAGGGGATGATGCGTTAACCGTTTGTGTTCGGACTAGAGCTCCGCGACGAACATCTCCCTGCTTTCACGGGGGTCCGTGTATTTTTGAGTCCATTCATTTTTTCGTTATTTATCCCAGAAATTAAATACGGAAAATGCGGTTTCTTCTCGTTCAAACTGTGATTAATAAGCAGAAACATACCTTTTCACTATTATTTCATTAAGAGATTTTTTTCATTAAAATCAAAATAATTATATAAAAATAGTTTCATAGTGTACGCTAAATTTAATTTTTAGCGTCTCTATGCAGACTGTAATAACAGTGGACTGGCCATCGGGAGCACCTTCACGGTGAGCCGCTGTAAAATGTGGGCCGACCCATTGCGTAATTATAAATAATGAATTCTAGTTAGCTGATGGGCTGAGCTGATCCTGTATGCACAATTATAGCACCCGACAGACAATTGCAAGTCTTATATTCAGTAAATAAACAGTGTAGCCTATAATAAAATGAAATGTATAAGTTAAACTACTTAAAATTAATTAAAAGTTAATTGAAAATAATAAATTTGTAATAAAACATAATTAAAAAGTAGATTATTAATAAAACTACGCAATTAAAATATAAAAGAAATACTAACAGTTAAGTAATTGGTTATGACTGAGGTTGAACCATGTTTCAGTTTAGATTTTTGTTTGTCTGTTAATTGATGATAGTGTTAGTACTCCTGACTGCTGAAAATACATGAGATTTTTTTTAAATGTTTAATAAGACAAAAAGACCCATGCTTGTCATTCTCCCATAACATCTTTGTAAATATATGTAAATATCTCATACATTGCTCAAACAAGTCGCCTGGCAAATTTGCTCAAAGTTGCCCCATGTATCATCAGCCTAACAGCTTTTCCAGAAATTATCCTTGTGAGGGTGTGGAGGTTGTATATGATGCTTTTTCTGAGTGTGGAGGAAAGAATGCTCCCCTTATGTAGATTGCATGCAACACATTCAGAGAATGATTAAGTTATCTTAAGTAAGTTGTTGCAGTTGCCAGAGTCATAAACTGAAATAACACTTCTCTAAAAGTACTGATTTGTTCTGATTCTTTTATAGGTCTTATTATGTGGATCAGGGCAGTTTGGACAGAGCCACATGGAGAAGAGGAGGGAGTCATCCCAGAGGTTTGGGTGAAGGACAGCATGGTTCACTGGCCACCAGGGGCTAATGTAACCAAAGTCGCTAAAGAGATGCGACAGCCAGCAAGCAGCTGGAAAAAGTTTCCACTGTTGAAAATTAAAATCAAGTCAAGTAAGTTTACATCCCTTTTTAAAAGTTAAATCAGTTTTTTTTTTTTTTTTTTTTCTAATTAGGGGTGTGTGATATGACGATTTTTGATCGTGGAAGATTACAATGTCTCTACGATCTGCTTTTGAATAAACATTTTAACACAAATTAAGTTAGTTATTAAAAGTTTGTTTTGTTGTCCACTTACTTTAGAGAAGCGGGAGGTGTGTGAGGCATTCGACCAAACAACAACTGCAGAGCTGAGTGAAGAAGAATGCAGTCCTGTCAAGAGGGTATCGAAGAAGAAAAAATACCCAGGATTTATGTTAGGTATAGAATAATTGGCCACTGTGGCAGGTCCCTGGTTTCTGGTGCTGAAGGATATTATATCTTGTGATAGTATGCATTGTGGTTATATTGTTGTTTTCCTTCTTACACAGATGTGGATGAATGCACCCAAGATGGTTCTGGAAAAGGATGCAATGTACGAAAGCCATGTGTGGAAGCACAATCACAACACAGTAAGCAAACTGGTAAGCATCATAACTTTTATTATATATTTCAGCCAATCCATCATCTAACTTGGTTGTCTTTCATCCATCAGGTCTGTCCTTTCCAAAACCACCAAGTGTTCGACAAATGTCCAGCCAGGCTTCAGGATCAGGAGAAATGACTCCTAGATCTAGGTCCCGCAGTCCACTCCATGTCTGTCCAAGCCAGCGGTCCCATACCCCACGCCAGCGGTCCCATACCCCACGCCAGCGGTCCCATACCCCACGCCAGCGGTCCCATACCCCACGGCAGCGGTCCCATACCCCACGGCAGCGGTCCCATACCCCACGGCAGCGGTCCCATACCCCACGGCAGCGGTCCCATACCCCACGGCAGCGGTCCCATACCCCACGGCAGCGGTCCCATACCCCACGGCAGCGGTCCCATACCCCACGCCAGCGGTCCCATACCCCACGGCAGCGGTCCCATACCCCACGGCAGCGGTCCCATACCCCACGCCAGCAGTCCCACTCTCTGCATCACAGCACTCCACACCAGCGCTCCCACTCTTCTCATCATTGGTCCCACAGTCCATGTAGGGTGAACCAGCACAGAGAGGGCAGTGATCTATTCCCTTTAGATAATGGAAGTAAGTATACCTCCTTATTTTCTAACTGACAGTGGTGTTTTTGCAAATGGGACAAATGTGTATATACTTTTTTGACTTTCAGAGTTCCAAAGACGAGTCCTCTATCTACTGTCTGATATAAGAGCAAAGCTGTCCCAAGTGGGTCAAAACTTTGTGCCCCCAGAATCTCAGTTCCACCTGGATAAGATAAACAGCAGGCATGAGCTCAAGAATCTAGAAGGGCAACTAACTGATGAAGGACAGAAGAATCAGATGGTCAGTATAACTTTGTCATGCCAATAGTAAAACTGTTCTCTCTGTGTTCCTGAGTTGGAAAATGTTAAATTTTAAAAAAATGTTTTCAGATGTCTCGGTTAGCCAAGATTGGGGGTGCAAACCTTGAGGACTGTGTGAGAAATGTGATGAAAAGGTAAATGAAACTCCATAATACAGTTTTTCTCTGTTGCTTTGGTGCATTTCTCAGATCAGAATTGAAATTCTTAAATTCTAGATCAACTTTCACATCATCTAGTCACTTCTTCACATCATAAAAGCAATTTCTCATTTCTTGAAACAAACAGAAAATCCAGTCTAGCAGGAAAAATAGGTTCCCATTAGGGGTATAACGTAGTGTGCGTTCTACAGCATACACTCTATCAGTTGTAGTTCTGACACCTCTGTCTTAATATACTGTACAATGCCACATACATTCACATCAGTGTTAACTCCGCAAGACTGCACTTATTCACAATCACAAAAGTGCAATATTTGCATGTGCTTTAAAGCTTTGCCACTTAAAAGTTTTATTCACGTGCTGTTCTGACACAGGCTTTTTCATGTACACCTGAAGTACACACACTAAAAACAGGGTTTGTACGGTCATTAAAAACCTGGAAATGTCATGGTATTTTCAAACAGCAATTTCCAGGCCTGGGTAAGTTTTGGAAAAAGTAAGAAATAATGCTCGACCAAAGCGATGGAGAAAAAGGCATTCCTTCTCTGCTTGAAGGCTCAGCTGTTCTGGTCACTTACATTGTTCATTCAGCTAAACAAATATTGGTTACTGATTTCACTTGGTTGTCTTTTTTCTGTTGGCAGAGTTCTTACAAATCGATTGATGGCCATGATGAACATGGACGGCACAGGACCAAAGAAAGCCTTTGGCAAAACACAGCTCTGCCAAGTTATGATAGGTACTGGATCACTTTTCTAGTATGATTAGAGGATGTAGTGTCCAGCTAGGTCAGTGTTACTCATTGTAGAGGGTTCGTACAAGATGCTTAAAGTGCTTGAAGTTGACTTTTTAAAAATTTAGATCCTGGAAAACACTTTAAAACAGGCATAGTTATGTATAAAGTTATCTGATTGGCTTGAGTAAATGGTGGGTGGAGTGTACACATTTGTGGATTCAGCTTCTTGAGGCTAGAAATGTTTCTAAATCCACAAATGCACAGTGACCGATCTACAAATGCACAGGATGCGATTCACAAAAGAATACCAGGCAAAGTTGTGTTTGTAACATAAAAATATATTTGTGAATGTTTTTTTATTTGCAAATTTTATTTTATTTTTTGTGTGTGAATTTAATTCTTGATTGTGAAACTATAACATTTATTTGTGGATCTCATTCTGTTTATCAATACGTTAAATTTTTGTTAATGTCTTTACATTTATTTGTGGCTCATCAAGTTCAAGTTCAAGTAGTCATAGTCTACTTTTTTGGAATTTTGCAACGATTCTACCCCTATATGTGAAAGCCTTGTTTTTAGCCACCACAGATGACAATAATGTATATAAAAATAGCCTACTCAACCCTGCTACACTATTCATTCCAAAAGCTGTTGTGTACTCATGAAGCCTATAGCAGCCTAGCATTGGTTAGAATTTGTTTTGTAGATTGTAATGTCTTGAGTGCAAAATGGCTCAGGGATCCTAACGCTTTCCATGTCAATAAGCAGTGACAAACTGTACTGTCTCCCTCAGTATCACATCATATCACTTTTTCATTCTTTTTCTTCTCCTAGTAAATGTAACAGTATATGAGAATTTGGATATTCTGTATACTACACTCATGTAATCAAGGCTTTTGAGTATGGATGAGATGTACTTAAGCAAGTGTTCATACTGGAATTATCAGAGAATATAAAACACACACCTTGTAAAATATGTGAATTCTATTTTGTGTAGCGCCAATTTTAGTCGAATCGGGTCCATGTAACACTTGTCAGTTCAATTTTGCATCTGAAAAATAGGACATTTTAAAATTGGACTATGTTGACTTTGTCCTGCTGGTGCAGCTTACTTGGAAATAATAGTGAGGATCACTGAGCCACTAGTTGGTTATCCATGCTTATTTAAAGAGTTTAAATTACTTTTTGGATTAGTACGAGTGATGGTTAGTTGAAAATGTATACTGCATTTTAAAATGAGTGATACAAGTGTCTCTATCTTCATTCAGGTGCTGTACAGCAGTCAAAACCATCAGCGTCAGAGGCTGACATTAAAAAATTCATGCGGAATTATCTCCGGTCTGCTCCCGACAGATGTGGGGGTATGGGACGCCGAATGGGCCAGACAGCGATTGATCTGTGTTCTGATTCTGAATAGTTCCAAGCTAGCATTTACACTACCAGTCAAAAGTTTATGAACCGGAAGATTTTTAATGTTTTTTAAAATGGAATTTTACTATTTTAAAATGTTATTTATTCCTGTGATTAAAGCTGAATTTTCAGCATTATTACTCCAGTCTTCAGTGTCGCATGATCTTTCAGAAATCATTCTGAAAATACTGATTTTCTGTTCAAGAAACATTTATTATTATTATTATTATTATCAATATTAAAAACCGTTGAGTACTTTTTTCTGGATTTTCTGTTGAATAGAAAGATCCAAAGATCTGAAATATAATTTATGTAAAATAAAAAGCTTTTGTAACATTAGACACCATTCAAAAGCTTGGAGTCATAAATAAATATATATATATTATATTATAGAAAATAATACTTTTATTTAGCAAGGATGCATTAAATTGATCCAAAGTGATGACAAAGACATAATGTTACAAAAGATTATTTCTATTTCAGATAAATGCTTTTCTTCTGAACTTTCTATTCATCAAAGAAACCTGAAAAAAATTCTACTTTGCTGTTTTCAGCATAATATAACAATAATAATAATAATATGTTTTTGAGCAGCAAATAATAAAATTAGAATGATTTCTGAAGGATAATGTGACACTTAAGACTGGAGTAATGATGCTAAAAATTCAGCTTTGAAATCACAGAAATAAATTACATTTTAAAATATATTCAAAGAGAAAACAGCTATTTTAAATAGTACAAATATTTCAAAATTTTATTTTGTTTGCTGTACTTGGATCAAATAAATGCAGGCTTAGTGAGCAGAAGAGAATTATTTAAAAAAAACATTAAAAATCTTACTATTCAAAACCATTTGACTGGTAGTGTATCTACATCGTCTATCTACAGTATGTTGTTAATTGGCCTTTTTTATGCTTTTGATTTACATTGTTAAATTTACATACTGTAGTCCCTTGACGAGATAAAATCCAGTTCACATTTGTATTTTGGAATTGTATCATGATAAATAAAATAGTTCTTACATTTATTAGTTGTGTCATTATTTTGGTTGTCTAGAATAGGACATAAATGTGTGGAAGTCATTGACCTTAATTTTTGATGTCAAGTTTTTGACGTCAATTTGATTTGACCTGTTTTTTGATGTCAATTTGACATTAAGTTTTGATGTCAATTTGACATTAAGTTTTGATGTCAATTTGGCGTCAAGTTTTTGACGTCAATTTGGCGTCAAGTTTTTGACGTCAATTTGATTTACGTTTTTGACGTCAATGTTTGATGTCAATTTGACGTCAGTTTGATATCAATTGCCCACTGGGTTAAGATGCTTTCTGAACTTTACTTTACTTTTTCCTTTACTAGGATCTTTTCTTTAATTTTAAGAGGAAACACCCACATTTCTTAGAATTTTGTTACTAGGAGCAACTCTTAGCACTAAGATTTTTCATGAATACTGGCCCAGCTCTTTTTAATGCTTATCATTGGTTAAGCATTTTTGAAACTCTCTGATTTAAAATAACGAATTATAATAGAGATATGAAGTTTGGATCATTTTTCACGGCACACCTGACTGGGCTATGGTATAGCCTCTGCCATACGGAAACGCCACCCCTGCTCTTTCCTACTACTTGTTTCACTTCTGTTTCAGTTTTTTTATAACCATTTCTTACTATGTGTAAGTTGTCTTTTTTTACCATGTGTGTTTGGCTCAGTTTGATTTGTATTATGTCTGTATAGATTTTTTTTATTTGTTTTAGTTTTATTTAATTTGAGATTTTAGTACGTCAACATACTACATGGAAATGGATATATATATATATATATATATATATATATATATATATAACAGGTAACTAATACTCATCGCTAAACCGAAGCATGCACTGATATCTGAATACTGAAGTCCTCGATGATGATAAAAGGTGAAAAAATCCAATAGCAAGAGAAAATCTGATAGCAAGAGTAGCATAAACAATTGTAAATCCGTTTCCTTAAAACATAGAGTGCGTTGCAATTCTTTAATGATGCTTTGTCCCACGATGAGCACAGAGTTTTGGTGAAGTTATTTCTTAGTCCATTGATGAGGCATTCAGGGTAAATAAGAAAACAGAGACAGAAACAAAAAGAGTTCTTCTACAAAACAAACAAACAACTAGCATTAGCATTTAACAACAGCCCATAATTTCACTACTAATTGAACTATTTACAAAGTAAATGCAAAGTTACACAGCACAAAATAAACTGAAACACTTACATGATTGAGCTGAAAACCTTAGTTACTCAATCTGAACTCCATATGCAAATTCAAATTCAAATTTTATTTGTCACATACATATACATACGTAGTACATGTAGTGAAATGTATTGTACGACTGTCCAACAAATTTGTCCAACAAAATTAAGAAAAACCTCAAGTTTACAAAAATACAAATAGAAAAAGTACAGTAAACATATATACAGAAATAAACTAGCAATAAAATAAAATAACAAATAGATATGAGAATAAAAATAGATATGAGGAATAAAAAATAGAATATGATTCTATATAGATTCTATAAAAAGTAAAGTGTATGTCAGTGATAAAGTGTCCGTGTGCTGTGCAGTGCAGTAAAGTGTATAAGTGAGTAAAGGAATACTAAAGACAAAGACAAATGGTATGTAAGTCCCACTCATTTATCCTTACGTAACCTTTTACAAATTAGTGCAGATTGTACTTGAAAAATGTGCAAAGTGGAAGTGTGGGGTGATGTGATTATAGTGAAGAGTGGTTAAGACTCCGAATGGCCTGCGGGAAGAAGCTCCTCCTCATTCTCTCTGTGTTCGCCTTCATGCAGCGGAAGCGCCTCCCTGAACGCAGCAGAGAAAAGAGTCCATTGTTGGGATGGCTGAGGTCCTTCACTATCTTCCTGGCCCTGGTCAGGCACCGCTTGCTGTAGATCTCCTGCAGGTCAGGGAGCTCGGTGTGAATGGTACGTTCCGCTGAACGCACCACCCTCTGGATAGTGCAGTTCCCGAACCAGGAAGTGATGCTGCCCGTCAGGACGCTCTCGATGGTGCAGGTGTAAAAAGTCTTAAGCACCCGAGAGGGAGTCTAAAGTCCTTTAAGCGTCTCAGATGGTACAGACGCTGCCTGGCCTTCTTCACCAGGGTGCTGGTATGACAGGACCAAGTCAAGTCCTGCGTGATGTGAACACCCAGGTATCTGAAGCTGTCCACTCTCTCCACTGGAGTCCCGTTGATCGTGATCGGCTGGTATGACCGCTCCTGCTTCGTACTGAAGTCCACTATCAGCTCCTTAGTTTTGCTGATGTTCAGGTGTAGACTATTCACCTGGCACCAACTCTCCAGGTTCTTAATCTCCTGTATGTAGGCCGTCTCGTCGTTGTCTGAGATCAGGCCCAACACAACAGTGTCATCAGCAAACTTGATGATGGTGGTGGAGTTGGAAGTGGCCACGCAGTCATAAGTGTACAGTGAGTACAGCAGGGGGCTCAGAACACAACCTTGAGGGGCTCCAGTGCTTAGGGTGATGGAGGATGAGGTGTGTTTACCCATCCGTACGGCTTGCTGTCTGTCCTTCAGGAAGCTGGAGATCCATTGGCACAAGGATGTGCTGAGACCAAGGACCTCCAACTTGGAGGTGAGTGTGGAGGGAATTATGGTGTTAAACGCTGAACTGTAGTCCACAAACAGCATTTTTACATAATTCCCTTTTCTGCAGTCCAGGTGACTTGTTGTTCGTGTGGAGGAGGTGTGAGATGGCATCCTCCGTGGAGCGGTTACGCCTGTATGCAAACTGTAGTGGATCCAGTGTGTCTGGTAGTGATGCAATGATGAAGTCTCTGACCAGTCTCTCAAAGCACTTCATCACCACTGATGTGAGGGCTACAGGGCGATAGGTTGCAGTAAGGTTATGTAAGTGAAAGCCATGCTTCCAGGACAAGGATACGTTATATTTATTGAAGGAAGATCTTGATGTTCTTTATGCAGAGAAGGCCAAAGGCGCATTTGTTAGATCAAGGGCAAAATGGTTAGAATTTGGAGAAAGGAATTCAACATATTTTTTTAATTTAGAAAAAAGAAAAGGTGACTTAAAAAGAATTTCCGCCCTTGACGTTAATGGTATTCTCACTTCTGATGAAGCCAAAAAAATCCTATAACCTTGCTTAATTCTGATTATAAATTATTAGCTTCTTTATATCCAAGGAGACTAAAACCTTGTTTAGAAGAAGTTATCTCACTCACACAATCTGGCTTCATGAAGGGTCGACACATATCAAATAATATTCGTCTTGTTTTAGATCTCTTAGATTACACTGAGCTGGTTAATGATGATGCACTTATTTTGTTTTTAGATTTCTATAAGGCGTTTGATACAGTAGAGCATGCCTTTATGTATGAAGCCTTAAGACATTTCGGTTTTGGCCCTAAATTTGTGAAAACTGTACAGACTCTGTATAAAGACATCACTAGTAATGTGTCTTTGTCTTCTGGAACGTCACCACGTTTTGCCATGGGGAGAGGAATTAGGCAAGGTTGCCCTATTTCCCCCTTCTTGTTTTTGTTAGTTGCAGAGCTTCTTAATCTTTATACAGTGAATTGTTCAAATATTGAGGGCATCCAAATTGTAGATCGCACTATTTTGATTAGTCAACTTGCAGACGATACATGTATTTTCCTAAAAGACAAAAGACAGGTCCCTATTATATTAGAAGCTTTAAAACAGTTTTCGCATGCCTCTGGCCTTTCTGTTAACCAGACTAAATCTGAGATTATGACAATTCATCACTCTGATATATCAGATGTATGTGGAATTAAGGTAAAACAAACAGTTAGATATCTTGGTATTGTAATTAATAAATGTTCATCTGAAAGAATTGAATCTAATTTTTCTAAATGTTTACTTAAAGCAAAAACAGTTTTTAATTGCTGGTCTCAGAGGAATCAAACCATCCATGGGCTTGTTCTGCTCTCCAAGGCTGAGGGAATTTCGAGGCTGGTATATCCTGCTCTGTCTTTGTATGTTAACCCTAAAATGTGCTCAGATATTGTGACAGGGCTTTATTTAAACTGATTTGGAAAAACAGAACTGAATATGTGAAAAGAAAAACTGTTATTAGAACCTTTTCAGAGGGTGGGCTTAATGTCCTTGATTTTAGTACTCTTAATATTATTTTTAAAATCAATTGGATTAAACATTGCTTGGCCCAGAGCAAATCTATATGGTTTCATATCCCCTGTTTGTTCTTTGAAAAGTGTGGTGGGTTATCCTTTCTACTATCGTGTGACTTCAAATACCGTAAACCTCTCATATGTAATCGCCTTTGTTTTTTATCCAATAGATTTTCTAGTGGCAAATTCTAAATGCATTTTACCTTTTATTATATGTTGTGCAGCTTAATATGAAGGCTTTCACTGTTTTTTTTTTTTTTTGAATGTTATGTATTTGTCTCATATTGTGTCAGTATGTTTTAAAAAAAATTAATTTTCCAGGTCAACACAGCCCTCTTGTGGTCGCTCCGAATTTACTTATTTTGTGACTTGATGCTGTTTTTAAAATAGAGCAGAGTCCTAAGAGTCTGCAATTTGTTAGTGGTACAGAGCCAAAACAGTGTAAAAAATTTTAATATCTGTAGTTACTAGACCCTATATGATCCACTGAAAATTACTATAAAAAAAATAAAATAAAATCTTGGAAGCCTGGTAAATTAGTTCAATCCATGTTTCAAAGATATGTACTTTTATAAGAGAAGAATTTACAAAATAATAATAATAATTAAATGCATTTGAATAATAATCAGAAACAGAATTGGAAAGAAAGACAACATTCTTCACATTAACATAGGTACACTTTATTCATATCAAGTCTTTTTTGTTGTTTAATTTTTAAAGACAGCATTAAATACAGAAGGCACTTACAAAAATTGTTAAATTATAGAAACATATTAACATGGATTAAAAATAATAAGAAAAATGATAAGGACCAGAGATAGAGCCACATGGCAGCCTTGTACAGTACATCTCAAGTAAAATCTACAGAGTGCTAATCTAAGTACAGTATAAAGAGGATTTATTGTTATTAGTTTAATGCCCCTACTAGGTTTTCATACATAATTATATCATTTGAAATACAGATAGCACATAACACAATTGTTTTTGTCACTAGTAAGTGGTTCTTGTTTTTGTTGCGGTTTATTTTAAATGTTAGGCTTTGTGGTTTCTGCACCGAAGGAATACTGGTACAGCTCGATCAAGCGGTTGGCCTCCCTCTGCCCTGACAACAAAGCACCATGGGTAGTGGAATAGTATTTTCTATGGGTGGCCTCCCCAGCAAACAATACCTGTAGAGGCTTTGGATAAAAGAAAAGAGAAGAACAACAAAAAGTTAGCTTGACCAAACAAATGCTCTACAACAGGGTTCCTCAAATCTTACCCTGGAGGTCCAATCTGCTGCAGAGTTTAGCTCCAACCCTGATCAAACTCACCTACCTGTGATTTTCTAATGATCCTGAAGACTCTGATTAGCATGTTTAGGTGTGTTTGATTAGGGTTAGAGCTAAACTCTGCAGGAATGGTCCAGATTTGAGGACCCCTGCTCTACAACATTACTGCCCTGGAGCCCAGTAAGCTATTTTAAGCATGAGTCTCTATCTTTCTGCTATAGAAAAGTGATTTAACAGTCTCAAGCCTCTTGTTCTTTTTGTGCAGTGTGCTCTGTGGGGTCAGACTGTTCCTTTCAGACCCGTAGAAGCCAGAGAATGTTTGTGTGTGTGTTTGTCTGGCCCTTATGCAACTCAACCTTCTCATCTGACTCAAATTTCAGTCTCAGTGCTGCACAGCTCAACATGACACATTTTAAAAAACCATCATGCAAGCAAGACTCCAGCCTGACTTTAGAGTAGTCGTGGGAAATTTGAACAATGACACGAGGTGAAAAAGCCATGTAAGTGGTTCTAAACAGGATTCAAAGGTCTTTGATTAAAATAATCAGAAACAAGTATAATGCTGTGGAAGAACACCTGGGGCCTGTACCATGAAGCCGGATTTGCTGGCTAGCCAGGTAAGTTTCAGTTTAGTTTGCACCAATCCTGGGCTCGTATTCATGAAAAATCTTAGTGCTAAGAGTTGCTCCTAGTAACATAATTCTAAGAAAATTCTTAGAAATTTGGGTGTTTCATCTAGAAATTAAAAGAATGATATTAATAACCAACTGTTCTTTCTGTTTAGAAAACAATGAAACATCTTTACATTTATTCTGGAATTGCTCTTACACATCATTTTGGTGTGACATTCTTGATTTTATCAAACGTTATGTGAATCCTAATTTTGAGTCTACGTATAGAAATGTAATTTTTGGCTTTCATGAATGTGAAAAAAAGTGATACTTATACTATAAACCTTATTTTCCTGTTAGCTAAATATCATATTCTTAAATGTAAATTTTCTAAATGCAAACCTCTTTTTGTGAGATTCAAACTTGAAATGAAAATGTATTTTAAATCTATTGAATTCTCTACGAACTTGAAAGCGATAAGAGCAGTGGCTTTGTTGAAGGACTTGGCACTTCCTTTGGACTGAACAACTGAATGACCTTGGACTATTGTTGTGATTTGACAATGAGTTGACGTTTTTTCATGCATTCAATAAAAAAAATAAAAAAACTTACACTCCACAGCTAACCTGCTCCGGTCAGGTTATGTTCTGGGTTAGAGATCTCAAACTGAACCTGGACCAATCAGATGTGAGCAAAGTGGCACATCTGATGCAAAATGTCACTCCCGCAGTTTCTTTTCCTCCAACTTAAAGTTCAAAATTAAAAAAAAAAAAAAAAAAAGTCTGGCTTCAATGATAATTACTTAGAATTATTTTATATGATTTATATAATTATTATATGATTTATATTATTATTAATCAATTACAAGCAAATTTAGTTTAACAATTATTATAAAGCATTCATTTTAAATGAATATTAACATATACATATCATATGTAATATAGATAAGGTGTAGAATCAATAGATAACGCATTAAAAATGACTACATGTGACCTTACACGTTCAAGTCTCTATCGCTATATATTATCAGCTATATAAACTACAATACATTTGAATAATAATCAGAAACAGAATTGGAAAGAAAACATTCTTCTTCACATTAACATACACTTTATTCATATCACGTCTCATATAAGTGGTTTCATTTTTAAAGACAACATTAAATACAGAAGGCACTTACAAAATTTTTTAAATTATAGAAACATATTAACATGGATTCCACAAACTCAGGATCAAAGCCTGGGGCAGGTTCAGGCTCACAGGTGCCCAGCGTTTTGCTACGGTTTCCGGGTTGAACAACATGTTTCCTGGAAACAGTGTGCAACGGGGTTTGAGATACATTTTCTCTTGTTTGGTGGGTGTGTCAAAAATGTAAGCACAATCAGCAGCAGCGCGTTTATAAACCATGCAGTATTAAAGAGACAGATTGAACAATGTGTCCAAGTGAAGTCCTTTAATATGTGTCCGCTGAAGCTCGGTATATGCAACAATTGAAGATATCAGAAGACATGTTTGTCGTAAGAGTTTTATAGTAACATGATGATGATGAATTTGTAAGTAAATGTAATTAACATCAAAATAAATTCACAAGAGCAAGTATATTGTTTGCACATGTTTATTTACATTAAAGGCAAAATAACAGAAATAAGAGCACAAGTATAGATCTGGAACTTCTTTAAGTATGTCTACATATGTAGTAATGGCAATGCCTTCTGGTCCATATCCTTTCCTTAGGAAAGTGTGCTAGACACTGATTAATGTAACATAAAAATACTATACATGTTTATATATTTTCCTATTGTATTGTGGAGGGACACTTTCATAAACTTTTCTATGCTCCTCTGATTATATAATGGTAAATATTACAATATCATAGCACAATAACAGTGATCAGCAATAATGATAAGCCTAATACTCACAATAAAAATAAGGTCATATAGATCATAACACAGAGGTAAGAAGTGGATTATCCTTCACCTGAAATGTATTTTCATCCTGAAATGCGAGGCAAATGTTGCATCACAATAATTAGGAACCACAGTTTCCACAAATCCCTTCACTCGATTGGGATGTTCTCTTTTATTCTGGATGGCAAGGGCAGTGACTGTAACATCGAGCGTATTTTGCAGTATTAAACACGTATTTCATCAGGCTCGGAAAATTCTTCAAAAAGAACACAAAGAATGGCCTTCTCAGCTTCCATAGTTGCAACTCTTGCGTCATCAGAACAGGGTGTTCAACGCATCACCGTTTCCGTTTAATAAATGTTTTGCACCGTTTTTTCGGGGCTGAACGCAGCCCTGAGTTGACAAAGAAAGTTGATGATCAGCATCATGGTACCAACAAAGCCAGACTGGAGTGGTTTGGTTTTGTCAATTCGAAACTAATCATGTAACTCTGAATTTGTTCAACTACCATCATGGTACATGCCCCTGCTGTTTTTGGTTTAATTGGCAGATAAGTTAATGGAAAACAAAAATCATAATTTGCCCACTAAGTAAAGAGGCACCTATAAAGATCAGCGATACTTAAACTTTGCTGTTCCAAAAAGATACTGCATAAATTGTGATACCTAATTTATGTTATGCTTTAATAATTTATACAACTCAGTGGGTATTTCAACTTACCGGAGCCTTAGTGTTCTTAATATAAGGCAGGGGCTCAGCTAGCTTCTCCACATCTCTGCCGCTGGAGCCTACTCGAGTGAAGGAGTAAGAACCCCGTATATAGGGATTACTGCCCCACGAGGAGCGCAGGATACGCCTTGGTTTTGGAATATTCTGGTTTCCTGTTAGAAACATCAAACATATGAAAATAAATTGACTATTTGCCAAAGCCAACCAGTTGATTTAAAAAAAAAAGTTAAAAAAAAAAAAAAAACCTACTAATTTATCTTAAATTGTGTTGCTACAATTTTAAACCCAGCTAATGAAGAGAATACTAGGTAAATTGCATTTAAATTGCAATAGGTAATTTGAAGTGTTATTATTTTAAGATGATCTGTGCTTGTTTTGGTGGTGTGGGTAAGGTGGACACGTGTTGGACAAGGGAAGTTAATCTTAAATCTACTGTCAAATAATGACAGAAATTAGGGTACCTTTCAATTATCAGTGGCAAGGTGTGACCAAATCCAATTTCAGCACACTAATTACTGTATATAGGACTGGGGCAGATGGGAGGGGAACCTGCTGTGGATCTGGATTAGAACAGACTTACCTAGCTAAGAGGCACGACAGGCTGTTGACATCACCTACAGAGAATGTGTGCATTGACCCTTATATCTGACTTGTGTTATGTCATGAAAGTGTTACAGTGCACTGTAAAAAAATGCTGTAAATTTACAGCAGAAATTTACGGTACTGAACCGTTATCTAAAATTACAGTTTTTTACCGTAAATTAGCACGTGATCTGTGGGGGAGGAACGGCAAGAGTGAGTGAGTGAGTGACACGACCTTTCAGTGGAATCTAGTTTTCATCAAGTGTGAAGTTGAAGCTCATTTACAGGTAGCAGATCACAGGTGAATATAAAACAAGTGTGCTCACTTTTAATCTTATTATTTTCATTTATTTTTTCGCTTTAAAACAGTGGATGTAGCTAAATTTATTGTTCCTCAAAGTTAAGTGTGTGTGTGTGCGCGCGCGCGCCTGCTTGCAGCTGGCATATTTTTGTTCTTTTATTGTGCAAAAGTTAAGTATACCCTAATATAGAGGGAAATGTAAAATAAGTGCATTCGTTTGATCATTTTATTAAATTGGTTTTTGAATTTGCCGCCATTTGGCAGTATGTTTTTTTATGCAGTGGGGGGTGGTGGTGTTGGTGGAACAGCTAACAGTTAGGTTCTTTAGCACGAGCTAATTGCATAGCACGTCTTTCTCAGTGGAAGTTATCCACACAGTTTTCATCTTAAATCTCATTTACAGGTAGTAGACCACAAGTGAATCTAAAATATGTGTGTTCAATTTTAAGCTCATTAATGTACTTTTAATTTTGCACTTTAAGAC
Source organism: Barbus barbus (assembly GCF_936440315.1). NCBI lineage: Eukaryota > Metazoa > Chordata > Actinopteri > Cypriniformes > Cyprinidae > Barbus > Barbus barbus. The sequence goes on along the minus strand of NC_136735.1, from coordinate 11,277,703 downwards.
AGCTAAATGTATTGTTCCTCAAAGTTAAGTGTGTGTGTTCGCGTGTGTTGCATATATTTTTGTTCTTTTATTGTGCAAAAGTTACCCTAATATAGAGGAAATGTAAAATAAGTGTGTTCGTTGGATTATTTTAAGTAGGCTTTTGAATTTGCCGGCTTTTGACAGTATGTTTTTTTTTACACGGAGGGGGGAAGTGAGGTTCTTAATTAGCACAAGTGAATTGTGTCTCACTGGACGTTATCTGCACTGATTAAATCTCAAGTCTCGTCAAAAGCAACTTGGGGTAATCTAAATAACATTATTATGTTGGCTTTGTACAGTATATGAACACAACCGTTTTAACAGCATATTTTTGCACTCGATAAATTTGCTCCAACTACGTACATTGAACATGAAATTCACTTAAATTTTAACTTCCTCAAAGTTAAAACACGTGTGTTTGATAGCTAGATTGTGCTCGACTGAATGTGAAAAGGCTATTATTGAGTCTGAAAACACAGAGATGGCACTCCTGCATGTCAAGCTTCTAATGTCCCATTTTCAGGAACATGAAGATGGACTGGTGTTGCATGCAGATGTGAGTATTTAGTTTTCTTCTTTCTACTTTGCTAAATTATATTATGTATTCTGACTTGTGTTTTGTGTGTCCTCCACAGGTTGCTGCATCTGCAGCTGATGTTGAGAAGAAACTTAATCTACCTGCAAGTCCTCGTCTCATTTTGCTGGGTTAGTGTCTTATTAGGATGTTAAAGGATTAGTTCACTTTAAAATGAAAATTAGCCCAAGGTTTACTCACCCTTAAGCCATCCTAGGTGTATCTGACTTTTGTCTTTCTGATAAACACAATGGGAGATATTTTAATAAATATCCTGATGCATCCGAGCTTTATATTGGAAGTGAACAGGGGTCACGAGTATGAAGCTGAAGAAAGTGCATCCATCAACATCCATCCATCATAAACGTGTACTCCACATGGCTCTGGGGGGTTAATAAAGGCCTTCTGAAGCGAAGCGATACGTTTGTGTAAAAAAAAAAATCCATATTTAACAAGTTATGTAGTAAAATATCTAGCTTCCACCAGACAACCTTTCGTATTCAACGTACAAAGAAAGTGTAATGCCTTTCGCAGTTCAAAACACGTGCACTACGTTCTACACCTTCCCTATTCAACTTATGTAAAAAACTTAACTGACGTGACACCAGTTTACACTTTCTTCGGAACTTGAATACGGATGGTGGTCTGGCGGAAGCTAAATAATTTATTTCATAACATGTGAAATACAGATTTTTATTTTTTTATTTTTTTTACACAAATGCATCGCTTCGCTTCAGGTCTTTATTAACCCCTGGAGCTGTGTGGACTACGTTTACGATGGATGGATGTGGATGGAAGCACTTTCTTCAGCTCATAATCGTGAACTCTGTTCACTGCCATTATAAAGCTTAGATGCATCATGATATTTATTAAAATATCTCTGATTGTGTTCATCAGAAAGAAGAAAGCCATGTATACCTAGGATGGCTTGAGGGTAAAACTTGGGATAATTTACATTTGAAAGTGAACTAATTCATTAAGAAGAAACATTGACATATGGAGAAGATGCAATAAAAAAAAACCATTTCTATTGTATACAGATGTTAAAGAATAGTGAAGTGACATTCAGTGAAATGACATTAAATGAAATGACATTAGTTCACCCAAAAATGAAAATTCTGTCATCTACTCACCCTCATGTTGTTCCAAACCTGTATAAATTTCTTTGCACTGCTGAATGCTCCACACTATTTTTTTCCTACTATGGAAGTCTATGCTGCCCCAAACCTGTTGGGTTACAAACATTCTTCTAGATATATTCCTTTGTGTGCAGTATTATGACAATTTAATTTTTGGGTGATCTAACCCTTTACAATATAGTCTTCTCAAAAGCAAATCTTGAAACGAGTTGTGCCAATGTTTTCGTTATTGTTATATATATTTTTTAATTAAAAAAAAAAAAAGTTTTTTTTTTTGCTGTTTTTATTCTAGGTATGGCAGAGGAGACAAATCTGCAGTATCAAGAGGAGGCTTCTTGCACATTGGAGTTTCTTCAAAGGTGTGACACAGAATCATCTTCATAAGAATTTTGACACATGATTCTTGTATACTATGGTAATTTGTTATATAACTGTCTTTAGACGCTTCGTTGGAATAAACCCAAAAAGAGGCTCAAAGACCTGCAGAGGCAAGGTGGTCTCGAAGAAGACGGGCAAGGTGGTGAATAAAAAGTCTGCAACAGTTAATCCAAAGGTTGCCTCTCTCCTGAAAAATCTTGTGGATTTTGAATGGGATTTCATCTAGGTAAGTGAATTTGCACATACACACTTATTTCTGTACCTGAAGGTTTTGAAGAATCAAAGTGGTAGTTGCAAAGGCAGTCTATGGAAGGAAATCTGACAGTATTCTGTCATCAAAAAAGTTCTTCATTTGTGTTCCAAGGATAAAGAAGGTCTTACAGGTTTGGAACAACATGAGGGTGAGTAATTAATGACAGAATTTTCATTTTGGGATGAACTAACCCTTTAAATTTAAAATAGGGTTTAGAAAGAACAATAACCCAGAGTTATGGACAGTAAAGCCCTTTTTTGTGACAGGCATCATTGTACCATGCTGCTGGATATAAAAAAGCCTGCCGCCTCTTCTTCAAGCTCAAAATGTCTCCCCATTTACTCTCTCCTTAAAAGGGTTAGTTCACCCATAAATTCAATTTCTGTCATTTATTACTCACCCTTGTGTCGTACACACCAGTTTTAAAGGATTAGTTCACTTTCAAATTAAAATTTCCTGATAATTTACTCACCCCCATGTCATCCAAGATGTTTATGTATTTCTTTCTTCAGTCGAAAAGAAATTAAGGTTTTTGATGAAAACATTCCAGAATATTTCTCCATATAGTGTACTTCAATGGACTCCAAATGGTTGAAGGTCAAAATTACAGTTTCAGTGCAGCTTCAAAGGGCTATAAACGATACCAGACGATGAATAAGGGTCTTATCTAGCGAAACTATCGGCCATTTAAAAAAAAAATGTATATGCTTTATAAACACCAATGCTGGCCTTACTCTGTTCTGCGATGTGCGTTCATGACTTCACGTAATACGTAATTATGTTGAAAAGGTCACGCTTGACATAGGCAGAACTACCGAGTCAGTGTTTAAAAGGGTGAAAACTCCATCTCATCTTCTCCTCCAAGTTCAAAATCTTCCGACATCGTTGTTTTACCTTTTAACTCTCTTTTTTTGTAAGTGATGTTTGACTTCGTATTTGCACATTCAACTTGTAAACACTGACTCGGTACTTCTGCCTATGTCAAGTGTGACCTTTTCAACATTATTACGTGAAGTCATGAACGCGCATCGCAGAACAGAGTAAGGCCAGCATTGGTGTTTATAAAGCATATACATTTTTTTTTTTTTTTTTTTTTTTAAATGACTGATCGTTTCGCTAGATAAGACTCGTATTCATCATCTGGTATCGTTTATAGCCTTTTGGAGCTGCACTGAAACTGTAATTTTGACCTTCAACTGTTTGGAGTCCATTGAAGTAAACTTGGAGAAAAATTCTGGAATGTTTTAATCAAAAACCTTAATTTCTTTTTGACTACATCTTGGATGACGTGGGGGTGAGTAAATTATCAGGAAATTTTCATTTAAAACTGAACTAATCCTTTAATGTTACCTTCGTTCATCTTCTAAACACAAATTAAGATCTTTTTGATGAAGTCTGAGAGGTTTCTGTCTCTCCATAGAGATCCAGTACAACTACCATTTCAAGGTCCAGAAAGGTAGGAAAAAGGCATCATTAAAGTACCCCATGTGACTCCAGTGGCATAAACTCAGTTTTATGAAGCCACATGAGTGCTTTGTTTGTGCAAAAAAACAATTTACCACTTTATTTACAAAAATATTGATCTGCAACGCACGTTCACAAGAGCTTCACGACGCATATGTGTTGTGTTCTGACTTGCGTGTACTCCATGTGGCTCCAGTGGCTTAAACTCAATTTTATGACTGCCTATTTTGTGTAAAAAAACATAATTTACCACTTCATTTACAAAATATTATCCAAAGCGTTCACGCAACAATGCCAGCTCGTGAGCACAAAACGCATGCGTCGTGATGCTCTAATGAACGTACATGTGCATTGAGGTGACACGCAAGTCAGAACACAACACATATGCGTCGTGAAGCTCTTGTGAACGTGCGTTGCAGATCAATATTTTTGTAAATAAAGTGGTAAATTGTTTTTTTTGCACAAAGCACTCATGTGGCTTCATAAAACTGAGTTTATGCCACTGGAGTCACATGGGGTACTTTAATGATATATTTTTCCTATCTTTCTGGACTTTGGAGTGGTAGTTGTACTGGATCTCTATGGAGAGACAGAAACCTCTCAGACGTCATCAAAAATATCTTAATTTGTGTTCAGAAAATGAATGAAGGTCTTACGGATGTGGAACGACACGAGGATGAATAATAAATGACAGAATTTTCATTTGAGTGAACTAACCCCCCCCATTTTTGTCTTTCAGACTACACCTGCATCAGTTTGAAGATTCTGAAATGTTTTTGGCCTGTTCCTGTTCCAGTTACTTGCCAGGTTTTGACACTTAAACTAAAATCACCTTCAAAATGTTTCATATTCAATAGTGTTTTTAAAGGCTGTTTTTAGGGGAATGTACACCCCAAGCATGTTCTTGGCAAAAGTATTCAGATTTTCACTAAAATGTCAATAAAAGTTGTGATGTAAGTTGTATCCTCTTGATCCTGTTTTTTTTTTTCTTGGGAAAATATTATACATTAAATATTGCAATACCAGTTTATTTTTACAAGTACATATATAGATATTAAAGTTAAATAATACGTAACTTGGAATACAGTAATGAAACTGCAGGATTACAAAGGAGTACAAAGCTGGAAACCCTGCTGCCAGTATTTTACTGTTAATTTACAGAGAAACTGTAATTTAGATTACGGTAATGAAAATGTAAAATTACGGTACACAGCTGGAAACCCTGCTGCCAGTATTTTACCGTTAATTTACAGAGAAGCTGTAATTTAGATTACGGTAATGAAAATGTAAAATTACGGTACACAGCTGGAAACCCTGCTGCCAGTATTTTACCGTTAATTTACAGAGAAGCTGTAATTTAGATTACGGTAATGAAACTGTAAAATTACAGTACACAGCTGGAAACCCTGCTGCCAGTATTTTACCGTTAATTTACAGGTAAATTTTTTACAGTGTGGAAGAGAAACCAGAGTTGTTTACAGTACAATCTTTCACACAACCCTGGAAACTTTAGAGCCATTGTCTGTACGTTTACACTAGAGGCCTGACCTTGTCAGAGGTCCTTTTTCTTCCCTGATTTAACAGGTACATATGCCTTCTTGTCACAGACAAATATAACTTAAAAGCATGACAAGCAGACAGCATTAATATAACCAGTTAAAAATGTATGCTACAAAACAAACTCCTTGTTTGTTTGAATGAATGAATGAATGAATGAATGATGCATTTATGTTTGGCTGACAAACTTGATTGCATTCAATTCCTGAACCCAGAAGCGTCATGCCCATTCAATGTGAGGGGGCACGTGCCCCCTCAGATTTTTGAGCCAAGTGGATTTTGAATGCAGCTTCCAAAAGACAAAAAATAGCCAATTAATATTTTCTATATTTAATACAATCACACCGGCGTGATTAGATCATTCAGTGCGTCTTGCTGCTTAATTCAAATCTGCATTCTCTGGCTGGCACTGAGCCAGATACAGACGTGTTTTTACAGCACTGCGCATTATAACCAATAGCACACGATTCTGTTGAGCTTATGAACGCAATGACAAATCAGAGGTGTTCAGATGAGTCATCGCTAAAATGCCGGTGTTTTCTTCACTTGCTCGCTGACTGAATACCTCTTTCTGGCGAATTCTCTCATCAGAAACATCAAAGTGCAAATGTGTGTACGAATATGTAAGTAAGATATTCATTTCACAGTGTAAACCGCTTCAGTGATTTTAATGGGAATTTTTGAGAGTGCTTGAACTCTAGACTGTAATTAAAAATGTTCTTTGATAATGTAAATGTTCTTTGCTCTCTTTCTGTACAATGAAAGTGTTATGATTAGTAGCCTAATTTAATGTTTTTATTCACATTAACTTTCAATGTTAAATTCACATTAAATATAAAGTCAGTCGTATTAAAATATATTATGGCATGACACCCATATCTGTTAATTAAGTAAACAGACAGGTTTTTATGCATAGTTAATAGATGTACATTATTAGGTTACTTTGACCATCGCCCACTAGATCAACTAACATAATCTATAAAGGTGAGAATCAAGATATTTCATGATATAGTTAATGCATTTGGGAATGTTTCGAATAAAAAGGAAAAAACTAAATAAAACATATGCTGTTGTGGCTGTGTCACATGACGACCCCCCTGCCCCAACTCGTGCCCCCTCAAAAATGAGTGCATGACGCCCCTGCCTGAACCCCTACACAAATCTCCTGTTAGCTGGAAATTATCTACCTTGATTGTTGTATAAATGCAGTTCTCTAAGAGGGTCAAAATGGGGGATTATATAAATCAGGGAATGGTACTAAGAAACTAAAATCATTATGCAAATGAACACCAAAAACTGTCAACAATACTCTAAAGTCCTATTGTCAGTGGGAAATGAACTGCAATTCAATGACATAAGTACTACTGAGAATTAAAATAGATGTACTTTTTTGTTTTGTCACACCCTGATAATAGTGCAGTTTAACAGTGTTACTCTTGGCACATGTGCTGACCTGTGAACTGACGCAGTAGTTCGGTGCATATCTCTGCCACAGTCTCGTCATCACACCTTTCCATGCGCAGGGCTTCTTCTCCACAGATCCAGCCACTCAGCATGTGACCATAGCGCTCGGGTGGATACAGCACATCAAAGCTGCAGATCTTTCGGTACCACAGCTCTTCTGGGTATGCCTGGTTCTCCAGTTGTGCCTCATCCTCCCACACAAACTGAATGCTGTTGCACTCGGGGCTCCAGAAGGGCTCTGCAAACTCCAGAAAGATCTTGTCGGTAGTACTAATGCCCAGTTTCTGGATGGCCTGTGCCTTGTCTAGTGGCAGTCCTGGGGAGAAGAGAGTCTCGTGAGCTTTCTTCAGGACCCCAAGAGAGGCTGTTACGATCACATGGTCTGCCAGCAGACACACGTCTTCACACTCCACACAGACCGGAGAAGGGCTGGGTCGTTGGTCCTGGTTATGGTCAGCCTGGTCTACAATTTCCTCTGTATCATGGGAGCTGCAGTTCCAGTGGATACGGCGGACAGGCGTGCTGAGGCAGAGGACACGACTTGGGATGTCCTGAGCCAGGATCTCAACAATTTTAATGAAACCAGCGGGAATGACATGGTGAGCGCCAGGAATCTCGGTCCACTCACCAAACTCACTTAGAGACACTTCATCCATGCTGGGGGAACTGCTTTCACAGCTCTCCACCTGAGGCACAGAAAAAGATGTTAAGAAAAGAAGAAATAGTGCATAAACCTACCAGCATCTTGCTGTTAAGGTGCTTCTTGACATTAAAACTGAAGTATCTACAGATTCCAGTGTTGCCAAGTCTGCAGTTTTTCCGTGGAATTGGGATACTTTAACACAGCCACGGGTTTAAGCGAACGCAATAATGTGATATTTAGCCGCTAAAATGTGAATTTTAGCAGGGGAACCCCACCAAAAAACGTGCATTTTACCACCCACGGAATGTGATTACCGGGGGACCCTCCTCGAAATGCGATTAGACTAGTTTTGAGTACCAATTGGAAGGGTTTTTTTGTGTAAACCTGGCAACCCTGACTGAGTCTGATAATGTGACCATTCATGAATAGCCTAGCAAAGCTTAATTTACTGTTGTTGTCACACTGGTTTCGCACAATAAATGCTTGAACTCTGCTAAACACACCATTTACTCTAAGGTTACAGTTCCAAACTATACTGCTGTAAACAAACACAGACAGTCCAGCAGGCATATAGCCAGCTGAGTGCTTTTTCTGGTCCTGCCCCTTCCTCCCATAACCTCTAGCATTACAGGATGACATTTACTGTCTGTCCTACTTTTACCTCAGTAATCCAGAGCTTTCATTACTATCAGAATTTCTGTGAATAGCCTGAGTGACAAACAGTACAGTGTGACATTTATAAAGCGGTTTAATTATTCCATGAATGGTAAATACAAGCCCATTGTGAGTCTAGGTCAAAGTGTGGGAAATGATTAAAACAGTAGTATGTTTTGAATCCACACTTCTGTGGGCGGAAGTCTACAGTTTTGTATTTCGCAAGAGTGTGAGCTTGACGTCAGTGTTGTCTTACAAAGGTGAAGACACATGCGATGTGTTTGATGTTGTCATAGAGCTCCAGTAAATCTGCTCACGACAGGAACTCAGCTATTTCCGGTTGTGGCAGAGATGACAAAAATGATGCCACACCTATAATTTCAAAATCACGTCTATAGAGAGATTTTTAATTACTTTGATTTTTAATTACTTTGATTTTTAATTACTCTGTGGCTAAACAAAGCATGATTTGCTGATGAAAGTTGAGATGGAAAATCTCTCTACAACATTAGAGCCCTGCCCACCTTGAGGTACTGTTGTAACATAGATAACTTGAGTTTCTTGATGCTTTCTGAGTCATAGGGATCGAGCATGATCTTCTTGCGCACCACATCTCGTGTGAAGATTCCAACACTGTTTTGACTCTCGGCTCCCACAGGCTTTCCATTCTGGAAGAACTCCTGAGTCAGCTCATACACCTGCACAAAGGAGGGTGTTTAACAAGGTTAAGAGAGAGAGATGATAGAGTCATTCACTCTGAGAACAGCAGCTCAGGATAAAGTAACAACCACAAAACACATGACTTCACATTACATTTTTGAAGTGAAAAATGCTTTCTCTGACAAAAATAAATAAATACTTCACGTAAGTCACAACACTTTGCAGTTTGTTCAGCAGAAAGTAGCAAATTAACAATTAGGAGCAGTTATAGTTAACGAACAAAATGTTGAACGTGTATATTAAGCTACTGTACACAACTGCTGAGATTCTCTGAACTCTTTCGGGTAGAGTGAGGCCATTAATGAGCAAAGCCCATACAACAGAATTTCTAAGTGGGAATACAAATGCCATAGGCCCTGTTTCCACCTGGCATTAAGTGTCACGGTTCATGAATTCACTGGTTTCTTCATGTCTCGTGTATTGTTGTTCTCTGTGTGTGTGTGTGTGAGTGGGCGTGACCGCTCACTCCAGTCATCAGCGCGCCAGCTGATCTCAATTCCCGCTCCAGCTGCTGCCAGTCTACTCACCTATAAAGTCTCACCGCACTTTCCTCTCCTTGTCAGATCATTGTTTGATGTCCTCCAAGTGTGTCCTGCGTTCGTCTGCTTCCTGGTTCCTGGTCATTGTCTCGTCTTCGTGGTTCGTCTCTCTTGGATTTACACCGTCACTGGATCACCAACATCACTCGTCACCTACACGCTGTCTGTCGAAGTACCTGTGCCACCTGCCCACCCGAGAGACTGTACTGTTTGTCCGAAGCTGACTCTAATAAACCTTTGTTGCACTGCATCTTTGCTTCCTCCTTTATCATGTCATTACAGAACGATCTGACCACCATGGAAGCAGCAAGTGCCGACTCTTCCTTTTTGGAGGAGTTCATTAGAGTCTCTCGGATGGATGCCCAGGAGAAGAGCTTGAAGGAGTCAGGACAGGCTATTCGAGCTCTTGTGGCGCAGGTGTCCGAGCTCATCCAGCAAGTTCAACATCGGCAAGTTCCCGCTGCGCCACCTACACCGCCAGCTCTCCTCGTACCATCGAACTATGTCTCCCAGTCAGAGCCCCGCCTACCAGCGCCGGAACTTTACAACGGTGAGCCGAACTTTTGCCGTGCCTTTCTGACTCGCTGTGCTCTGCATTTCTCCCTGCAGCCCAGAACCTTTGCCAGCGAGCAGACAAGGGTGGCGTTCGTGCTCACGCTGCTGACTGGGAGAGCAGCACTATGGGGAACAGCGGTGTGGGAGAACCAGGATCCATGCTGTGCCTCGTTTCAGACACTCTCCGCCGAGATGAAGAGAGTGTTTGACCGCGCGGTTGCTGGGAGAGAAGCCGTGCGGATTCTGGCAGGGGGAGAGATCCGTCTCTGATTACTCAATCGAGTTCAGGACCTTGGCGGCAGAGTGTCAGTGGAACGAGGAGGCGCAGTGGGATATGTTCCTGCATGGACTGGCTGATCGCGTCCAGAATGAGATCTATGCCCTGGACCTACCCCCCACACTTAATGGGCTTGTCGATCTGGCGTTGCGTGTAGACTCCCGACTCTCTCGAGTCGAGCGGCGGAGGTTACCCGCTCAGCTTCCAGGGGAGACGTCTACACCACGAGCCAGCGACAGGGACGCGGTCAGCCCCGTCTACGATCACGAGCCCATGCAGGTCGGGCGAGCTCGGCTTTCCCGGGAGGAGAAGGAGAGGCGGAGATCCCAAGGCTTGTGCCTGTACTGTGGCATGGCAGGACATTTCGCCTGCAACTGTCCAGTAAAAGGGGCAAGCCCGGCAGTAAGTCTGAGGCTACTGTCGGGTGGGATCTCCGCTGAGAAGACCTCATCGACATCTACACTCCTCCCGGTAAGACTACGATGGTCAGCCCACACTCAGGACTGTCACGCACTGCTGGATTCTGGGGCTGAGGGTAATTTCATGGACTCTGCTTTTGCACATAGGACTCAAGTTCCCCTTCTACCCCTCACACAGACCATCGCAGTTCACGCTCTCAATGGCCAAGCCCTTCCCATCATTTCCTTCACCACCGGACCCGTCACACTAATTGTATCTGGCAACCACTCTGAAACCATCTCCTTCTACATTCTGGACTCCCCCCTCGCACCCATTGTTTTAGGTCACCCCTGGCTCACCAAGCACAACCCCAGGATCGATTGGCAGCAGGGAACAGTATCGGAGTGGAGCAGTAAATGTTATGAGTCTTGTCTTGTGTCTGCTTGTCCGTCTGTTTCTGTTTCTACGTTTCAGGAGGAGGCAGTGGATTGGTCAAACGTGCCCACGGAGTATCACGACCTGAAGGAGGTATTCAGTAAGTCTCGTGCTGCTTCTCTCCCTCCGCATCGTCCCTATGACTGTGCTATAGAGTTACTGCCAGGTACGTCTCCACCTAAGGGCAAGTTATATACACTTTCTGTTCCAGAGAGAGAGGCTATGGAGAAATATATTTCTGATTCTCTAGCAGCGGGGTTCATCAACAACATCACAGTAAAGAATACGTATCCTTTGCCGCTGATGTCCTCAGCCTTCGAGAGGTTGCAGGGAGCGTCAATCTTCACTAAACTGGACTTGCATAACGCTTATCATTTGGTCCACATTAGGAGGGGGGATGAATGGAAGACTGCCTTTAACACCCCCAGGGGGCACTTTGAATACTTTTGCCTTTCGGGCTGTCCAACTCCCCGGCAGTCTTCCAAGCACTCGTCAACGACGTGCTGCGAGACATGGTCGATCAATTCATATATGTTTACCTGGATGACATATTGATTTTTTCTTCTTCTCTCCAGGAGCACGTTTGACGAGTGCTTCAGAGGCTGTTAGAGAATGGGCTTTTTGTCAAGGCGGAGAAATGCGCTTTTCATGCACAGTCTGTCCCTTTCCTAGGGTACATTGTGTCGTCTGAGGGAGTGCGTATGGATCCTGAGAAGGTTAAGGCTGTGCTGGATTGGCCAAGTCCAGATTCCCGTAAGGCCCTACAGAGGTTTCTGGGGTTCGCCAATTTCTACCGGCGGTTCATTCGCAATTTCAGCCAACTAGCCTCGCCTCTGACCGCCTTGACCTCCCCCAGAACCACGTTCAGGTGGTCTAGCGCAGCTGAGGCTGCGTTTGCCAAACTGAAAGGCCGCTTTGTTTCAGCCCCCATCTTAGTTACCCCTGATCCATCACATCAGTTTGTGGTGGAGGTCGGTGCGTCAGAGGTGGGGGTAGGTGCAGTGCTATCCCAGCGTTCTCCTGCAGACGACAGAATGCATCCGTGCGCGTTTCTTTCTCATCGTTTATCCCCCGCCGAAAGTAATTATGACATTGGTAACCGAGAGTTGTTGGCAGTCAAGTTAGCATTGGAGGAATGGCGTCACTGGTTAGAAGGGTCGGGGATACCTTTTATCATGTGGACCGATCATAAGAATTTGGAATACATTAGAACTGCTAAAAGATTGAACTCCAGGCAGGCTCGGTGGACACTTTTTTCGGACGTTTTGACTTTACTCTCTCGTATCGCCCGGGTTCCAAGAACATCAAACCCGATTCTTTATCACGCATTTTTGACCGTTCCGATCGCCCGTCTACTCCCGAGTGCATTTTTCCAGAGACCCTAATTGTCTCCACACTCACATGGGAGGTCGAATCGAAGGTCAAGACGGCCTTACATGGGGTAACGCCTCCGGTCGGTTGCCCACCGAACCGGTTATTTGTGCCAGAGGGATTACGGTCCAACGTCATTCAGTGGGGGCATTGTTCCAATGTGGCTTGTCATCCAGGAGTCAGTCGCACTACATCTTTAGTCAAGCAACGATTTTGGTGGCCACTTATGGCTCGCGATGTTCACAGTTTTGTTTTGGCTTGCTCAGTTTGTGCCACTGGTAAGACTTCCAATAGACCTCCAGATGGGCTCCTTCAACCGCTGCCGATCCCTTCGAGACCCTGGTCCCATATCGCTCTAGATTTTGTCACCGCCCTCCCAAGCTCTCAGGGTAACACGGTAGTTTTGACCGTGGTGGACCGGTTCTCGAAGGCGGCCCATTTTATTCCCTTGCCCAAATTACCCTCAGCCAAGGAGACAGCGGTTACAGTCGTTAACCACGTCTTTCGGTTACATGGCCTCCCGACGGACGTGGTTTCCGACAGAGGACCCCAATTCGTGTCCAAATTTTGGCAAGAGTTTTGTAGATTACTGGGTGCTACTGTTAGTCTGTCCTCAGGGTTTCATCCCCAGAGCAATGGTCAAACTGAGAGAGCCAACCAGGATTTGGAGAGAACGTTGCGATGTCTGGTCTCCAAGAATCCTTCCTCATGGAGCCAACAACTGTCAATGGTGGAGTACGCCCACAATTCGTTACCAGTGTCATCCACGGGCCTATCTCCGTTTGAATGTAGTATAGGTTACCAGCCACCAATTTTTCCTAGTCTGGAATCCGAAGTCGCGGTTCCCTCCGCTCACACCTTTGTCCAGAGGTGTCACCGCACTTGGACTAGAGCCCGTGAGACTCTACTCCAGGTGGGAGCGCGCACCAAGGCTAAAGCCGATCGCCACCGGTCTAAGCCTCCCGTTTACGTCGTAGGTCAAAAAGTGTGGCTTTCTACCAAGAACATTCCTCTCCGCTCCGTTTCTAATAAGCTTGCTCCGAAATTCATTGGCCCGTTCTCTGTCACCAAGATCATTAGCCCGGTGGCAGTCCGCCTCAATCTTCCTCCAGTGTACAGGAGAATTCATCCCGTGTTCCATGTATCCAAAATCAAACCCGTCTTTTATGCCCGTATTAATCCGCTAGCCCCGGTTCCCCCACCGCCGCGACTCGTAGAAGGGGAACCTGCTTATTCGGTTAATCGTATTCTGGACTCAAGGCGGAGGGGACGCGGATTTCAGTACTTGGTGGACTGGGAAGGTTACGGTCCGGAGGAGAGAAGTTGGGTGCCTGCTAGAGACATTCTGGATCACTCCCTTATTGATGATTACAATCGACAGGTAAGGGAGTCTGGGAACACCAGGAGGCGTTCCTAGGAGGGAGGGTACTGTCACGGTTCATTACATTAAGATGTGTTTTATATGGAAACCACACTTGGAGGTTGTCAAAAACGCATTAAACATCATTTAAGTTATATTAATATAACTTAAATGATGTCTCTTACTGAAATATGTAGTAGAAAACCCATCAAAGATTTGCTATTTTAAAAAAATCACATCGTTTTATACATATTTTCAACTATGGGGGGCGCTATTATTCTGATGACGTAAAATGGTTGCACTCGGTGAGCTACTAGCGCTACCTGATGCTATTTTTACCACAACACATCTTAAAATAGACAACTCGGAAAATAAAATACTGATGTGATGACCACAGCTACTGAAAGAGCTTACAGGTGGCGATGGATATAAGTATAGGTTTAAACCAAATGCTGTACCATCGACTGTTCCCCACAAGGAGTCTAAACACCTGGATATTGAGGGAAATCAGTGCTGAGAAACTCCTCTAGTGGCCACGAGTCATGATTAGCGTCGGCATGTTTACATCCTAATAGAGCAACTAGCGTTTCTTGTCTCAGTCGTTTATAAGCTCTTTCAGTAGCTGTGTTCTGTTAAAAGGCTCAAAGGCATCAGGGCTAAAGCGGAGAGAAAAAAGAAAGCAAGTTTTTATAAAGTTTTATTCGTCCACAGGCATCTTCCCATGCTTTTCTCCTCCTATTATCGCTAGGAAAGCAGTCTTAGGCCGTGTTCACACTTGGCGTCTTTTTCGAAGCTGCCGGCGTCTGTTTTACATTATAATCCTATGGAGTAAACCGTGTTTTCAAAAAAGTCCTGAGCGCTTTTTAAAACGCCACCGCCGGCGTCTTTTTCTGCAGCTCAGAGCGTTTTTTCGAGTTGAAAAAAGTTAAACTTTTCTGAAAAAAACGCCCTACGTCAAGCGCCTTTTTGACAGCTGACCAATGACAAGCGAGTAGTGAGATCTGTCGTTTCCATAACAACAAGATGATATATAGAATATACCGCAAACCGTGCATCATCCAACCGGAGCTCCTGGACTAAATTGTTGTAAGCACCATATTGGTTCCTTCCCTGTATAAATGTCGTGCACCCACAAACGTCGTTGTGAATCAACATTTTCTTTCCCGTTAACTTCAAAAGCCAACGCAAGAGCCAACTTTTTACTCTTTCTTGACATTTGTGCAGTACACAGCGCTAGGCTACTGTTGCAGCTGTTGCTATGGCAACAAAAGCCGCTCTCGGCTGCTATTTGTAACAGACGCTGCCAGCTTTGTTTTTCATTAAAAAACGCTCGTCAACTTTTTCTAGTCAAAAAAGACGCCAAGTGTGAACACGGCCTTACATTGCTTCTCTTGTTGCCCTTTGACTGAAAATGACAACCAAAAGCCACACAATGTGGTATCGTATCAGTATTTTATTTTCTGAGTTGTGTATTCTGAGTTGTGTTGTGGTAAAAAGAAAATAAAAACAATTAAAAGAAATAAGCGCCAATAGTTCACAGAGTGCAGCCATTTGACGTCATCGATGCAGAACTGTGCACATAAAATAATGGCGCCCCCCATAGTCCAAAAACGATGTAGAATTTTTTAAATAACATACATTTTCATGGGTTTAATACTACATATTTAAATAAAATACATAATTTACGTTATATTAAGCTATACATGTCTTAATACCCGGGTATCCCTTTAAGGGATCCTGACCGCAGAAGGCTCTGTCTTGTCTTCACGTTAGCTGCCTAATACAGATGGAAACAGGAATGCATCTCGGCTGACCATTTATGATTGGATCACCAAATCACTTCGTAATACCAGGTGAAAACATGGCCTTTATTTATTCATTTTTTTCATTTATTCAAGCCTTATAATCCACAAGATTATACACCAAAAGCTTCCATCACCTCATTGTACAGGTCACTGAACTCCTCCACCAGATCCTTTGGGATCCGCTTGCCATTGTTGGTCTGGTAGTGGGCCACACCATTCTTGGCATAGAGGCTAATGCGGCCCACACTCCTCTCCTCCTCTGTGGTGTGCTCCAGCAGCCCATTGTCCTCAGCCAGGTGGTAGATGGGGTTCCCATTTGCCCCATGGATCCAGGTTGCTCCAAGTTCCAAAGTGGTTTTACCTGTAAGGAAATGGAAATGAGGAACCTTGAAAAAACAAGTTTTTTGATCAGAGAAGGTTACGGATGAAGTAATAAAAAGGATGCTATCATGAGAAGACAGTTGTCTTACCGTGCTGAATGCTTTGCACTCTGCCTCCGATACGGTCTGAGGCTTCTAGCACCGTGACATTGGTGAAGCCGTTCTCCAAAAGGGTTTTGGTTGCGGCAAGGCCGGCCAAGCCCGCGCCAATTACTACTATTCGTGGTTGTCGATGTCTGTGTAAGGCACTACTAAGAGGATCATCAGTGCTGTCTGAAGATATTTCACAACTTTGCATGCCGTCCAAACTCTTCTTCTAGGAATCTGGGGAAGGGTGAGATGGGGAGAAGCTATTAGAGTAAACACCAAGCCCTCCAGCAAGACAAATAATAGAGATTATTCGCAGAAAGGAGGAAAAGAACACATCAAAGATACAGAACATTTTATACTTTACATATACTTTCACCATGTGGTTCGTAGGAATGACTGCAACACAGCCCCGTTTCAAGCCATAACCCGTTCACACTAAGGACGATAACTATAAAGATAACGATAAATATGTTTCTAAAAACCGTTCTCAATATTAAAGAATAGCAGAGTCCACACCACAGCTATAAAGGCACAGAGAAACTATATCATTGGAATCACTTTCAGAGTGATTTTT
Organism: Barbus barbus; assembly: GCF_936440315.1. Lineage (NCBI taxonomy): Eukaryota > Metazoa > Chordata > Actinopteri > Cypriniformes > Cyprinidae > Barbus > Barbus barbus. The sequence continues at coordinate 11,261,051 of NC_136735.1, read as the reverse complement.
TTTTTCCAGGCTAATATAGGCTATGCTACATATTAACCTACATTTCATAGATTAGTTAATTAATGACAAGACGCTCTTTATTCAGGATTTAAACAAATGCAATTCATAGAAATGAAGATATCTACTATGTTTTTTTTTCAAAATATTATGAATGATAAAAATATTGACAGCCAATCATAATCAATCCTGCTGTCACAAGCTCAAGAATTTAAAGAGGTTGACGAGAATGCGCTGAGAATAAACCGATGATATCTTCGCTGTTGTGGATGCTAATATAGTTATCTTTATAGTTATCGTTCTTGGTGTGAACGGGGCTTTAAATTGAGCATCAGCGTGGAACAGGGCAACAGACTTGCAACAACATAATGGAGAATGTGAAATGTCATTATACAGAGTCCATTACACTAGCGAATGGAAAAGGTCTGTGTGTGGCTGTGAAAATAATTACACTGTGACAGCCACAAGGAAATGAATGAGCTCTTCACATTTCCGTTGATCCTTTCAGACAAGGTCTTCACATAAACACACCAGCTTATGTGTGTGACAGCCACAAGGAAAAGATGCACCTGATGTTGGACAGACCTCGTAAAAAGTTTATCAAGGACCTGAAAGCGGAATATTGTTATGGATACAGGATGTTATTATGGTGGACTAAACAGAATTTTTCCTTTCATCAAAGTGAAGGGGCAATGTTCTCTTCTTTATGCACACACTCCGTATCTGTCAACATTGTTATTGTACCCCGTGGGCATAGCCACACACATGCAATGAGGAAGAGATGGACAACTGTGAATGAATATGATTTAAATGAATGAGGTTGTGGCTACTATGCTCTCAGTACAGACCACAATAACCTCCTGTTGGGAGTCTGCACAGGCCAAATTCATTAACACAGTTTGTTATCAGACTGTGGAGAGAACAGGAAGGGCTGCCTGTAGCTTCTCTGATGTACAGTGACAGTCAGAACGTTTATTATAAACACTAAAAGGAGCTAGCTTGGTGGCTGCATTGTATCTGCGAATGCATGAATGGGTTGTTTCCTTCTTGAGAATTCTCAGCATGTGACTTCAACTAAATTTAGCCACATGTCAGCAGATTTTTAATACAGCTGAACTAAAAACTTTAGATTGTTAAATTGACTTCTTGAACACCATTTTCCAAAGATAATCAATTCACCATGCAAAAACAACCAGTGTCAGGGCATAATAGCAAAACATAAAACCTTACCCTTTAACTATCATGTGAAGTAATATGTATGTAACAAGGATTAGGTAAACACATAATATTTTGTTACACTGAACTGCTGGAAGCATGAAGCATACTAGAAATCTCTATGTGTGGCCTATAGAAAAACAACCCAACTATAGATGAACTTTGCAGCTGTAAATCCAAAATTACAGAGTGAAGAGTTTTTTTTCCAGATTCTGAAAAAGATAACATTAATGCTTTAAGAATACCAATTTTGTCATTTTTAACTTAAGCAGAGGAAGCTGCTACTAAAGGAGCTCTTTGGGTAGTGCCAGCAGTGATAGTATGATAAGTCCCTGATTCTTGGATTAATGCTTGTATACTGAATGGGTCCCTTTAGCAAACTAAGCTTGTGAATGTGTGTTGTTTCATGGATCTGCAATGACCTCCTGTTGAACTGAGAGAAGTATTTATCAGTGACTCATAACCAGAAACTCCTATAGAAAGGACGCTCTACAGTGAGGTGGAGAGGATCTTTGATGGGATCCTGAAATGGAAAGGCCTGAATAAACTCAACTGCATCTGCATCTTTCCAATCTCATGCAGTTTGAGGCGAACCAGAGAGTATGCGCAATGTTTAACAGAACCACATCTCTGATATAACCAGTGTGCTCTTCTAGATGGAGCACATCAGAAGTTGCTGAAGGCATTACAAACAGCTGTACCAAATAAAACATAACTACACACATTTGCGTTTGTTCAACAAAGTGGTTATGGTTGAGAGGGTTTGTGTGCGAAACATTGTATGCATGAAAAAGTCCTTGCCTTTGGTACATCTGGTTTCAAGGCAGAAGCAGAAGGTCATATCTTGTGAAGTTAGGATGAAGCCATAACGGAAAATAAGATGCAGTGTGTATATAAGGCATGGCTTCCTTTGTTCCAGTCAGTCCACTGATCCTACATTAATGGCCCATATAAGGCTGCTTTTCAAACTTTTTTAACAAACACTTAGGTTCCCAGTTAGCATCAACTAGAAGTTTTGATGTTGAGGACGTTTTGCTCCTTTTCTACCAACAGGGTAGTGGGGTTGGCGACCAACGTAGAACACAAGAAAATGCTGAAGTTTTCAAAACAACAGCAAATCTGGCAAAACTGACACAAAATTAAACTACTGATCCAGAGACATTGCTTAACATAAAAAAGGAAGTAACTCATGTATTTTGAAATTCTTATTTGAGCCACCTCAAATAGCACTATCCTTGAATATTGAGTGTTATCTTTATAGCAGTATAATAACAACACAAGGTCCCTGCACCTCATGTGCCACAGATTAAGGGTGGGCTTTGGGGAATGCACACAATCTTCACAACCTACTCACACATTGCAGGACAAAGGATGTATATGAGCACTGTGCAGTTTTCCCCTCATCCCTTCTCATATCATCAGTGTTCTCTTTTAAAAGCAGACTTGGAACTGTTATACAGACCCATACTGAAGACCTACAGTCCACATGCAGGGGATAAAACAGGACAGGAACTGTCTATTTGGAGAAGATAACATTCACAAAGCCGGCAGAGGAATCGTTTTCCCAGTGGGATAAAATCTTGTAGCTACAGAAAACGATTTGATCTATACAAATGAATCTATATTAGCCTATTATTATTATACTGATTTTAAAATCCAAATATGTTTTTAAAAAGGAAATGTGTGCATAAAAGCCCGAAGCACTGGGTCATTTGAGTTGAGATAAGCGAAGTTTGGCTGCTGATAAAGTAGCAGCACAAGTGTGTTCAGTGGAATCAGCGCTGCCACGTAACTACATGCTGTCACGGGCGAAACATCTACCTATAAGATTTACAAAATATCCTTTTCATGAAATCAGCAATCACCTTTTACTGTACCTTTTTCAGGTGACTTAACATTTAAGTCATAATGTATGTGTCGGCGCATTATTAGAAGCACCTCAATGAAAACTGAATTGTAACAGACAATGCACTTTGCTTTCGAGAAAAAAATAACGGAGAAAAACGCAAAAGACAGAGAAACACCTTCTGTCCGAGATGAAAACACTGGTCAGTCCTGCGAGTCAGTTTTGTTTACGATTTTGCTTGGATTCACCGTTTCTCCGTTAACCTACATCATTGAAACGCGCACTAGTAGCAGTGAAAATACATACAGTTCATCTTCTAGTATTCATCTCTGTAGTGTGGCCATTAACTTACCTGACTTTGTCGTCTTCAGCGTAAAGCGGAGAGCGGTCCTCTGTTCTTTGTATATTCGCAGGCAGCGTCTCGCTTTGTATTTATGTGTCTTGGAACCAGAAGCAGCCAGTTTTGTCGATGCCGCTGCCTCCTCGCTGAATAAATATGAGGAACCGTGACGTACCGCGACGAAACCAACACCGGCGCTCGAGCGAGTCTTGCTGTGACTCACTGTTTGTCACAGGGGCGTTTGAACTAAACGCAAAGCCCACCCCTCTTGTAGTAATGAGAGAGTAGCTTGTTTTGTTCAGTCTTGTTAGATTACGGATTTGGTTTGTTCATTTTAGTATTTATTGTAAATAATAATAATAATAAATCAACAGAAATATTGATATTCAGAATTCTAAGCTGTGCAAGGATTTTATTTTATTTACATTTTTTATTTTGGTTATATCACTATTTATACACTCTAAAAAAAATGCTGGGTTAAATACAACCCAGTGCTGGGTAAATATTGGACAGAACACATGCTGGCTTGTTTTCAACCAACAGTTGGGTTAAATGTTTAAATGCAGTAACCCAACCACTGGGTCCAAACAACCCAGTCTCTGGGTTCGTCCATATTTTACCCAGCGCTGGCTTATATTTAACCCAGCATTTTTAAGAGTGTACCAACATTTATTTATTACAACATTATATTAACTCATTTATAACAATACTCAGTGATTGATAGCTTACAAAGCGAAAGGAAATTCACTAAAAGTGAAGTTCTGTTATTTTGGTTTCTTGCATGTTTCAGTAGCCTACATGTGGGGATATTTTTTATCTTTAATTTGCCTAAAGATTATTTCTGATCCAACCGCTGTTATGTAATTCACAAAACACCGTAATACAGCATTGCTATTGGATAAAAGATGTACTTTTTACTCCCTTGCAAAGATTAAATGCAACCTTTGAGACTAATTTAATCAAGTGGCAATCTGATTTTAATGTGTATCTTTAAAGGGATTAATCCCATCAGACTAGCATGCGTTTTTTTTCTAGCTCTCATCTCTTGTTAGTTGTTCTAATATAAACCCAGTCCAGCAGATTCACAACTTCCCTTTTTATAGGTTCAGTAGAACAGGGTGTCCTTGTTGTGGCATGTTGTTGGTTACTCACTTTGTCACGCCTGTACCGTTCATGTTCTGATACTAAATAGATACTAAATAGATAATTTATCTTAGAAATGCAAATACAACTCGATAGTGAATTAGCTCTGGGTACGTTGGTTTATGCATCTATCTAATCATTTTTACACTGTGTAGTCTGCTCTACATCATGTTTTCCCTCAATTCACAGATTATGACTATAAAGAAAACTTAGATTAGGAAACCTAATTTAATAAAGGCCTGGTATATTCCAATGCCATGCGATTAAAGGCCTGCATTCTACAGGCTTTAGTTTAAAAATAAAATCACAAGAGGATTAGCAGTGGTCCGTACGTTCCTGAGATGTAAAACTAGTTAAAACCCATTCATGAATGGGTGCCAAAGCACAATTCATTCAAATGAAAACAGTGAGGATTAAGCATTCCATTTGGGAATTGGAAAACAAAATACTTGTGATCCCAGATATAGTTGCAAAGGTACAATGCCAGCTTGTTTTCTTGACTGTTTATTATATAGCAGTATAATTTGGGTCATTCAAAGCTATATTATGGATATTAATTTTTTTTCAAGGTTCTGTTTTCATTTACTCAGGGAGGGAGAAAAAAAAAAAAAAAAAGCGTGAGAAGTGTCGGGTGTAGCAGAGGTGCTTGTTGACTATAATCTTCTTTTGAATTTAAAGGCCGGTCAGATTCCTCTGTTTTTGAAAACACTGCATATACCTCATTAACATCCTTTATTTGGTGTTTAAATTTCATTTGCCACTCGCATATGAAGAATTTCACACGCATACACAGATTAAGATATGCTTGTTGTGCTGTTTTGTAAATTCCAAATTAGTGTTGACTGGATGGAAAAGGCTGTTGCTGCTGTTTATTTAATTACACACAAACATGCATGTGTGCGGGCATAATTACCCATAAACACAATGAGTGTTTCTAATCTTTGAGAAATCACCCAGTTTACTTGCTAACAGCGGTTAACCACTTTGAAACGAGTCTAGTCGCATGCAAACCGCACTGTCACTGGTTTCAGTAGTGCATGTGCTCCACTTTGTATGCGTTATCTGGATGATTTCAAAGCAAGCTTGAACGCACAGAAAGGCTGCCGTTATGTGGCTAGCACGTGAATGGACACGAGCCTCTTGAATAAGTGGAACAAAGTGGAATGTGGTAACAAGCCATCACCAGTGGACTGGTCTACTAGAATGGCCCTTCTGTTGGTGACTTCAGTGGGGTGCATAGCCTGCACATTGTGAATGCTGCCTGCCTAGCCTCCGTTTTCTCTTGCAGTCCAATTGGCATTAGCCATGTGACTCAACAGTACAAAAGAGAAGGAAGAAAGTGTCTTTTCATGCATGTGAGGAGAAAGCAAGCACAGGAACTGGGTGGAATCGTTCTCATTATGCAGCTTCATTGTGGATGTTGGCAATGGCTACCTTGTGGGCTGAATTTTTTTGTTGTTTTGCTTATGATTAATGATATCATTTTATCTGGAATGGGGAGACTCTATATTTTTAGGAATTTATATCATGGTTTCGTCTGAAATTTGCAGGAACAGTTAATATACTGTATATCAAGCTCCAAAAGGACAAATAAGTAGCATAAAAGTGGCTATTTCTTTGTGTAGCTCACAAGTTAAAAATTCCTTTTAACTTGTGAGCTACATTTGAAGAATGTAACTTTTCAAACAACGCAAAATCAATGCTATTCTCTAAAGACTAAGGCCAAATTCAAATGTGATTCCCAGAATAAAGGTTTTACCAGAGCCATTTGATCCATGATCAGCCTTGGAAACCTAACAAAAAAGAAAAAATATTTTTTTTATTTTGTTTAGAACTTTGAGCAAGATTGCGCTGCTATTCAAAAGTTGGAGGGCACTGTGATTTTAAAGAAAGAAAGAAAGAAATTACCACAGAGCATAGTTACTACAATTAACAAGCAAAGATGCATTAAATTGATCAAAAGTGAAGACATTATAAAAAAAAAATCAATTTAATAAATAATCTTTTGAAATTTTGATTTATCAAAGAATCCTGAAAAATGTATTGGTTTCCAAAAAAATTCAAATAAATAAATAAATAAAATAAAACCACAACCCTTTTTTTTCTGTGATAAGATTGTATTAAACAAAGACATTTTAACATCTAAATGAACTTGATTTATTTAAATTTATTCAAGACCATAACAAGCTGACATAAATTACACAAAAACCTGGGTTACACAAATTAATCTAAAAGTAATTTAAAATGGTCTGATCAGATCAATAGTTCCTCCATGTAACAAGCTCATAGCAATTCATAATTCCAGAAATTATGAAGACACTTTGTATTGTATTGACAAAATGTGTCCACTAAAAAATCTTTGAGCTCTAGGACCAAGTTCTCATAATTTGTGCGTTTGGGTTAACTAACCTAAAACAGCTTAATAAAGGTAATTTATTTCACATATAAACGTGCAAAACATTTTACTTAAAAGTAGAGTTTTGTTTATGGTAACTTTATTTTTTTTAAATTGAATATATATATAGATATATATAGGGTTTTTATTTTCAAATGTTTTGAAAGTTACTACTTTACTTTTACTTTACTTTACTTTTGTCATTTAGCAGACGCTTTTGTCCAAAGCGACTTACAAATAAGAAAAAGTAACTAAAACTAAAAAGTTACAACTCTATAAATACTATCTACCCACATATTTAAGAAAATTAACACAACTCAAACAACTATAAACACAACTCAACTTTTAAATAAAACGTATTATAATAGGAATCTTTAAAAGTGAAAATTGTATTGTTATTTATTAGGCAAATAACAAACTGAAACAACTAGATAATATTGATAATAATAATAAATAAGACATAGTTTTCCACAGTCGCTGTTGATTTTGACTTCTAGTTTTTAGTTGTTCCCAAAGACTTGCTTTTGATTCAAGTTTGTGCGATCTGTCTTAGAATCCAATAAATTCTGACAATACTTATATTTTTGCAACAGAAACGCTACTGTGACTAAAGAGCTTACACATATTAACCCTCTAATATAGTTTTATTATTATTTATTTATTTATTTTTTGTTTGTGATAAAAAGTATTACATGTAAAGAATGATGCAAATACAGCAAGCTTGTAACATGCTGTACCTGATGTGAGAGGAATTTTAATTGACTGCATATAAAGACTCTGTTCTTTGCAACCAAAATGAATGAGTTCAGTCTGACCAGGCAAGCCAAGACAGTCAGATCACTGCCTTCACTCGTTCACTATCTCACCGGATCTTTTGTATGCTTACCCTCACTGCTCTGATTGCGTAACTCTTTGCTTTAGCGAGCTGTCTTTCTCTTCATTGTGGTTATGGGACAAAGTGCTCTGTTACTCGTTTTCTGGTGTGCCATAGCTCTTCAGGGCAGTACACCCTTCCATTTTAAGGTGCTTAACAATAAAATAAAAAATACCTTATTTGGGAACATCAAACCACATTTTGTGCTCAAAGCAAGTTTTTTGTTGTGCTGCACCAGTTTTTGGTACACAGTGCACACCTAAATGGTATTTGTGGTTTGTAAACTATGAAGAAATTCCTGTTATCCTGTTAGTAAATAGAAACAAGACTAGAAAATTGCTTAATTGGTAAGTTAATTCAAAGCTGGAATCTTGAAACTTGGTGATTCTTTGTAACTGTTTGTGAAATTTGCTGTAGCAATTTTTGAGTGAAAATTGTTTCTGTACCAAATTGTGCTGAATCTACACAACTATAAAAAATATATATTTTAAGTTGAAGTAAAAATATACCTCGTGTTACATCCAAACTATAATGATAAAGGATCACAATGAATGCTGGGAGTCTGCATCCTCTTCTTCCAACAGCTGTTATGTATCTTGTGCTGTATCTTCCGCCCTGCTATTCTTAGGCTGTGGTACTCTGGGTGACACTGGGCGGCTATCCTTCTGTCCTGTCTCACTTTGGGTGTGTCTGTAATAACATGGCCCATATCCTCCTCTCTGAATCATAGGAAGGACGCCTGTGACGGTGATGGACTCAAACAATTCATCTCCATCCTCCTCTCAGATAGTTCCTCAGAATGGGAAAGACCCAACCGGAGAGGGCGGGATAGACTTGATTACCTTCATGGGTCTTAGGTCTCTGTGGGCTACAGGACACAGGTCTTGCAAATGTGTCCTGGGGTGGGTTAAAAGACCCTCCACACACCAGGAATCTGGTGTAGGTTTTTCAGAAACATTTTTTTGTTGGTCTGGGAAGTTTTAGGTTCCACCAAATTTCTATTCTCAATTAGATTATATGGATATGAATGTTTCTTTAACTTAGTGGACAGTTTATGTCCCAGGGGTTGATTTTTATTAAAACAAATAAAAAGATTTTAACTTTTTATTTTCCCTGACCGTGCCTTTCTATGTATTAGAAGGCATGAAACAGAACCACTGCGTTTTAATCACGATGCAAACAAACATGGTATTAGTATGAGCCGTTTTTGATGAAAAATAAGTTGTATAATTTCAGAATTGAAAGCAAAAACAGAATGTTCTGACGTTAGCTTTGTGAAATTATGCTACATAAAACGCATCTGCACAAAACCAAAAGAAGAGTTTTTTTCAGCAACCTTTGGCAAATGGCTAAACTAGACTTGTTATTTTGATCAAGATGATGGCAGACCATTTCCGAATATTAAATGGTTCCATGACACCTTGCTCAATTTAGTATGGCCATACTGGCCTTAATCATAGTACAGTAAAGTCTGTACATTACAGTCTGTGTATTTAGGATATCTATTAGAAATATGATTTATCACCAACATGGAAACATGGTAGTTGATACAAAACAGCAGAGTGCTGTAATATTAGCAGAGATGGTTCCCTTCCACGTTCCTTACAGCCACAGTTTGTTAAATCGCCTTCAAACTGACGGTCCCTCTCCCACAACCTAGCTCAAGTACAGCCGAATTACCCAGTGATACCAAAGATGTATCACTAAATAAACATTTGATACAAAGATCACCATTAGTGCTTTAAAAATGATCTTTAGTCAAAAACAAAAAGAACTAGGCAAGGGTTAAGCAAGCATGGTAGATGGTTATTAGCTTCAGAGGCTTCAGGTTCAAACTGTTCTTGCCCTCTGCCTCTATAGCATGCTGTAAAATGATACTGTAAACAGTCTGTCAGCTGGGTTAGTCAGCATACCTTCACCGCCAGACAGTCAGAACCCGACTGAGAGACGAGGATCATGTTATACACAAACATACTCACAGTAACCAGGCTGAAGTTAGTGATCAGTTAAAGGTCATTTGTGTAATGTTAATATAATGTACACACATGCTGATTTCTGTAGTACGGATACATTTACATAAGTCATTCAGATTTGAAAAGATATGAGGGCGAGTAAATGATGACCGAATATGTGAACTATCCCTTTAAGCCATAAAGAACATACACAGACACCCTGGACAACAGTCAGGATTTAGTGGATTTATGTTTAAAGACCATTTGCTTTGGGATATTTCACTCATTCATTTTACATTCTATGTAAAAGCTTACAATAACTTTCTTTTTTTATTTCCAGTGCTTTAAAGAAGAAAAGAGATATTCCCCTTAAATAATTAAAAAAAAAAAATAATAATTTGACATTTTTTTTTTACCCATGACATTATTCTTAAAATAGCCAGCTGTGATGTGTCCACATGAAATTGCTTAAATACAAAACATTTTAATCGGTGTGTTTGTTAAATGTCAGTCCACATTGTTTCAGAAGTGTCAGTTGAACCCCCTGCAGTTGCACTAATCTAAGACAAAACCTGCTGGTTCTTTGTACAGTCACAAATATGTGCATATTAACCACACTCACCCAGAACTAATGACTTCACATTGCCATTCATATTTCCTAACAGACCTGTCTGTCACACAGCAGATGGGCCAACAGCTGTGTGTCTCAGAGACAGCGTGCTGTTATTCTCCAGCCCGCCAAGATGTCCAAACAGTCTCAGATGACAGAAGAAAGCACACTGCAGATGTACAGGTTAGGATTCAGTAGATCATATTTTCAGTCTCAAAGTTCAAGTGAATTTTGAATAAAAAAAATTCATGCAAAATATTTTCGTCTTGTACAGTAGGTAAAAGTACCAGTATGTAGTTTTGCATTATTTTGCAACTTTGTATAAATTCCCCTTACTTAACTGTGGGGGGCTACATTTATATAATGTATTTGCAGAAAAAAACAAACATTCTCACGTTTTGTTCAAACTCTTCCGCACTAAGTGAAAAAACCTTCCAAAACACCTAACTATTCCCCTACCTACTTTGACCATCATAAACCAAACAAATAGAACTCAGAGGACCTACTTTCGACTGATTAACCAACACACTTGTCTTTCTTTGCCCACATTCTCTTTACCATCACAACACTTACTCAAGCCTTCTGTTTAAACTTTTAAAATGATATAAAAATTGATAGTGAATTTAAAATGAATTTAAAAAAGTAATTTAATTTAAAGTAATTTAATTTTTAATTTAAAAGTTAAGAATAGAAAATGATTATACATAAACTACAGTGCAATCAGTTCGGACGTAGCACAGTGCTCATTCAACAGATGCACAGCTAAACAGATGAGTTTTGAGTCTTGATTTAAATGTGGCTAATGTTTTAGCACATCTGATCTCTTCTGGAAGCTGGTTCCAACTGCTGGCGGCATAATAGCTAAAAGCAGACTACCCTTGTTTTGTGTGAACCCTTGGTATTTCTAACTGACTTGATCCTAATGATCTGAGTGGTCTGTTTATATTCAGTGAGCATATCTGTAATGTATTTGGGTCGTAGGCCATTTAGTGATTTATAAACGAGTAAAAGAACTTTAAAATCAATCCTAATGTAACTGGAAGCCAGTGTAAGGACCTGAGGACTGTGGTGATATGCTCAGATTTTCTGGTTCTAGTCAGAATCCTGACAGCAGCGTTCTGGATGAGCTGCAGTTGTCTAATGGTCTTCTTTGGAAGGCCGGCGAGGAGACCATTACAATAATCCACCCTGCTGGTGATAAAGGCATGAACAAGTTTCTCCAAGTCTTGACTAGAAACAAAACATCTAATTCGTACAATGTTTTTGAGATGACAGTATGCTGATTTAGTTACTGCTTTGACGTGACTACTAAAACTAAGGTCTGTCTCCAGAATCACCCCAAGATTTGACTTGATTTTTAGTTGTTTGACCCCCAGAGTCAAGATACGCATTCACCTTGAGAACTTCATCTTTGTTTCCAAATGCAATGACTTCAGTTTTCTCCTTGTTTAACTGAAGAAAGTTCTGGCACATCCAACTGTTAATTTCATTAATGCATTGGCAAAGGGAGTCAATGGGGATATAGTCATTTGGAGATAAGGCTAGGTAAATCTGGGTATCATCAGCATAGTTGTGATAGGCAATTTGGTTCTTTCTCATTATTTTACTTAGTGGGAGCATATACAGGCTAAACAAAAGCGGTGCAAGAATTGAGCCTTGTGGGACTCCGCATGTCATGGACGTCCACTTAGGCTTATGCTCTCTCACATAATAACCTCTCCCTTCTAAGTATGACCTGAAACATTTGAGTACCATCCCAGAAAGCCCGACCCAGTTTTCCAGTCTCTCTAGAAGTATGTTATGATCGACAGTGTCAAACGCAGCACTAAGATTTTACATGAAGTAGGTGAAAGCTGTATGCTAAAGCTGTTGTAAATGACTCCTAAACATACATTAGATTTTGTTGTGTATTTTCTTGGAATTTTTCTGGAACAACCATTTGATAAAAGCAATAAGCCCTGTTAAGCCATGGTTTACAGTGAATTTAGAACACTCCAAACTGCCACTCTGTGTCATGCCTAACAACACTCCTTAGTCAATTATTGCTTTAATAAATACTACTAACCACATTAAATTCAAAAACAATGCTTGAGTTATTATGTAAACAGGCCAAAAATGTCACTAGTCCCACTTTATATTTGGTGACCTTAACTACTATGTACTTACATTTAAATTAATCATTTGATACTATGCACTTATTGTGTATATACATATTTTTACATTGTACTTAAATTTTAAACAATACCTGCATGTAATTACATCTGTAGTTAATTTAGGTAATTACTTTTATAATTACATTGTTGACTCATAGCTTGCACCTTAACCCACCCTTAAACCTACCCATACCACCAAACCTGTCCCATCCTTACCCGTATCCCACCTCATTAGCAGGAAAAGTGTTTTGCCATACAATATGAACACAATAAATGCATTGTATTTATTTTTTGATGCAAGTACATAGTAGTTAAGGCCACCTAATATACCAAACCACCTATTGACCAAATCACCTATTGTAGAGCAACCCATTAGGTGCTCTTGTGGGAACCCATTTAAAATGTGAAAAAGTAAAAAGTGAAGTGATGTGTGGCCAAGTATGGTTACCCATACCTGGAATTTGTGCTCTGCATTTAACCCATCCAAGTGCACACACACACAGTAGTGAACACACACACACCATGAACACATACCCGGAGCAGTGGGCAGCCATATTGCCATGGCACCTGGGGAGCAGTTGGGGATTCAGTGCCTTGCTCAAGGGTCTCACCTCAGTCGTGGTATTGAAGGTGGAGAGAGCGCTGGTTATTCACACCCCCACCTACAATCCCTGCCGGACTTGAGCCTCGAACCTGCGACCTTCGGGTTACAAGTCTGGCTCTGTCCATTAGGCTACGACTGCCCCAAGCAGTCCAATTAGGCCAAGCAATTAAGACAAGCAGTTGTGGCCTAATTGCATTTACCAAGCAAATTTCATTATATATGCTGAACAAAGACCTAGTCAATTTTTGTCTGCCTAGGAATCTTAATGTATACTAATCTAAGGATAATCACATTGTGTGTTTGTATTTTCAGTCATCAGAAATAGATGTGCCTGATTTGTGAATGAATCATGACTTGAGCAGGTTCTTTTCAATCAAAGGTTGGCAAAACTGAATCGTTTCGTGATTTAGTCTGAATAAGTCTGTCTATTTTTCACCCACTGAATCATTTGAAGTGGTATCTCATGCAGTAAACAAACATTAATCTAATATTAGTAAACATATGCCCTATAACCCACAAAAGAACGGTTGAAGTTGAAACCTCCAAATGCATCCTGTCTTGTGGCAGCATTGAAGAAGTTATTTATTAACTCTGCCTGCTACGTGTAAACAACTCCGTAGGGCAGATAAATACTACAGGTTAGCTTGAGATGAGTCTTGGTGCTGTGCAGATTCATGCTCATCTTGAACCAGTATATTTTCCAACATATTATTACATGAAAGCACTTACCTTGCTTTGACCATATGTGTCCTCTCACCTCCAGGTCAGTACTTGTGACACCTCCCAGCCCCTGGCTCACAGATGTTCTCCATGACCATCAAACCAAGGACAGAGATACTAAGAGGAGCTAAAGAAAGATTTTAAAAAAAACAACTGCTAGCCAGAACAAGTACCGTTCTCTTTTATTATTTCTGTTGCCAAGATATTTCACTGCCAAAACAAAATCAGCAACACCTCAGACACTTGAAAACTATTCACAACATTTGCTTCTCTTCACTGTCTCCCTACACCTCTTTCCACTTCTTCTCTGACTGCTGATGTCTTTGCCAGCTATTACATTCATAAGGTGGCAAGCACCAGCAACAAGTTCTCTACACCACTTACCCACAGCCAACTTCCCCCACACACGTTCCTCTCTTCTCTTCCCTCTCTCCTCTTACAGATAATGAGGTATCCAAAGTTCTCTGTGTCAGCTGTCCTACAACCTTAGACCCAATCCTTTCCCAACTACTGCAGGTGATCTCATCAACTTTACCACCCATGCTCACTCACATCATCAACACATCCCTCACTACTGAAAAATTTCCCAGCGTATTTAAATAGGCCTGGGTAACCCCGTTACTCAAAAAGCCAATACTCAATCCCACAGCAGTTGAAAACTACAAACCAGTCTCTCTTCTGCCTTTTCTGTCTAAGCCTCTTGAAGGGTATGCATTCAATCAGCTCTATGCTTTTCTTTTAAAGAACAACCTACTTAACAACAACCAATCTGGCTTCAAAAGCGGACACCCTTTGGAGACCACCCTGCTTACCATTGCTGAAACTCTTCGGCTGGCATGAGTGAACTCCAAATCATCTGTTCTTCTGCTGGATCTGTCTGACACTCTTAACCACCAGATCCTCCAGTCCGTCCGTTCTGACTTGGGCATCACAGGTACAGTACTTTGGTGGCTTCAGTCCTAACTCAGGGGTAGATCTTTCAGGTTTTCCTGGAAAGGATTGTTGTCTTGAGTGACATCAACTAATCACTGGGGTGTCTCAAGGTTCAGTGTGTGCTCCTCTTCTTTTTGCCTTATCAGACATGTCTGCTTGAATCAAAATCATTTGAAGCTCAGCCTTGCAAAGACAGAGATCCTTGTTCATGCAAACCCATCGGCTGATAAAAACATCCTTGTGCAACTGGGGTCCACAACACTAACACCAACCAACCCGAACTGCAGAGACGATCATGTTTTTCAAAAAGCTGTGTGCCGCATAATGATAAAAACAAAGTACAAGTTTGGAATAATTCTGATTTTTCAAGTCTCTTATGCCCAAAAAGGTTGCATTTAAAGAAAAAATCTAAAATAGAATTAATACAGTAATATTGTGAAATATTATAACAATTTCAAATAATTGTTTTCTATGTGAATATATTTTAAAATGTCATTTAATACTGTGTTAGCAAAGCCAAATTTTCAGCATCCATTACTCCAGTCTTCGTGGAGTTATTAATAATTAAATACCAATAATAACTGATAATAACTGAGCACCAAATCAGCATATTACAATTATTTCTGAAGGATCATGTGACTGAAGTGGCTGCTGAAAATTCAGCTTTGCCATCACAGGTATAAATTATATTCACACAAATTAAATTCACATAAATTATATTAAAAATATTATATTTTATTTAAATATATATTCACAAAGAAAACTGTATACTGTTTTACTGTATAAATCAGAATAAATGCAGCCTAGGAGAGCTTAAGAGAATTCTTTCAAAAGCATTAACTAAACCTAATTATTCCAAACTATTACCCTGTAGTGTATATATGGCAAAAATATGACGAATAGGAAAGCTGCAATGTGGAGTGTCAGCCTTACATTGTTCTGAAGCAGCTCTTGAACATCCAGAGCTACTAACTGACCTGACTGTAATGATTCTTTGAATTGTGGAGAGAGACTGATAGCAGCAGTTAGCACTGTTGAAAGAAAGTCGAAGGGTTCAGTGTTCACATCTCTTCATTAGTAAAAGAAGCCATGAAGATATGTTATGCAACTGCTCCCTAGCTGTAAGTAATGCCACAGGCTCAACTGTGAAATGTCTGGAGTGAAGTGTCCTCTATCGGCTAGCAAATAACCAATTATTTGAGGGGCATTAAAATGGTATCGTCTGTTAACCGTGCCTTCAAAAGGACACCACCTTTGCAGACATTGCACAGACTGCCACCTAGAATTGCCTGGAATGATCTTTTTCTACTAAGTGGTTTGAAAATTACAGTTTTTGTTGCACCTGTTTAACCACATTGACTACTTTCTCACTCATATCTGTTCTTAAGAATTGCATTTGTCCGGTAGGAAAATACATTGTTGATTTAAAAACAAATATCAATCATATATAGATTTTAAAGTCAAAATCTAGAAAAGAAATGCATACATGCTATAGAAAATATGGTTTTTATCATTCTGAAAATGTAAGTCTCTTGTCCATATATTACCATGGTGTTCTACAAAAAGTGCTCAGAAGAACTCTCTAAGAAATAGATGGTTGAGCATTGTAGAAAGTATCCTTTCCACTGTTAGAGTAAATCTCCTCTAGTCATTCAAACATGAAGACATCTCCTCTCTGTGACTGCTTTTGCAGGAGCATGAATCTCTGTTTTTATGTTCTACAGAAACCATGGAAACTTCATACATCATCTCTAGCTACTGAAAGGGGGAATCTGTGATTCACACATCCTCTGATGTATCATAACCATTAGTGCAGCTCCAAATGAGGGGATAAATGGACAAGCAGAGTGTATAATTTCTTGCAATGTGGAGACATAAAAGAGGTACAGTGAAACACTACCCACGTACATCAAGTAGGGCTTCTTAAAGCTTCCATCTTCATAAAATGCATAACCTTTATCAGGCCATGAATGTTAATTTGCTGCCACCTAGAGGATACATAGATGTAGATCAGAAAAGAGAAAACGTCTGTTATGGAAACACTTTTCATTTATATATATATTCTAATTATTATGAAGCAGATTACTTTAGTCTAAAAATATTAAATTTAAGCAATAATGTACTGTAGGATACAGGCCTTTAATCACAATGATCCTAAAGGGCCACATACTACACTGCTACTTACCAAATAAATAGACATGCAATATTGATTGGAAATTATCAGTGTTTGGACCCGTATTGTTCTCCATCTGCAACAGATAACTCATTTTCTCATTATCTAACTTATTATAACTCATTTTCTTACCAGTAATATTCTAACAATACCTGGCATTAGGATTTCTATATGCCTCTCTGATAAATCAAACTGAATGTTCACCCTCAAGCTTCATCTTGACATGACAGAGCTCTACTTCCTCCCAGCTATGACCTCTGTCCAGTCTCTCTCTATTTTGGTTAAAGGCCAGTTGTTGCCTTCAGGTGTGTAGTAAATAACATTCCCAATAACTGTTAGAACAGCTGATGCTCTAATTACATTACAAAACAACAACAAAACCCTCTACACTGTGTTCTTGGGTGTGTTTGTTGTGTCAACTTATCTTTAGATAATCATATGTAGCAAATAATGAAAGTGTGCATATATACAATAGCACACTAGATTTGTATTTATTTACATTTTGTGCATTTCATTTGGTGTAAGTGTATTTTTCTCAAAACATGACTTAAAGAGATTATTTTTATTTATTTTTTGATAAATTAATACTTTTATTCAGCAATGATGCATTAAAGAAAATGTATCACAGTGTCCACAAAAATATTAGGCAGGACAACATTGATAATAATGGTTTCATGAGAACCAAATCTGCATATTAGAATGATTTGTGAAGAACTATGTGACACTGCAGACTGGACTAATGCTGCTGAAAATTTAGCAGTTATTTCATTTGCAATATTTCAAAGGATTACAGTTTCTGTATTTTAAATTAAATAAATGCAGTCTCTGTCAGAATTAAAATTCTTATATATATATATATATATATATATATATATACACACACACGCACACATTACTGACCCGTTACCAAATCTTACAGAAAATAATACCTTTGAACACTAATATCTCAAAAACAATAACTATAAACCTATACATGGACAGATAAAAAGAGATTGTCTCTCAAGGACATTTGGCTCTGAATCTGAAGGTTATAATTGTTGTGGCAGATATTCTGTTATGCAACACATAGTGGCTTTGATTCATTTTTTTCCCCAATCCCAAATGTAATAGCAATCTGCAAGCACAAGAGGGCAAGAGAAGCCTTCACATACAAATGAGATATAGGCCTGCATTAAGATCTGCACTTTTGGTTTTAGCTTCTGTGGTGACCATGGAGATAGGCTATGGATAGAGCTCCCCTGTTGTCTGACAATTTCTTGTTCTCTGTTGAGTTACTCAAAAATTATTCATAGAACTACCTAAACATCCGTTTTATAAAAAAAAAAGTCAAGAGGAAGCCTTCATCACAGTGCTTTCTTTACAAGATTCAGCTTCAAGTGTATATGGCAAAAACCAGTTTTTCACAGAATTCAGAAAATTTACCAGGGACAATGGATCATCTTTCTGTAAGTCTCATTGGCTGGCATCTCTGCTATTCTGTGGGATGTACTGCATATCACAAGATTTAAAAAAAGAAAGTCATGGCCAAGTGCTTGGACACTTATATGAATCGCATTGTGAAATCATCACTTATGTGTCTATAAAAGCATAAGACATAGTGTATTTTTAAAAAAATGTAATTTCCCTTTTTTTTATTGAATCTCTGCACATTGAGTTGTAAATTAACACCTACTTCTTGGTAGATTCAAAACATTTTAATAACCTCAATGTGAAGATAAACACTGAAAAAAAAAATTATAGAGCTCATTTAACACTCACCAAACCTAATACCTGCATATGCCTTAAAGCTTTTATTAAAAGACAAGCATTTAACGTGATTTTGAGCACTGCATGTTAAATGAACACAGCATACGGTACCAATACTCTAGGGCAGTGCTTCCCAAACCTGTCCTGGAGGACACCCTGGCCTGCACATTTTGTATGTATCCCTAATCAGACACACCCAATTTAGTTCTTGCAGTCTCTACTAACGAGTTGATGAATGGAATCAGGTGTGTTAGATAAGGGAGACATACAAAAGATGCAGGGCAGGGGGGCCTCCGGGACAGGTTTGGGAAGCACTGCTCTATGGCATGTTAAAGCATGTGTCAAACAAGATCAAAGTCAAATTTTGTGGTGAATGAATAGGATCAAAAAGACAGTTAAAGGAATAGTTTACCCCAAAATTTTGCAATCATTTACTCAGACTCAAGTTGTTCCAAACTTTTTGAGTTTCTTTGTTCTGTTGAACATAAATGAAGATATTTTGAAGAATGTGGGCAATAGTTTCTGGACCAGATTGACTTGATTGAGTTCCGTAATATTCTCTAATGTGTACTCTAATGACATGATAGCTGTTTGATGTAAGCATTGAATATGGGGGCAAAAGTGTGTGGTAATTGACAATGGTTGAGATCGCTTTAATTCTACAGGTCCATACATTGATCAGTGTATAGAGTAATAATACATTCTGCTTCATAGGGTTGAAGGATAATGCTTCCTGCCTCCTTGCACTCTTTATCCCCCACATGTCACTTGATTCAGTGCCAGTCTAGCGCCCGGTGTGTCGACCTCAATAGGGCTTTGTAAGCGCTGCCACCCTGGTCTCCCAACCCACCCACAAACAGCTATTCATGGGTTCCCATAATTCCGCCCAGTTGGCTCTGGTACAATATGTGTCTGTCAGTGGCACCTCATTGGCATGCACTGGCACACGCGCACAGACTATGTCTCAACCAAGTGTGCCCACTCACTGAGCTTTCCAGAGACGGTTAAATCCAAAACGGTTTGCACTGGGCACTGATTCGAACTTTCTAAGACTACACTAGATTAATCAAATATGAATGCTTATATACTGTATAAATGAAAAACTTTTTTATATTATTTATAAAGAAAAAAAAACAATAAAATGTATTAAATTATATTATTCTCCAAAGCGCTTATTTAGTTTTTTTGAAAATCTAAAAATGCACAAAGTCTCCTGTGAGGGCTAAGTTTAGGTGTAGGGTTGGTGTAGGGCAATAGCACACACAGTTTGTTCAGTATAAAAACCATTACGCCTATGGAGAGTCCCCATAAACCACAAAAACCAATGTGTGTGTGTGTGTGTTTGTGTATATATACATGTTTATTGTCCTCATTTGTAAGTCGCTTTGGATAAAAATGTCTGCAAAATGACTAAATGTAATGTAAATGTAAAAGTATATTGTATTATAACATTATTCTCCTAACCACTTCTCCTATGTAGGGTTTCAGTGTTTTATATTATATTTTATAAAATTATTAAATATGTACATTACACAGAAAAAACAAAAACAATGCTGGATCTCTGGAGGATATAATGCAGATATAATGTAAGGAGCTACCTATGATTGTATGAACCTGCCCCTCCCTTTGTGAAAGCATCCGCATCCCTCCCCACACCCAGACTCAACTCCCCTCTCTCTCCCCCCTCTCTCTGATGAAGGAGGAGGGACCTGCTCTTGTCGTGAGCTACGTGCAGAGTTCACATCTACTACCAAATATCTCAATCGACCATCCCATGAAGACGCAAATCAGGGGAGCGACTTTACTTTGTTTTACGAGCATCAGTTAACTTACAGCCTGCGATGCTTGTGTTTATACGATCATTGATTTGTTAATGCGTACGGATTTGTGCACATTTTAAAGGCTTGATTTGATATATTTCTGGTCGGTGGTTAGAAGAAGTTAGAAGGTGTTACATTGCGGAGGCGCTGAATTTGAGCTCTTTCATCTGTTTGGGTTTGTGATCGAGCAGGAGGGAGGAGTGGCGGAGAAACGGCTGGTAAGTCCATAATATTACACCTCCACATGAGCAATAAATATATACATGTGGTTGTTGCACTATCATAAACAGACATTCTTCCTTGGCCGTGTTTATTCCTCGAGTGCACCGATTAAAGCGCGACCCTTAAACCAAAGGTTAAAGGCATTTACCGTCTTTTAACGTTGTAGACTTCGTTAGCCCGCTGCTTAATGTGTCCGAATCGTGAGCGAATCGTTCATTTGAGTCGGATCTGTGAGTAATGTTTCGGTTGAACTGTTTCACAAAACACCGGTCTTTTAGGAATCGGAATGAATCGATCCGACATCTCGCCGACTCATTGAGCGAGAACCGCTTCATAATCCGACTTGGATTCAGATAAGAGAATTAGTAGGTTAATGTAAATGCATATCATTTTAAATTCTAAACAAAACGTGTGTTACTATGAAACCCTGTATTACAATTATTTGTAATAATGAAATGCAATAAAAACGTAATAAGCAGCAATATGTGCTTACATAAGAACTTTATTGAAGCATGGCCTCAGCGGGATGTCAGGGACCCTGGGAGAACGTTGAATCATTTTTAAATGATTCTTTGAAACTAAGTGTTCGAACGAATCGATTCGCATAAACGAGTCGGATCCCCCTATGACGTTTTTAGACAGCAGAACGGCTAGTGAGCTACCGTGTCTACACCGACCGGACGCGAGCGGCACGGCACGACAAGTCCCCGACATTAAACTGATGCCTCGTTCGGTTTATGACTATCTGACACAAAGTTTAAATGATTTGCAGCGGTCGCTTTGTCGCGTCAAGTGTAACGTTAGACATACTTTAGCTGTTGCGACACGACAATGGTCGCGTCCGCTGTAGACACGGCGTTTAATGTCGCTAATTAGGCGTATAATATTCGTGTTAATTACAATTAGACATATATGCTTCTGCTTTTACAAGCAGAGAGCATTCATTACTCCGTATAGACTCCAGAAACACCGCCTACTATCAGCCCGATACAAATATAACTGGAGTAATGTACTCATCAGTGCTTTTACTGATTGAATGGAACGGGGTTACCTCTGAATTTGAGCAGTATTGAGGCCTTTATTTGCTGTGTCTGCCACTACGTTCATTCACGTGTGGTGTCAAGCTTATCGACCTCATGATGATAATAAAAGCAGGCGCGAGAGCAGAATGTTCGAGGCGCGTGCTGGCCTGACCCCAGCTGTTTGTTTACCACTGCTTCTGTTACACAAAGTAAACACAATAGTAACCTGTGCACGTCATTATGAACTCCAGCGCTGGAGAATGTTTAGTTATGGTACACTTAAACTTGATTTAAAGTTGAGATATTACATGACAAAATGCATATGCATACTTTCATTGGTAGGTCTATCCAGTGATAAACCTGCATTTGCATTTAACTTTTTTATTTTATTTAATTTTTTTTACTTTAGATGCCCTATATCAGAACAGACCAACAAACCATTTGGGGTCTTGGCCTACCATTTAAATACCATAAATACTGATTTAACTATAGTTAGTGCATAAAGCACATTTTAGGTTAATTGACAAAATATGCAAAGTGCACATGCAAACTTTATATTATAAAGAAATCCAAACCACAGCTTTCTTCTTAATTTGTCATGGCAAGAAATTTCATTTACTTTAATATCATCCCTCACTTCATCAAGCAGGCAGGTCTGGTCTCTGGTGTAATACACCGAGCTTGTGCATGCTATTTTTCAGTGGAGCTGGCTGAATGACATGTATGGCAATAAGAACGTAATAAGAACTAATCAGGAACTTGTTTTTGTGCACAATGCACAATGTCAGATGTCAGTTTGCCTTATGCCATCCTGGCTGCTTGGTATTAGACAATGAAAATAATAGCCCCCTATGGTGTAGAGGTCAGCAGTGTGACCTTATGTGGAGCAGTGCTCAAAAACTATAAACATTTGCCTACAGCTCACTGTTAAAAGCAGTTGATTCAGGGGCAACTGACCCTCAAATGCATCTGTTTTCACTATGTGTTTAGTTATATTCAACATGCTGACATTTAAAACCAAAGTGGTCATTTCTGATGTTTTTACTTTGTAATGTAATGTGATGTATAAAATGCTTGTATAATGCTGTATGCTTATGATTGATATAAATTCAGGTTTTTATAATATAACTTTGAGGTTACTTAACATGCAAATGAGCTGTTGAACCTATAGCCTGCCTTTGAGTTGTGCATTATGCTTATGAATAGTTTTACACATGCCAGATATGACTCATGAGTCATTTGTGGTAAGTGTAGTTAATTCCAATTATTCCTAACTATTATTATTTTTTTTTCTTTTGATAAGACCAGAAATTGTTTTATTCAGGTAGAAAATGTGGAAATGCATTCTAGTGAAGCGATTCGTCATCAGCTGGATTTGCATGTTTGTTCCTCTCAATACTCTTTTGTAAAAAAAGAAAAAAAGATTATGTAAGTTTCAAAGACACAGATGTGAATTAGTCATCATGTTTTGCAGGCTCCTGAATTCTGAATCCTGCCTAAAATCCACAAAGATGATATATCTGCCAGTGTAAGTCTTAATATAATGCTTTACAACATATTTAATAGTTGAGTTCAAGTTGTCTGGTCCTTTAAAGGAATAGTTTGCCCAAAAAAAATAAAATTTGCTGTCAATTTACTTACCCTCAGACCATCTAACATGTAGATTTTGATGTAGAGTTTTTGTTTGTTTTTTCAATATAACAGATTTGAAGAAATTAAGCATCACTTGCATACTAATGGATCCGCTGCAGTGAATGGGTGCCATCAGAATGAGAGTCCAAATAGCTGATAAAATAATCATAACAATCCACACAACTTCAGTTTGAGTCTAGTGATGTGAAAAGCTGCATTTGTAAGAAACAAATCCAATGTTTTTCCAATCCAACCAATTTTAAACGTCACTTCTGGCTAAAATACCAGTTCATAAATCCATAATAAGGCTTTCTCCAGTGGAAAGTCCTCTCACATCCAAATCCACTGACATATTTGTTTAGAACTGTTTTTGCTTGTAAACAGTGCTTGCTCTTTGTGTTCTCTCCTGTTTCTAACAGGACAATTTTATTGCTGGAGAAGCATGGATAGGTGACTTGCATTTTAGCCAGAAGCAACGGTTTGAAGTTTAAAAATCTCTTGATTATGAGTTTCTTACAAACACGCAGCTTTTCGCTTCGCACAACATGAATCGATGAACTGGAGTTGTGTGGATTATTGTGATGTTTTTATCAGTTGTTTGAACTCTCATTCTAATGTCACCCATTCACTGCAAATAATCCATTGATGGAGAGTAGGAGATGCAATGCTAAATTTCTCCAAATCTGTTCAGATGAGGAAACAACCTCATTTAAATATTGAATGGCCTTAAGGTGAGTCGGGTTTCAGCAAATTTTCATTTTTGGGTGAACTGTTCCTTTAAAGTTAATTTATCACCAAAATGCAGTTATAGAAATTCTCCATATATTCTGTAAGATAAAAACTGTCTCTTGTGTGATTGATCATTCAGCTGAGTTCCCTTACCTTCATAATGTCTTGCATCAACAGCTTTTAAGTCTCTTTAATGAACAGTTGCTCTGGTATTTCCGGATTCTGGAGTTTTTATAGACTCATTTAAAGAAAATCATTCTGTGTTGTTTTAGAAGCACTGATTCTGTACGAAGGACACTTGTCTAATACTAATATAAACAAAGGATTATTGCATGCATATTTGGTGTACAGAATGGCCACATGATGAGAAATAAGACCACAAGAAAGACCGGCAAAAATAAATACTGAGTTGTTTATGAGGGCCCTGTGGGGAATGGCTGAGAGGGTAAATTAGGGGCAACAGCTGCTGGTGTCACTTCTACAGCTTGTTTGTACCATCTCATGTTACTGTTTAAGCTCACAAGACAGGACACTTACCCTCTTACGTATATTTAGGATCATTAAACCACTCATAAAAGCAATGGCAGATCTGTTCTCAGATCAGTATATCAAGCCAGCTTGCACTCTCAGCACAGCAGAGCATTGGAGAGAATTATTGCAAGATAAGCTATTTGATAGCATGCAGAGTATTCATCATCCTTCTGGACTTATAAATCATATCTTCTCACTCCCAGTGCTTAGTCTGCAGTGCGTATTCCCGTTCACCCAGAATGAAAATTGTCATTTGCTCACCCTCATGTTGTTCCAACCCCATATGACATTCTTGCTTTTGTGGAACACAAAAAGGCAATATTTCTCCTTTTGTAGTCCTCAGATATGAAGTCATAAGGGTTTGGCTCCTCTTCCCTGTCCTATCTAATCTCTCACCTGCAGCTCTGCTTCTTAAAGTGGATTAATTAGCTGTAAGAGTAACACCATTGCCCTGGATTAAACAGTGTATTAATCTCACTGCCCACACACACTGAGCTGAGACTTTTTTTTAATGCTACTCTTTGATGACTTAGATGATTGCATTGATATAAGGTTCCTTTCTTATCATGCACAAACTTAAAGCCTGAATTATGTGGTTATTAATGTGGTAAAGTTTCACTTCACATGGGTCAGAGATGCAGTAGATGTTCAAGATTTGCTCAGGAAAGACCAACAATCCATTAGGATGACCACACACATTTATATATTTACTAAATATGGCTTCGGATCTGTCAAAATGCATTCATAACTATTTGTTCATCAAGCCCATTTTGTTGAAATGTTTTTGAAAGAAGTCTCTTTTGATGACCTAAGTTGAGCAAAAACCTAGTAATATTGTCAAATATTCTTACAATTTAAATGGTTTTGTTAAAATATAATTTATTCTTGTGATTGCAAAATTTAATTTTCAGCATTATTTCTCCAGTCTTTAGTGTCATATGATCCTTCAGTAATCATTCTAATGCTGATTTGGTGCTTAAGAAACATTTCTTATTATTATTTATTTTGAAAAAAGTTGTGCTGCATAACATTTATGAAAACCACGATTCATTTGTTTCTTTGCTGTCAGTTTTGATGAACTGATTGTGTCCTTGCTGATATAAAAGTAAATTATAAAAATAAAAGTATGAATTTCTGATTTCTGGCTTTTGAATGGTAGTGTATATGCTTATATGTGCACAGTGGTGACAAAGTTCTCTTTTCCAAGCAATGTTCACATTAATGTGATTATTAAGCTGCAAATAAATATAGTGTTCTTAATTTTTGAGAGTATAACATTTCAGTGTAACATGATCAACAAATAATCTTTAAAAAAATATTTTGAGTTTGTGAAATTGTGAGTTGATTTGGAGTTAGAAGTTTTTCAAAGAAGCACCATTCTTTAAGATTGGCTAGGGGAAAAGTAGTGAAAGAGCAGATTTACTCATCACACTGATAAGAAAAGTGTTTATTTATGCAGATGTTGGCAGAGTCATTGTCTGATACGATCTAGTATTCTCTCAGCTGAGTTGAAGCCTTGAAAGCAAGCTTTGTAATATCTACTGTTGACACGGTTCTGCAAGACCATCAAATCTTGTTAGGTACTATATGTAAAATGAAATTATAAACTGGTGACCACATATTCTCACTAACCTGGCACCGACACTGTCAGAACCCACACCACTCCCCTTACAAAGCTGGAGGCCCTCTAGTTTTGTTGTAATATCAAGTTTCAAATGTGCAACTGGGATAGCCAGGGCTCAAGGCTCAGTGGAAATTTCCACTTCAGATTCAGACAGCAGCCTTTGTTCAGATGCAGGGGCTTGACACATGTTGCTGGAAATTGGCTTGAGCATCTGTTGCAAAAGACAGACAGCTTTTTCCTGACATTAAGAAAAAGAAACAAAAACCGATACCAAAACCGAAAACAAAAAATCGTATTCTGGCAAACGCATGTTCCTGTTTTAAAGGGCTCCAGTGAATAGAAGGGTATTGAGTAATTCAAACTTTTTCCAGCCTTTAACGGTTAGTAGATTAACCTTTTTTTTTCTTTTTTTTTTTTTTAAATGCAGAATCTTGTGCATTGCATAAAATTAATTTACCTTCCAATGCCCCTGTTTACTGATAGACATGAGGAATACTAATTACCCAAACTAATGTCCCAAATATAGCCCTATTGATCATGTTTGGAGTCTGTCCGGCTGTTAAAAGTGAATGATCAACTAGCAATGTTAGGTGGGGTGTAACATTTGCTGCTCGGTAGGGGCATGTTGACAGTAAAAACACGGTTTTACAGTTCTAAGCCTTGAGATATTGAGCTCCTCCCTTGATGGTGGGGGGTAACAACTACCCTCCCTATGATGGAAGATTACCAGAAGCACTCTGCAAGGAGTCTTCTTACTGCTTGATAGTGTTCCCATGGATAAACAAGAGTTTTAACTTACAGACAAGGTATCTCTTCATGAGTATGCCATGTCGATTTTTATGGAAGTTACACAAGTTTTGTAGAGAGGTCAAAGGGTGGTGTCAGTATGAGTAGTAGAGTTATTTTTTATCTTGTTTAGTTGAATGGAGTTTACTGTCTTGGAATGAAAAGACGAATAAACACTTTACGTAGTCGTAGGGGAAAATATATTTTGCTTCTGTTCAAAAACCTATAAATTTAATGTCGGCCTATAGACAAAAGTTTAGATCATGATATTTACACTCTTGTTTTGATGCAAAGAGTGCATGACGACAGTATAATAAGCTCTCAGTGACGCAAGTCTTAAGAATCACATGCTTTCTTTGTGGAGAAGGCTATCCCAAAATGCACTGGGGAAAAAAGAATACAATTTGGAAAATAGGTCCAAAATTGATACACTGTACAGTGTCGTGAAAAGGTTTTTGTCCCCTTTCTGTTTTAAATTTTTTGCATATTTTTCACACTTAAAAGATTCAGATCATCAAACAAATTTTAAAATTACACAAGAATAATGTAAATACAAAGTGCAGTTTTTAAATGATGATTTAATTTATTAAGGGAAAAAAGCTATCCAAATCTACCTGGCCCTATGTGAAAAATGAATTGCCCTCTCCTGATAAATCGTGAAAGAACTGCGATTAACCACCTTATTTTAGAAAGCTGAGTTATAGCCACACCCAGGCCTAATTACTGCCAGACATGTTGAATAAAGAAATCACTTAAATAGAACCTGTCTGACAAAGTAAAGCAAGCTTAAAGAGCAACACATATTCAATCTAAAGAAATGCAAGAACAGATGAGAAACTAAATATTGTACTTTATCAGTCTGGAAAGGGTTATAAAGCCATTTCTAAGGCTTTGGGACTCCAACGAACCACGGTCAGAGCCATTATCCACAAATGGAGAAAACGAGACTGGGCAAAAACGGCATCCATGGGAGAGTTCCAAGGCAAAAGCCATCGCTGACCAAAAAGAACAAAGGCTCGTCTCACATTTTCCAAAAAAATATCTTGATTATCCCCAAGACTTTTGAGCAAATATTCTGTGGACTGATGAGACAAAAACTCACTAGCAAGTTCACCTCTGAATGGCTCAAGAAAAACAAAATTAAGGTTTTGGAGTGGCCAAATCAAAGTCCAGACTTAAATCTGTGGCATGACCTTAAACTGTCCATTCATGCTCGAAAACCCTCCAATGTGGCTGAGTTAAAATAAATCTGCAAAAAAAGAGCGGCCCAAAATTCCTCCACAGCGATATGAAAAACTCATTGCCAGTTATTGCAAACGCTTGATTGCAGTTGTTGCTGCCAAGGGTGGCACACCCAGTTAATAGACTTAAGGGGCCAGTTACTTTTTCATGTAGGGCCAGGCAGGTTTGGACAGCTTTTTTCCCTTAATGAATGAAATCATTATTTCAAAACTGCATTTTTTTTATTTACACAGGTCATTTTTGTGTAATCTTAAAATTTGTTTGATCTGAATCTTTTAAATGTGACAAACATGCAAACACACATAAACAGGAAGAGGGCAAACACCCTGCTGTCACCTTTGCTGCAGCAGTTCTGTGTTTAGACACAACATTTGTTAGGACCTACTTTCTGATGGTCCCTTTCATTCACTTTCATTGTGACACTGTTTTTTGTCCAATATTCTTCTTCACTGATGAAGTCTTGCCATACTTACTTTATGCATTCATAATCGTAAAGACTGTGGTTAAGGTAATTTTGCTGTTAACTGAAAATTTAATGTTTAATCTTATTATACATTACTGACACTCTATCCTCCAATCTGATACTTTTAAGTGCTTTGACGTAATCTGTATTGTTAAAAGTGTTATACAAATAAAGGTGACTTGACTTAAGTTTACAGACGCTTCTGCTAAACGAGCTCATTTGATTTGTCCTTTTTGGAAGTCCAACAAGTCACTGATTTCACTGAATGCTTGTAACTAACCACTGCTGAACAAAAAGTGTATATACAAACTAAAGAATGTAAACAACAAAGATAAAAGAACTATTGCAATTAATTTGTGATCACGTTATTTTGTCCAACCCCTGTAAAAAGTTGGATTAAAATGGAATATTTTACTCAATATTTGACCAAGTATTTTTGCAACATGAACTCCATTGCCATCCATTGTGAGTGGAATGATGTGAAGTGTGCTATTTGTTTGAGTGATGAATTTGCTATGACTCTGATGTCCTGTGTTGGGTGGTTCAAATCAGTTATGTTGTGACATGAAACTTAGGATGCCTCTTTATCATTGTTTGCATGTCCGTTTTAATAAAATTTATATTTAATATGTTTGGGGCCACTCAGTGGATGTGTGAAATATCTATGCATTGATGTGTGCCAATGGGTCTTTAGCTGCCAGACAACATAAGAGAGGTCATCATAAAGGTGTGTGCTGATGGTCTGCCTGACCGAGTTTCACAACATCTCTATGCAAACACTTTAGCAACCAAGGTTGCGCGCAGAGTGTGTAATTATAGCTTTACTGTGATAAATGCTTCCTTTTGCGTCTGTGCTGAGTGTCAGAGTGAGACATGACTCATGAGCAAATGTGAAAGTGAAGTTGAATGTTAGAAAGTAAGTTGCATATCCTTAGTACACTGTACAGTATATGGTGAATTGCCCTGGTGGCCTAAAGACAGAGAAAAAGAAAGGATCTTATTTTCTTTTCCAGAAATTCCAGGGTGCTTTTTTAACCTCAGAAGGATTTTTTGCTCTTACTGTTAACAAAAATGGACATTTCCAGCTTTTATAGTCAGGACTTTGTGCATATTGAAGACCTTTCCAGAAGTAACATGAGAGTGATCAAACATGATTTATATATATTATAGATGTGGCAGTTAATAACAGCTCTTGGTTGGTGTGGCCTACTGGTTACAGATCTTAACTGTAACCAAAAGGTCGTAGGTTTAAAACCTCAAATTGTCTCTGAAATATATGGATTGTAGCTTAGTTTGGATAAATAATTTGCTATATGACAATACTGCTCAATTTTTTTTTTACATGCCATTGCATTCCGAAAATATGTTACAGAAACAATTCATAACACACCACAAGTGTGCACTGCATACTCCACTTTACCACAGGCTGTGCTATAGTGGACATATAAACTACAATCGGTTTTCTTTTAGTTTAACTACCATCATAGTAATAGTTTGAAAGGTATCTTTCATATTAAGTTAGTTAAAGTCAGTTACTTATCCTGAATAACTGTTAGCTGGTTGAAAAGCTGTTATTTAGGTTAGCGAGCAACTTAAAATTAAGCGTAGCGTTAGTTCTGGCAGGTCACGTGAGTCCAGCTTGCACCAGCTAACACTCAGCTGAACACATCTACCTATAGGGATACGACACCTATCACGTCATTCCTATATAAGCGCTATTCAGTATTATTCAGCAGCTTGCTTGCTCGGGAGCAAATTACCCTCCTCCATCCCCAACTCCTCCTTTCGCCACAGTCAGGACTTGGCTTCTGACATTTCTGTTGAATGAGATTTCCCTAATCTTGAATAATGTGTTACACTAAATGTAATTAAGTACATGAATCATATCTGCTTGGTTCTGTTCTGTTAACCCTTGGGGGGTTATTATTGCTGCTCTCCCTGCTCATTCATGACAGGCTGCATGGATGGGCAGGGAGTTTTTGCCCAGAACAGAACCATACCGCCAAACCAAACTGTATGCTAAGTGTCTATCATTGACGATAGTGGTCCTGATAGAATAATAGTGTTCTGTTTAAAGGCATAGACATTTGAAGTTAACTAATTCTCCCTGTACTGAAGGTTTGTACTGCCTCATGTAGTACGCAGGCCTTCAAATGAAGGTTTCTTGGGTTGACAGCACAATATGTTTCTAAACTTTGTGCTCAAAATGTAGTATCTAAATTCAAAGCCTTGTGCCTCATTTCAAGTTGAAGGCGTCCTCAGCTCGTATCTTTTTACAGAAATATGGAATGAAACTGTAGCTTAACGCTAGTTTATTTAAAACCACTGCCTTCTTAAGTGAATCTTACATATGTTTTCCCCAGATGGATGTCTTGGGTGCTTTGAAAGCTTCGCTATGCAAATTTAGCATTGGCTAAATACCCATTGTGATGTGTTAAGGTGAATTATGACAACATAGATATTTGACACAAGTCTGTATTAACTTTAGCTGGGAGAATTCAGTGTATGCAGTATGCACTTAATTTTTCCCAGTCTGCTGGTGGGTTGTTCTCCCTTGGGAAGATTGTTTGGTGGTTAATCAGGCATCTCCTCTGTTGTCTGGCATACTGGCAGTGTTTGCATTGTTCACATCAGGGCACAGTAGGTCTTGGATTGCAATTAGAGTTTAGCTAATGCACATAAATTGGAAGGTGACATTGTGCCCAATGATCTTATGTAATAATGTAATAGTATAGATAGATGTAGAGAGAGAGAAAAGAGAGGCAACGCATAGAAAAACAACAACAATCGCAACAGTATAACAGTTAAGCCCTATTCAGTTACAAATGGGTTTCAAGTGTTATACTTGTACATTTATTTGATCATTGTTAATGTTTACATGTACTAATGTATTTTTAACATTTCAAGTTGTATTAGTTAATAAACTTTGTATGATAATGATAATGATGAATTATTCACAGACAATAGTATATTTATAAATTAATGCTAACTAAGGGTAAATGCTGTAAAAAAGTGGTCTGTTGTTATTTCATGTAATGCAATTGCTAAGTTCATGATACTAATATTCTGTTATTCAAGATTCAAGATTATTGTTAAGCCTTGCTTTCACTCCAGTGCAATTTCATTTCCAAGCACCAATCATAGATATTTACTAGTGTTGTAAGTCTTCTTGTAGGAATATATTTGTTTCCTTAAAATGGATCCTTTAAGTGCTTTATTATATTTCAAGTGCACCAGATGGGCTATTGAGATTTTTGATACTTCTCACTCCTTTATTCACACTGAAATTAAAAATGAAATAAAGTAGGTGTGAACAGGGCACTTCTTTGCTTTGATTTACTAAAACCAAAAAGTGCAGCTGCTTAAGTGTGCATGGCTCACTGTACATTAATCATTGTATAGTCAGAAGCCTCTTTTAAGCCCAAGAGCACTTTTTATAGCCCATCTGAACACATTAAGGATTGAAAAATGCAACACATTTTGAACAAGCAAGGGCCACTCCAGTGTTACTCTGCACTTCTTCTCAGTTCTGAGGGTGACTCAGTGCACTATTGAAAAGCTTTTCCTCCTCAGTTGAGGTGAAAATACCATTTGGCAGTGTCGTTACAGCAAGCGGAGCATTGCAAAATGACCTTGTCTGGTCAGTTCGGTGACATAATGGGAAGTAGGGGTGAGAAGAGACTAGATATTGCACCCTGTGGTACGGAAGATCAGAAAAAGAACCTGTTTAGTTTCACTTCCTTTCATTTTGGGTGGCAGCAATGGCCTGACAGACACTTAAAAACACCTTTTGTGCATTGGGTTGTCTTCCACAGCAGGACAGTGGCTCCGGAATACATTTGGTGTCTGCGACTCGCTCGCTTAGCAGAAGCTGGTACGTGAAACTGTCACTTTGGTACACAGGGAGTTTTCATTTGTAGTGTCCCTGCTGCGACCTCTGCAAGCTTTCCCTCTTCTCCTTTTTGAGAAGTTGACATGTGTTTCTAAAGCTTTTAGACCATCTGAGCTGCTCACTATTGGAGATTCCCTTTACAGGCAAGGTTCTTGAAAGCTGCATAACTATCGTATTGCAGACGGGAAGGAAAGATATCTATTGCTCATTTAAGAAACATCATCTCAGAATCACAGGATAAGATTTGAGGAAAATCCCTAACACTCCCAAGGTGGATTCTTGATATTATTACATGAGTAAACAAAAGATTTTTTCCTACTGCCAAAAAATCATAAACTGTAATCAGTTTCGCTATAAATCAGTGCTGTGGTTCTTCACATTTACGATCTGTTAAATGGCTATAAAGTCAAAATTTATAGCTGCTGTTACCTGGAAAAAGATTCAGCTTGTTTAAAGCTATGTGCAAGAGCCAGTTTTGTTTGAATGGTTCTGGATCAGACTCGTAAGCAAAATTGTACTAGGAATTTTGCACTGAGCTGACAATGTAGGCAGAAATGAGTTTGCAGAGCAATATCACTTCACTCATTAAATTGTTTTATTATTTACAAGATTAAACTTGCAATGCAAAGATGTAACTGAAATAGCAGCAGTTATATTATTTGCACTTACTGGTTAAATTCAGTTTATTATAATGATACCAAAAATGGAAATACAGCCCAATATTTTAACTCATTTGTTTAGTTTTACTGGGTTTATTTTGTGCCTCAGTGATGTGATCTTTCCAACGATTAATGACACATCTTATCTGTATGATGCTTCATCTTATGTTTATTATAATATTTCAAGTAAATATATCAGTGATTATATCAGCCAGAACAAGCTGTTGATTAACTGTTTTTAATATCTCCCTAGAACTTCCTTATCAGTGTATATTTTATGATTGTAGTGGATTTTTTAACCTATCAAAACTGCTTTTGTGTACTCCGTTTTGCCTCATTATGGTTAATAAACACAAATCTCGGTTGGAATGCTGTTAACTGGGGTGAAAGTGATGTTGTGACAAATGCATTCAGCTCTCATACTTCATCTCACTGTAACCTGATGTTGAATCTGCACTGAATTGGAGGCAAATCAATTATAAGTAGTTAAGATGTTTTTGCTCACATATTATCTGATGATACTGAGAATCTTTATTTTTTATCTCTGTTTTTTGTTTTTTTTGGTCAGTGTAATGTGTCTTTTTGTTCAACTTTGACAGTGAGACATGTTACTTGAGCACTAAATCAGCATATCAGAATGATTTCTCAAAGATCATGTGACACTGAAATCTGGAGTAATGGCTGCTGAAACTTAAGCGTTGCAAACACACATTTTGCATTTTAAAATATATTAAAAAGTGGCAAATTTTGCTAGCAAGTAATCATTCAACAGACATGACATTTAAAATGAATATTATCACTGACACTGAGGGGAAAAGGAGGATGAGTACTTGCCTGCAGCCAATGGAGCCTCTCCCAGTCTTGAACCCATGCCCAACACCCTGATTCTTTTAAAATGTAGGTCTTTCCGGATTCTTTTCCATGTCCTGAACTTCAGGAGTTTTCCCAAGAACATGCATCTTTGTGTTTGAGGGCATTAAAATGTCAGTGTGTATGTATGTTTTGGCTTTGTGACAAAAACCAAGCCACAAGAGCTCAGACGATTAATGTCTGTACAGCAATATAAAGAAACAAGAAGAGCAGTGAACCGTATTTTGCCACAGCGGCAAAATGGCATTGTGAGCCTGACAGATTCAGACCTCTAACTTAGTCAAAAAAATACTACTGTTTACTAGTACATACTGTATCGGTAAGAATGAGGGATGCTGTTATTGATATAACTGTGTCTGTGTAAAGGCAGCTGGTTATTGATTTTCTTTTCAGAGACGGAGCGGCGAAGTAAACAATCTGTTGGTGGTCAGTAGGAATCTGGGTGAAAGTGGGAGCGTTTCCGAATGTGTCAAAGGCCATCACATTCAGACAGGTCCAGGATGTCAGATGTTTATAGGGACAGTACAAGTCGGTCTGTGAGAACAAAGTATGATGGCTAACACCCAGCTGCATACTGTTACGGGACATCACACAGTTTTTTCTCTACCTCCCCCTTTGTTTACACACACTGTCTCACGTGTCTCTTGTCTACTAAAGGCATGTCCAGACATGCCCTTTCTGGGGGTGGGTGGGAGTAACATCCTAAAGAATTTCCAGTGAAAACTCTCACTCTCACACATGTAAATAAACAAAGACCTACACACAAACACACATACGCATTTGGGATGTTCCACTGACTCCTGCTGTTCTTAAAAAATTTATTTAGACTAACCCTAAATTTTTTATCATGGATTAAGACATAACATTATGAGTTTTATTTGGAGGGGGTTTGCAACTTCCAAATAAACTTTTTTTTTTTTACTATTATTATTATTATTATTATTATTATACAAGGCACTTATCTTTGGCTTTTGTGTTTTTTATACTAATCTAAAGATATATTCTACTGCATCTCCCAACTTTACCCCTAAACCTCACAGAAACCCTTTTACATTTTAAGGCAAGACCTAGTGACTTTAACACAGATATCACCATATTCTCTTAGGTTGATTAATCATAGTACGTTAAGACAATTATTTTATATTAGTTTTTGTATAAGTTTTCTGAAATGTTATAAGTATGATAAGTATAAGTGAGTCATCTAATTAAATATGTGCTAATTTGCATGTTTTTCTAGAACATAAATGTTAACATTGTGTAAACAGGTTCAAAATAGTGTTGTTATTGAAATATTTGAGTTAAACGTTTATTTTAGATCTTGGATCTCTTTTTATCACTCCATAAATCAGAAAATACTGTCAAACATGAATAAAAATTATAGAAAGAAATATTATAAAATTATATATAATTATATATTATATAATTAGATACAGTGGGTACGGAAAGTATTCAGACCCCCTTCAATTTTTCACTCTTTGTTATATTGCAACCATTTGCTAAAATCATTTAAGTTCATTTTTTTCCCTCATTAATGTACACACAGCACCCCATATTGACAGAAAAACACAGAATTGTTGACATTTTTGCAGATTTATTAAAAAAGAAAAACTGAAATATCACATGGTCCTAAGTATTCAGACCCTTTGCTCAGTATTTAGTAGAAGCACCCTTTTGATCTAATACAGCCATGAGTCTTTTTGGGAAAGATACAACAAGTTTTTCACACCTGGATTTGGGGATCCTCTGCCATTCCTCCTTGCAGATCCTCTCCAGTTCTGTCAAGTTGGATGGTAAACGTTGGTGGACAGCCATTTTTAGGTCTCTCCGGAGATGCTCAATTGGGTTTAAGTCAGGGCTCTGGCTGGGCCATTCAAGAACAGTCACGGAGTTGTTGTGAAGCCACTCCTTTGTTATTTTAGCTGTGTGCTTAGGGTCATTGTCTTGTTGGAAGGTAAACCTTCGGCCCAGTCTGAGGTCCTGAGCACTCTGGAGAAGATTTTCGTCCAGGATATCCCTGTACTTGGCCGCATTCATCTTTCCTTCGATTGCAACCAGTCGTCCTGTCCCTGCAGCTGAAAAACACCCCCACAGCATGATGCTGCCACCACCATGCTTCACTGTTGGGACTGTATTGGACAGGTGATGAGCAGTGCCTGGTTTTCTCCACACATACCGCTTAGAATTAAGGCCAAAAAGTTCTATCTTGGTCTCATCAAACCAGAGAATCTTCAGGTGTTTTTTAGCAAACTCCATGCGGGCTTTCATGTGTCTTGCACTGAGGAGAGGCTTCCGTCGGGCCACTCTGCCATAAAGCCCCGACTGGTGGAGGGCTGCAGTGATGGTTGACTTTCTACAACTTCCTACAACCATCTCCCGACTGCATCTCTGGAGGTCAGCCACAGTGATCTTTGGGTTCTTCTTTATCTCTCTCACCAAAGCTCTTCTCCCCCGATAGCTCAGTTTGGCCGGACGGCCAGCTCTAAGAAAGGTTCTGGTCATCCCAAACGTCATCCATTTAAGGATTATGGAGGCCACTGTGCTTTTAGGAACCTTAAGTGCAGCAGAATTTTTTTTGTAACCTTGGCCAGATCGGTGCCTTGCCACAATTCTGTCTCTGAGCTCTTCAGGCAGTTCCTTTGACCTCATGATTCTCATTGCTCTGACATGCACTGTGAGCTGTAAGGTCTTATATAGACAGGTGTGTGGCTTTCCTAATCAAGTCCAGTCAGTATAATCAAACACAGCTGGACTCAAATGAAGGTGTAGAACCATCTCAAGGATGATCCGAAGAAATGGACAGCACCTGAGTTAAATATATGAGTGTCACAGCAAAGGGTCTGAATACTTAGGACCATGTGATATTTCAGTTTTTCTTTTTTAATAAATCTGCAAAAATTTTAACAATTCTGTGTTTTTCTGTCAATATGGGGTGCTGTGTGTACATTAATGAGGAAAAAAAATGAACTTAAATGATTTTAGCAAATGGCTGCAATGTAACAAAGAGTGAAAAATTTAAGGGGGTCTGAATACTTTCCGTACCCACTGTATATATTACCAAATCCCTCTGTAAAAATCTTCAAAATATACAGTAGAACTGGAACATTTGGTGTTAATGCTACTAATGTTGAAATTTCTGACTTAGTGCATGAGAAACAACTAATTTTGATAAAACAGCCTTTAAAGATGTGTTGTAATTGAAATCTTAGTAGATAAATTGTAATAAAACAAACACTCAAATGTGTGTTTTGGATGTTTTCTTTTCACTAGTCTGAAAGAAAGCAAGTTATGGAAGCAAAATTGCTCAAAATTGACCAGTGCCTAAATAAACAATGGTTTTGTCTTCTTTCATTATTTAGTGTTTTTATTAAATGTGTTTCATTAATGCAGTTGAATTCATGTTTTATCCTTTTTGAAACATTTGTCTCTGGTAGTGTTTTACATTTTATTTTTCTGTGTCCATATACCTTTTGGGGTGACTGTACTCCATTACTAAATTTATGTTTTGGCAAGAAAATGTGTTCATCGTTCTGTTAACAGTTTTAGGGTTTAATTTTTAATTTGAATTTTTAGAGTGATTTTTTCAGTCAGAGGTGAATATATAATTATTTTTTTTTTTAAACATGCTCATAAGGGACCAAGTCAAAGCTGTACTGACTCTCAGTAGATTAGTTAACACTAATTTCCCACAGACAGACAGTGTGGGTATTGCTTAATGGCTCCTGCAGGACCAATGTTCTCAAACGCTCTCCACTAGAATATTACATGCACTGCCCACTGCACAATTTAATCCATTAATGAGTTTATTCATTGGTCTGCTGGGTACATAAGCAGTTGTTGTGGAAACCGTTCAGAAATCAAGCCAAGCCACATATCAAATCACAGTCATACTGACAAGAACATTCGCTTATACAAGCATCGGCAGACAGGGTGATTATTTTCCTTTAGAGATTGAGCTGACACAGCATAAATGGATTACTACACTAATGGGCATGTGGTCTGCTAGCATTTGCATTAGTGTTGGGATCAATAAATCACTCACTGATGTTTCTTTGTCTCTTTTCCCTCTCATTTTAGGTTATCCATGACCTCAGATTTACAGCATTACAGTTTCAGGATGCCAAATATAGGGTTCCAGAACCTTCCCCTCAATATCTACATTGTAGTTTTTGGGACGGCCATTTTCGTCTTCATCCTCAGCCTACTCTTCTGCTGTTACCTGATTCGGTAAGACCACCTGGCTCTTCTATGTGTGCGGCAGCAGAATATGTTTGAACAAGCCTCAAAATGCCATACATTTGCTTATTTCTCACTCCAATGTGCGTCATTTAAGTCACAATTACACCACAGATATAAAAGTAACAATTATCTATGAACCTCATGTGCTGACACCGAACTGCCTTAGATTATGCCACAAATGCGCGGATTGGTGTTCATCTAGACAACTGTTTAATGCTCCGTGCTCAAAGGTAAAATAGAAAATGGAAGGGAGTTTAAAAGACTTCTGTGAAGAGGATAGAGGGGAAATGACAGATGGTGATGGAACGGAGAAGTTCTCTTTCATCTTCACACAGTTCATACCATGTGAGGCAGCTTTTATCATACTTACTTTGAAGACTGAACCAACTCTGAATGTCAGAGCCATACCTTACTTATTAGTGCCTGTCCAATACAGAAGTAGAAATAAATCAGCAAGTTTAATTGATTTATACTTTTGCTAAGTACAGAGAAGCTAATCCTACACATTAACACAGTTTGTTGTTGTTTGGTTCTAACAGAGCTGTTTAGTTTCAGAATAGGTTCCCTCTGAAATTTTGGATTTAGTTTTGGATTTATGACTAAATTAAGGTTGTTAAAATTTCATTACATAGACTTCTCTGTAAATTACACAGTCATACCGTAATGTCATTTATTCATTTATACTTTTAAATTATACATTTAAACCAACTGGTCTACAAACCATGTCTTGATGGCATGCCTGAACAGCTCTATTGCAATGCAGCATTTTCTTAGGCATGGTGTGTTCAGCTTGTAAATGAAGTCCTAAGCTTCTAAAATAAAAGTAAGTGATGATCAGGACAACAAGGCAATTGTATGGCATTTTGAAAGAAAATCATGATTACTTGTCACTGAAATGGAATTGTTACTTTTAATAGTTTTTGTGCATACTCGATACACTAACAAAGTTTTTCATGAAGAGTGAGAAGGTCAAACAGCACAGTTTGGAGAAGCTAAGAAAACTACTGACTTGATAATCTGAATTGACAATAAAAATCACCATTACTAGCTACCTCTGCTATTTGGCTTCTAGTTTCAATGTGGTTGGATATAAAGCTTATTTTCACAATAACTGAACCCAAAGCATATACAGGTGCATCTCAATAAATTAGAATGTCATGAAAAAGTTTTTTTCTTGTAAGTTATTTTAAAAAGTGAAACTTTCATATATTTAAGATTCATTGCATGTAAAGTAAAACATTTCAAAAGTTTTCTTGTTTTAATTTTGATGATTAGAGCTTACAGCTGATGAAAGTCAAAAATCAGTATCTTAAAATATTAGAATATTTACATTTGAGTTTCAATTAATGACCATCCCTACAGTATAAATTCTGGGTATCGCTTGTTCTTTGAAACCACAATAATGGAGAAGACTGCTGACTTGGCAATGATCCAGAAGACGAACATTGACGCCCTCCACAATACAGAGAGTTTACAGAGTGCTGTATCAAAGCATATTAAAATGCAAAGTTGACTGGAAGGAAGAATTTGGGTAGGAAAAGGTGCACAAGCAACAGGGATGACTGCAAGCTTGAGAATACTGTCAAGCAAAGCTGATTAAAACACTTGGGAGAGCTTCACAAGGAGTGGACTGAAGCTGGAGTCAGTGCATCAAGAGTCACCACGCTCAGACGTCTTCAGGAAAAGGGCTACCAAGCCACTTCTGAACCAGAAACAATGTCAAAAGCGTCTTACCTGGGCTGTGGAGAAAAAGAACTGGACTGTTGCTCAGTGGTCCAAAGTCCTCTTGTCAGATGAAAGTAAATGTTGCATTTCATTTGGAAATCAAGGTCCCAGAGTCTTGAGGAAGAGTGGAGAGGCACAGAATCCATGTTGCTTGAAGTCCAGTGTGAAGTTTCCACAGTCAGTGATGATTTGCGCTGCCATGTCATCTGCTGGTGTTGGTCCACTGTGTTTCTGAAGTCCACAGTCAACGCAGCCATCTACCAGGAAATTTTAGAGCACTTCATGCTTCCTTCTGCTGACAAGCTTTATGGAGATGCTGATTTCATTTTCCAGCAGGACTTGGCACCTGCCCACACTGCCAAAGGTACCAAAAGCTGGTTTAATGACCATGTTGTTACTGTGCTTGATTGGCCAGCAAACTCGCCTGACCTGAACCCCATAGAGAATCTATGGGGTATTGTCAACCGGAAGATGAGAGACACCAGACCAAACAATGCAGATGACCTGAAGGCCGCTATCAAAGCAACCTGGGCTTCCATTACACCTGAGCAGTGCCACAGGCTGATTGCCTCCATGCCACGCCGAATTGAGGCAGGAATTAAAGCAAAAGGAGCCCCTACCAAGTATTGAGTACATATACAGTAAATAAACATACTTTCCAGAAGGCCAACAATTCACTAAAAATGTTTTTTTTTTATTGGTCTTATGAAGTATTCTAATTTGTTGAGATAGTGAATTGGTGGGTTTTTGTTAAATGTGAGCCTAAATCATCACAATTAATAGAACCAAAGACTTAAACTACTTCTGTCTGTGTGCATTGAATTTATTTAATACACGAGATTCACAATTTGAGCTGAATTACTGAAATAAATGAACTTTTCCATGACATTCTAATTTATTGAGATGCACCTGTAAGAAGCACAATCACAAATCAATGCATCTTCGACCTTGAGGCCGAACCTACATTGTGTCAACAACTTCCCTTATGGATTGAGTGAACTTGAAGGACATTGATTTTTTTTTTCAACGTTTCAAGTAAAAATGAACCTGGCAGTGAAAAAAAACAACCAAACTGAACACTGATGTTTTACAGCAAGCACATAGAAATGGGAATATTTGGTCCTCCACGAAGCTTAAGAAACTCTTTTTCCTTCAGCTACTGAGCTAATGAGTTGTCATGTAGTCAGATTTGTCCTGAGCACTGTTGCCATGTGGTCATTCCTGGCAGCAAAGCTACTGAAGCTTTAATGTGCAATTGTGTAGCATCTCTTATATAAGACAGTGAGAACCAGCGGCTCTTATCCAAATTCACCCTAACCAGTGGAGAAGATAGTAAGTTCTTTCCCATTTATTATTTACTAGTTCTGTTTTATTTGACTTTGCCTCTCCCTTACTGCATTTTTAAATGTGTATATGTTTTGGTAGGTTTTTATAGTCTTAAATTAGTCATATCAGTAAAAAACACTGGATTCTTGAATGAAAAACTGTCAGATTACCAAGTCATTTATAAAAAGAGGTTGTGTTTAGTCCAGATTCTAGGCTTCTAAAGATGCAGGCTCCCTTGCATGTAATTAGTTCACAAATATTCATGACTTCCTCATTTAATTAACCAGCAAACATTTGTCATGCCCCAATGCACAAACAATAAGTGGCTCCAGAAAAAGCATTTGGACACTTCAAGCGCACTTAAAAATGCATTACCGTCATTGCATCAATTAAGAAAATGTCAAAATAGCTGTTATTTATTTTAGTTGATTGCACGAGCATGCTTTTCAGGTACAACATTTCACAAAATATATTAGTGGGGCCACTTTGCATCTGAAAAGCAGCTCTGAAATATTTATACTGTACATTACACCAGCAGGTGATAATGGAAATGCAACAATCGCAAATTCAGCAAGTACCAAAATAGTAGGCCACTATTCTACCCAGCTGCATTTTCCACTACATTTTTAGCGTGCTATTTTTCACCTCCACATATACCTTCAACATCGCTGAAACAATAGGGCAGAGCACAGAGTGCTTATTCACAGCTTTTTACATAATTTAAAAGCTGCTTTTGACAGGGTGGAGACGTCCCTAATGAGAAGACCAGCATATGCTGTGTTTTAAATGCTGGTGACAAACATGGGATTTCTGTGTGCTAGTGTATCCACCTGGACAAGTTAACGGAAAAATACAAATTCTGTCAATTATTCACTCTCATGTCATTCCAAATCTGTATGACATTCTTCCATAGAACACAAAAGTGTATTTTTGAAGAATATCCTGGCAATGAAAATTAATGAACGTTTCAGCCTTTTTTATACCAAACCTAGTATATGGCTTCAGATGACTTGTAATATAGTTGTATTGACCACATCTAAGTACTTTTTTAGGTTCTTTTTGCATCATTTATCAAGCTTGAAAGCTCCAGTCCCATTTTCTTGTGAATGCACTAAAAAAGGCGACCAGTACATTATTAAACTTCCCCTGTGTTCCACAGAAGAAAGAGAGTAATGTGGGCTTTAAAACACGAGGGTGAGAAAAGATGACAGAATTTTCAATTTTGGTTGAACTAATCATCCTATAACTTAACTAACTAGTTATGAATATACTGGTCAACCAGCTAGACAAGCTTGAAATTGGTCTTTTCAGCAAGGATTTCATAAAGATGCTTTCCTTTTAAAATCAACATGAAATGATTGAAATCTGGATCTGGTCTCTTAAACTGCTATTTTATCCGGAAAATCACAGACCATCAAATTGTAGTCGTGCGACTCTGTGGACATTCACAATGTGAAAGACGAGAGAGTCGTGAGCTCAAGTGGACCTGTGAAGAACGTCGTGAT
Source organism: Barbus barbus (assembly GCF_936440315.1). Lineage (NCBI taxonomy): Eukaryota > Metazoa > Chordata > Actinopteri > Cypriniformes > Cyprinidae > Barbus > Barbus barbus. Next base: position 11,218,066 of record NC_136735.1, on the reverse strand, counting down.
TCAGAGTAAACACGCAGCCACACGTAGCAGCCGTCCACCAGCTCCGACACATAAATGCAAAATGCCCCCGTGAATAGCGAACACACACTTGGAGAAGAAAACAGGCGGGTGGAGGAGTGTTTGTCTGTCTAAAAACTAAATTCACACACACGTATGAGATTGAGCACTCTCTGTGACATGTTAATAGCTGTACTGGTTATTAAACAATGCAGGGAAAAGGTCATAAGGTGGTTTTCTACGTGATAAACCGTAACACTGCCCTAATGGTGTGTGAGTAATCATGACTGCATGTAGTTTGTCAGATGACAGTTTATCTTGACCTAGCTGACCCCAGAAACTAGAGCAAAACACACTGTACGATTTTGGCCATGATTATGAATATCTTGTTATTTTGCATTCCCTTCACATTTTGTATTTTTGCTTTAAAAAAACGAATGTTCCGTGGTTACTTTCACCCAGCCACCGCAGACTTCAGGTGCTATTTACGGATAACACTTTTTTGCATCTTCTATAGTTTACCTTTGTAGGCAGACGTGTTTGTCCATTTCACCCGTGTCTTTTTACAATGTCTTGCGCATGACATGGTATTCTAAAAAGGGATATTTCACCCAAAAATGAAAATTCTGTCATTAATTACTCACCCTCATGTCGTTCCGAACACGTAAAACATCTTCAGAACACAAATTAAGAAAGTTTTGATGAAATCCAAAAGCTTTCTGATACTCCATAGACAGCAATGTAACTAAAATATTCCCAGACCCGTCTAAGAACATCTGTAAAATAGTTAATGTGACAAAAATAATGATTTATTCAACAATTCTTCTCCTCCAAATCAGGCCATCCGCCATTATCGAGAGTATGCATGGGCTGTGCCTTGTTTACGTACAGAGGAACGCACAAGCATGCGTTGAGATACTCTCATTAATGGCGGATGACGTGATTTGGAGAAGAAGAATTAATAATAATAATTCATTACATTTATATAGCGCTTTTCTGCTTTTCTAAGCACTCAAAGCGCTCTACATTGTGAGGGGTGGTGTCTCCTCGTCCACCACCAGTGTGCAGCATCCACCTGGATGATGCGACGGCAGCCATAGTGTGCCAGAACGCCCACCACACACCAGCTTACTGGTGGAGAGGAGACAGAGTGATGAAGCCAATCAGTGTAAGGGGATGATTAGGAGGCCATGATGGTCAGAGACCAATGGGAAATTTGGCCAGGATGCCGAGGTCACACTTAATTGTTAAATAAAGTTGTTATTTTTTGTTTTCATTGTGTACAAAAAGTATTCTCGTAGCTTTGTAAAATTACGGTCGAACTACTGATGTCACATGACAACTGTCTGGGAACATTTCAACTACATTGATGTCTATGGAGGGTCAGAAAGCTCTCAGATTTCATCAAAAATATCTTAATTTGTGTTTTGAAGATGAAAAAAGTTCTTAAGGGTTTAGAACGACATGAGGTCTGAGTAATTAATGATATAATTTTCATTTTTGGGTGAGCTATCCCTTTAAGGTAAAAAGTTCAGAGTTTTTTCACGCCACTGCCCTGCGTTGTGCATTTTTAAATTCAAAAACACATTCATTTGTATGGCCCTTTAGATGTCAACATTAGTGCCAGGGCTTTTCTGGGTTTTGTTTCTGCATGCCAATGAGTCTAAACATAAAAAATGTTCTAAAATACCCATAAATCCCTCATCCTCACCCCTACATTTCCTCCAAGGGAGTATCTGCACCTTTACCTGCTGGTCTCTTTCAGAATGTTAGTTTCTCTCCTAGACTGTGCTGCCTGTTTTACAGGTCCCTCTCACTCTGCTGCGAGAGGTTAAGCTTACTTTTAATGGAGGTAAATTTTACAATACATGTCTCTATTTTTCACATATCTATCCAGCTCTTTCTTCACTTGCTAAGTCTTTTCTGAATGTATACTGTATTTTCTTTAATCAGCTATGTTAATTTTTGCTAAGGAGCTGATTGTAAGATACTTGAACATTGTGTTCATTTTCTTTGTACAGGAAGTAATATTGGTTGAAAGTATTATTTCATATCTAAATGAAAAGGGATTCAGCAAACAACCATTCAAAAAAGTTTGCAATATAAAGCTATTGGACTAATACTAATGTTCTGCAGACATTAACAGTTCAGTGTTCACAAATTAGTGGCTAAATATAGTGTGCAAGGCGTTTGCTGGTTTTCTTTAAATAGCCTTTTTCTTACATTAGAGACTCTTCCATCATGCCTGATGCATTCCAGTTATTTTCCATCAGGGTTCCTCTCTCACTTTCCCTCTCTCTGTCTGTGACACACACACTTGCTCAAGATCAAAATAGTGTTAAATGTAGACTGTCCGTTGCTTGGCTGCCTCCATTTCTTAAGTTCATGCCAATAGTATCTGTATATAGTTCTTTTAAAGGGTCTGGCTCCAGTCTGACAGTCACACTTCGTAAAGCATTGCAGTGGTGTGAGTAGGTAGTGCCTGGGCAGTCTGGTTCAGACAGGCTGTTAAAGTGTTGTCAAGCTTGATGAGACAATACAAGACCCAAACTATTCAAGAAAGACTCTGAAGAGAGTTTTAAAATACTAAGGCAGCTCACAGCACTGCTAGAACTGGACGCAGCCAATGTCAAGAGGAAGTGGATGTCAATGTGTTTAGAAGTTGAATTGTGTGATTAATCTCAAATGTGGTGGATATAATGTATGCTATGTATGTTCAGAATGACTGGAGTAATGGCTTATAGGTAGTGAAGGCTGCAGTTTGTCAAATTATAACTGAAATATAAGATCCAGGCAAGTTTGACCAAATAGAGCTGGAATATATAAACTGAGGTCCAGGCGCAAATACAATGCATTTTTCACACCCATGAAACCCTGTGTATTAGTATCATGGTTCAACTTGATGATCTTGGTATTGTATATATATATATATATATATATATATATATATATATATATATATATATATATATATATATATATATATATATATATATATATATATATATAATTTGGTATTATCAATGTCTCTCAAGCACAGGTTTTTGAAAATGTTATGCCACTCTGAATTAAAACAAAGATTTATTTTGTCTAGGTTACGGCACCAGGCACACAAAGAGCTCTATGCATACAAGCAGGTGAGCTGCTGACTGTATTATATAAATGTACATTATTTACTGTATGATTCAACTTGGGTGTGAATGGGAGTTTCTCTGTTTGTTTCTCATGCAATTTCAAATGTTTAGGTGGTAGACTGAGTTTCCAAATTGCAATTGAGACTTAATTGAGATTTAATAACTGATTGTTTTTTTTTTTTTGTTTACAGGTTATTCAAAAGGAAAAGGTCAAAGAATTAAACTTGCATGAGGTGAGTTTTCCCTTTCATCCAACTCTGCAGGATCATTTTATGAGATGATTACATGATGCATATTGGCCAGAATGTTTTTTTTTTTTTTTTTTGTATTAAAAATGTGCTGTGATGTACATTAAAAGACTTAAAAGACATCTTGCAGCAAAAATCATTAATGAAAGTAAAAAGAAGTATATACAAGTAATATAGTAATAAAAATGAATAAAGCAATGTAAAAAAGTAATAAGGTAATATACTCTCTCTATATATTTTTTTTTTAAATCCTGTCTAAACTGATTTGCATTATTTGCAATTTTTGGAGTATATTTGGGAAATGAGCAGAGAGAGAAGAAAAAAAAATGTTTATCACTGTCTGACATTACACTTGGCCATGAATATTAGTTACATTGTACCTTTCAGTGGTTTCAGTGAATACAGACTGTTAAACCTGAGCTACCCTTTGCCCTGAACATAAGGACCTTTTACAGGATTTGTACTGTACGCTCTCCATGTTTAATATTAGCATGAGCTTATGATGTGTTTAACCTTCACCGAGATGGTTTGTACATGACCGTGTTAATAGGCCAGCGTCCCGACTTATGTGAGTGCTAATGAAATGTTAATGACAATATTGAGGTGTGAGGACACCAGAGCTCTTGTTGAATCCTCAAACTCTCCTCGAATTTCTCGTAGCCCTTCACTCCCTTCCTGTATCTCATAAGAGTTGAGGAATAGTGTCATTTTAAGGTTATTGTATTTTCAGTATTGTGGCTAAAGTTAGATATCCCTCTACAAAGAGCAGGCATATACTGTATATGAAAAGCAATCTTTAAACAAAAAAATGACAGCATTGTGTTGTGCGGAACTGAGTTAGGCTATATTTTGTTAGAAAACTTGGCATCGTGTGTTGCATCTGACTTTTTTTCATTTGTATTTGATGCGACAGCACAACAGTTGCAAGTTTTATGCACGATACAATTTTGTTCAACTGCAACACAATCAAAAGAGTTAGTAACATTTTATCTTGGAAAGGAACACAAAGTTCTCCCAGCCGCTGCATTTTTGTCTAGTACTAGAAGTGCTAGAGGGGTCATCAATATTAACAGCACTGTTCATGAGTTTATATTAGTCATATCTTTTGAAACAGAGCCTGAAAACTGTCAGTACTGCCCAGAAGTGCCAAGAAAATGTCAGCCACACTTGTAAACTCAGTTTTTATGGTTTTCTTCATGTTTTGTTGGACTTTCTGCACCAGCAGTCTTGACACTCATTTGTCAGACTCAAGGTTTTATATTTGATATTGATTTTTTTTCACAAATAGCTTTGAGGAAACACTTTCATCCATGAGCCTGATACTGACTTTTTTTTGTTGTTGTTGTTGTTTTTAACTAAATATGTTTTATAGTTTAAACACCATTTGCAGGTGTTCCCATCTTTTTGTTAGGCAACATTGTCTGTTAACCAGGCTGATTTGATTATGCTTTAAGTGACCAATAATGTTTTAGTATTCTCAGCTAATGTTTTAGTATTCTCAGCACGGCGGGAAGTCGTGGCCTAATGGTTAGAGAGTCGGACTCGTAATCCAAAGGTTGCGGGTTTGAGTCTCGGGCCGGCAGGGATTGTAGGTGGGGGAAGTGAATGTCCAGCGCTCTCTCCACCCTCAATACCACGACTGAGGTGCCCTTGAGCAAGGCACCGAACCCCCAACTGCTCCCCGGGTGCCGCAGCATAAATGGCTGCCCACTGCTCCGGGTGTGTGTTCACGGTGTGTGTGTGTTCACTGCTGTTTGTGTGCACGTTGGATGGGTTAAATGCAGAGCACGATTTCCGAGTATGGGTCACCATACTTGGCAGTATGTCACTTCACTCACTATAATTCACTCACTATTTTTAACTATTTTTAAATCCATTTCACAATATAAAATTCTTAAGATTTTACAGCAAAATTACAGCATAAATTGTGGAGAAAAAAGGGATCATACATTATATGTAGAGTTTTTTTTATTTCTAATGTAAAGTACAGCATATAGGAGCATTGTTTATAATGACTCAAGTTTAACAGGTCAGGGTTATTCTATTACATCATATATAAATATAAAAACATTATTAAACTTTTTTTACATTGTTTATAACTTGATAAAATAAAGCTAAATACAACTATATATGTGATTTCTAACATATATAAAATATAATTTATTATACATTTAAAATTTAATTATATATATTTTATTATCTTAAAAATAAAATCTATTTGATAAGCAGCATCAGTTTCAGTTTTTCAGGGTTTTTTTGTTTGTTATTTATTCATTTTTTTATTTTCATTTGTTTTTGCAAACAACTTGCAAGTTGCAGTGTTTTTTTTTGTTTTTTTTTTGCATAACATATGTGGTTTGGGGATTCTTCAAGTCAAGGCATATACTTATTAAACAACACATTCCCACAAACAGGTTTCTAGAGGGCATTCGTGGAACTGAAAATAAATGAGTCAGTAGCCCCACGCCTGTACTGGTAAGTCTAGTTTGCACTTGTATGTGTGCTCAGACAAGAAGGAAGGGCTTACATGAAGCGGTGGGGCCGAGCTACAAGCTGATTGGACTCTCTATCCTGTGCACACAAGCCAAAGGGGGGAAAAACAATGTTATGATTGTATACCGCAGGCATGAGAGTTTTTCACTAGCATAGTTCGAGGTTACAAACCTTCAGCACAGCCATGCAAAGCTACCGTTTCCCCCGAGGAACATAGATCTTCTGAAATATCATAAACTGTAATATTACCATATTTAAAGGTATAGTTCACCAAAAAATATTCTGTCATCATTTTCTCAACCTCGTTCCAAATCTGAGTGACAAATCCAATGTTGTCCACCACTCATTTGCAAAATATCTTCTTGAAGGTGAGCAAATGATGACAGAATGTTGGGTGAACTAATAATTGTTCTCCACTAGATCCAGGAATTAAAGAGTGTCCGACCACAGCATGTAGCCTTGGCTTTTAAGTTCAACACCCCATGAGTTGGAAAGGTGATCTGGCTATAGAAGACTTCATAAGCAGAATTATACAGCCTCACCTCATCCTTAAGCTTACATAAGATACAGTGCCAGGCGAGTGAATATACTCTCAACTCTCGAAACATTAAGTACCCTTCCTATAAGGTGATTATATACACAGACACTTTGTATGGTAGAGCTTGTGCACGGATGATTGATGTACAAACACGCTGGTACAGAAATCTAGCATATGTGCCAGACGGTTACCAAGATATGGATCCTCAGATGGCAACCAGTGAGAATAGCATGGACATAAATATCACCGCATCAGTGAGTAAGATTTATTGTGCATAATTTCACTGCAGTGAAGCGGTCGGAAATAAAACTGCACGGTTTGTGTTTATTATACTTGCACGTAGCTGCAGCTCCCTAGGTGAGAGATCAGACACATGAGAGCGGCAGTGTGAAACAGACTGAGCGATACTTATTTCCATTTGGTAAGAAAGACCCCGGGGAGTTTGAACTGCAGAGGTGGTCCTTTCAGTTCAGAAGCCCAGCAGACAAGAGTAAAAGAGGCCAAGGATGGTAATAAAACAGAAATGCATGATGATCCACGGTGGCATACATTCACTGTTTAGACTGTTTAGGCCTCTCTATATTGATGGGAATCAGTGTTATTTCAGTACCATTGATATTGCTTTTAAATATTTTGTCATTTTGTTGTGTGCATTTATTTCTTTGTTTATTTAATATGTCTATATAATTTTATTACGTTTTATTCAGTATCTTTGATATAATATTTTAGATTTTGTTAATATTGTGAATTATTTATCTTTTTCTATATTTTTTGGTCAACTCATATATATACTGTATATAAGTTGACAAAAATCATATCTGACATATCAATAGTGTTTTTAAGTTTGTTTTATTTGATTTCTTTTGTTAGGCTACTTAAACAGAAATTAGAAATTTTGCCTTGACAACTAACTAAAATAATAAATAAAATTAGAGCTTATTATTATTATTTTTTTACTAACTTTTTTTAATAACTTTTAAAAAAATATATTTTTTTTCTGTTTTAGTCTCAGTTCTTAGTTAACTTTAATATCCGTGATGAGAATGACACGGTTGGATGATTTATTATAACCAGACTGGCCTTGGTTGGAGTATAAAACACAATAGTGAAGGCAAGGCACTGTCAGTTTTGTGCAGGATTTAGCTACATGTGCAGTGTTATGAAGAAACATTCTGTCCATTGTTGGCCAGTTAATGGCATTCTTTCCTCACAAAACCCAACAGTGTATATTCAGCAGACAGTCTCTTGCTAGATGTGCGCTTGCAGTCTCGCTCGTCTCAAACAGAGAAGCATTGTGTCTCAATAATTTGCCAGCCACCCCCTGCTCAGGGTCAATGACACCTAAAGCACTTGGACTGTATACAGAACTATATCTTGTTTTATGATACACACACAGAACAGTAAATAACTGTTGTGACAGACGCACATGTGCCCAGGCACATTTGTCCGAAACCACTGTTGTTCTCTTACAATTGGTACAGTTGTGCATTTCCCTGCCCCCTTATTTGCTGTCAGCAAGGTTAATTAAATATTTACTTTGTACACAGTTCTGTAAGATGTCCTGGATAACATGAGCTATGGAACATATCAGTTTTAACTTTATTACTAAGATAGGTATTATAATTGTTTTTATATTGTGAATTAAAATTGTGTCAAGGCTGTGTAAGTAATTCTGAATATATACTGTAAAAACAGCAGCTGTGGTTGTCAGAATTCTTTTATGTTTTACAGATTCAACTTAACAAAAAAACAATAAAATAAAAATAACATGTATTCTATTAAATAAAATGGTTAATATACCAAATTACTAAAATAAGTTTTTACCTTGACAACCACTATATATGAATTCATTCATTCATTCATTCATATATTTATATTTTTATGTTAATTCATATATATTTTTTGTCTTTTTAGAAACACTTCAGTAAAGCTGTAGTTATGGCACAACGGTGTTAGCTGGTGAAAATTAGTCATTTTCTTTTCTGTGACAAAATTTAGTCACTTTACAGTAGTAAAAGTCATTCTTTTGCAGAAAACAGACAAACAGCATTCCACATGTTGTTGGTATTGTGGCCTGAATGTAGTTTGATCGTATTTATATTTGCCTCATTCAAATGAGAAACAAACTGCAATTTGAAAAACTACAGTGTCCCACATATATACATACATACAGTCATGGCCAAAAATATTGGCACCCTTGCTAGATCAAAGAAGGCTGTGAAAATTAATCTGCATTGTTAATCCTTTGAACTTTTATTTTAAAAAATCACAAAAATCGAACCTTTCATTGGATAATAAAAATGTAAAATGGGGGAAAATATCATTATGAAATAAATGTTTTTCTCTAATACACATTGGCCACAATTAACGGCACCTTTTTATTCAATAGTTTTTGAAACCTCCATTTGCCAGTTTATCAGCTCTAAATTTTCTCCTATAATGCCTGATGAGGTTAGAGAACACCTGACAAGAGATCAGAGACCATTCCTTCATCCAGAATCACTCCAGATCCTTCAGATTCACAGCTCCATGACGGCGCTTCTTCTCTTCAGTTCACCTCACTCATTTTCTACAGGGTTCTGGTCAGAGGACTGGAATAGCCAGAGCAGAAGCTTGGTTTTGTGCCTAGTGACCCATTTTTGTGTTGTTTTTGAGGTTTGTGTTTGGATTATTGTACGGTTGGAAGATCCAAACATGGCCCATTATAAGATTTCTAACAGAGTCAGTCACTTGTTGTTTTTTTTTATCTGTTGGTATTTGATAGAATCCATGATGCCATGTGTCTAAACAAGATGTCCAGAACCTCCAGCAGAAATATAAGCCCACAACATCAAAAATACAGCCGTATATTTCATTGTACACATGGGGTACTTTTTATCCCTGTGTTCACCAAACCCATCTTGAGTGTTTGCTGCTAAATAGCTAATTTTTTAGTTTCATCTGACCACAGAAGCCAGTCCCATTTGAAGTTCCAGTCGTGTCTGATAACTGAATATGCTGGAGTTTGTTTTTGGATGCTAAACAACATGTGGTGATGTAGGTACTGTTTGACTTTTTTTTTTTTTTAGGTTTTCTGACCTTGACTCAACTATTTTCTGCAATTCTCCAGCTGTGATCCTTGAAGAGTCTTTAGCCACTCAAACTCTCCTTCTCACCGTGCATTAGGACGATATAGACACACGTCCTCTTCCAGGCAGTTTCGTAACATTTTCTGTTGATTGGAAATGCTTAATCATTGCCCTGATGGTGGAAATGGGGATTTTCACTGCTCTAGCTCTTTTCTTAAAGCCACTTCACTAATTTGTGAAGCTCAATTATCTTTTGCTGCGCATCAGAAATATATTCTATATATTCTTCAGAAATATGTTTTTTTTCATTGTGATGGATGATTCAGGACATTTGGGCTTTGTTTTCCCTATTCTCCTATTTATATTTCTGTGAAACAGGAAGCCATGGCTGGATAATTTAATGTTCATAATCACCCTGGAGTGCTCAAAATTGTGAACATGAATGGGAATATACTTCAGAGATATTTTACTCGTAAGAATTTCTAGGGGTGCCAATAATTGTGTCCAACGTGTATTTGAGAAAAAAACATGTATTTCATAATGATATTTCCCCAATTTTAAATTCTTATTATCCAATGAAACATTAGATTTTTGTGAATTTTTTAATAAAAGTTCAAAAAGATAAACAATTCAGATTCATATTCACAGCCTTCTTTGATCATATTTACCAAGGGTGCCGATATTTTTGGCCATGACTGTATGTGTGTATATATATATATATATATATTAAAATGTACAATTTACATTTGAAAAGTTCTACACTCCTGATTGTAACCATAGTCCAGTGTTGTGAAAATTTGCGGGAAGGGAAAACCTTTTTTTTTTTTATTCTTTCTGGAAATACATAACATTCAGAAATTTTTATCATTGTTTGCATCTGGTTTAATATCTTTACCCTGGTACATCCTGTCTTGCTATTTGGCTTTTCGTCAGATGACTTTTTTCATTTTCTTATACATTCTTCTGAATTCTATTGTCTACTTTATCAAAGGAACTAGCTGCCAGCCCTCAGCCTTCTATGGAATAGCCAGTATTTGGGACTTTTGCCTGCCTCCAGATTACATCAGCATTTAATTAAATCCAAATGTTCACAGAATTCCACTCTCTCATGTGAGACAGATCGTTAATCAGAGTGTTTGACTTGCCTCCTACAGCACCAGGTCTAGAAAATGAAATAGAAAATGCTGCACTTCCACTGATGTCCATATTTTTTATTTTTTTGCTTGGCGAAATGTCTTATCCGCGCCCCCAACTGCTACACTTCACTGCTAGATTGCAAAGGAAACTTCTCGCGTATAGTCCATTTCAAGGCTTAAAATGGAAAAGCCTTAAAAGAAATGTACTCAGGCATATCGATCATATGTCTATCATAAAGTTCTCATGAATACTGCATTACAACATATCTTCCAGTCTCACTGAACTTTGAAGGTGATATCGTCCATTTCTTGTAATAACTTGCTGAGTTTATTCAATGGAACAATTTTCATCTTTAATGGCACAAATGTTTATATGTAAACATTGTATCTGTGTGTTCACTGGAATGTATTGTTTTCTCTCCCTAGATTTGTGCGGTGTGTTTGGAGGAATTCAAGCAGAAAGATGAGTTGGGAATCTGCCCCTGTAAACATGCCTTTCACAGAAAGTGAGTACCCTGGCATATGTTGTTTTCTAAAAAGAGGAACATTTCTGCACCGCTAGTAGCCAGCACCAAACTATTTTTGCAGTCTGTTTGTTTGAGCGACCTAGCTGGGCCAAAAAATAACATTGGAGTTTGAGGTTGGACCACCTGTTTGATGAGCAGTGGCAGATAGTAGTGTTGGACGCTTAAAAAAATCTATTGTTTTAGAAATCCTGATTCTGCTAGTGGCATAGATTACGTAAAACCTTACATTAAGTGCTAATTTGCTATGTTACATGGGTTCTTTTGCCATTGATCTAGTTGAAACGTGTCTGACTCACCCATCTTCTCCTTCACCACTTTGTGAAACATTTGCCCTGGGCTGTGTGTCAGAGTAAATGTCAAAGCAATGCTTGGACACTTATCAGAGGGGTGGGGAGCTCTCTGTTCTTTTTAAACATTTCAACATTGTAGTTAGCTTCGATAGGAAACCAGCCAATCTTTATAGCTTAAATGAAGTCAAATATTAAATGGTAAACTGGTAAAATGATAGCAGTTAATTATTTAATGAATACATTTTTATTTCTATGTCAATTCACATATATATATATATATATATATATATATATATATATATTAGTTATTTTAGAATCAATGCAGTATGGCCACAATGTGTGCTATAAAATTAGGCCCCACATAACTACATGAAAATATAATATAATGTGACACAAAATTACTTGATACATATCATTTGCATGTCACGCTCTATGATATATTAGCTGCAGGACATTCCCTTAAAAAATCCCCCTAAAATTCCTCTGTCACTTTCATCCCATGATACTTTAGAGGAGATAAAATGATACTTAAACGAAATAGATTTGAACTATTAATAAAGGACAGAAAACCTGTCAGTGAAATAAAAATATTAAAACTGTAAATATAAATGATTATTAAAATTATATAATAATCATAAAAAATTTTAATTTGATAAATTATTATTATTATTATTGTTTTTGTTGTTGTTGTTGTTTGGAGGCAGATTGATTATAATGGACTGTTATTGAAATACAGAGAGGTTTTTCTCAATTAGAGTCAATTGTGAAATAAAAATATTATTGAAATTGTGTAAATATAAATAATGATTGCTATTATAAAATAATAATAAAAATTATGAAATGGATAAAATGTTGTTATTGTTGTTGTTGTTTTGATGCATATTGATTATAATGGACTGCTAAAAATATAATAATTATAAAATAATTATAAAAATTATGAAATGGATAAAATATTATTGTTATTAATACTATTGTTGTTGTTGTTTGGATGCATATTGATTATAATGGGCTGTTATTAAAATACAGGGAAGTTTTATCAGTATGATTAAACTGTGAAATAAAAATATTATTAAAACTATAAATATAAATCATTTTAAAATGATAACATTACTAAAAAGAACCCCAAGTGGCTAAATGGGAACGTCTGTATCGTAGACCTGTTTGTGTACCTGATGGGACTAACACGGGCTAAAATAGAACGGTGCTTACAGTGAATTATTCATCAGTGCAGAGATAGCAACATCTCACTCAGACTAACCCGAGATTCAGTCTCACATTCCACATGGGCTTCCTGCAAGGAGAAGACACACAGCCAGCTCTGAGACATCACTTGAGATCACTTTAGACTTGCTATTAGGAGCATTATTGGTAGTTTGGGTTAGCGGAATTTCTTTGCAGTGGGATACTCTACTGTGATCTGGCAAATTTGGGGAAGATTATTATCTAGTTAGCCTTTCATCTTCTAAATTCTCCTTGTATCTGTCTCAGGTGCCTTATTAAATGGCTGGAGGTGAGGAAGGTATGCCCACTGTGCAACATGCCGGTCTTGCAGCTGGCGCAGCAGCAGAGCATGTCCGAATCTGTGCCCCCAACACAGCAGCCTCTGCCTGGAGTGGAGAACCTGGTGTAGCCCCTCCTGTTTCTCCTAAAAATGTGACCACCACTACCTTCACACTCCCTCCTGTACAGGTACACATTCATATCCAAGGACAGAGCGCAGGATATGTGCCCGGAGCCACGGTGACCTGTGACCTGCCTTGGTGGCTTTACAAAGGATTTTATTTTATTTTTTTCAAATTATAATAATAGATGATTTACTCAGTCTGTTTTATTTGGGTTTAGTTTTTTTCCCTGTGGGATAATGAAGAAGAATTGAGTTTACTTGGCCAAGCCATGATTAAAGTAACCGTTCCACACCAAAGCACTTTTCTGAGGACACCAGTGAGAGGCAAATAAAAGACAAGAACAAAAAAAATAACAACATTAAAATACATTAAGAAAAACAGAAAAAAAAAAAAAAATTAACAAGCACTGTACACAAAGCTCAAACCTAGTTGCTTATGATAGTAGCAAGATCTTGTTTTATATTTTATGATTTAAAATTTTTTTAGAGCCACAGAGCAAACCATTGGTTTTATTTTCATTAGAGAGGGTTACGTTTATACTGTATATTAAAGGTATAGCAGCTCTCCAGTGTGTATATGTTTGTTTGTGTGAGTGTTTATGTATTGACGGTCAGTAGAATGACTGTATCAATAGATATGGTTCACAGTGACTTTTAGCTGGTGGCCAAAAGAAATGTGAATACAGAGTTTGTCTTATTAAGGTCAGGATGTGACCCAGCAGTATTTGATCTGTGGAAGTCTTTATATTTGAAATGCTTTTTTAACTGAGGGCTGTGTTAAATACCCCCACACACACACACACACACGTCAGTACATTTGAGTTCAAGGCCGCATTCGATGAATTTGAACATAACCAAAAAGGCTAAAGCAAAAAAAAACACCAGTGGTCTTTAGGGCTGGGCGGTATATCGAGTTTGTACGATATATCGATACATTTTTTATAAGCGATGCGGTATGAAGTAATACCGTTAATATCGATATAGTTTGATACGAGCGCATCTGGAAAAATATCTAGGGAGGACACAGACTGAACTGCTGCGGAGAAAGTGCATAATGCAATTTGTTCTAAACATATGACAAGCTTTATATGAAGGACTTTAAAAAACTTGTAAGATATAGTAGCCTATAGCCTAGTTTATAGTTTCAGTTCAGCGGCTCTGTTTAATGTGTTTGAAATGTGCTGTTTTCCGTAATGCATAACTTATATTTCACATGTATATTCTCCATCTGTACATGTTAAAAAAGCCATGGAAATATTTTCATTTTGCTGTCAGAAGTGCATGAGCCTTTAACTTTGCGATTCTCTGCTAAATGTCAGACTTCATTCAGACAGAGCGCAATAATTCTGACTAAAATATACATTTCGCTGAAATATTTGCAGTTGGACAATAAATGTGACATGTAGAATTTTAAACCTACAAGTAAGTGTATTTGTATGACAGAACTAACTGTAAAGTGACTGTAATGGGGTAATCAGAATAGCCTTCCTTAGACTTTTAATTAGTCTGTGCTTTTTTATTATTTTCATTTTTAGTTTAGTAAATGTAACTTCTGCTTTAAAAACATTATTTTTGTTTTTAAATGGCAATGTTAGAATGTAATGCAATTTTAACCCTTTTTAGCACATAATATATGCCTACATGGTTACATTCACTTTATTTGTTTAATCCAAATACAAAATACCGAGATATATACCTTATACCGCAAATCAGCCAAAACATAACATGAATTTTTGCTCATATCGCCCAGCCTTATCTGATACACATTATTGTTACTCAAACTTTAGATGTTTAATATATATATATATATATATATATATATATATATATATACATTACATTTCATTTTTCGATGCAAATCCTATTATGCCGGCCCACACTTACTGTTCTAAACCCCTTCTGTTTTCACTAAGTCTTCATAGTTAAAGTATTAGTCAGTTTCTGGCTTCATTGCAGATGTGTTATAGAACTAATGGAAATAGTTTCAAATTAAAGGGGTTTTAACCAAATTTAAACTGAACAAAATGTCCCAAAGTATTTTTTGTCTTTTATGGATTATTGCGCAAATCTGGGGCTTTATGCCTCAGGTACTGTTGAGATGTATTATATTTCCTTAGTTACTACATATCTCACATGATGCTGTGGCTTTATGCAAAACAGCCAATGTGTGTGTGTGTGTGTGTGTGTGCGCGTACTGGTTCTCATATTAAGCTGCATAGCTTTCTGAAAATATACATGGCATAAAGCCCCAGATCTGTCTCCATGAAATATTAATAAATGAAATACCTCTCTAGTGAGGCAAATCAAACTAAACAGGCTACAGAAACAAACTAAGATTTGACCTGAAGTCGCATACACAATCTAGTCTAGTATCATTCCAGCATCTTTCAGTGAATCAGTCCAGCACAACACAGAATCCTCAGCCATTAAGATCAATGACCAGCAGGTGGATTCAGTCAGCAAGAAAGGCCGTTCTTTATTCTCTGTAATATAATAGAAGCTCTGGCTCTTTCCTGCTCTATTATACCGCTATTTTGCAGGGTCATCCCAGCAACCTGCCATAGGCTCCGACTGGGTCTCTGAGCCCTCCATGTTAAGCTACTCTAGAAGGGAAATATGTATGATATTAAGTATACTCAACACGACAAATGATGCCAGATGTGAAAACTTAATTTTGATGCCAAGCAGAATTATCTGACGCAAGTAATGTTTTATCTAAACCCAAACTAAATCAGCACTGGTTTGGTTTAAAGTGCTGATTAAATGGTTTACTACCCATTCATACCCAAGAAAACTGCCCACCACATTCTGCAATGTATCTTCATGTTTTTGAAAGGCTAGATACAGATTGTGAATTAAGTTGAGCTTATTTAATTTTAATTTCATTTGCATATGCTGCGTGTGTGAAGAAATTAAAATAAATTTTTTGGCTTTTTTTTGTTTGGTTTGCTCTGGTACTGTCTTAACAAAATGTAAAACACTGAGGGTTTCCTTTAGACTTGTAATTCCGTATCATGGACAAATATTGTTGAGTCCTAAATTAGGATCTCTCCTTCATCTGTGTGGCGTTTGTAACACAGCAGGTCTTAAAGAGTCACTCTGATCACGAATGTATGCATATAGAGAGCTGTGGTTCAACTGTGTCAATATAATGTGAAAGTAGTTGATTGTGTCTAAAATCAAGAATTACATTACTGCACTTTTTCATATTCTTCCGTTTTGGTGCCTCTCCATTGAGGCAGAACTGAAATGGGGCAAAAGAAAAAAAAAAGTTATTTATTGTGTGCTTATGTTTAAAACCTGTAACATTTCAGTAGTACTAACAGCTCTATATGTTAGTGCTAATACAGATTAAGGCTTTGTGGAGATTGTTAAAAGCTATTTCAAAACCCACAATCAGTTTGAAAACATGTCTAGAAAACTGGAGGTCAAATTAGCGTGTTTATACTGGAGTGATAGGTTACAGTTTTGCTCAATATATTCAAACTAATGTTTTCTACTGATCATTACTCCGAGTGCCATATCTGGTTGACCAGTTGTATTTTGAAAAGGCAAAAATTACGATTTCAGTTGCAACTTTGCAACTTCTGTTTGTTCCTAACAGGCTTTTTAGACTAGATAAAGATTTTATTGTGGGGGGAAACAAGGCTGTTGGGAATATATTGGCAGTATTATTCTGTTGTAAAGTAGTCGTTTCATAGAATGTGGTCAAGAGTCACTAAGGCACATGACATAATTCAAACATTTTCATCATTTCTATCTGCCAATGAACTGCCAATGTATCAACTATCCCAAAGTCACCACCATGACAATTGGACATTTTTTCAATTCCTCATACCACTCTTTTACTTCATTCTGAGATAACCTACTTTTGCTCCACCCCTCACTATTGTGACCTCACAGATGTAAACATGAGCCCCTCCCCTTCTTACCACAGTATTGTTTTAACACTGCTAATGTTTGTGAATCCCACAAACATGTTTGTAAAAGTAAGAATTCTGCAGCAGAATATTTTCTGTACAGTATTTGTAAACTATATTTTTGTATATTTAATCAACATTTTGAAAAAAATATAAAAAATGCAAAGATGCTTTTTTTTCTTTTGCTAATTTTGTGTTATTAAAATATGTTGCATGTGACTGACTTGAATTGTAAATAAAGTTGCCAAGTTTTTGAAATAAAGAACATTTGTTGTCATTCTTAAAACTAAAAAAGAGAAACCTTCAAGAGCAGCATTACAATAAATGCGTATAGATCGCTTTACTTAAGTTGTCCTCTAAGCAAGAAATGAAATCAAATAATATTGAAACTAATAGCAGTTCCTGCATTTGGATAAAAAAGTGCACACTTTTATTGATTAGTGATAAAAATATCTGATATATTTAGAAACAATTTTACTTGCCGTGGTTAGAGAGTCGGACTTGTAATCCAAAGGTTGCGGGTTCGAGTCTCGGGCTGGCAGGGATTGTAGGTGGGGGGAGTGAATGTCCAGCGCTCTCTCCACCCTCAATACCACGACTGAGGTGCCCTTGAGCACCGAACCCCCAACTGCTCCCCGGGTGCCGCAGCATAAATGGCTGCCCACTGCTCCGGGTGTGTGTTCACTGCTGTGTGTGTGTTCACTGCTGTGTGTGTGCACGTTGGATGGGTTAAATGCAGAGCACGAATTCCGAGTATGGGTCACCATACTTGGCAGTATGTCACTTCACTCACTTTAAGATGTCTGTTAAATATCACTTGATCTGGAAAGCATCTGCTGTGTACAAACATCTGACAGACGTCTGTAAGATGTCAGTTTTACATACATTCTAAATCATAAACATCTAACAGACGTCTATTTGACATCTATGGAAATGTCCTTGCAGATGAGCAAACTCACAAAAAAAACGAAAAATCTTGCAAATTTACATCTTGCTGATGTAAATGCAGACGTCAAATAGACGTCTCTGTAATGAAGGCTAAGTGTGCTATCAGAGAGCATGTTTATCACTTATTTTAATCACAGGAAACTTTATGGACTCTTTAAGTAGGCATCACATCTTGCTTCACTTCTATAATGTTTTCCCCCTTTGGACAATTTGCATGCATGGGACTGATTTCAATTTTTGACTTTTAATTCAAATTATGACTCATTTGAATTGTGACTCATTTCTCTCAAGAACCTACTTGAGTGGTGTATTTTGGTAAGAATTTATTTCAGCGCTACACACTCTCTGAAGACTATCCTTTCATAATGATGAATTTCACCACATGTAGGGGGTCTCAGATCTGTCACTATATAAATAATGTGTGCATCTTCCATCTTCAGTGAAAAAAGAAGGTCAAGGATATACATTCTGCAAACATCGGGTCATTTTCTGCATACATAAGCTTTATGTAGTAGCCTGCTCGTTTAATAGGGTGGTAAGAAAATAATTAAATTAGGTTTTTGCTTAATTACCCCGAAACGGGCCTACTCCTTATCCAAAAACACCCTTTGCCTTGCGCACCCGTCACATTTTAATCTGAAAATGTAAATATAGTTACCAAATCGAGTTCACTCTTTATCTGAAAGGCAGTAACCCTTTACTCTTTAAATATTTACTCTGTCCTCCAGCCTACTGACCCACTAACTAAATCTCAACGTGTTTCGCCTGCTACCACGTGCCTATCAAACACAACACAATTCTCAGGTGATAAGCCGACAGGAGAGAACGAGCCTGTTTGCATTGTACACAAATAACTACAGCTATCCGTTTCTTCTCTAAGATAAAATTGCTCCTGAAAACTGCTGTATTTGTATCACACACAAAAACTTCCTCAGGCACTAAACTTACGCCTGATGCGAGTGATAAAACAATGTTTACATATAAACAGTTATGTATATACTTGGCGTATATGTAATTAAAAACCTTGAATCATTTACTACGCGATTCGAAAAGAGCCATGTTATTTTTCGCTTGCTTATACTGACCTCTGGCGTACATGCTGTTTTTAGTGTTCATGAAATCAACTGTAGGCCCTATTGAAAAATAAAATCAATGTAAAGTGAAAATGACTTATATTTTAACAACTAAAGACATGCACAATAAACAATGGCCAGCCCTCGGCAAAATGTGTTTTTAATAAGAAACATTTGTTGACAATGATTTGGTCCAAATATAATAAAAGCACCCTAATGATGCTGCCTGAGGAAGCACTTCACCCCCCATTCCATTTTATTTAGCCTACATTTATACTTCTCACAGAGGCAGCTGTGTGAAAAATCCATTTGACCATTTTTGGTAACATTTTAGAATAATGGTCTGTTGTTAACTAAGCATCTATGAAGGAAGTAATAGGTAGTGCTACATTAACAATGAACTTAATAGTAGCCTACTAACTAATATGGAAGCAAGATTAACTAAGCAGTAAGTAATAAAAAATTTATGACAAAGGTAGTTCTTTATTAGGTATTCAGTATAAAAAAAATCTCAAGTTAAACAACTTAACTCCTCACTATACTCAAGCGGGCTGACAAGGTAACACTTGAATAGTTAGTGAGGGGTTAACATGTTTTTCTTATGAGTTACTTTTACAAAGCGTTTGAAACCTGTAACAAATTGGTGCAAAAATAAATGAAACTTTTTTTTTTTTTTAATCATTCAAGGAGTGCATGTAATACAAAGATCTCTTCACACAATATGAGTATATGTATCAGATTTTTATTATAACTCATAGAATATGCCTGGAACAAAATGGCATGAGATTTTGGAATGTAAACGATTCCATCACACATTTATACTCAACTTTTTGCAAACTGGGATAACTGGTCAAACAGACAATAAGGAATGTTAATAAGCAGGCCACAACAATACAACGAATGAAAAAAAAAAAATGAAAAAAAGTTCTGCAGTTGTTCCCACAAGCAAGAAAAGAGTTTAATCATGAACATTTTCCAATAAATATTAACTAACTTCAGGTGATGAATTGCCTTTTTGTGCAATGGCAGAGAATGTGCAGGGCATTCATTAAATAACGTCTATGCAATCTGTTGGTATCAAAAAAGCAACACAATTCAACTTATGTTGCCAGAAGATGTTTGAGGTAATGCATGTTCAGACAGGTGGGCATAAAATACAATCATTCAAATGAGACCCAAGAGGTAATGACAAGCCAAGAAGCATCATGGCTAAATAACATCACGGCACAAAGCTGAATATTGGAAAAGCAATATATATCGCAAACTGAATGCCATATTCACGGATAGAGTAGCAGAAATAAATAAAATAAAACAGAAAAATGAAAGGCATTTAGATGTATACATTGTTATTTAATCATTCCAGGGCTGTGGAGTTTGAATATGGCTGTTAAGATTGTGAATGATGTTTCTATCTTACACCATGTCGAGGCTACAAAACGTAACGGAACAAAAAGCTGAAAATACTCCATTAATAAATCATCTGTTTGTAAATTCATCTTTTTGACATACTTTTAACAATAGGTAATTGCTTTGATGGTTACAATTACAGCTACACATGAATTGTCACAACATCTGGCACCTAACAATAGCTAACACCACTATAACTGATTGTTTCAAGAAGTTCTGGTTAGTGGTAAAAAAACAATGGTTATGCTTACATTAAAGTTATATTTATCTTTTTTAGTGCTTCAGGTTTTCTGCTAAAGTGGCATTCTGTGATTGTTCCCTTTTTCTTCCTTCCCAAGTTACAATCAATTTCAATATCTGTCAGTTTATTATAATCTGCACTGTAAAAAAAATAAACAGTCGTTTCAACTTAAAATAATTCATTAACCCACTGACTTCAAATTTTTTGTTTAGTCAACTAAAATATTACAGTTGTCCCTTAAATTAACATTGAGTAACTTCAAATTTCAAGTTGACTATACTAACAAATTATTTTAAGTTGCTACAACTTTTTTTTTTTTACAGTGTGTTCAGATGAATTCAGTTCCAGGTTTGGGTTGGTCACATAGTTCACAAACTCTTTTAGTCTATTTTTAGTCAAATAAAATGTAATATTCAAAGTGCTCAGTCCACACACTATTACCCGGCACACTGTCACTTTCACCACTCACTTTAAAGCAAAGCAAATCAAGTAAAAAAATAAATCAATAAAAACATGATCGAAAGTTTTTACATTATCAAGCAATTATATTTATGTAGCTATTTATTTTATATTGCATGTTAATGCTGTGCATCAAATAAGACCACTGGCTTCATAAAATAAATAAAAAATCACTAAAACTATTAAATGGACTGATGATACGAGGCATGGAAAGCTGATAGTCTTCCGGTGCAAAGCTTAGGAAAAGAGGAATTGCACATGAATTATATGAAACCAACCATCAGATATAAAAAAAAGTGCATTACATATGTCAGATTCTTTAAAAAGGCTCGACATTAAACAAAATAGAACATCAACGGCTTAATACTAAACATTAGCAGTTACTTTTTTATCATCATAATGGTGCAACGGTTGCTCAGTCTAAAAATGAAAGGCAGCAAGCAGTAATCCAGAGCACTCGGAGCTAATAATCTAATAACATCTACAGCAGAACAGTTGAAAAGGCAACATGATATATATATATATATATAATGCTTTAGCACAAACATGCCATCATAGACATCTCTTTTATAGAAATAAATAGTTGAAATAAACTGTACTCTGTTTTTAAATTATTTCCATCTCTATAGGACTCTGATACACATTCAATATAAAGCATCTATCATACACAGCATACTGCAAATTGAACACCTTTGAACTCTGAAAGTCATCCGGCCACCACACGGGGAAACCACTTGTGGGCGGATGTTAAACGCTTCAGGTTCTCTCTTTCTTTAGGTTGCTTTTCAAATATTTACACTGTTTGTAATTCCTTCCTATAGAAACAACATATACATACAGTTTTTTTTAAAGTCTTCAGAAGACAAGAGTGCCAGTGCACTCAAAAAGTCATGGTGTGGGGCGGTGGGTGGTTGCCCTCTTCCACATCTGCAATTTCTTTCTTGAAGATGGTTTTGCAGTGTCCGTTCTGGTCCACATTGTCTCATTTTAAACAGCCATCCTAAAGGAAACCCAGGCAGTTCATGTGAATACTCCTCTCATGCTAATTCAAGCCCCATAATGTGTTTTAAGACAGGAAGTAGAACATTGCACCATAGAAGTGCTCGCCTTGACTAAAGCACAGAATTTGGACTGTGTGATTTCAGCGCAGAAACTGGCCAAGGGGAGCAGCAATGCCTGATGGGTAATGGTACAGCACTGAGAGAGGTCGAGACCAGTACTTGCATCAGTATTATTGCATCAGCATTTAAAAAAAAAAGAAACTTGACGAGAATGGCATATTCTAGTTTCTTTGTATGACTGACTTCCAGCTAAAACGCATTTAAGTGCTTTATCACTCATTTCTAGAGTAAACAACAGAAAGCAAAACCTGACGTCATACCACCTACTTAAAAATGCGCCAACAATTTACCATAAATAATAATAATAATAAAAAAAAGTTAACAATGCTACCCTTGACAAAACGAGGCTATAAATATTGAATGTTTTGTTTTTCATTTTGTAGTCTGACATGGCCTAATATGGCTATTGTTAACTTATTCCAACAAAGAAACAAAGCCAAACCCTAACCTACTCATTTTAGAAAGTGAAGTTCTTGTAGATTCTGTAAAGAACCTAATGTGACAACTGTATATATTTGTTTTTATCCCTTCTATTCGATTGTGCAGTGTGTACATTCAGAACTCAGAATCAGAATTCTCCATTCAGAACCTTTGGAACATGAAAAGTAGCATCTGAAATCAACAGAGCAGATGGAGAAGTGATCCATTCAGTTGCACCAGCCCGAGTTCCACAGAACAGTAAGTGACGGAAGAGATGGAGATGTTGACATCTGAGGTGAAACAGTAGGGTTACATTGGACTGACAGCACCATGAGCTTGTCTCTATCCCTCACTATTCGCCCTTAAATTCCTTTAGGTAAGTGCACACCTTGTAGGATATGACTTAACACCTTTTAGACTAATGGCACATTGGGTATGACCACAATTCAACCTTAAAAACAAAATGTCGGAGCTATGGATGGCACATTATGGAGAAGGCATTGAAAATCTGTCTGGAACAACAGATCCAATGATGAGAAACAATCCCTTACCAGAGTGACCCTGGTCATGGGAATACAGCTAAAGGACTGGAGGGCCTGACACAAACACAAACAGCTTGGCTTCTTCATTCGGTTTCACTTGCGCTTAAGGACACTGCAGAGATTACTGCAAGTAATAGCAATTTCTGTGGAGACATGGCTTCCCCTACATATGTCTCTGTAAGCCATGTCTGAAGCTGGTGATTATGTTATGTTGCTATTTGTCCTAGTAATATGGCATCCAGTTCGAAGAGTGACACTCTTAAGTGACGACTAATGAACGAATGCGTCTCTTTGCTGAGCATCAGGGGAAGCAATCGAGCTGATCACACAAACACACACTCCCACATTACTAACTCACCCATGTGCATTTTAAATTTGTGCTGTTTGGATTTCACGTTGATTTTATGATTTGGGTCAATCTCGAATATGAGACTGCTCCCTCCTGCAGCTCTGTGCTCTGAAGAGAGACGTCATGTTCTCTGAGATCTTATTAAAAAGTTTAGTGCGTTTGGCAAGTAGGAGAAAAATCCTTAGTCTGTACTTGGGTGACCGTTGGAATGGCATCCATGGCAAGTAATTATGCCTTCTCACAGAGTTTGTTCGTATTGTCTTTACAGACTCCTCTATTTGATTGCGTCGTGTCAAAGCTAACAGATGCACCCGTCTTGGTGTGGTAGACTGGTGTTTAGAGTTCAAACTGAAGCGGAAGTGTTTGATTCTTTCTCGTTTCTTCGAGGAGAGAATGACTCGATCAGGTTGAAATATTCGGTGAATCTTTATGTGGCTCTGGCCTCAACACAGCAGAGTTAGCACAAGCCATCAGCCTTCACATGGAGGATTTTGGAGAAACCAGGTCTTTTTTTGAGGGCCTGAGATGAGAAGACAGAAAGGATATAAAGGAACAGGGGCTATATTTCTGTAAATATGTATATGTACAGTATTATGTTGGGTACATGTTAGGCACAAAGGAAAACAGTAAACATTAAAATATAAAAAAATTTAAATACAAGAGTCAAGTCAGGTCTGATTTGGTGAGACATTTCAGGATTACATCAATCTCTGCTCTGGTCAAAAAACAACAACATAAGTGTTGTTATTGTGAACTAAAACTTCAAAATGGTTTTTGGTAACTGAAATATTGCTGAAAATTCTTTTTATTAAATGCTAAATTTAAGCCTATTTATTCTGGTTAATTAGCAAGGCAATATTTCTAATTTTTACTTTTTTTCTATGTTTAAGTACAAAAATTACAAAAACTAAAACTGGAATATAAATGATGCTAAATATAAATGTATTTAAAAACTCAAATAAAAAAATATATTAAAAAAAAAAAAGGAAAATCTAAAAAAGGCTGATTCAAAATATGAATAAACACTACAATAGTATATAAATAATACAAAAATAACACTGAATTCTATGTTTCAACCATAGTTGGCAATACAGAGATCAACATTCCATAGTATATCGTAAAATTCAAATTACAATTCTGCATTCTATTGCAACATCAATTCAAATCCAATTCAGAAACTGGAATTTAAAAGACGTATAACATTTCTAATGACAAAAACTCGACGACAAAAAACAAATAGACTTTTATGATAAATTCCTTGTTTTGTTATTTATTTGTATAAGTCTCTCTGAATACAAAATGGAAAAAATGCATGGCAATGCAGCATTAAAGTTACATAATCTGAGATTTTAAAATATCTCCTGGCAATCATAATCTACGCTTGCATTTCGATGGGTTCAACTGATCCTGTGATGTGATTAAAGGGTATTTTGCTTTTTACAAAATGAAACAAACTTTCATCAGCAGAGCCACATGGAGGAGCCAAATAAATCACTGAGATGATAGAGCTGGACATTTGAGGACACTATAAATTACTTCCACGCTGATGGTGGAAATAAACCGTGGGCAGTCTCTGAACAAGTACTGCACAAAATATTTTTTGAGCCTCTTATGGAAATGATATAGGATGAGCAATGCACTCTGTCATCTACAGCAGCCCATTTCAGCATAGCTTGTGTAAGACATCCTGCAAGTAACTTTAGCTTGATTTTTCACGTGGGCGGGTGTAACCCCACTTCCACTTCCTCGCCCAGCTTTTCTAGAGTCAGAACAGAGAAGAGGCAGCTTCCTGCGTCCACAAAGAAAGCAAATGGATGAGATGAATCACTTGCATTTGACTCATGGCTCCGCAACATGGCAGCTGTGAGAGGTTCTTCTGCTTTCACTTACTCATCTTTATCGCTGTCTCAGACACAGGAAACCCCATGGCCTAAGACTAAATTACTACCGAACAGCTTTTGCTGGTAATTTTAGTCTGGCAGTGGATAAACGGATATGGATGGGTCAAATTTTTTAATGGCCTTAGATGTCTCAAAAACCTATCTATGGCGATGATTCCATACCTGCAGCTTGTTCACCATTTCGTCAAAGAGTTTTCTGGCCTCGGGACTGTTAGGGTCTTCAAAGTAATCTTCTATACCGATCTGGACTACAATAGACTTCAGGTTACGGCACACACCTGTGAGTAAGAGAATGAGGGCAGGGAGTCATTTTGCAGGAAGAGCGGGCGTATTTCATGTCATTCATAGCTCCAAATCTAAAGATATCACCAAATCCAATGTTTAATATGAATTTATGACTACATTCATTCAACCGATCATTTGAAATTAACTGCAGAAGAATATTCCTTAGTATCTTGCAATCCATTAAATGCTAATTAAAAATGCAATAAATTATTAAGAATGAAATTATTTCTTTTAAATTATTTCATTATTAGAAAATAAATAATTAAATAAGAAAATAAAGTAATAATAAATAATTAAATAAATCTTAATAAAGCATGATTCAACATCTCTGCCTTTGAAATCAGGCTTCCGCTGGTTGATACTTGGTTTAGATGTACAAACTGAATACCTATTCATTGAAATACAAGAATAATGAATCAGGATCTGAATCAGTGAGTGTGGACTCACTGTTGAAGTGAAGCAGAGCTTTAGGAGTAACAGGAGTGGAGGTGAGCACCAGCATCTCCAGACCCTTCAGACCCTCTCGGCACATCTCAGCAGCCACTTCCTGATTGATCTCACTGACGTGGTCCAACTCTAGCACCTGGAGCCTCATGCAGTTCCTCGCTGAAGATATATATACACACAAACAGTCTATTGGCACACTGGTAGATAACTGCATTAGTCATGGAAGAAAAACAAACTTGGCTCCAAAAAGCACTATAAAAACATTGTGAATGTAGTTCATACTGAATATGCACTATATTTAAGGGAGCACAGGAAGAGAAAAACTCTGTTAATACACAGAACAGATGCAGTCCTTCTGAAAAGCGAGACACTGAGGACATTAATTGGAAATGAAGTGGAACAAAATAGCTGAAAGGTTTGAAGTTTAAAAAAAAAAAATCTGTTTAACTTTCTGATCAAATTTTCTTAAGTGGTCTACGTACGGCTCAGATGATTTGTACATAGCTAACTGCAGTCTTGTGATTCAGAAAGGTTAAAACCATTAAATCTAAATGAGGATGGTACAGTAAAGTAGGATAAATAACAAGCAGGGTAGAAAATGGTTCCACTGCTATTTATAATCTATTTATAGTCGTATAATTGTATACCATAAACATGTGCCTTCGGTTTACTCACAGCAGCATGTTAAAAGTGTCATTTCTGATGCCTCTTTGTCCCAGTTTTTAATGTGAATAACAAGTTACACTTGAGTGATGTTCCCTTGCGATGCTGATCTGAGAACAACTGTATGGGTAGTGCAATAATTTGATACATAATTATTTTTAAGGCATGCTGGTTATAAATCAGAGCAGAAGAGGTGTGAATAACCGAAGCATAGGTACTGCTTATGAGAGAAAAATAAAGTAAAAACAGATAAATTAATGAAATACAATATAAAAACCAGTTTCCTATTTAAAATATATTTAAAAATGTGATTTCTTTACTTAATTCGTGGCAAAGCTGAATTTTCAGCAAATATTACTCCAGTCTTCTTTAGAAATCATTCTAATATGCTGATTTGCTGCTCAAGAAACATTTCTGATTATCATTGTTGAAGACAGCTGTGCTGCTTAATAGTGAAATGTGGAAAGTATGATACATTTCAGGATTTTATGAATAGAATAAAAATAGAATGTTCAAAAGAATAGACTTTATTTAAAATGGACATTTTTGTAACGATGTACAAGTCTTGACTGTCACTTTTGGTCTTACTAATTTATATTAAATCCTGTCATTGTTAGGTCCGTTTCCTCCAAGTTGTAAATTGAATGGTAAACACGGTCACACTTTATTTTAAGGTCCCATTCTCTCTATTAACACACCATTAGTTGGGACGTTTGCCTCTGTAAACTGAATTTGCTGCTTATTAATAGTTAGTAAGGTAGTAGTTCAGGGATGCAGAATATGTGCTTTATAAGTACTACTAAACAGCCAATATATTATTAACATGCACGCTAATTTAATAGCAACTATTTAAAGATTAAATTTGGTCCCTACACTAAAGTGTTACCGCAAACACTAGTTTACTTTCACTCACCCAAAGAAGCCAATCCCTGTATGCCACAGCCAGCTCCGCCCACACCCAGTGCTCGCAGATGTGGCCAGCATCTGCCAATGGTCTGCAGGCACCTGTTACTGAAGCGCGCTGGCTGCTGGCTGCAGAAAGAAAATTTGCATTTCTAATATCAAAGACAAATGCTCAAAACGAAAGATGATGTTGCATTTAAATTTATACAATATTTAAGCTATCAAGCCATGTATAAACAAAAATCTACAAATGCAGGTAAGTGTATTTCAATCCTACCATGGATGCAAAGGTGCCACCTGTAGTGAGATGATGTCTCTGCAACCAGCTCCCAATGCCCAGATAACTTCCTGTCCAACGGGGTCTGTCGCACTCCTACAACATTATCAAAATCAACATTGAGAAACTTTCTCTCTCTGCCTTTGCAAACCTTGTTAAGGCTTGGCAATGGGAACTAAGCAACCAAATACACTGATCAATGTTTATTTCTACTCTGACCTGTACTGGCCTTGGACAGAATTAATAAAAAAAAGTTTTTTGGTAATATGGCCAAAATGATTAGAACACTAGTATTTTCACCAGCTAAAAGTGGTTGTAAGTCAGTTATTTCTTTCTTTTGCTGTAGTGTGTCAGTAGGAAATATCAGTTGACATTTCCCAACATTCATTTTGTGATTAACTGTAATAAATGACATGAAGAAACAGAACAAATTGAGACAGACTAAATCCGGGAGATTTGTGGCAATGTCCTGCAAACAAAGAAACCTTCCTGCAAAGCTACAGTACTGTTAAAAGTTTTAGGCACTTGTTTAAAAATGCTGTAAAATAAGGATGCTGTCAAAAAAAATGCCACAAATAGATTTCTTTATCAATTAACTTCTATTAACTAAATTAAATCAACATTTGGTGTGAGCATCCTTTTTAAAGCAGCTTTTGCCCTCGGTGCACTTGTGCATAGTTTCTCAGGGAGCTTTGCAGGTAGGTTTCTTGAAGCATCTTGGAGACGTTGCCACAGTTCTACTGGATTGAGTCTGTCTCAGTTTGTTGTGTTTCTTCTCACTCCAGACAGACTGGATGATGATCAGATCAGATCTCTGTGTGAAGCACTGGCTGTTGTCAGACAAAAATCTCATTGGATTATTACAATTAATGGCAAAATGAATGTTTGGAAATGTAAACTGATATTTCCTACTGACACACTACAGCAAAAGATAGAAATAACTCACTAAAAACCATTTTTTTAGCTGATGAAATTACTAGTGTTCTAATAATTTTGGCCACCACTGTATGTATGAATTTGATGTATATTATTGTATTTAACATAAGGATGTATGAATGCCAAAATGATGCCTGCATCCTTAAGGGATACATGATATAATGTATTACCGCTTACTGAATAAATAATTAAATATACATGAAAAAAATAATTAGAGTTGATATTATTTTCATTAAAGCAATTTAGTAAATTGGTTTTCTAGCACGGTGGCTATTAATACAGTTTAGGAGTCATTATATTGAAATGCTTAAGTATTCAAGTTTTGTGAGTGAATGCAGAAACATTGAAATATTTTTTTTCCTCCCATCTCATTTTTTAAATGCTAAATTATATCTAACAGCTAGTTAGTCATTGTAAAATAAAAAAAACCAAAAGATGTTTTCATCCTTAAAGCATACATCATCCAATTCATTACATCATTGCTTACTGAATTACTGAATAATTAAATAGATATGAAAATTTAATTAGAGTTGATATTACTTTCATTAAAGCCTTGTAGTAAATTGGTTTCCTGGGGACAGTGCTCATTAATACAGTTTAGCAGTCATTATTCAATAATATCTGCCTGTAAATTGACCAATCAGAGTCAAGTATACCACAAAGCTGTAGGATACACAGACAAAAAAAAGACTAAATAGTGCTCCCTTGTGGACTGACCTGTATGTGACAGCCTGTAGAGCCCTGCAATAACAGCTCGCCAACCACAGAGAGCGATCGGTCAATAGATTCGGACAATGAGACACCTTCAGGATGAGCAGATTACTGCCAGTGGCTTTCAACAAAGCCTCAAGACCCTCCTCAAGACAGCCACTAAACACAAAAGAAAGAGAAGCTATTAACACCATCTTTTGACATGTCAGATTATACAAAATATATGGGCACTACAGTGACCAGACGTCTTAATAAAGTTATGACCCATACGCAAATGTAATACACCGCATGTAAATATGTTAACGTTTATAAACGTTTAATGAATTGTCTCAGACAGGATATCCTAACATTAAAAAATTATGCACTTTCAGGTTTAAATCCACCAAATACGCAAATTCTATGTTTGTCATGTAACCCCCCCCCCCCCCCCCCCCCCCTCTCTCTTTGATGAGGTTTTCGACTGGCACTCTGGTTGAGGTGATTTAGCAGAGCAATTAACAGGCTGCTCATTCTGTTCCCTTCTCACGCTGGATCTCTGAACAAGCACTTCACAAGTGTCAGACTGTGCGAGCGAGTGAGTGTGTATCTGTTTGGTGTGAAAGAGTGATGAGAGGATCAGAGAAGAGTGCAGAAGGTAATAAAAGAGCGATGAGAAGAGGAGGAGGTGCGTGGAGCTGTGTGGTACAGTAAACAGCAGGCGCAGTGGGAGACCGTGTTACCGTGTACTCTTCAGATACTCCTCCTTTGTCTCTTTTTTGCCCCTCTGCCGGGGTTTGAGGTTCTGGAGGATGAGTGAATGCGTCTGTGTGCACCACTGAGACAGAGTGCACAGGAACTAAAGAAACACAGAGAGAGACAGAGTTAGAAAGCTTGGCCTTTTTCAGGACTATTAGCAGTTGCAAAATACGTGGGCAGCAGATAATATACGCTACACTTTTTTACATTTCATTCAGATCTGTTAAATGTCTTTTGGGTCACTCCTACAATGCAGCACATTTTCATCTCGCCATCATACATATATACATCATAAATATATATTATTTAGTATAATCTTTAATAAAATATTACAATCACAATTTTTAAAGTTGACATTAAAGATGATAGAATTTAGGGATGTAACGATTACCGGTTTGACGATAAATCATGATAAAATTCCCCGCGGTTAGTATTACCGTTTCATATTTTAATTATCATTAAAACCGTATTCGATTACCGTGATTTAAACAACTCGCGATAAATAAATACTGTCCGGCATAAAGCAGAGTTTTCAGTAACAGTCTCACGAGCGCACGGCAGCACAGTAGTTTCGTTCTGAGTGAAAATAGGGCGGAAAAGCTGGGAGGTTTTAAAAGAGTGCTAAGGGAATTATACAAATTAATATATCAATGAATTAATTATATGAATGTACCTCTGAAGGTTCGGACTGTCTTCAGAAACGATTTGATGGCATTTTGTTCTCATCTTCGCTCCATGTAATACCTAAAGGAAGTGTTCGCGGAGTTCACAGGAATCAGCTGTAATTCAGCTTTTCCGTATAAAGCGCCACCTGCTGCCAGAGAGTGGATTTACAGACACTTATTTACATTCAGTCTGTGTGCAGTTTCTGTCTGGCCAAAAATTTGACCAAATTTGCATGACCTGCTGTAAATTTTAACTGGTTGATGAAAAACAAACTTATGTACATTTAAACAATTCAGATATGCTATATAGAATTATTTATGGAGCAGGTAAAATACATATAATCATTTATTAATTATCATTTTAATTTAACTCTTTTCTTTAAAGGCTGAAATGTGTGGTCTACCTTTATGTTAAACTTTTTCAAAGCTTTATTTGAACATTTACATTATTTATTTGAACATGCTATTAAACTGGTGTCAGTCAAATTGTCATTTAAAATCCAGACCTCATTGGTAATGTTATTGTTTTAGTGATTATGCAAACAAAAAGTCATTTTATTTGCTGTTTGTTGATTTTTAAGTATGAAACTTGGTGAAGTGATTTATGTTTCGGTACTTTTTGAACATCTCCAGCACATTTTAACAATACCGTGATAATACTGATAACCGTGATAATTTTGGTCACTATAATCGTGATTAGAAATTTTCATACCGTTACATCCCTAATAGAATTATTATTATTATTATTATTATTTTACATTTAGCAAAATATATCACAGTTAAACTACGAATCATTTCACTATACTTATGTTTGTGCCACAATCCTGGTGATATTTACTAACTTAACATGACAATTATTATTACTAATATATATATATATATATATATATATATATAAAATTTTAGTCTTCTTATGTGCCTGTCATTATTATTATTATGATTATTATTATTTATTTTGTTTTAAACTCATTTTATTTTTCAGTTTTAATTCTTAAACTATATTTGTGTAAAATGTATTTTAACATATAAAATTTCATCAAAATAATACAAAAAAATTAATAATGTTTTTAGGGACTAATATATTGATTTGTCTTTTATCTATTTAATCATTACATATTTGTCCTTCATGTCCCTAATATCGCTTTGTATCCTATGTATTTTTATTAACTAACTAAATAAATAAATCACAAATTAACTTTAACCTTTTGTCAGCTAACTCTCAATTCCTTATTGAGCAATGGCCAACTTAAGTGTTTTTCTTCCTGTGAAGCTAATTTTTTTTTTTTTTACCAAAATACAGAACAAGCATATTATTAATATTATTATTTATTATTAATATAATCAGCTGAAAAGGTACTGCATAACAGGAATGAGCCTTTTAATTCATTCATTTATTCACAGTCTACTGAAGGCTGAAGACAGTAATTATGGGTAATATAAGATATACATACTTATTTAATGTCTTGTTGTAAAGTTAAAGCATAAAATTCAAAAATAGCATTTTCTAATAAGAAAATATATTTAAAACGAAAATCCAGGCTGATCTGATTTCATAATTCAAGGTGAAAAATTAGTAATAATTTATTCATTAGCAGTTTGTTCATTCAAGAATGCATTCTGTATAATGTTGTTATGTCATTCATAATGTTATTGGAGTTGATTGATTTGACTTCGATATCTTTATTAAGAAATTTCTGAAATGGCCATGGAGAAGATAAATGAGAAATATATTCTGAACCCCAGGCTGCAGAAAAAGTAGGTGGTCAGTTCCAAAATTGAGCAGGAGTACTACTGTAAGAGTGTTTGTGTGAATGGTGTTAAAACCTTTGAAGAGATGCGAGCGTTCTCCAGCAGCACTCTGGTCCACACCGCCGGGTGACGAGCCACAAACTTCCAATCCCGGCACACCTCGGCCGCCCGCAGGAGTGTCTTCGTATCCAGGTAGGTAAAGATACAGAAGAGAGCGGCACGTATCTTCAGCACCTCAGGACTGATCACCTCGTTGATTTTAGAGGGGCTTTTCTCATGACGACAAGGCTTGTATCCCCCTTCAGAACGACCTGTCGACACGAAGAATAAGAGATAAATGAAGACTTGCTTGACAGCTGTGGTCACGATGTAGTTTTTCTGCATGTAAAAGAGAAGACCTTCAACACACTGAACTCACACTGACTGAACATGCATGAACTAATCCTTTTACTGGCTGCATTACCGTACATGTCCATATGGTGGCGCCTCAGTCCAATAAAAAAGTGCAGCTATCGGTCTGTTTGCTCTTCTCACTGCCTCCTACAGGATCTGAACATCCTCCAAATCATGCCATCAGCAGGCCATTTCTATCTCACAGCTCCAGTTTGACAGACTCTAGGTCTCTTGAGTCATACACGATTTGCTGAAGATCTAATGAGATTGAGACTAAAGAAACAGGTGTTCTTATTTTGCAAGACATTTTTTAAAGCAAAATCTGCCAAAAGCTATGACTCAAACAGGCTCTCAAATAAGTGAGATGTAATGGTGATGACAGGATAGACTGTGTATGGGTAAGATATGGCCAAGGTAAGGAAAGCTTGGCCTTCACCTGGATTGGGAATAATGTTTATGCATTCAGTTAAATTCAAATGGATAAACTAGCCAAACATTAACCAATAGCGGGACAGGAAAAGAGCACTCTAGATCAGTGGATGCATCCCACATTGTCTTGATTTCTGAAATGTTTACAACCCCCACAACAAATATTTATTATTGTTAAATAAAAATACAGTGTTAAATTATATTAGCTCAGCATTAAAAAAAATGTATTCATATGTGTACAGATAATTTATAAAATAATCCATTACATAATACAACAACATATAAAATAAAATTACATTCATATTTGCATTAAACACTAAACAAGTCTTAAGTGGATGTCTTAAGGACTTATGTGGATGCAGGCAACATCATCCCACATTGTTTGCTGCAAAGAAAAATGTATTGATTTCTGAAATTTTACACAATTTTAGATGTTTAATTAATAAATAAGTAAAAATAAAATAATAAAAATATGTCAATGATAATCATTTAATTAACGCTCAACAATAATTATTTATTTAATATTAATGACTGAATGAATGAATGAATCAATCAATCAATCCAATCAATCAATCATCCATCCATCCATCCATCAATCAATCAGTAATTTGTTAAATAAAAATTATTAAATTATTTTAGTATTAAAAATTAGTTAGTCCAAATAAGATATACCAAAAATAAAAATGTACAAAAATAATAAAATTAATGAGAATTACATAATAATAATAGATTTCTTTTTTTAATCTGCACTTAAATAAATTCACAGAATACATCAACTTGATCTCTCAAGTTTATAGCTACTTTTAAATACTTTTTGAGGCTGACACTGACATTGTTTGATATGAAAGGCATTTGTATTGTTTAAATATAGGATTTCATGATGGCTTCTGTATGATAGGAAGAAATCTTGAATATATTTTGTTAATTCCCTTTAACTTTTTTCATTAAGATGTGAGCAGGCCTGCTGCTGCCCCCTACATTTTCTGCCACATAATCTGACGAGAGGTGACATTCTGAAAAGCACAAATGAGCCTTAATTAATGTAAATGAACTACATACAGTAAAGACATCATGACGTCACACTCTGTATGTGGTATGATTATGTATGAGAGCATATAGTGCACTATTGGTTACTCATTTCGCTCTTCTCATAATGACCTGGAGTCAGTAGGTGGAAAATTGTGCTCATTGCTCATGGCTTTATGACACACTCTTTCTACTGCTCTCTGGCCTGTGATCCTGACAGTAGTTGCATCCATGTGACCTAATTTTCCTCAGCCAGCATCCTGTTCCTCTGACCCGACTGTCCCGTCATTATTTGGAGAGTGGGTACTGTGGCCTCGGGCCTGACAAACTGTTAACTCACAAACTTATATTCTGCAAAATGACATTTGCAACCATAGCAGCATGTGCTACAGAACTGCCCTTTTCTGCCTGCCCCAGATTATATTTTAAATGACTGACAAGCCAAAAATGACATTTACAAGGTAAATGCCTTTGGAATTGTGTTCCCTGGGAAATGAACCATGTTCTTCCACCACCATTTGGAAAAACAAAATAAAACCCCAGGACAAATTCTTCGCTCGTCCAGCCCACGCAGGTCAATGACGCACCTGTAGCTAGTCTGTATCCTCCTCGGTTTCCCCCGTGCTGGCTCTCTGCTCTTCTGTCTTGCTCCCACATCTCGGCCTCGGACTCGGTGGTGCGGGATCCTACGTCAGACACGTCGCCCTCCTCTCCCTCCGTGCTGTTCCGGTACGGCCGGCGCTGCCAGTTCTGGATGGCCTGTTTGCGGAGACCCCAGCTCCGGGAAGCAGCTGCCCTTTCGTATCCTCCTCCGCATCCTTCCCCGCGTCGGCACTGGACGTGGTAGTACTGAGCATCAGGGCAATCCTCCAGAGCATGGAGGTCCACACTGTCACTGTCGTAACCTCCTGACCCCTGGGACACAGACTTCCCTCGTCCTGATGCGCTGTTCAGGAAGAGCACAAAGGGAAGCATGGAGAAAAACACAGGCACCATACTGTGGTTAATTCACAGTAATTTATAAAAAGAATTACTGGACATCTACTGACAGTATTGTTCAATGTAATCATTAAACTAAAACACCGTAAATGCATTATCATGAAATGTAAAGGCCCAACAAATATGCAAAAATAGTTACATTGCATTTTTACATTGAAAATTCACCAAAATACTAAATCATAAATTTCAGTTCTTTTTTGTTCGTTCTTTCTTTGTTCTTTCTTTCTAGCCTAGAGCGCTTTTTTATTTACCTTGCAATTATCAATGTTGCCTTATTA
The DNA here is from genome assembly GCF_936440315.1 of Barbus barbus. Lineage (NCBI taxonomy): Eukaryota > Metazoa > Chordata > Actinopteri > Cypriniformes > Cyprinidae > Barbus > Barbus barbus. The sequence goes on along the minus strand of NC_136735.1, from coordinate 11,182,134 downwards.
ACTAACTGAAATGAAGTAAAGCTACTAAAACTTAAAATGAAATTAAAAAAATATGTTTAAAAAAATACAAAAGCACATAAGAAAATTACAAAACATTAAGGCAAAATTAAACTGAAACCTAGAAATATAAAAATAAAAATCTAGTGCTGGGGAATGGTTAATCGCAATTAATCGATTATACATGCAGGTATATATGTTATTATATTATACAGAAATAAGCAGCCCTCACATTTTCAATTTGACTTCAGTTTAAAGAAAATGATCTGAGGAAGCTGTGACTCAATTGGGACAGACTCAGTTTAGACATGTAAATGCATTATTCCTGATTCCTTTTTAACGTCAATAATTATGCAACTTAATTTTCAAAGACACAAATAGTTGCATTCATTATCTACTGCTCAAAAATCGCATGGGCATCAGTTTAAATGGGTATGATATTTCTGAACACTTCCACTACGCAAGACCTTCAATCATTACAAGAGAAACCACTAAACTATGGCAACAGTTAGGGCATTCGCATGGGATTATGGGTAAATTCTCCTCCATGGCTTAGCAGGGACCGAATTTCCACTGGGGATTCCAGCCAGACATTTAGTCACTCTCCAGATGTTACAGTTCAAAAGCCAACACTGAGACTTAAAGAGATACTTTGCTACTGGAGTCACTAGTTACTGTAGGCTCTGCTGCAGGCAACTAACTACAATGACAGACTTTTCTATTCTACTGTAGGCTGAAGAGCAAACGACCCACTAGAGATGAAGCTGGGACATATTATTACTTCATACACAGAAGGAATGTGTAATGCATGACTGGCTATGGCAGAGACATCAAAAGCCATTTGTAAGATAACACACAAAGGCTAAAAAGAATTTATACGTAAAGTAAAAAAATAAAAACAAATAAAGATGTGGAAGAAACGTCATAAGATCTTTGAAGATGAGAGTCGTTTCTTTATCATTTTACACAGTTTTCTTGATGTTTCTGCACCCCTTACTTTATATAAGAACTACATATTTGTGCTTTTCATTTGAAGCTAAAAATAGAGATGCTAAAAATGGAAGCAATGGCTAATGATGTCTGTCCCCTAAGTTTCCCTCAGACAGATTTAAAAAACAGATTTAAAAAAATAGATTGCTGTGGACCGTAATGCAGCTTTATTTTCAATCATATGAAATAAAACAAACAATATAACTTCTAAAAACACATTTTGTAATGTCTCTAGTGATTTACTCATGTTAGATTTTCGCAACAACCTATATATATATATATAATTATAGTAGAATTTATTAATATTTTGTATTTATTATTATATTTATTAATTAATTAGCATATAACGAAAACTTTTGGATTGGTAAGATATTTTTTTTTATGTTTTTAAAAGAAGTCTCTTATGCTCCCAAGGGCTGCATTTATTTAATAAAAAATACAGTAAAGCGGTAATATTGTGAAATATTATTACAATTTAAAATACCTGTGTTCTATTTTATTAAAATGTATATTATTCCTGTGATGGCAAAGCTGTATTTTCACACGATCCTTCAGAAATCATACTAATATGCTGATTTGCTACTCAAGAAACATTGTTTTCTTATTATCAATGTTGAAAACAAAATGGAGAATTCCTTCAAATGAACAGCATATATGCCACTTGTTTAATAAACGTCTTATGTGTGTCATAATGAAGGAACAGCAGTGATCATATGCAGTCTGATATTTCAGTCCTCTCTCGTCTGATTCATGAGGAAGACCTGTGGAGTTTGTGATGTCAATTTAGGGACAGCAGACTCCAGGCAAACCCACGCTGCTCCTTCCTTCCCTCAGAGCACCAAATGGTTTGATACGGCCCATGCGCAGACGCACACACACAACAGATGGACAGTGATGTCTCACTGACAGATCAGAACCTTGTTAAAAGAGCAGCCATACAAAGGTTATGGTATGTTATGGGGAAATCACATAAAAAGAAGAAAATCTAAAAATAAAAACCAGTGTAATTTGTTTGTGATGTGAATTAGTCATGCTCAGTGTCAGATGGTGACTGGTTGAGACAATTTCACTAGAATAATATTAAATCTTAAAAATAGTGATGTTCACAATATGTTCAATTTTTCTGTTACAGCTTCATTAAACACAGCATTTATAAAACAGTATTTTATAATCCCCAAAAAAAGAACATCTTTAGATTTCCATTAAGACATTATTTCATTTGTTTATTAAAGTGATGCTGTGTTTTAAACAAAAATGAAAATTCTGTCATGAATTTGGTTAAGAATTTAGGTTTTACTAACTTTGGATATTTGGTCTCCACTATGTAGGCAAAATCTGACCTGACACACACATGCTCTCAGTACACACACAAGACGTGTTCACCACTATCCTTCAAAAGCCTTGGGCAATGGTTGTTTTTGGCCTTGTGCTTTTAGGCATTTTAGTGTGTGTGTGTGTGTGTGTGTGTGTGTGTGTGTGTGCTCAACAGGACTCTTTCCGCATATCTTCTGCATGGCTGAGAGATTACAGACTGGTTTAACCCGGAGGCAAATACAACAATCTAGCGATTTTCCCAAGACACATCCACACCAGACTGACTCTAAAACACCCAGAGCAGATAAAAGACATAAACATGCTACTCTGCCATATTTGAGATATAGCTGCAAAACTTCTGGTGCCGAATTTAATGATAAATTTAATACTTTAAAGTTTGAAGTAAATCTACACTTCCACCGTGCATAAAAGAAACATTAGGTATCTTTATGAGCAAGTCACTGAATCAGTCATTCAACCGATTTCATTCAGGAACAAAACAAATGACTGTCATTCTATGATTATTTTAACTGATCTGTTAAAAAATTCATTCAGCAACAAAACATCACTAGAGTAACACTACTATGAAGCATTTCATTGCTCTCTCTAGGTAACCTGATCTAAATGACTGGGGTTCTTTTAATATTTTAAATCAAACTACTTTTATAATATGCAGATTAATTATTTAATTATTTAAAGGGGTAGTTCACCCAAAAATGAAAATTTGGAATAATGTTTTCAGTTTCTTGCACAAACCAATTGTTTCACTTCATAACACCTTAATATACTGTCGGGAGCCACGGGTATTCATTATGTCTTGCCTGTACTTTTTTTGTGTGCCTGTAGCAGTTGACGTGCATTTGAATTAATTATATGAATTATTATTTAATAAATAATTATTCAAATTTTTAGTACTTATAAGAAAATTTGGCTGGTGTGCAGGCAGAATTCGGCTATTCTGAGACTTACGCAGTGCTGGGGGAGGAACGTCGATCAGACACTTGGTACATTCCTCTCGATGCCCCAGAGATACTTGAATTTCTCTGTGAGAAAAAGAAAGAGAATGAAGGGAAAGTGTGAGTGAAATATGCTTCAAAATTTCACTGACCACATCTGAGATACTGTAGCTCAACATCATCAGGGAAATACAAACAGAAGCAAAGCAGATTGACAGGTAGGGTAGAAAACTATAGGACCTGTCTCAATTGTTCAGACAAGAGAGATACTGTACATGGGAAAACAAGTCACATTTTCGTCACAACTTTATTGATGAAATTACCACTTACACAGGCTTTAGCGTCACCATTCATCCTTCATGGGGTGGGCACTGACAGTTTCAAAACTCCTTCAGTCAAAAATAACAGCACAGCCAACGAGACAGCAGATTGCTTTGCATCACTGATTACTCATCTTACAAATAACTAATTTGTCATTTAGCTGCTTTTATGCAAATTGGCTTACTGTGCACTTATTACATGGACAATCCCCCTGGTGCAACCTGTTTTAATGTGCTTGCTTTGCTGAAAGACATTACCAGGTCAAATAATTGGCAAAATTGCACCAAACCGAATTTGTTTCCAGACAGCCATGCTCACTTCATCGATTGTGCCATTTTAGCACAAGCCTTGTGAAAGGATAATGAATATTTTATGTTTTCTAAGTTTTTAAATATTATGTAAAATTGTGTTTAATTTCAGCAAATTTGCATCAGTGTTTTGATAAACTATTCGTTTTTGTTAATATTTTGAGTTAGATTTGATTTATTTTTCATGTTGAGTGTTTTCAATTTAATTTTAAAGTGTCAGTAATTTTGTTGTTTTGCCAGTTTTTATTATGTTTTTTTTTTTTTTTAAATATGTGTATAGTTATTTATTTTATTAGTTTCAGTTTATTTAGCTTTAATTCTTTTAGTACTTCAAGTTACAATAAATGATAATGAGAAATGTCACTTTGGCTCTAGCTGAAATAAAATACAAAATAATCAGTTAATTCTTATTTTATTTCAAGTCAATAGATTGGTTTTATTTGGGTTGGTTTTAGTTAACTATAATAACTCTAATCTATGTAAAGCGTATTTTTTTTATCATTTTTTTTTTCTATTGTAAGATAAAACATTATCCCAGAGAAATACAATATCGGTCAACTACTATTGACTTTTATTTGTCAGATGTAAGTATTAAAGGAGCAGTATGTAAGATTGACAGCTAGCGGTTGAAATGGGTACTGCAAAAACAAAGGCATTCCGCCCCGGAACGCACATTTCAGAGTAGAATTACTGGCTATAGCATTATTTTTCAGAGAAACAGCTATGTAAACATAACATGTTTCCTAAATATCTACAAACATATTATATTAGTTTTTGGCTTTAGAAGAGTCAAAAACTTACATACAGCACCTTTAAACTCATACAGGAAATAGGAAAACTGTGCCTTTAAATGACTGCTCTAGCTAAGGTGATATACCCAAGAAAATATGGGCCAAGTAAGGTGCCATAGTGCTGACAGGGCACACACACATTCAGAAACACACACTGGACTTAGTGCCTGCAGAAATGGGGCAGAAATAGAAGCAGCAGCACCATCGATCTCACTAGTGGTGCACAGCGTAAAAGTCTGGCCGGAATTCTAGAAAACACTTGAGACGAAAACACTCATTTTGCACCTCCATCTTTTTCTTTCTTGTTTACTTTCCTGCCTGTGCTCTAATTTAGGCCAAATGTCCTTTATCACAGCATGTATGCTCCTGATGCTTCTGACATAACTGAGTGTACTTCCTCTCCAGATAGTAGGAGACTGGAAGGCTGTGGCTGGCATTTGGGAACACAATCTGTGTGAGAACTCAAACTGAGTCAACAGTGCTGTGTGCAACACACTATATGAGTAAATGACAAATGTAGATTGCTGTTTCCATGGTGACAAAGGGGGTCCCCAATGATATCAGAGGGTTGATAGGGTGCTGCCTGAATGTGCCATCCGCTGTCAACAAGATGCCTAAAACAGCAGTGTGAGTAACCGTGTACACATACATAGACACACTGAATTTTGCCTAACTGTGACATATAGACACGAATAAATGTACAAAACACAAGTGTACATAAAGTGTACACAACTTTAATAAATTCTACACTTTCTTCACTATTATTAAAAATGACTTGAATAGATTTTTTTTCCTCGATAGCAGACCAATAATTTCTTAATATACACTCAGTGGAGTCAGTTATGAAACCAATTAGTAACCAACCACAGTTTAACACCCTCTACATCTAAGGAAATGAGACTAGTGTACCAGTGCAATCTTTTAACATTGTAAAAGTTCTCTGGAGGTTCACAGAAATTAGGTAAGCACTGATGAGTATTTAGTACGAAACACTTCCGGGGTTCTGCATTAAGATTTATTTATCTCACAGAAAATTGCAGACAGAACTGCAACCTTAACAAAGCACTTTCAGGTAATTTCCATCTAATTGCCATCTTTTTACATGTCCACATCAGGATAATGCTAATAATCAAAGATATTTGGCTTGTTGCATTACTATTTGGTTAGCTACACATATAGAGTACAATTCTATTCAAAAGTTTGGGATAGGTAATTTTGCTCACCAAGGCTGCATTTATTTGATCAGAAGCATAGTAAAAAGAGTACTATTGTGAAATGTTAATGTGAATAATACTAACATAAATAATGCTGAAGCAGCCATTAATTTAGTCTTCAGTGTCACATGATCCTTCAGAAATCATTCTAATATGTTTATTTGTGACCCTGGACCACAAAACCAGTCATGAGGGTCAATTTTTCAAAATTAATCTGAGAGCTGAATAAATAAGCTTTCCATTGATGTATAGTTTCTTATGATAGGACAATATTTGGCCGAGATACAACTATTTGGTAATCTGGAATCTGAGGGTGCAAAAAAAAATCGCCTTTAAAGCTGTCAAAATGAAGTTCTTAGCAATGCATATTGCTAATCAAAAATTAAGTTTTGATATATTTACAGTAGGAAATTTACAAAATATCTTCATGGAACATGATCTTTACTTAATGTCCTAATGATTTTTGGCATAAAAGAAAAAACATTTTGACTCATACAGTGTATTTTTGGCCATTGCTACAAATATACCCCAGTGACTTAAGGTCACATTTGATGCTGAAGAAACATTGGTAACACTTTATTTTAAGGTGTCCATAATACAGAGTAATTAACTAGTTAAGTACTTAGTAGTAGCCATTGTACTTACATGAAATAAAATGTACTTAGCATGTAACTAAGTTATGGAAAAGCCTGTAAGTACAGTTGGTAATTATGTAGATGTATTAGGCAGCTAATAAAGTGTATCAAGATTGTACTTAAGTAGCTGTATAACAGACTCGGTCTGTTACATATGTGTAACAGTAGCTGCCTATTACATCTACAGCATTACAAACTGTAATTACAGGCTGTTCCATAACTTAGTTACATGGTACGTACATTTTATGTCATGTAAGTACAATGGCTACTACTAAGTAATTAATTAGTTAATTACTCTGTATTATGACACCTTAAAATAAAGTGTTACCAAAACATTTCTTCTTATTATCATTGTTGAAAACAGTTTTTGCTGCCAAATGTATATGTGGAATCTGTAATGCATTTTTTCAGGATTCTTTGATGAATAAAAAATTCAAAAGAACAGTATTTATAAAAAAAAAAAACTCATTACTGTCACTTTTACTCAATTAAATGCATTTTATTATTGCTGAATAAAAACATTAATTAAAAAAAAAAAAACTTACTGACTACAAACTTTTGAATGGCAGTGTTTACCTGAATGCTCTGTGAAAATATGCAAATGACAAAAGTTTGACTCAAATTCATTCTTATTTAAACTTGGTATTCATACATGAATAAAACAATTCACATTCTGTTCATTTTGAAAAATGCCATTTGTTAAGGTAAAATGTGAATGTGAAAGCCTCAGCTATATTAGGATAGTTGTCTACCTTTTTGGCACCTACTATATGATTCCTTGGGATACAGGAACATTATACCCATTCAACTATGCTACACCCTGACATATACGACCATGAAATCCACTCTTTGCAAGTGATAAATCCATTGGAGTTTTTCCAAGAGTAACCCGAATGCTTTGTCCCATGCAGATACTGAAACAGTAAATGATTCCAATGATGTATTTTTAACTGAAATTGCATAACCGACTACAAAAGACAGGTGTAATCTCTGATTTCTCTTAGTACATCGCTCCAGTGTCTTTTTTCTCCTTGATCTCTTTCGCTCCGTCACTGTACCTGTCTTCCATTAGGTTTGGATCCCTGCAGACTGCAGTGTCCCAGGCTGCCGTTGGGGGTGGTGGCACAGCTGCTGATGATCTGGAGCTGTTTCTCAGCACGGTCGGCACGGTCCAACAGCTCCTCGATGAACTGCTGAAGACGCACTTTAGCATTGGCTTCACGCGCAGCTGTTTCCTGCAGAAACTGGTCGATCTGGGCCACCTCTCTGAGTGTGGAGGAAATGAACGAGAAGGAGAAAGAAATTAGGATTACTGTGAAAGGACTGAGTCGTCTCAGTGGTGATAGCTTGTCAGTTTGATCAATTTTGTAATGAGTATTAAGTGTGTTAAAGAGTAATAAGCATGTAACTCTAAAGATATGGTGGCATATAGATGACCTGACACATCGCTACCAACAGTATTTTCTTTTAAAGTAATTAAACATGAACATGCAAATTTAAACCTGTCCCACCTCGACAAATGGGAAAAGGGCATCTGATACCACTTTCTCCCTCCCATTTGTCCATTTTCTCATACTTGTTTATCTTCTCTAGCATTCTGTAAATCCCTGGAGTGTGCGTGCAGCCAATGAAAGCACAACAACTGTTATCTCTGTGTAGGAAATGTCTCTGTACACAAACACTGGCTTGCGCCTCTGTCAACACCGTCGCCTCAGCTATTCTAAGCTTCTCTCACACTTATAGTAGATTCTCACACAGTTGGACTTTTCATTTCCACACGCCAACAAAATGATATTTTGAGATACTGACATCTTGAATATTTCATCAACATAACATCATAAGCTATAGTGAATATGCACCAGTTCCTGTACTCAAGGAAGAGGCGTTAATTATCTACATGAATTAAAAGCAGCATTTTATAAACTAGGAAAATGACTGTGCGTAAATGTGATCTCAGTGGCATTTATGTAATTGAGCAATCGCAAAAGATCCTAAGTAAATAACTATGATAAAGATCAGGCTCTATTAAATTATAATGTAAGACAGACTGTAGTCTGCACTGCTGTGTTTTTATAATTTGTGGATCTGGTGTATCAGGTTGGTATTATTATTTCCAGTATGTTTCTCTTCTTGTGCAATAATTTATCATCACCAAATCAAGACTTACGTCACTGATCAGTATTGAAATCAAGGGACAAAAATGCAATAAGTAGTATAAACAGCAGAAAGTCTTGCTATTTTAGCAGTGTAAATAGAATTTATAGCTATTTGCACTTAGTGTAAATAGCATATAGTTAAAAATACCGCTATTTGCACAGTGTAAATAGCATCTATCGCTATTTAGACATAGTGCAAATAGCCGCTGCCAAAAAAAAGGTGTTATTGATAAAACTAAAACTATTACAAAACTATTTAAAAAATAATTTTTGGTATCTGAAATAAAACTAAATATAAATATTAGATGAAAATGTAAACGAATATTAAAAATGAGTTGAAGTACTAAACCTAAAATAAAGCTATATAGAAATATCTATTTTAAAAAAGCACATCAAATTGAAACTAAACTTAAAATTAAAACCTGAATATATAAAAATAAAAGCTAATTCAAAATGTTAATAAATAACAACAGCAGTCCTCTATAGGGCCACGGGTAATAATATATTAATAATACTGAAATAACACTGCTTAAAATAAAGTTAAAGTCATGCGGACCACTTTTATAATCTACTTGTGTGCTATTATGCCCTATTCATTGTTACTGCAAAGAAAAGAACATTATTTAAAACAATCTCCTTTTGTGTTTCAAAGAAGTCCCACTGGTTTGAAATGACAAACTAAATATTTTCTTTTTCTTTTTTTGGGGTGGACTGTTCAATTCAAAACAGTCATACTGCAGCTTTTTCAGTTCCTTGTGTAATTACTTCTCGAATGACTGCTCTCTATTCACTCGACTGCAGTGTTCTTTCTTACTGTAGTAAAGGTCAACAATATTTTTGTCTACTAACAACGAAGAGAATGACAGTTAATCAACAGTGTAAACGAGACTAATTACAGGCCCAGTAATGTGGAGGCAGGGCAGATCAGCATGTGTTCACTGGGTGCTATACCACACGCACATCCGCATCAGCCCCTCACTGTATCTTGAACCACAGCAGTGACTTTTCAATAATTAAAGGGCTGGCACCTAATTTCATTGGTCTGCTTGATAAATCTGTTTATCTACCCACAATGTGTGGGGCCTCTCACGGGAGAGTAGCACTGTGGATCAGTGTGTGTTTGTATTAAAGACCCCAGGGAATCAAAATTGAAGTTTTGTGGATTTAAGTCCATGTCTATTTGCATTGAGACTGTCTCTATAAGAGCAGGCCTATACACCTACATATGCAAATGTATGCATTTATACCTAAATAGTCTTTATCTCTGGGGGGAAAAAAATAAATACAAAAACTAACGATGACTCATGTTGTATGCAGGGGTGTATGCAAATTTTAGATAATAAATGCTAGCAATTTTTAGCAACAAGCGGTTTGATATATCCTGCCCCAAATTCCAGTTTTAATAGTTTCAACAATATGCCCGAATGAATGGTTACTTTTGGCCGTCAATGAAGATTCTTTTAGAACCAGATGTACTTATTGCATCTACCAGGAGGGGCTATCAGAGCCATGCTAAACAGGAAAAACCTTGACCTCTTAAAGGGATAGTTAACCTAAAAATGAAAATTCTGTCATTAATTACTCACCCTTAGGTTGTTCCAAACCCAGAAGACCTTTGTTCGTCTTCGGAACACAAATTAAAATATTTTTGATGAAATCCAAGAGCTTTCTGAGCCTGCATAGACAGCATAGACCACGTTCAAGGACCAGAAAGGTAGTGAGAACCTCTTTAAAATAGTCCATGTGATATCAGTGGTACGTTCCATTGCTGTATGTATGTGTGCAGCCAGTTTTGTATTTTTCTAATCATGTGTACTTTGTGCACTTTGAATTTCTTGGCACTAATTATTTTGATGTTATAAATGCCTACAACTCTAAACAAGTACAAAGACATTTTGTTGCTAATAACTATATAGTTATACATAATCAGGGCTTGACATTAACACCTGCCAAATCCAGTTGGATTTCAGCGTGAAACAGTCGCTCCCTCTAGCCACTTTTGTGAGCTGAATCAAATATGTTTCAAATTTAATTCATAAAATGGCTTGAAGGGTACAAGAAAAGTCTTTAATATAATGTCAAGAGTTAAATTTGGGGATGGAAAGACAAGAATCGTAATATGGATATGGATATATGATGATTCAACTTCAAAAGACTATGATTTCATTGAATAAATATAAGCTGCACATTTCAAAGTCAAAATATGATGCATGCATTATTATATCAATGTTTTTTTTTTCTGAAGGGAACCTATACTGCCTTCAGAAAAGTTTCGATGGTATTTTTATTTTATCTTGCCTATCCACATTATCTTTCCTGTAAGTGCAGGCATGGCCATTTGTAAATTTTATGGGTCTGGCTTCTGGTGTCATTCGCTTCCATCTATTTTTCATTGTTTTTTATTGTCTATTTTTTTAAACTGCTCATTTTGCTGCTTGATATTGCAAACTGGTGTGTCTTACCATATTATTTTAATGTATTATCTTAATTATGAACACACTGGTGTCACAAATCAGGCCTCTGTGGCTCTCTCCGATCACCACCAGAGGGCACCCTCACCCGAGTATTAACTCTCCACGTTCGTAGGACTGATTATGCCAGGTGTTTCTCACTTACCCCTTCTACTTAAGCCACACTCTCACTCCACTTCATTGTGAAGTCTTGTTTAGCCCCGTCTGACATTTCTGAGCGTTTAACTTGATTGTTTATTCTGTGTATGATCCTGGACTGCCTTGACCCTTGAGATTCTCTGCCGCCTGCCCTTTGATTGTTTGATCTGTTCCTGACCTGTTCCCAGCCTGCTGCCTGCCCTGACCCTAGCCTAGTAAACTCTTATGATTCTGGTTCTCTGTGACATTCTTGACACTGTTGATCGACCACTGCCCGCTGTTGATATTGATCTTAATAAACACTGCAAATGGATCCGACCGCTTCTGACTCCTCATTACAACTGGGTTGTAGTGCAAACATTTTTGCTATTTACTGCCCTTTGTAATTCTTGTTATTTTCCTACAGCTGCTAATGGACCGGAAGTTTTCAAGCCTGTCTGCTGTTTTTGTTCAGACCAATGCAAAAATTCACCCATATCTTTACGCAGCAAACATGCAGTTGTAAATGTGATCCAGTGGATTGATAAGAAGCTAATATGACCCAATATGTAACATAACTAATATATAACAATTAATTACTGCTCATTTTACTAGTGTTTAAAGAAAACATTTCAGTGGAAAAATATCCCTAATATCTGGTGGTGGCATCCAAAGCTCAAATCTGATCAGAAATTCTGCACACCCATATGACTAATCTCCATTGGAAATTAAAGATTCGTGTTTGTCATTTGTTGGAGATAGTGGAAAGGCAGCTTAACACTTGTCCAGACGCAAGCAGACGCGGCTGCAGAGCAAAAACTTCAAAAACTCAGAATGCTGGCCGACCGATTGGCCCGGTCAATATGTATAGGTTTAAAGTGAACACAATTAAGCAGCAGAAGAAAGCATGGACAATTAAGTGGCTGAAGCAGCATGACATATTACAGTGTGTCTCCCGCTGTCTGCCCTAATCAAAACTCTCCCAGTGTAGCTTACAGTCCTGGAGCTGACTGAAGCTTCTTCACAGGGGAACATGAATACAAATAAGACCGCCAGCCAAAAAAGCTGATATCTAAATTCCAATATGCTACAAGCAAAGCACGCTGGGAGAAGCACCGTGGCTTTCAGATTCACACTCTGGGAATTCAAACAAGGTATGTTGTTTGAAAGTACTCTAGCTTGTGTCACCTAATAAACTTAACCTTCTCTAATGAGCACAAACATACACATTCACAAGCAGACAACCTCTTTATAACCGAGAACAAATAACAATTTAATAACTCTACCTGAGGTCACACCTTATGGTTTGAACTGGAATGTGTGACAGAACTCAGTCTGAATGTAGCGCAGAGAACACAGTGTACAGACAGACTGACAGATTGTGTGATAACCTGTGTGTCTGCTTACTTCCACACATCCCTTATCTAAAAGCAATGGATTAAAACTGCTCAGATACGATGCTGCCAGTGTTCAAAAAGATACATTCCCCCAGAAACCAGTTGTGCTTGGACTCCAAGCTGTAGCCATTTGTAATGCCTGATCAAATACAAATGCTGATTAAATGGATAGATGGTGGTAGCTAATCAAAAAATCCAGTTAAGCATTTGTAGCAGTTGTTATCTTAGAACAGGAGATGTTTATAACGTTTACATTAAGATATGACAGAAAAACAGAATAATCAGGTAGTGATAGGGTCTAACCAGTTAGATTTCAGAGCATATTTGGCATAAGTCTTAATGTGATTTTCTGTCATTTTTTAATCAAGCACCAAATAAGTATGTCTGGTTAAATTTAATGTCATGCATCACTATTTCTGAATGCAAATGGGTACAAAAAGACCAAAATTTTCTTTGAAATATAAGACAAAAACACAAAGCTACAAGACAGTGTACTTAACTGTTTTAATGAGGTAAAGTCACAGTGCTTTATACATTTTGCTTGTCGAGATTCTCTTATTGGTGTAGATTTTTTTTTTTTTTTTTTCATAACAATGAGTAATGTAGTTTCTGGGGCACTGGATTCTATGATGGTGCTACTCAACCTTGCAAGAGACCGCTGCCGCTGGCATACAGTTCAGTTTGTATTCAGACAATTCTAAAAAATATTTTTTTTATTATTATTTGAAAAGAACCTTTGATCTTTCAATGACTACAACCTGTTTTCCAGACTAGTTTCCATGGGTACAACTATTGGTTGGCTGTCAGAGATGTCTTTAAACAATAATGCTTTTTACTGCTACAACAAAGACTGCATGAACATTGCACCGGTAACATTTTTACTTAAATTTAATAAGCCATTTCATTCAGATTGAAAGAATGATATTCCATTCACATAAGGTTAGATGGCTAATACAAAAAAAAAATGTTTTTCTATACGCTGCCAACTAGATTTTAAAAATTGTATGATATAGTACAGCAATAGTATGCAATATATCAGTTAACTACACTGAATGACTATCACAACGGATGTGCAAAACTACATCTGCATTTTAAGCACTAATTCAATGCATGCAAATGAATCTTCTCAGCTGAATCAAATTCTCTACAATTTATGAAGTGGAATTCAGAAAAATCTGCATTTCATGATTATGTAAAGGCTGTTTGCAAACACTTAAGCCGATAAATACTGATGAATCCAATGCAGGGCATCAGACATGGACAGATGAGAAAGAAATAAGTCACCTAGAAATACGAATTGTACATCTGACATTTAACATTCCTCTGCACTAATACACTAACAATTATTTCAAGTGCACATAAAAATAGCAGCAGAGGGCTAATCAGCAACTCACTGTATTCAGAATAGTAAATGATTATGTAACGCTGTAAGCAACACAGTCTCCAGACAATATGAATGATAATTAGATGCAAGAAACATAAGAAACAAGAGTGGTTATGGAGATGAAATTAGAGGAGGGCAAAAATGGGGTCTTGGAATGCTTGGAAGTATTACAGATTATTAGTATGACTAAATTGCTTTAGTTCACACTACAGAGGTGTACATGTTATAAGTCAAGTAGCCATATAGTAGTCATATAAGTAGCAGGTTTTTGTTTTGCATGTTACAAAATATACAAAGCGAATTTAGATTTTTTTTTTTTTAAGTTTTCTGTTTCAGAACAAATATTTTCAGTGAATTTTCAGAATTTTCAATGCATCATTATTCTAGGCAATGCCGACAAGCTCATGTCCTCAAACTGTGCCTGTCCTGTAAATTTCAACATCGGTATGACAGGATAGGTCACAAAGAAAGACAGAGACAGCGGAAAAAGAACATTAGCAGAGATTTGTATGCAAATGCTGAGAGGTTATAATATGAGCCCTCTTATAAACAGAATACTAAACACACACACATATAGCATATCAATCTGTCATTCACACTTCTGCCCTCTTCAAGATGGATACTATGGCTTCACAGAGGTACTCTAATTGCAAGACAGATGAATTAATCATGATCTACAAACTTAAGTTTGCATAATAATGGAAGCCATGGACATCGGATCTATCCATTCACATTTCAAATAGCTGAATAGAACATTGTGGCACAAATGAGCAAGCAATGAATTCAAGAATGATCCTTGTTTACTTATGTTGCTAATAAATCAAGTCAGGCTCGAAAATGTTTTTAAAAGCCTTGAAGTCTGTAAATTTGTTCAGTTAGAAATGATAGTCAGAATAGTTTGAAGATCTGTTTAGCTTGAAAGCTCCAGAGGACATCCAGTTAGGCAAATAAAGCAAAAATCTGCAAGTGAGGGAAGAAGCCAGAGTCTGCAGAGGAGAAACAGAGATCAGCTGGGATATGAGATGCTAACAAGATCAAGGTGACAGTGGGAGGGAGAAAAAAAGAGAGAATGGAGGAAGGGTACCGAGGGTCAAAAAGCAGAGAGGTGAGAGCGGGAGAAAAGAAATGAGGCCTCTTGCTTTCCACCTGCCAGTAGTGCGTGACCGGTTTCTCAAGAAAGCTCTAATCCACAGGCAGCTACAAATCAATCACAGTGGGAGTATATTTCAGATGAAGTCCTGCTGAGAATATCCCACAGCATACTCATACCACTCCAAAAGCTCAATTGCACCTCTCTTTTGGACTTCTATATCCAGTATATGAAACAAAATCAGTTTGGGAGAGGTGATATTTTATTTGAATGGCTTTAACCTGGGGCTTTATATAAAGGAAAGTGTCATTTTAGAGTATTTTTCCACTTTTTTTCCCCTATTCATTCTTGACAACTAAAATACCATTTATACTCAATGAATTGTATACTGTAATACTCTCTGATATGTGGAAATTGTCATTTTCTGGCTTTTGGTCAAAAAGGAAATCAAATGTTATGAAACTAAGCCTTTTCAATTCCAATGTATGGTTGCAAAGTATTTTCAGTGATATGCAACCTTCTAAAATACATTATTATTTCATGCCTTCACACTGCTTAGCAATCAAAGTTGAGCTCATAATATCCACTGAAATGCAAGTTATCTGATGGACTCCATTTTTCACTTTCCCTTTAGGGTTCCTACTCCATTATGAAAGAAAAATCGTGCCATGATAACATGAACACGTATTTGAGACTAAGCTGCTACAGAGAAACACAGCTAGGAAGTTGGTGCCATTGCCATTATAACCACAGAGCGGACTGGTAAAAGAACAGGTAATTAGAGGCAATGGCCCGTAGAGTCCAGGGTAGTTCCTCAGCTTATAAGAGGGAGTAAAAACATCTGCAGATCACAGGAGCACAGGTCTCCAGAAAACAGCATTAAAGGAATAAGGGATCCAAGAATGAAAATTCTGCTACTATTTACGCACCCTCATACCACAGATATTTTGAAGAATTTTGGTAACAAAACAGTTTTGGTGACCAATTTTCCTTTGTGTTCCATAGAAGAGTGTTTTCGAATGCCATGTGGGAGAGTAATGATGACAGAGTTTTCTTTTTTTTTGTTGGATGGACTACCTTTTAAAACAATCCATATGCTGTCATTTAATTTGGCGTCTGGACCATTTCAGGTTTTCCTTTCTGGAAAAAAGCCTTAAGCGGCACAACTTTTTCTGCATAAGGAATCTTAACTGAGTATATAAGAAGGATTTCTGAAAGACTGAAGTAATGATACTGAAAATTCAGCTTTGTCATAATAGGAATAAATTACTTTTTAAAATATATTTAAATTAATAATCAGTTATTTTAAATTGTGCTGTTTACAGTAATGTTTTACAGCATTTTTAATCAAATAAATGCAGCCTTGCTGAGCATATGCAAGATGACATCTTTCAAAAGCATTTCAAAAAATCTTACCAGCCCCAAACTTCTGAACAGTAGTGCATGCTGCATTATTGTTCTGCTTTGTTCTGCATCCAGCTAAGCTATACAAATGCACAAATGCTTGTCACGCCAATAAAGCACACTAAACTGTAACAACCATGAACATGAAAAGCCTGCCATAGAGCAGATTAAATCTGACTGGAAACATACTACAGAGATGCTACGGTTGCTGGTTTGTTAACTGTCTTGTTCAATTGCCTTGTCTAAATGAGGCTAACCAGTGGAGCTGTTGAAAACAAATCTAGCATGTCTTCTTTTGTGAAAGCCCTGCTTGCTCCAACAAAGAAACTTCTGTTGGAGAGCCCTAGAGTGAATCAAGCGTTTGAGCAAGAACAGCAAGGTCCAAGCAGTCAAGAACATTTCCCATTATTTCTTTAATCAAAGCCACTTTTTCCTCATTGTTAGGGGTTGATCATGAAACAAAGTGGTACACTTGTAACTTACTGTTGTTTGTGTGAGAGCTCCTGCTCCTTGTTAACCAGATCCTGCTTAAGGCTGGCCAGCATCTCCACAGAAACATCCACTTGCCGTGAAAGCTCAGTGGCCTTGTCTTCCAGGTCTTGCTTCTCTTCACTGAGCCTCTCGCTCTCCACCTTTGCCTTTTCCAACTCCAAGCTTTTCCTCTCCAGCTCCGCTTGCAGACGGCCGACACGTGCCGCGATCTTCTGCTCCACCTCCTCTGACAACTTCTCGAGCCTCTCATCTAGCTCAAGCCTCTCAAACGTTCGAGCTTTCAACCGAGCCAGGCCCTCCTCGTAAGCCGCCTCCACCGCACTAGCGGCCACGTTAGCGGCCACCGCCACGGCGTTGTTCCCTGTGGAGGACAAGGCGTCGCCGGAGCTCATGGCTGTCTTCACCAGGATCTCGCCCAGAGGAAACTCCACATTGGGCAGGTAGCAAGCAGTAGATGAAGGCGCAAGACTGAGCTGTTCTCCAGAGCAGGGCAGTTCGCGGTAAGGAAAACGAGATTCGGCAGCGAGGGCTCTGTCGGCCACTAGGGGGAGCAGCGCAGCGGCATCGCATACGCTGTTGGACTTGGACAGCACATACAGTGTCTCGTAGGTGTGGTTGTACTCCAGATGGGCGCGTAGAGATGACAGACTCCGAAAGCGCTTGTGTTCCCCACAGCGAGGACAACGGTACGGCAGGTCCAAAGAGGCCATTCCACGCTCCCGTGGATGCCAGGATGGAGCAATCTGCTCACGCCACCAAGCGCTGCCAAGAGCAGGCAGGGACAGCGGCCGGGCACCACAGAGCACCGCTCATCTCAGACGTGCTGGGTTTGCTGCAGGCTGAGAAAGGAACAGGAGATCATCACACATGCTCCCTCTGAGTCACAAGCTCTTGATTTAGTTCTTCAATAAGGTCTTGACTGCTGTTAGGCCTATTTCTGGCACTTAATCAGTTTTCCTCACAGTCCAAAACTTTTGTCCTAGTAAAAGAGAGAAAAGACACACAAAATGAACAAATATTAAAGCTTGCAGCTCGGGGTATCTGCAGGTATCAGCACTTTGGATTTATTACTTTTTAATACTATTTTAAAGATCTTGAAATATTTTCAAGGAGTCATATGCTAAAAAGAACATTATTTTGTGTATTTGGTGTAATGCAATGTGTTTATGCGGTTTAAGGTTCAAAAAACATTATTTTCCACATACCGTACATTATTGTTACTCCTCTCTGCCCCGCCTCTCTGAAACGTGTTGATTTTTACAAATCATCGTTCTAAAAAGTGTGGTGTGCTCTAATAGGCCAGCTATCCAGTGCACTGTGATTGGCCGAATACCTCAAGCGTTTACCTTATTTCGAAACACACAGCGTCTCCACGACATTGCGATGGCAGCTACAATACTACAGCGAGAATAAAAGTTACGCCTTCTTTCTTTGCGCAAACATTTGGGCGGTGTTATGCTAATTTTCCAACAGTGACGCAGATATGTAGGGGTGTGCTTGAATTAGACATTTTAAGGAAGGCTTGTTGAGTCTTAACTTTTAGAAAGAATATCTCTTTGGATTTGAGACTTTAATCTTTACGACTTTACTGATCTTACACAGCTTATAACAGTCCAAAGAGAAAAGAAAACATAAAATCACATTATATGTGGACCACAAAACCAGTCAATTTTTCGAAATTGAGATTTATACATCATCTGAAAGCTGAATAAATAAGCTTTCCATTGATGTAGGGTTTGTTATGATCGGACAATATTTGGCCGAGAGACAACAATTTGACAATCTGGAATCTGAGGGTGCAAAAAAATCTAAATATTGAGAAAATCGCCTTTAAATCTGTCCAAATTAAGTTCTCAGCAATGCATATTACTAATCAAAAATTAAGTTTTTATATATTTATGGTAAGAAATGTACAAAATATCTTCATGGAACATGATCTTTACTTAATATCCCAATGATTTTTGGCATAAAAGAAAAATCGATAATTTTGACCCTTACAATGTATTTTTGGCTATTGCTGCAAATATACCCCAGCGACTTAAGACTTAAGGTTTTGGGGCCCGGGTCACATATGATCCCTTTAAGATCTGCTCATAACATAGCTTCTATAGCTTCTATACAAAGACACATAAATCACCCTGCTCAACAGAGATACAAATGAACAATAGACCATTTTTACAAGTCTGTTCAAATGTTACATTTACCATCGTTCCCTCGCTGTTAAATTAAGAAATGTAAGACATCTTAAGACTTTTTGGAAATTTTATATTTAGAATATATCGCTTTATGTGAGTATACTGTACACTCAAAAAAATAATTCATTGGATTAACTCAATTGAGGGCAGGATTTCCATCCAAAAAATATGTGTAGCCCCAACTCATAAAAAACAAATACATATGATGAAACGTCAATTTGATCAAATATAGTTTAAATGAAATTGATATATTGATGAAGTGATATTTTATGCTTGTTGAACTCAAACTAAAACATTTAACAGGAAAATAAATTTTTGGGCAAACATCATTCTACACTTAAAACATAAAAGCTGATATCAGCTCACTGGAGGCATACATTGCAATAATTGTGCATTGCAATATGCTGAATAAAACCATGGGTTAAATATAAACCTCTGTTCCTGAAATCTGCACTAACTGAAAATAATTCCTTTTATCAATTCTAACAATTTCCACTTGGCTGAGTGTATAGTAAAATGAACAGCGCATGCAAGTGTATGACAACTATAGGACAATTTAAAGAAGTCAAAGATTTTAAGTCGACTAATCTCTCTGAGTAGCTTCAGCCTCTAAGGAACTGAGAATGGACTCGCATGGAGCTGTTTTTGCTGAATATGCATTTCTATGCACTAATGGAAATTAACATATTATGTCCAGGCCTCTGTCAAGTAAGTATATCTTATATCTTTCAATATGCCACGCTACAAGGCTATTACTCAATGTGATGTTTGGCAATAGTTCAAGGAACAGTCTCTTAAAAGTTTAACACCGCAAAGGAGGTGCTTATTGTGTGAAATTATTAGTAGTAGGTCACGTGGCTTGATAGTTCATCTAACTATTTACAAAGAGGTACTTCATCAACATAAAACAAGTCTTAGGGTGTAATTAATCACCATTAGTGTTCTCCAGTCTTTTATACCGTTCCATTTCCCATCCTTTTCATTCCCACAGTATTGCGAACACTGCAGATAAGAATGGGCATGAAACTGAATTGATGAGTATTTATCCTGCACACTTGATCCTGGAATGAATTTCAGGCTGAGACTGCATTGAAAGAGCCAGTCATATTCATTCAACTGGGGATTAGACGAGCACAATTACCCAAAATTAATCCAAGATACTGAATCAAATAATATGCCATAGTAGGTCATGCACAGTGCATTTAACAAGCTATACTACAGAGTAGAATGGAAATCGCTAAATTGTCCAGTAGTCTTGGCTTCGGAAGTTTATTTCTTGTTCGTGTTCCAAACAGAAATTATTCATTAATTATTTTTAAGCCAATCAATTTACAGATGAATCACAAAATATATTTGATTCCCAGTATTTGGCAAAAAAAAAAAAAAAGATTGTGCCCTTATAAAGGAATAAATGAGTGGTCATTCATAATTTACGGAAACAAATCCCCAATGATACAACGTAAAATGATAAATAATAATTTTGTAACAAACATTATATAACAAAAAAAATAGCGATTTTAAAAGATATTAAACAATAATTGATGCAAATACAACATTCCAAAGTTTGAAATCAGTAAGCTCTAAATAAATGAATACATTTAATCAGCAAGGATGCATTTAATCGATAAAAATTTGACTTTTACATTGTTACAAAAATATTAAGCAGCAGAGGTATTTTCAATAATCATTATAAAAAGAAATGTTTCAATAAATCACAATACAGGTTTCCATTTTTCATGACTATCATTGTCTGATTTGATGGTTTTAGACATGTCAGCTAGTCAGTTTGGGAGGCATGCTAAACCTGCTTAAACCAGGTAAGACCAGTAAGACCACCTTAGGCTGGTTTATGTTGTTACTATTTCCTGTATGTGACCAATGCAAGAAGCACTTAGTCTGAGATAATAAACGGAGTGTGATTTCAGAAAGAGTGACATTGAGTTGGGTTGGCTGGACTATCTCTCATTGCAGAAAAGTGAAAGAAGGAAAACAAATCTGACAGCATGTTTAGACAATCATGTCAAAACCTAGACCACATCTGCTGTCCTTGGCTCATCAAATCACGATGGGTGACCGTAGTGGCGTTTTTCTCCCACTGGGTACAAAATACGGACTCTTTCCCTGAGGGTGCTTGCTGATTTAAGAGCATCATCATTATATCATCTATTGTGACACACAATTTAAAAAGCAGAATCGCATGAGAATCTGTGCAATCAGTTTCATTATGTGGATGTCTTCATATGTCATTCTGTCAGGATCATTATAAGCACTTGGTATCATTCTTGGTCTGTCTCTATTGTGCCACAAATGATCTCTGTCTGGGTTTGTCTCTCTCTATAACCTCCTTCCTCCTTAGCTGAGGAGACAGAGAAAACCTTTTCATTACTAATAGGGCTTGAAGACTCGGATCTGTAATGGGATAACAAAAGACATTTGATTAAGGCCCTCTTAGCAAGCATTAGCAGTAAAAACATAACTAAAACCATTAAAGGGTTCTTTTAACAGCGACCATTTAAGCCTAGGAAACAGCCCGGTGCTATCAAAGGTTATGAAAGAGCGCTGCATCACGATCAACATTCCTGCAATCAGCTCTGACCTTGATGACAGAGAGCCGTTTGAGTCTTGCAGACAAACTGCTGCTTCCAAGATGGAGGTTTATTGTTGCCACGGATACAAGCTTAGAATGTGAAGCACAGTAATAAATGGATACAAACAAGCCATCCAGTAATGATGAATCATCAGAGGGAGGTAACAAGGAGAGGAGGATGGGAGAGGAGGATGAGTTAAAGAATGCAGGAAGAATGTTGGAATGGACTGAGAAGAGAGTGAATGACAGTGGATTGCTTTTCATAGAGATGGGTGGATGCAGGGAACTCCAAGAGAAGATGCTATTAGCAATTAAAGAATTAAAATATTGTGATATAAATAAACAACATATATTTTTGTATTAGGGATATATTGGTTATTGCTTGATTTATTGTTTTTTCTTTTATTTATTAAATTTAATTCTATATATTAGTTTTACACTTAGATTGATTTTGCCGTCATCTAATACTTACTGAAAGGAATAGTCCACCCAGAAATGAAAATTCTGTCATCATTTATTCACTTTCAAGTTCCTCCAAACCTGTATGAGTTTCTTTCTTCTGTTGAACACAAAAGAAGGTATTTTTAAGAATATCGGTAAGCAAGCAGTTGCTGGTAGGCATTGACTTCCATGGTATTTTTTCAATACTATGGAAGTCAATGGCTACAGTACCAGTAACTGTTTAGTTACCATCATTCTTCAAAATAGCTTCTTTTGTGTTCAACAGAAGAAAGTAACTTGAGGGTGAGTAAATGACAGGATTTTCATTTTTGCCCATGGCCATTTCAAAACTCATTGGGGCTCCTGCTTACAAATTTATTTTTTGCGAGACATGAGATATTACATGCCAATTCTAAGAGGATTTTTTAAAGCAAGGAAAACCATAAAAAGGGTGGCATCTAAAGCATCAGGGACATTGTGAAACTGTGTGTCGTGAAATTACGTGTTGTGTGAAAAACCACACAAATAATAATGTCTTATTTTTAGTGAACTTATTGGCTGTGATGTTATTACGTCACTTTAGTTTTAAACATGAATGGGGAAAAAAAAACTTATGGCATTGTTCCTGGTTAGGACACGGTGTTAACATTTTACTGAAAGATTCATACATATGCAAATCACATGTGTGTACGTCATAGTGCATTATTATATCAGGTCATGGTGAGCAATGGTCTTTGTATTTCTTGCCACATCAGTGTATTACATAATTTTCATGATGAAATTTGAATTCTATTCATGGAATAGAAAGAGGCTTTGTACAAGCTGAATGCTGTCATTTTACTCATTGAGTCAACACAGTAACATTTATTTATATACATTTTTAGTCTAAAATGAACTGAAGTCAGATTATTCTATGATTAGGCCTATAATAAGATTTTGACTGATCCTTGTTAGCTAAATTGGATTGGATTGGCCATGTTATGCGAAGGGACTGCACCTCCATCTCCAAGACAGCCCTGCACTGGACTCCTGAGGGGAAAAGAAAGAGGGGAAGACCAAAGAACACATGGCGGCGAACAGTAGAGGCAGAGCTGAAAACCCTGAACCACACCTGGGGCACCATTGAAAAGCTGGCCAAAGACAGGCAGAAGTGGATGATCTTTGTTGCTGCCCTACACGCCAGTAGGCGTAACAGGCAGTAGTAGTAGTTGTTAGCTAAATGTATAATGCATTTCCATGCATTTCACTTTTTTAAGCCACATTTCACAAATCTTGAGCCAGTGAGTGACCTCTCTGAAAATGCTACATCGATTCCTAATCGCATTCATTCTCGTCTTTGGAAGTAGTGGTTTCTCCTCAGTGAGTAAAGCCGGACGTGCTAGGATGATCACACAATGCTCCTGTGATTTAAATGTAGTAGCCAAAATAGCTCAGCTCTTAGAGTCCACTGTGTTGTATCACAAAAGCATCACAACAAGCAAATAACTCAGACTCTAGTAACGCTACTGTTATGCAATTCCACAAGCATATTAACATTCCATAAACATACTGTTATGCCTACGTTTATTTATTTATTTATTTTTTTACGTACTTATTTTTTGTAAAACTGAAGACATGGAAAAATCTATAGTATTACTTCCTCATCTAAACTTCCAGTTTAAATAATAATAATAATAATAAATGACAAGCATTTTCATGGGGTTTTGAAAGGAATTTCAAAGTAAGCCCAGTATGCAAATTTAGGCCACAAATTATCTGTACCTGAAAACCCAATTTGCATAATACATATTTCACATTATATATTCATGATCTTACCATGTACAATTCATCATCGGTGCGTATTATTCTAAAGTAAAAAAAAAAAAAAAAGTATTCTTCCTTCATCATAATCAAACAACTTGTTCTGCCTTTGAAATGATTTCCATTTGTGCCAAGCTGTCTTATTTTTCTAATCCATTCAATCAATTTTCAGTTGATAAAATCAAGTTCTGCCTTATGGGTTTGTCTCATTAAACGTCTGAAGTTTCAAGAATGGTATTTTTTGTATTTTGCAAAACCCACTTTTTTAAAACTTGGTTTAACCACATTTGCCACCTTTGTATCCAGACCCACAACAAATTTGAGGTATATAGACATTTACATTCTTGTCTCGAGCTTCTTGGAACAAAAACAAACTTTTGACCTCCACTCGACCAACTGAGATATTAACCCAGAGGTAAAACGGGTTGTGAATGCCATTTCAAGCATACACTCTAAAATAAATGGTGCTATATATTACTAAAAGTGGTTCTTTGGCTCGTAATCATAGTGGAACCACTTTTGGTGCTGTATAGCACCAAATCTTGGTGCTTCAGTGGTTCTTCAATGGTTCTTTGGCAACGCTACCTTAAGCTCCTGTATGGTTCTTCAGCGGTTCTTTGGGGTGATTAAGGTGCTATATAGCACCACTGCTGTACAAAGAACCTGTTAAGCTCCTTTAAAGGTTCTTTATGAGCCAAAGAACTACTGTTGGTGCTGTTTAGCACAATTTTTGTTGAAGAAATCCAGTGCAATATGGCACCTATTATGGTTCTACATAGCACCTTTGAAGATATGGTGCTATATAGCACTGTATGAACATAACATAAAGGAGCACAACCAGAAGAGACAGCTGGCATAGTAGCAGAATCACAAGGACAATGCTAATGCTTGTATGAAGCATCCTCGTAGCTCCCTCAGCAAAACCAAAGATAGTGAAGGCCAAGGCTGCTCAGGATGGTTGATTCCAAAAGCTGAAGCTCCACTGGCGAAAGACTCGTCTGGCTCCTATTGATCCATGGGATTTCACAGAGCCAATTATCCCTCATTACCCACAGCTCATCACATGCCAGTCTGGGAAGGCATCCCAATAAAACACTAAAGGCCCTCTCACACTTCCCTTTCTGTACCACTAGCTGATGCAGGCCAATCGATTTCACAATTATGTTATTTTCCATACAGGTTAGCAAACATTTGCATCCACTTAGTGCACAGTTTGCTGTGGTTCAGTTGCTAGAAAGGAGACAAACTAAAATAACGTTATTATTGTGTTAACAGATGCAATTAAATATAACTCTGTGTGCTTTCCATTTTAATATTTGGGTTTAATCAACATCAATAGCCTGTGGTCACTCTTCTGTGTACTTTAGACACATTCAAACTGCTGATAGATTTTAAGCCTTATAAGAACTCTATAGAATTACACTTTGTGCAGCTCTGCTAAACAATAATTATTCCAGAATTTTTCACCAACCAAATTGATTTAATTGAGTCTGTCGGGCCTCCTAATCAGCTGTCTAAAGTGGCATAAATACAGTACTTTTATAACCCTGATTGCTAATTTCCATTTTGAACGATCTGATCACAGATGGCTATGCTAAATACACTAAATTGGGGTCTAAAATGTTCTGTGATCTGATCAGTGAAAAACTGGCGACCACACGGCATTTGTAGTGTAAACGTTCATGCATCCCAGACAATTTGATCTAGTCACCTGTCAAACAATCATCGCACTACAATAATGGTTTAAAACTTTGCATAGGGCCTACTGATAAATGTGCGACTCCGTGTCAAAGACTGAGACGGAAGAGAAGAAATTGTTGAATAGAGTCGTTATTTTTGTTTTCTTTGCATACAAAAAGTATTCTCGTAGCTTCATAAAATGACGGTTGAACCACTGATGTAACATGGACTATTTTAATGATGTCCTTACTACCTTTCTGGGCCTTGAACATTGTAGTTGCATTGCTGAGAGCTCTCGGATTTCCTCAAAAATATCTTAATTTTTGTTATGAAGATGAACGAAGGTCTTACGGGTTTGGAACGACATGAGGGTGAGTAATTAATGACAGAATTTTCATTTTTGGGTGAATTAACCCTTTAATGCATTTTTGAGGTTAACGATAACTACCAAAAGGCTCCCTGAACCCCTGTCAAAACACTACTCATTACATACTTTAATAGTCTTGCATATGATGTAAAGGTTTTATAATGCAAATATTCTTTCTTAATTTTAAAAAGCAATTTGTTACACATTTCCCAAACAGGACTTGTGAAATCTGAGAAAACCTGACTCCACACAGGAGGTAAACAAACCAGTCCCAAGCATGCTCGAGATCAATGGCAGATCAGACACAGGGGACCACCAATGTCTGAAGCAGTAAATAACACTATGCCTCATTGTCTATTGTCATTAGTCTTATTATCATCATGTAGTGCTGAAGAAAGAGGCAGCATTGACAAGCCTGGGCTTCTTTACAATAATAAGGGAAATTACATCTACAATGGCTCTTCATCGGTTTTCTTTGAAATTGATTGAAATAAGTGCAATGAATTGTTTTGACCAATATTTGAACAATATTAACAATTTTCTTGGTTATTGGTTGTATAATGTTGGGTCTTCTACCAAGACCACCATTTCTTCAAGTCTAAAAAAAAAAAAAAAACATTTTGTAACCATGCACTGCCAAGTGAGAACTGCATTTATTTAGCATATAAATTAGTTAGACAATCCAAAACTTAACTATCCATAATAACCTGTCAGCAGCCTACTCCGTGTATTTGGAAAAATGCCTTTTATGCCAGCTATCAAAACAAAAGTGTAAAATAGCAAAAAAAACAACAACAAAAAACAAAGTGTTGTTATACTGATTAGGCTACTGTAACTGGAGACAAGAAAAAGGCCGGCGACGTCATGGCTGTTTGCATAGGCAGCTAAAATGCTGTCTAGTTAGGCAGCTCACTAGGCTTTGAGACGCGACCTATCAGTTGACAGGGGATCTCTCCCTGAATAATCGGGATTGCGCTGCGTGTCATTGACAGTTGATGCGTTCGTGGGCAAACATGTCATGTATGCTAAGGGTGGAGGCGCTAAATAATCAGAAATGGAGCTCATGCTCTCACTCTCTTTGGTTCGTGGATGTGAGAAATGATACCGCATGCGGCTCTGCCGCTTTTCATACTAACCATGGAGATGCCACATTTCATGAGATACATAATAATAATGTCAAACGCGATTCAAGCATATCGGTCACGGGTATATATTTGGAGGTATGTTACCTCGCTGCAAAATCGTGCCCGACGGCGCAACCACGGTTCAACAGATTTTCACCATTTTTCTCCAATAACGTAGGCGAGTCGCGGAACAAATCCGTCTCCTCGAGCCCCTCACATGACCGCCGCTTGCTAACATCAGCAAACCCGATGACTAGAAACACGCAGCTCCCATTGTCACCATCCAAAACATGTTACATGTGTCAGAAAGTGTGCCTCTCACCTCGCAGATCTGTGCCCATTCTCCGCCCGTGCTCAGCAGCCTCTCCAGCAGGATGACGTCACGAGCGCCACTCTCTGCAGCAGAAGACGAGCGCGAACCAACACGCGTCGCGCGGCGCAGGGAAAGAAAAAATAAATAAATAAATGAATAAAGGGGCGTGTGTGACGCTCACCGCAACGCGCTGAATGCATGCCCTACTTGTCCCGCTTGGAGTCGGGGTTTTAAGTAAGGTGACTGTGATTCAGCTTTTTTTTTTAGCAATGTAGCCTACTGAAGATAAAAAAACATTTATTGCGGATGGTTTTGACATCAAGAAGGTACGCCACGCAGTGTAGACTACATTTTATGTTTATTACATATAACATTCAGTCTTATAGTCATATAGATCAAAGGATTTCAAACTTTTTTTTTCTTTTGAAATTGAGATTTATACATCATCTGAAAGCTGAATAAAAATATTTTTTAGTTGTTGTTAGGATAGGACAATATTTTGGTTGAAACACAACTATTTGAAAATCTGGAACAACAACAACAACAACAAAAAAAATACTGAGAAAATCACCTTTAAATTTATCCAAATGAAATCCGGAATGCGTATTACTAGTCAAAAAATTGTTTTCATATATTTACGGTAGTAAATGTCAATACAGTGTATTGTTGGCAATTGTTACAATTATAACCGTGCTACTTATGCTGGTTTTGTGGTCCAGGGTCACATTTGTATATATATATATAAAAAAAAAAAACTATTTATACTGTGCGAAGAAAATACCAAATGTTGCATTATAAAGACGAATTTAATATCTGCTTTTCTATTGATATTACACTAGAGCCAAAGCAAATTATTTCAATATTAACTGAAAAATATTATTTAAATATTTCCTTATATGTACTTTGTATTACGTTGACAGCGCATTTTTTCCCTACCCACTGGAGCAATGGCATATGTAGGTATAAACAATATATATAAATAAATAAATAAATAAATACAAATAAACAATTCAGTTGAAATGTATTGGATAGCAGATTTACAAAGAGTAACTCAATGGTTCGTTTCACTGGAAATATAGCTAGTGAACATTTATGCTGGTTGAAATAAAACTTGCTGCACATCAGATGTATAAGTTCCTCTGGACAAACCGTTTGCCTTCTTATATGTAGTTAAGAAGACATTGAATTTCCAGCTTTACTTCCCAACCTGGTCAGACATATCAAAAGAAAAACCCTTCTGAACCAAACAGAGACGGTTCTATCTAGTGCAACCTATGTCTAAAGAAATATGGGGCTCTGATGTAAAAGCAATTACTCGTTAACTCAGATCCTGTTGGCTTAATAATTTTTAATAAACGTGTTTGTGCGTATAGAAAAATTATGCATCATACCTGTCTAATTTGGGAATAAATAATAATTTCAGAACTGGCCTGTTGTCCTGAGGTTTTGTTATTTGGCAATGTTAAACACCTGATCAAATGTGCAACAAGTCCGTGATTGAGAAGCAACCTTTCAGTCTAAACCGGGGTGAAACACACCTGAACTAATTAAGGTCTACAGGGCATCCCTGGTCTAAACCCTGAAACAAGTGCAGAGACTTGAAGACATCGTTACAGTAAAACATTACCGCCATCTTGTGGTTGTATTGTAAATACGCACGAGGAACCACAGTGAAAAACTATCCACAGTGACAAAGTATCGTGAACACCCATTATTACAGGAGTTAAATCATTTATGTAGGCTACAGTGAAATTTTATCTCTGGGTTGCATATCAGTGTAATATGTGTTCAGCAGTGTTTAGTACAAGCCGTGGGTGCCCTTACTAAAATTAACCATGGGTTTATTGTGGAAAAGGTTTTTGCCATATTGATTACAATTTGTATAACCACCGCTTTACCACAAATACCATGGTTAAACTATGGTTAGTGGAGCAAAGCCATGGTTAATTTGTGGTTGCCATAGCTTAACTATAGTAACATTGTTTTTTTGTTTGTTTGTTCGTTTCAATTGTAGTAAAACTACAGTTAAATGGGTGACTTGTTGGACTCTATCTATCTATCTATCTATCTATCTATCTATCTATCTATCTATCTATCTATCTATCTATCTATCTATCTATCTATCTATCTATCTATCTGTCTGTCTGTCTGTCTGTCTGTCTGTCTGTCTGTCTGTCTGTCTGTCTGTCTGTCTGTCTATCTATCTATCTATCTATCTATCTATCTATCTATCTATCTATCTATCTATCATCTGTCTGTCTGTCTGTCTATCTATCTGTCTGTCTGTCTGTCTATCTATCTAAAGCCACTACAGTTTGGTCCCACAATGAACACAGCATGTCATAACAGACATGACTTACAGCACCAGGAGTTTCATCAGACCTTCATCTGTTCCCTCACAGATAACAATGTTCTATCTTGTTATCTGCAAGGGAATATTACATGGCCGTGTGCATTCCGGTGTCCTCGAATAGACTTTAATGAGACCAGTAATTCCTAAACACCTGCTGTAGATGAAACGCTGTCATCTTCAGCACAGCTCAATTAAAGGACGTGTTTTCCCCTAACCCTTCCATACACACACACACACACACACATTCTCTCTACAGTCATTTTAATTCAGACATTTCAAAAAGTGACAACCACACTATGGGCTAATTGCTAGCCTGTCATCTACCTTTGTATTTTGATGGATTCCATTCATGATGTGCTGTGCTTTTCCATAGCTTTTTAGCAATAAATGCTTACTGAGGATATTATTAGCTTCTATTTGCTTAGCAACGATAGCATGTGCCTGAAATGTGTCGTTTTTTTGTTTTTGTTTTTCTCTGTAATTTAAACACTGAGACATTGGAGACGTGCAGTATTGAAGCAAAGCAAGAAATTAGAATGAAATCTCTCAGCTACACTGAGCTTGATTGCGTATCTGTGCAATGGTATGTTCCCCATAATAATAATAAGTGCATTTCTATTAAAGCCAAATGGAAATCAATACACCTGCAAACAATATGCATTACTCACATCCTGTCTTACAAGAGTACTATCAACAGGGGACAGCAAAAGATAGAGTTTCTCAAAGGGGCAAACAACTGCAGGCACTACAAGCACAAAAGTGCTGTTGCATATCACTGAAATATGAATGTGCACAGAGTACAACTACTTCAATATTGTGTGCTAATGTATATAATCAACACAATTGTATTATTCATTGGCATTATATTATATTTATTGCAGAAAATAATTAATTATAAAAAATATAAATGCAAAATGTAAAATATTTCTGAAAAAAATCTGCAATATTCACATCAATATTTGTCATAGGCCAGCCAACAGATATACCGAGACACCTAATAAGCCATTAAAATCTGAAGATAATAGAAATACAAAAATCATCCAGAATTCAGTTTCTGAATTCGCTGCACTGAAAATGCAAACAAGTTTGTTTTCTCTGTGGAATTTTGTGTTCAAACAATGAAAACGCAAGTATGTGCTAATAATACGACTCAAGTGGCCACTGAACATACTGAGAGGATAAAATAAACAAACAAGACCTAAGTGAAGGGCATGATTAGAACCGGCACACAATATGCATATCAACCTAGATTAGGCACTAAATGCCACAAAAAGGAATGTTGGCTTACTGAAGACTTTGTAATTGCACAGGGAGGCAATTTTAAAACTAACACATCAAGTGAAACTTGTGCACAAAAAATTCAAGTAATATTTCTCTGTTAATGACACTGTGCAGATAAATGTGTGAAATCACGTTCAGCAATGACAATAGTACAGACCTCCGCATTCTTAGCTTGAACCACAGATGTTGCCATAGTAACAGAGTATATCTTATCAAGTATGGCTCTTGTGTGTGTGTGTGTGTGTGTGTTTCTGGAACTTATTTGGGCTTTCAGTGTAGGTATGACAACAGGCTGTTGAGTTGTTACACTGATTTGCATGTTAATAGATTTAACAGCTATGATGTGCTTGTTTAACCCCTAGCAAGGTTTCAAAACAATTGCAGTCATATAGCTTGAATTAGGATCAGTATGGGCTTTTATGTAAATGGTATAAGATACTTGCAAACTAAAAATAGAGTCGCTTCAGATGGGAGCGATTCAATTCAGCATTGGGGTGGATATGGTTGCAATGCCAGTAGTATTAACTGTACATTAAGCCAGTACTTTCGCAAATTTTTACACCTCAGAAAAAAAATACATCCAGTTTCGTACTGATTGAAATTTTGCACATCCTGAGGGAACTGACAATCCAAGGCAGGGATGATTGACAGGTGAAACTGTTCCAATCCACGGCTTTGATGCTCATACAATCTGCTGAGAGCTGTAAGGCGACGTTCATGAATTTCCCCTTCTTACCCCTTAATTCAACAATCTCTGCATAAAACAAGACGGGTGGCCCGTGGCCCTTGTTGCATATCCATAAAGACTAAATTGTTTGAACCTGTTAGACTTTATAGCCCCCGCTCAGCTCAGGAAATCGCCTGGCGCACATCCCATTGTCAAATATAATGAGGGTGCTTGATGTGAGGGCACTCTGGTACATAATGAGGCGTGCTGCTCTGAACACAGAAAAGTACATCTGGCCTATGCTGGACCGCTGCAGGAGAAACTTTGAGCCCTGTTGGCCTGGACAAAAGATTTGAGTCCATTTTAATGGAGATCTCTATACACTACATTTACAAAGTTATGAACTTTATATTGTTTTTAGAAGAAAAGTATCTGCTTAATTTAATGATTTCCAATACATAAATGAAATGCTAAAGGATCTCGGAAGAAGATGTTGAAGAAGAACAAATTTTTGTCCATAAAATGAATGTTAATGGGGTCAAAATGTATAAAAAAAGATATATATATATATATATGTGTATACACACACACACACACACACATATATATAGTACTCAGCATTTGAAGTGGATCAGAAAAGTTTATCAAAGCTGTCCTAAGTCAAATGTTGACTACTGTGTATATATATATATATATATATATATATATATACAGTGGGTACGGAAAGTATTCAGACCCCCTTACATTTTTCACTCTCTGTTATATTGCAGCCATTGGCTAAAATCATTTAAGTTCATTTTTTTTCCTTATTAATGTACACACAGCACCCCATATTGACAGAAAAACACAGAATTGTTGACATTTTTGGAGATTTATTAAAAAAGAAAAACTGAAATATCACATGGTCCTAAGTATTCAGACCCTTTGCTCAGTATTTAGTAGAAGCACCCTTTTGATCTAATACAGCCATGGGTCTTTTTGGGAAAGATGCAACAAGTTTTTCACACCTGGATTTGGGGATCCTCTGCCATTCCTCCTTGCAGATCCTCTCCAGTTCTGTCAGGTTGGATGGTAAACGTTGGTGGACAGCCATTTTTAGGTCTCTCCGGAGATGCTCAATTGGGTTTAAGTCAGGGCTCTGGCTGGGCCATTCAAGAACAGTCACGGAGTTGGTGTGAAGCCACTCCTTCATTATTTTAGCTGTGTGCTTAAGGTCATTGTCTTGTTGGAAGGTAAACCTTCGGCCCAGTCTGAGGTCCTGAGCACTCTGGAGAAGGTTTTCGTCCAGGATATCCCTGTACTTGGCCGCATTCATCTTTCCTTCGATTGCAATCAGTCGTCCTGTCCCTGCAGCTGAAAAACACCCCCACAGCATGATGCTGCCACCACCATGCTTCACTGTTGGGACTGTATTGGACTGGTGATGAGCAGTGCCTGGTTTTCTCCACACATACCGCTTAGAATTAAGGCCAAAAAGTTCTATCTTGGTATCATCAGACCAGATAATCTTATTTCTCACCATCTTGTGGTCTTTCAGGTGTTTTTTTGTGTCTTGCACTGAGGAGAGGCTTCCGTCGGGCCTCTCTGCCATAAAGCCCCGACTGGTGGAGGGCTGCAGTGATGGTTGACTTTCTACAACTTTCTCCCATCTCCCGACTGCATCTCTGGAGCTCGGCCACAGTGATCTTTGGGTTCTTCTTTACCTCTCTCACCAAGGCTCTTCTCCCCCGATAGCTCAGTTTGGCCGGACGGCCAGCTCTAAGAAGGGTTCTGGTCGTCCCAAACGTCATCCATTTAAGGATTATGGAGGCCACTGTGCTTTTAGGGACCTTAAGTACAGCAGAATTTTTTTTGTAACCTTGGCCAGATCTGTGCCTTGCCACAATTCTGTCTCTGAGCTCTTCAGGCAGTTCCTTTGACCTCATGATTCTCATTTGCTCTGACATGCACTGTGAGCTGTAAGGTCTTATATAGACAGGTTTGTGACTTTCCTAATCAAGTCCAGTCAGTATAATCAAACACAACTGGACTCAAATGAAGGTGTAGAACCATCTCAAGGATGATCAGAAGAAATGGACAGCACCTGAGTTAAATATATGAGTGTCACAGCAAAGGGTCTGAATACTTAGGACCATGTGATATTTCAGTTTTTCTTTTTTAATAAATCTTCAAAAATGTCAACAATTCTGTGTTTTTCTGTCAATATGGGGTGCTATGTGTAAATTAATGAGGAAATAAAATGAACTTAAATGATTTTAGCAAATGGCTGCAATATAACAAAGAGTGAAAAATTTAAGGGGGTCTGAATACTTTCCGTACCCACTGTATATATACATATTCTACAATAAAAACTGTTAATTGGGTACTGTAAATTACTTTAACGAAATAATGTGGGAAAAAATATAAATGGTTTACCATCACATTATATGTCATTTTATTGTAAAGGGCTTCCAAAATTATGTTTTTTGGAAATAAAAACATCAAATTACCATGTAATTTATAATGAAAACCTGATTCAAGCAGTTATATACCAGCTTTATAAATCTGGTCATCAATATTTCTGCCTGTATAACTTAAAATACAGTAAACACACACACACAAACAATGTAATTGTCTTTTTTTTCAGCTGAATTTCTGGCACAGCTATAAATTTAATGGGCTATATCTTACAGTGTTCAGTTGTTAACAGTATATCTATCAAAGCTTGTACATTGTAAGTTAAACGTCATGATATAAGAGTATCCAGATCCATTATAGGCTACTAGCGACTTAAATGCAGATATAATCAGTGTAGAAATAAAGATGGACGACGAACGTCATGCCTATGGAGAACTTTGACGTAGTCAATTGTTAGACCAAGCAAACAGGATGCCCATAATTTTTACCACTGGCATCCTGATACACTGTATTTGGTTAATACTAACCAGCACATCCTGCCACCAGCCTGTTAGGCACAAAGAAGCAAAAAGCGTAGAGCAGCCCAGTGAAGGAATGGGCTTCCCTCACTCAACTGATCACCAATGGCAGTAGGCTGACACTTCATGAATGCATTAAGCCATCAATCCAGTCGGCTGTCGGCGCTCACTGAGAGAAGGACGAGAGAAACAGGATTGAGATCGGTCTCCCGTTGACTTCTAATAGATCAGAATGGCCAGTCGACTCTAAGAGGATGTAAACGGTATCTAACAAGCGGTGAACATCAGGAGATCAAAGGTGCTCCTGCTGGTAGATGTATGGCACCCCTTCATGTGGAATATCTTGAGAACAGAAATAATGCCCAAAACTCTTTGATTTGTCAGCAGAATGAACTAGATTAAAAAAAAAACAAAAAAAAATTGTGAAAAATACCTCAAGTGTCCTTACTGTGAGAAAATATCACATTTTCCTAGGTGAAGATTGTGTTGAGTCCAGGGAGTGACAATGTCTTAGCTGGCTATATATATATACTAATGTAATTTCATACACAGAATGGAGAAGCTAAATCTCTATCGGAAACACTTCCTCTCAGCAGTAAATGCTGATAATTACTGTAGAGAAGAGACTTCATGTGTCTTCCCACTGGTTCACAAACATCTCACCTTACGCAGCCTCGTGAGGATAATGTAAGAAACCTAGGTTTTCTAAAAAGAGAGAGCAACTATTGTTTCCTGCTCTGCTTTTAAAGTTAAAGTCCTATTTAATTTGCACATCCACCAAACACCCAGCCTATGTCATTTCAGTAATCAACATGCTTTAGATGAAGTCAAATAATTATACAATTTATAATGGCCTGCTAATTAAGGACATAATGACAGGTTTTTCTAAGTGCTCAAGCACTGCAGGATACTAGCGGAGGTCAGTTTCATCCTCTATCATGGTCTTGCCTACCTACTGGTCAAGTAGAGAGTCCTTCAAGAGCTACTGTGTTTTCACAGCGAGGTCCCCAAAAAGACAGACCACCTCCCACATTTCATGCCCCCCCCCGCTCTCAGATACAATCCATTTTCAGTAAAAAGCCACAGTGGGAGGGAGTGTACCACAACGTGAGGGAGAGGGGGTGGGGAGTGACAAGCTCAAATGCTCAAACAGAAGAAGGAAATCTTAGTTTGTTTCACAATACCCTGCATATACTCTCCAAAGACCAATAACAAATAACACAGCTTGAAAACAAGACCAAAAAGAACCAGATTAAACAAAGAATTTAATATTTCTGGTCATCAGTGTGTAGCAGGGATGGTTAATGACGTTGTAATGGTCCTACATTTCCCATATAATATGTAACACAGATGAGACACAGTTGGTGACTTCTGAAAAACAAATTAAAGAAGATTTCAATTCATTATATGGAACATATTAATAGTGTAATGTTACCAATACACACACACACACACACACACATAATGTAATGTAATTTGGATTACTTAATCAGATTCCAAAAAATGAGTATGGATAATTGGATTATATTACCATTCAAAATTTTCATAATTAGATCACAATTACTTTTATGGATTACATGATAACATATTTGTCACACAATGGTAGTAAAATATTAATAATTTATTGATTCTCCCCCATTCTTTTTTTTTTGGTCCCACTTTATATTAGGTGGCCTTAATAACTATGTACTTACCTCAAATATTGATGTAACTGTATTGTAAAACACTTTTACTGCTATTGAGGAGAAATACGGGTAAGGTCAGGGACAGGTTTGGTGATATAGGTAAGTTTAAGGTAGGTTAAGGTGTAAGAGATGGGCCAACAGTGTAATTATAAATCTAATTGGAGAAATTAATTACAGATGTAATTACATGCAGGTATTTTTAAAAATGATAAATACAATGTAAAAACAGTAGTTAATAATTAACAGTTATACAATTTGGCTTAGACTATATTCACAATATATATATGGCCATGTAAATGTCATGTAAATAAATTTGTGATCCATGCATCTGAATTTGGAGGGGAAATACAGCACCTCTCAAGCAATTAGTCTATGTATGAGACAAATATTTATGCAAGTTACTAAACACTGGTAATGTATAGCTGTGAAATTCTATGTCGTCATCATAGCCAGTGACCTTCAGTAATTGTTAGTTCTGGAAGTCTGGACAAAAATCTTTTTAAAACCTAGGAGATTTTGGGAGTCTATGCCATTTTTGTTGCAATATTTATTAATGTTCATCTAATGCAGGGATTCCCGAATATTTTTGTCAGCCAAACCCCTCTTGAAATATTCACTTGAAATATCCCCGAGGAAGTTATTGCAATAATTGAACAAGACATTTGCATGTTCATAGTTCTTCGTGTCAGTTAATAGTCACACTGACATGCAGGTAAACAAATTAAGTGTTTTAATTGGATTTTTTTAATTGGATATTTCTTTTTATTTTACATTTTTATGGTTAAACCTGATGGCGTTCTTACATTAAGTCCAGCTTGGGAAACCCCAGTGTAATGTAAAGTTTAATGCAAAATCTATCTTCTTTCTCTGTCTTTTTTTTTATTTAATTTTATATATATATAATTTTATATATTATATATATATATATATATATTGTTAATAGATTTATAAATCATAAATAAAATATATGATTAATTATGATGTGATATAATTATCATATTATAAATATATCATTAATATAAGAACTTTGACGTAGTTTAATGTTTTTCTTATAACAGATGTTTTTCTATATGAGAAATAGATGTTTATATATATACACACATACAGCTACACATATAATGGCACCATGATTCACAGGCAGCGTTGAGGAATAGTACAGCAACTGTACGTATAGACTACTCCTGCTGAGCCCTGCCGGTGTGAGTTAAGCAAAGCCAACCCACTCATTTGCTAATGCCCTTTTGAAACAGGATTTCAACTATTACATTCCGATAGTGTGGGGGTGGTGGGGGTTGGGGGGGTGGTATAAAAATAAAATGGATAAACATGCAGGAATCTATTGCCATATAGAAATGTAATCTACAAACAATATTAAGCAAAAAATCTATTAACCCAAAACGCAGAGGCCAAAATAATAGGTTTCAAAAGAACACATTTTTTGGCAATGATTATAGCGGCACAGCACTGGAGCCTGTTTCTGATACTGGATTCCAGTGTGCTCAGATGTGGTAAACTTCATTTGAGGTAACTGTTGCCTCATTGTGGCACTCAGTAGTCTGACACGGCATGTGAAACCACTGGCAGCGGTGTGACTGTGACTGACAATATTGTTTTCTCTCTCACACTTAACAATCTCAATTTCTCTCCATATCCGAATACATGTCATGCTGTTTCTTTCTTTTTATCTTAGCCAATTTCATCCTCTCTTTCTCTTTCTTTACCTCTTCCTCTCTTTCTGACACACGCTGACATGGGTGGCCCAAAGTGACATAGCCGTTGCTGGCCAAGCCTCATTACCGCAGCACAAATGTCAGCCACACCACAATCACTGTCCCACTGAGGACAGGGTAACGGCCTCTTCTCAAGCCTTTTTTTGACTTTTAACTTTGAATGTGTGCTATGGATCCATGGGTATTTTTGCATTTAAGCTTCTTGTGTTGAGTAACCGGGACGAATATCTTTATACTGGGCTTTAAGACAGTATACAACTTATACTGTATATTTATAACAAACTGTAGCTGTTATCCAAATGTCAGTAAATTGATGCAGCTTATCAAATTTGTATTTCGACTAAAAAGGTCATTCAAAAAGTTGGCTGCATCAGTTGCACACTCACACGTCAATCTGAACATTTTTTTTTTTTTTTTTTTTTATGAAATGTTTAATTAACATGCTAACAATGGCATTCACACTCATTACCCGTCTATTCTTAACACTGTATCCTGTAATTTAACCCCACATCAGATTCATTGCCCAGGTAGGTCCAAAATTAAGTCTTAAGGCTTTAAATCCTATGTTGCATTATTCAATTTAATAATAACTACTGGACAGTTAGTTCTACCAGTGTTGTAATACTCAAGTCAGGACAAGAGTTCTGGCCGAGTCTAAATGCTCCTGAAAACATCTTAGACTTGGACTTGAGACAGACACAAGTATTACATCACTGCCTTCTAAAAAAATATTATGGATATTATCATATTATGAGGCAAAACATTTACACACATGCAAAGCATCTGTAGTCGTGCTCAGATGAAAGTTACAAACTCAGAGAAAGCCACAGCTGGCAGTAACCAAAGGCAATTAGTGTTACCTCAATGACATATCTAAAAAAAAAATATGCCAGAAAATTATTTCTATGTATTTTTGTTAGGTACAAATATTCATTCTTTGTCAACTCAATCCACCTGGCGACATGTAGCTACCGCACTGCACATGTGCTTTAGGGATTTGTATACTTTTTTGTACTTTATATTCCACACATATTCCAGTTAAATAAAAGATGGATTCTTTATAATAGTATACATTGAAAATGAAAAGAAAAATCCTTACAGGACATCAACATTTTACATAAAATTGCATTCATTTGTTTGCTACACCCTTTCAAAACTAACACAAAACAATATTTCATTTCCAGAAGATAGTCTAACCCACAAAAAGACACGTGTCAGGCCTATTTGTTTGCAATCACCATTCTCCTGCTTCATTATTATACCGACTGAATTGCATTAAGTTTAAAATGCCTATCAGTTTAAAATGAACTGTTCTGGGGGTCTAAAGGCTCTTTGCCTCCACCGCACCATCAAGGACAGCTCCGAACTGTTCCACCATGTGATTGAATTGCTTTCAGGCAATTCATCTCACTCAAAACATTCACCTCTCCATTCCGTTTTGGCGCACCGTGACGCTTAACCCTTGTTGCCATAGTGATGTTTCACCGTGGATAACAGCGGTAGCCTGGACAAGACTCCTTGACCCTTTGGATTAACTTGCCATTTAGTGTGGGATAAAAACACCTCGGCAAGTTCTCGAATCCATCCACTAGTGTCTACCCTGACCAGTAATACTAATGAAGAAATTCGCTTTCGGAACAATGGTGAGAATCAAACACTTAAATGTTTGCATAACGAGCTCTTTTACCTCGCCACTTCTCCATCTTAATCATTTGCACTCTCCAAAACACCCACACCCTTCTTCAGGATCAGAGACAGGACCGTCGGGCCGGGAAGCCATCCGACGAATTAATCCGCTAAGGCTGATTGCCATCAGTAGCTTATGATTATGCACCCTGATTACGAAGCCCACCCGAGGACCACGCTACGCCGGCTACACATCGTCAAGGTAGATATAAAATCATGCAATGATTGCACTGGGACGGATCAATCTAGCGGCCGCATCGTCTTTTAGCTTAGTCTGAAGTGCAACTATGATTAATAAGGTGTACTTGAGACCTATATAGCTAGTAACACTTAACGAGACCTCAGGCTTTTAAAAGTCGGGCCTTTACGCGTCATAAAACAAACACTTAATTTGACGGACATGGAGAAATTTCAATGACTGTGAACTGGCGACTTGAAACAGACAATGAATCTGCCTTTATAGGCTAGAATGGCCCTTTGATCAGTCGTTCTTGGGCTAAATTTAACTACAGCAGACCATTTAACAACAAACTAGACTTTTTATCCCCTTTTACTGTAAATAGTTTACTGTGTTCACTGATTAAAAAAAAAACAAAAAAAAACGCATGCAATGCAGCTTTATTTAAAGAAGTAATTCTGCCCCAGCTTATATTTCCATATAATATTACTTCTAATTTACTGCCTTCTGGCAACATAGGTATTTATTAGGAGGTTAAAGGTACAAGCTTTTGCTATGCACTCTGTTCTACAGAGCCCAAAAGTTTGCGTCACTTTGGTTCCCTCAACAAAAACAGAGTAAGATTTTGGTTTTGTTCATTATGCAAATCTTCTCAAATGAACTCAACTTTTATTATTTGAGGCCTAAATACAATTGGTAGACTTAGGAAGCTAAGCATAGGCTAAAAATTAACAACGCCACTTCAAAGTCATCATCACTAAGCTTCCGACAGCTGTTTCGGTTTTTATTTAAAAAATATTTTTCCTGAAAGTTTGAGTTTGAATAGTTCGTATGAGTGTGCATGTAAAGACAATGAAGCTGTGAAAATGGACAAGAGAGTAGATGAGGTTCTCTGCTTGGTGTGATCACTGACAACGTCACCGACAACCTCTGTCTCATTTAGCCACTTTTTAGCATTCGCCTTTTTTAGGACAAGTGAAAGCTTACAAAAAACCAGGGGGTATTATTGATATGTTTTATGTTGTAGAATAAAATGTGTAAATATATTCCCCTTATTTCATGCATTCAATGAAAGATCAGTTCAAACATCCCATTTACTTCGATAGAACCATAAGTGCTTAAATGCTAACTTGTTTTGGCCTACTAAAAACACATCATACCTGCAGCACTATTACAGTGAAGATTCTGAATGATTCTGACACACCAATTATGTGGCTGTTGATATCTGTATGAGACATATGGCTGCCTAACGTAGGCTGTTTCTTTTTTAGTAACATGGAATGGAGCACCATCAACCCAAAGGAAAACATTCACGAAAGTTTGAGTTTTAATAGTTTTTTTTTTTTTTTACTTATTGAAGAGAATAGAATGAGTTGAGCTAATGGGACTATAGGGGTTCATTTGGATTTTAGCCTAACTCCCATTCTCACTTGACTATATTTAGAAAATATAGCATGTGTGGTTTCTGGTTTAAATATTAAAAATGAGGGGGTTTACACAGCAATATCATTAAAAAAAAAAAAAATTCTTAGCGTGAAGAATATTCCAATACTTTTTTTTTTTTTGGTATCTGTGATTCCATGAAAAACCTTTAACATCATGGAACCTTTCCATTCCACAAAAGCTTCTTTGAAGTGAAAAAGGTTCTTTAGATTCTTAAAATGTTCTTCACACTGAAAAAAAGGCATTTTTCACTCAAAGAACCAGAAGTGGTTCTTGTTTGGCATTGCTGTGAAAAACCCAGATTTATTTTCAAGAGTTTAGTCTAAAGGATCTTTTGTGGAATAAAAAAGGTCCTTGAATTTGAAAGGTTCTTCATGGAACCATTGATGCCAATGAAGAACCTTTATTTTAAAGAGTGTAGGCTTCCATCTCTTCTCCTCCTTTTTGAAAATGTGAATATCATTCATAGAAAGCCACTACAGTACAAAAGCAGCACTTAAACACTTATGCATGACACACCCTGTTCCGAAGAGGACAGTGATGGCATCACATCAGAAGAGATCTATGCCACAGTTTGATCAAACACATTACGGTGTAATGTAACGCTTTGCGGTCAATCACACGCTGATCACTGACAGTAGCTAGAGTGTCAGGAAGACAGCACAGGCTCTTACGCATTGGAGTGGGAGCCAATGATGTACTGCCAGCGGGACGCGTCATGCGTACAGGGCAGCCTAGATGCTGAGGAGTCCCTATCGCTGCTGCTTAGCACTTGCCGACAGATTGCAAGATCTCAGAGCCAGTGTAGATGTTTGCATGAGAAGGGCAGGACAGATGGGAGGAGTATATACAAAATAACATTTATAGCAAATGTTGCTTGCTGTACCATTGGAATGATGATTCTCAGTGAAAAGTTTTCTCCTTAAACACCTCAAGAAATTGTTTTATTCATAAATATTTGTCATAAAAATAACAAACATCAATGTTCATCCAAAGTATTGCGTATAAACGGTCTTGATATGTACAAAATCATTTCTGCAGTATAATTATTACTTAAGGCAAGTTCACATTTTCTACATTTTCCCCATTACCTCTATTGAATAATTCAGCTAGTACAATACAAAAGCTTTTAGACTGAAAGGCATGTTGAAACTCTTCTAGCATCATGTGAAAGAACTATTGAAAACTGCAGCAACGTATGCTTTCTAATCACTCAACAGCAGTGTGGAACCCAGTGCTATTCTACTTTTTTCTCAACACATCACACAATATAGGAGCCATGTGAACTGGATAATTCATATTTCATGAATTAGGGTCACATGGTCACACAATAACACACAACTGTGGTCTGGTAAAAAAACGAGAGTACCTGTTATCGAATAGCAGATACCTAGGGCAGACAATGGTATTAAAAACGGCTTAATACATTCAAAATTATGCACTGAAGAAATTCAAGATAATTTATGCATGCCCTGTGTTTTCCATAACACAAGGGATACATTGAAAATAAAGGTATAAATAGTATTTCAGTTCCAAATAAAATGTAAAAAGTAGCACTTGTTAGAAAAATACAAATGATCATTGGCATATAAATGTATTTATTTCTTCCCACTCGCTGTGTAAATTTGACAACAGTAGAACTGGATTGTTTAATTGTACAACACAATTACTAATTGATAGAGCATAGCAACAAAATGAAACAGATATAAAGGGGAAAATACGTTGTAAAAACCTTGGCACAAATGAATCAATAATGCCACCATGTTGTAAAACGAGGTAAATCTGACTTGTGCCATGAAGCATCTATCAGTGATTATTAACATCACGTAAACATTTACATGCATTTTTTTAAAGAATTCTCAAACAGGTGACAGCGTTAGAATAGAAAAGACCAAAAAGCACGAATTAAAACCATGTTTAAGTTCGAAAGTGGAGATAAGTGCAATACATTCCAGCTGTGCGTTTTACTGCTGCGTTACAATGCAAGGTCGAGGTTGGAGCTGTTGAAAGTGCTGAACTGCAGTTCATGTGTTCTGCAAAACACGCTCCTCGATTAAGTGATATAATGGTCGAGGACAAATGATAAATAATAAAAGAAAAAAACACTCGATTTAAGTTTATGCGTTTGCTGCACACACCCCAAGCTGCACGCAAGGTTCAATGTGGGAGGTCCAGTTTTAAAATTCTAGCTATTCCCTATTTCGCGAAAAAGGGATCCGTCACCTCAGTGGACCTTTACGCTCATGCGGGTCACTTGAATCAGTTGCCACGACGTTCAATTGAGCTGTGGAGTTGTAATCTGTAGCCTAAGCAACTGTTTTAGTAAGCTTGAATCTTCCAAGACGGTAAGATTTGACATCACGCACAACGAGCGCTCATTACGCCTTCCACAATTGTCGCTTAAATGGCCTCGGGCAAAGTGAACGGCCACGCGTTGACTACTTGTGGCTTCAACTCCATCTTTTCTTTCTGTTTTAGATGCACCCGACCGTGCCGTTTCCTTTCGTCGCTCCTGGCAAAGCGTTTGCCGCACACGTCGCAAGAAAAGGGTTTCTCGCCGGTGTGAGTGCGGGTGTGCGTGGTCAGATGGTCGCTTCTGCTGAAGCTCCGCAAACAGATGCGGCACTGGAAAGGTTTGTGTCCCGTGTGGATGCGGATGTGCCTGTTGAGCTCATCCGACCGTGAGAAGCGCCGGTCGCAGGTCTCCATCGGACACGTGAAGGGTTTCTCCTTGGCCGGTCCGGTAGAGGAAGCGGGACTCTTTCTTACACGACTAGGCTTCTGAGCCCGTGTGTAAGTTTGACTGAAAGACTCCGGCAATAATGATGAATACAGTACCGAGTCTATTGTGGAAGTCGAGTAGGTTGTGTCGCAACTCGACTGGAGTTCGATATTTGGAAAAATGGTCGGTTTTAAAAGACTGGTGGGTGGGATATCCATAACTGGAGTGGAGTAGTTAAACATGGGAGCGCTGAAGCCCTGTGTGCAAGTATCTCCAAAGCGCTGCTCCTGTTTAAGGGTACTCTCCACTTTGAATTCAGTCTGTGGGTTTGTGCAAATGGGAGAATAAGAGTCCAAAAGTTCTTTCACGTCCACCTGTTGTTGATCAGCTTGAAAACTATTCGACATGGAGAACGGCTCTGACTGGAAGCCTGCATCCAAGTACGACTTATTGAAGGTCC
The DNA here is from genome assembly GCF_936440315.1 of Barbus barbus. NCBI lineage: Eukaryota > Metazoa > Chordata > Actinopteri > Cypriniformes > Cyprinidae > Barbus > Barbus barbus. The sequence continues at coordinate 11,137,470 of NC_136735.1, read as the reverse complement.
CCCACTCGTAGCAGCTGCTCTCGAATTCATTTTTGATGACCACCGGGAACGTCGCGCTCTCAGACAGCGGCTCCGCGTCTTGCGCTGAGGAGGCAAAGTTTAAATGCGATGCAGCCGAGTCTTGGGCCTGCGTGGCGGTCTGGGAGTCCGGGTAGCTGTGGCCTGGCTGTCCAGGGGAATACAGCGGAGGAGGGGTGGCGGTGCAGGTGGTGGCCTGCGTCTGGACCCCCTCGTCGCCGAAGCTGCTACGGCTCGCGTTCATCGTTCCGTCTGCACACTGATGCGCATCCGACACAGGGGTAGTTGAGATGCCAACGATTTCGGTGATCATGTTGAGCAGTGTTTCTGTGCTGCAAGGTGTTTCTTGAGATGTTTCCACATAGAAGCTGCCTGAGTAAGCTAGGGAGGTTGCGTAGCTTTCTTTCGGACCCTGACAAGAGTTATACTGATCTGTACTCGTGGGCTCCGTTTTGGGGGTAATTGGCGCCCCTGGGATGGAGAAAAACAAACAAACAAACAAAAAAACAGGCATGCGTCAGTGCCTTAAGTAAAATGTGCAATCAGTTATATAACTACATAGTTTCGTGAGTGGCGTAAATTAACTTGCACTATATAATTTTTCATGCAGCAGTACTGAAATCTGGCCTATAACAAAAAGCGCTAAGATTTTTAAAGATCTGTCAGAAACTCACCGTGTGCAAACTGGGCAGGTGTCCTTCCAGAATCCATGAAAACATCTTGGCTGTCTTTGGAGACGTGCGTTTCCATCCCTGTCGCAGAACTGTTACAGTTTTCAAACTGGGAGTAAAAAGAATCTTGAGAGTTCAAATCCATGTTGTTAAGCATCTTTCCGTGAATGGCTTTCCAATGGCTGTCAGTCCGAGTAGGTTATTAATAAGGGGGTATTGCAAACACAAGAAAGAGCAAAACCCGATCCGATAGTTAAGTCCGTGAAGGCGTTCGTCCAAAAAGGAAATGTAATTACTTTGGAATTCCCCCCTTTTGAGATCTGCGTCAAGGTAATATAGCTCTCCAGCTATCTGTAGATGTGTAGATCTGTTGATTCTCACACCAACGGCTTCCCTTCGCTCGGCTTTTATACACTCCGTCTCACCGATCAGCCCTCCTCCCCATTCATTGTCTCCAGTGAGAGGATTCCCCGCTGCGTGTCATCTTCGTGACCATATATGGACAGAGGATATGACGGGCTTCCCCAAAAAAGGAGAGTTACGGTTCTGACGCTTCAACAAGACTGTGGTTAAGTGTAAGGGAACGACGGAAAGCAAGGCTTAAGCTATGAATGTTTCTTAGCTAATTAAAACTAAATGCATTAGGCTGCATTTTCGTAGACATCTGAACGCGCTCCTAACGAAAATGAACGGAAAGTGTTCAATAAAAAAAAAATCCTTTTTATTTTCAGCCGCCGTCAAATCAACCTCTAAAAATTCGACATCGAATTGCAGCCTATTTGCTTTAATTTCGTTTTATGAACGTCTAGTAAAACTGAACTAATTTACTACTAGATAAACATCACAAACTTTGACTACATGCTGTTGTTCATTGCGACATAAGAAATATTTGCGTAACAATTAACTGACTGAGAGTTTGTTTGGAAATGCAAATAAGTTATGTTCTACAAAGGCAATGCAGTACACCACAACATGTAGCATAAAGCGTGGAAAGCAGCTCTCATTAATATCACCTTCGTTTTTTTTTTTAGCTAAAGTTATAGTATCACCTTATTAACTTTTTTCACCTCATTAAATTTTGACATTAACAGTGACCAGGATGTAAAATCCTTGCAGTCCAAAAATGCAGAAGCTCGACTGCTTGTAGACTAGATATAGCCTACTTTGATACAGATAAAACACACTTTATAGAACATAATAAAATAGATAGAAAACGAAACTAATTATAATGTACAACATTAAGTAAAACGGCCCTGAGACAAATGTGAATATTTTCCTCAAACAAGTAGATTGTTGAGACGCTCTGCCATCCTGTCGCGCAGAGCTAGCGGTGAAAGTGCTCTGTTGTCCAGCACCATGGAGAGCGCCACTTGAAATAGCAGGCTACTCCATTCTACAATTATAGTTCACGGCCTGCAGTCTATGTACGTTGCTATATCGGTGACATTCTTGCTGTTGGCCTAATGTAACAGTCGAACTTTTTTTTGGTAAACATACATTAAACGCAATTCATTCAAATACTTAAAGATCTCTTCATGATCATGTTTTCAATTTCTGAATGGAAAGTCATTTTCTAATTTTTTGTAGGTTACAGTAAAGTGCAAAATTTAGCTTAATTATTCTTTAAAAATGATAAGCAGAGTCACAATTTAAAAAGGCTGTGTGAAGGTCACCACACTTTACAAAATAAAATAAAATAAGATTTTGAACTTTTTTTGGAACAGTTCTATAAGCTAATATTTTTCCCTTTGATTTTGGACATCTTTATTTGTCATTGACCCATGTACTGCTGTCAAATCTAGGTCAATTTCTAGGATTTTGCCTCTTCGACAAGAAATTACAGCACTATTGAAAGTTATTGAACAATATTTAAAAGCAGCTTTTCTAAGAAGGCATTTCACAAGAACAAAAAAGTAGCCTAGATTGTAGATTAATAAAATTAAAGTTATGTTTTACAGCTTCTTAGCCAAATGTTCTAAAAATTACAACAGTAACACATGGAAACTCCTACACGGGTGGCTTTACTCTCTACAACTACAATTCCCTGTAGCAAAATCCAGTTTAATCTGGAAACTGTGCCTTGGAACATAGTAGCTCGCTGACCAGCCAGCACGCTCAAAAAACATCTTGAACTGTGGTTCAAGCTGGTCTGCCAGCTGATGATCAGAGTTATCATGTTCCAAAACACTGCCTCAAGCTTAAGCAGTATTTTATGGCATGGTTTGCAAAAAAGACCCACTGGGGACAATGATGTCCACTTATCCTGTAATAGGTAGGTGTAAACTTTATGAGAAGTTCAGGTGGCTTTAAAATCACTTGAGAACTGTGGTTTGCCCCATCCAACTGAGCAGTAATAGCTGTGACTGCCACTCTTGTGCAATATTACTTTGCACAGGCCACTGGAGCACCAATGGAGGACAAAAAGAGACGAGGAAGAATATGTTGAGCAGTGGGCTGAAAAAAGCGAGGCACTCATTTAGCACATGCCTACTCAAGTATCCTTTGTTCACCAAATCTATTTATGGACTTATTTTATTGTATGTTTTTTTTTTTTTTTTGAACAGCATGTGCACAGAATAGTTGAAAAATATTGGCAGTTGCAGTATTTTTAATATATTTTGGAACAGCCTTGATTAAAAAGACTAGCCATGTAACCCATTTAGGCGAGGTTTCCATAAATACATATGCACGATGACAAAGAAGCAGCCATATGCACGATGGAATTGGCTTTGGTGGTGCACGAAATATTCCTCTTATTATGATGATACAAAATCGCACTTAACAACGAGTTTGACATTTTCTGGAGGTAACTGTTCACATTACGCTACTTTCCCCTATTCGAGCCCCTAATATCCCCCTCTCCAGTGGTCTCTCCCAGTTGACCTAAACCTATTAAAAAGCTCTCCTCTTAAAGAGTTCATAACACTGAGACGCTGTTGTGATAACTGCCGAGTAGCGCTCACCTCTCGCCTCTGCAAAATGCCACGGAGCTCAGTAATGGATTTATGTAATTCCTGCACTTACCAAGATTATTATACCAAAGAAATGCAATGAAGGTAAAAGTGTAATGAGACCATCGATCTATCAGTATTTTCTTAAAAGTTTGTTTGAAAGGAAACGTCAGATGATCACTTGCACTGCAATATCTACAGATATTTCAAGCCCATTCGGTCTTTGAATAGAATCAAATGACAAAATAGATGTCTATAGATAATATTGGTTTGTCAGGATAAGATCCTGCCAGTGCAATGCATGTGAAAATGAAATGAATATTGTGTTTCTACTATGTCTTCACTCACTTTCTTTCATGCTCGTGATCCATCTGTTCATAGCAGCATTTTGTAGAAAGCTCAACAACACCATTATCAATTGGCATAATCGTATCCACACATAATTTGACTAATTCCCAAGGCAATGATTGAGCTGAGGGAAGAAGCAGCACTGCAAACAGAAAGTTGGAAAATAATGCAATACCTTACAGTACAAAAACAGAGCACTAAAAAGGAGCAACAAAGATTCATGTAAAATATTATGATAAAATAACTTGTTTACTATTGCAAAAAGCTTAGGTTCAAGCTTATGGGCTTGAAATGCATGACGATGTTCTGAAAAGAGAGGCTTTGGAGTACTTTCAAGAATGTCTGGTAGGTTTTTAAGAGGCAGAGGAATCATACGCCCTCCACATCACATTTCTGCAGTATGTCCCATATTACAAACCCCCAAAGGCACCGGATGAAGACTCATCTCCCTCAAACCATAGCAACAATGAGAAACCGAAAAAAGGGATTGGGAGAGCTAACATCAGAGATTCCACGACCGGAAACACGACTCAATGCAAGCTTGCATCACGCTGCCAAATTATTTAGCTTTCTTTTCCCTTTCACTCACAATCCCATCCAAGACTACGCCCCAGCGCTTGAACCCCTTTCAGAAAGCACAGATCTTTTGAACCGGCAACTTATCACTCTCCTCCGTCTACAGAGTGTGGGAGTGGGGATAGGGAAGCCCGATTGCAGAACCGAAACCCCACTCAGCGAGCTGCAGGTTTCCCTTGCAGTTCCAGAAATACACCCTTGTGCTCGCCCACCCTTGTCCCCGGACATCCATCCTCGCCTTTCAGGCTGGGAGGGGCCGGAGCTTAGGCTTTCTTCCTGATCGTGACTGCGGAGGGTTCCAGCAGTTCCCCGCCCGCTCTGACTGACACCCCCACATTCCCAGCAACCTCTTCTCTACTCTGAGCCACAGCTACAGAGCAAACCAGCAGGCCAATCTGGCTCTCCTCCAGCTACCTGGAGTTATCTAATCATGATAAATGAGGATAAATTAGCTTAACACCACGGCGACAGGGCTCCTTCTTGTTACGCAGCAGGGCGCTCCATGTTGTAGCACTCTTGCTTGTTATGGGGACGAGGCCCATAACTTTTTCCTCAACTCCCCAGCTGCCACCTGAGCCATTTGGAGAAATCAACAAGCTCATTGTGCACTTGCATGGCGGTCCTCTTCCCACTGTGTAATTCGAGCAGTTAGCACTGTGTATTCTTTCAGGAGGCAGACTTCATAACGACTGACCCTATCAAGGTGATTCAGTAAAAGCCTATAAATGAATTCATCTCCTTTTCTGAGGGACAACTACAGACTGAAAAAGAATGAGTCTATTCAAACAGATTGCACTGCTGCTATGAGGAAACCAAATAAGAATGTGGCATCTCTCTCTCTCTCTTTCCTCGCTAACATAAGTAACTATGGTAACAGGCGCTCTGCATGGCACTGCTTCCACAAGCTCTCCAGAAATAAAATTGTTGGGCTAAGAGCAAGCAGGTAAAGACAAAAGATCCTGGGTGCCACTATTTATAGAGACAGGCTTACATAATCTCCACACAGACCAGCACTGGCCGAGGGAGGTTGGGTTTTGGGGTGAGTGGCACTGGGGCACTGGCCCTAGAATCGAGTGTGCGAGAGTGGTGTCTGGAGGTTACACTGAAGATTGTGAGCAAGCATGAAAGGCTACAGGAGGGGGAGTAGTTGGAAAGAAAGAGTTTGAACAGAGAAGGGAAAAGACGACGGTGGGTTGGATTTGATGGTTGCACTGCTAAAGGGTGAACGCTTAGCAAAGCTCAGCATATATGCGCTTGTTGATTTGCAACTCAAGCTCCCATGGGACGCATATCAGCCTGTGGTGGTGGGAGATATTCGCCATTGAACGTCACTGTATCTGCGATAACATCACCACTCGATTCACTGAGGTAACAAGTGCTCATGACAGATGGAAAGAACGCTGTCAGGGATAACAAACACAAGACTTTACCCACCGGCACTGTGAGCCACACTCACTACATTTCACACAGAATCAAGAGCACACAGCTGAGGGCCTGAGACGACAACGTCACAGTCTGTTTGGCTAATGAATGTGGAAGGATTGAGGGAGAGTGTGGATACAAACAGGTTTATTAAAAGGAAGTTGATACAGTAGCTTGTTTGAAAGACAGCACTGTCAGAACTGGTGTCGCAAAATACATTTGTTTGACACAAGGAGCGTGACTAAATGGCTCCCCCTAGCAGTCGTACACAGTCATTACACTCTCCAAGCTATGATATTGATTCTTTAGAGCTTGACTGAACCAGGTGTGAATGAACAGCTGCATTGTTATCCATCAGTTGATAAAATCAGCAAATGAAACTCTCACACTTCATAAAACAGGAAGCTTAGAGAATGTAATGCAATAATTGTCCCATTACGGGGCAAAAGAAAGTGTGACTCACGTAAATATGCCCTAACTACTCTTACACAATGGATGCAAACAGAGGTTCGGGATCTCATCAATGCGCAAATGGAGGAACTCTGACTCATCTATTTATGCCCGTGCGTTAGATCTCGCTAATGCTGTTTTGGCTATTATCCCATTGTAGCTACCGTGCATCTGAGGAGAGGTAGGGGGATTGCGCATTGAGTGTTTTAGTCACACCGAACAACCAAAAACTACAAAGGCTGGGAGATGCATTTCAAATGGCAATAGCTATGAGGGCACACATGCTATGATGCCCAAGGGGAATGAAAATATAGTGGAAGATGTGTGTTTATCTCCTCTCTCATCATCATTCGTCATGTTGCTCACGTTGCCACATGGTTCTTTCATTGTCTAAAAAGATGAAGTAAAAAATTAAATAAATAAAAATCTCAAATACAGCATGACTCATCAACAGGCTTAAGTCTCCAAAACACTGCTGACGCAACCAGGAGTGTGTAAACAGAGGGATGTCAACACTTTTGAACTTTCCCACCGATCATCATCATCAACACACATAAACGATTACAATTACAAGCTTAGCTACCTTTTCTCTTACAGGCCCCAAAAGTGTTGCTTCATCAAACTGTAAACCTACTTAATGAATAACAAATAAGAATACAATATGGAAAAGACACTTTAGGTAAGTTGCAGTAAGTTGATACACTAATATATATGTAAACTATGTTAAAACGTTACTTAAAGATTCTGAAGCTCAGATGAATGAAAGCAGAAAGCAAATACTCTTAATTAATAACTGTTTGTAAGTCATGCCACTTAATGAACATGTTTGAACATCTGCACTCGACCTAAAGCACTAAACAGAGCTAATCAATAAGGATTTTTTCTGTTAACTCAATCAGGAAGTTAAGATTTTTACTTGAACTACCAACATTTTAACATCTTAAAATAAATAAATATTTTTAAATATATCTTTATATTTTCAAGAAATAGCAGGTTAATCTATGTTTTTAATTGTTAATTTTCTTAAAAAATAATAATTAAAAAACATGGATTCACATCTCACATGGATTATTTTAATGATGTCCTTACCATGTTTCTGGACCTTTATCATGGTAATTACATTGCTGTCTATGGGAGGGTCAGAGAGCTCTCAGAATTCATCAAAAATATCTTAATTTGTGTTCTAAAGATGAACAGAGGTCTTATGGGTTTGGAACGACATGAGGGTGAGTAATTAATGACAGAAGTTTCATTTTTGGGTGAACTATCCCTTGAAGACAAAAAAAAGTTTAAAAAGGTTTAGACCTTACAAACAGAAAGAATGATGCACAGATTGCAATTCAGTATATTCCTTTTTCTGTCATTGTAACTCATCTTCCGGTGAAGTGTGGCCAATTCAATTCAAATTCTAACACATGAATTACATATAGAATTACAAAGCAAGCAAATCTCCAACCCTAGTTTATAATCAGAGTAAATTACACTAATTACTTAGTGAAAAATCATCCATAAATAGATATGATTTGAGTATAAAGTATAGGTATAAGTATTCAACTGAAGAATGATTTTATAAGGAGTTTTTAATTTATTCTGTTAAATGAAGCCAAACAGCAATGGACCAAAATAAGTGCACTGTCTCCTCGTGGTTCAAACAGATGATATTGTTTTGTATGATCAAAAAAAGCCTGTGGCTTTTCAAACCTGAGGATACAATCACATTAAACTGGATGTAAAAGTGAAATATTTAATCAGGACTCTTCATTATTATTTAAATGAACAAATAAAAAAGTCCACCAGTTATCTAAATTATGTAAAAATGAATTACACTGTTTTAACAAACATATGGCACCAGTTGAGCATCTTAATTTAGCATTCTGACTCTGGCCTGCTACTGGTTTTCAATACTCTTCAGCCATTATCAGTACAGTCAGAGCCGACCAGCCAGTAAAGGGGTGGCTACCCTGCCCCCTTCCAGTGCTATCATTGTACTGTTCCCAGATGTATCCAGTGTCCATATACTGCTTGTAAACATTATTGATGAGGTTAGTCCTGAGCTCTTGGTATAGGGTAGCTGCCTTCTCTTTGTATGGACCTTCTATGCTGCCATAGTGATGCAGTGCTCTAACTGCCAGGTAGTTGATGTTGATCCAGATCGCTCCTCGCCAGTAGGGGGCATCGTGTTCCGTGTTCCTCTTCATGTAGAGGGGATCTGAGTGGGAGAGCGAGCGCAGGCCATAGGGTGTCCAAAGGCGGTCAGGATCTTGAATGTCCCGCAAAATATGCTCAATTTTTGGCGAGTCTGGTGTCAGAATTTGTAGCAACAATGGAAAAAGGCTAACATAGCCTAATGCATTCACGTACTGCAGCTTAGGGGCTTTACGAACAGAGCGAACTAACCGTGCGACTGGGAACTGGTGCCGTGGTTGTCCAGGAGGCACGAACACTTTCTCCTGCTGAAGTGAGACTGCCTGAGTATGATTTCCGTAATCACTGAAGGCACGCAGATTCTCAGACCAATGCAGTTTGTTTAACAGATCATTATCGCTGAGAGTACGATGGGTGTTTTCGTACACCTGGTGGGGTTCCCCAAGTATTCGTGCCACATTTGCCATGATGCCAGAGGCCAGGGTCATCCAGCAATACAAGTCCACATGCCTCTCATCAGCAGATGGGTGGGAAGCCCGCGGGTAGTCGTCCAAGCCAGAGGTCAGTGTCTTGGGATTTAGGAAAAGGTTGGTGTCTTTGTCCCGGCCTCGCCAGCGGTAGGAGTTGGCAATTGGTCCAGCTTGTGTGGTGTTAAACCACTCAAACCAAATCTGCAGTCTTGGGTACAACCTTCTCAGGAAATTAATCATGGTTTGAGAAGACGACAACTCTGGTTGAGCATCCAGCTGTTCCAGTAACTCTTGTAGGACCAGGAAGAGCGTGGGAGGGTTAGCGTTTTCATTGTGCTGCACGATAAACTCAGATGGCACTTTGCTACGAGCTTCATCATCCAAGATTTGTTCGCGTGGGATCCAGCCCTCTACATTGATAAGATCAAGCCAGTGCGCAATGACCTCCTGTGTTAACTGAGTGTCCCATTTGCTGATGAGAAGCTGATGAAATCCTTCGTCCCAAAGAAAGCCCCTTGGAAAGAAAGAGCGAGATGGTACTGCCGTAAACAGCGGCCCCTCAGGGTAAAGCACAGGGTGCTCGTTGTAAGCCGACTGGACAACCGACTGTCCGAAGAAATATCCCATGCCACCAAGCATGTTGCTTAAAGCTGCCTTAGCAAATTCAATCTGTGAAGATGTGAACCCTTTAGCTTGGAGGCCAAATGAACTCTCAAACTTCTCATCAAACGCCACCTTACGCTTCTCCAGCTCGTCCGTAAGAACCGAGCCCACAAGTTGATTCGGCCGTTCCCGGAAGCTTCCAGATTCAAGCAAAACTTCAATCTGGAATGGGGTTTGAACAGTCACCTGATGGACAACAAAATCACTCTCCATCTTGGGATCTTTCTGTTGGTTCTGGTGGTTAGTGACTTTGTAAGAATCCACAGCAAAATATGATCTTTTTTCACCTTTGGAAGGACTGAAATTAAACTTGTGATTTAGGCTGTTCTTCACTATATCTGTTAGCTTATCAAGACCAGGGCTCTTAGTTTGCAAGTAATTGTATCTGAAAAGAAAAACAGTAAAAATACAGTAACTTGTTAAAATAATAAGACAGAAAACCTTATTTTATCTACTACTAATAGTATCTATATACTAATAGTAAGAGTTCTTGTATATTAGAATACACTAATTTCCAAAACTAAAATTGTTTATCTTGTTTTGTTGCTTTTTGTAAAAAAATTAAAATAATATATGAAATAATATATGAACAATTAGTAACTATTAATAATAAAACACTACAATAAATATTGCTTTAATTTTTCGTTACTGTTATATTATTTATTCTGCTGCAGTAAACTACTGCTAAAAACCTACAATCCTCTCTATTACTATGGTTAATACTACTTACTACAAAAGCTTGTAGTGCACAAGAAATGTAAGATACCTGGCATATTTGCCACTAGCACCTTCCCCTGCAGTGGGCTTGCCAAACGTAATCTTGAAGTTGCCAAGCTCCTCAGATGTTCCAGTCACAGAGCTCAAGCGATTTTTCTCTTCTACATGGGCCTGCAAAGAACCTTGAACATCTGTAGCAGCGTAGAACATCAGCGAGATCACAGGAGCCAAGGAAGCAGTGCTCTGCCAATCAGAAACAAAGACAGACCTGATGTGTTGAGGCAATTTCGATACAGAGATAAACTATAATTCTAAATGCTTGTATGATTTTGTGTTTCTCAGAAGTAACCACTTTATATCATATTAATGGAGCTACCAGAAAGCGGTGATGTTATGTGGATCTGATAAACTTTGTCTTCTACCATACTTTACCGTATCTGACCTTCAGAAAATCATGCTAATTAGTGCTGTCAAACTATTCATCGCGATTAATCGCATCCAAAATAAAAGTTTTTGTTCACATTTTGTCTGTGTACTGGGTATATTAATTATGTATATATAAATAAAACATGTATTTATACATTTAAGAAACATGTTATGTTTATATAATATATATATATATATATATATATATATATATATATTTATTTATTTATATGTAATAGAAATTATATGAATATAAATATATACATGTAAATACTGTCATGAGTCCGGGTCCTGCGCTTCTCCCTCTCACCACAAGAGGTCGCATCATCCTCCCGGACTCAATTATCCAGATTCCATTCACCTGACACTCATTATTACACCCTCAGCTGTTTCCCATTGTCACAGACTATATATTCAAGATTTTTATTTGTCACATACACAATTATACAGAGTATAAGCAGCAGTGAAATGTAAGTCAGGTCCGCTCCAAGGACAGTGCAATTATATAGAATACAGATATTAAGGAAAAGCAAAGTAGAAAAAAATTAAAGAATAAAATAAAAGATAAAAAATATAAATGTGCAGGTCAGTATGTTGTTGACTTAAATAGTAATAAAGAGGTATGTGCAAAAAAAGTTGTACAGGGTATGTAAATAACAGCAATATGAGGTAGAGAAAAGTTATGAATAGCTTATTGATATGGTGATATTTACATGGAGTCAAGTGATGTTATGACACAGTTAGAGTTTAGGAGCCTGATGGCCTGGGGGAAAAAGCTCCTCCTAAGTCTCTCAGTTTTTGCCATCAGGCTACGGAAGCGCTTACCAGATGGAAACAAAGTGAATAGTCGGTTACCAGGGTGATTTGAGTCCTTAATGATTTTGACCGCTCTATTTTTGCAACGTTTGAGGTAGATGTCCTGCAGAGAGGGGAGAGCAGACCCTGAGATGCGCTCAACTAAGCGCACAACTCTCTGTAATGCTTTGCAGTCCTGATTGGAGCTGTTTCCATACCACACTGAGATGCACTGAGTCAATACACTTTCTATGGTCCCTGAATAGAATGTTTTCAGGATTGCTGGTGAGACCCTGAATTTCCTCAGCTGTCGCAGATGGTACAGTCTTTGCCTGGCTTTCTTAACCTGTGTTTGGATGTGTGTAGTCCAAGTCAGGTCCTCGGAGATGTTTACACCGAGGTATTTGAAGCTACTCACCCTCTCCACAGGGGTCCCACTGATCATGAGACGAGTGTAGGGCTGCTGCTGTCTCTTCCTAAAGTCCATGATCAGCTCTTTAGTTTTGCTCACATTCAGAGAGAGACAGTTGTCCTGGCACCATGATGTGAGTCTCTCTACCTCATCCAAATATGCGGTCTCATCATTGTTGGAGATGAGGCCCAGAACCACAGTATCATCAGCGAATTTGATAATAGATGTGGAGCTGTGAGAAGACACGCAGTCATGCGTGTAGAGAGAGTAGAGCAGGGGACTCAGGACACAGCCCTGTGGGGCTCCTATGTTCAGAGTGATGGAGTTAGAGGTGAACTGGCCAACTTTCACCACTTGAGGTCTGCCGGTGAGGAAGTCTTGAATCCAGTCACAGAGTGAGGAGTTTAGCCTGAGGTCTGTGAGTTTAGAAGCCAGCTTGATGGGGACTATAGTGTTGAAAGCTGAGCTATAGTCAATGAATAGCAGCCTTACATAATTCCCATTGTTGCTGTCCAAGTGTGTGAGGGAAGAGTGGAGGACGTGAGAGATGGCATCGTCTGTAGATCTCCTCTCACTTACCACTCTGCCTGGCTTAATTATTTGTTGTAGTGCTGTTTAACTCTGGGGATACATGCATTGTGTTGCCGACTTCTGTATCTCAATCCCTAACCTGTTTTGTTTTTGCCTTTTTGTTTATTAAAAGATATTCTTACCTGCGTTTGGACCCAGACCCCTGTTCTTTCCACAGTGTTCCCTTACTGCGCCGTGACAAATACATGTAAATATTTTCAAAATATATACTGTATGTGTGTGCTTTTATATATACATACTATACATGTACTGTGTATATTTATTATGTAAACAAACTTTTATTTTGGATGCGATTAATCGTTTGACAGCACTAATGCAAATTGTATATATTCTATTAAATTAAATTTATGTATTTGATTGGCCTTCAATCTGTGACCCTCTTAAAGACCTGTTCGCATATCAACATTGCCACAATGTTTTACTTAATGAATTGTCATGACGTTTGAAGTCATTTCTGCTTAATGGATAAATATTTTATAGAGACTGTTCTAATAAGGAGCAATTTCTTGAAATGGAATATTTGATACACAAATAAATAAATATATAGCTCCATTACTTTTTTTTATTGGTTACTTTCTTGAATACCTCATTTTTAAAATGCACTGATATTTCCAGGTTTTCCAGAACTCTGACATCCCCTGACTATGTGCATTGAAAACAACTAACATGTTTGTGCTATTTTACTCCCACTATATTAAAATTGAAATATCCTTGTATTTGAAAATATTAAAATAATAAATCAGTTAGTGCTGGCTGTTAAACACATAGGCCCGGTTTCATAGGCAGGGCTTAGACTAAACCAGGATTAGGCCATAGTTCAATTAGGACATTTAAGTCATTTTTATAAACATGCCTTAGAAAAAACCATTACTGGTGTGCATCTTAAGGCAAAACAAAGGCACTGACATGTTTTAAGATCAGTCAGTGCAAGTTTCTTTCAGTTGAAACAGCTCAGATTTACATTTTAGTCTAGGAATAGGCTTAAGCCTTGTCTGTGAAACCGGGGGATAAACTGTTAGAGCATTACTCTTTGCTTACATGTTGTTTTGCAGTAATCCTCCACGTCCAATCTCCACCATGATCTCCACCCATACGCTTCACAAACTCTGTGGTCAGGGTGAATTCACGGTCATGGACCTCCTGGACTCCAAAAGAGACTCCGTCATGCATCAGCCATCCGTAGCCCAGCAAATGGTCCCCTTGCTCACAAGTGTGCCTAAGATTTCCATCCATTTCAGCAAACTGACGCATCCACATTAAGCCTAATTAAATCAATAGAAATAGAAGGGCTTGTAATAACCTCAAATCATCACAAAGAGAAGTAAAAATATAGAAATGGTGCATAAAGTGTGAATCTGAAACACCCCACCTGTCACAACAGATCCAGGACTTCTTGTTTTCATCCCAAAGTACACCTGGGGCCGATAGGTACCCCAATATCTCTCAGGAGACACAGCAGGACTTGAGCTATTAGCATCCAAGACCCGTGGAGAGGGGTGCAAGGTCACAACCCTCCTGGCCAAGGATGAGCGCATATAAAGGGCATAGAAGAACCAGATAAGACTGAAGATACACAGGCCGATGGATATATTGATAAACACCTTCCCGATGTCAGTTTTCTTCTTCTTCTCCCTGCGTGGGGGAGCTGGTGTTTTATCCTCCTTTCTTGGGCTAGGTACACCATCACCTGTTGAAACCCTCTTCCTCCGCCTACCCATCTTTCTTTTGACCGGAGCAAGCTGGTCTGGGGACGACAGTCATTCAAATGTACCTGCAAATCACCACAAGTCCAGAGGTGTTGACTACAGTTAACAGTGATTACAGCATAAGATGCTCATAGACTACTTGTATATACATTTCTGTCCTACAATAATGCATTTACGGGAATAAGACAGGACTATCATTTTAATTTTGCCCATATAACAGGAATATAATTTTACACCGTCTATCAAGTCAAGTCACCTTTATTTATATAGCGCTTTTAACAATACAGACTGTGTCAAAGCACTTAACCGGGTTTATGTAGTCATTCATATGTACAAGATGCTGCAAATTGCATGAATTACTGGCAAGCTAAACAAAAGAATGAGGAAATGAACGAGCGAGCGAAAGAACTGATGGATGGATGAATGAATGAATGAGATTCAGCTCGTCAGTATCTATTTAGCACGTCTACAGTTAGCATTATTTCTGTAATAGATGTGAACGATGCAATGGGCAAATTAACTATAACATCCAAGCATACTTTATATTTTACCTTATGTTACCTTATGTACGTGTCAGTACTCTACTGAACTTAATCAGCAGCACAGGCACTTCCGCATTTCTTTGAGAAGCTGACGACAATGATAGATGCATTGGCTCTGTTTTCAAAATAAAAGTCCTCCAGCGGCATACTTTTGCTGCAGATCATTGAAAATTTAAAAATGAAAGCGCTGTCAGCATTTACTCATCGCCCTTTAGTCATCACCATCGTGTCGTTCAAAATCTAAATGGCTTTCTTTCTTTTGTTGAATACAAAATAAGATATTTTGCTAAATGTCTTTTGATCAAATGTTTTTGACTATACAGCGAAAGACCTTCACCTCTTCTTTTGTAACTGTCTTAGGCTATATGTAGACTGCATGTTTGGAATGAATGACATGGTGAGAAAACGATGTTAGAATTAGTATTTTAAATTCAGCCACATTTCTGACATTAATAGTAATTAAATCATTCATCATAGATAATCAGTAAAACAAGAAGCCCATTTTCCCAAACATGGAAATGGTCTACAACATTGAATGTTATCAATAGCCTAATCAATTTCTATACTTAATTCCAAAAAGTTATAGAAATATTACAAAAATGTTTCAGAACATAACATATGCCAAAACAGATGTAATTTTCAGTTCAGGCAGGAACTGGTAGTGCTTTGCAACCAGCTTAACGTAACAGAAAACATCTAACAATTATTATTATTTTATTTTTTTTTGTGCAAAAGTGAAAGTATGGTTGTGAAACAGTGATTTCTATTCATACATTTTTTTGTGCAAATCGTTCTACTGAAAGTAACCTAATTGACTGCCCAGACAAAAGTAGTACAGATAAAAACAGTAAAATCTGTTTGAGGTACATTCCTTTATTTAAGGGCCACCTTCTAGACTGATATATAATGGTCCATCATAAGGAGGGTAGCGATTTACAGTAGAATTGTGCATGGCGTGGATAACCAGCGAGAGTCCTCTTCAGGCTGTTATCAAGAATATTGTGGTATAATGGCTATTATATTGGTATAATAGCCTTTTTATAATATTTATCTTATATGTCTTTAAGTTTGTGACTATGCATATACTATGCACTATCTTATTGTTTTATTTATTTATTTTTCAGATTAAGCCATAATGACTCAAAGTTCGCTCTATAAAATTATCATCCTCTTTGTCATTCTGCACAATGACGAAAGGTCTCTGGCTTTCAAGGTTCTCCTAACTAGTTCCATTACCCACCAAGAAATAACCCAAAAAACAATTTTTCAAACAACAGCAGAAGTCTCTAAGGCTCAGGCACTTTAACAAGGAAGAGATTTTGTGCTGGTGGGTGAAGACAGGAGTCATTATTTTGTTGTGATTATGAAGTTGATTCGTTAACTTCAAAAACTGCTTGTTTTCTTTTTTACATTTTGAGGGTATAATTAAATTACTACATTAGAAATACACATAATGACAACATATTTAAAACATTGTAAGCTGGAAAGGTAGCTGGGCTAAAGATGACTGAACAGAATTTTCTTTTACCAACTTTTTTTTTTTGAAAGACCAAAGTCACAGTCTGCTGATGTCTGCAAACAGCTTGAATATTAAAAAAGAAGGACTTTGATGCATCAAATGTCTATCCATTCATTTTCACGAATGAAGACTGTGAGAGACACACAATCTATTCAAAAGGAAAGCACTTCATGTCAGTGTTTGCGTGTCTTTTCTGTTTCAGCCAAGCGTATTGACAGTTGAGTCTCTGACAAAAGCTTGCTCATCTCCAGCATCAACCAAAGGTTTCCAAAAAGCCATTAGTAGAGTTCGCAATAAAAATGCCTGGGTTGATGGAAAATATTTGATGAGTGCAAGACACCACTTTGATGGCGAGACTTTTTTGAAGGGCCGAGACCTCATCACAGAAGGTGTCAAAGCTGTTGCCCAACAGGGTAATTATGAAACAGCAAGAAAGTGGTTGGGTGAGGCTCTACATACTCTACAGGTGTGTCAGTAGAAAGAACTAGATCATTTGTCCCAGCCTTTTCATGACTTTTGTAGAAAAGGACACATTTCTGACAGAACAGATGCAAACTAAGTAATGGCGTCAATCTGATTCATTATTCTTATTTTATTTTTTTGATTAAAATGCTCTAAAATATCTTCAAAATATCTATGTGAAGAATTTCAATAAAAGGGGTATTCTGGAGTCAAGTAAAAATGAGGCAAAGAAGGGTTAAGTGATTTAGCAGAGCCCACACAACCAAAGACTATACAAATTGATTGATTAAAGCAATAGTTCAACCAAAAATAAAAATCATGCCATAATTTAATCCCTCTCATGTCATTCGAAAGCTGTATGACTTTCTTTCTGTTCTCAGAGCTATATAGACTTTGCAAACTTTAAGAAACTGTCCTTAAAACTGGTCAAGATAAATAATACATAAATGTGTAATCAAAACCATTTGTGCCATTGGCCTCCTTGTGTGTCTTTAAATGATTTCTACAGTCACAGCAACTGGATAGAACTGGGGAACCAGTTCCCATACTCCAACCTGATCAGACCTGATAAACAACATTGCAGATATGGCAAACAATTAAAGTGGCATTATCTATTTTTCTGTTCTATACAGTTCACATTGTTGCAAATCATTAATACATTAATGATTATTCATACAATACATATATTCATACATACAGTGATGTCTGAGTCATGAAAAAAATATTTGAATAGGTGCTTTTTAGTAGCTTTTAATTAATAGTTGAAACGATTCACTTAAATTATTCACCTAACTGAACTGAACTCACAAGTTAAATGAACACTAAACTAAATCAAATAATTGAATAAAACTAATTCAAAATGCCCCACATCCAGAATGTAAGCAAATTCTCTGGCAAAACAAGCAAAAACCGTTGATTCGTATGCTGTGCAAAATATCAGTTCAGAAGTCTTTTTGGATTTCTTTATTTTTCTATATTTAAAGAACCTACAAGACCCACTTGTAGAAACTGTGATGGAGGCAACTGTAGAAACAATATACTGGAAGACACCATACAAGAGAAAAAAACTGACATCAGGATACTTTGGATTCTCCAAACCATCTGGTATTGAAATCTTGATATCCTATCAATCAATCAATCAATCAATCAATCCAGTTTAAACTAATCAATGCATATTGAATATTACAGGAAAATGTAGCCACGGAACTTTCTTTGACATTTCAAATTGTTTTAGATGTCAGGCACCATATGCATTCAAAAAGCAAATATCTATTTCTATTATTGCAGAAGACTAGGTAACCATTACAGAGGTAACTAGATTTTAATTATTTAAATATATATGTTTGTCAATACCTTAATCAGTTGGTGAGTCGAGAACAATCAACAAAACTTCCTCAAGGGAATTTCTGACAGATGTGTCTGTAAGAATTTCAGTACATCCTTGACTACTCTGGCATCAGGACAAGCAGATCCGAATACATTCTGATCAAAAACATGTTTACAATTGTCTTTTCATATGTGGACAACATCTGGATACAGGTTGCATTTCAATGCCAAGTGTAAATGGGGCAAAAATGAACAATTAAAATGAAAACAGACTTAGTTGAAAAATAGATTGCAACCTTTTCAGGCAATCATGAATACTACTTGCCTCGTTTTGGTCTTTCTCCCTTAGTTTGATGGGATTTTCTCAGAATTCAGTACTGTGCTTTGCAATCGATACCACAGGCAGCATGGGAGATGACATTGATGAAGTACGACGAGTCACTTCTGACATCACTGACAAGATGAGAGACGCTGTATCAGAGTACATCCTGGTGCCATTTAATGATCCTGGTTAGAGACGTTTTTATTACTTGTTTTAATTTATTTCACAGAGAATGTGTGTGTACCTCTGAAGAAATGATGGCTCTAAATTACTCAAAAATCTAAACTCAAGAATATAAACAACTAGTAATTATGTGTGGAAAACATGACCTGATTTACATTACCATAGTATCTTATTATCTATAATAATATATTATTAACTGACCCTATTACACTCCCAAAGACTTTGGACCACTGATAAGAACAACAGATCCGGATGAGTTTAAATGACAAATTAATGCCCTTCAACCACATGATGGAGGAGACACACCAGAGCTCAGCCTCTTGGGACTCAGGGTATGCATTTGAATCATATACAGTTGAATTATATATTGTATTACTACATTTGTGAACATATGTATATATATATATATATATATATATATATATATATATATATGTTAATCATTTTGCATCCCAATCAACAGACTTCAAACTATTTTTTTATTTTCTCCCAGCTGGCTCTGACTGGTTCACCTCCCCAGTCTAAGATATTTGTTTTCACAGATGCTGATGCAAATGACATAGAGTTAAACAACACTGTGTTGGCACTGATTGAAAGTACAAAGTCTGTGGTATGTATTAAAACTTCTGTTAATATTATGGACAGAATTAATTCTGAATCTATTATGGCCATAGACATATATTTTGCCAATGAAACAAGCTGAATTCCTGCACCTGCAAAGAGTATCAAGTTATAATTTATTGACACTATCTCACCTAATGCATGTTGAGTAAAAATAAATGTATGTTTTCATTTTATTTTTACTAACTAATAAGAATAAGCAGCCTGGTCTAATAAAAATGCATATAAATAGTAAATAAATATAAATACGCCAAATTTTGGCGTGCATATAATACGCAGTTTTCACATGCATATAATATAAAATTTGTTGCCGTGCATATGATTGACACACATTGAAGTGTTATCCGATGAGAAGCTCTATTTGCGTTTGTCCCTCCTCTTGAGAGATAAGTGACAAGTGTTTGTGTCTCGCGGTTCGGGTCCCAATGTTGCCAAGGCACGGCAAAGACTCGGATCCTGCTGATAGCACTCGAGTTGAGCAGCGCTTTAGGGGATGTGTGCCTCCATGTTTGGATTCTAACACTCAAGGGCATGTTCTGCTTTTGCGTTTGTCTCAGCGAAGAGCATGCACATTCAGTTACTCGTGTATCATGATGAGTCACAGTGTCTAGGATCCGCTCGCGTTTGTTCCTATTCCCTAGGGATGCGGAACAAAGTGTTTGTGTCTTGGCACAGTTTCTCACCTCGCGGTCATCGCTTTGATCTGCAAGATCCACACACCCTCTCTAAACCGGTTGTCGGATGTCACAGATACTATTGGGTTGTTATAGTAATGAAGTGTGAGCACGGAGTCATTTCAGCCCTGATCCTGCAAGATTGTGGGTGGAGCTATATTCAGCTCAGCCATGCCTCTCTAATATGCATGCTAGTGTGTGTGTAAAGCCTTGCTGGGCGTGAATATATTTTAATGCTCTGTGGAGAGAGGTTTGCCAGCTTTTTCTCCGAGTGTTTTCAGCATCTAGAGTGATTATGGGGAATGTCTCTTCCTGTGTTAAGCTGGAGTGTAGCCGTCTGCGGATGGTTATGCTCCAGCCTAAGCTTACTTTGTTCTGGAATATGGCGGTCTGAGGGCAGCCATGTTCTAGCCTGGCTCCTTAACTAGGTTGGGTTCCCCTTGGCACAAGTTCTCTTGATTAAGTGCTGAAGTCTTTGTCTAGGCATCTGCTATTCAAGGATAGCTGTGTTCCAGCTCGTAGACAGCTTCCCTTTTAGGGGTTTTTAAATAGTGGTCTCTGTGAGCTCCTTGCATGGACTGTGCTGTCCCCCCTTCAGGGTTTTAAGTAAATGGCCCACTTCCATCTTCAGCCTTATCTGAGTGAACTGCTATTTGAGGATAGCTGTGTCCAGCCCTCTAGTGGTATGGCCTCAGCTTACATCAGGCTTTGATCGCTGACTATGATGTTTATGTGTTCGCTCTTTAGCGAAACATTTACTGAGGGTCTGGATCTGAATGTTGATAAAGTGCTAATTGTTGGAGATTTTAACATTCACGTTGATAATACAAATGATGCATTAGGAGTTGCGTTTACTGACCTAATCAACCCTTTTAGAGTCAAACAAAACATCAACGGGCCCACTCATCGTTTTAATCATACGCTAGATTTAATTATATCGCATGGAATTGATCTTACCAATATAGATATCGTACGTCAAAGTGATGTTACTGATCATTTTCCTCTCTCACTGATTGGACTGTTTTTGAAGCCGCTGCCACCGATCTGGACGAGCTCACAGAGACTGTAACATCATATATCAGTTTCTGTGAGGATATGTGCATTCCTAACAGGACTCGTCTAATCTACAACAGTGACAAACCATGGTTCACTGGAAACCTCAGACAGCTCCGTCAGGCCAAAGAAGATGCTTACAGAAAAGGGGATAAAGTCTTGTACAAACAGGCCAAATACACACTGGAAAAGGAGATCAGAGTGGCAAAGAGGAATTATTCTGACAAGCTCAGGAAAAAAATATCTTCCAGTGATCCTGCTTCAGTGTGGAGAGGATTGAAGGATACCACCAGTTACTTACAAGACACCATCCCCCAGCACTGTGGAGAATCAACACCTGGCAGACGACCTGAACGAGTTTTATTGTCGTTTTGAAAAATCACCCCACACCCGCTCTGAACACCTCTTCACACAACCATTAACACCTCCAGCAACCCTCCTCTCCCCCACACCTACAATTCAAATCAGCGAAGAAGATGTGTGCCAGGTCTTCAGGAAGAACAAAAGAAGGAAAGCACCAGGCCCAGACGGTGTGTCACCAGCCTGTCTGAAATCCTGTGCTGATCAGCTGGCCCCCATCTTCACACAGAACTTCAACAGATCACTTGAGCTGTGTGAAGTCCCCTCATGCTTCAAACGCTCCACCATCATCCCCGTCCCAAAGAAACCCAAAATTACTGGACTTAATGATTACAGACCTGTGGCTCTAATGTCTGTAGCCATGAAATCATTTGAAAGACTGGTTTTGGCTTATCTGAAGGACATCACTGGAGCCTCACTGGACCCCCTGCAGTTTGCCTACAGAGCAAACAGGTCTGTGGATGATGCAGTCAACATGGGACTGCACTTCCTCCTGCAGCATCTGGACAGATCAGGGACTTATGTGAGGATCCTGTTTGTGGACTTCAGCTCCGCTTTTAACACCATCATCCCAGTCACCCTTCAGAATAAACTAACCCAGCTCTCCGTCCCCACCTCCGTCTGTCAGTGGATCAACAGCTTCCTGACAGACAGACAGCAGTTAGTAAAGCTTGGTAAATTCACATCCAGCACTCGTACCATCAGCACTGGAGCTCCTCAGGGCTGCGTACTCTCCCCACTGCTCTTTCCCCCTGTACACCAACGACTGCACATCTAAAGACCCCTCTGTCAAGCTCCTGAAGTTTGCAGACGACACCACACTGATTGGCCTCATCCAGGACTGTGACGAGTCTGCTTACAGACAGGAGGTTAAGGAGCTGGCTGTATGGTGCAGTCTTAACAACTTGGAGCTTAACATGCTCAAAACTGTGGAGCTGATTGTTGACTTCAGGAGAAACCCCCCTGCTCTCCCCCCACTCACCATCATGAACAGCACTGTGACTGCAGTGGAGTCATTCAGATTCCTGGGCACCACCATCTCCCAGGACCTGAAGTGGGATATTCACATAGACTCCATTGTCAGAAAGGCCCAGCAGAGGGAAGTTCAACCTGCCACAGGACTTACTGAAACAGTTCTACTCAGCCATCATTGAATCCATCCTCTGCACCTCAATAACTGTCTGGTTCAGCTCAGCTACCAAATCTGACCTCAGAAGACTACGGAGGGTAGTCCGGACTGCTGAGCGAATCATTGGTACAACCCTCCCCACTCTCCAAGAACTGCACTCATCCAGAGTGAGCAAAAGGGCTGGTAAAATCACTCTGGACCCCTCACACCCAGCATACTCCCTCTTTGAACTGTTACTGTCTGGTCGACGTTACAGAGCTCTGAGCACCAGAACGACCAGACATAGGAACAATTTCTTCCATCAGGCAATCCATCTCATGAACACTCAACAATAAATGTGGAACACACAACTATAATACATTATCCATTCACCACACTCACTTATTTTATTTTCTCATTTCTAATTTGCACATACTTCACCTGTACATACATAGTTGTCTATATTATATATTGTGTTTTTGCTGCTTTGTACATTGCCTATTTGGTCATTTGTATATTATTATTTTATTATCCTGTCCTGTTGCTGTCTTTCTGTTGCACTGTGGAGCTTCTGTCACTACAACAAATTTCTTGTATGTGTAAACATACTTGGCCAATAAAGCTCATTCTGATTATGATCATTTCCTTGTATCGTGCATGCTGCGTATTACTGATATTAATTATATGGCTCTGTGTTATCGTCCGGGCAGAACTATTGTTCCAGCCACCAAAGACAGATTCACAAATAACCTGCCTGATTTATCTCAACTGCTCTGTGTACCCATAAATGCACATGAACTAGCTACACGAAATGACTAGCAACATGGGCACTATCTTCTCTAATACATTAGAAGCTGTTGCCCCCCTCAAATTGAAAAAGGTTAGAGAAAAACGTAATGCGCCATGGTACAACAGTTATACCCATTCTCTCAAGAAAGAAACTCGTAATCTTGAGCGCAAATGGATAAAAACTTAGAAGTTTTTAGAATTGCGTGGAAAAACAGTATGTCCAGCTATAGACAGGCTCTAAAAGCTGCCAGGGCAGAGCATAGCCGCAAACTCATAGATAATAACCAAAACAATCCAAGGTTCTTATTTAGCACAGTGGCTAGATTAACAAATAAACACACGCCACCTGATCTAAATATTCCCTCACAGTTTAATAGTAGTGACTTTATGAATTTCTTTACTGATAAAATAGATAACATCAGAAATACAATATCAAATGTAGATTCTACGGCGTCTAGTATTTCAGCTTCATTCATCGCACCCAAAGAAAAACTGCAGTGCTTTACAACTATAGGACAGGAAGAGCTAAATAAACTTATCAATGCATCTAAACCAACAACATGTTTATTAGATCCTGTACCCACTAAACTACTGAAAGAGTTGTTACCTGTAGCAGAAGAACCGCTTCTCAATATTATTAACTCATCGTTATCTTTAGGTCACGTCCCAAAACCATTCAAGCTGGCAGTTATTAAGCCTCTTATTAAGAAACCACAACTAGATTCTAATGAACTGGCAAATTACAGACCCATTTCAAATCTCCCGTTTATGTCTAAAATTTTAGAAAAAGTTGTGTCTGCTCAATTGTGTTCCTACCTGCAAAAAAGAATTTCAGTCAGGTTTCAGGCCTCACCATAGAACAGAAACTGCACTTGTTAAAATTACAAATTACTTGCTTCTTGCTTCAGACCAAGGCTGCATCTCATTGCTAGTATTACTTGATCTTAGTGCTGCGTTCGACACTATAGACCATGACACACTCATAGATCGATTACAAAACTATACTGGTATTAAAGGGCAGGCTTTAAGATGGTTTAGATCCTACCTGTCCGATCGCTACCACTTTGTTCATTTAAATGGGGAGTCATCTCAATTATCACCAGTAAAGTATGGAGTACCACAAGGATCTGTCCTAGGTCCGCTGCTATTTTCAATATACATGTTGCCCCTTGGTAATATTATTAGAAAATACGGGATTAGTTTTCATTGTTATGCTGATGATACTCAACTATATATCTCAACAAGACCAGATGAAACTCCTCAACAATCTAAGCTAATAGATTGTGTAAATAATTTAAAAGATTGGATGACCAATAATTTCCTCCTATTAAATTCAGATAAGACAGAGATATTACTTATTGGACCAAAAAAACAGTACACAGAATCTCTTGGATTACAATTTGCAACTAGACGGATGTACTGTTACGTCCTCTAAATGAAAAAATCTGGGTGTTATATTAGACAGCAACTTGTCCTTTGAAAATCATATTTCCCATGTTACAAAAACAGCATTCTTCCATCTTAGAAACATTGCCAAGCTTCAAAACATGCTACCCTTTTCTGATGCAGAAAAGCTAGTTCATGCATTCATGACCTCTAGACTGGACTATTGTAATGCACTGCTAGGTGGTTGTCCTGCATCTTCAATAAACAAGCTACAGATAGTCCAAAATGCAGCGGCTAGAGTTCTTATCAGGTCAATAAAATATGATCATATTACCCCAATTTTACAGTCTTTGCACTGGCTACCTATTAAGTTCCTTATCATTTACAAAATATTATTACTTGCCTATAAGGCCCTAAATGTTTAGCTCCTGCGTACCTAACTCGTCTTCTACCACGCTACAATCCAACCCGCTCCCTAAGGTCGCAAATCTCTGGACTTTTGGTAGTACCTAGGATAGCAAAGTCAACTAAAGGAGGTAGAGCTTTTTCACATTTGGCTCCCAAACTCTGGAATAGCCTTCCTGATAACGTTCGGGGTTCAGACACACTCTCTCTGTTTAAATCTAGATTAAAGACACATCACTTTAGCCAAGCATTCACATAATGCATCTTATAATCTTGTACTGCAGTTATATCTGATCAAATGTACATTATTATTATTCTTTAGCTTGGGTTGAACAAATAATTTTTGCTTCGATGGAACAGCAGCTACGCTAATTATGTCTCCATTTGTTTCTGCCACGGGATTAACATCCCAATATATAACAATATATTAAGGTTCTGCAATATATTGTGGAAACTTAATTTCCTGTAGAGCTGCTTTGCAACGATTTGTATCGTAAAAAGCGCTATATAAATAAACTTGAACTTGAACTGAGGGTCTGGATCTCCCTCTTGTGAGCTCCTGGTCAATAACACGGTGCTTCGTTAGCCTACTGTGGGACTGACATGGATTGGGGACCTCCTTAGTATAACCATCTGAGAGTCCTAACGCATGGTCTGGGCAACTTTGCAGGAAGGCTATCAACGAGTGTATTGTTTACTTTGGGACTAACAAGGATTAGGGTCCTCCTTAGTATAGTCATCTGAGGGTGGTTATATTCCAGCCATTCTTATGGCAGGACGGGCTTACCGGAATACGGCTGTCTGAGACTATCTGTGTTCTACTGCAGTTGCGGTGAGCCCTCTTATGGAGATGTCCCCTTTCCTAGAACCTAGCTATCTGAGGATAGCTATGTGCTAGCTCAGTGATCTCTCCCCTGCTTAGGGTTTTATGTAGCGGTCCCTTCGAGCCCTTGCCTAGACAGTACTATCTCCCCGGTTAGGGTTGTAAGTAGATGGCCCACTCTCTGTGGTCTGGGCAGCTCTGTAGGATGGCTATCTCAGCTGTTTTATTCTGGTCCACCAGCCTTCATAAGACTTTAGGGACATAGCTATCTGAGGATAGCTGTGTTCTAGCTCAGCAGCTACTCTCTTTACCTGGGATTTAAGTAGCGATCTCTTGAGCTCCTCTAGAGGCTTTCTAGGTAGCCTCTTCAGTGGTCTTGTGTATCCAGGCTAGTTCTGCTCACATAGCATAGCTATCTGAAGATAGCTGTGTTCTTAACTTGGGTAGGATGTTCCCTTTGATTTATTTGGGTTCCCACATTTCTGCCAAGTTGCACCCTTGGTGTCAGTGGCATGGCCCCTTTCTAAGGGAAGCCTTACGTGTATGTATGTTGCTTCCTTGGTGCTCTCTCACCAGGTGGACAGGCATGTGCCTCGGCATGGCATGGTTGGATGTTGCTCCCCATAGTGCCCCCTCGGGGGTGCATCGTAAAGTTCCCTAGTAGGGGAAAGTCTCGGGTTACGCATGTAACAATGGTTGCCTGAGAGGGAACGAGATGCTGCTCCCCCTTGCCATGCCTTCGGCCTGCCTGTCTACATCTCCTTCAGACAGCTAAAGTGGATGATGTATTCAGCAGGTGCCCTTTTATACTTCCGGGCACTCCGCCTATGATGTTGTGGGCCAATAGATTGGCGTTGTTTCACATGTGCTTTAGACACCAATCATGCAGGCTGCATTCCCCATAGTGCCCCCTAGGGGGTGTAGTGTCTCGTTCCCTCTCGGGGAACCATGGTAACCCGAGACATTTTCATGTACATATATGCATCTACCCCACAACCCTAATCCTACCCATCGCATAGCATATACACACCAAAGTCCATTTTTGCGTATCAATACCATATAAAGAGTTTTCGCTTTTTTTTTGCCATACTATTTAAACGCACTTTCATGCAATCGGGTAGGAATAAGAAGCAGTGTTTAGTAGGCCTATTCTAAAACATTTCTGAACAATCCTTTGTTTATATGTACTTTCTACTTTCTCGAAAACAAAACCACCTTTTCTATTTTGACAAACTTTACACTCTGAAGATGTACATACATTTAGCTCTTGTACATGCAAGCGTTTTGTAAAAATATGGTATTGAGTTATGCATGCTTTTTCTAAACATTTGCACACTATTCTCTGATCTGAAAATAGTACATGAAAAATGAAAGAAGTCCTTATAAGAGTGTTGGTTACTCATTGGTTGATTGGTTACACATTTATTTGTAAATTATTTGGTAGGTCTAAATAGATGAGTTGCTAAAGTGTGTAAGTCAATAAATCACATTTCCTTTGCTACTTTTTTATAGGTGAACTTCATGTCGACTAACAGTCTTGCTGCTCGCCGGAGGAGGAGCGAGGATCCGAATCAGGGCCAGACTCAGTATTACTCCACCAGGATCTCCAATCTCTTAAAACAGGTCTATTTGGATTTCGCTCTGGTCTCTGGAGGACTGGCGATTGAGGTCACTAAAGCAACGCTTCCTCAAGCCACCAGCATTATAGCGGATGCCTCCACATCTGCTCTAGTAATGAAATCAATATCTCAAAACTTTCACACAGTGTAGTAGTTGTATTAAGTTTTTCACAAAACTGGGGTTGGTTGAGCATGTGGGCAACTTTTACACAGTGCGTCTGACTGTCCTTGATCCAGTAAGCCTTTGGAACATTAACATTAGCTCATTAAAGTCCTACACCATCAAAGTCCTTGGCAACTTTTTTCTCTCTCATACATTTACAAATGTCAACAAGGCACTAGAGGTACAGTATATATATATATATATATATACACAAGTAAAAATGCTACAGCACATTTTTTAAGGTAAATAGGACTGTAATCATTAATACAGTATTTTTACTGTAAGTTAGAGTTTTACATTTCTACAGGAAATTTATTTACAGTGTAGTTCACCCAAAAAGTACAATTCTGTCATCATCTATTTACTCTTTCTGACACTGTTGCTTCCTGCAAGTTTTGTAATGCTTTGAAAGTGAAATGTCAAATGAAATTAAATTTATTTGAAAATGAATACAATGAAGTTAGAGGTTTACTGCCACTAGTGTTGATTTCAAGTGGAAACTACAATCAGTTTTATATAGGTGACTGGTTTAAGTTCTGCTAAAAAAAAAAAAAAAAAAAAAAAAGCGCACTGTAGGTAAAGGCACATTTTTCCAGTTTTGGGCTTTCAGGTTCGGAATTACATGACCGTAAACAAATGAAGGCACTGTCTGGATAATAAGCAAGTACTTAAGATTTTAGGACTGAATCATTATTGTGACAAATAATTTTCTGGTATGTTGTATATTTGGCAACAATTCTTTGAAACCCTAAATGATGCAGTGTGTAGCTTTTTATTTCTCAAACAGCCATGTTGGAAGGTTCACTTTGTAGCCAAATTGTGAAATAGTGGTTCAATGAAGAATCGGAACCATTTTCATACATGAATTTGTTACCATAGAGTCGTGACCGTAACCCTATTGAAAGTTGACTTTACAAAGTGGTTTGATATTCAAATTGCCAATATAAGATCTGAGCCAAAAAATTTATGCAACTCTTAAAGGAAGTAACTGTTGAGAGTGTGCCACTTTTTTGTACAGGGACGGTAAATTTGACTCCAGCACATCCCAAAGACTTTCAATGGGTTAAGGTCAAGACTCTGTGCTATCCAATCTTTCACAGATTGAGGCTGATGAATCTGGTCATTGTCATGCTGGAATATGTACATGGGTACGTCATGGATATGACAACATGGTTGTCACGGTCTTGTCGTGTTTTGATATTTGGTTTGTTTCCTGTTTGTCATTAGCAGTTGTCCGCTTGTGACTGGGAACACCTGGTATAGTTGGGCTTCGGATATTTAAATGTCTGTTTTACTAACTAGCAGTGTGTGTGGAGTTGTTCTGTTTCTTTTTCCTTGTTTTTGCAGGAATGGGTACAGGTGGCAGGTGTCCTTGGCTTAGAACTTCTCCACCAGATCCTCGCTGATTTCTTCTGTGGCCATGTTGAGAACTTCTGCATTTTTTATTGTCTTCTTTATTTCCTTTCTTTATTCACCTAGAGAAAATATATAATAAATATATTTGTTGAAACATTTCATTTGTGATAGCCTTCTTTTGTTTCAGTTGTGAGTCGAACTGTAACAATGGTTGACAGAAATAAAAAAAGCTACACACTGAATTGAATTAGGGTTATAAAAATAATTTTCGCCAAACATACAACATGCCAGAAGCGTAATAATAGCTGCAAAAACGATCCAGTCCTAAAATCTTAAGTATCTGCTTATTTAAATCCAGATGGCACCTTTTTTGATCAGGAAGTATATCTCTTTAATTTACTTACTGAATTGCCAGGTCAACGTGACATTGACTTCCTGTTCAACTTTGTGGAGCTAAGTGAAGGCGCTCATGCAGGCTACAGTGAATTAAACGGCAGACCAAGTGAGTGAACATAAAGCATAGCCTATAACAATAAGCAACTTATGCAACAACTCGTATTTTTACTCTCTCTATTGCTCTTTCTCTGCTACAGACAATAACGTCACACTACTGCTTACCGTCATGGGAGGGGACTCTGTTACCCCCACAGAGGTGGCTCTTGTGGAAGCATCAGGATCCCAGATTATTATTGGAACCCTAGAAAAGATTGCAGATGGGGATTTCCTAGTCACAATGAACAGTGTCCCAGCAGGAGAATTTGTTGTCCGTGTAATGGGGGAGAGGACTTCCTCACGCTCATCAAATTATCATTTTCAGAGACAGTCCGTCACTCAACACAGAGCTTCCAGTGTGGTTATTACTGTAAGATCAGGTTTTCTAACATTACTCAAAAAATACTCGGACAGTATTTTTCTCAAACTATACTTATAACTATTCATCATATTTATACACTTAGGCTTGGACAGATGAGGTGTGGGAGCCTGGGAAGACATTGAGCATACCTTTTACGGTGGTATACAATGGCTCTGATGAGCTGAATATTAATGCCAGGAATGACTGTGGGTTTGCCATAGAATTTCCCAGCATCATGTCCGCTGGAAGTGAGATGAGTGGAAATAGCACAGTAAAACTAACTGCACCCTCAGACACCCCTTCAGGCACTGAAGTGACTCACACTATTAAGGCAGAAACATCAGGCAAAAGTGACTTCAACTATGCTGTGTTTAAGCTTACAGTTGTTTCTCTGGTAACCATCTATCTAAAATATGCATTTCTGAATCATGTTATATTAAAGGGGTCATACGATGCGATTTCAAGTTTTCCTTTCTCTTTGGCGTTTTACAAGCTGTTTGTACATAGATACAGTAAGATCCTTGAAGTTGCAAATACTAAAGCATAGGTCGGCAATTAGCGGCCCCCGGGCCACATGTGGCCCGCAAGCAAAAACATCTGGCCCGTGAGATTGTTTGAACTAGAGAATGAAAATAAAAAAAAATAAATGATACTTTTTTAAAAATCGGACTGACAGTCTCAAAAAAGCTCTTTATTTGGAAACCTCATTTTTCAGAACAGAAACATTTCAATCGATCTAAATTCTTATTTGTTATATCTGGATACGAGGGTGAATAAGCGCATCAGCGAGGTGCAGAGTGAACGCTCAACATGCAAAAACAAATGACGTCAGCGGACAGCGTCTGGTGCTGAAATTCCAATAGTCTCTAAAACACAAGTTGTCACTCAAACAACGGACATAGGCGTCATATTATTGTGAAAATTAAAACACTTCTTTCAAACAGGCCAGACATCAAACATAGGTATACGTAGGAACAGAAATGGGAGTAGCACGAGTTTTAAACAGCGTGCGTGTTATTTAGGCCTTTATATGACTGTGATGGCGCAACAAATATAAACCAATAATAATGCATTGCACTGTCGGAAGCAAATCGGAGTAAATCAGAGCTAAAAGGCTGAATCTACTCGACCATGGGCTGCCGGGCTCGGCCCCTGAAACGACAGAGCAGACGTGCTTACACCCTGCACCGCATCAGACAGCGCTTCTATGCGGCGGGCAGCTGACCTGGCAGAGAGCGACATCTGTTTCACTGACTCGATCACACCATCCATCGACTTGTTGGCATCAAGTTCCTCCAAAACGGTCACCATCATCTCCTTGAAGACCTCTGCGTCAGTGAATGGCTTGTTGTGCTTTGCGAGCACCCAGGACGCTTTTAGAGATGCGCTAGTTACCTTCTGTTGGGATGTGAGACCTCGCACCAAGATCCTGTTGCTGTGTGCATAAGCACCTTTCAGGGCTTCGATCTTGCGCTTTCGTGCCTCTGTCTTCTGAGGGAACGCAACCTTGAAGTTAGCATGCTTCGTTTCATGGTGCCGTCTAATATTGTATTCTTTGCATACCGAGACAACTTCGTTGCAGGTGGGCTTTGTATTAATAAAACTGGGCAGGATGAATGCATAGTTCTCTGTCCATTCATCATGAAAGATCCTGTTTTCACTGCTAACTTTTCTCTTTAGATTTTTTGATAGTGCCATTTTTTTGCAGCTAACAGCAACACGTGGAAATGTGTGTGTGGGTGGTTGTTGTTGTTGTTTTTAACAAACGTGCAGATAATTAATAGCGCCCCCAATGCCCAGTCAGCAAATTTAACCTACATCAGCCAGCTTGAATGTCTCAGTACGTCTGTTCTGTCATTTCACGAGCGCCTACCATTTTCATCCTCCCCTATTAACTCAATAAATTAGCCATTGTTTTGGTTGTGGCCCGCCATGTAATGGCTTGGAAAAAATCTGGCCCGAGGCCAAACTTAATTGCCGACCCCTGTACTAAAGTCTCAAAACCAAAGAGATATTCTATAAAAGTTAACATGTCTACGTCACAGTGTGGGAAGATTTGCAAAACACTGCCCAAATGTATACGCAATGAAAGAAGTCAGAACTATTATTCTCGCTTTAGTATTGTTGTTGCCACCGGCGCCATGTTGTGGAGACGCTGTTTGGGCTTCAAAAAGAGGACACAACTAGAAATCAGTGGTTAAGTTGTATTTACAACACTGTTCCAGAACAGTTCAACCCAATTATTAGAGTGTGTGCAGTGCATTTTACGGAGGACTATTTCCTGAACCTGGGAGTAGCCTGCTAGCTGTGCACATACAGTGGTGTGAAAAAGTGTTTGCTTACAGGTTTAGGGGGCAAGCACTTTTCACACAGGGCCATGTGGGTTTGGATTTTGTTTTCCCTTCATAAAAAAAAAACTTAATTGAAAAACTGCATGTTGTGTTATCTTTGATTAATATTTAAATTTGTTTGATGTTCTGAAACATTAAAGTGTGACAAACATGCAAAAAAAAATAAAAAATCAGGAAGGGGGCCAACACTTTTTCACACCACTGTAGGCTGTTTCTATAAAGTGGGGCAATTCCAACTTTGCAAAGACAGTCTGGCACTTCTGACTCACAGCCTTTAAGTACGTTTTCTTATTTAAAGAATTTGCCATGACTATTCAAACGCAACTTTTGAGCAATGTAGAGTAGCGATTGTTGTTTGTCGTTTCTCCGATCACAAATGCAGACATGGTAATGTTTACGTGGCGCAATGCGTAAAAAGAAAGTATAAGTCATTATAATCAGTAAATATGTCCCCACTGGATGCAACAACTGCCTCGTTTATAATGAGATTTATTGTTTTTGTGTCGTCACACCGGGACACTGCATCACAATATGGTAAGGGGCATAACATTTCTGCCACACGCTTGAGGTATTCGGCCATTGACATTGCACTAGATAGCTGGCCAATCAGCACGCCTCGCTTCTCAGAATGACGAGCTTTGTAAACATCGACACGTTTCAGAAAGGCGGAGCATAGAGGAGCACAATAATGTACAGTATATGGAAAATGTGTTTTTTGAACCTTAAACCCGCTTAAACATATTGCATTACACCAAATACACAAAATAATGTTCTTTTTTGCAACGTCATATGACCCCTTTAAGCAAAAATATTTGAGAACACACAAATGATATAAAGATAATGGACCATAAATCTGAAATGTAAATGTAATATTTATCCATGAAAGTTTGGGGTCAGTAAGATTTTTAATAAAGAAACTAATACTTTTATTATGCAAGGACATATTAAATTGATCGGCCATTTATAATCTAACAAAGATTTATATTTCTGTTCATCAAAGAATCCTGAAAACAAATGTATCAAGATTTCCACAAAAATACTAAGCAGCTGTTTTCAGCACTGTTAACAATAAGAAATGTATCTTGAATAGCAAATCAGAATATAGAATGGTTTCTGAAGAATCATGTGACACTGAAGACTGGAGTAAAGGCTGCTGAAAACTCAGCTTTGCCATCACAGGAATAAGTCACATTTTAAAATATATTACAATAGAAAGGAGATCTTTTAAATTGTAATATTTGACGATATTAAAATTTTACTGTATTTTGACCAAATAAATGCTGCCTTTGTAAGCATACAAGACATTTTTCAAAATCGTGATAAAAATCATACAAACTCCAACCCCCCCCGAGCTGGAAATGTTGGAATATGCTCAAGACCAGTAACATCTGCTGTCACCACCACACCCAACACCTCCATGTCTACTGCTTCTGCAACAAACAGCATGACTACAGCGACAGCAGCAACATCAGCTACAACTAAAGCAACGACAACAGTAACTTCCTCTCCCTCCACTAATACCACAACCGACAGTGCTGCACACTATTTTTATCCACCTATCAGTTTTTGGGTTAGTGTGGGAGCCATTTTGCTTTTCCATGTATTATGGTTGTAACTTTTATTATTGCCTTAACACTAACGTTATATCACCCCTGCCAAACATTTGTTGAAATTATCAACAGAGTCTGTGGTTTGACTAATTTTTATGAATACTTAATTTAATATGCATACCTAAGATAATCGTAATTTCAGATCTGAATTTAGGTTGACGGATTAAATTGATTGTTTTTGAACAGACAAACGGTGATGGTATTATAACTTACTGACAACTTTAATACAAATGAAAAGGGGAATTTGTATTAAATTATATTTGTATTTATGAAAAGGGGCAGTTTTTATTATATTTATATATTAATCTGCTTTTATAATCTTTAACATGTATGAAAATTATATTAAATGTACTATATTCAATACTGCTTAATGGGTTTTGAATTATTGTTTTAGTGAAAAAAACCTATATATAAAAACCTGGGTATAATTTTACTAATGCTAAAGAACTTCTCACGCTGACATGTGGGTTGAACATGTCTTTTCAAACTCCATAGAACAAGAACTTCTACTATAACCAGGCTTAACCAATCACAGCTTCTATAAATAACACAATAGAATAACAGAATTTGAAACTATTATTCACCATAAATGGACAACTTTAAATCAGAAATTACATAGCAGTTTTAATGCAGACAAAGTAACCTATACTAGAATAATATTTGAGAACCACGTCATTTTCTGTGCAATTATCTGAGATCTTTTGCTGAAGGTGCATGAATTTATTAACATTAATGTTACTTATGTTACATAACTGGATTAAGCAGTCTTTTAAGTTAAATGAGTACAAAAGTCTTTCACACTTTTTCGAATTAATGTAGAGATTTTAAAATTGAGTTTTAAAAGCTTATGTTTCATCTTATGTGTCATTACTGTAAGCTACACTGCAACCTAGCTAAAAACAAAATGCAACATGAAACGCTAATTGCAACCCAGTGTTCTTCAGAAATCTGTTCTATTACCCAGTAAAACAGGATATTCAATGAGAAAAAGTGTAGGGACTTGATTTTATCTATTAGGAATTGCTTGGATCATCAAAAGTGGCCGTTTCAGGAAAGAACCAGGTGGTTTGCAGGAAGTATAATGTTAACCACCAAAAAAGAAACCGTTTTCATTATTACACTTGATAAAAGACTTTGTCTTTTTGGAATACTGTGCACCAATGCATCTTACATTCCAATGTAATCAGCCACAAGAACAAAGCAGTAATATAATCTCTGTAAATTAATATTTAGATTAATGATAGGTACCAATGTGAGTATTCTCTACCTCGTGAAGTCTAGAATTGTCCAGTAGACACACACATTCTCTGTTGGTGTTTCACCAAAATATACTTGTGAGCAAACATCTGTCCACATCGATCGCAACCAAAAGGCTTCTCACGTGTGTGGATCCTCATGTGTGTTTTGAGGTTTGAAGACTGGTTGAACATTTTCCCACAAAGGTTACATCCATAAGGCTTTTCACCGGTGTGAACAGTCACA
This sequence comes from Barbus barbus, assembly GCF_936440315.1. Taxonomy (NCBI): domain Eukaryota; kingdom Metazoa; phylum Chordata; class Actinopteri; order Cypriniformes; family Cyprinidae; genus Barbus; species Barbus barbus. Next base: position 11,102,102 of record NC_136735.1, on the reverse strand, counting down.
TGTTTTTTTAGGTTACTTTGATCTGTGAACTGCTTGCCACAGTGCACGCATCTGAATGGTTTTTCTCCTCTGTGGATGCTATGGTGTCTTTTGAGACTAGATGCCTGACTAAATCGCTTACCGCAGAGTGTACAGTGGTGATGCCTCTCCCTGTTATGAAGTTTTTGATGCAATAGGAGAGTGCTGGGTTGAGAGAATGCTTTTCCACAATGTTTACACATAAACTTGTCTTTCCTTTGCATCTGAGGCAAGTCTAACTGTTTGAAAGAAAAGCACGATGTGAAAGGGGACCGTTCGGATTGAGAACTGACATTACCTTCACCGTCGTGTGTTAAATGGCCTTCCATATCAGGCATAGACAAGCCATTAGAGTCCATTGGAGTTGCATAGGAACACGTGGGATCTGCGCTCCCTCTGTACATCAAAAACTGATCCCCAGAAGGTCCTCCGTTGCATTCAGATTCAGCATAGGAGGCATGATTTGTGGTTCTGTTAAATCTCCTGGAAACCCATGAGGGATAGGAAGGGACAGGCTGCAGGTTAGTCCCTGCATCTCCATCACAAGGTCTCTCCATTCTAATTTCACCTGTTTGGAAATACAACATGCTTAAATGGAAACTAGTAAGCAATAAAAAAAAGAGCAAATACTGTATTTAGTAATTATGTCAGTTACAACAAGAATTTTCTAGTTACTACTTAATAAATGTGCATCTTCACCTATTTCATTTATTTCTGGGTTTTCGTCCTCAATGAGATCAGGTCGCATTCCATTGGACTGCCAGAGGAACAGATTATTGATGGTGAATTTTATGATTTTTAAAAGGCAATTTTGTCTGTATTCCAGACATACTATCTCTGTACCATGAAATATAAAGACTGAATATGATTTGCTGGTAATACTTTACAATGAGGTCCCATTAGTTAATATTAATGCATTAAGTAAAACTGTTAGATGTTAGTTAATAAAAATACAACTGTTCATGTTAGAAATCGCTAGTAAATGTCACAAAAAACAAACAAACACTGTAAACACACAATGTAACACATTGAAAAAACATGACATTTTGAAGCAGAAGCTGAAATGTATGGAAGCCCGTTTCCGCCACTGAATAAAAAATAAAAATCACAATTTTCATCTCACAATTCTGACTTTTTTTCTCAGACTTGCGTGATATAAACTCACAATTCTGAGAACATATCAGTCCCCCCCCCCCCCCCCCCCCTCCTCAAAACTGGACTTAATTTTGAGTTTATATCTTGTAATTCTGACTTTATACCTCACAACTGTGACTTTACATCTCACAATTCTGTGAAAAAAGTCCGAATTGTGAGATAAAAAGTCGCAATAACCTTTTTTTTTATTATTCAGTGGCTGAAACGGGCTTCAATAGAAATGGTATTTTCTTGTAACGAAACACTCAATCTTTATTTTTAACTTTGATTTTAATAATGTACTCGTAAATTATATTAATAAATGCTTTTGTTCATGTTAAACCTGAATATAACTAGACCACAACAAACAAGCTTCCTAGGAATAGGTAACAATATTAATCCTACGTGAACAAAAAAGGGAAGCATTATGTAAACTGTTGCTGCTGGAGAAAAACGGTGAGTCTGTCATGAGCCTGATTTGTAAAGAAATACAGGTATGTTCAAATGCATCTCTCATACTAACCTCTTGATGGCAGTGCTGGACCGTGTCCTGGTCTATGAAGTTATCCCTGTGGACTGTTGCAAAAACACCTGTACTCCCGTACTGTGTGTTGTCTTACCAGGAAAGCAAATTGTAAAAATAAAACACGGTAAACAAGGCTGAATTTTAATTTTCTCAATCTCAATATCCATTCAAATGTTTGTAATTTTTTTAATTATTTTCACTGGAAATATAAAATAAAATATGCAATAAATAGATACAATAAATAACACGATCATTAATACTAAAATTTTAATGTTTGACAATTTATGAATCTATTCCACAATATATTACCAGATAAGTAATTAGAAATCAAATAATGTTTGATTTCTAATTACTCATCTGGATTAATTTTAAATCCTCACACTGATTTTGCCATCCATATATATTGCTGGCGGACAACTAAAACAAACAAAAGTTAAAAATAACAAAAAACACACACGCATACACACACAAACATTAAAAACATTTCTCCTTTAAAATCCATATTTTGCCATTCTGTTGACATTAACTGATCACAAATCTGAGATTAGGATTTGCACTTATTCCCTTAAATAATTTGGATGAAAAAAAAAAAAAAAGAGAAAATAATTTGAATACACCATACTCACTTTTTTCAGTAGTCTCGGTTTCTCTTTCTGACTGTTCACACCTCATGTTGCCAGGTCTCTCTTCTTTAATAAGGAGAACGTCTGGCTCGTCATCCTCTACAGACTGATAAAAAGCACAATGTTGTTATGGTTCCTGAGAGTAAATGTTTATTGGAAAAATATTGGTTTCTGAACAGTTGCAATAAGTGGTCAACTGACATGGGTTGTTCAATGGCCTATGCCAGCATATCTAGATATGTACAGCACCGTTAATAGAAATTAATACTTCTATTGAGCAAGCATGCATTATATTGATAAAAAGGACACTTACATTACAAAAGTTTTCTATTTGAAATAAATTTAGTTCTTTTGAAGGTTTATTGAGGACCAAATCAGCAAATTAGTAATAGAATCTGAGTACAAGACATTTGAGTATGATTTGCGACTTCTTTCCAAAAAATTAAACAAATTTCACCAACCCCAAACTTTTTAAAGCAATGAATCGGTTTACAAAACACAACTGAATAATAGCAAGCAACATACAGTACCTGAAGTTGCTGAAAGGAAATAGACATAATATTTATGCCAAATCACCATAAAACTTTAAGAAATGTATTATCCTAAGGAGATTATATATATATATATATATATATATATATATATATATATATATCCCCTTTGAGTGCTGTAAAATACTGAACAAAGAACAAGGTTCAGTGGAAATTGAATGAACAGACAACAGAGGTTTGCCATTCGAAGTGTACAAAGCTCGAGGACAAAAGTGATGAATGCAAACTTTTAAAGATTAAGGCAAGGAGATACACCCCTTCACTGTTTATGCAGACCTGGTCTAGTCTTTCGGGTTGAAGATGCGAGCCTTTACCGGAGCGAGCTTTATCTTCATCCCTACCCTCGTTACACATCGAAGCAATTTTCACTCTAATTCGCCCTGGAAACAAGCATATACGTTCTCCATTAGTAATGAAGGAGTTATAATAGTGACTTTTAATATCCGACATCACTATTGTCTAAATGACCATGATCACCCCTTTACCTGATGCTTTTTCGTGAACATCTGTTTTTGTCCAGGCAGTTGACTCGTTTCTCAGTTTGAGCGCTCTTCTATAAAACGAATCCCTGATTTCTAGCACTTTCAGTTTCTTTTTAAGGAGGTTATTCTCCTTTTCTGTTTGAGATATTTCAAGCTGTAATTCGGTATAGCTGTCCTCAACAAGTTTGCAGATTTCTGCCACAGCGGCGTTTGCGAGTACTTCCATAACTGAAGCGATTTGCGTCTGAAACGATACAATATTTGCCATTGCGTTGGAATCTATTTAGAATAAGCTCCTTTAATAATAGTGAATCAGTCCATCCAACACGGGTCTAGAGCTCTCTTCAAACGCGAAGCTGACCAATGAGTCGACAACATCCGCTTGTGCTTTTTAAAATAAAAGCTCTCATGCTACCAAGCAATTTTCACGTGCGCATAAATATTAGTTATTTTTACTTTAGCACAATATAAGAGTGGACATCGCGGTGGATTTCAATTATAATACATACTTTGAAAGGCTTCTTTCTGTCATACAATATTTTATTTCTGAAAAGATAAAAATGCATTTTCTTTTTTTCTGGCTGTTGACAATATTTTCTGATTTATGAATAAAACCTTATTCAAGTAGCCATGTAAACAAAATGAAACTAGATTTTTTTACTGGCTTTATCCAGTGGTCAGTTTTATTTTCTGGAAAAGTATGCTAATTTTCATATTTATTTATATTAAGATTTAAAAAAAAACTTCTAATGCAAAATAAATAATGCGATTTCCCAATACAATCAATCAACTGGGGGAGCATGCATTTTTTTATCCTATTCACCTGGGATGTCTTGCCATAAAAGAAACTTACAGAAATCAATTATAAAATACATAGATTTTAAATGCAGTTTATTGCATTCATGGTTGACTTTTTTTTCTGTCTTTCATGTATCATTACCACTATGTATTTATTACTGCAAGACAACTATTTTTATTTTATTTTATGTATTTGATTGTATTTCACTTTATTTTAACCTAACCAAAGAAGCCTGACTGCAATTTTGTTGCACATCTGACATTAAACCTTTACTTGACCTGAGCAATGAAGTTAAAACAAGTTGAGAAACCTCAAAAATTTGCTGAAGCTGGTTGCCTTAAAATTTTAAGTTAGCTCAACTCTTTTTTTGTTTTTACAGTGCATATAAACAGCTTTGATGTTCAAGACTAAGGCCAATAATGAGTAGCCTTCATATTTGCATTACAAAGAAAAAAACAAACTTCTCTATTGTTCTGTATTCTTTATTGATCTATAGTATTTTTTTATTACAGTTTTATGCAGTTTAACATGTTCATGCCAAAGTCTTACATGAATTTGATTTAAATTTCCTTTACATCATGAGCTTGCTTTACCTTTATATTTTTACCTTTCCATTTATAAAGTGCATGGAGTATGAATAAATACTAGTTTTAATTCCAATGTTCTACCTTTGTCCCTTTAAATTAAACTGTGTAATGTCAAGCAGACTAATGATTTGCTAAAGCTTATTAATTGCAAACGTAAACAGAATATTACAATAAATACAAATAAATAACAATTCAATTTCATTATACACTATGGGAAAAATTTAAATATCACATTTAGGAACATTTTATAGAGAACCTGTTTGTCTAGCAATACCAGCATAATAAAATAAATAATTTATTAAAGAAGCATTAATATTGTACTTTCATTATTACAAAAGAGACAGTATTGAATTGCATCCTGAGTATCCAAAATCCATGGTTTTTATGTTTTTGTTGGTGTTCAGTCCGGTTTTAGTGAAATATCTCTGAAGTCTCTAGAAGAGGCTGTGTCGAGTTGTGTACTGTACATTGTACGACTGTCTTCTGTGCCAACGTCTCCTGATTGCTGCACAGCAACCACACAGCAAACACTAAACACAGAATACAGACAAAGTGATTTAGCATCATAGAAGGGAGTTTTATACACTTTAAAAACACTTTTAATCAGCTGTACATACACAATTATATACCACATTTAAAAGGCGGATCTATGTCTGTTTTTACCGTAAGAATAACACATCTGTTGTTTATTGCTTCACTACCAACGCACATATTTGACATTCAGTCATCATAATACTTACACAAAGGAGAATCCAACACGGTACAAGCCCGATGACAATAGCACAGGGGACAATGATAGCCACAATCCATGCTGAGTTTGTAGCATTGTTTGAGATTGTAGTGTGCACGGTGGTTGGAACTGGTGTGGTAAAAACTGTGAAAAGGGTACCGACCAGGAAACCGGCAGCCATGTTATTGTTATGTTGTGAGAAAACATACGTAACATTGGCCTCAATCACAGTGAGATTATCTCTGTGGAGAGATTAAAACGTACAATGAGAAACAAAAGGAAATATCTAAAATGATCTTACCATTCATTCACCTATGTATCATAAAAGCAGTTTCTTTCAATTCATTTAAACATTTCTTCTCAAGACAAAGTAAAAAGCAGTGGATCAGAACTAACTTGAAAATGGCTGGAATGAGCAGTTTAACTGATGGGTCCTTCAGGATCTGGATAACCTGTAGAGTGCATCAATTAAAAAACAATAGGTTAATGATTAAAATAAGGCAATTTCAGGACAACATTATCCAAGCCTCTCCAACTCACCAAGTCATTTATCTTCTTTTGGATTTCTTGATAGGTTTCATTCCTTCTTGACTCTGTCAGTGATACTTCGCTGATTGCAAATGCAAAGATGAGTGCGTAGGCAGTGTCATTAATTCCTTTAAAATATATGACAAATATAATTAGTTGTGTGACTATATATGGGTCATGGTATTTCATTATCCATTTTCATTATGCATAATTATTGACTTTTTTATAATTTGTCTTCAAAGGAAGTCATAAATAATGAATACATGATTACAACAGATACACCATTTGCATACAAATGTTATATTCACAACAAAAATGGAGCATGAAAATAGAGCAAAACTCACCCAAATAGATGACATTCTCCAAGGCCACAGGTTCTCTCACGATTACTGTTCTGGTGGTTAGTTTAGTTGTGATATTTTTGGCCAGTATAGATTTAACCACCTCTAGAACACTATTCTCACTTGGTCTTGGGCCCAGTGTGATAAACTCGAGACGAATCGTAATAATTGCCTTCCTACTCCTGCATAAAAAAAGATGATAAATAATTGGAATATAAACACAAAAAATGAAAACAACTAGCTTTTTAAAACAAATCACTCATTGGTCTTACAAGATCGGTGGTGAAGTTGTGCTTGTTGTCAGAGTGCTCGCTGTAAAAGAAAATGATCATGAATGAAGGAGAATCGGATTTTCAATTATAACATTTGGTGTAAGACATATAAAACATGAGAACTTAAAAAAAAAAAATGGAAGTTTAACATCTAATTGTCAGTTTAGCCATATAAACTGTGAGGTAACAGATGGTTGATAGTGCAGCAGGTGTGAATATGGTAATACCTCCGGTAAGAAATTCAACAAAGATGCTGGGTTGCATGATTTCACTTGGTGAGAAAACATACTCTACTTTGGCCTGAATCACAGTAGAATTACCCCTGTGGGGAGATTAAAATATGCAATGAGAAACTAAAGTCAATAACTAAAAATTATTTTAAACTTCCCAACTAACACCAAAGAAGAGTCATCAGGATATATTTGCTCAAATTAAAGTAAAAAGTGAGTCAGAACTTACGTGAAATCAGCTGCTTGGAACTTAATGAGAGGAGCTGAGGAGTTACTGAGGAGGATCTTACCCAGCTGAAATAGATGAATTTGTTCATAAATAGGTTAAGGTTAATGAGATAAAGAGAGAGAGAGAGAAGAAGAAAAAAAAGTGTTTGTAAAAGACTACTGTCTCAAACTCACCAATGAGTTTATAGAGTCTTGTATTACCAAGTGGGTGCCATTCCTGAGTTCAGGTTTCTCAGTCATGGTTATATTGTTGATTTCAAATCCAAAGTTGAGAGCATAGGCCGTCTCATTTATTTCTTAAAAACATACAATAAAATGAATTAGTTGTGTGGTTATATGTGGGTGGTGAAATTTCACTATGCATTCCTTATCCTTAATATTATTTCTTTGTTAATTTTACTTATTTTTTTTCTTCAAAATAAGCTATAAAAGCTACAGATCTACAACATTAGAATTTTAATGACATATTCAGAACAAAAAGAAGCAAAGCCAGGAGAGAAAAACTCACTCGTATAATTGACACTGACAAAGTTCACAGAATCACTCAGGTCTTGTGTTGTGGTGTCTTGTTTAGTTGAGAGACGTGTGTTCAGCAGAGTGCTGGCCACTTCAAGAATCTTATCTGGATTTGGCAGGGGGCCCAGTGTGACAAACACGAGGCGAATGAATATAAGTGCTCTGCCACGCCTACAAAGATGATAAATAATATACATTAAGGTAGGAAATTAAAATAAAAATTAAAGAAAAAAGTAAATACCAAACTGAAATCACTGCTCTTACACTATCACTGGAGCAGTTGTCAGAGTACTGGCTGTTGTTAAGGCTGTAAAAGAAAGTAATGATTAATGGAAGAAGCTTGCGGTTACAACATTTGCAATCCATTGTCAGTTTTGACAAACCTGTCGGTGAACGAAGCTCATCTAGAAAGCTGACTGGTTGTATGGCATCTCCATCCTGGAAGGTATATTCCATCCTGCCATCAATCTGGGTTGAAGCGCTCCTACAGGACAAACGGAAGATATCTTTTAGGGACTTTAATCCACATCTTCAAAAAGTTTAGATTTTTTTTCTGTAATTCTTATTTTCCATGGCTTCCCAGCTAAAATGTGAGGACACAAAAAATAAAGATTGTGAAGTGAGTTTGCATCTTACGTGAAGTTGGAGGACTTGGGATTGAAAACATCCTTGCCAGGTTCATTCAGAAGAGTGTTCAGCTGCAGAAAAAAATATCAAACCATCCATCAACTTCTCGTGAAGACTGGCATTGGACTAAAACCTTTTTCATTCTGTTTATTTTTAAATATTTACCGCATTATTGATGGTACTCTGCACTTGCGGGTAAGCATCGTCTCTGTGCTCAGGGACCTCTGGCATGGTGATGTTAACCAGGTTAAATGTAAAGACCACAGCATAGGAGGTTTCTGAGATTTCTGCGTGGAAAGGAAATCATAATTCATTTTTTGGTCAAATCTTTCCATTCATAATTGTTTGTCTGATTCCCATTCAGAAGCTTTACAACTTTATAGGATGACACTTACTCTGATAGGTGACATTCACCACCTTCACTGATTCATTCAGCTGTGACTCTCTGGAAGTACGGAGAGTGTTGATAGCTCTGAGGACCAGATCTTCACTGGGGACTGAAGATGAGGAGTTGAACACCAGCTTGCTTATGACCACTGCTGAACCAGATCTGTAAATAAAACCCAGTTTGTTTAATGTGCATCAAGTGTTTGCAATAAAATTACATCTCCATTTTAATTTGTTCTCAAAACAGAAAAACAAAACTTACATGAGGTTAGAGGGAGTCACAGAGAAAACGGTTGTTGTTTCTGGAGACACTGTTGTAGTTGTTGGCAGACGTAACTCATTTAGGAAGCTGACTGGTTGTATGGCATCTCCATCCTGGAAGGTATATTCCATCCTGCCATCAATCTGGGTTGAAGCGCTCCTACAGAACAAACGGAAGATATCTTTAAGGGACTTTAATCCACATCTTCAAAAAGTTTAGATTTTTTTTCTGTAATTCTTATTTTCCATGGCTTCCCAGCTAAAATGTGAGGACACAAAAAATAAAGATTGTGAAGTGAGTCTTACGTGTAGTTGGAGGACTTGGGATTGAAAACTTCCTTGCCAGGTTCATTCAGAAGAGTGTTCAGCTGCAGAAAAAAATATCAAACCATTCATCAACTTCTCGTGAAGACTGGCATTGGACTAAAACCTTTTTCATTCTGTTTATTTTTAAATATTTACCGCATTATTGATGGTACCCTGCACTTGCGGGTAAGCATCGTCTCTGTGCTCAGGGACCTCTGCCATGGTGATGTTAACCAGGTTAAATGTAAAGACCACAGCATAGGAGGTTTCTGAGATTTCTGCGTGGAAAGGAAATCATAATTCATTTTTTGGTCAAATCTTTCCATTCATAATTGTTTGTCTGATTCCCATTCAGAAGCTTTACAACTTTATAGGATGACACTTACTCTGATAGGTGACATTCACCACCTTCACTGATTCATTCAGCTGTGACTCTCTGGAAGTACGGAGAGTGTTGATAGCTCTGAGGACCAGATCTTCACTGGGGACTGAAGATGAGGAGTTGAACACCAGCTTGCTTATGACCACTGCTGAACCAGATCTGCAAATAAAACCCAGTTTGTTTAATGTGCATCAAGTGTTTGCAATAAAATTACATCTCCATTTTAATTTGTTCTCAAAACAGAAAAACAAAACTTACATGAGGTTAGAGGGAGTCACAGAGAAACCGGTTGTTGTTTCTGGAAACACTGTTGTAGTTGTTGGCAGACGTAACTCATTTAGGAAGCTGACTGGTTGTATGGCATCTCCATCCTGGAAGGTATATTCCATCCTGCCATCAATCTGGGTTGAAGAGCTCCTACAGGACACACGGAAGATATCTTTAAGGGACTTTAATCCACATCTTCAAAAAGTTTAGATTTTTTTTCTGTAATTCTTATTTTCCATGGCTTCCCAGCTAAAATGTGAGGACACAAAAAATAAAGATTGTGAAGTGAGTCTTACGTGTAGTTGGAGGACTTGGGATTGAAAACTTCCTTGCCAGGTTCATTCAGAAGAGTGTTCAGCTGCAGAAAAAAATATCAAACCATTCATCAACTTTTCGTGAAGACTGGCATTGGACTAAACCCTTTTTCATTCTGTTTATTTTAAAATATTTACCGCATTATTGATGGTACTCTGCACTTGCGGGTAGGCATCGTCTCTGTGCTCAGGGACCTCTGGCATGGTGATGTTAACCAGGTTAAATGTAAAGACCACAGCATAGGAGGTTTCTGAGATTTCTGCGTGGAAAGGAAATCATAATTCATTTTTTGGTCAAATCTTTCCATTCATAATTGTTTGTCTGATTCCCATTCAGAAGCTTTACAACTTTATAGGATGACACTTACTCTGATAGGTGACATTCACCACCTTCACTGATTCATTCAGCTGTGACTCTCTGGAAGTACGGAGAGTGTTGATAGCTCTGAGGACCAGATCTTCACTGGGGACTGAAGATGAGGAGTTGAACACCAGCTTGCTTATGACCACTGCTGAACCAGATCTGTAAATAAAACCCAGTTTGTTTAATGTGCATCAAGTGTTTGCAATAAAATTACATCTCCATTTTAATTTGTTCTCAAAACAGAAAAACAAAACTTACATGAGGTTAGAGGGAGTCACAGAGAAACCGGTTGTTGTTTCTGGAAACACTGTTGTAGTTGTTGGCAGACGTAACTCATTTAGGAAGCTGACTGGTTGTATGGCATCTCCATCCTGGAAGGTATATTCCATCCTGCCATCAATCTGGGTTGAAGCGCTCCTACAGGACACACGGAAGATATCTTTAAGGGACTTTAATCCATATCTTCAAAAAGTTTAGATTTTTTTCTGTAATTCTTATTTTCCATGGCTTCCCAGCTAAAATGTGAGGACACAAAAAATAAAGATTGTGAAGTGAGTTTGCATCTTACGTGAAGTTGGAGGACTTGGGACTGAAAACTTCCTTGCCAGGTTCATTCAGAAGAGTGTTCAGCTGCAGAAAAAAATATCAAACCATTCATCAACTTTTCGTGAAGACTGGCATTGGACTAAACCCTTTTTCATTCTGTTTATTTTAAAATATTTACCGCATTATTGATGGTACTCTGCACTTGCGGGTAGGCATCGTCTCTGTGCTCAGGGACCTCTGGCATGGTGATGTTAACCAGGTTAAATGTAAAGACCACAGCATAGGAGGTTTCTGAGATTTCTGCATGGAAAGGAAATCATAATTCATTTTTTGGTCAAATCTTTCCATTCATAATTGTTTGTCTGATTCCCATTCAGAAGCTTTACAACTTTATAGGATGACACTTACTCTGATAGGTGACATTCACCACCTTCACTGATTCATTCAGCTGTGACTCTCTGGAAGTACGGAGAGTGTTGATAGCTCTGAGGACCAGATCTTCACTGGGGACTGAAGATGAGGAGTTGAACACCAGCTTGCTTATGACCACTGCTGAACCAGATCTGTAAATAAAACCCAGTTTGTTTAATGTGCATCAAGTGTTTGCAATAAAATTACATCTCCATTTTAATTTGTTCTCAAAACAGAAAAACAAAACTTACATGAGGTTAGAGGGAGTCACAGAGAAACCGGTTGTTGTTTCTGGAAACACTGTTGTAGTTGTTGGCAGACGTAACTCATTTAGGAAGCTGACTGGTTGTATGGCATCTCCATCCTGGAAGGTATATTCCATCCTGCCATCAATCTGGGTTGAAGCGCTCCTACAGGACACACGGAAGATATCTTTAAGGGACTTTAATCCATATCTTCAAAAAGTTTAGATTTTTTTCTGTAATTCTTATTTTCCATGGCTTCCCAGCTAAAATGTGAGGACACAAAAAATAAAGATTGTGAAGTGAGTTTGCATCTTACGTGAAGTTGGAGGACTTGGGACTGAAAACTTCCTTGCCAGGTTCATTCAGAAGAGTGTTCAGCTGCAGAAAAAAATATCAAACCATTCATCAACTTTTCGTGAAGACTGGCATTGGACTAAACCCTTTTTCATTCTGTTTATTTTAAAATATTTACCGCATTATTGATGGTACTCTGCACTTGCGGGTAGGCATCGTCTCTGTGCTCAGGGACCTCTGGCATGGTGATGTTAACCAGGTTAAATGTAAAGACCACAGCATAGGAGGTTTCTGAGATTTCTGCATGGAAAGGAAATCATAATTCATTTTTTGGTCAAATCTTTCCATTCATAATTGTTTGTCTGATTCCCATTCAGAAGCTTTACAACTTTATAGGATGACACTTACTCTGATAGGTGACATTCACCACCTTCACTGATTCATTCAGCTGTGACTCTCTGGAAGTACGGAGAGTGTTGATAGCTCTGAGGACCAGATCTTCACTGGGGACTGAAGATGAGGAGTTGAACACCAGCTTGCTTATGACCACTGCTGAACCAGATCTGTAAATAAAACCCAGTTTGTTTAATGTGCATCAAGTGTTTGCAATAAAATTACATCTCCATTTTAATTTGTTCTCAAAACAGAAAAACAAAACTTACATGAGGTTAGAGGGAGTCACAGAGAAACCGGTTGTTGTTTCTGGAAACACTGTTGTAGTTGTTGGCAGACGTAACTCATTTAGGAAGCTGACTGGTTGTATGGCATCTCCATCCTGGAAGGTATATTCCATCCTGCCATCAATCTGGGTTGAAGCGCTCCTACAGGACAAATAGGAGATATCTGTCAGGGACTTTAATCCACATCTTCAAAAATGTTTGATGTTTATTTTTTTCTTCAGTAATTCTTATTTTTCATGGCTTCCAAGTTAAAATGTGATGACACATGAAATAAAGATTGTGAAGTGAGTTTGCTTCTTACGTGAAGTTGGAGGACTTGGGATTGAAAACTTCCTTGCCAGGTTCATTCAGAAGAGTGTTCAGCTGCAGAAAACAATATCAAACCATTCATCATCTTCTCGTGAAGACTGGCATTGGACTAAAACCTTTTTCATTCTGTTTATTTTAAAATATTTACCGCATTATTGATGGTACTCTGCACTTGCGGGTAGGCATCGTCTCTGTGCTCAGGGACCTCTGGCATGGTGATGTTAACCAGGTTAAATGTAAAGACCACAGCATAGGAGGTTTCTGAGATTTCTGCGTGGAAAGGAAATCATAATTCATTTTTTGGTCAAATCTTTCCATTCATAATTGTTTGTCTGATTCCCATTCAGAAGCTTTACAACTTTATAGGATGACACTTACTCTGATAGGTGACATTCACCACCTTCACTGATTCATTCAGCTGTGACTCTCTGGAAGTACGGAGAGTGTTGATAGCTCTGAGGACCAGATCTTCACTGGGGACTGAAGATGAGGAGTTGAACACCAGCTTGCTTATGACCACTGCTGAACCAGATCTGTAAATAAAACCCAGTTTGTTTAATGTGCATCAAGTGTTTGCAATAAAATTACATCTCCATTTTAATTTGTTCTCAAAACAGAAAAACAAAACTTACATGAGGTTAGAGGGAGTCACAGAGAAACCGGTTGTTGTTTCTGGAAACACTGTTGTAGTTGTTGGCAGACGTAACTCATTTAGGAAGCTGACTGGTTGTATGGCATCTCCATCCTGGAAGGTATATTCCATCCTGCCATCAATCTGGGTTGAAGCGCTCCTACAGGACACACGGAAGATATCTTTAAGGGACTTTAATCCATATCTTCAAAAAGTTTAGATTTTTTTCTGTAATTCTTATTTTCCATGGCTTCCCAGCTAAAATGTGAGGACACAAAAAATAAAGATTGTGAAGTGAGTTTGCATCTTACGTGAAGTTGGAGGACTTGGGACTGAAAACTTCCTTGCCAGGTTCATTCAGAAGAGTGTTCAGCTGCAGAAAAAAATATCAAACCATTCATCAACTTTTCGTGAAGACTGGCATTGGACTAAACCCTTTTTCATTCTGTTTATTTTAAAATATTTACCGCATTATTGATGGTACTCTGCACTTGCGGGTAGGCATCGTCTCTGTGCTCAGGGACCTCTGGCATGGTGATGTTAACCAGGTTAAATGTAAAGACCACAGCATAGGAGGTTTCTGAGATTTCTGCATGGAAAGGAAATCATAATTCATTTTTTGGTCAAATCTTTCCATTCATAATTGTTTGTCTGATTCCCATTCAGAAGCTTTACAACTTTATAGGATGACACTTACTCTGATAGGTGACATTCACCACCTTCACTGATTCATTCAGCTGTGACTCTCTGGAAGTACGGAGAGTGTTGATAGCTCTGAGGACCAGATCTTCACTGGGGACTGAAGATGAGGAGTTGAACACCAGCTTGCTTATGACCACTGCTGAACCAGATCTGTAAATAAAACCCAGTTTGTTTAATGTGCATCAAGTGTTTGCAATAAAATTACATCTCCATTTTAATTTGTTCTCAAAACAGAAAAACAAAACTTACATGAGGTTAGAGGGAGTCACAGAGAAACCGGTTGTTGTTTCTGGAAACACTGTTGTAGTTGTTGGCAGACGTAACTCATTTAGGAAGCTGACTGGTTGTATGGCATCTCCATCCTGGAAGGTATATTCCATCCTGCCATCAATCTGGGTTGAAGCGCTCCTACAGGACAAATAGGAGATATCTGTCAGGGACTTTAATCCACATCTTCAAAAATGTTTGATGTTTATTTTTTTCTTCAGTAATTCTTATTTTTCATGGCTTCCAAGTTAAAATGTGATGACACATGAAATAAAGATTGTGAAGTGAGTTTGCTTCTTACGTGAAGTTGGAGGACTTGGGATTGAAAACTTCCTTGCCAGGTTCATTCAGAAGAGTGTTCAGCTGCAGAAAACAATATCAAACCATTCATCATCTTCTCGTGAAGACTGGCATTGGACTAAAACCTTTTTCATTCTGTTTATTTTAAAATATTTACCGCATTATTGATGGTACTCTGCACTTGCGGGTAGGCATCGTCTCTGTGCTCAGGGACCTCTGGCATGGTGATGTTAACCAGGTTAAATGTAAAGACCACAGCATAGGAGGTTTCTGAGATTTCTGCGTGGAAAGGAAATCATAATTCATTTTTTGGTCAAATCTTTCCATTCATAATTGTTTGTCTGATTCCCATTCAGAAGCTTTACAACTTTATAGGATGACACTTACTCTGATAGGTGACATTCACCACCTTCACTGATTCATTCAGCTGTGACTCTCTGGAAGTACGGAGAGTGTTGATAGCTCTGAGGACCAGATCTTCACTGGGGACTGAAGACGAGGAGTTGAACACCAGCTTGCTTATGACCACTGCTGAACCAGATCTGTAAATAAAACCCAGTTTGTTTAATGTGCATCAAGTGTTTGCAATAAAATTACATCTCCATTTTAATTTGTTCTCAAAACAGAAAAACAAAACTTACATGAGGTTAGAGGGAGTCACAGAGAAACCGGTTGTTGTTTCTGGAAACACTGTTGTAGTTGTTGGCAGACGTAACTCATTTAGGAAGCTGACTGGTTGTATGGCATCTCCATCCTGGAAGGTATATTCCATCCTGCCATCAATCTGGGTTGAAGCGCTCCTACAGAACAAACGGAAGATATCTTTAAGGGACTTTAATCCACATCTTCAAAAAGTTTAGATTTTTTTTCTGTAATTCTTATTTTCCATGGCTTCCCAGCTAAAATGTGAGGACACAAAAAATAAAGATTGTGAAGTGAGTTTGCATCTTACGTGAAGTTGGAGGACTTGGGATTGAAAACTTCCTTGCCAGGTTCATTCAGAAGAGTGTTCAGCTGCAGAAAAAAATATCAAACCATTCATCAACTTCTCGTGAAGACTGGCATTGGACTAAAACCTTTTTCATTCTGTTTATTTTTAAATATTTACCGCATTATTGATGGTACTCTGCACTTGCGGGTAGGCATCGTCTCTGTGCTCAGGGATCTCTGGCATGGTGATGTTAACCAGGTTAAATGTAAAGACCACAGCATAGGAGGTTTCTGAGATTTCTGCGTGGAAAGGAAATCATAATTCATTTTTTGGTCAAATCTTTCCATTCATAATTGTTTGTCTGATTCCCATTCAGAAGCTTTACAACTTTATAGGATGACACTTACTCTGATAGGTGACATTCACCACCTTCACTGATTCATTCAGCTGTGACTCTCTGGAAGTACGGAGAGTGTTGATAGCTCTGAGGACCAGATCTTCACTGGGGACTGAAGATGAGGAGTTGAACACCAGCTTGCTTATGACCACTGCTGAACCAGATCTGTAAATAAAACCCAGTTTGTTTAATGTGCATCAAGTGTTTGCAATAAAATTACATCTCCATTTTAATTTGTTCTCAAAACAGAAAAACAAAACTTACATGAGGTTAGAGGGAGTCACAGAGAAACCGGTTGTTGTTTCTGGAAACACTGTTGTAGTTGTTGGCAGACGTAACTCATTTAGGAAGCTGACTGGTTGTATGGCATCTCCATCCTGGAAGGTATATTCCATCCTGCCATCAATCTGGGTTGAAGCGCTCCTACAGAACAAACGGAAGATATCTTTAAGGGACTTTAATCCACATCTTCAAAAAGTTTAGATTTTTTTTCTGTAATTCTTATTTTCCATGGCTTCCCAGCTAAAATGTGAGGACACAAAAAATAAAGATTGTGAAGTGAGTTTGCATCTTACGTGAAGTTGGAGGACTTGGGATTGAAAACTTCCTTGCCAGGTTCATTCAGAAGAGTGTTCAGCTGCAGAAAAAAATATCAAACCATTCATCAACTTCTCGTGAAGACTGGCATTGGACTAAAACCTTTTTCATTCTGTTTATTTTAAAATATTTACCGCATTATTGATGGTACTCTGCACTTGCGGGTAGGCATCGTCTCTGTGCTCAGGGACCTCTGGTATGGTGATGATAACCAGGTTAAATGTAAAGACCACAGCATAGGAGGTTTCTGAGATTTCTGCGTGGAAAGGAAATCATAATTCATTTTTTGGTCAAATCTTTCCATTCATAATTGTTTGTCTGATTCCCATTCAGAAGCTTTACAACTTTATAGGATGACACTTACTCTGATAGGTGACATTCACCACCTTCACTGATTCATTCAGCTGTGACTCTCTGGAAGTACGGAGAGTGTTGATAGCTCTGAGGACCAGATCTTCACTGGGGACTGAAGATGAGGAGTTGAACACCAGCTTGCTTATGACCACTGCTGAACCAGATCTGTAAATAAAACCCAGTTTGTTTAATGTGCATCAAGTGTTTGCAATAAAATTACATCTCCATTTTAATTTGTTCTCAAAACAGAAAAACAAAACTTACATGAGGTTAGAGGGAGTCACAGAGAAACCGGTTGTTGTTTCTGGAAACACTGTTGTAGTTGTTGGCAGACGTAACTCATTTAGGAAGCTGACTGGTTGTATGGCATCTCCATCCTGGAAGGTATATTCCATCCTGCCATCAATCTGGGTTGAAGCGCTCCTACAGAACAAACGGAAGATATCTTTAAGGGACTTTAATCCACATCTTCAAAAAGTTTAGATTTTTTTTCTGTAATTCTTATTTTCCATGGCTTCCCAGCTAAAATGTGAGGACACAAAAAATAAAGATTGTGAAGTGAGTTTGCATCTTACGTGAAGTTGGAGGACTTGGGATTGAAAACTTCCTTGCCAGGTTCATTCAGAAGAGTGTTCAGCTGCAGAAAAAAATATCAAACCATTCATCAACTTCTCGTGAAGACTGGCATTGGACTAAAACCTTTTTCATTCTGTTTATTTTAAAATATTTACCGCATTATTGATGGTACTCTGCACTTGCGGGTAGGCATCGTCTCTGTGCTCAGGGACCTCTGGCATGGTGATGTTAACCAGGTTAAATGTAAAGACCACAGCATAGGAGGTTTCTGAGATTTCTGCGTGGAAAGGAAATCATAATTCATTTTTTGGTCAAATCTTTCCATTCATAATTGTTTGTCTGATTCCCATTCAGAAGCTTTACAACTTTATAGGATGACACTTACTCTGATAGGTGACATTCACCACCTTCACTGATTCATTCAGCTGTGACTCTCTGGAAGTACGGAGAGTGTTGATAGCTCTGAGGACCAGATCTTCACTGGGGACTGAAGATGAGGAGTTGAACACCAGCTTGCTTATGACCACTGCTGAACCAGATCTGTAAATAAAACCCAGTTTGTTTAATGTGCATCAAGTGTTTGCAATAAAATTACATCTCCATTTTAATTTGTTCTCAAAACAGAAAAACAAAACTTACATGAGGTTAGAGGGAGTCACAGAAAAACCGGTTGTTGTTTCTGGAAACACTGTTGTAGTTGCTGGCAGACGTAACTCATTTAGGAAGCTGACTGGTTGTATGGCATCTCCATCCTGGAAGGTATATTCCATCCTGCCATCAATCTGGTTTGAAGTGCTCCTACAGGACAAATAGGAGATATCTGTCAGGGACTTTAATCCACATCTTCAAAAATGTTTGATGTTTATTTTTTTCTTCAGTAATTCTTATTTTTCATGGCTTCCAAGTTAAAATGTGATGACACATGAAATAAAGATTGTGAAGTGAGTTTGCTTCTTACGTGAAGTTGGAGGACTTGGGATTGAAAACTTCCTTGCCAGGTTCATTCAGAAGAGTGTTCAGCTGCAGAAAACAATATCAAACCATTCATCATCTTCTCGTGAAGACTGGCATTGGACTAAAACCTTTTTCATTCTGTTTATTTTTAAAATATTTACCGCATTATTGATGGTACTCTGCACTTGCGGGTAGGCATCGTCTCTGTGCTCAGGGACCTCTGGCATGGTGATGTTAACCAGGTTAAATGTAAAGACCACAGCATAGGAGGTTTCTGAGATTTCTGCGTGGAAAGGAAATCATAATTCATTTTTTGGTCAAATCTTTCCATTCATAATTGTTTGTCTGATTCCCATTCAGAAGCTTTACAACTTTATAGGATGACACTTACTCTGATAGGTGACATTCACCACCTTCACTGATTCATTCAGCTGTGACTCTCTGGAAGTACGGAGAGTGTTGATAGCTCTGAGGACCAGATCTTCACTGGGGACTGAAGATGAGGAGTTGAACACCAGCTTGCTTATGACCACTGCTGAACCAGATCTGTAAATAAAACCCAGTTTGTTTAATGTGCATCAAGTGTTTGCAATAAAATTACATCTCCATTTTAATTTGTTCTCAAAACAGAAAAACAAAACTTACATAAGGTTAGAGGGAGTCACAGAGAAACCGGTTGTTGTTTCTGGAAACACTGTTGTAGTTGTTGGCAGACGTAACTCATTTAGGAAGCTGACTGGTTGTATGGCATCTCCATCCTGGAAGGTATATTCCATCCTGCCATCAATCTGGGTTGAAGCGCTCCTACAGGACACACGGAAGATATCTTTAAGGGACTTTAATCCACATCTTCAAAAAGTTTAGATTTTTTTCTGTAATTCTTATTTTCCATGGCTTCCCAGCTAAAATGTGAGGACACAAAAAATAAAGATTGTGAAGTAAGTTTGCATCTTACGTGAAGTTGGAGGACTTGGGACTGAAAACTTCCTTGCCAGGTTCATTCAGAAGAGTGTTCAGCTGCAGAAAAAAATATCAAACCATTCATCAACTTTTCGTGAAGACTGGCATTGGACTAAACCCTTTTTCATTCTGTTTATTTTAAAATATTTACCGCATTATTGATGGTACTCTGCACTTGCGGGTAGGCATCGTCTCTGTGCTCAGGGACCTCTGGCATGGTGATGTTAACCAGGTTAAATGTAAAGACCACAGCATAGGAGGTTTCTGAGATTTCTGCATGGAAAGGAAATCATAATTCATTTTTTGGTCAAATCTTTCCATTCATAATTGTTTGTCTGATTCCCATTCAGAAGCTTTACAACTTTATAGGATGACACTTACTCTGATAGGTGACATTCACCACCTTCACTGATTCATTCAGCTGTGACTCTCTGGAAGTACGGAGAGTGTTGATAGCTCTGAGGACCAGATCTTCACTGGGGACTGAAGACGAGGAGTTGAACACCAGCTTGCTTATGACCACTGCTGAACCAGATCTGTAAATAAAACCCAGTTTGTTTAATGTGCATCAAGTGTTTGCAATAAAATTACATCTCCATTTTAATTTGTTCTCAAAACAGAAAAACAAAACTTACATGAGGTTAGAGGGAGTCACAGAGAAACCGGTTGTTGTTTCTGGAAACACTGTTGTAGTTGTTGGCAGACGTAACTCATTTAGGAAGCTGACTGGTTGTATGGCATCTCCATCCTGGAAGGTATATTCCATCCTGCCATCAATCTGGGTTGAAGCGCTCCTACAGAACAAACGGAAGATATCTTTAAGGGACTTTAATCCACATCTTCAAAAAGTTTAGATTTTTTTTCTGTAATTCTTATTTTCCATGGCTTCCCAGCTAAAATGTGAGGACACAAAAAATAAAGATTGTGAAGTGAGTTTGCATCTTACGTGAAGTTGGAGGACTTGGGATTGAAAACTTCCTTGCCAGGTTCATTCAGAAGAGTGTTCAGCTGCAGAAAACAATATCAAATCATTCATCAACTTCTCGTGAAGACTGGCATTGGACTAAAACCTTTTTCATTCTGTTTATTTTTAAATATTTACCGCATTATTGATGGTACCCTGCACTTGCGGGTAAGCATCGTCTCTGTGCTCAGGGACCTCTGCCATGGTGATGTTAACCAGGTTAAATGTAAAGACCACAGCATAGGAGGTTTCTGAGATTTCTGCGTGGAAAGGAAATCATAATTCATTTTTTTGTCAAAGCTTTCCATTCATAATTGTTTGTCTGATTCCCATTCAGAAGCTTTACAACTTTATAGGATGACACTTACTCTGATAGGTGACATTCACCACCTTCACTGATTCATTCAGCTGTGACTCTCTGGAAGTACGGAGAGTGTTGATAGCTCTGAGGACCAGATCTTCACTGGGGACTGAAGATGAGGAGTTGAACACCAGCTTGCTTATGACCACTGCTGAACCAGATCTGTAAATAAAACCCAGTTTGTTTAATGTGCATCAAGTGTTTGCAATAAAATTACATCTCCATTTTAATTTGTTCTCAAAACAGAAAAACAAAACTTACATGAGGTTAGAGGGAGTCACAGAAAAACCGGTTGTTGTTTCTGGAAACACTGTTGTAGTTGCTGGCAGACGTAACTCATTTAGGAAGCTGACTGGTTGTATGGCATCTCCATCCTGGAAGGTATATTCCATCCTGCCATCAATCTGGTTTGAAGTGCTCCTACAGGACAAATAGGAGATATCTGTCAGGGACTTTAATCCACATCTTCAAAAATGTTTGATGTTTATTTTTTTCTTCAGTAATTCTTATTTTTCATGGCTTCCAAGTTAAAATGTGATGACACATGAAATAAAGATTGTGAAGTGAGTTTGCTTCTTACGTGAAGTTGGAGGACTTGGGATTGAAAACTTCCTTGCCAGGTTCATTCAGAAGAGTGTTCAGCTGCAGAAAACAATATCAAACCATTCATCATCTTCTCGTGAAGACTGGCATTGGACTAAAACCTTTTTCATTCTGTTTATTTTAAAATATTTACCGCATTATTGATGGTACTCTGCACTTGCGGGTAGGCATCGTCTCTGTGCTCAGGGACCTCTGGCATGGTGATGTTAACCAGGTTAAATGTAAAGACCACAGCATAGGAGGTTTCTGAGATTTCTGCGTGGAAAGGAAATCATAATTCATTTTTTGGTCAAATCTTTCCATTCATAATTGTTTGTCTGATTCCCATTCAGAAGCTTTACAACTTTATAGGATGACACTTACTCTGATAGGTGACATTCACCACCTTCACTGATTCATTCAGCTGTGACTCTCTGGAAGTACGGAGAGTGTTGATAGCTCTGAGGACCAGATCTTCACTGGGGACTGAAGATGAGGAGTTGAACACCAGCTTGCTTATGACCACTGCTGAACCAGATCTGTAAATAAAACCCAGTTTGTTTAATGTGCATCAAGTGTTTGCAATAAAATTACATCTCCATTTTAATTTGTTCTCAAAACAGAAAAACAAAACTTACATGAGGTTAGAGGGAGTCACAGAGAAACCGGTTGTTGTTTCTGGAAACACTGTTGTAGTTGTTGGCAGACGTAACTCATTTAGGAAGCTGACTGGTTGTATGGCATCTCCATCCTGGAAGGTATATTCCATCCTGCCATCAATCTGGGTTGAAGCGCTCCTACAGAACAAACGGAAGATATCTTTAAGGGACTTTAATCCACATCTTCAAAAAGTTTAGATTTTTTTTCTGTAATTCTTATTTTCCATGGCTTCCCAGCTAAAATGTGAGGACACAAAAAATAAAGATTGTGAAGTGAGTTTGCATCTTACGTGAAGTTGGAGGACTTGGGATTGAAAACTTCCTTGCCAGGTTCATTCAGAAGAGTGTTCAGCTGCAGAAAACAATATCAAACCATTCATCAACTTCTCGTGAAGACTGGCATTGGACTAAAACCTTTTTCATTCTGTTTATTTTTAAATATTTACCGCATTATTGATGGTACCCTGCACTTGCGGGTAAGCATCGTCTCTGTGCTCAGGGACCTCTGCCATGGTGATGTTAACCAGGTTAAATGTAAAGACCACAGCATAGGAGGTTTCTGAGATTTCTGCGTGGAAAGGAAATCATAATTCATTTTTTTGTCAAAGCTTTCCATTCATAATTGTTTGTCTGATTCCCATTCAGAAGCTTTACAACTTTATAGGATGAAACTTACTCTGATAGGTGACATTCACCACCTTCACTGATTCATTCAGCTGTGACTCTCTGGAAGTACGGAGAGTGTTGATAGCTCTGAGGACCAGATCTTCACTGGGGACTGAAGACGAGGAGTTGAACACCAGCTTGCTTATGACCACTGCTGAACCAGATCTGTAAATAAAACCCAGTTTGTTTAATGTGCATCAAGTGTTTGCAATAAAATTACATCTCCATTTTAATTTGTTCTCAAAACAGAAAAACAAAACTTACATGAGGTTAGAGGGAGTCACAGAGAAACCGGTTGTTGTTTCTGGAAACACTGTTGTAGTTGTTGGCAGACGTAACTCATTTAGGAAGCTGACTGGTTGTATGGCATCTCCATCCTGGAAGGTATATTCCATCCTGCCATCAATCTGGTTTGAAGTGCTCCTACAGGACAAATAGGAGATATCTGTCAGGGACTTTAATCCACATCTTCAAAAATGTTTGATGTTTATTTTTTTCTTCAGTAATTCTTATTTTTCATGGCTTCCAAGTTAAAATGTGATGACACATGAAATAAAGATTGTGAAGTGAGTTTGCTTCTTACGTGAAGTTGGAGGACTTGGGATTGAAAACTTCCTTGCCAGGTTCATTCAGAAGAGTGTTCAGCTGCAGAAAACAATATCAAACCATTCATCATCTTCTCGTGAAGACTGGCATTGGACTAAAACCTTTTTCATTCTGTTTATTTTAAAATATTTACCGCATTATTGATGGTACTCTGCACTTGCGGGTAGGCATCGTCTCTGTGCTCAGGGACCTCTGGCATGGTGATGTTAACCAGGTTAAATGTAAAGACCACAGCATAGGAGGTTTCTGAGATTTCTGCGTGGAAAGGAAATCATAATTCATTTTTTGGTCAAATCTTTCCATTCATAATTGTTTGTCTGATTCCCATTCAGAAGCTTTACAACTTTATAGGATGACACTTACTCTGATAGGTGACATTCACCACCTTCACTGATTCATTCAGCTGTGACTCTCTGGAAGTACGGAGAGTGTTGATAGCTCTGAGGACCAGATCTTCACTGGGGACTGAAGATGAGGAGTTGAACACCAGCTTGCTTATGACCACTGCTGAACCAGATCTGTAAATAAAACCCAGTTTGTTTAATGTGCATCAAGTGTTTGCAATAAAATTACATCTCCATTTTAATTTGTTCTCAAAACAGAAAAACAAAACTTACATGAGGTTAGAGGAAGTCACAGAAAAACCGGTTGTTGTTTCTGGAAACACTGTTGTAGTTGTTGGCAGACGTAACTCATTTAGGAAGCTGACTGGTTGTATGGCATCTCCATCCTGGAAGGTATATTCCATCCTGCCATCAATCTGGGTTGAAGAGCTCCTACAGGACACACGGAAGATATCTTTAAGGGACTTTAATCCACATCTTCAAAAAGTTTAGATTTTTTTCCTGTAATTCTTATTTTCCATGGCTTCCCAGCTAAAATGTGAGGACACAAAAAATAAAGATTGTGAAGTGAGTCTTACGTGTAGTTGGAGGACTTGGGATTGAAAACTTCCTTGCCAGGTTCATTCAGAAGAGTGTTCAGCTGCAGAAAAAAATATCAAACCATTCATCAACTTCTCGTGAAGACTGGCATTGGACTAAAACCTTTTTCATTCTGTTTATTTTTAAATATTTACCGCATTATTGATGATACTCTGCACTTGCGGGTAGGCATCGTCTCTGTGCTCAGGGACCTCTGGTATGGTGATGATAACCAGGTTAAATGTAAAGACCACAGCATAGGAGGTTTCTGAGATTTCTGCGTGGAAAGGAAATCATAATTAATTTTTTGGTCAAATCTTTCCATTCATAATTGTTTGTCTGATTCCCATTCAGAAGCTTTACAACTTTATAGGATGACACTTACTCTGATAGGTGACATTCACCACCTTCACTGATTCATTCAGCTGTGACTCTCTGGAAGTACGGAGACTGTTGATAGCTCTGAGGACCAGATCTTCACTGGGGACTGAAGATGAGGAGTTGAACACCAGCTTGCTTATGACCACTGCTGAACCAGATCTGTAAATAAAACCCAGTTTGTTTAATGTGCATCAAGTGTTTGCAATAAAATTACATCTCCATTTTAATTTGTTCTCAAAACAGAAAAACAAAACTTACATGAGGTTAGAGGGAGTCACAGAGAAACCGGTTGTTGTTTCTGGAAACACTGTTGTAGTTGTTGGCAGACGTAACTCATTTAGGAAGCTGACTGGTTGTATGGCATCTCCATCCTGGAAGGTATATTCCATCCTGCCATCAATCTGGTTTGAAGTGCTCCTACAGGACAAATAGGAGATATCTGTCAGGGACTTTAATCCACATCTTCAAAAATGTTTGATGTTTATTTTTTTCTTCAGTAATTCTTATTTTTCATGGCTTCCAAGTTAAAATGTGATGACACATGAAATAAAGATTGTGAAGTGAGTTTGCTTCTTACGTGAAGTTGGAGGACTTAGGTTCAAAACCTTGCTTGCCAGGTTCATTCAGAAGAGTGTTCAGCTGCAGGGAAAAATAAAACCAAGCCATTCATCAACCTCTAGTGAAAATTTACACTGGTACCAAACTTCCCTAATGGGTTAATTTTCTGCTTTCTTACTGCATTATTGACGACATCTTGCACTTGCACATAACTTCTGTTTCTTAGCTCAGGATCCTCAGGCATGCTGATATTATTCAAAATAATGTTAAAGATTACAGCATAGGAAGTTTCAGAGATTTCTGTTCGGAAAGAAATATCCAGTTTCGATTAGTTAAAATTTGACAGTTTTCACTGGTAGAAACTTTCATAATTTAAATGACTTCATTCATAATGAAGAAACTTACTCTGATAGGTAAAACTGATAATCTTCAGTGATTCATTGAATTGGGACTCTCTAGATTTACGAAGAGTACTGATAGCACCTAGGACCATAGTTTCAGTGGGCAGGGATGACAAGGATGAGAATATCAATTTGGTTGTGACTGTTGCTGCACCAGACACATTGGATGGCAATGTTTTGGGTATGTTTGAAGTTTCTGGTTGTAAACTTGAAGTACTTTGAAGTGTTACAAATGAATCTGCTTTTGTTGTGTTGTTGAGAGGTGTAGCATTGCTAGTAAGATTTTCAGCTGGTGTTGTTTTTATGGATGTGTGACCTGGAATTGTATATGCTGGTGATGTTGACGTATTTGTGTTTGGACCTGATGTTATTGGGACTACTAGAAATTCTTCTGTATTAGTGAGACCTGTAATAATTCCAGTGGTAGTTGTCGATGCAGTTGTAGTTTCTAAATCCATGTTTGGGCTTGAAGTTGTTTTGGTTGAATGTGCAAGTGTGGCTGGAGCAGAAGATGTACTGGTAAAAGCTACAGTTGTTTTTATAATATCTCCTGTTGTCACTTGAAATGCAGCTGTTGTTTGAGCTGCAGTTGAGCTTGGAATGGTGGCTGTTGTTTTGCTTGGAGCTGTAGCTGAGATATCCGCTGGAATGGTAGTGGTGGGAAGAACAGTCATGGTTGTAACGGGTGCACTTGGGGTTCTTGGTGGTTCAGTTGTTTTTGTTGGAGTTAAAGTTGGGAATATAGTTACATGTGATGAGGAGATAGGCATAATTGTTACAGCAATAGTTATGGTCTCCGGAGATACAGTTGTGATTATTGAAGGTGCATTTGTTGTGGTAAGGAGTGTTGCTTGACTTAGAGCTGGAGCTGTATTAGTGAAAGCAATAGTTGTGCTTGATAGAGGTGCAGATGTTATTTGGAATGCAGTTGTTTTTGCCACTGTAGGAGTGTTTGTGCCTGGAATTGAAGCTGGACTTTCAGTTGTGGGATAGTTATTCGTTGCTGTATCTAAACTTGATGTAGCTGGAGACAGAGTTACAGTTGAAGGTGTGGTTTTGACTGTTGTTGATGAAATTGCAGATGTTGTTGTGGCTGTAATTGAGGATGTGGCTAGACCTTGTGTTGTTGTACTTGCAGTTTCAGATGAGACTGAAGATGACAAAGCAGTGGGAGGAACAGTCATAGAAGAGGAAGCTGTAATGGTGGATGTTGCAGGTGCAGGAGTACTTTCTGAAGTGGTAAACATTATTGGTGAAGTATGAGTTGAGGTTTCAGTAGTTGTGGTTGCAAATGTCATTGTGGTTTCAACCGTTTTTGAACTTGGAGCTTCAGATGAGGTTGCAGCTAATGTAACAGTTGAAGGTACCATTGTGGTAGCTGAGGTTGAGGTTGTATGTGCAGTTGTACTTTCAGAAGTTGTAGACCTTACTGGAGCAGGATTGACAACTGTTGATGTGGTTTGAACTGGAGATTCAGATAGGGTTGGAGATGATGTTGTAGTAGAAGGCACTGTCGCAGCTGAGGATGCCGTGGATGTTGAGGATTCAGTTGTAGTTTTGGAAGTTGTAGTCACAGTAGTGGAAGGTCCCTCTGTGGTTGTGGAAGCTGCAGTTGTGCTTGCTGCAGATGTAGTTGTACTTCCTGATGTTGTAGGCATTGTTGTAGATGTAAGAGTTGTTGATTCTGAAGTCACAACAGCAGATGTGAGAGTTCCAGTAGAAGTGGTTGCAAGAAACAAAGTGGTTTGAGATGCTGTTGTATTTGGAGCTTCAGATGACATAGGAGCTGAAGTCACAGTGGAAGGTACAGCTGCAGCTGAGGAAGCAGTAATTATTGATGATGTTACAGGTGCAGTTGTTTCTGAAGATGTAGGCATTGTTGTTGAAGTAAGAGTTGTGGATTCTGAAGTTACAGCTGTTGAACTTGTTGGATCGTTTGTTTTGGTTGGTGTGGTTGATGAAGCTGTAGTTGTGGTTTCTGTTGTTGAACTTTTTAAAGATGTAGGAAACACTGTTGAAGTAATAGTTGTGGTTTCTGGACTCACCACTGTGGTTGTGAAAATTTCAGTAGTTGAGGATTGTGTAATTACGGATGTTACAGCAGCAGTTGTTTCTGAAGAAGTAGGTATAGTTGTGGATTCTGAAGAAGTTACAGACGTTGAAGTTGTTGGAATGCCCATTGTGGTCAATGTGGTTGATGAAGCTGTAGTCATGGTTTCCGCTGTTGCACTCTCTGAAGTTGTAGGTATTGTTGTTGAAGTAAGACTTGTGGATTCAGAAGTTACAGCTGTTGATGTTGTTGGATCGCTCATTGTTGTAGATGTGGTTGATGAGGGTGTAGTCATGGTTTCCGCCGTTGTACTCTCTGAGGTTGTAGGCACTGTTGTTGAAGTAAGAGTTGTGGATTCAGAAGTTACAGCTGTTGATGTTGTTGGATCGCTCGTTGTTGTAGATGTGATTGATGAGGCTGTAGTCATGGTTTCTACTGTTGTACTCTCTGAAGTTGTAGGCACTGTTGTTGAAGTAAGAGATGTGGATTCAGAAGTTACAGCTGTTGATGTTGTTGGATCGCTCGTTGTTGTAGATGCGGTTGATGAGCCTGTAGTCGTGGTTTCCGCTGTTGTAGTCTCTGAAGTTGTAGGCATTGTTGTTGGAGAAAGAGTTGTGGATTCAGAAGTTACAGATGTTGATGTTGTTGGATCGCTCGTTGTTGTAGGTGTGGTTGATGAGGCTGTAGTCATTGTTTCTACTGTTGTACTCTCTGAGGATGTAGGGACTGTTGTTGAAGTAAGAGTTGTGGATTCAGAAGATACAGCTGTTGATGTTGTTGGATCGCTCGTTGTTGTAGGTGTGGTTGATGAGGCTGTAGTCGTTGTTTCTACTGTTGTACTCTCTGAAGTTGTAGGCATTGTTGTTGAAGAAAGAGTTGTGGATTCAGAAGTTACTGATGTTGATTTTGTTGGATCGCTCGTTGTTGTAGGTGTGGTTGATGAGGCTGTAGTTGTTGTTTCTACTGTTGTACTCTCTGAGGTTGTAGGCATTGTTGTTGAAGTAAGAGTTGTGGATTTAGAAGTTACAGCTGTTGATGTTGTTGGATCGCTTGTTGTTGTAGATGTGGTTGATGACGCTGTAGTCGTGGATTTTACTGTTGTACTCTCTGAGGTTGTAGGCACTGTTGTTGAAGTAAGAGTTGTGGATTCAGAAGTTACAGCTGTTGATGTTGTTGGATCACTCGTTGTTGTCGATGTGGCTGATGAGGCTGTAGTCGTGGTTTCCACTGTTGTAATTTCTGAAGTTGTAGGCATTGTTGTTGAAGAAAGAGTTGTGGATTCAGAAGTTACAGCTGCTGATGTTGTTGGATCGCTCGTTGTTAAAGATGTGGTTGTTGAGGCTGTCGTCGTGGTTTCCGCTGTTGTACTCTCTGAAGTTGTAGGCACTGTTGTTGAAGAAAGAGTTGTGGATTCAGAAGTTACAGCTGCTGATGTTGTTGCAACGCTCGTTGTTGTAGATGTGGTTGATGAGGCTGTAGTCGTGGTTTCCGCTGTTGAACTCTCTGATGTTGTAGGCACTGTTGTTGAAGTAAGAGTTGTGGATTCAGAAGTTAAAGCTGTTGATGTTGTTGGATCGCTCGTTGTTGTAGGTGTGGTTGATGAGGCTGTAGTCGTGGTTTCCGCTGTTGTACTCTCTGAAGTTGTAGGCACTGTTGTTGAAGTAAGAGTTGAGGATTCAGAAGTTACAGCTGTTGATGTTGTTGGATCGCTCGTTGTTGTAGATGTGGTTGATGAGGCTGTAGTCGTGGTTTCCGCTGTTGTACTCTCTGAGGTTGTAGGCACTGTTGTTGAAGTAAGAGTTGAGGATTCAGAAGTTACAGCTGTTGAAGTTGTTGGATCGCTCGTTGTTGTTGATGTGGTTGATGAGGCTGTAGTCGTGGTTTCCGCTGTTGAACTCTCTGATGTTGTAGGCACTGTTGTTGAAGTAAGAGTTGTGGATTCAGAAGTTACAGCTGTTGATGTTGTTGGATCGCGTGTTGTTGTAGGTGTGGTTGATGAGGCTGTAGTCGTGGTTTCCGCTGTTGTACTCTCTGAAGTTGTAGGCACTGTTGTTGAAGTAAGAGTTTTGGATTCAGAAGATACAGCTGCTGATGTTGTTGGATCGCTCGTTGTTGTAGATGTGGTTGAGGAGGCTGTTGTCGTGGTTTCTACTTTTATACTCTCTGAGGTTGTAGGCACTATTGTTAAAGTAAGAGTTGTGGATTCAGAAGTTACAGCTGTTGATGTTGTTGGATCGCTCGTTGTTGTAGGTGTGGTTGATGTGGCTGTAGTCGTGGTTTCCGCTGTTGTACTCTCTGAAGTTGTAGGCACTGTTGTTGAAGTAAGAGTTGTGGATTCAGAAGTTACAGCTGTTGATGTTGTTGGAGTGCTTGTTGTTGTAGATGTGGTTGAGGAGGCTGTTGTCGTGGTTTCTACTGTTGTACTCTCTGACGTTGTAGGCACTGTTGTTGAAGTAAGAGTTGTGGATTCAGAAGTTACAGCTGTTGATGTTGTTGGATCGCTCGTTGTTGTAGATTTGGCTGATGAGGCTGCAATCGTGGTTTCCGCTGTTGTACTCTCTGAAGTTGTAGGCATTGTTGTTGAAGTAAGAGTTGTGGATTCAGAACTTACAGCTGCTGATGTTGTTGGATCACTCGTTGTTGATGAGGCTGTAGTTGTGGTTTCCACTGTTGTACTCTCTGAGGTTGTAGGCACTGTTGTTGAAGTAATAGTTGTGGATTCAGAAGTTACAGCTGTTGATGTTGTTGGATCGCTCGTTGTTGTAGATGTGGTTGAGGAGGCTGTTGTCGTGGTTTCTACTGTTGTACTCTCTGAAGTTGTAGGCACTATTGTTGAAGTAAGAGTTGTGGATTCAGAAGTTACAGCTGTTGATTTTGCTGTATCGCTCGTTGTTGTAGATGTGGTTGATGACGCTGTAGTCGTGGTTTCCACTGTTGTACTCTCTGAGGTTGTAGGCACTGTTTCTGAAGTAAGAGTTGTGGATTCAGAAGTTACAGCTGTTGATGTTGTTGGATCGATCGTTGCTGTCGATGTGGTTGATGACGCTGTAGTTGTGGTTTCCACTGTTGTACTCGCTGAAGTTGTAGGCATTGTTGTTAAAGTAAGAGTTGTGGATTCAGAAGTTACAGCTGCTGATGTTGTTGGATCGCTTGTTGTTGTAGATGTGGTTGGGGAGGCTGTTGTCGTGGTTTCTACTGTTGTACTCTCTGAAGTTGTAGGCACTGTTGTTGAAATAAGAGTTGTGGATTCAGAAGTTAAAGCCGTTGATGTTGTTGGATCGCTCGTTGTTGTAGATTCGGCTGATGAGGCTGTAATTGTGGTTTCCGCTGTTGTACTCTCTGATGTTGTAGGCACTATTGTTGAAGTAAGAGTTGTGGATTCAGAAGTTACAGCTGTTGATGTTGTTGGATCACTCGTTGTTGTAGGTGTTGTTGATGAGGCTGTAGTCGTGGTTTCCACTGTTGTACTCTCTGCAGTTGTAGGCACTGTTGTGGAAGTAAGAGTTGTGGATTCAGAAGTTACAGCTGTTGATGTTGTTGGATCACTCGTTGTTGTAGGTGTGGTTGATGAGGCTTTAGTCGTGGTTTCCACTGTTGTACTCTCTGCAGTTGTAGGCACTGTTGTGGAAGTAAGAGTTGTGGATTCAGAAGTTACAGCTGTTGATGTTGTTGGATCGCTCATTGTTGTAGGTGTGGTTGATGTGGCTGTAGTCGTGGTTTCCGCTGTTGTACTCTCTGAAGTTGTAGGCACTGTTGTTGAAGTAAGAGTTGTGGATTCAGAAGTTACAGCTGTTGATGTTGTTGGAGCGCTTGTTGTTGTAGATGTGGTTGAGGAGGCTGTTGTCGTGGTTTCTACTGTTGTACTCTCTGAAGTTGTAGGCACTGTTGTTGAAGTAAGAGTTGTGGATTCAGAAGTTACAGCTGTTGATGTTGTTGGATCACTCGTTGTTGTAGGTGTTGTTGATGAGGCTGTAGTCGTGGTTTCCACTGTTGTACTCTCTGCAGTTGTAGGCACTGTTGTGGATTCAGAAGTTACAGCTGTTGATGTTGTTGGATCGCTCGTTGTTGTAGGTGTGGTTGATGAGGCTGTAGTCGTGGTTTCCACTGTTGTACTCTCTGCAGTTGTAGGCACTGTTGTTGAAGTAAGAGTTGTGGATTCAGAAGTTACAGCTGTTGATGTTGTTGGATCGATCGTTGCTGTCGATGTGGTTGATGACGCTGTAGTTGTGGTTTCCACTGTTGTACTCGCTGAAGTTGTAGGCATTGTTGTTAACGTAAGAGTTGTGGATTCAGAAGTTACAGCTGCTGATGTTGTTGGATCGCTTGTTGTTGTAGATGTGGTTGAGGAGGCTGTTGTCGTGGTTTCTACTGTTGTACTCTCTGAAGTTGTAGGCACTGTTGTTGAAATAAGAGTTGTGGATTCAGAAGTTAAAGCCGTTGATGTTGTTGGATCGCTCGTTGTTGTAGATTCGGCTGATGAGGCTGTAATTGTGGTTTCCGCTGTTGTACTCTCTGATGTTGTAGGCACTATTGTTGAAGTAAGAGTTGTGGATTCAGAAGTTACAGCTGTTGATGTTGTTGGATGACTTGTTGTTGTAGGTGTTGTTGATGAGGCTGTAGTCGTGGTTTCCACTGTTGTACTCTCTGCAGTTGTAGGCACTGTTGTGGAAGTAAGAGTTGTGGATTCAGAAGTTACAGCTGTTGATGTTGTTGGATCGCTCGTTGTTGTAGGTGTGGTTGATGTGGCTGTAGTCGTGGTTTCCGCTGTTGTACTCTCTGAAGTTGTAGGCACTGTTGTTGAAGTAAGAGTTGTGGATTCAGAAGTTACAGCTGTTGATGTTGTTGGAGCGCTTGTTGTTGTAGATGTGGTTGAGGAGGCTGTTGTCGTGGTTTCTACTGTTGTACTCTCTGAAGTTGTAGGCACTGTTGTTGAAGTAAGAGTTGTGGATTCAGAAGTTACAGCTGTTGATGTTGTTGGATCACTCGTTGTTGTAGGTGTTGTTGATGAGGCTGTAGTCGTGGTTTCCACTGTTGTACTCTCTGCAGTTGTAGGCACTGTTGCAGATTCAGAAGTTACAGCTGTTGATGTTGTTGGATCGCTCGTTGTTGTAGGTGTGGTTGATGAGGCTGTAGTCGTGGTTTCCACTGTTGTACTCTCTGCAGTTGTAGGCACTGTTGTTGAAGTAAGAGTTGTGGATTCAGAAGTTACAGCTGTTGATGTTGTTGGATCGCTCATTGTTGTAGGTGTGATTGATGAGGCTGTAGTCGTAGTTTCTGCTGTTGTACTCTCTGAAGTTGTAGGCACTGTTGTTGAAGTAAGAGTTGTGGATTCAGAAGTTACCGCTGTTGATGTTGTTGGATCGCTCGTTGTTGTAGGTGTGGTTGATGAGGCTGTAGTCGTGGTTTCCACTGTTGTACTCTCTGCAGTTGTAGGCACTGTTGTTGAAGTAAGAGTTGTGGATTCAGAAGTTACAGCTGTTGATGTTGTTGGATCGCTCGTTGTTGTAGGTGTGGTTGATGATGCTGTAGTCGTGGTTTCTGCTGTTGTACTCTCTGAAGTTGTAGGCACTGTTGTTGAAATAAGAGTTGTGGATTCAGAAGTTACAGCTGTTGATGTTGTTGGATCGCTCGTTGTTGTCGATGTGGTTGATGAGGCTGTAGTCGTGGTTTCTGCTGTTGTACTCTCTGAAGTTGTAGGCACTGTTGTTGAAGTAAGAGTTGTGGATTCAGAATTTACAGCTGTTGATGTTGTTGGATCGCTCGTTGTTGTAGGTGTGGTTGATGAGGCTGTAGTCGTGGATTCCGCTGTTGTACTCTCTGAAGTTGTAGGAACTGTTGTTGAAGTAAGAGTTGTGGATTCAGAAGTTACAGCTGTTGATGTTGTTGGATCGCTCGTTGTTGTAGATATGGTTGATGAGGCTGTAGTCATGGTTTCCACTGTTGTACTCTCTGAGGTTGTAGGCACTGTTGTTGAAGTAAGAGTTGTCGATTCAGAATTTACAGCTGTTGATGTTGTTGGATCGCTCGTTGTTAAAGATGTGGTTGATGAGGCTGTAGTCGTGGTTTCCGCTGTTGTACTCTCTGAAGTTGTAGGCACTGTTGTTGAAGTAAGAGTTGTGGATTCAGAAGTTACAGCTGCTGATGTTATTGGATCGCTCGTTGTTGTAGATGTGGTTGATGAGGCTGTAGTTGTGGTTTCTACTGTTGAACTCTCTGATGTTGTAGGCACTGTTGTTGAAGTAAGTGTTGTGGATTCAGAAGTTACAGCTGCTGATGTTGTTGGATCGCTCGTTGTTGTAGGTGTGGTTGATGAGGCTGTAGTCGTGGTTTCCGCTGTTGAACTCTCTGATGTTGTAGGCACTGTTGTTGAAGTAAGAGTTGTGGATTCAGAAGTTACAGCTGTTGATGTTGTTGGATCGCTCGTTGTTGTAGGTGTGGTTGATGAGGCTGTAGTCGTGGTTTCCTCTGTTGTACTCTCTGAAGTTGTAGGCACTGTTGTTGAAGTAAGAGTTGTGGATTCAGAAGTTACAGCTGTTGATGTTGTTGGATCACTCGTTGTTGTAGATGTGGTTGATGAGGCTGTAGTCGTGGTTTCTACTGTTGTACTCTCTGAAGTTGTAGGCACTGTTGTTGAAGTAAGAGTTGTGGATTCAGAAGTTACAGCTGTTGATGTTGTTGGATCGCTCGTTGTTAAAGATGTGGTTGATGAGGCTGTAGTCTTGGTTTCCTCTGTTGTACTCTCTGAAGTTGTAGGCACTGTTGTTGAAGTAAGAGTTGTGGATTCAGAAGTTACAGCTGTTGATGTTGTTGGATCGCTCGTTGTTGTAGATGTGGTTGATGAGGCTGTAGTCGTGATTTCCGCTGTTGTACTCTCTGAGGTTGTAGGCACTGTTGTTGAAGTAAGAGTTGTGGATTCAGAAGTTACAGCTGTTGATGTTGTTTGATCGGTCGTTGTTAAAGATGTGGTTGATGAGGCTGTAGTCGTGGTTTCTACTGTTGTACTCTCTGAAGTTGTAGGCACTGTTGTTGAAGTAAGAGTTGTGGATTCAGAAGTTACAGCTGTTGATGTTGTTGGATCACTCGTTGTTGTAGGTGTGGTTGATGAGGCTGTAGTCGTGGTTTCTGCTGTTGTACTCTCTGAAGTTGTAGGCACTGTTGTTGAAGTAAGAGTTGTGGATTCAGAAGTTACAGCTGTTGATGTTGTTGGATCGCTCGTTGTTGTAAGTGTGGTTGATGAGGCTGTAGTCGTGGATTCCGCTGTTGTACTCTCTGAAGTTGTAGGCACTGTTGTTGAAGTAAGAGTTGTGGATTCAGAAGTTACAGCTGTTGATGTTGTTGGATCGCTCGTTGTTGTAGGTGTGGTTGATGAGGCTGTAGTCGTGGATTCCGCTGTTGTACTCTCTGAAGTTGTAGGAACTGTTGTTGAAGTAAGAGTTGTGGATTCAGAAGTTACAGCTGTTGATGTTGTTGGATCGCTCGTTGTTGTAGATATGGTTGATGAGGCTGTAGTCATGGTTTCCGCTGTTGTACTCTCTGAGGTTGTAGGCACTGTTGTTGAAGTAAGAGTTGTCGATTCAGAATTTACAGCTGTTGATGTTGTTGGATCGCTCGTTGTTAAAGATGTGGTTGATGAGGCTGTAGTCGTGGTTTCCGCTGTTGTACTCTCTGAAGTTGTAGGCACTGTTGTTGAAGTAAGAGTTGTGGATTCAGAAGTTACAGCTGCTGATGTTATTGGATCGCTCGTTGTTGTAGATGTGGTTGATGAGGCTGTAGTCGTGGTTTCTACTGTTGAACTCTCTGATGTTGTAGGCACTGTTGTTGAAGTAAGAGTTGTGGATTCAGAAGTTACAGCTGTTGATGTTGTTGGATCGCTCGTTGTTGTAGATGTGGTTGAGGAGGCTGTTGTCGTGGTTTCTACTGTTGTACTCTCTGAAGTTGTAGGCACTATTGTTGAAGTAAGTGTTGTGGATTCAGAAGTTACAGCTGCTGATGTTGTTGGATCGCTCGTTGTTGTAGGTGTGGTTGATGAGGCTGTAGTCGTGGTTTCCGCTGTTGAACTCTCTGATGTTGTAGGCACTGTTGTTGAAGTAAGAGTTGTGGATTCAGAAGTTACAGCTGTTGATGTTGTTGGATCGCTCGTTGTTGTAGGTGTGGTTGATGAGGCTGTAGTCGTGGTTTCCTCTGTTGTACTCACTGAAGTTGTAGGCACTGTTGTTGAAGTAAGAGTTGTGGATTCAGAAGTTACAGCTGTTGATGTTGTTGGATCGCTCGTTGTTGTAGATGTGGTTGATGAGGCTGTAGTCGTGATTTCCGCTGTTGTACTCTCTGAGGTTGTAGGCACTGTTGTTGAAGTAAGAGTTGTGGATTCAGAAGTTACAGCTGTTGATGTTGTTGGATCGCTCGTTGTTGTAGGTGTGGTTGATGAGGCTGTAGTCGTGGTTTCCGCTGTTGAACTCTCTGATGTTGTAGGCACTGTTGTTGAAGTAAGAGTTGTGGATTCAGAAGTTACAGCTGTTGATGTTGTTGGATCGCTCGTTGTTGTAGGTGTGGTTGATGAGGCTGTAGTCGTGGTTTCCTCTGTTGTACTCACTGAAGTTGTAGGCACTGTTGTTGAAGTAAGAGTTGTGGATTCAGAAGTTACAGCTGTTGATGTTGTTGGATCGCTCGTTGTTGTAGATGTGGTTGATGAGGCTGTAGTCGTGATTTCCGCTGTTGTACTCTCTGAGGTTGTAGGCACTGTTGTTGAAGTAAGAGTTGTGGATTCAGAAGTTACAGCTGTTGATGTTGTTGGATCGCTCGTTGTTGTAGATGTGGTTGATGAGGCTGTAGTCGTGGTTTCTACTGTTGTACTCTCTGAAGTTGTAGGCACTGTTGTTGAAGTAAGAGTTGTGTATTCAGAAGTTACAGCTGTTGATGTTGTTGGATCGCTCGCTGTTGTAGATATGGTTGATGAGGCTGTAATCGTGGTTTCCGCTGTTGTACTCTCTGAAGTTGTAGCCACTGTTGTTGAAGTAACAGTTGTGGATTCAGAAGTTACAGCTGTTGATGTCGTTGGATCGCTCGTTGTTGTCGATGTGGTTGATGAGGCTGTAGTTGTGGTTTCCACTGTTGAACTCTCTGAAGTTGTAGGCATTGTTGTTGAAGTAAGAGTTGTGGATTCAGAAGTTACAGCTGTTGATGTTGTTGGATCGCTCGTTGTTGTAGATGTGGTATCTGATGGCGTTGAGGTTGAAGTGGGAAATACAGTTGTGGTTTCTGAAGCTGTGTATCCTGAAGTTGTAGATTCCGTTGCTGAAGCACTGGATTTTTTTTTTTTTTAAGAAAAATATTATACCTTTTAATATATTATAACCTTTTACAAAAACATGTTTATAATTAGATGAATAGTAATGTTACATATTTGAAATCTAAACAACCACCTACCCAACTCTAGTGGTAGAATGACTAGCACACCACAAACACACTGTAAAGAGAAACACATTCCTGTAAAATCTTTCATTCATTTTTTTTTATATAGTTAGCCAAAAACAGAAATATTCCAGGACAAACTGTAGAACGCATACTATATTATTCCATAAATATTGTATAGACATGTTCCAGACATAATAAATTACATTTTACATTTACAATACTTACATAGTGTGAATACAATTTTCTTTGCGCCATCTTGCTTAGAAAGAAAAAATCTGCTGAAAGAGAAAACAAGACATTTAGATATTATTTTAATTGTTGTAC
The DNA here is from genome assembly GCF_936440315.1 of Barbus barbus. Classification (NCBI taxonomy): domain Eukaryota; kingdom Metazoa; phylum Chordata; class Actinopteri; order Cypriniformes; family Cyprinidae; genus Barbus; species Barbus barbus. The sequence goes on along the minus strand of NC_136735.1, from coordinate 11,064,589 downwards.
GATGAATAATTTTACCCTTCATAAAGGAATATCTTCAAATAAGTAATCTTTTTGATCAGCGATCTGAGTTCCGCACATAACTTAGCCCAATAAATAATAAAAACGTCACAGGATATTTTGTCTACAGCTGGGCAATGTTGACTTCTGTGACTGTCATAATACCTGAAGACTCCAGCCAATGAAAATGCTTCTCTATAGGTGCGTGTCCTACTCTTCACAAGAACAGTTTATGAAACCAGACTGCTTCAGGTAGAATTATCTAGGATGAATCGTGGTTTTGCCAAACATCTGAACATCTTACTTTTAATCCAGACATACATGGGAGTCTGTGTTTGCGCTCTGGAGAGCATCAAAGGTTCAAGTTTACAAAGGGTTCTAGCAGCATTGAACAGTGAAGCCAATAACAGACATATCTGTTGATTTCTTGAATGTTTGGCCAATCAGAAGTGTTTAAATGATTCTTTTTTTTTTCAGTGCTGAGTTGCTGAGAGGATCATTCAGTGCTGAACCTCTCAATACACACACACACACACACACACACACACACACACACACACACATATATATATATAAATAGATAGATAGATAGATAGATAGATAGATAGATAGATAGATAGATAGATAGATAGATAGATAGATAGATAGATAGATAGATAGATAGATAGATAGATAGATAGATAGATAGATAGATAGATAGATAGATAGAGCGATAGAGCTGTAACGACATAGGGTCAAATTTTTGTAAATTTAAAAGAATTATTACTATATACTGTACTCAACTACAACATTACTACAACGTTATTTTTATTACATTATGCAGCAAAATGTTATGCCTGTCATTTTAATGATGACATGAACAGATTGTTCAGATTACAAGAAAATTATAATAATTATATATTCGCAATTTGTCAGAAAAGCGAATGTCGCAAAGCGAATGTTTTTAATCAAATATGAAATGCATATATAGATGCATGAAATAGATTTGGCACTGGTGGAGGCTCTGGTTAGGTGATGCCAAGTGTCCAGTGTAACCTTACGCGCGCTTTAGGAGACCCTGGATAACAATGTTCCTTAGCAAAAGCGGATGACGCCCCCCCCCCCCCCAGTTATATTTGCCTAACGATTTTTTTTTTTAGAAAATATTTTTTCTTTACCTATAAAAAAATAAATAATAATAATAAAAAAAAAAAAAAAAAAAATATATATATATATATATATATATATATATTACTGTAACGCATGCAAATTAAAATGAATAGTATTAAAATGTACGCCTATATCGATCTCATGATATAATATTGAAAAGCTCTTTTAAAAATTAATATTTAATTTATTCAGTGACCTACCTTCTCCCGCTCTTCAAAGTCATAACCATGAATAACGAACAATATTCCTTATGATAGTCCTTGCAATGCTCTATGTGATGCGTTTTCGCTCAAAGTTTACAGACTGACAAGACAACAGTCGGGCCAGTAAATATACGGTGTGTTGACGTTGTAAGGCAAGGTGTGGTAGTGTAACAGGTGTCATTTTCGTGACGTAGCGTGCACTGCAGCATCTGATTTACGTTCTAACTCTGTCAACAATAAAGGGTGGACCCAGCAAGTTACGTTAAAAATGCCTTTATGTCTTGAAAGGATAGAACTGAAATTACAAACCGCAAAGGCCAATCACAAAAGGCATATCTGTTAGGCAGTTACAAACGTCGAATTGCAAATAAAATAAAAAATAAATAAAAAGCCCCCACAAATACTTTTCAGACCTCCAAAATAACTGTTATCTGTTAAACAAGTTTACCTGTTATAAATCTATAACATTTACATTAATAAAAATAGGTCTACTTGTTGGCCAGAGCTGGTATCATATTTTCGTTTGTAACTTAAAATTTTATCTGAAGCTAAGATGTAAGGTATGTGTCCAATAGAATATGACTTTCAAAAACAAATCTTTCATGAAAACAAAAATTAATTATATAAATAAATAATAAACTATAAATAAAAATGTAATATAATATAATATAAAAACATAAATATAATACAAATTATAGTGTAGTGCTGGGTGCATTTTGTTCAAGAAATATCTTGTCTGTTAAATGAAAAGTGTAATTACCTCAATGTGCACGAAATTGTAGCCTAAATGCCACATAATTAATTCAGTCTACTGAGTCAGGTTACATTTAATTTGTGCCCTATACCGATGAAACAATCCAGTTATGCTAATAATTGAATATACAAAGATAAAAAAAAAAAAAACATTACATATGTCTGTGAGCGCAACATCTTGGGGCGAATTCCAAACGGAAGTGAGCATCCTACTCCCTTCGAAGGGCAAAGCCCTTGAAGTGTGTTCTTTGAAGGGTGTAGGGCATTACTGTCTCGTATAAGCGTTTGGAACTCCCTGGACTGACGGACAAAATGTTACCTTGTTATTGTTATTATTTTATTCAAATAGTGTTTAATTGTGTCTTATTTACTATTAAACTTTTTCAAATTAAACAGTCTTAAATCATATTTCTTTCACTGACGAAAATATTTTGTGTTACAAGAAAATAAGAAAAATTGAATTAGCTATTCTACTTACGTTTGTATGCAAAGTCAAAATTAACTCCAACTTTGCTTTAAAATGCATAGCAAGATCTCCTAACTGAAGATCACATGATAACAAACGGAAATCACTTCCGTGAAGTGACCATCACATGTTCCCTTCGCTAACGGACTTCTGGAAGGGATTAAGTTGTTCACTTTCGTTTGGAACGTCCCTACAAATGGCGTCCCCTTCCCGAAGTGCCCTTCAAGGGCGCAAAAAAAGACGTTTGAAATTCGCCCCTTATTGAAGTCATATGACTTGTATAGGCCTACATCTAAGAATTAATTTGGTAAATGTGTTTCATAGTTTATGCACTTCCTACAAAATAAAGAACTCACTTGAAGCAAGCCTAAATTTATACAAAATAAACAAAAACGTTTCTTTCGTTTAGTTTCTTTCTAAAAACTCAAATACTGTGGAAAGTTGATATTTCGCAATGGCAAATAATATATATATTCTACAGTGACTGACATTGTCATGTTGTTGTATAGTAAGTACTGTGTAGTATAATATAGAAAGGCCTTGGTAGCCCATTCTGCTAACCTTCTGTTCCAAAAACACTGGCTACTTCTAACAGTAGCAGCTTACTCCAAAAACCTAAACTTTTGTGAAGCAGGTTATAAATTAGAGTAGTTTGATTTAGGCAAACATCATGAGATGTGTTACTGCTGAATGTAACGGGGCGAACAAGACGTGAGACGTGCAGATCCAAGTGCAAGCTTTTATTTATAAACATAGTCAATAAACAGGCAGGGTCAATCAATGGCAAACAGGTATGGTACAGGCAAGACAGAGCAATCCTAGGGCTAGCGAGAGTCGACGATCGGTGAACAATATCCAACAGGGCCAGGCAGAGAGATAATCCAGGTATACGAGCAGTAATCCAAGAGAGGTGCAAACAGAGTCCAAACGGCAAGGCAAAGGGGTAAATCCAGGAAACGCGGGCAAGAATCAAAACACTAGAAAAACACACAAGGCAAGACTATGACAAGAAAGTGGGTTCCGTAGCGCAGCTAAAACTAGGAGTTATAAATGCAGAACAATACTGGAACCAAACACAGAACGGCTCAGTAAGGCAGCTAACACTAGTGGAGTGATAAGCGCAATACAATACTCGGCCGAGAGGAAGAGGAAGTCTATGGTTTATAAAGGTGTGTGATTGTGTGATCAGTGAAATCAGCTGTGTGTGTCGTCAGTGCAATGGATGATGGGAACTGTAGTCCAATGGTGAAGTGCCAGTACTGTAGTGTAGTGCAAGAGTCCATGCAATGAGCGAGTGACCTCTGGTGGTGAGCGAATGGAAGTTCATGGCCAGGATTCGTGACACTGAGGATCTTGTTGGAGTGGAGGAACAGATTATTAGAATTATAAAACATTAATGCAGTATAAAGCAAATTTATATGATGAAATGAAGTCAATATAATTTACCTCATAATTTGTTATCGGTTTTATATTTCCTATCTCACATACTGCAGATCTGCAAAGTAAAGGAATATTAACACTCAGTAAGGGAAAGCTCCACATAGTAAAAGTTACATTCACCAAGTGTTGCCAAAAAATATTTAGTGTTTGTCTATTCCAAATTAAAATACCTATAATAGGTCTATCAATTCAAGGATTTTTTTCAAAAGACATCATAATAGCTATTTACAAAGCTTGGGATCCATTAGAGCTAAACAACTATAGATCAGAGAGTCTCCCACAGTAAGGCCTTTAAAAGGCATGTGACCAAATAACACCCATTCTAACAGTAATACTTTTAGAACACCCCAAGCAGTTTAGACTTAAACTAGACAAGGGTGGAGTTGTTGGAGCCACATTTTAGAGCTAACTACAGCCTTTGACACTGATGATCATGGTGTTTCTAATGCAGATTTAAACATTCAACTTTTATCTTCCAGGTAAAGTGTTCAACATACCTACAGTCCAGGGGTCTCCTCCCTGCTCCTGGAGAGGAGTCTTGAAGATTTCAGCTTCAACCCCAGTCAAACACACCTGAACCAGCTAATCAAGCTTCTCAAATGGAAGGCTGCATCTTTGCATCCTTCCTAGTCCAGTCCTTCAGAGACTTCAAGTCTAGAGTCCTGCTCAACATTAAACGCTGGAATGAGATGGTCTAATAAGCACATATGGATACCTTATACACTAGTCAACATTTGAAATGGATCAAAACCTTTCATCAAAGTTGTCCTAAAACCTAAAACCAAATCCCGTTCTTGTCTTAGGACAACTTTGATGAAAGGTTTTGATCCATTTCAAATGTTGACTATTATAAATGTATCCACAAAAATTCTATTAAAATTATAATTTGAAGAATACTTTATATTAAAAAAAATTTATATTAACTGACTTTCTATTAATGGGGGACTCAATCGAGAAGCACCCAATGTGTTCAGGGTTACTTGAAGACAGGCAGGTGTGTTGGAACAATGTGGGAAATGAAATCTGAAAAAATCAAAACTTAATGAGCTGGAAAAACTCACAGAACTGAGTACAACTGAACTTGAAAACTTGCACATCAGCACCTCCCCCTCTACAGAAAAGTCCTGCATCAGTATAGTGGCATGTGTAGTACTTCACTTATAAGATGAAGACACGTTGAAGAAGAAGCCCCAATGAATATCTATTTTAGGAAAATTTAAATTGGAAATGATGCATTACAGGTTTTCATAAACCTGAAAAAGAGTACCTTAAACTGGGTATCTCAATTATTTCAGGTTCAATTATTTAGAAAAAAAGGCAGAATGGAATTTCAAGGCAAAACATATAGAGTAAAATCCACTTATGTAGCCACTTGTATCATGGGAAATACTGTAGGTGGCTTTGATGCTAGCCCTGGAATGAAATCCACCATGGCTGCAGTGAAGGAGTGTGGTCCCACATCTGTTTTACAGGCATTAGAATGCCAAGTCAAAGCAGCATCCTGAGTCCCACTAATAGACTTGCAACAACTTGATTTTGTTTGGGGGTGTCCTCCAGGGCTGTCACTCTGGGAGAGAGGGTGGCGATGCTTCTAGGAGTCCCCGGCAGTTTCAACCCCCTCCTCCACATTTCCGAAATGTGATTTCAACTGAACACGATTTTAACCTGAGCCCACAGGTACAACCTGCACCAGGGCCCCGCATACCCCAGCTATGGCCCTGAGGGTGTCACACCTATACCGACTGATTCAGCAATTATGTAAAAGAAGCTAATGACTGAAAGCCTGCTAGCAGGTCACTGACTTATCGAAATATGGAAATGTTACACTTTTGAAGGACATTCACAATGTTATGTCATGAGGTGGGACAAATGTGATTGTCTGTTCTCTAAAATGTATATAAAAAGCATTTGTTTAATAAATAAAAAGTGCTGTATTGTGAAAATTAAATTAATAATTTGTGTATAATATTGTGAATCATTACAAATAAATAAGTAAGGAAGTATGTGAAAGAGGAAAGAGGAAGAGAATTCTCAATAGAATTCTCTGCACATTCTGAAGACAAGTCACAGAGGCCACACCTTGGCCTAAATATGTATAACGAGGAAAAAAAGCACACTATTAAGGTATAAAGTAGATATAATATTTGATGTGTTCATGTGAAAAAAATGCTTATTTATTTCAAAGACCTGTTTAACCATAAGTCATAATCACTTGACTCAATTTCTGGTTTCCCAAAGATAGGAATTATTTGACACAATCATGAAACCCAGTGTTTTTTAAAAAGTGCAATTTGATTTGGTGTGCAGATTCTACTTTATTCTTACTTTGTGTTGGGTCAACATGCTCTAGCAATAATTTTTAATGTAATTATCATGATTAAAACAGACCTAAAAAATTTTCAAAACTTCTCTCTGAAGTTATTTTGACTAAAAACATTTCTCTTTATTCTCTGTCATTCTTTCAGACTATTTGTTTTAGGGTGTGAACACATTCAGAATCTGTTATGCTCACACACAAACGAGCCGTCTAGCAAACAAACAAATTATCCCTCTTTCACAATCATATTGTATCGTATTATTCTACTCTTGGGTGGAGACGCACAAACTCTTATCACATCATCGTCTTTGACACATTGATGGACAGACGTACACACAGACACACCTTCTTTTATAATGTGTATCTAACAACACAGAAGTACAACCCAACAGATGTGTTACATTTGGAGTGTTTTCTCAGAAACCTAAAAAAACACAGAAAAACAGAAGATACCACCAAGGATACAGTTATACTCATATTTAAGTTTCACTATCTTGTTGTAATCTTCAGATGATTTTGATACCTGGTATGCCAATTCAAGAATAGGAAGAGCACTTTGTATCTCTGGCAGTCGTTTCTCTCATGACCACCTTTACAGTCTCCCAAAGTATAGAATTTGACACCTCCCCATTATCGTTAAAATCTAAAATATTATTAACTTGGTGGTAATATAGTCTACAAATTTACTGTCAGCAAGCAGAGATGGATTGAAACGCCAGGAATAAGACTGCTTAGGAAGAGAAAGATCAATAGACATGGTAAGGGGACTGTGATCTGAGATTAATATACTGTAATATTTGGTTTCAGTAACACAGGAAATTAACTGAAAAGCAACTAAAAAGTAATCTATTCTACTGTAAGATTTGTGAACATGTGAATAGTAGGAATAATCTTTATCAGTCGGGTGTTGAATTCTCCAAATATTCACCAGATTTCTGCACTTGAGCAAATTGTTTAAAGCCTGTACTGATGCAATTCCAGGTGGGGGACGTGTAGATAATCTGTCTAAATAAGGGTCTAAATAACAATTCAAGTCACCCCCGATTACTATATTAGAATTACTCCCATCAGGGAGTAAATCAAAAACCTTTTTATAAAAGTTAGGATCATCAGTATTTGGACCGTAAACATTCAGGAAGGTCAAAGGCAAAGAGTTCATGGATCCAGAAACTATAATATATCTGCCATGGGGGTCTGTGACCATAGAGGAAAACTGAAATGGAATATTTTTCCGAAAGAGGATGGCCACACCTCGAGCATGAGAAGTGAACGGTGATTGATCAACTTGTGATATCCAGCTGCACCTTAACTTATGTTGCACAGTTGGTTTAATATGAGTCACCTGTAAAAAAAAATCACATCTGCTGACAAGGATTTAAGATGTCTAAATACTTTTTCTCTCTTTATAGCATTTCCTAACCCCTTAACATTCCAAGAGACCAAAGTCACATTTATTCCCTCAGCCAATACTCTTCCAGAAGACCTCTGCATAACCATAGGGAAAAAGGGGAGTCATAAAATTGAGCACACAAGTAACTTGCAGCAAGAAAATACACTGTAAAAACTGAACAAAAAAATAGATCAGGAAGGAGACGGATTCTGAGTCTCAGAGAGGAACGTTTTTTGGTGCAAAATGTGCGAATCAACCCCAGGACAACAGCAAAAGACCTTGTGAAGATGCTGGCTGAAACTGGTAAGACAGTGTCCTTATCCACAGTAAAACGAGTCCTGTACCACCATGAGCTGAAAGGTTACTCTGGGAGGAGAAAGCCATTACTTCAAAAACACCATAAAAAAGCTAGACTACAGTTTGCAACTGCACATGGGGACAAAAATCTTAATTTCTGGAGACATGTCCTGTGGTCTGACGAAACAAAAATTGAACAGTTCGGCCATAATGATAAACGGTATATTTGGAGGAAAAAGTGCGAAGCTTTGAAGCCTCAGAACACCATCCCAACTGTGAAGTATGGGGGTGGTAGTATAATATTGTGGGGCTGCTTTGCTGCAGAAGGGACTGGTGCACTTCACAAAATAGATGGCATCATGAGAAAAGAAAATTTTGTGGATATATTGAAGCAACATCTGAAGACATCAGCCAGGAAGTTAAAGCTTGGGCGCAAATGGGTCTTCCAAATGGACAATGACCCCAAGCATACCTCCAAATTAGTTACAAAGTGGCTTAAGGACAACAAAGTCAAGGTATTGGAGTGGCCATCACAAAGCCCTGATCTCAATCCCATAGAAAATTTGTGGGCGGCACTGAAAAGGCGAGTGCGAGCAAGAAGGCCTACAAACCTAACCCAGTTACACCAGTTCTGTCAAGAGGAGTGGGCCAAAATTCCAGCAAACTATTGTAGAAAGCTTGTGGAAGGATACCCAAAACGTTTGGCCCAAGTGAAACAGTTTCGGGGCAATTCTACCAAATACTAAGGAAGTGTATGTATACTTCTGACTTTGATGAAAGTGATAAAAAAAAATAAAAAAAATTCTCCCTCGCTCGATTCTGACATTTAACAAATGCAAAAAATATGTTAATATTTATTGATATAAAACAGAAAAAGTTTACTCTGATTTAATGTTTGACAGTAAAGAAAAAAAAGTTTTTGTGTTTTTTTCTGAAGTGTATGTAAATATCTGGTTTCAACTGTATATCTATATAGACACTACAGTGGCACAGGAAGATAATTCAAGCATGGATCTAGTCCCCTGAATTCTCACCGCATCCTTCCACGAACTGTGCTGCCTCCATCGGATCCTTGAAAACTGTAGGCGCCCCTGCCGTCTGATGTTGAATTTGCAGCCTACCTGGATATCGCAGAGTAAACCTGATTCATTTTTTTGCGCAGGCTTTGCATTAGTATAGTCCGGAAAGATCAGGACCCTTTTCCCTTTGTATTCCAATGGCTGCAATCTCCCACGACGCAGAATCAGCTCCTTCTCTTGAAAATGATGGATACGCACTAGGATTGTGCGCAGCCTTTCGCCCGCGGCAGGTTTCAGCTGAAGAGAATGATGCGCTCGATCCACTTTAACCGGGAAATGCTCTTCCCCAAGCAATTGTGGAATCAGCCTTGAAACAAATTCAGTGGTTTACCTTCCTCTTCTCCTTCTTGTATCCTCACGATCTTAATATTGTGCCTTCTAGACCGAGCTTCTAGATCCAGGACTTTAACACGGAGCTGACTGTTTTGTTTAGACAGTTCTGAATACTTTGTTTCCAAGTTCTGTATCCTCGCCTCGAAGTCACTGGTCGCCAACTCTTGATTGGCCACACGGGCTTGTAGCTCAGCCTGAGAAGTCTCAAGCTTCTGAATGTTGAGTTCAAAAGCGTCAAAGCGGGCATTCACTCCTTGAAAAATTGACTCCGACATCTCCCTACATATCTCCCGACGCATAACGAGAGCAGCGTCTGGAATTTTCTTGGCCTTGTCAGGTGAGTTATTAGCTTTAGCATTAGCTCCGGTGACATGATCGTCAGCGCTTTTAACTTTATTAGAGGCACTCGGCTTCGGCATTTTCAGGTCTCATTAAGAGTTTATGCTAAATGAAACAAGTAAACACACTTTAAAAGCGAAAAACTAAATAAAACACGGTAAGATAATAACTTTGTAGAGACCACAAAGAGGAGCTCAAGCCAATCACGTCTATACCTCACACATGCGCACTAGCGCCCTGTTAGCTGTAGTTTCATTTATTAAATTCATTATATTCACAATTGTTTGCCTCTGTGTGCTGCTCACAATTCGGAGTCTCTGAATGTTGATATATACTACATGCTAAGTTAAAGCTTGTACTGTATGAAGTAGGAAAGTTATTCTTTCTTGGCCAGGAAAATAATCTTTCCTAGAATTGATCAATGATTATACTGTCGGTGGACGAACAGATTAAATCATTGTAATATTGATTCTGCTACAGCTAATTCTAAGATCTGACCTAAATATTCACAATTAATTATAACTAGTTATTATTAATTATAAATATTTCCCTTTTGAGCTAATTTGCTACAAACAGGAAAACAACCAAATAAGGAATCTCAGGAAGGACAGGGTAAAAACAAGGAATAAAGAGTCCAGAACCCTGACAATATCATCTTATAAATAATCATAACAACAATTATAATACAATATAATGCTTATGCATTTGTGGTTAGAACTTTTAAGATTATGATTATTTATAACACAATGAACACCATATTAAATCTACTTTTACATTGATAATGGACTATATACCTTGACATTATGCAAGATATAGTATAGTATCTTACTATAGTACATAGTACATCTTGTAAGTGGTTAGGTGTGGAGTTTTATTTGAGTGTTTATATGTTAGGTTACGTTTTATTTTGATGGTCCCCTTAGTCTATTGACTATAAGAGACTTTGCAACTACGTGTCAACTAACTCTCATTAGAGTATTAGTAGGCTTAGGTTAAGGTTACTGTAGGTAGAATGTTGACATACTTGCAAAGTTGCTTATAGTCAGTTTGTCTGTTGGGGAACCATGAAAATATAGTGTTAGCATATATTTGTCAGGGAACTGTCGTGTGTGTGTCATGTGTTCCTGCCCCTTGTGTCCATATTTGGTTTGTTTCCTGTCATGTCATTAGTAGTTCATTCTGTTCAGCTGTGTTTGTCTCGTTAGCTATGATTTACCGGTGTATATTAGTCCTGTCTGTTTAGTTAGATTTCGTCTGGTCTACTCGTTACTCCCCGGTGTTCCTGTCTGTGTTTTGGTCCTGCCTTGTCTTGCCCTGCCTTGATGTTCTTCAGTAAAGTATGTTATTTGAGTTTGTATCCTCGTCTGCGTGTTCCTGGTTCCTCCCTCGTGTGTGCACCGTGACAGAAGACCAGACCTAAACCGTAAGCGGCGCCCCTTCACCTCGTTTTGTTTTCAGTTTTTGAAAAGTCTTTTGTTTGTTCCGGTTTTGTCTGTCTCTCGCGGCATGGAAGTCGCCACTCGACATCCCGCCTTAGCCCACTGCAAGTCGGCGTGGGAGTTCGGCAGGATTACCGCAAGTGCCGCGAGTCCGCTGGCCGCGATCCCTCCAGCCTGCCGATCGCGGGAGAAGTTCGCCGTTGTCCGCGGCTCAACCAAGCCCGCCGATCGCGGGAGATGTTCCGCCGCCGTCCGCTGCTCCCAACCTCGCCGCTCACACCGAGCCCGCCGTTCGCGGGAGTTCACGCCGCCGTCCGCGGGGAAAGCCAACCCGCCGTCGGCGGCTCCCCCTGTTCACGCCGCCGTCCGCGGCACACCGAGCCCGCCGTTCGCGGGAGTTCACGCCGCCGTCCGCGGGGAAAGCCAACCCGCCGTCGGTGGCTCCCCCTATTCACGCCGCTACCCGCGGCTCACCGACCCCGCCGTTCGCGGGAGATCAAGTCCGCCGTCCGTGGGGAAAGCCAACCCACCGTCGGCGGCTTCCCCAAGTCACGCCGCCATTCGCGGCTCACCGAGCCCACCGTTCGCGGGAGATCACGCCGCTTTCCGCGGCTCACCGACCCCGCCGTTCGCGGGAGATCACGTCGCCGTCCGTGGGGAAGGCCCACCCACCGTCGGCGGCTCCCCTGTTCACGCCGCCGTCCGCGGCTCCCCTGTGCACGCCGCCGATCCGCCTCTGACTCAATGCCCGCCGGCCAGCCTCTGACTCAATGCCCGCCGGCCAGCCTCTGACTCAAGGCCCGCCGGATTGCCGCTGACTCATGCCCATCGGCCGCCATGACCCTCTCCGTGGATGAAGTCCACACGTCACGGCCAGGAGTGCCGTATGTATGTCTCGTTGTGCCCACAGGAACATTTTAACTTACCATGTCTTGTCCATGGAGACTCGTCTGGGGCAGGCGGCTCCTTGAGTTGTGGCCATGGAGGCCAGTCGCAGCCGCTTGCCCCCCCTGTCGCAGAAGTGGAGGAGGTCGCTGAGGGGCCCTGTGAGGGCCCCTGACTCCTCGTCATGCCCAGAGGAAGCCTCAGCTTCCTAGCCAGCCCAGGAGGGCTTCTGGTTCCTGTGGGATGTCCTGTCCTGTTTGTCTGACCCTGGAGGGTTTCATGTCGTGTCTTGTACTGTTTTGTTTGTCTAGCCCCGGAGGGCTCCTGATACCCCCTGGATTCCCCATGGAAATTTTGGGGGGGGGTAGTAGAGCTCTGGGTGGAGTGGGTGGGCTGAAGAAGGATGTCATGGCCACAGTTACCACCTGCCATGGCCTCCTGAGCTCCCTGCTCCGCCATGGGTCCTGTCTGTCTGTTCCGCTCTGGAGGTCCCTGTCCTGTGGTCCGTGTCTGTCCTGAGAGGCCTCCAGAGCGCCCACCCCCCCTCCCCGATGGAACTGTTAAGGCTCGGGACGAGCCTTTCGGGAGGGGGGAGTTATGTCAGGGAACTGTCGTGTGTGTGTCATGTGTTCCTGCCCCTTGTGTCCATATTTGGTTTGTTTCCTGTCATGTCATTAGTAGTTCATTCTGTTCAGCTGTGTTTGTCTCGTTAGCTATGATTTACCGGTGTATATTAGTCCTGTCTGTTTAGTTAGATTTCGTCTGGTCTACTCGTTACTCCCCGGTGTTCCTGTCTGTGTTTTGGTCCTGCCTTGTCTTGCCCTGCCTTGATGTTCTTCAGTAAAGTATGTTATTTGAGTTTGTATCCTCGTCTGCGTGTTCCTGGTTCCTCCCTCGTGTGTGCACCGTGACAATATTTAGCAGATCATACTACTAATCCTACTAATACTGCAATGACTGCTAGTTGACATGCAGTTGCAGAGTTACTTATCGACAGCTGTCTAAAGGGTACCATCAAAATAATCAAGCTGATATTAAAATAAAATAAAAAAATTTATGCATTCATCTGATCTGATACTGTATAAAAAAATATTATTATTATTACTATCCTTATAAGTAATCATTGATGCCTTTAAGTAAAGGTGGCAAAATATGAGTCTTGCAATACTTTATAACCATGAGAAATATAATCCATTGTAACTTAAGTGGATGCAACAAGTTCACTGTGTTATAAATCATCATACTCTTAAAAGCTATAATCACTAATAAGTAAATATTATAATACATTAAAACTGTTCTTGAATATTCATAAGATATATAACATAGATATATAACATATTATAAGGTTTTTATAATGCATTATGGATTCCTTATAACGCCTTACAAATACCCTTATAATGTATTATAAATATGGGCTTCATAGAAAGTGTTACGCAAATTTCTAACTGAACCATTAGTGTAGGATGTTGCAAATAGTTTTTTTAGGATGTTGTAAATTACTTATTAATGCAAGAGGGTATACGGCAAATACTGACTTAAGACTTGATCTGTCAGCTATTGAAAAATATTTGTACGTGAAACTTCTAGTGTGACATAGAACGCTAACGGATGCAAAGTGACTCAGACTCTCATATACGCAAATACAGAATACGGAAATGCATAACAAAAGGATAAACAATTACAACAGCCTATAAATGGCCTGACAAACCCCATCTATTCACCTGAATGTTTTGATGATAACTGATCTTTAAGCTTTTTGGTTGAAAGTCTGCTAAAGTTCCACCCTTTACTTTTATACTTTGTTCATTGTCATTTTTAATGACTAAGAAATTAAACCTGACATGTCACCTTTGGTTATTTATAATCACACGTGTGCACAATTTATTTTCTTATTAAGTAGTTTGTTTGTAGTTTTTCTCACCTTTTTCTGGAATTGTACATTGTTTTATAGATTAACTAATGTAAAGAGGCAAATACGTTTATGTTCTTTGGTAAAATATGTTATGATGCACTTTTCTCTTATTGTCATGTCCTTGTAATTATCAGATTATAAATAAACGCTAGTGTTTAAACTGATAGTATAGAGGCGACAGATTTGCAAATCAGAAAAGCCACCGCAGACAAAGGCTTTTAAAGGCTATAATTATGGAAAGAATAAATTTAGGGGAAAGGTGGGGTCCTTTTTGAACAGCATAGTTTCCAGTGCATAGCATTCATTACTCACGGATAGGTATTTTTTTGTTAAGATGCAAGGTTTTTACAGATAATACATTAAAGGAATATTTCACCCAAAAATGTAAATTGTTTTCTTTATAATGATTATAAAGATAATACATATAAAAAGATAGTTTTCAAAAGTATGTAAAAAGCTATTAAATACATTGATAAGTGGTCATTGTGGGTTTGCAACAAAGTAATTTGTATTATAATATAGATTTATATTATATTTATATTACATTAGAGTTTCGTATAGTAAAAGCTATATTATTTCCATACAGTTTTGTTTTTCAAGTATCTCATATATAGTAGGCCTATATAATTTGTTCATTGAATTATGCTCATTTTTCCAGTTTAGCTGAATACCTTTTGATATATGACATTAGTCCTGCTTCACTTAAATGTGTTACATGGAAGATTAATCTACAGGATTTAATTCAGAACCATTTGTGTAAAGAGCAAGAGACCAAGAAAGGCCAAAAAGGTGTTGGCTTCACAAAGATCTCATTTAAGATAAGCTGAAATGTGTAAAGAATGAGGTGGATCAAGATTCCTGTTATGATGAAAGAGTAGAAAGCAATTTGAACAAAATGTCTTTTACAATTCCAGGTATGGCTGCTTTCAGCAGTCTAAAATAAATGTTGATCTCCCACTGTAACAGCACGGCCAGGCTCTCCCCCCACTCAACTTCCACGATCAGCCTCACCTGCGTTCTGAACCACTCACACCTGCACCTCATCACTGTCATCATCAGGAGCACTATTAAGACACTCACCAGATTCACCCCAGCGTCCGATCTCGTTGTTTCAATGTGGACTCCTCTCCTACGTCTCCAGAAGCCGATGAGTATACCTACCTTCAACTTACCTGTTTGTCTAACCTGTTGTTCTCCGTTCCGTCTGTCTCCCCTGTCTGCAGTCTCGCCACTGTTGGGGACTCATCTCGTCTGGCTCCGGCTATCCTCTCAAGTCTCGTCCTGTCATACCTGTGAAGCAAAGGACAATATCAGTTCAGTCGTTAGATCCCCGGGCATCCAACCTCAAGTTCACCTACTCACCTCTCAGCACGATCTCCAGCACATTCACTGTAAATAAAGGCACATTGTTATCACTTACCTCTGTGTCCGCCTGCTTCCGTAACAGAAGATCGGACCACACAGACAACATCATGAGCACTCACGATCCATTTCAAGACTTGGTAGACACCTTAAAGAGACTTCTCACCCAAACTGCACCACCGGCTTCACCTCCCGCTCCACCGAATCCACCAGCCATCAATTCTTCTTCGCCTGTGTTGTTCGCCAGTCCCATGGCCACCCCAGCGCCCTACTCTGGTCAGCCGGAGGAATGCAACGGCTTCATTATGAAATGTTCTCTAATTATTGATCTTCATCCTCAGATGTTCACCACCGAACATTCCAAAATCGCCTTTGTCATCACATCCCTCACCGGCGCTGAAGTGGGCAGAGACAATTATGTCCCAAGCCGGTCCTGCTACTCACTCATTTTCACAATTTATAGCTCATTTTCGTGAAGTCTTTGGTCTATCTCCAGGAGATTCCACCGTGGGCGAACAGCTGCATCGGCTGCGACAGGGCTCATCCACAATCCATGAATACTCTCTCAAATTTCGCACCCTAGCGGCGGCGAGCAGATGGAACGAGCCTGCACTCCTGACAGTATTCCGCCAGGGATTGAACCCCTCTGTGCGTCTACACCTCGCGGCGTATGATGACAACTATGGCCTCGAGAAGTTCATTCAAATGGCGATACGATGCTCCAACAGAATGCAAGCCTGCGTTGAAGAAACCCACGAAGTGTTGGAACCTAACGCTCCACCCGTCTCGACATACCCTACTAGAAACTCACCTGAACCCATGCTCACTGACTCATTTCACCTCACACCTGCTGAAAGGCGCCGCCGTTTGCAAAAGGGGTTATGCCTGTATTGTGGAGACAACACCCATCGGATCACAGAGTGCAACATCCGTCCATCCCGGCTGATGGTGAGTGGTATTCGACCCAAATTTCCCCAGATGAAACCCCTTACCACTCATGCCCAACTGATCATTGGTGCTCACTCCCTATCAGTCACCGCCCTCCTGGACTCCGGCTCTGCGGGGAACTTTATCTCAGGACCCCTCTGCAAACAGCTCCAGCTCCAGACCATCGCCACTGAAACCTCCTATCAAGTCCAAACCATAACAGGTAAATCCCTGTCCCGCCGTCTTGTTAAACGCTGTGTTGGCCCATTACAATTACGAGTGGGAATACTACACATAGAAGAAATTAATCTCCTTATCCTTGAAGAATCTGGGGTTGATATCATCCTGGGCCTACCATGGTTCGTCCAACACAACCCAATCTTATCCTGGCACACCGGCGAAATATTAAAATGGGGTGACTGCTGTTTCCCGCGATGTTTCCCACAGATGCCTCAGCCTAAATCGGAGAACTCAACATGTCTGCCCATCTTTGCCACCACCATTGAAAGCCCTGTCGCCCTGCAGTCCGTAGACATTCCTGAGGAGTACCGGCAATTCAGTGACGTCTTCTGCCCACGGAGAGCATCCCAATTACCTCCACATCGGCCATGGGACTGTGCAATTGATCTGCTACCGGGTGAGTCAGTACCGAGAGGCCGTATTTACCCACTTTCACTTCCCGAACAGAAGGCCATGGAGGAGTATATTGAGGAGGCTTTACAGCAAGGTTACATCACTCCATCTACCTCCCCTGCTGCTTCCAGCTTCTTCTTCGTGGCCAAGAAGGATGGTGGTCTCCGGCCCTGTATCGACTATCGTAAGCTGAACGACATCACCATCAAGTATCGTTACCCTCTTCCTCTTGTCCCTGCAGCCTTGGAACAACTACGCGGCGCCACCATTTTCACCAAACTGGACCTCCGCAGCGCCTATAATCTCATTCGAATCCGAGAGGGGGACGAGTGGAAGACTGCTTTCGTCACGCCCACTGGGCATTATGAATATAGGGTTATGCCCTATGGGCTCGTCAACGCCCCCTCGGTCTTCCAAGGATTTATGAATGAGGTGCTCTGGGAGTACCTTCATCGATTTGTCATCGTCTATATTGACGACATTCTGATTTACTCTCGGAGCCCGGCCGAACATCGCCGACACGTTGCGGAGGTCCTACAACAACTCCGGAAGTACCATCTCTACCTCAAGGCTGAAAAGTGTACCTTTCATCAAGCCAGCATTCAGTTCCTCGGATATCTCATTGATAGTGGTGGCGTCCGCATGGACGAGAGGAAGGTGGAGGCCATCTCCTCTTGGCCACAACCCACCACGATAAAGGAGCTCCAAAGATTCCTAGGTTTCTCAAACTTCTACCGACGTTTCATTGCCCATTACAGCACCATTACAAGCCCTCTCACAGACCTGCTCAAAGGTGGAACTAAGATCCTGGCGTGGAACGATAACGCCACGACTGCCTTCAGGAATCTAAAGGAAGCCTTCACGACCGCACCTCTCCTGATCCATCCTGATCCCAATCTGCCTTTCGTTGTAGAAGTTGATGCATCCACGACAGGGGTAGGTGCGGTTTTTTCCCAGCAGCAGGGGACGCCTCCCAAACTCCATCCATGTGCCTTCTTCTCACGCAAACTCAGCCCGGCGGAGAAGAATTATGACATCGGGAACAGAGAGTTATTAGCCATCAAACTCGCCCTGGAGGAGTGGAGGCATTGGCTGGAGGGGGCCTTAGATCCGTTTCTAGTGCTGACTGACCATAAAAATCTACAATATTTACGTGACGCCAAAAGGCTGAATCCTCGTCAAGCCAGATGGGCTCTCTTCTTCACTCGCTTCAATTTCAAAATCACCTACCACCCCAGATCACGAAACTTAAAGGCAGATGCCTTATCCCGAATCCATACTCCTGATGAAGTCAACGACGAACCCGAGAACATTCTACCGACAGAGGTATTGGTTAATCCCATTCAGTGGTCCTCTCCACCAGCTGCCTCTGACACTCCTCCCGCCAATCCGCCGGGCTGTCCCCCAGGACACCAGTACATCCCTAGGACTCAACGAACACCTCTCATATTCTCCTCTCACACTTCCCTCGGTACTGGCCACCCAGGGGCCAACGCGACTCTCTCGCTGCTACAAGATCGCTTCTGGTGGCCCAACATGGCCAGGGACGTGCGAAGGTTCGTTCGGGGCTGTCCGGACTGTGCCATCTCCAAAAGCTCCCGTCATCTACCCGCCGGTAAACTCCTTCCACTTCCCACACCCAACCGCCCTTGGTCACATCTAGGAGTTGACTTCATCACGGATCTACCTCCCTCCGATAAATTCACCTGCATCTTTGTCATAGTGGATCGTTTCTCGAAATTCTGCCGCCTGATCCCTCTTCCTGGCCTACCCACAGCACTCCAAACGGCTGAGCTGCTTTTTAACCACGTATTTAGGTACTATGGCATTCCAGAAGACATTGTGTCCGACAGAGGACCTCAGTTCATCCACAGTCCAATGGACAGACCGAACGCAAGATCCAAGACATCGGCCGTTTCCTGAGAACCTTCTGCCATAGCCGCCAGAACTCTTGGAACCAGTTTCTGGGCTGGGCCGAGTACGCCCAGAACTCCTTGCGCCAAGGCTCCACTGGACTCACACCTTTCCAATGCGTACTCGGCTACCAGCCCCCACTCTTTCCGTGGTCAGGAGATCCATCCGACGTTCCTGCAGTAGACCACTGGTTCCGAGAGAGCGAGAGAGTCTGGGACGCTGCGCACCACCAGTTACAGCAGGCAGTGCGCAGACAAAAGATCACCAGCGATGCTCGACGTTCGGTTGCTCCTACCTATCAGCCGGGACAAAAGGTATGGCTATCTACCCGAGACATCCGTCTGCGCCTGCCTAGCCGAAAATTAAGTCCCCGATTCGTTGGCCCCTTCACCGTTCTCGAGCAGATCAATCCAGTGACATATAAACTCCAGCTACCATCACAGTATAAGATACATCCCACGTTTCATGTCTCACTCCTCAAACCCTTCTCTCCTTCTGTCTCCCCAGAGCCTGGTCCGATCGAGGAACCCCCTCTCCCTCTCATCATCGACGAAGGAGCCATCTACAGGGTTCGAGAGATCCTGCATTCCCGGCGCCGTGGTGGTAAATTAGAATACCTGGTCGACTGGGAGGGTTACGGTCCTGAGGAACGATCATGGGTACCAAGAGAGGATGTACTTGATCCGACACTCCTAGAAGACTTCCATGCCTCTCATCCAGAACTTCCTGCTCCGCGAGGTCGGGGCAGACCACCACGACGCCGGGGTCGGCCCTCAGGAGCGGGCCGTGGAGAGGGGGGTACTGTAACAGCACGGCCAGGCTCTCCCCCCACTCAACTTCCACGATCAGCCTCACCTGCGTTCTGAACCACTCACACCTGCACCTCATCACTGTCATCATCAGGAGCACTATAAAGACACTCACCAGATTCACCCCAGCGTCCGATCTCGTTGTTTCAATGTGGACTCCTCTCCTACGTCTCCAGAAGCCGATGAGTATACCTACCTTCAACTTACCTGTTTGTCTAACCTGTTGTTCTCCGTTCCGTCTGTCTCCCCTGTCTGCAGTCTCGCCACTGTTGGGGACTCATCTCGTCTGGCTCCGGCTATCCTCTCAAGTCTCGTCCTGTCATACCTGTGAAGCAAAGGACAATATCAGTTCAGTCGTTAGATCCCCGGGCATCCAACCTCAAGTTCACCTACTCACCTCTCAGCACGATCTCCAGCACATTCACTGTAAATAAAGGCACATTGTTATCACTTACCTCCGTGTCCGCCTGCTTCCGTAACACCCACGATAGTGTCTAATTAAACTCCTAAATAAAGGTTTGATTTGTTTACAGCTGAGTAATAGGGTGAATCCAGGTTAAGTGTCCTACTTTTACCTGAATTCAGTCAGTTTAAGTCAATTTAGTTGGCTCAGCAACCTACTTGACAAATTGACAATATGCCAAAATTAGGGTCAAATGACAAAAAATGTTACTTTTTTTGTTTACACTATATATAGATTTAAAACAAAGGTATAAAGGTCTTTACAAGGTTGTCTGGATGGTTTTGAGGACATTATGGAATTTTTGATTGTTCACTACCCTAAAACTTTAAAAACATCATGAACATGTTAGCTACTATATTTTATAAAACGGATAGTTCCGGTCCTTGTTTCTGATTGGTTAAGCCGCGTTCGAAGCTGTTGTAAATTACTCTACAAACCTACACCTTTGTTCACTTTATGGGTTACTTGGTAATCACTTTGTTGCAACCACGACTGTTTCTGAGGAACTACATTGTTTGGTGGAAGAATACTGTTTTTATATCATTACACTTTATTTGCTCTGTTTTCTTTTGCGAAACCTTACTACGTATATGGAATAACCTTTTATAAAAGCAATAAGCCCCATGAAGCCATGGTTTACAGTGAATTTATAACATCTAAGGGGCTTGTTAGTCACGACGCGAAGCGAAGGGCCTTATTGCTTCTTGGGGCTTATTGCTTTAATAAGCACAGATCATAAAACTCTCATTTCTGCCTGGCCAGTGAATTTTATCCACACTGCACAGAATGCTTTCTCTTGCTTATGTCTAAGACATTTTAAGGAATATTAATTTTTCTGTAGGAATTCAATTTTAATAGCATGCAGTCAAATCCAGTGTTGGGTAAGTTACTCTTAAAAAGTAATTAATTTCTAGTTACTAATTAAATCTTCAGCAGTGTAATTAGATTATTGTACAAATTACTCTCTCTAAGTATTTAATTACTTATTATTAAATACTTTCTAAATCCTATATCAACGTTGACAAGTTAATGATACAAGGATAGACATGAAACGCTTCTTTTAATTCTTTCAAGTAACTACAGAAATTATTCTGGTCACACTTAAGATTAGAGTTCAATTCTCACTAACTATGACTTTTTTTCTCTTTTTTTTTTGCACTTTATACATTTTTCAAACATGCTTACACAAAAAAGTTCAAATAATTACATAATTATGTATTTTCTTTCCCCACCATGTTCCACAACCTTAAATTAACAGAAAGTGGAACCAAACAACCAAATAAATAATTATATGAATAAATGATTAACAATATTAACAGTGCTTACTATGCAAAATAGCAGGATACATTTCAATATTTTGTTATCAAACAGATATTTCAAAGTCAATTTTGTTAACAAAAGTAAATGTGTTCACAAAATAAAAAAGGTGTTTAGTCTAATAGTCTTTCTGTGTATATATATAAGCATGACATAACCAAGTATATTAAAGTCAGATGGCCTTTCTAAAACTTTAGTTCTATTAATTAGTTAGAAGGTAGGGTCTTCATCTTTTCAAAATATGTAATCATATGTTTCCAAATTTTATAACATTTTTGGATGGATCCTTTTTTGACATATTTTATTTTTTCTAGTTTTAAATATTTAAATAGTTTGTCAAATCACAAATCAACATTGAAGTTTTTGGTGGATTTTTTATTTCCATTCCAACAATATTCTCCTTCTTGCTAATAGTGAAGCAAAAGCAAAAACATTTTCCATATCGTTAGTCAAAGATATTCCATGTTCTGGCACTCCAAAGATAACAATTTCAACACAGGGTTTTATATTCAAGTTAAAAGCTTCATTTAGTGTTTTAAATACAAGTGTCCAGTAGTTTTTCAGCTTTTGGCAGGACCAAAACATATGAATAAGGTCAGCTTAATCACTTTTGCATCGATCACATCTTTCATCAACGTTTGGAAAAAAATTTGAAAGTCTAGATTTAGTGTAATATGTTCTGTGAAGTATATTAAATTGTGTAAGACTAAGACGTGCACAGGTGGTTGATCCATTTACTCTTTTTAGGGCATTATCCCATATTTCATCAATTATTACAGAGTCTATATCTTTGGTCCACTTTTCTTTATTTTTTTCAATTGAGATATTGCTTGCAGACACAATTATATTATATAATGCAGAAATTTGACCTTTGGAGGTTACAGGAATCTGTACAATTTTATCCATTAGTGAGGTAGGGGGTAGGTTAGGAAAGGTGGAACTTTGAAATTGAATAAAATGTCAGACTTGAAAATAACAGAACAGGTTAGATTGTGGTAGCTGAAATTTCTGTAGAAGGTCATTGAAACTAGCGAAAGTGTTATCAATGTAAAAATCACTGCATTTAGCCAATCCAATACTCTGCCATTGTGCGTAGGTGTAGTCTATTTTACCAGTGAGGCATAGAGGGTTGTTACTGAGAGGGCTTAACAAGGAGAAGTCCTTATAAACTGAGACCATATTTTAAGTGTTGAACTTACGACTGGGTTCGAGGTATACTGATAAGGGGAGAAGGGTAGTTTCATTGTTATTAAGGCGGGAAGTGATGTAGAAATACCATTATCTGCTTCTGCCTTACACCAATCTGTCTCTGGGAAATTACACCAACAGTTGACTTTTTGAAGATTTGCTGCAAAGTAATATCACATAAAATGAGGTAAAGCTAAACCTCCTTGAAATCACTGTATTTCCAAAAGGTCTTTAATAATTCTTGGGTTCTTCCCTTTCCATAAAAATAAGCTTATTTAATGTACGAAAAAAGGCTTTTGGGATAAAAAAAAAATGGGAGGGACTGTAATAAGTAAAAAAAAATTAGGTAGGACATTCATTTTAATACAATTTACTCTACCTGCTAGACAGATATAATGCGTCCTATCTTTGCAGATCAGTTTTAATTTTATTTATAACGGGTATTTATTTATAATGCCTATTCAATGGCAACCACACTGCCTAATACTGTCACTATTGCATTTCGTTCCCTTCATCTCTTTCACCATGCTCCAAACAATACCCAGCTGCAGAGATAGGCATGCATGGAGCAGACCATTTAGAACAAAGGGGATTATCTTAAAATAAACACACATAATGGACTGTGAGAACCTTCCATGGATCATAAAGAGATAAAAGGGGGGTAAAAATAACTCCTTTAGTGGAAGACCCTTTCACTGATTTTACTGGTATGAATGCATCCGAGACAGAAAAAAAAATTGTATCCCATGAAATGTTTTATAGGTGGTCTAGCAGCTGAACAAGAAACAACATGAGGACCATATGAAATTTTAACTGTCACTGAACACGTAATCAGAAATGTGGTTTAGCAATTGCGTTTGTGTTTTTTAAACATGATGAAAATCAGTTGATCAGTTTTTTGATCTGTATGTTGTTTTGGTTTGTTTTGAAGTTTCACAGATCTGTTGATGAACCGTCACAGTGCAGAACTGGTAAAGCCAGTTGTGCCACAGCCCAACCCACATCAAATGTGTCAACTCTGAGTCATTGTGAAAAAAGCAAGTTTTAATAAAATTGTATTACATAGCCTATTTGTTTATTTTTAGCCTAGCCAAGATTTGAGTTTTAAAAACAAAAAAAAGAGAAATAGAATAAAATAAAATAATATAAAAGCTTTTGTGCTGTTTAATATAAAGAAAAGTCTTTAATTTTAAATCAGCTGTAATTGTAGTTTGTAAGTTAATTCAGTTTTATGGGATTGATTTCCCATAAAATTCCGTTAAAAAAAATTAGGCTATATAATCAGTCATTTTGGTAATACCCCATAGCAGACAATAAACATAATACCTGGCGAAACTTCGAATGGTCAGATTGCAGCGTTCTGCTCGATTTCAGAGGAACAAAGGGATTTTGTGACATTCATATATTTAGTGCTTTGCCTCACATATTGAAAGTCAGCTGTTTTTTATTGTAGTTATGCCTACTTTTCTTCGTGATAAAGTCTTTGCTTCAAAAGGCCTTTAGTTCAACAGCGAAAGGGGCCCTTGCAGATCCTGTCTGAACAAGTCACTGAAGCCAGCCTCTATATAACATCCATGTCCTCACATAGTGCTGGCAAAAATAGACTATAGTCAATAATTTATACAACCATGTTTTAAAGTGTTGAGAATTATTGCTATTCACAGAAATTTCTGTTGACCATTTAGAGGTGTTTAAGTTCCACAGAGTCCACACAGAGAAGAACCCATCCTGCTTTATCTTTTACACATGCTAACATAAATTCCTTCCAAGTGAGACATATTTAGAGAAGCTGTAGTGAACCTAATCCTGTGCAACAGTTTAGGGGCGGGTTCCCAAAGTGAGATGTCAAATGAGTCCTCAGAAACAGAACTGAACGTCTTTCAGAGGTGCCAAATGCTGTACTAAATTACTGCTACACATGTACAGAGTAAAATAAAATAAATAAATAAGGTGAATGCACACCCCTGTTTTCAAGAGACATTAACTGGTTTTGATGGTCTGTCCTAAGATTGTTATTATTATTATTTTAACTGTACATTCCAAAACAGTCCACAACATGAAATAAAATCTAAAAAGGAAGAAAGAGCGTGCTGCATACACTTCACAGCGTGGTGTAACTAATTGTGGGTGCAGCTCAACCTTCAATACACATTATCACTCCAATTCTCTTCTATTTTTTACTCATATTGGTTCTAACACAAATCATTAATATGACAAAATATATTATATTTTATTTATTTGCCTACCTTTACTCTACTGAAGAAGGTACGGTAATGTGAATTGGAGTGAAACCTCTGCTGTATGTAGCCTATGTATGCATATGCCTACTGGAATCTTGGGTTACCAGGCCAAATTCCCTCTGTATAGAATTATTTTATATATAAAAAAATATTTTTCGACTCGATTATGTTAGATCCACATATTTAAAGGTGCTGCGATGTTAGCCATACATTAATGTCTCCCAGAACTTAACTCAGAAACGTTCCACCTGAATATGAACAATAGAACCAAATGTAATTTATTCCCCTTCAGGAACTCGAGCTGCGTCTAAACACTTTGAGAACACTTTTAGGGATCACGTGGATAACGGATGGGGTGACGTAGTGGCCAGGAAGCTATAAAAGCATGTGCGGTGGAAACAGCAGCAGCTTTTGTCATTCAGCGAAGCGCTCTGTGTGTCTTATTTACCATTATCTGTCACTATCTCCAACGAGTTAAGCATGCCAAAGTCCAAGCAGAAATCTAATAAGGGCAATGATAAAAGCAAACATCAGTTTAGGCTATGTGTTCCTCCCTGTCGTCGTTACATCATGGGTGGGGATACACAGCCTTTGCATTGTTTGCTTGGGGCGAAGCATGCTGAGTCAGCTCTCGAGGGAGCTGAATTTCTGCATTGCTCTCTATTCTCTCCCAGAGGGATCTCTTTGAGGAGGGAGCCCTCGCCAGCATTCCTTGTGGCTCAGGCAGAGAAGCAGCGGCAGTCATGGATCTGGTGGAGGGAATGGAGATGGGCGAGTACTTTTCTTCTTCCTCTACCACCACATCCAGCGCCAGCTCCCAGGATTCAGAACCACGCTCCGAGGGAACGGTGTCTCCCCCGGGGAGAGGGATCGACGCTCAGACTGTCGTCCTCCGAGGAGGGCAATGGCGAGAGCGCCAATGAAACCCCTCAGTCCACCCAGTATGAGGAGCTTGTGGAGGTGATAACACGTGCTCTGGCCGAATTAAATCTTGAGAGACCCGCCGAGAAGCAGGCAGAAACGACAAAAAGCAAATTAGATAAACACTTTTTATGATCTAAGCCGCTCCCTCCACACCGGGGCTTGCCATTTTTCCCCGATCTCCACACCAAGGTGTTGAGATCGTGGTCGAGACCATATTCGGCCCACCTCTTTAGTCCTTTGCTCATCAATTACAGCAATTGTGGAAAACTGGACTAAATGAGTGTGGTTACAGGGCGATGCCCCGGGTTGAGCAGACGATCACAGGCTATCTGTCTCCCAGTGTGGCATTGTCCCTGAAAGCCCTAGCATTGCCCACCAAGCCGCATCGTACTACATCAGCGCTGCTGGGCAAAGGCTACACTGCAACAAGTCAGGCTGGTGCTTTCCTTCACACCATGGCGGTACTTCAAGCCTACAAAGCAGACCTGCTGAAAGAGCTGGATGAGGGCGAGGAAGTTAAAGCAGAAGATATTAAAGAGCTTCGTCTAACTGCTGATCTGTCTCTCCGTGCAACGAAAGTGACCGCCAATGCAATAGGGTGGTTTATGGCAGCCTTAGTGGCCGCGATCAGACATCTTTGGTTGACCCTGTCAGAGATTAAAGAGAAAAACAGGGTTTTCCTCCTCAACGCCCCGCTCGCGCCTTCTGGCCCGTTCAGCAACGCCGTCAACTTTGTCGTCGACGGGTTTTAGGAGGCCCGTAAACAGGTGGCGGCGTTTCAGCGATTACTCCCTCGCCACTCTCTAGCTCATGGGGTTGCTGGATGAGAGCAGCCCCAACCGTGTGCCTGCTCCTCATACAGAGAAGCACAAAACTGAGCGTCTCTACTGGCACTCCCCCACGAGGGGACCGGGGATCGCGAAGAGAGTGACGCTCGTGGTCGAAGGCTTCGAAGCCAAAGTGTGATCTGAGGACCGTCCTTTTGGTCAAGAAGTCTTTGAGAAAGAAGCCCTGATGTTTGTGTTCCAGGGCTTCCGATGGCAGCCCCCACTGGGGAAGAGCAGTGTACACCTCATTACACAGTTTCCACTGTGGTGGGTCCCGAGCAGGCTCCGGGATTAGAACAAGAAGTAAACACTCTCTTGAGGAAGGAGGCCATCGAGGTGGTCCCTCCTCTCGACAGAGAGTCCGGATTCTACAGCCAGTACTTCATTGGTCTGAAGAAGGGTGGGGGGGTTGCATCCCATTTTAGATCTGCGCTCAGTCATACGACTGAAGTTCATCACGTAATGTTAACGATGGATGTGTCCCTCACCGGTTGGGGTGCGGTCATGAGCGGCCACCATGCCCGCGGTCTGTGGAGCAGCCGCCTTCTCATGTGGCACATCAATTGCCTGGAAATGTTGGCCGTGTTTTGAGCACTGAAACACTTCCTCCCAGACCTGAGAGGCCATCATGTGTTGGTGATCACCGACAACACAGCGGTGGTCTCTTATATCAACCATCAGGGTGGTCTGTGTTTTCTCGCCCCCTGTACAGGCTGGCACACCAGATCCTTGTGTGGGCCCAAGGGAAACAGTTCACATCCCTGGGGATCTCAATCAGGGAGTAGCAGGGCTTAATTTGTGCCGGAAAAACACAATATTATACTCACGAGGTGGTTTTATACGTGTACACGGTGGCTGTGACTGTGAGCGCACAGGAAACGGCCTCTGAAGCACACAAGAATTGAATGGCTTACCAAGATGGTTACACTTAATTTTGAAACAGTCCATTTTAGACATTCTACTAACTATAAGTAACTTTATAACTACATGTCAACTACATGTCAACTAATTCTCATTAATTTGCAATAACATGTCTACTAACTCTCAGAGTAGACTGTTAGGGTAGGTTTAGGGTTGGTAGAATAAGCTGACATATACTTGCAAAGTTTCTCATAGTCAGTATGTTGTATGTTGTAGACCCATCAAAATAAAGTGTTAGAAGATATTAAGCAGAGAGTCTACTAATGTTCTAATGATTGCTAGTTGACATGTAGTTTCAAAGTTACTTACTGTTAGTAGAATGTCTAAAGTGGACTATTGAAATAAAGTGTTACCAAAAAGACTTTAAAAGATGTGCAAATTATAATTTTTTTTGATGTGATGATGCAACAATGACCCTATTAGGCAAGGGACAGTTCTGTCAACTGACCCGGAACGTGAGAGAAAGTCTTGTCTCGCATTGTGGATCGGCTCTTGTAGTGCAGAGGAGATGCCCCGATGAGAAGCTGTTCTGAGAGAGTGAAAGAGACAAGACGGTACAGCTGAATTGCTCATGCTGTTTTCAAATAACTGATTTAATCTGATAGTTTGTGTGGATTTAATTACTCATCTAGCCTACTATATTGAATAAATGCTTGCAGGAATGTCCCTCATTATAAACTTGAAAGCTGTGGGAATGAGTAAAACTATGCAATACACACAATCCCCCTCCGAAATTCAGGACCTGATTAAATATAACTCTATTATACATAAATTTGTGAAATTATATTCCATGACTTTTCCAAAACTTTTCCAGGCCTGGAAATTGCTGTTTTAAAATTTCATGGGTTTTCCAGGTTTTCATGACCGTACGAACCCTAATAAAAGCAACTGATGCACACTTAATCACTTAAACTGGTCCACCAATATGATTGCACGAATGCTCCATTACCTCTCCCTCCTCTAATCACATGCTGGATCCATCACACCGCTTTGTTTCCGGGACAAAAAAGCCAAGATGGCTTTTTTTTTTTTTTGGCATGGAGGTAGCAGTCTTAAGCCCTATTCAGATGGGATTCATTATATAGGGGTAGATGGGGTAATGTAATTTTACCACAGGACGTCTGTAATATTAATGGCCGATTCGCACAGGATTAGAAATCTCAGTAAAACTATCAGAAGTGGGAGGGGTAACTCGATTTACGCACCGCCGTCACCTGCCTGTCGTCACGTGCGTTTTATGTTACTTCCTGAATATAAGTGCTCTTCATTGTTCTGTAACAGTAAAAATGCTTGAGGTGGTTTAGACTAGATGAGTGATGCGCTGAGTGATTGACAGGATGCGTGACTATGTGCTGCGTTTGATATTAACTCACTGTCAGAGAGAGCGGAAGCGTAGCATAGCTGCTATTGTTTTACTAATCCTGCATCATTTATGTTGAAACGAATTGAGGTTTGCCATTGACTTGTCCCTCAGCCTAGAATGCAACTGAAAGCTTCTTCAAGCGCCTCCATATTTGAAAAACCAAGGAAAATGACAGGAAATGACAGAATATTTATGTATATTTTCAAAGCTGGTCTATTTGCACGGGATTAGTATTACTTGAGGTAATTTCTCCGGACCTTTTTACAGAAGGTAAAAGTTGCCATAATCTTTACTGACATTGTCTAATGATTACTGAGATGGCGTATTCGGACGGGACTAAAATAACTGAGAAACTCTGTTAATAATTATTTTACCCCACCTCTCTATATAAAACTAATCCCGTCCGAATAGGGCTTTAGTGTTTGTTATTCTTGGCAATTGTAATCCATTAAGTAATGAGTCAAGCTTTTATTTGAAGAGTGATTATTTTAATGTGGAGCCTGAATCAAATATAGGCTATGGACAGTGTATTATATTTTCATTTTTAAATTTGAATTCAAACAAATCATCCGTCTCGAGCCATCAGACAAATGCCAATTAATTTATTATTTATTTACTAAGTTTATTGATGTCGGGTGATATACATCCGTGTCCAGGGCCAAATGGGGAAAATTTGTTCAACGAGTGGTGTTTTCAATCCCGCAAGGAACTGGATTGAACGCAACACTGCTATTGAGTAGGTACCTTAGTCAAGTTAACCCCTCGCACATATTTTATTTTATTCAACACAAAATAAAATATTACCTCTTGCTCTCCCGTGGGGGCTGTTGGTGTTTTTGGAGAGGGATTTGAGGAGGCCGAGGACATCAGCCGGTGTAGTGCCGAATTCTGACCCCCGCCAGATTATTACCCCCTTAGTATTGGTAGGTTTAGGGTTAGGTGTGGGCGAGGGGTTAGGATTAGGGGTGGGGTTAGGATTAGGCAATCAAGTAGCGATTTCAAGGAGGGGGGTAATAATTTGGCAGGGAGTCGAAAATAGGCACAACACCGGCGATGTGATTGCTGGCGAGGCAATTATATTGAAGAACAGAGCAGGAGTGTCATTAAGGATCGTGTTGTATTTCTATACCGATTTAAAGGCTGTACATCTAATATCACGTCATTATCTCAGTTCCCGAAGGTATCATAATAGACGTCTCCATATTTACCTGGTATCCTGAGAGATGTTCAACGATGATCAACAACCTTTACAACCCGGTTGCCGAACCGGCTCAGTCAGGTCCGGGCCTGTTGTAGCTCGATAATAGGATTTTTATTCAAGTTCTGATAACTGGTTATGATGTAATAAAACACTCAGAGTCTGTATATAAAAATTTAACGAATCACCAACACCTTGGTTTCGTTTTATTAAAAACAGTAACTCATAAGCAAAATACAAAATAACAACGAGAAGTCTTCACCACGGAATGACGGCCACGTATGATGAATGCATCAACCTTTTATAGCTTCTCATTCGTCACCTTCAGTCTCATAACAACCTTCTGTCATTTTTTCCCTTCAGCCCCCCTTCTTTTCTCCGCTCGTGCTCAGAACAGATGTACAACTTCTATCAAAGAACACTCTGCAGATGGGGGCAAGAGTTCAAAAGAAAGGGTTAATCCCTTTAACTGCGAAGCGTGCCTATTGCTATTTTAATACATAGGATAAGATCATAACACCTTACATACCTTACACATATATGACTAAACCACTATTTCACACCTCCTAAGGTGTAACTAACACTTACGCTTTGGTTATAGATAGAAGGTCCATCCTGCATGCACATGCAAGATGCATCTCCTGATCTGCAACCTTGTTTTTGCAAAGCAAACATTTCTTAGCACGAAACACTAAAACCTCAAAACAAGTGATACCTGTGCTCTCACACTATACAGCACATACTTTTAACATAACACCTGACCTTTATAGTCCTATAGCTGGAGACTGAAGCTCCATCACTTCTAACTCATTTGTTAACACTTGCAATTCATCTGAGAAATCACATAGTTTAATCATTCCCCTCATTAATTTCATTATTCTTTTATTCAACACTTCTTGTTTCCTCATTAACTTGAGAATTTCCTTCATCTTGAAGAGAATCTTCTGGCCTTGTATCTCCCTTCTTGGCCCCCTTGCGACGCTCCTTCCGTTCCTGTTTCTTGGCCTCCTTATCCTGGCGTCGCCGAGCTCCCTGTACTAAAAGATCATTCAAATCAATTTCTATGTTGTCCAGGTGCTTCTTGTTGGTTCCAGCAGAGGGTTGATCAGGAAATGTCATATTTAATAAGCCACATTCTTCTACAATCGAGATGGTGATAATCCGCGAGTAGGGTCAAGGGGAGATGATACCGATTATGGAGTCAACTTGTTGGAATGCAACACTATCGAGCAGGTACGTTTGTTAAATTCAGAAGAAGGTTTGAATACAGACACTAATAGATAATATGCTAATAATAATTTGGATAACTATAGACCAATTGCTTTAGTGAGTGTTGTGTCTAAGGTTTTGGAAAGAATCATATTAGATCGATTAGTTGTTTATCTTGATACTACAGACAATCAGTTTGGTTTTAAGGCTCACCATAGTACGGATTTGTGTATATATGCTCTGGAGGAAGTAGTACAACTGTATAAAAGACAAAATTCCACTGTTATAATCGGCTTTATTGAGGCTTCTAAAGCTTTCGATAGAAACTTGGTTAGATTCGTCAATAACAGATGATGAGATTAAGGTTAATAGGTATAATTTAATTAGAAAAGATCAAAATAGAAAAGGTGGGGGAATATGTGTTTATATTCGTGAAGACATTAATTTTAATCTGATTGACATGAGTGTAGGGGTGAGATGTTATTTCTGGATGTACTAATTCCTGCATCTAAAACTTTATTGTTTGGAGTATGTTATCGACCACCGAATCAGACAAATTTTTATGAGGTCCTTGAGGATGTTTTGAGTAATTTGAATAGATTTATGTTTAGGGAATGTATTATTATGGGTGATTTTAACACGGATGTAAGAAAGTTGGTGTGGATTATAATGCTCTTAGATCAATTTGTAATCAATTTCAGTTAACACAGATTATTAATCAGTCAACCAGAGTTTGGGAAAAGGGAGAGAGTACCATGGATCTTATTTTAGTTTCTGATATAATGAATATTGCTAAGCAAGGAGTGATTGAATATGGAGTTAGTGATCATTATATCATATATTGCACAAGAAAATGTTATAAATCAAATTTTAAGGATCATAAAACTGTGCGGACTATATTTTTGAAACACTATGATGTTGAAGTTCCCTTCCAGGAACTCGAGCTGCGTCGAAGCGCTAGGGGAACGCCCACAGCGTGACCGCGCTCTGAACCAGAATGTAACTTGTCCAATGGAAGGGTGAGACGTCATAGGCGGGTGACGTCACTGACCGGAAAGCATATAAGCACGTGTGGTGGAGCCGACGTTTGCTTTTCGTCATTCAGCAACCGCCTCTCTGTCTGTGTGTACTGTCTTTGCATGTTGTGAGTCTTATTTAGTGTTGTACGTCCTAAAAAAGATCTCAAAGCATCATGTCAAAGAGTGCTGGTCAAATAAAGCACTTGGGCGAGAGCAGACCACATTTCAGACCGTGTGTTCCCCCGTGCAGATGCTACATTACGCCGGGGGATACTCACAAGCTGTGTGTGGTCTGCTTGGGAGCGAGTCATGCTGAGTCGGCTCTCGAGGGAGCCGGCTGCCCGCATTGCGAGCTTCTTTCCCTGCATGCACTCCGCTCCCGGAAGGCTCTCTTTCGCGAGGGAGCCTTCGCCAGCGTTCCCCGCTGTGCTGGTCCCGCTTCCGCCGAGGTGGAGCGGCGGCTGCACTCGTGGGGTTCGCAGGTGGATCTGTTAGTGGGAGGTGAGACGGGCCAGTCCCTATCTCCTTCCCCGCCTATCAGACCCAGTGGCCGTTCTCCGGTGTCATCGTGGGATAGACCATTCTCGTCCCGTCTCTTCATCCCCGCCTCGAATTATGGTAATGTGGCGGGGGTGGTTGAGCACGGCTATAGAGCGATGCCCCGAGTGGAACAGATGCTTGCGAGCTATCTGGCCCCTCGCTCGGCATCGTCTCTAAAGGCTCCTTCCTTGCCTTCCAAGCCGCTGCGTACAACTTCAGCGTTGGTGGGCAAGGGGTACGCGGCTGCGGGTCGGGCTGGTGCGTGTCTGCAGACTATGGCGGTGTTACAGGCGTACCAGGCCGACCTGCTAAAAGAGCTAGATGAGAGAGAGGGGTTCGGGCCTGAAGATATCTCTGAACTCTGAAAAACCGCTGATCTTTCTCTCCGCGCCACCAAAGAGACCATCCGCGCC
Organism: Barbus barbus; assembly: GCF_936440315.1. Lineage (NCBI taxonomy): Eukaryota > Metazoa > Chordata > Actinopteri > Cypriniformes > Cyprinidae > Barbus > Barbus barbus. Next base: position 11,031,323 of record NC_136735.1, on the reverse strand, counting down.
ATTGGCAGGTCTATGGCAGCACTGGTGGCTGCGGAGAGGCATTTGTGGTTGACCTTGTCTGATTTACAAGATAAGGACAAGGTCCCCCTTATGGACGCCCCGCTTGCGCCTTCTGGCCTGTTCGGCGACTCCGTCAACTCGGTCGTCGACAGGTACCAGGAGGCTCGTAGGCAAGCGGCGGCGTTTCAGCGGTTTCTCCCTCGTCGTTCTCTAGCTCAGGGGGCTGCTGGACGGGAGCAGCCCTCGTCGCGTACCAGCTCCTCGTACAGGGAGGCTCAGAAACAGAGCGTTGCTACCCGCACCCCACCGAGGCGGGGTCGTGGGGGCAAGCGCTCTGAGCGGGGACCTCTAGAGCTAAGCCGGATCTGAGGACTGTTCTTAGGTCTAGGAGGTCCTCGACTGACGAGGGCACACCCCCCTGGGGCAGAGCGGGTGCCCGTTTTTCCCCAGTGCCCTCGGGAGACCCGTTCGCTAACCCTGCCAGAGTTCCAGGGCGCAGCGGGCTCCAGCGAGCAGTACTCTCAGTTTCTTCCGCCCCGAAGTGTAGCGGAGCTGAGAAGCTCGCCACCCCTGCGGGGGTCTCTAGAGTTCCTGGTTCGGTCGTCCCCTGCCGGTCCTCCGCTTCAGGGCACCGAGCCAGCAGCTCTGGATACATCAGAGGCCAGTCTCGAGAGACTGGTTCCCTTAGTAGATCATTGGGCAGCGTGGAAACTACTGCCAAATGTATCTCGATGGGTCCTGCGTACTGTAGAGGAAGGCTATCGTATTCAGTTTGGCGCTCCGCCACCGCCTTTCAGCGGGGTGATTCCCACGTGCGTGGGCCCCCAGCAGGCTCTGATTATGGAGCAGGAAGTAAACACGCTCTTGAGGAAGAAGGCCATCGAGGTGGTCCCTCCTCACGAAAGAGAGTCCGGGTTCTACAGCCGGTACTTCATTGTTCCAAAGAGGAATGGAGGCTTGCGTCCCATCTTAGATCTGCGTCAGTTGAACCGTTCAGTCATGCGGCTGAAGTTCAGGATGCTCACGATCAATCAGGTCGTGTCTCAGATCAGGTCCGAGGACTGGTTTGTCACTATAGATCTAAAAGACGCATATTTCCACGTCTCCATTTTTCCTCCTCACAGGAAGTTCCTGAGGTTTGCTTTTGGGGGGAAAGCTTACCAATTTTGGGTTCTTCCATTTGGCCTGGCACTCTCGCCCCGCACCTTCACGAAGTGTGTGGACGCTGCCCTGGCTCCTCTGCGACTCCAGGGCATCCGCATACTCAATTATATCGACGATTGGTTGATTCTAGCTCGCTCAGAGCAGGTGGCAGTTCGGCATCGAGATGTCGTTCTCGCCCACATGAAGGCGCTGGGGTTGAGACTGAACGCCAAGAAGAGTGTACTTTCTCCAGTTCAGAGAATCACCTATCTAGGCGTGGTGTGGGATTCCACCACGATGCAGGCACGTTTGTCTCCTGCTCGGATCGAGTCGGTCCTCACCTCAGTCAAGAGAGTGAAGGAGGGCCAGTCACTCACTGTCAGACAGTTTCAGAAACTGCTGGGGCTCATGGAAGCTGCGTCCAACGTGATTACTTTTGGCCTGCTGTACATGAGACCCCTACAGTGGTGGCTCAAGACCAAGGGGTTCTCCCCGAGGGGAAACCCGCTTCGCATGATCAAGGTCACGCGGTGATGCCTACGTGCCTTAGACATGTGGAGCCAAGCTTGGTTCTTGTCTCAGGGCCCGGTGCTGGGAGCCTCTTGTCACCGTGTAATGCTAGCGACGGACGCATCGCTCTGCTCCCGGGAGTTCTGGCGAGAGTGCGCTAGGACGAGGTCACCCTACTGTTGGTAGCACCGTTCTGGCCGGGCCAAGTATGGTTCTCGGACCTGATTTCTCTCCTCGACGGCTCTCCGTGGGAGAATCCCGTCAGGAGAGATCTCCTCTCACAGGCAGTGGGCACTATCTTCCACCCCCGCCCGGAGTTGTGGAAGCTGTGGGTATGGCCTCTGAGGGGGCGCACCTCATAGCTTCCGGTCTCTCAACCGAGGTTGTTGAGACCATCCTCCAATCCAGAGCTCCCTCCACGAGGAAACTGTATGCCCTGAAGTGGAAACTTTTCACTTCTTGGTGCGGAGACCGCCACCTTGACCCAGTTAACTGCCCGATTGGTACAGTGCTGGAGTTCCTGCAGGCTCGTTTCTCTGCAGGGGTAACTCACTCCACCCTGAAGGTTTACGTGGCGGCTTTATCAGCCTACCACGCCCTTCTCGGTGGCCTTACAGTGGGTCGACACCCCCTGGTTACACGTTTCCTCCGCGGTGTGCTGAGGCTGAGGCCTCCAGTACGTTCCCGCGTCCCTACGTGGGACCTGGCTGTGGTGCTAGAAGCTCTCTGTAAACCGCCGTTTGAGCCTCTCGAAGAGATCTCTGATCGCCTTCTCTCTATGAAAACTACCTTTCTGTTGGCTATCTCTTCCTTAAAGAGAGTTGGGGACTTGCAGGCCCTTTCCGTGGCCCCTTCTTATCTTAACTTTGCCCCTGGTCTGGCAAAAGCTTTTCTGTACCCTCGAGCGGGTTATGTTCTATATAAATAATAATATGTGCTATATAAATAAAGGTGACTTGACTTGATGTTCCTAAGGTCCCCTCTTCTACTCCACGGCCGGTCGTGCTGCAGGCCTTCAGTCCTCCTCCCTTTCGGGAGCCTGACCAGCGGAAGCATAACTGTGTGTGTCCAGTGCAAGCACTGGACGCATACGTCCACAGAGCTGCCCTGTGGAGAAGGACGGACCAATTGCTAGTTTGCTTCGGTCCTCCTAAGCGGGGTCTGCCTGCTTCTAATCAGACCCTTAGCAGGTGGATTGTGGATACTATTTCCTTGGCCTATGAATCTTCAGGCATCCCTTCGCCTCTGGGGCTTAAGGCCCATTCAACTAGGAATATGGCGGCCTCTAAGGCCTTTCTGGCAGGGGTTCCTATGCAGGATATCTGCAATGCTGCGGGTTGGTCCACGCCCCTCACCTTTGTTCGGTTTTACGACCTTGATCTTAGGGCCACTCCCAGCTCCTCTGTTCTCTCGCCCTCGTTGTGCTCCCAGTGATACACACAGGGCAGGTATTTTGGAAGTCTGGTGGCGTGGGCATCTCGTTCCCCTAGCGCTTCGACGCAGCTCGAGTTCCTGGAAGGGAACGTCTCGGTTACGTATGTAACCCCGGTTCCCTGAAGGGAACGAGACGCTGCGTCTTGAGGCCATACTTCCTGTATCCCTGCGGGCGGTTGCTTCATTCCTGGAAGCAAACGCAGGCTCCACCGCACGTGCTTATATGCTTTCCGGTCAGTGACGTCACCCGCCTATGACGTCTCGCCCTTCCATTGGACAAGTTACACTCTGGTTCAGAGCGCGGTCACGCTGTGGGCGTTCCCCTAGCGCTTCGACGCAGCGTCTCGTTCCCTTCAGGGAACCGGGGTTACATACGTAACCGAGACGTTTTTAAAGAACAATTTAGATCAATCAAATGGGAGAATATTCAGAATATTACAGATGTAGAAGAGGCTTGGGGGAAATTTATAGATTGTTTTTTAAATGTTGTAGACAGAGTAGCTCCCTTTAGAGAGGTGCGAATTAAACGGAGAGCCAGTCCCTGGATGGATCAGTCAATAGGTAAGATAATAAATAGTAGAAATAAGGCATTTTAAATAGGCGGATGAAGGACCCAGGTGATTTTGATAACTATAAAGTATTAAGAAACTTAGTACAGGATCAAATAAACGTAGCAAAGAGAAATTTTATTAAAGATCAATTCAAATGTAAGACTGAGGATCCTAAATCATTATGGAAGGTTTTAACCTGTTAGCTAGCACCCCCCATTTTTGGCCTCACGGCTGAAAATGACCTACCTAAATTAAAATAGTAACAGTTCCTGACAATAATGTGATACACACACAATTTAGGTATCTTTGGAAAGAAGACACTCTAGGCTTGATAATGAGTTGATAATGCTCAAAAAGATAAAAAGTTATAGACACTGAAGTGGCTTGAAAAATGTTTTACCACACTTAATGTTTTTTTATTTTGTTTTTTGTTTTTTTCATATACAAATACATGAAATCAGTCCTGGAGTAATCCAGAAAAGTAATGGATTGAAAGTCATATGTCTCATGAGTTTATATTTCAAATTTGAAAAAGATACCATAAAAAATGAGAGTCCTGCAATCATTTTTCTGAGAATATTTCTAGACCCCCTCCCCCCCCTTGAGGAAAAATAACCACCAAATGTATTGCAGAATTATACGAACTATTTTAGTCATTATACTCCTGCATAGTTTTTCAATTATAAAATAATTGACATAATTTTAGACATCACATAAGTGATTTATTTGAGCACTAAAAAATACAATAAGATTAATTTGAGTAATAAAAAAGAAAAAAAAAAAGAAAAAGAATTTGCTTTGTATGTAGTACATACTATGATTGCCAGACATTCACACTGATAGCAGTCGGTAATCACACGCTGATGTGCATTCATATGGTAATCATGCAGATACAGCCATATTCCCCACAGCACACATACAGTATATGAAAAATGTTGAAGAAAAAAAGAAAACTAACTATTTGTGCAAAAAGCCGATTGCTACGCCCCAGTCAGATGACAGGTGCCTCACAGTTTGCGTCACGAGAGAGCACCAAATTCAAATTAACATTATTCTGCTTTTTTTTCAGTGGATGGTCTCATTCTGTTTGAAACACTGTATGCTACAAAACCGTGTTGTTGTTTTTTTTTTTTTTTACAATCAAGAGGCTGTTTTTGAGCGTAATTTATTCAGACACAATAACTCTCCCGAAGAAATGAAATGTAAACAAAGGAATAACCATTATAACGTTATTGTTTCGCTGGACTAAAAGTGCTCTATGGGATGTTGTTCTGTAGACACTTGCCTTTCTAACTAAACCGGGATTTCAGCAGTGGACGCGTTGTGACTCGATATTACAATGATAATGCTACGTACTGCTTTTTTTATTATGCTTGTTTTGATGTGTAGCCTACTGTTTACACAAATTTAGCAATACATTCCTTATAAGCTTTCAATCGAAAAACAGCGATCTATCATCGATGCTTGAGGATTAAACCTTCAGAATGATATATAGTTTGTCAAGATTAACTTTGTCCCGTTTCATTTAATCTATTCATAAAAAAAATGTTGACGTGCAAACAAAGAACGTTCAGGGCACTGGCGTCCTGGAGCGGGTTAACAGGTTTTAAAGAAGATTGTGTCAATGGGAAAATCTGAACCTACCTCAATTAACAGGGTTAGATGTGAATGGAGAGGTAGAATATGATAAAAGAATAGCTGCAAATAAATCGAATTACTATTTCTTTTTTTTTTAAATCTGTAGCTACCAATTTAGTGGAACAGCTTACCCCGAGTAAGGGACGCTATTGAATTTGTCAGAAGGTTTTATGAAAAGAAAGGGTGTATTGCCAAATCTTTTTCGTTTCGTAAGGTTTCGGTAGAAGAGATTGCGGTCATGTTTGAGAAGTTACAGGTGTCTAAGGCAACTGGCTTGGGCTGCGTTTCCCAAAAGCATCTTAAGCCTAAGAAGTTCGTAGAAATGATCGTACGACTGATCATAATATTACGGTCTGTTTCCCAAAAGCATCGTAAATTAAGTAGCACTTGAAAATCTTCGTAGATCTACGAGTGCTCTGGAGTAATCGTAAGTGCATCGTAAGGAGACAGAGTTATGAGGGCACCTGCTGGACAACCGGCAAATTGCACCTAAAATTTACTCTTCAAAGTAATTTCTCATTTTTTTGTACGTATATTTTTATTCATTTATATTTTCTACTCATTACACAATTCAATATAGAAATAATAACGAATAAAGCAATAAAATAAAAATGACAACTGAACATGAATAATTGTTAGAATGAAAAAAATAAAGTACACTGTTGTATATGGACATTTCAAGGGTAGTACAAATGTTGTATTTAACAAAAAATATTTAATGTGCTTTAAAGATGACACAAATAAAGGAGGAACTCAAAAAAATGTGTCAATGACTTGCTGGCGTGCATGAAACCCAGCCATGCATTGAACATGTCTTGGTTGATCATCATGAAGTCGCATCTCAACTTCATTCTCTTCCTCCACCTCTTCATCTTCCTCCCTGATGTCCAAGGGCACTCTTGCTCGCACTGCAATGTTGTGCAACATAGCTGTTACTGTTATTACAGCACAGCACTTTTGTGGCACAAATAGAAGACCACCACTGGACTTGTGAATAGCCCGAAAGCGTAGCTTCCACCTCCCTAAAGTGCGCTCCACAATACTTCGGGCAACACGGTGAGCCTCAATGAAATCTGACTCACTGTTACTGACAGGATTAGCAACAGGGGTCAACAGATATGGCCTCAATGGATATCCGCTGTCACCAAGCAGCCGCCACTGTCCTTTCGAGTTTTGGGCCTCTTGACCCACATATGAGTTGGTAAAGATATAGGAGTCATGTGTGCTCCCAGGCCACCTTGCAACAAAGTCTGTGATTAAACACTTATGATCACAGATTACTTGGCAGTTGATTGCTGAATAACCTTTGCGGCATATATATGTATGGCCATCCACAGAAGGCGTACTGATGGGAATTAAAGTACCATCAATCACTCCATTGACTTGTGGTATATGGTACTGTGTTAAAAAATACTCCTGTATGTCTGACATGGCCTGTCTTGATTCTGTAAATTGTATGTGTTCAGCCGCAAGTGGAAGCAGTGCATAGATGACTGCTTGTACAGCTCTGGACACAGATGCTTTACTTAGTCCAACTCTATCTCCAAGTACCTGAAGAAAACTACCTGTTGCATAACATAACATCTCAGAGCAGCTAAGAGTTGCACATCAGGGGACAAGGCAAAATTCCTCTTTGTAGCACGCATCAGCTGAGGCCCAATGACATTGAGCAGCTGGACTATTTCTCCTCGTGGCAGACGGTATCTGTCAGTGACAGCCATATCATCAAGCATATCCAGAGGATTTTGATGCTGCCTGATGAAGGCATTTATAGTACATAGTGTACTCCGTGGTCATCTGTCTTTGTCTTCGCCTTTCTCTTTGCCTCACTCTCAGCTGGAAAACTCGCTGTAGTGCAGCCATGATTTTCTCTGCAAGACTACTGAAGTGTGAACTTTATATACTGTCCTAAAATTGCTCACAGGTACCATATGATTAAAGTGTTTCAGGCTGTGATAATATTGACATGTCACACACTGATTGTCATCTATTTCACTAATTGCAGAAGGCCCCACTTGAAGAAACTGAATCACTGATTTTAGACATTACATTAATTACCTCTTCCCTGAATTTATTCTCTTATTATGTTCATCATGGTCAAAGGTTGTGCTTTTATAAATATATATGGAGAGTCCATTTATATACAGCAGTGCTGATAAAGAATGTGCACATTAAACATTTTTAACATCTGCACCTATATGGATAGGCTAATAGATAGGCCCTAATACTATATTGCCACACACACCTTCAAGACTCAAGATGTAGTAAAAGATATACCCTTCTTTTCACAGACAAGGCTTAAGCCTAGTCCAGACTAAAATGCAAGTCTGAGCTTTTTCAAATGAAGAACACTTTCACTGACTGATCTTAAAATATATCAGTGCCTTTGTTTCGTCTCAAGATGGACACCAGTAATGTTTTTTTCTACGGCACATTTATAAAAAAATTACTTAAATCTAATTGAAGTATGGCCTAATCCTGGCCCTGTCTGTGAAACTAGCCCATAGGGCTTGCATGCATATATATATATATATTTTTTTTAAAAAGGTACTACAAGTAGCCATTTCAATTTCAAACACTTATAATAAGAGTTCTTCTGCTTTATAGTATTTCATTGAGCCTTAGGCTTTGAGTGGATTAACAAACATCAAAACGTTGAATGTAAACAGTTTTCATTGATTCAAGTTTGTAGTTTGTTCCCCAGGATCTGCAAAAGACATTGCAAAATGTGATGAGTGTACATATGGAAAAGAATATTTCATATTGCACAACATATTATATTAAAACATATAATTATTCATGATTAAACAACATTGAACAATGTTACCTGACGCATCTGGCAAGATAATGGGCACTGAAATGGAGGGCCTTGCAAATCTCATCTCCTCCAGTGAAAGTCTCCTCTCTTCCAAAGCCAGCTTGGCCTTCTTGAGTTTAATGATTTGCTTCTGAAAGTTGTTGCTCATCTCATTGGCCTCTTTAAGACATTGTCTGATGTCTTTTAGAACATGTAGTTTCTCTCGCTCCAGCTGTACTAAGTCCTGACTACAACCACAGACATTCTCAAATCGCTGAGGTGTTGTGGCTGTAGCCTGAACAATTGAAGATAGAGCCTGGGGCATGGATGGACTGTTGGGAGGACTGGGAGATGGTAGGTGTCTGTCAATACCATATCCCAGTCCTCCCAGACTTTAACAAAGCCAACCTCAAGCAGGTCATGCCAAACTTTCATCAACATGTATCCTGTCCAACTAGAGGACCAAACACACTGGATCATTGCTACACTCAGTTCAAGGATGCCTACAAAGCCCGCTCACTACCGGCTTTTGGCAAATCGGACCATGCCGCCATTTTTCTAACACCGGGATACAAACAAAGGCTCGTTCAGGAATCTCCGGTGCAGAGAGTAGTGACGCACTGGTCCTCCCACTCAGAGGCTATGCTGCTATGCTCTTGATGACGTCGACTGGGACATGTTCCGGGAGAGTTCTTCTGAGGTTCACGGTTCTTCAGGTTCTGAGGTTCAGAGTTCTTCAGCGAGTTCACGGATGTAGCATTGAGCTTTGTAAACACGCTAACCGAGCAAGCTACAGAAACAATAACGATAAGGACATTCTCCAACCAGAAACCGTGGGTGGACAGATCAATCCGTGCTGCAGTTAAAACACGCACTGCCGCTTACAATGAGGCTCTTCTGACCGGGAATATGAGCGGATACAGCGGATACACAGATACAGAGAGAGAATTGAGTCTCATTTCCAGCTCAATGACTCTCGACGGATGTGGCAGGGACTGAGGACCATCTGTGCCTTTGGAAACAAATCCTCCGCGGAGGTGAGAGCAGATCCATTGCTGGCCGACGAGTTAAACACCTTCTTCGGCCGCTTCGATGGCAACGGCGGTGGCGCATCTCTGCCGTCCAGCACGTCAGGAAGCAGCAGGCAGAGCAGCGACGATCCTGTAATCACTGTGTCGGAGGATGAGGTTCGGAGGGCGCTAAAGAAAGTGAACGTCAGGAAAGCAGCCGGACCTGATGGGATAACCGGCCGTGTTCTGAGGTCCTGCGCCGATCAGCTCGCTGGTTTGTTCACTTCCATCTTTAATGAGTCCCTTGCTACCGCCGTGGTTCCCACCGCATTTAAAAAATCCATCATTATCCCTGTGCCAAAGAACAATAAATCCTCTTGCCTGAATGACTATCGCCCAGTTGCTCTCACATCTATAGTCATGAAGGTTTTTGAGAGACTTGTAAAGAGCCACATCTGCTCCTCCATCCCTGATACTTTGGACCCTCTTCAGTTTGCCTATCGCCCAAACAGATCTACGGACGATGCCATCTCTCACGTCCTCCACTCTTCCCTCACACACTTGGACAGCAACAATGGGAATTATGTAAGGCTGCTATTCATTGATTATAGCTCAGCTTTCAACACTATAGTCCCCATCAAAGCCGGCTTCTAAACTCACAAACCTCGGCCTAAACTCCTCACTCTGTGACTGGATTCAAGACTTCCTCACCGGCAGACCTCAAGTGGTGAAAGTTGGCCAGTTCACCTCAAACTCCATCACCCTCAACGTAGGAGCCCCACAGGGCTGTGTCCTGAGTCCCCTGCTCTACTCTCTCTACACTCATGACTGCGTGTGCTCTCACAGCTCCACATCTATTGTCAAATTTGCTGATGATACTGTGGTTCTGGGCCTCATCTCCAACAACGATGAGACCGCATACTTGGACGAGGTAGAGAGACTCACATCATGGTGCCAGGACAACTGTCTCTCTCTGAATGTGAGCAAAACTAAAGAGCTGATCGTGGACTTTAGGAAGAGACAGCAGCAGCCCTACACTCCTCTTATGATCAGTGGGACCCCTGTGGAGAGGGTGAGTAACTTCAAGTACCTCGGTGTAAACATCTCCGAGAACCTGACTTGGACTACACACATCCAAACACAGGTTAAGAAAGCCAGGCGAAGACTGTACCATCTGCGACAGCTGAGGAAATTCAGGGTCTCACCAGCAATCCTGAAAACTTTCTATTCAGGGACCATAGAAAGTGTATTGACTCAGTGCATCTCAGTGTGGTATGGAAACAGCTCCAATCAGGACTGCAAAGCACTACAGAGAGTTGTGCGCTTAGCTGAGCGCATCTCAGGGTCTGCTCTCCCCTCTCTGCAGGACATCTACCTTAAACGCTGCAAAAATAGAGCTGTTAAAATAATCAAGGACTCAAATCACCCTGGTAACCGACTATTCACTTTGCTTCCATCTGGTAAGCGCTTCCATAGCCTGATGGCAAAAACTGAGAGACTTAAGAGGAGCTTCTTCCCCCAGGCCATCAGGCTCCTAAACTCTAACTCTGTGTCATAACATCATATGACTCCATGTAAATATTACTATATCAATAAGTGCTCTCCACTTATCATGTATATACCACTATATCAATAGCTATTCATAATTTTTCTCTACCTCATATTGCTGCTATTTAAATACCCTGGACAACTTTTTGCACATTCTTTTTGCACATTCCTCTTATTACTATTTAAGTCAACAACATACTGACCTGCACATTTATATTTATATTTTTTTATCTTTTATTTTATTTTATTCCTCTTATTTTTTCTACTTTTCTTTTTCTTAATATTTGTATTCTATATAATTGCACTGTCCTTGGAGCGGACCTGACCTACATTTCACTGCTGGTTATAGCCTGTATAATTGTATATGTGACAAATAAAAATCTTGAATCTTGAATAGGAGGTGAACCTGATTGCTCTTGTGAACATGATGGACCTGGCTCAGGTTCAGGTTGACGCAACCCTACTCCTCCACGGAGGTCAATACCACCACAAATCCCATCTGAGGCAGTTGTTCCAAGAATTGACAGTGCCTTTTCTTCTTCTGCTGTAAGAAGGGGGGCGTCATTAGGCCCACCACCTGTTTTATTAATTGTTGTCCTCTGCAGTGCCCTTTTTCTTTTAACTAGGCTTGAATAGTCCTGCCACTTCTTCCTGACCTCCTTCCCTGATCTTTTAATGCCCCTTGTTGCAGTACGTTTTGTAGCAATATCGTCACAGATTTTTTGTTTTTCTTTATTTGTATGACTGCCCTTAAACCTGCAGAAAATTATGTTTTTGTAGCTCCACCTCCTCTAAAATAATAGTAATTTCCTCTTTTTGAAAGATGTCTTTTCTTTGTTTTTTGGTTTCAGACATTTTGCTAGTGTCTCCACCCCTGGGTATGTGCTTATTTACATTTTTCTCCTAATAGCAAATGCACATCAGGTGAAGACAATTAGGCTAAACTTTTTAAAAAATAAATGTAAGAGCTTATTTATTTACTTATTTATTTTGATGTGAGATAAGCAATTGTTGATAAAGAAATTGATAAGTAATTCTACTTAAATAATTAAGGTTTCATATAAATATCGAAAATAATGCTGATGTCATTTCCGGCAAGGACCGTTAGAATTTGTTTTATGCAAGACTGGAGCAAGACAGTGTTTTTACAGTGCAACATTTCCAGTTAATTTATGTTTTAAACTTGCTCAAGAAGAAATTAAATGATTTTTTATGTTATTCGAGTTGAATATACATTCACACAAGTAGAAGAAGAATCGAAAATAAAAAATTAGATAGATTGCTATAACAGCATCTGCAACAATGACGAGCCATTCTGCAGCGTGACATTTCAGCACTTGACCAACGGATCGCGACTCCTAAGTAGCACTTAAAGCACGGCTACGTGCGACTGTGTTAAGTGCATTTTTGGGAAATGCACGTGAAACAATAACGAACATTGGTAAAATGACTCGTAGAAAACGCTCTTAAACGCTATTATCATTCGTTATCGGGAAACGCAGCCTTGGATGGTATCCCAGCAAAGTTTTTACAGGACGCAGTTACTATTCCTTCAGCGTGACCAGGCTCTGAATATGATGTGTAATCAGTCAAACAAGGGCGAGGCGTCACGGGCGGGGTGACGTCACGACCAGGAAGCATATAAGCACGTGCGGCGGAGCCGGCTTCAGCTTTTTGTCATTCAGCGAAGCGCTCTGTGTGTGTCAGTCTTATTTACTGTTGTTTGTCCTAGTTTAAGTAGAAAGCATTCAGTATCATGTCAAAGCCAAGGGCAAGCTCAGGGGTGAAGCTTTCAGACCACGCAGAATCGGTCTCCGCACTAGGAGGGCTCTCTTCGAGAAGGGAGCCTTCGCGAGCTCCCCACGCGGTGCCGGTCCCGCTGCTGCCGAGGCAGAGCGGCGGCTGCACTCGTGGGGCTCACAGGCTGATCTGGCTGGCGAGTGTGAGACGGGCATGTCCTTATCTCCTCCCGTATCCGCCAGATCTGGCGCCCCGTCTCTCGGTGTGGAAGCGGTCTCTTCCCCCGAGACGAGGGCTCAATGCTTCGTCTCTCTTCCGCTGAGGAGGTTGATGTGACGAGTGTTCACGAGGTTTCGCCGCCTCTGTCGCCCCAATATGATATAACTATGAGCTTTGTAAGCTGCAGTGTTTGCACAAGCACAAAGAGAAAAATAAGCCGGTCCTGCTTCTGCCGTAAAAAAAGAGAGAAAAAAAGGCAGAGCGGCGGCTGCGCTCACGGGGCTTGCAGAGAAAAAAGGAAAAAGAAAAAGGCTGATCTGGCTGGCGAGAGTCAGATGGGCATTTCCCTATCTCCTCCCGCGCCTGATCTGGCGCCCCGTCTCTCGGTTCGGAAGCGGTCTCTTCCCCCCGAGACGAGGGCTCAACGCTTCGTCTCTCTTCCTCCGAGGAGGTTGATGTGATGAGCGTTGACGAGGTTTCGCTGCCTCTCTCGCCCCAGAGAGCTACTTCTACACAGGAGTCTTCCGTTTTCCCCGATCTCCTCACCGAGGTGTCGAGATCGCAGGTGAAATCTTTTCGTCCCGGCCATTCGTTCCCGCGGGAACTGAATGAGCGCGGGTATGCGGCGATGCCACAGGTTGAACAGACGCTTGCGAGCTATCTGGCTCCCTCTACGGCATCGCCTTTGAAGGCTCCTGCTCTGCTTACAACATCTTTGGTGGGCAGAGGGTATGCGCGCTCTCTAAACTCAGGTGGCTGCTGGGCGGGCGCAGCCTCCTCCGCATACCAGCTCCTCGCGCAAAAGGTCCTGACGGGCGAGCCCCAGGACCGCAGAGGGCGACCCCTACTGGGGTGGAGTGGCTTGCACCGCGGCACTCGGTGACCACTTCACCTCGGTGCCCTCCAGGGACTTGTCTGCTGACCCTGCCGCTGTTCCAGGGCACAGCCGGTCCCAGCGAGTATATTTCTCAGGTTTGTCCGCCCGGCAGCGCGGAGCCGAGAAACTCGCCTCAGCCGCCAGATTACGCGTCTCATTCCGGTGCGCCGCATCGTGACAGCGGTCTGGCCGCTTCTCTGAACCCAGAGGTCAGTCTCGAGAGACTGATTCCCTTAGAAGATCATTGGGCAGCAAGCTGCTGAATGTGTCTCTTTGGGTCCTGCCTTGCAGGGTCTGGTTCGTTCAGAGGTCCTGACGGGTGAGCCCCAGGACTACGGAGGACGACCCCTACTGGGGTGGAGCGGCTTACACCGCGGCACACGGTGACCGTCTCCCCTCGGTGCCCTCCGGGGATTTGTCTGTCAACCCTGCAGTTCCAGGGCACAGCAGGTCCCAGCGAGTATTACTCTCAGGTTCTTCCGCCTGTGATTTCAGCGGACCTGAGAAACGCGATTACGCGTCTCCTGCCGGTGCGCCGCAGCGGTCTGGCCGCTTCTCTAACACCAGAGGTCAGTCTCGAGAGACTGATTCCCTTAGTAGATCGGTTGGCAGCCTGGCAGCGACTGCCGAATGTGTCTCTTTGGGTCCTGCGGACGGTAGAGGCTGGCTATTCCATCCAGTTCGATGGGCCACCTCCGCTGTTCAACGGGGTCTTGTGTTCAACTCTGGTCTTGGAACAGGAAGTCGATACTTTGCTGAGGAAGGAAGCCATCGAGTTGGTTCCTCCTCACGAAGTCCACGCCGGCTGCTACAGCCTGTACTTCATTGTTCCAAAGAAGGATGGGGGGCTGAGGCCCATACTAGATTTGAGTCTTCTGAACCGCTCAGCCAGAAAGCTGAAGTTCAAGATGCTCACTATCAGGCAGATTGTGTCTCAAATCAGGTCCGAGGACTGATTTGTCACGACAGACCTCAAAGATTTCCATGTACCCATCCTTCCCTCTCACAGGGAGTTCCTGAGGTTCGCTTTCGGGGGCAAAGCGTATCAGTATCGGGTTCTTCCCTTCGGCCTAGCACTCTCACCCCGCACTTTCACCAATTGTGTGGATGCGGCACTGGTCCCGTTGCGACTACAGGGCATCCGCATACTCAATTATATCGACGATTGGTCGATCCTCGCTCAATTAGAGCGGGCGGCGATTCGGCATCGAGGTGTCGTTCTCGCCCACATGAAAGATTTGGGGGGGTTAAGACTAAACGCCAAGGAAAGTGTGCTTTCTCCAGCTCAGAGAACCACTTATCCAGGTGTAGTGTGGGATTCGACCACGATGCAGGCTCGTTTGACCCCTGCTCGGATCAAGTCGATCCTCACGGCAGTCGAGAGAGTGTGAGAAGGCCAGCCATTCACTGTCAAGCAGTTTCAGAGACTGCTTGGGCTCATGGCAGCTGCGTCCAGCGTGATTCCTTCTGGCCTACTGTACATGAGGCCCCTACAGTGGTGGCTCAAGACCAAGGGGGTCTCCCTGAGGGGAGACTCGCTCCGCGCTGTCAAAGTGTCACGCCGCTGTCCGTGCCTTAGACATGTGGAGGAATCCTTGGTTCTTGCCCCGGGGCCCAGTGCTGGGAGCTCCTTGTCGCCGCGTCTCGCTAGCGACGGACGCTTCCCTCAACGGTTGGGGTGCGGTCATGAGTGGCCACCCTGCCCGCGGTCTGTGGAGTGGTCGCCATCTAACGTGGCATATCAACCAGCTAGACATCCTAGCTGTGTTCCGTGCGCTCAAGCACTTCCTCCCAGACCTAAGAGATCACCACGTGCTGGTGCGCACCGACAGCACAGCAGTGGTCTCTTACATCAACCACCAAGGAGGTCTGCGGTCGCGCCCCTTGTATAAGCTGGCACACCAGATCCTTGTGTGGTCCCAGGGCAAGCTCCTATCACTGAGAGCTGTGCACATTCCTGGGCATCTTTATATGGGAGCAGGCGTCCTGTCGAGACAGGGGCCGAGGCCCGGGGTATGGATGTGGAAGGTTTTGGCCAGGCACAGGTGGACCTCTTCGCCACTCGAGAGTCAGCGCAATGTCCCCTCTGGTTCCTCCAGCTCCTCTGGGACTGGAGGCTATGGTACAGACGTGGCCGAGGCTCCGTCTGTACGCATTCCCCCCGATCGCTCTGCTCCCGGGAGTTCTGGCGAGAGTGCGCCGGGACGAGGTCAGTCTACCGTTGGTAGCGCCGTTCTGGCCGGGCCGAGTATGGTTCTCGGACCTGATATCTCTCCTCGATGGCACTCCGTGGGAAGTGCCCGTCAGGAGGGACCTCCTCTCACAGGCCGGGGGCGTCGAGGTGCACCCTCACCCGGAGTTATAGAAGCTGTGGGTGTGGCCCCTGAGGGGGCACAACTCATAGCTTCCGGTCTGTCAACCGAGGTTGTCGAGACCATCCTCCAATCCAGAGCTCCCTCAACGAGGAAACTGTACGCCTTGAAGTGGAGGCTCTTCACTTCTTGGTGTGGGGACCGCCATGCTCGACCCAGTCAACTGCCCCGTTGGTGCAGTACTGGAGTTCCTGCAGGCCCGTTTCTCTGCAGGGGTAACCCGTTCCACTGTTAAGGTCTACGTGGCAGCTATTTCGTCATACCATGCCCTTATTGGTGGCCAGTCAGTGGGTAGACACCCCCTAGTTACACGTTTCTTCCGCGGTGCGCTGAGGCTGAGGCCTCCGGTACGATCTCGCGTCCCTACGTGGGACCTGGCTGTGGTTCTGGAGGCTCTGTGCATTGCACCTTTCGAGCCCATTCAGGAGATAACTGAGAGACTCCTCACTATCAAGACCGTTTTCTTATTGGCTATCACCTCTCTGAGGAGGGTGGGTGACCTTCAGGCCCTGACTACGGCCTCTATTCACTTTGCGCCCGGTTCGGCGAAAGTATTCCTCTACCCCCGCATGGGGTATGTTCCGAAGGTCCCATCGGTCGTTCCACAGCCGGTCGTACTGCAGGCCTTCTGTACTCCTCCCTTCGGGGAGCCAGACCAGGAGAAGCACAACCGTATGTGTCCAGTGCGAGCACTGGACGCATACATCCACAGGTCCTCCCTGTGGAGAAAGTCGGACCAGCTGCCCGTGTGCTATGGTCCGCCTAGGAGGGGTCTTCCTGCTACGAAGCCCTCTCTTAGTAGGTGGATTGTGGGTGCCATGGCTTTGGCATACGAGGCCTCTGAGCGCCCCCCGCCGGTGGGAGTCAGAGCGCACTCAACCCGAGGTGTGGCGGCCTCCAAGGCCTTCTGGGAAGGTGTTCCATGCAGGACATCTGCAACGCAGCTGGGTGGTCCACGCCCCTGACTTTCGTTAGGTTCTATGACCTCGACATCCGAGCCACTCCCGGCTCCTCTGTCCTTTCGTCCTGACACCAGGCAGGGACTTGTCAGTCTGGCGGCGTTGGTATCTCGTTCCCATATGCGTTTCGACGCAGCTCGAAGTTCCTGGAAGGGAACGTCTCAGGTTACATATGTAACCATGGTTCCCTGAAGGGAACGAGATGCTGCATCGCATTGCCACACTTCCGGCATCCCTGCCAGCGCTTGCTTCATGACTTGAAGCTGAAGCCGGCTCCGCCGCACGTGCTTATATGCTTCCTGGTCGTGACGTCACCCCTCCCGTGACGCCTCACCCTTGTTTGACCGATTACACATCCTATTCAGAGCCTGGTCACGCTGAAGGCGTTCCCATATGCGTTTCAACACAGCGTCTCGTTCCCTTCAGGGAACCATGGTTACATACGTAACCTGAGACGTTTTTGTCTTTTCCTTACTCAGAGTTGCTCTTAGATCGGTCCCGAATCGCTCTTAAGCTAAGACTCTACGTAAAAGTTTTTAAGCTAAATTAAGAGTTTTCTGAGAGGATTATTAGAATCTTTATGAATACGGACCCTGGAATTTAGTGACAGCCGAACAACGACGTTAACAACAGGAGGATGGAGGATGCTGTGATCGGTGTTGTGTTTTTGTTATGTCTGGCGGGTTTCACAATAACGGACATGGAATGTTTACACAGTATGTGTTTACACGGCATTTTAAATCATGGCAGGTGAGTGCGTTTTCGTATGTGTTTAGCCAGTCAGTGTACACTTACGTCACGATAGTTCCTATGGAACTGTTTTAGACCCTACTCTGAAGTAGGAGCTAATTTAGTTCCTCCAAACGGAGTTCTGGGAACTAAAACAATTCCTAGTTCCCGTGGTGCAAACAGGCCAAAAAGTGGGTAGTTCCACAATTAGTTTGGGTATTATGAAAGGTTCCTGCGGTGCGAAAGGGCCTATTATTGATGCGCAAACAAACCGTGCATGTGCGCTCATGGCACATCTAAAACATCGTATTTCTGCTTGAACGCAGTTCAGTATATTCACATTGCTGTCAAAATTAATGTACAGCGTGTGTTTTGTAACGGATGCTCGCCGAAGAAGTGTGTCTTGGAGAAGTTTGTGAGGATCAGTGATGTTGATGTAGGCCTATGGGAATCAGACTCCCCAAAAAGCTTGTTCTGACAGAGGACCTGGCTGCTGACTGATGACATCGAGCCGCAGATCTTTGAGTTTGAGTCATTTTTTGTTTGTACTTTGGTGTATTTAATGATTCGGAATAGATCCGTATAGTGGCTATATGGCGTCTCCCTGTGGTCTTTTTTGGTATGGCAGGTTGACTTGTGCTTATTTGTTAATGTTACGGTATAATCTAGCTTGCATATTTTAAGTACTTTTTAGTTGTAAAGAATATCTGCAGTGACATTCTTGCTAAGTAATTTTGAAAATATAAAACACTGTTTAAGTCTATTTTGAATTTGTTTAGTTTAAAAATAATGACATGGAATTAAAAGGTAATATAATACTTTTTTAAAAAATAGAAAAGGTTGGGGGGGGGGGGGGGGGGGGGTTCTTGAAGTATTGACTCGGAGAGGAGGGGGGCCTTGGAGTAAAAAGGTTGAGAACTACTGAACTAACTAATAAAACATCAGTCATTTATCTAGGATGTGTTCTGGACAATAATTTAAGTGGGGCTAGGAAAGTGTTTGCAAAAGTGAATTCTAGAATTAAGCTAGATATGCTGTTTTTTGGATAGAGATCTAATTTAATGAGATTTAATGTTACTTGCTACAGGCTTAGTTCAGTGCCATTTTGATTATGCATGTTGTTCGTGGATGACTGATTTATCCAGAACTTGGATGACAAAGTTACAAAAATTACAGAATAAATTGATAAGATTATTTTTAGGATTACATTGTTTTAGTCATGTGGATAATATACACTTTCAACAGCTTGGTTGGTTACCAACTGAAAGAAGATTAGTATTACAGAAATTAAAAAACAGTACATAAAAATATTACATTAGTTCATACACACTACGCATGGACTTGGAAGTCTGGCGGCGTGGGCATTCTCATTCCCAAAGCGTTTCAACGCAGCTCGAGTTCCTGAAGGGGAACGCCTGAAGGTTACGTATGTAACCCTAGTTCCCTGAGGGAACAAGACGCTGTGTCTCCTGCCATACTTTCAGCATTCCTGTGAGCGCTCCCATTCTACCAGAAGCTGCCGATGTTTCCATTGCACATGCTTTTATAGCTTCCTGGTCACTATGTCACCCCGTCCGTGACGTCGAGCCCATCCATTGACTGATTACACACATGATTCAGAGCATGGTCAAGCTGAAGGCGTTCCCAAAGTGTTTCTATGAAGCGTCTCGTTCCCTCGGGGAACTGGGGTTACATACGCAACCTTGAGGCATTTTCAATGCTATGTTGTTTTCAGGTGTGTCTCTTAAATAGTTCACAAAAAAGTCAGACATCACTACAAAATGGCTGACACTCCATTTAGTGTGTTGGAAATGGAGTGTTAGTTTGTGTTGAAGTTTTATCAGTCATCATAATAACCATTCTGTCTTTGGTAGAGTGTTTATCAGACAGTAAGGAACGGTAGGATGGGCCCAAATAAATTTTCCAACATATTAAAGCTTTAAAGCTCTGTATTTTACAGGTACATCTAAAAAAATTTGAATATCGTGAAAAAGTTTCTTGTAACTTGAAAGTGAAACTTTCAAATATTTTAGATTCGTTACATGTAAAGTAAAACATTTCAAAAGTTTTTTTGTTTTATTTTTGATGATTAGAGCTTACAGCTGATGAAAGTCAAAAATCAGTATCTCAAAATATTAGAATATTTACATTTGAGTTTCAATTAATGACCATCCCTACAGTATAAATTACGGGTATCTCTTGTTCTTTGAAACCACAATAATGGGGAAGACTGCTGACTTGGTAATGATCCAGAAGACGAACATTGACACCCTCAACAAAGAGGATAAGTCACAGAGGGTCATTATTGAAAGGTGTGGCTGTTTACAGAGTGCTGTATCAAAGCATATTAAATGCAAAGCTGACTGGAAGGAAGAATTTGGGTAGGAAAAGGTGCACAAGCAACGGGTATGACCGCAAGCTTGAGAATACTGTCAAGCAAAACTGATTCAAACACTTGGGAGAGCTTCACAAGGAGTGGACTGAAGCTGGAGTCAGTGCATCATGAGTCACCACGCTCAGACGTCTTCAGGAAAAGGGCTACCAAGCCACTTCTGAACCAGAGACAATGTCAGAAGAGTCTTACCTGGGCTGTGGAGAAAAAGAACTGGGCCCGTATTCATGAAGAATCTTAGTGCTAAGAGTTGCTCCTAGTAACAAAATTCTAAGAAAATTCTTAGAATGTGGGTGTTTCCTCTTAAAATTAAAGAAAAGATCCTAGTAAAGAAAAAAGTAATTCAGAAAGCATCTTAACCCTTAAAAGAGGTCTTAATGTACAAAATTGTTAGGAGTACGAACGAGGACTTTTAAGGGGCTTAAGAGTTTATTTAGCAGCGGAGAAAATGGACGAAACATGAAGAGGGAGAAGAAATGTGTTGCACACAATGCATGAGAGTGAGTTAATAAGACGCTACATATTAGATCATGCAGGGATCATGTTTGTGACCGATATTATTAAAGACACGCTAACAACTCAGACGCCGCGCAGAAATGCCATAGTGCCAGAAATGGACACAATCACTACATTAACATATTTGGCAACTGGAAAAATGCAACTATGCAGCAGTGATGATTTGGGTCTGTTACAGCACTTATTAGGCTTATATGTCTCTGTTCATTTCCTATAAAACACGGTGACAGCATGGTAAATAAAAAATAAAGAATATATATACATATATAATGTGTGTGTGTGTGTGTGTGTGTGAGAAAGAGAGAGAGGAAAAATTACGCCTGCAATTTCAAAGTTAAGGCTTATAATATATCCTACTCTTAAAAGTGCTCTTTTATTTCCTTCTTGACAACCAACCAATCACAGTCTTCAAAAGACTGTGTCATTCCTAGCAACGGGGTCAGCCCCGCTTCCTCACTAAGATAAAAGTTTTTGTCTTTTCCTTGCTCAGAGTTGCTCTCAGATTGGTCCTGAATCACTCTTAAGCTAAGACTCCTAGTTAGAATTTTTTAAGCTAAATTAGGAGCTCTCTGAGAGGTTCTTAGAATCTTTATGAATACGGGCCCTGGACTGTTGCTCAGTAGTCCAAAGTTCTCTTTTCAGATGAAAGTAAATTTTGCATTTCATTTGGAAATCAAGGTGTGGAGAGGCACAGAATCCATGTTGCTTGAAATCCAGTGTGAAGTTTCCACAGTCAGTGATGATTTGCGCTGCCATGTCATCTGCTGGTGTTGGTCCACTGTGTTTTCTGAAGTCCACAGTCAATGCAGACATCTACCAGGAACGTTTAGAGCACTTCATGCTTCCTTCTGCTTACAAGCTTTATGGAGATGCTGATTTAATTTTCCAGCAGGACTTGGCACCTGCCCACACTGCCAAAGGTACCAAAAGCTGGTTCAATGACCATGGTGTTACTGTGCTTGATTGGCCAGCAAACTCGCCTGACCTGAACCCCTTAGAGAATCTATGGGGTACTGTCAAGAGGAAGATGAGAGACACCAGACCCAACAATGCAGATGACCTGAAGGCCGCTATCAAATCAACCTGGGCTTCCATTACACCTCAGCAGTGCCACAGGCTGATTGTCTCCATGCCACGCCGAATTGATGCAGTAATTCATGCAAAAGGAGGCCCAACCAAGTATTGAGTGCATAGAAATTAACTTTTCAGAAGCCTGACATTTCTGTTTAAAATATACTTTTTTTTATTGATCTTATGTAATATTCAAATTTTCTGAGACACTGAATTTTGGGTTTTCATTATCTGTAAGCCATAATAATCACAATTTTAAGAAATAAAGGCTTGAAATATTTCACTCTGTGTAATGAATCTATATAATATATGGGTTTCACTTTCTGAAATGAGTGGCAAAAAATATTGACCTTTTTCATGATATTCAGATTTTTTTGAGATGTACCTGCATATACCAACAATTATGGATACAATACTGTTCTTATATTGATATTGAATTGTTTTTATTAAATTATATTTTTTCAACTACACAGTCTTAAAACATTAATTGTGGATTCATACATAAATGTCATCAGGGTGCAATATATTATTTTAGATAAAGTACATGAAGTGTGAAGAAGTGATCAACACGTTCTACATTTTCCCCTTAATATTAAATACATACTACTAAATTAATCTTTCATTTAGAAAACAAGATTCTCATTACATAAGTTTTATAAATAAAATCATTCCTTAAATAGTTGTTATTTTTAATCACAGTTGCATCACATTTAGACAGGTCCTGTATGCCCAGCAATACAGGAAAATTAATATTTTAAGCATTAAAGTTTGTTCTTGAATATCTCTAGAAAATGCTGTTTCGAGTTGTGTACTGTACATTGTACGACTGTCTTCTGTGCCAACGTCTCCTGATTGCTGCACAGCAACCACACAGCAAACACTAAACACAGAATACAGACAAAATGAGAGTTAACATCATAGAAGGGAATTTTAAACCGTTTTTACTTCCAATTTACTTCCAACGCACATATTTGACATTCAGTCATCATAATACTTACACAAAGAAGAATCCAGCAAGGTACAAGCCCGATGACAATAGCACAGGGGACAATGATAGCCACAACCCATGCTGCGTTTGTACTGTTGTTTAAGATTGTAGTGTTCAGGACTGTGGGGTAATAGGTCGTTGGAGCGGCTGTTGTAGTAAGTCCGAGCAAAGTTAAGACCAAGCCGAAACTGCCAATGTCACTGTCTGTGAAAACATACTGTACATTGGCCTCAATCACTGTGGTGTTACCCCTGTGGAGAAATTAAATGTACAATGCGAAATTAAGCAAAATGAATAAACTGATCTTTCCTTCACTAACCCAAAACTACTCAATGATAACAACAGATCTCTTGAAAGCATTAAAACACTGCTTGAAATAAAGTAAAAAAAAAATTGAGCCAGAACTTACTTGAAAACAATTTGATTGAAATTAAAGTCAGTAGTTGTGGTTTTATTCAGGATCGTCGACACCTTAAAGCAGAAATATATTTTTATTGATTAATTTGTTTATGGTTAATGTGGCTGAAAAAAAAAGCAATTTCTTAGTGTCTGCAACTCACAAATGTGTTTATATAGTCCTGGATCACTGTGTAGGTCTCATTCCTGAATTCAAGTCTCTCAGACATGGACACATTGCTGATTTCAAATCCAAAGTTCAGAGAGAAGGATTTATCATCAATTTCTTTAGGGGGAAAAAAACAATAATCAGTTGTGGTGATGAAATTTCACTTATCCATTCAGGGATTACCAATTTAAACGTTTTCCTTCAAAGGAAAAGCTTACTACATAATTTACACCATTTGCATTCAAAAGTCATATGCACAACAAAAAAGGCAGGAGAGAAAAACTCACTCGTATAGGTGACATTCACAAAGTTCACAAGCTCAGTCAGATCTTTTGGTGTGAGGGATCGTTTAATTCTCAGTTTCATTCCATTCAACAGGGTGTTAGCCACATTTACAACGTTACTCTCACTTGGGATAGTACCCCGTGTTTTAAACACAAGGCTGATGTATATGATCACCTTCCCAAGCCTGCAAAAGATGGTACATTTATTTATTTGGAAGATTTATTCCATGTTACCGCATCTATTTTCAAAAGATGGTAATGCAGAGAAATGCAAAGAGAAAATAAATTATTGCTCTTACAATGTCGGTGGAGATGTGCTTGTTGTCAGAGTACTGGCTGTCGTTAAGCCTGTAAAATAAAATAATGATTAGTGGAGAATAATTGTGCTTTAAATTAAAGTATTCAGTGTTTATGGATTATATAAAATGTGACATAGCAGGTGTAGATGTGGTAATACCTTCCTTAGCTTTGAATATTTCCTTGACAAAGGTGCTGTTTATGTTCAAGTCACTTTCTGAGAAAACATACTGAACACTGGCCATAATCACTGTGCTATTATCCCTGTGTGGAGATTCAAATGTGCAATGAGGAACAGAAGTATCTGTCTAAAATCTCCTCCTACTAAAAACTAATCAATGATAAAAGCAGATTTTGTACAATCATTAAGACATTTCTTCAGATTCAGCACTTACTCGAATTTAACGTCTTGCAGATCAAACTGAGAAGCTGAGGGATCCTTTAGAATGTCAACAAGCTGGAGAGTGGAGTTATAAATATAAAGATTAACGTGTTTATTAATGTTAAAGTTAATGTGATTAGAACAAGGCATATTCATATTCACAGGAAGTTTTTTTGTGAGAAACCATTAAATCAAAGTGTCTCAAACTCACCAATGTATTTATAGTGCTTTTGATTGAAGTATAGGTTTCATTCTTTAGTTCAAGTTTCTCAGACACCGATATATTACTGATTTCAAATTCAAATGTGAGAGCATAGGAGGTATCATTGAGTCCTTAAAACACAGAACAAAAATGATTGGTTATGTGTTTATATATGAGTGACAAAAGTTTCTTTAAAAGCAAGCTAATACAGGTCTACACAATAAACATAATTTGCATTCAATTAACATATTCAGACCAAAAGCAAGAGGAGAGAAAAACTCACTTGTATAGGCGATATCCACAAGGCTAGTACCCTGGGTTGGTGTTGAGACTACATTAGTTCTGTAACGTGGGTTGAGCGTAGAGTGGGCCAAGTTTATAATATAATCCTCACTAGGTATTAGGCCCAGTGTGTGAAACACCAATCTAATTTTTATATGAGCCTTTCCAAACCTACGACAGATGATGAAATAACAGGAATGTAAAGACAGATTCAGAAAATAACTGGCTTTTAAAAAATGGCACTGGAATCATGGTTCTTACAATGTCGGTGGAGACGTTGTGCTTGTTGTCGGAGTACTGGCTGTTGTTAAGACTGTAAAATAAAGTAATGATAAGTCGAGACGGATTGCAGTTACAGTATTTGGTGTTAGTGGAGCAACATTTAAAACTAAATCTTAAGTAAAGTTTTTAGTTAAGTTAAAGATTTTCAGTTTTGACAAACCTGTCAATGAACTAAGCGCATGTAGGAGGCTGACTGGTTTTATTACATCTGAATCTTGGAAGTTGTATTCCATTCTGCCCTCAATCTGATTTAATGTACTCCTATAGAAAAACAAAAATATGCAGTATCTGTTGCATACAGTGTCAGGACATCAATGCATATGCACAGATGAATCACAGAGCTTTTACTTGGAAATGTATTTTTATTATTGTCATATATTTTCATGCAAACAAACAAACAAACAGACAACAAAAACTATGAAAAATTATGACAGAATGACAGATTATGACTTACTTAAAGGTGGATGACATGGGTTGTAAAGCTGGTCTGCCAGGTTCATTCAGAAGAGTGTTCAGCTGCAGGAGAACAATCAAACAATTCATCAACCTCTGGGGAAGAATGTCATTGGACCTAGACCTTTTTAGACTGTTCATTTATATTTTTACCGCATTATTGATGATATCCTTCCCATGCTGTTTGATACTGTCTCTGTGCTCAGGGTCCTCTGGCATGCTGACATTAACCAGGTTAATTGTAATGACCACAGCATACGAGGTTTCTGAGAGTTCTGTGTGGAAATAAATGTTCATTTTTATTTGGGAAAATGTTGTCATTCATATCAGTTGTACTCATTCCCGTTTCAAAACCTTTTAAACCTTAAATCATGGGACTTACTCTGATAGGTGACATTCACCACCTGCACAGATTCATTCAGCTGTGACTCTCTGGAATTACGGAGAGTGTTGATAGCGCTGAGAACCAGAGCTTCACTGGGGACTGTAGATGAGGAGTTGAACACCAGCTTGCTGGTGACCACTGCTGAGCCAGATCTGCAAATAAAAGCCCCTTGGTTTAAGGTACATCATATGTTTGACATGCATTTCCTTTTCCATTTTTGATTGTTCTAAAAATTTGAAAACCAACACTTACATGAGATTTGAAGGGGTCACAGAGAAACCGATTGTTGTTTCTGGAAGCACTGCTGTAGTGGTTGGCAGACGTAGCTCATTTAGGAAGCTGACTGGTTGTATGGCATCTCCATCCTGGAAGGTGTAGTCCATTCTGCCATCAATCTGCTTTAAAGAGCTCCTACAGGAAAAGCAGAACAGACACTGTATTTGCAAAATGCCTAAGTTACTATGCATAATACAGCTTTAATGAGACTTTTAGATTTTTTATTTCTTTTTTAAATGTTGGCTTGTTTTAATGTCCTGGAAAGTCATGAGGCACTTAATAAACATTGTGGATTAAAAATATGATTCATAATAAGAAATCAAATTGCATCTTACGTAAAATTGCAAGACTTGGGTTCAAAAACGTTCTTGCCAGGTTCATTCAGAAGAGTGTTGAGCTGTTGGAGAAAAATCAAACCATTCATCAACCTCTGGGGAAGAATGTCATTGGACCTAAACCTTTTTAGACTGTTCATTTATATTTTTACCGCATTATTGATGATATCCTTCACTTGCTGTTTGGTACTGTCTCTGTGCTCAGGGTCCTCTGGCATGCTGACATTAACCAGGTTAATTGTAATGGCCACAGCATACGAGGTTTCTGAGAGTTCTGTGTGGAAATAAATGTTCATTTTTATTTGGGAAAATGTTGTCATTCATATCAGTTGTACTCATTCCCGTTTCAAAACGTTTTAAACCTTAAATCATGGGACTTACTCTGATAGGTGACATTCACCACCTGCACAGATTCATTCAGCTGTGACTCTCTGGAATTACGGAGAGTGTTGATAGCGCTGAGAACCAGAGCTTCACTGGGGACTGTAGATGAGGAGTTGAACACCAGCTTGCAGGTGACCACTGCTGAGCCAGATCTGCAAATAAAAGCCCCTTGGTTTAAGGTACATCATATGTTTGACATGCATTTCCTTTTCCATTTTTGATTGTTCTAAAAATTTGAAAACCAACACTTACATGAGATTTGAAGGGGTCACAGAGAAACCGATTGTTGTTTCTGGAAGCACTGCTGTAGTGGTTGGCAGACGTAGCTCATTTAGGAAGCTGACTGGTTGTATGGCATCTCCATCCTGGAAGGTGTAGTCCATTCTGCCATCAATCTGCTTTAAAGAGCTCCTACAGGAAAAGCAGAACAGACACTGTATTTGCAAAATGCTTAAGTTCCTATGCATAATACAGCTTTAATGAGTCTTTTAGATTTTGTCTTTCTTTTTTAAATGTTGGCTTGTTTTAATGTCCTTGAAAGTCATGAGGCACTTAATAAACATTGTGGATTAAAAATATGATTCATAATAAGAAATCAAATTGCATCTTACGTAAAATTGCAAGACTTGGGTTCAAAAACGTTCTTGCCAGGTTCATTCAGAAGAGTGTTGAGCTGTTGGAGAAAAATCAAACCATTCATCAACCTCTGGGGAAGAATGTCATTGGACCTAAACCTTTTTAGACTGTTCATTTATATTTTTACCGCATTATTGATGATATCCTTCACTTGCTGTTTGGTACTGTCTCTGTGCTCAGGGTCCTCTGGCATGCTGACATTAACCAGGTTAATTGTAATGGCCACAGCATACGAGGTTTCTGAGAGTTCTGTGTGGAAATAAATGTTCATTTTTATTTGGGAAAATGTTGTCATTCATATCAGTTGTACTCATTCCCGTTTCAAAACGTTTTAAACCTTAAATCATGGGACTTACTCTGATAGGTGACATTCACCACCTGCACAGATTCATTCAGCTGTGACTCTCTGGAATTACGGAGAGTGTTGATAGCGCTGAGAACCAGAGCTTCACTGGGGACTGTAGATGAGGAGTTGAACACCAGCTTGCAGGTGACCACTGCTGAGCCAGATCTGCAAATAAAAGCCCCTTGGTTTAAGGTACATCATATGTTTGACATGCATTTCCTTTTCCATTTTTGATTGTTCTAAAAATTTGAAAACCAACACTTACATGAGATTTGAAGGGGTCACAGAGAAACCGATTGTTGTTTCTGGAAGCACTGCTGTAGTGGTTGGCAGACGTAGCTCATTTAGGAAGCTGACTGGTTGTATGGCATCTCCATCCTGGAAGGTGTAGTCCATTCTGCCATCAATCTGCTTTAAAGAGCTCCTACAGGAAAAGCAGAACAGACACTGTATTTGCAAAATGCTTAAGTTCCTATGCATAATACAGCTTTAATGAGTCTTTTAGATTTTGTCTTTCTTTTTTAAATGTTGGCTTGTTTTAATGTCCTTGAAAGTCATGAGGCACTTAATAAACATTGTGGATTAAAAATATGATTCATAATAAGAAATCAAATTGCATCTTACGTAAAATTGCAAGACTTGGGTTCAAAAACGTTCTTGCCAGGTTCATTCAGAAGAGTGTTCAGCTGTTGGAGAAAAATCAAACCATTCATCAACCTCCGGGGAAGAATGTCATTGGACCTAGACCTTTTTAGACTGTTCATTTATATTTTTACCGCATTATTGATGATATCCTTCCCTTGCTGTTTGGTACGGTCTCTGTGCTCAGGGTCCTCTGGCATGCTGACATTAACCAGGTTAATTGTAATGACCACAGCATACGAGGTTTCTGAGAGTTCTGTGTGGAAATAAATGTTCATTTTTATTTGGGAAAATGTTGTCATTCATATCAGTTGTACTCATTCCCGTTTCAAAACGTTTTAAACCTTAAATTATGGGACTTACTCTGATAGGTGACATTCACCACCTGCACAGATTCATTCAGCTGTGACTCTCTGGAATTACGGAGAGTGTTGATAGCGCTGAGAACCAGAGCTTCACTGGGGACTGTAGATGAGGAGTTGAACACCAGCTTGCAGGTGACCACTGCTGAGCCAGATCTGCAAACAAAAGCCCCTTGGTTTAAGGTACATCATATGTTTGACATGCATTTCCTTTTCCATTTTTGATTGTTCTAAAAATTTGAAAACCAACACTTACATGAGATTTGAAGGGGTCACAGAGAAACCGATTGTTGTTTCTGGAAGCACTGCTGTAGTGGTTGGCAGACGTAGCTCATTTAGGAAGCTGACTGGTTGTATGGCATCTCCATCCTGGAAGGTGTAGTCCATTCTGCCATCAATCTGCTTTAAAGAGCTCCTACAGGAAAAGCAGAACAGACACTGTATTTGCAAAATGCTTAAGTTCCTATGCATAATGCAGCTTTAATGAGTCTTTTAGATTTTGTCTTTCTTTTTTAAATGTTGGCTTGTTTTAATGTCCTCGAAAGTCATGAGGCACTTAATAAACATTGTGGATTAAAAATATGATTCATAATAAGAAATCAAATTGCATCTTACGTAAAATTGGAAGACTTGGGTTCAAAAACATTCTTGCCAGGTTCATTCAGAAGAGTGTTGAGCTGTTGGAGAAAAATCAAACCATTCATCAACCTCTGGGGAAGAATGTCATTGGACCTAAACCGTTTTAGACTGTTCATTTATATTTTTACCGCATTATTGATGATATCCTTCCCATGCTGTTTGGTACTGTCTCTGTGCTCAGGGTCCTCTGGCATGCTGACATTAACCAGGTTAATTGTAATGACCACAGCATACGAGGTTTCTGAGAGTTCTGTGTGGAAATAAATGTTCATTTTTATTTGGGAAAATGTTGTCATTCATATCAGTTGTACTCATTCCCGTTTCAAAACGTTTTAAACCTTAAATCATGGGACTTACTCTGATAGGTGACATTCACCACCTGCACAGATTCATTCAGCTGTGACTCTCTGGAATTACGGAGAGTGTTGATAGCGCTGAGAACCAGAGCTTCACTGGGGACTGTAGATGAGGAGTTGAACACCAGCTTGCAGGTGACCACTGCTGAGCCAGATCTGCAAATAAAAGCCCCTTGGTTTAAGGTACATCATATGTTTGACATGCATTTCCTTTTCCATTTTTGATTGTTCTAAAAATTTGAAAACCAACACTTACATGAGATTTGAAGGGGTCACAGAGAAACCGATTGTTGTTTCTGGAAGCACTGCTGTAGTGGTTGGCAGACGTAGCTCATTTAGGAAGCTGACTGGTTGTATGGCATCTCCATCCTGGAAGGTGTAGTCCATTCTGCCATCAATCTGCTTTAAAGAGCTCCTACAGGAAAAGCAGAACAGACACTGTATTTGCAAAATGCTTAAGTTCCTATGCATAATACAGCTTTAATGAGTCTTTTAGATTTTGTCTTTCTTTTTTAAATGTTGGCTTGTTTTAATGTCCTCGAAAGTCATGAGGCACTTAATAAACATTGTGGATTAAAAATATGATTCATAATAAGAAATCAAATTGCATCTTACGTAAAATTGGAAGACTTGGGTTCAAAAACGTTCTTGCCAGGTTCATTCAGAAGAGTGTTGAGCTGTTGGAGAAAAATCAAACCATTCATCAACCTCTGGGTAAGAATGGCATTAGACCTAAACCTTTTTAGACTGTTCATTTATATTTTTACCGCATTATTGATGATATCCTTCCCATGCTGTTTGGTACTGTCTCTGTGCTCAGGGTCCTCTGGCATGCTGACATTAACCAGGTTAATTGTAATGACCACAGCATACGAGGTTTCTGAGAGTTCTGTGTGGAAATAAATGTTCATTTTTATTTGGGAAAATGTTGTCATTCATATCAGTTGTACTCATTCCCGTTTCAAAACGTTTTAAACCTTAAATCATGGGACTTACTCTGATAGGTGACATTCACCACCTGCACAGATTCATTCAGCTGTGACTCTCTGGAATTACGGAGAGTGTTGATAGCGCTGAGAACCAGAGCTTCACTGGGGACTGTAGATGAGGAGTTGAACACCAGCTTGCAGGTGACCACTGCTGAGCCAGATCTGCAAATAAAAGCCCCTTGGTTTAAGGTACATCATATGTTTGACATGCATTTCCTTTTCCATTTTTGATTGTTCTAAAAATTTGAAAACCAACACTTACATGAGATTTGAAGGGGTCACAGAGAAACCGATTGTTGTTTCTGGAAGCACTGCTGTAGTGGTTGGCAGACGTAGCTCATTTAGGAAGCTGACTGGTTGTATGGCATCTCCATCCTGGAAGGTGTAGTCCATTCTGCCATCAATCTGCTTTAAAGAGCTCCTACAGGAAAAGCAGAACAGACACTGTATTTGCAAAATGCTTAAGTTCCTATGCATAATACAGCTTTAATGAGTCTTTTAGATTTTGTCTTTCTTTTTTAAATGTTGGCTTGTTTTAATGTCCTTGAAAGTCATGAGGCACTTAATAAACATTGTGGATTAAAAATATGATTCATAATAAGAAATCAAATTGCATCTTACGTAAAATTGGAAGACTTGGGTTCAAAAACGTTCTTGCCAGGTTCATTCAGAAGAGTGTTGAGCTGTTGGAGAAAAATCAAACCATTCATCAACCTCTGGGGAAGAATGTCATTGGACCTAGACCTTTTTAGACTGTTCATTTATATTTTTACCGCATTATTGATGATATCCTTCCCATGCTGTTTGGTACTGTCTCTGTGCTCAGGGTCCTCTGGCATGCTGACATTAACCAGGTTAATTGTAATGACCACAGCATACGAGGTTTCTGAGAGTTCTGTGTGGAAATAAATGTTCATTTTTATTTGGGAAAATGTTGTCATTCATATCAGTTGTACTCATTCCCGTTTCAAAACGTTTTAAACCTTAAATCATGGGACTTACTCTGATAGGTGACATTCACCACCTGCACAGATTCATTCAGCTGTGACTCTCTGGAATTACGGAGAGTGTTGATAGCGCTGAGAACCAGAGCTTCACTGGGGACTGTAGATGAGGAGTTGAACACCAGCTTGCAGGTGACCACTGCTGAGCCAGATCTGCAAATAAAAGCCCCTTGGTTTAAGGTACATCATATGTTTGACATGCATTTCCTTTTCCATTTTTGATTGTTCTAAAAATTTGAAAACCAACACTTACATGAGATTTGAAGGGGTCACAGAGAAACCGATTGTTGTTTCTGGAAGCACTGCTGTAGTGGTTGGCAGACGTAGCTCATTTAGGAAGCTGACTGGTTGTATGGCATCTCCATCCTGGAAGGTGTAGTCCATTCTGCCATCAATCTGCTTTAAAGAGCTCCTACAGGAAAAGCAGAACAGACACTGTATTTGCAAAATGCTTAAGTTCCTATGCATAATACAGCTTTGAGTCTTTTAGATTTTGTCTTTCTTTTTTAAATGTTGGCTTGTTTTAATGTCCTGGAAAGTCATGAGGCACTTAATAAATATTGTGGATTAAAAATATGATTCATAATAAGAAATCAAATTGCATCTTACGTAAAATTGGAAGACTTGGGTTCAAAAACGTTCTTGCCAGGTTCATTCAGAAGAGTGTTGAGCTGTTGGAGAAAAATCAAACCATTCATCAACCTCTGGGTAAGAATGGCATTAGACCTAAACCTTTTTAGACTGTTCATTTATATTTTTACCGCATTATTGATGATATCCTTCACTTGCTGTTTGGTACTGTCTCTGTGCTCAGGGTCCTCTGGCATGCTGACATTAACCAGGTTAATTGTAATGACCACAGCATACGAGGTTTCTGAGAGTTCTGTGTGGAAATAAATGTTCATTTTTATTTGGCAAAATGTTGTCATTCATATCAGTTGTACTCATTCCCGTTTCAAAACGTTTTAAACCTTAAATCATGGGACTTACTCTGATAGGTGACATTCACCACCTGCACAGATTCATTCAGCTGTGACTCTCTGGAATTACGGAGAGTGTTGATAGCGCTGAGAACCAGAGCTTCACTGGGGACTGTAGATGAGGAGTTGAACACCAGCTTGCTGGTGACCACTGCTGAGCCAGATCTGCAAATAAAAGCCCCTTGGTTTAAGGTACATCATATGTTTGACATGCATTTCCTTTTCCATTTTTGATTGTTCTAAAAATTTGAAAACCAACACTTACATGAGATTTGAAGGGGTCACAGAGAAACCGATTGTTGTTTTTGGAAGCACTGCTGTAGTGGTTGGCAGACGTAGCTCATTTAGGAAGCTGACTGGTTGTATGGCATCTCCATCCTGGAAGGTGTAGTCCATTCTGCCATCAATCTGCTTTAAAGAGCTCCTACAGGAAAAGCAGAACAGACACTGTTTTTGCAAAATGCTTAAGTTCCTATGCATAATACAGCTTTAATGAGTCTTTTAGATTTTGTCTTTCTTTTTTAAATGTTGGCTTGTTTTAATGTCCTCGAAAGTCATGAGGCACTTAATAAACATTGTGGATTAAAAATATGATTCATAATAAGAAATCAAATTGCATCTTACGTAAAATTGGAAGACTTGGGTTCAAAAACGTTCTTGCCAGGTTCATTCAGAAGAGTGTTGAGCTGTTGGAGAAAAATCAAACCATTCATCAACCTCTGGGGAAGAATGTCATTGGACCTAGACCTTTTTAGACTGTTCATTTATATTTTTACCGCATTATTGATGATATCCTTCCCATGCTGTTTGGTACTGTCTCTGTGCTCAGGGTCCTCTGGCATGCTGACATTAACCAGGTTAATTGTAATGACCACAGCATACGAGGTTTCTGAGAGTTCTGTGTGGAAATAAATGTTCATTTTTATTTGGGAAAATGTTGTCATTCATATCAGTTGTACTCATTCCCGTTTCAAAACGTTTTAAACCTTAAATCATGGGACTTACTCTGATAGGTGACATTCACCACCTGCACAGATTCATTCAGCTGTGACTCTCTGGAATTACGGAGAGTGTTGATAGCGCTGAGAACCAGAGCTTCACTGGGGACTGTAGATGAGGAGTTGAACACCAGCTTGCAGGTGACCACTGCTGAGCCAGATCTGCAAATAAAAGCCTCTTGGTTTAAGGTACATCATATGTTTGACATGCATTTCCTTTTCCATTTTTGATTGTTCTAAAAATTTGAAAACCAACACTTACATGAGATTTGAAGGGGTCACAGAGAAACCGATTGTTGTTTCTGGAAGCACTGCTGTAGTGGTTGGCAGACGTAGCTCATTTAGGAAGCTGACTGGTTGTATGGCATCTCCATCCTGGAAGGTGTAGTCCATTCTGCCATCAATCTGCTTTAAAGAGCTCCTACAGGAAAAGCAGAACAGACACTGTTTTTGCAAAATGCTTAAGTTCCTATGCATAATACAGCTTTAATGAGTCTTTTAGATTTTGTCTTTCTTTTTTAAATGTTGGCTTGTTTTAATGTCCTCGAAAGTCATGAGGCACTTCATAAACATTGTGGATTAAAAATATGATTCATAATAAGAAATCAAATTGCATCTTACGTAAAATTGGAAGACTTGGGTTCAAAAACGTTCTTGCCAGGTTCATTCAGAAGAGTGTTGAGCTGTTGGAGAAAAATCAAACCATTCATCAACCTCTGGGGAAGAATGTCATTGGACCTAGACCTTTTTAGACTGTTCATTTATATTTTTACCGCATTATTGATGATATCCTTCCCATGCTGTTTGGTACTGTCTCTGTGCTCAGGGTCCTCTGGCATGCTGACATTAACCAGGTTAATTGTAATGACCACAGCATACGAGGTTTCTGAGAGTTCTGTGTGGAAATAAATGTTCATTTTTATTTGGGAAAATGTTGTCATTCATATCAGTTGTACTCATTCCCGTTTCAAAACGTTTTAAACCTTAAATCATGGGACTTACTCTGATAGGTGACATTCACCACCTGCACAGATTCATTCAGCTGTGACTCTCTGGAATTACGGAGAGTGTTGATAGCGCTGAGAACCAGAGCTTCACTGGGGACTGTAGATGAGGAGTTGAACACCAGCTTGCAGGTGACCACTGCTGAGCCAGATCTGCAAATAAAAGCCTCTTGGTTTAAGGTACATCATATGTTTGACATGCATTTCCTTTTCCATTTTTGATTGTTCTAAAAATTTGAAAACCAACACTTACATGAGATTTGAAGGGGTCACAGAGAAACCGATTGTTGTTTCTGGAAGCACTGCTGTAGTGGTTGGCAGACGTAGCTCATTTAGGAAGCTGACTGGTTGTATGGCATCTCCATCCTGGAAGGTGTAGTCCATTCTGCCATCAATCTGCTTTAAAGAGCTCCTACAGGAAAAGCAGAACAGACACTGTATTTGCAAAATGCTTAAGTTCCTATGCATAATACAGCTTTAATGAGTCTTTTAGATTTTGTCTTTCTTTTTTAAATGTTGGCTTGTTTTAATGTCCTTGAAAGTCATGAGGCACTTAATAAACATTGTGGATTAAAAATATGATTCATAATAAGAAATCAAATTGCATCTTACGTAAAATTGGAAGACTTGGGTTCAAAAACGTTCTTGCCAGGTTCATTCAGAAGAGTGTTGAGCTGTTGGAGAAAAATCAAACCATTCATCAACCTCTGGTGAAGAATGTCTTTGGACCTAGACCTTTTTAGACTGTTCATTTATATTTTTACCGCATTATTGATGATATCCTTCCCATGCTGTTTGGTACTGTCTCTGTGCTCAGGGTCCTCTGGCATGCTGACATTAACCAGGTTAATTGTAATGACCACAGCATACGAGGTTTCTGAGAGTTCTGTGTGGAAATAAATGTTCATTTTTATTTGGGAAAATGTTGTCATTCATATCAGTTGTACTCATTCCCGTTTCAAAACGTTTTAAACCTTAAATCATGGGACTTACTCTGATAGGTGACATTCACCACCTGCACAGATTCATTCAGCTGTGACTCTCTGGAATTACGGAGAGTGTTGATAGCGCTGAGAACCAGAGCTTCACTGGGGACTGTAGATGAGGAGTTGAACACCAGCTTGCAGGTGACCACTGCTGAGCCAGATCTGCAAATAAAAGCCTCTTGGTTTAAGGTACATCATATGTTTGACATGCATTTCCTTTTCCATTTTTGATTGTTCTAAAAATTTGAAAACCAACACTTACATGAGATTTGAAGGGGTCACAGAGAAACCGATTGTTGTTTCTGGAAGCACTGCTGTAGTGGTTGGCAGACGTAGCTCATTTAGGAAGCTGACTGGTTGTATGGCATCTCCATCCTGGAAGGTGTAGTCCATTCTGCCATCAATCTGCTTTAAAGAGCTCCTACAGGAAAAGCAGAACAGACACTGTATTTGCAAAATGCTTAAGTTCCTATGCATAATACAGCTTTAATGAGTCTTTTAGATTTTGTCTTTCTTTTTTAAATGTTGGCTTGTTTTAATGTCCTTGAAAGTCATGAGGCACTTAATAAACATTGTGGATTAAAAATATGATTCATAATAAGAAATCAAATTGCATCTTACGTAAAATTGGAAGACTTGGGTTCAAAAACGTTCTTGCCAGGTTCATTCAGAAGAGTGTTGAGCTGTTGGAGAAAAATCAAACCATTCATCAACCTCTGGTGAAGAATGTCTTTGGACCTAGACCTTTTTAGACTGTTCATTTATATTTTTACCGCATTATTGATGATATCCTTCCCATGCTGTTTGGTACTGTCTCTGTGCTCAGGGTCCTCTGGCATGCTGACATTAACCAGGTTAATTGTAATGACCACAGCATACGAGGTTTCTGAGAGTTCTGTGTGGAAATAAATGTTCATTTTTATTTGGGAAAATGTTGTCATTCATATCAGTTGTACTCATTCCCGTTTCAAAACGTTTTAAACCTTAAATCATGGGACTTACTCTGATAGGTGACATTCACCACCTGCACAGATTCATTCAGCTGTGACTCTCTGGAATTACGGAGAGTGTTGATAGCGCTGAGAACCAGAGCTTCACTGGGGACTGTAGATGAGGAGTTGAACACCAGCTTGCAGGTGACCACTGCTGAGCCAGATCTGCAAATAAAAGCCCCTTGGTTTAAGGTACATCATATGTTTGACATGCATTTCCTTTTCCATTTTTGATTGTTCTAAAAATTTGAAAACCAACACTTACATGAGATTTGAAGGGGTCACAGAGAAACCGATTGTTGTTTCTGGAAGCACTGCTGTAGTGGTTGGCAGACGTAGCTCATTTAGGAAGCTGACTGGTTGTATGGCATCTCCATCCTGGAAGGTGTAGTCCATTCTGCCATCAATCTGCTTTAAAGAGCTCCTACAGGAAAAGCAGAACAGACACTGTATTTGCAAAATGCTTAAGTTCCTATGCATAATACTGCTTTAATGAGTCTTTTAGATTTTGTCTTTCTTTTTTAAATGTTGGCTTGTTTTAATGTCCTCGAAAGTCATGAGGCACTTAATAAACATTGTGGATTAAAAATATGATTCATAATAAGAAATCAAATTGCATCTTACGTAAAATTGGAAGACTTGGGTTCAAAAACGTTCTCTCCAGGTTCATTCAGAAGAGTGTTGAGCTGTTGGAGAAAAATCAAACCATTCATCAACCTCTGGGGAAGAATGGCATTAGACCTAAACCTTTTTAGACTGTTCATTTATATTTTTACCGCATTATTGATGATATCCTTCACTTGCTGTTTGGTACTGTCTCTGTGCTCAGGGTCCTCTGGCATGCTGACATTAACCAGGTTAATTGTAATGACCACAGCATACGAGGTTTCTGAGAGTTCTGTGTGGAAATAAATGTTCATTTTTATTTGGGAAAATGTTGTCATTCATATCAGTTGTACTCATTCCCGTTTCAAAACGTTTTAAACCTTAAATCATGGGACTTACTCTGATAGGTGACATTCACCACCTGCACAGATTCATTCAGCTGTGACTCTCTGGAATTACGGAGAGTGTTGATAGCGCTGAGAACCAGAGCTTCACTGGGGACTGTAGATGAGGAGTTGAACACCAGCTTGCTGGTGATCACTGCTGAGTCAGATCTGCAAATAAAAGCCCCTTGGTTTAAGGTACATCATATGTTTGACATGCATTTCCTTTTCCATTTTTGATTGTTCTAAAAATTTGAAAAGCAACACTTACATGAGATTTGAAGGGGTCACAGAGAAACCGATTGTTGTTTCTGGAAGCACTGTTGTAGTGGTTGGCAGACGTAGCTCATTTAGGAAGCTGACTGGTTGTATGGCATCTCCATCCTGGAAGGTGTAGTCCATTCTGCCATCAATCTGCTTTAAAGAGCTCCTACAGGAAAAGCAGAACAGACACTGTATTTGCAAAATGCTTAAGTTCCTATGCATAATACAGCTTTAATGAGTCTTTTAGATTTTGTCTTTCTTTTTTAAATGTTGGCTTGTTTTAATGTCCTCGAAAGTCATGAGGCACTTAATAAACATTGTGGATTAAAAATATGATTCATAATAAGAAATCAAATTGCATCTTACGTAAAATTGGAAGACTTGGGTTCAAAAACGTTCTTGCCAGGTTCATTCAGAAGAGTGTTGAGCTGTTGGAGAAAAATCAAACCATTCATCAACCTCTGGGGAAGAATGTCATTGGACCTAAACCTTTTTAGACTGTTCATTTATATTTTTACCGCATTATTGATGATATCCTTCCCTTGCTGTTTGGTACGGTCTCTGTGCTCAGGGTCCTCTGGCATGCTGACATTAACCAGGTTAATTGTAATGACCACAGCATACGAGGTTTCTGAGAGTTCTGTGTGGAAATAAATGTTCATTTTTATTTGGCAAAATGTTGTCATTCATATCAGTTGTACTCATTCCCGTTTCAAAACGTTTTAAACCTTAAATCATGGGACTTACTCTGATAGGTGACATTCACCACCTGCACGGATTCATTCAGCTGTGACTCTCTGGAATTACGGAGAGTGTTGATAGCGCTGAGAACCAGAGCTTCACTGGGGACTGTAGATGAGGAGTTGAACACCAGCTTGCTGGTGACCACTGCTGAGCCAGATCTGCAAATAAAAGCCCCTTGGTTTAAGGTACATCATATGTTTGACATGCATTTCCTTTTCCATTTTTGATTGTTCTAAAAATTTGAAAACCAACACTTACATGAGATTTGAAGGGGTCACAGAGAAACCGATTGTTGTTTTTGGAAGCACTGCTGTAGTGGTTGGCAGACGTAGCTCATTTAGGAAGCTGACTGGTTGTATGGCATCTCCATCCTGGAAGGTGTAGTCCATTCTGCCATCAATCTGCTTTAAAGAGCTCCTACAGGAAAAGCAGAACAGACACTGTTTTTGCAAAATGCTTAAGTTCCTATGCATAATACAGCTTTAATGAGTCTTTTAGATTTTGTCTTTCTTTTTTAAATGTTGGCTTGTTTTAATGTCCTCGAAAGTCATGAGGCACTTAATAAACATTGTGGATTAAAAATATGATTCATAATAAGAAATCAAATTGCATCTTACGTAAAATTGGAAGACTTGGGTTCAAAAACGTTCTTGCCAGGTTCATTCAGAAGAGTGTTGAGCTGTTGGAGAAAAATCAAACCATTCATCAACCTCTGGGGAAGAATGTCATTGGACCTAGACCTTTTTAGACTGTTCATTTATATTTTTACCGCATTATTGATGATATCCTTCCCATGCTGTTTGGTACTGTCTCTGTGCTCAGGGTCCTCTGGCATGCTGACATTAACCAGGTTAATTGTAATGACCACAGCATACGAGGTTTCTGAGAGTTCTGTGTGGAAATAAATGTTCATTTTTATTTGGGAAAATGTTGTCATTCATATCAGTTGTACTCATTCCCGTTTCAAAACGTTTTAAACCTTAAATCATGGGACTTACTCTGATAGGTGACATTCACCACCTGCACAGATTCATTCAGCTGTGACTCTCTGGAATTACGGAGAGTGTTGATAGCGCTGAGAACCAGAGCTTCACTGGGGACTGTAGATGAGGAGTTGAACACCAGCTTGCAGGTGACCACTGCTGAGCCAGATCTGCAAATAAAAGCCTCTTGGTTTAAGGTACATCATATGTTTGACATGCATTTCCTTTTCCATTTTTGATTGTTCTAAAAATTTGAAAACCAACACTTACATGAGATTTGAAGGGGTCACAGAGAAACCGATTGTTGTTTCTGGAAGCACTGCTGTAGTGGTTGGCAGACGTAGCTCATTTAGGAAGCTGACTGGTTGTATGGCATCTCCATCCTGGAAGGTGTAGTCCATTCTGCCATCAATCTGCTTTAAAGAGCTCCTACAGGAAAAGCAGAACAGACACTGTATTTGCAAAATGCTTAAGTTCCTATGCATAATACAGCTTTAATGAGTCTTTTAGATTTTGTCTTTCTTTTTTAAATGTTGGCTTGTTTTAATGTCCTTGAAAGTCATGAGGCACTTAATAAACATTGTGGATTAAAAATATGATTCATAATAAGAAATCAAATTGCATCTTACGTAAAATTGGAAGACTTGGGTTCAAAAACGTTCTTGCCAGGTTCATTCAGAAGAGTGTTGAGCTGTTGGAGAAAAATCAAACCATTCATCAACCTCTGGTGAAGAATGTCTTTGGACCTAGACCTTTTTAGACTGTTCATTTATATTTTTACCGCATTATTGATGATATCCTTCCCATGCTGTTTGGTACTGTCTCTGTGCTCAGGGTCCTCTGGCATGCTGACATTAACCAGGTTAATTGTAATGACCACAGCATACGAGGTTTCTGAGAGTTCTGTGTGGAAATAAATGTTCATTTTTATTTGGGAAAATGTTGTCATTCATATCAGTTGTACTCATTCCCGTTTCAAAACGTTTTAAACCTTAAATCATGGGACTTACTCTGATAGGTGACATTCACCACCTGCACGGATTCATTCAGCTGTGACTCTCTGGAATTACGGAGAGTGTTGATAGCGCTGAGAACCAGAGCTTCACTGGGGACTGAAGATGAGGAGTTGAACACCAGCTTGCTGGTGACCACTGCTGAGCCAGATCTGCAAATAAAAGCCCCTTGGTTTAAGGTACATCATATGTTTGACATGCATTTCCTTTTCCATTTTTGATTGTTCTAAAAATTTGAAAACCAACACTTACATGAGATTTGAAGGGGTCACAGAGAAACCGATTGTTGTTTCTGGAAGCACTGCTGTAGTGGTTGGCAGACGTAGCTCATTTAGGAAGCTGACTGGTTGTATGGCATCTCCATCCTGGAAGGTGTAGTCCATTCTGCCATCAATCTGCTTTAAAGAGCTCCTACAGGAAAAGCAG
Organism: Barbus barbus; assembly: GCF_936440315.1. NCBI lineage: Eukaryota > Metazoa > Chordata > Actinopteri > Cypriniformes > Cyprinidae > Barbus > Barbus barbus. The sequence continues at coordinate 10,990,349 of NC_136735.1, read as the reverse complement.
AACAGACACTGTATTTGCAAAATGCTTAAGTTCCTATGCATAATACTGCTTTAATGAGTCTTTTAGATTTTGTCTTTCTTTTTTAAATGTTGGCTTGTTTTAATGTCCTCGAAAGTCATGAGGCACTTAATAAACATTGTGGATTAAAAATATGATTCATAATAAGAAATCAAATTGCATCTTACGTAAAATTGGAAGACTTGGGTTCAAAAACGTTCTCTCCAGGTTCATTCAGAAGAGTGTTGAGCTGTTGGAGAAAAATCAAACCATTCATCAACCTCTGGGGAAGAATGGCATTAGACCTAAACCTTTTTAGACTGTTCATTTATATTTTTACCGCATTATTGATGATATCCTTCACTTGCTGTTTGGTACTGTCTCTGTGCTCAGGGTCCTCTGGCATGCTGACATTAACCAGGTTAATTGTAATGACCACAGCATACGAGGTTTCTGAGAGTTCTGTGTGGAAATAAATGTTCATTTTTATTTGGGAAAATGTTGTCATTCATATCAGTTGTACTCATTCCCGTTTCAAAACGTTTTAAACCTTAAATCATGGGACTTACTCTGATAGGTGACATTCACCACCTGCACAGATTCATTCAGCTGTGACTCTCTGGAATTACGGAGAGTGTTGATAGCGCTGAGAACCAGAGCTTCACTGGGGACTGTAGATGAGGAGTTGAACACCAGCTTGCTGGTGACCACTGCTGAGCCAGATCTGCAAATAAAAGCCCCTTGGTTTAAGGTACATCATATGTTTGACATGCATTTCCTTTTTCATTTTTGATTGTTCTAAAAATTTGAAAACCAACACTTACATGAGATTTGAAGGGGTCACAGAGAAACCGATTGTTGTTTCTGGAAGCACTGTTGTAGTGGTTGGCAGACGTAGCTCATTTAGGAAGCTGACTGGTTGTATGGCATCTCCATCCTGGAAGGTGTAGTCCATTTTGCCATCAATCTGCTTTAAAGAGCTCCTACATGAAAAGCAGAACAGACACTGTATTTGCAAAATGCTTAAGTTCCTATGCATAATACAGCTTTAATGAGTCTTTTAGATTTTGTCTTTCTTTTTTAAATGTTGGCTTGTTTTATTGTCCTCGAAAGTCATGAGGCACTTAATAAACATTGTGGATTAAAAATATGATTCATAATAAGAAATCAAATTGCATCTTACGTAAAATTGGAAGACTTGGGTTCAAAAACGTTCTTGCCAGGTTCATTCAGAAGAGTGTTGAGCTGTTGGAGAAAAATCAAACCATTCATCAACCTCTGGGTAAGAATGGCATTAGACCTAAACCTTTTTAGACTGTTCATTTATATTTTTACCGCATTATTGATGATATCCTTCACTTGCTGTTTGGTACTGTCTCTGTGCTCAGGGTCCTCTGGCATGCTGACATTAACCAGGTTAATTGTAATGACCACAGCATACGAGGTTTCTGAGAGTTCTGTGTGGAAATAAATGTTCATTTTTATTTGGCAAAATGTTGTCATTCATATCAGTTGTACTCATTCCCGTTTCAAAACGTTTTAAACCTTAAATCATGGGACTTACTCTGATAGGTGACATTCACCACCTGCACGGATTCATTCAGCTGTGACTCTCTGGAATTACGGAGAGTGTTGATAGCGCTGAGAACCAGAGCTTCACTGGGGACTGTAGATGAGGAGTTGAACACCAGCTTGCTGGTTACCACTGCTGAGCCAGATCTGCAAATAAAAGCCCCTTGGTTTAATGTACATCATATGTTTGACATGCATTTCCTTTTCCATTTTTGATTGTTCTAAAAATTTGAAAACCAACACTTACATGAGATTTGAAGGGGTCACAGAGAAACCGATTGTTGTTTCTGGAAGCACTGTTGTAGTGGTTGGCAGACGTAGCTCATTTAGGAAGCTGACTGGTTGTATGGCATCTCCATCCTGGAAGGTGTAGTCCATTCTGCCATCAATCTGCTTTAAAGAGCTCCTACAGGAAAAGCAGAACAGACACTGTATTTGCAAAATGCTTAAGTTCCTATGCATAATACTGCTTTAATGAGTCTTTTAGATTTTGTCTTTCTTTTTTAAATGTTGGCTTGTTTTAATGTCCTCGAAAGTCATGAGGCACTTAATAAACATTGTGGATTAAAAATATGATTCATAATAAGAAATCAAATTGCATCTTACGTAAAATTGGAAGACTTGGGTTCAAAAACGTTCTCTCCAGGTTCATTCAGAAGAGTGTTGAGCTGTTGGAGAAAAATCAAACCATTCATCAACCTCTGGGGAAGAATGGCATTAGACCTAAACCTTTTTAGACTGTTCATTTATATTTTTACCGCATTATTGATGATATCCTTCACTTGCTGTTTGGTACTGTCTCTGTGCTCAGGGTCCTCTGGCATGCTGACATTAACCAGGTTAATTGTAATGACCACAGCATACGAGGTTTCTGAGAGTTCTGTGTGGAAATAAATGTTCATTTTTATTTGGGAAAATGTTGTCATTCATATCAGTTGTACTCATTCCCGTTTCAAAACGTTTTAAACCTTAAATCATGGGACTTACTCTGATAGGTGACATTCACCACCTGCACAGATTCATTCAGCTGTGACTCTCTGGAATTACGGAGAGTGTTGATAGCGCTGAGAACCAGAGCTTCACTGGGGACTGAAGATGAGGAGTTGAACACCAGCTTGCTGGTGACCACTGCTGAGCCAGATCTGCAAATAAAAGCCCCTTGGTTTAAGGTACATCATATGTTTGACATGCATTTCCTTTTTCATTTTTGATTGTTCTAAAAATTTGAAAACCAACACTTACATGAGATTTGAAGGGGTCACAGAGAAACCGATTGTTGTTTCTGGAAGCACTGCTGTAGTGGTTGGCAGACGTAGCTCATTTAGGAAGCTGACTGGTTGTATGGCATCTCCATCCTGGAAGGTGTAGTCCATTCTGCCATCAATCTGCTTTAAAGAGCTCCTACAGGAAAAGCAGAACAGACACTGTATTTGCAAAATGCTTAAGTTCCTATGCATAATACAGCTTTAATGAGTCTTTTAGATTTTGTCTTTCTTTTTTAAATGTTGGCTTGTTTTATTGTCCTCGAAAGTCATGAGGCACTTAATAAACATTGTGGATTAAAAATATGATTCATAATAAGAAATCAAATTGCATCTTACGTAAAATTGGAAGACTTGGGTTCAAAAACGTTCTTGCCAGGTTCATTCAGAAGAGTGTTGAGCTGTTGGAGAAAAATCAAACCATTCATCAACCTCTGGGTAAGAATGGCATTAGACCTAAACCTTTTTAGACTGTTCATTTATATTTTTACCGCATTATTGATGATATCCATCACTTGCTGTTTGGTACTGTCTCTGTGCTCAGGGTCCTCTGGCATGCTGACATTAACCAGGTTAATTGTAATGACCACAGCATACGAGGTTTCTGAGAGTTCTGTGTGGAAATAAATGTTCATTTTTATTTGGCAAAATGTTGTCATTCATATCAGTTGTACTCATTCCCGTTTCAAAACGTTTTAAACCTTAAATCATGGGACTTACTCTGATAGGTGACATTCACCACCTGCACAGATTCATTCAGCTGTGACTCTCTGGAATTACGGAGAGTGTTGATAGCGCTGAGAACCAGAGCTTCACTGGGGACTGAAGATGAGGAGTTGAACACCAGCTTGCTGGTGACCACTGCTGAGCCAGATCTGCAAATAAAAGCCCCTTGGTTTAAGGTACATCATATGTTTGACATGCATTTCCTTTTTCATTTTTGATTGTTCTAAAAATTTGAAAACCAACACTTACATGAGATTTGAAGGGGTCACAGAGAAACCGATTGTTGTTTCTGGAAGCACTGCTGTAGTGGTTGGCAGACGTAGCTCATTTAGGAAGCTGACTGGTTGTATGGCATCTCCATCCTGGAAGGTGTAGTCCATTCTGCCATCAAACTGCTTTAAAGAGCTCCTACAGGAAAAGCAGAACAGACACTGTATTTGCAAAATGCTTAAGTTCCTATGCATAATACAGCTTTAATGAGTCTTTTAGATTTTGTCTTTCTTTTTTAAATGTTGGCTTGTTTTATTGTCCTCGAAAGTCATGAGGCACTTAATAAACATTGTGGATTAAAAATATGATTCATAATAAGAAATCAAATTGCATCTTACGTAAAATTGGAAGACTTGGGTTCAAAAACGTTCTTGCCAGGTTCATTCAGAAGAGTGTTGAGCTGTTGGAGAAAAATCAAACCATTCATCAACCTCTGGGTAAGAATGGCATTAGACCTAAACCTTTTTAGACTGTTCATTTATATTTTTACCGCATTATTGATGATATCCATCACTTGCTGTTTGGTACTGTCTCTGTGCTCAGGGTCCTCTGGCATGCTGACATTAACCAGGTTAATTGTAATGACCACAGCATACGAGGTTTCTGAGAGTTCTGTGTGGAAATAAATGTTCATTTTTATTTGGCAAAATGTTGTCATTCATATCAGTTGTACTCATTCCCGTTTCAAAACGTTTTAAACCTTAAATCATGGGACTTACTCTGATAGGTGACATTCACCACCTGCACAGATTCATTCAGCTGTGACTCTCTGGAATTACGGAGAGTGTTGATAGCGCTGAGAACCAGAGCTTCACTGGGGACTGTAGATGAGGAGTTGAACACCAGCTTGCAGGTGACCACTGCCGAGCCAGATCTGCAAATAAAAGCCCCTTGGTTTAATGTACATCATATGTTTGACATGCATTTCCTTTTCCATTTTTGATTGTTCTAAAAATTTGAAAACCAACACTTACATGAGATTTGAAGGGGTCACAGAGAAACCGATTGTTGTTTCTGGAAGCACTGTTGTAGTGGTTGGCAGACGTAGCTCATTTAGGAAGCTGACTGGTTGTATGGCATCTCCATCCTGGAAGGTGTAGTCCATTCTGCCATCAATCTGCTTTAAAGAGCTCCTACAGGAAAAGCAGAACAGACACTGTATTTGCAAAATGCTTAAGTTCCTATGCATAATACTGCTTTAATGAGTCTTTTAGATTTTGTCTTTCTTTTTTAAATGTTGGCTTGTTTTAATGTCCTCGAAAGTCATGAGGCACTTAATAAACATTGTGGATTAAAAATATGATTCATAATAAGAAATCAAATTGCATCTTACGTAAAATTGGAAGACTTGGGTTCAAAAACGTTCTCTCCAGGTTCATTCAGAAGAGTGTTGAGCTGTTGGAGAAAAATCAAACCATTCATCAACCTCTGGGGAAGAATGGCATTAGACCTAAACCTTTTTAGACTGTTCATTTATATTTTTACCGCATTATTGATGATATCCATCACTTGCTGTTTGGTACTGTCTCTGTGCTCAGGGTCCTCTGGCATGCTGACATTAACCAGGTTAATTGTAATGACCACAGCATACGAGGTTTCTGAGAGTTCTGTGTGGAAATAAATGTTCATTTTTATTTGGCAAAATGTTGTCATTCATATCAGTTGTACTCATTCCCGTTTCAAAACGTTTTAAACCTTAAATCATGGGACTTACTCTGATAGGTGACATTCACCACCTGCACAGATTCATTCAGCTGTGACTCTCTGGAATTACGGAGAGTGTTGATAGCGCTGAGAACCAGAGCTTCACTGGGGACTGTAGATGAGGAGTTGAACACCAGCTTGCAGGTGACCACTGCCGAGCCAGATCTGCAAATAAAAGCCCCTTGGTTTAAGGTACATCATATGTTTGACATGCATTTCCTTTTCCATTTTTGATTGTTCTAAAAATTTGAAAACCAACACTTACATGAGATTTGAAGGGGTCACAGAGAACCCGATTGTTGTTTCTGGAAGCACTGCTGTAGTGGTTGGCAGACGTAGCTCATTTAGGAAGCTGACTGGTTGTATGGCATCTCCATCCTGGAAGGTGTAGTCCATTCTGCCATCAATCTGCTTTAAAGAGCTCCTACAGGAAAAGCAGAACAGACACTGTATTTGCAAAATGCTTAAGTTACTATCCATAATACAGCTTTAATGAGACTTTTAGATTTTGTCTTTCTTTTTTAAATGTTGGCTTGTTTTAATGTCCTGGAAAGTCATGAGGCACTTAATAAACATTGTGGATTAAAAATATGATTCATAATAAGAAATCAAATTGCATCTTACGTAAAATTGGAAGACTTGGGTTCAAAAACGTTCTTGCCAGGTTCATTCAGAAGAGTGTTGAGCTGTTGGAGAAAAATCAAACCATTCATCAACCTCTGGGTAAGAATGGCATTAGACCTAAACCTTTTTAGACTGTTCATTTATATTTTTACCGCATTATTGATGATATCCTTCACTTGCTGTTTGGTACTGTCTCTGTGCTCAGGGTCCTCTGGCATGCTGACATTAACCAGGTTAATTGTAATGACCACAGCATACGAGGTTTCTGAGAGTTCTGTGTGGAAATAAATGTTCATTTTTATTTGGCAAAATGTTGTCATTCATATCAGTTGTACTCATTCCCGTTTCAAAACGTTTTAAACCTTAAATCATGGGACTTACTCTGATAGGTGACATTCACCACCTGCACAGATTCATTCAGCTGTGACTCTCTGGAATTACGGAGAGTGTTGATAGCGCTGAGAACCAGAGCTTCACTGGGGACTGTAGATGAGGAGTTGAACACCAGCTTGCAGGTGACCACTGCTGAGCCAGATCTGCAAATAAAAGCCCCTTGGTTTAAGGTACATCATATGTTTGACATGCATTTCCTTTTCCATTTTTGATTGTTCTAAAAATTTGAAAACCAACACTTACATGAGATTTGAAGGGGTCACAGAGAAACCGATTGTTGTTTCTGGAAGCACTGTTGTAGTGGTTGGCAGACGTAGCTCATTTAGGAAGCTGACTGGTTGTATGGCATCTCCATCCTGGAAGGTGTAGTCCATTCTGCCATCAATCTGCTTTAAAGAGCTCCTACAGGAAAAGCAGAACAGACACTGTATTTGCAAAATGCTTAAGTTACTATCCATAATACAGCTTTAATGAGACTTTTAGATTTTGTCTTTCTTTTTTAAATGTTGGCTTGTTTTAATGTCCTGGAAAGTCATGAGGCACTTAATAAACATTGTGGATTAAAAATATGATTCATAATAAGAAATCAAATTGCATCTTACGTAAAATTGGAAGACTTGGGTTCAAAAACGTTCTCTCCAGGTTCATTCAGAAGAGTGTTGAGCTGTTGGAGAAAAATCAAACCATTCATCAACCTCTGGGGAAGAATGTCATTGGACCTAAACCTTTTTAGACTGTTCATTTATATTTTTACCGCATTATTGATGATATCCTTCCCTTGCTGTTTGGTACTGTCTCTGTGCTCAGGGTCCTCTGGCATGCTGACATTAACCAGGTTAATTGTAATGACCACAGCATACGAGGTTTCTGAGAGTTCTGTGTGGAAATAAATGTTCATTTTTATTTGGGAAAATGTTGTCATTCATATCAGTTGTACTCATTCCCGTTTCAAAACGTTTTAAACCTTAAATCATGGGACTTACTCTGATAGGTGACATTCACCACCTGCACAGATTCATTCAGCTGTGACTCTCTGGAATTACGGAGAGTGTTGATAGCGCTGAGAACCAGAGCTTCACTGGGGACTGTAGATGAGGAGTTGAACACCAGCTTGCAGGTGACCACTGCCGAGCCAGATCTGCAAATAAAAGCCCCTTGGTTTAATGTACATCATATGTTTGACATGCATTTCCTTTTCCATTTTTGATTGTTCTAAAAATTTGAAAACCAACACTTACATGAGATTTGAAGGGGTCACAGAGAAACCGATTGTTGTTTCTGGAAGCACTGTTGTAGTGGTTGGCAGACGTAGCTCATTTAGGAAGCTGACTGGTTGTATGGCATCTCCATCCTGGAAGGTGTAGTCCATTCTGCCATCAATCTGCTTTAAAGAGCTCCTACAGGAAAAGCAGAACAGACACTGTATTTGCAAAATGCTTAAGTTCCTATGCATAATACTGCTTTAATGAGTCTTTTAGATTTTGTCTTTCTTTTTTAAATGTTGGCTTGTTTTAATGTCCTGGAAAGTCATGAGGCACTTAATAAACATTGTGGATTAAAAATATGATTCATAATAAGAAATCAAATTGCATCTTACGTAAAATTGGAAGACTTGGGTTCAAAAACGTTCTCTCCAGGTTCATTCAGAAGAGTGTTGAGCTGTTGGAGAAAAATCAAACCATTCATCAACCTCTGGGGAAGAATGGCATTAGACCTAAACCTTTTTAGACTGTTCATTTATATTTTTACCGCATTATTGATGATATCCATCACTTGCTGTTTGGTACTGTCTCTGTGCTCAGGGTCCTCTGGCATGCTGACATTAACCAGGTTAATTGTAATGACCACAGCATACGAGGTTTCTGAGAGTTCTGTGTGGAAATAAATGTTCATTTTTATTTGGGAAAATGTTGTCATTCATATCAGTTGTACTCATTCCCGTTTCAAAACGTTTTAAACCTTACATCATGGGACTTACTCTGATAGGTGACATTCACCACCTGCACAGATTCATTCAGCTGTGACTCTCTGGAATTACGGAGAGTGTTGATAGCGCTGAGAACCAGAGCTTCACTGGGGACTGAAGATGAGGAGTTGAACACCAGCTTGCTGGTGACCACTGCTGAGCCAGATCTGCAAATAAAAGCCCCTTGGTTTAAGGTACATCATATGTTTGACATGCATTTCCTTTTCCATTTTTGATTGTTCTAAAAATTTGAAAACCAACACTTACATGAGATTTGAAGGGGTCACAGAGAAACCGATTGTTGTTTCTGGAAGCACTGCTGTAGTGGTTGGCAGACGTAGCTCATTTAGGAAGCTGACTGGTTGTATGGCATCTCCATCCTGGAAGGTGTAGTCCATTCTGCCATCAATCTGCTTTAAAGAGCTCCTACAGGAAAAGCAGAACAGACACTGTATTTGCAAAATGCTTAAGTTCCTATGCATAATACAGCTTTAATGAGTCTTTTAGATTTTGTCTTTCTTTTTTAAATGTTGGCTTGTTTTATTGTCCTCGAAAGTCATGAGGCACTTAATAAACATTGTGGATTAAAAATATGATTCATAATAAGAAATCAAATTGCATCTTACGTAAAATTGGAAGACTTGGGTTCAAAAACGTTCTTGCCAGGTTCATTCAGAAGAGTGTTGAGCTGTTGGAGAAAAATCAAACCATTCATCAACCTCTGGGTAAGAATGGCATTAGACCTAAACCTTTTTAGACTGTTCATTTATATTTTTACCGCATTATTGATGATATCCTTCACTTGCTGTTTGGTACTGTCTCTGTGCTCAGGGTCCTCTGGCATGCTGACATTAACCAGGTTAATTGTAATGACCACAGCATACGAGGTTTCTGAGAGTTCTGTGTGGAAATAAATGTTCATTTTTATTTGGCAAAATGTTGTCATTCATATCAGTTGTACTCATTCCCGTTTCAAAACGTTTTAAACCTTAAATTATGGGACTTACTCTGATAGGTGACATTCACCACCTGCACAGATTCATTCAGCTGTGACTCTCTGGAATTACGGAGAGTGTTGATAGCGCTGAGAACCAGAGCTTCACTGGGGACTGTAGATGAGGAGTTGAACACCAGCTTGCAGGTGACCACTGCTGAGCCAGATCTGCAAATAAAAGCCCCTTGGTTTAAGGTACATCATATGTTTGACATGCATTTCCTTTTCCATTTTTGATTGTTCTAAAAATTTGAAAACCAACACTTACATGAGATTTGAAGGGGTCACAGAGAAACCGATTGTTGTTTCTGGAAGCACTGTTGTAGTGGTTGGCAGACGTAGCTCATTTAGGAAGCTGACTGGTTGTATGGCATCTCCATCCTGGAAGGTGTAGTCCATTCTGCCATCAATCTGCTTTAAAGAGCTCCTACAGGAAAAGCAGAACAGACACTGTATTTGCAAAATGCTTAAGTTACTATCCATAATACAGCTTTAATGAGACTTTTAGATTTTGTCTTTCTTTTTTAAATGTTGGCTTGTTTTAATGTCCTGGAAAGTCATGAGGCACTTAATAAACATTGTGGATTAAAAATATGATTCATAATAAGAAATCAAATTGCATCTTACGTAAAATTGGAAGACTTGGGTTCAAAAACGTTCTCTCCAGGTTCATTCAGAAGAGTGTTGAGCTGTTGGAGAAAAATCAAACCATTCATCAACCTCTGGGGAAGAATGGCATTAGACCTAAACATTTTTAGACTGTTCATTTATATTTTTACCGCATTATTGATGATATCCTTCACTTGCTGTTTGGTACTGTCTCTGTGCTCAGGGTCCTCTGGCATGCTGACATTAACCAGGTTAATTGTAATGACCACAGCATACGAGGTTTCTGAGAGTTCTGTGTGGAAATAAATGTTCATTTTTATTTGGGAAAATGTTGTCATTCATATCAGTTGTACTCATTCCCGTTTCAAAACGTTTTAAACCTTAAATCATGGGACTTACTCTGATAGGTGACATTCACCACCTGCACAGATTCATTCAGCTGTGACTCTCTGGAATTACGGAGAGTGTTGATAGCGCTGAGAACCAGAGCTTCACTGGGGACTGTAGATGAGGAGTTGAACACCAGCTTGCAGGTGACCACTGCTGAGCCAGATCTGCAAATAAAAGCCCCTTGGTTTAAGGTACATCATATGTTTGACATGCATTTCCTTTTCCATTTTTGATTGTTCTAAAAATTTGAAAACCAACACTTACATGAGATTTGAAGGGGTCACAGAGAAACCGATTGTTGTTTCTGGAAGCACTGTTGTAGTGGTTGGCAGACGTAGCTCATTTAGGAAGCTGACTGGTTGTATGGCATCTCCATCCTGGAAGGTGTAGTCCATTCTGCCATCAATCTGCTTTAAAGAGCTCCTACAGGAAAAGCAGAACAGACACTGTATTTGCAAAATGCTTAAGTTCCTATGCATAATACAGCTTTAATGAGTCTTTTAGATTTTGTCTTTCTTTTTTAAATGTTGGCTTGTTTTAATGTCCTCGAAAGTCATGAGGCACTTAATAAACATTGTGGATTAAAAATATGATTCATAATAAGAAATCAAATTGCATCTTACGTAAAATTGGAAGACTTGGGTTCAAAAACGTTCTTGCCAGGTTCATTCAGAAGAGTGTTGAGCTGTTGGAGAAAAATCAAACCATTCATCAACCTCTGGGGAAGAATGGCATTAGACCTAAACCTTTTTAGACTGTTCATTTATATTTTTACCGCATTATTGATGATATCCTTCACTTGCTGTTTGGTACTGTCTCTGTGCTCAGGGTCCTCTGGCATGCTGACATTAACCAGGTTAATTGTAATGACCACAGCATACGAGGTTTCTGAGAGTTCTGTGTGGAAATAAATGTTCATTTTTATTTGGGAAAATGTTGTCATTCATATCAGTTGTACTCATTCCCGTTTCAAAACGTTTTAAACCTTAAATCATGGGACTTACTCTGATAGGTGACATTCACCACCTGCACAGATTCATTCAGCTGTGACTCTCTGGAATTACGGAGAGTGTTGATAGCGCTGAGAACCAGAGCTTCACTGGGGACTGTAGATGAGGAGTTGAACACCAGCTTGCTGGTGACCACTGCTGAGCCAGATCTGCAAATAAAAGCGCCTTGGTTTAAGGTACATCATATGTTTGACATGCATTTCCTTTTCCATTTTTGATTGTTCTAAAAATTTGAAAACCAACACTTACATGAGATTTGAAGGGGTCACAGAGAAACCGATTGTTGTTTCTGGAAGCACTGCTGTAGTGGTTGGCAGACGTAGCTCATTTAGGAAGCTGACTGGTTGTATGGCATCTCCATCCTGGAAGGTGTAGTCCATTCTGCCATCAAACTGCTTTAAAGAGCTCCTACAGGAAAAGCAGAACAGACACTATATTTGCAAAATGCTTAAGTTACTATCCATAATACAGCTTTAATGAGACTTTTAGATTTTGTCTTTCTTTTTTAAATGTTGGCTTGTTTTAATGTCCTGGAAAGTCATGAGGCACTTAATAAACATTGTGGATTAAAAATATGATTCATAATAAGAAATCAAATTGCATCTTACGTAAAATTGGAAGACTTGGGTTCAAAAACGTTCTTGCCAGGTTCATTCAGAAGAGTGTTGAGCTGTTGGAGAAAAATCAAACCATTCATCAACCTCTGGGGAAGAATGGCATTAGACCTAAACCTTTTTAGACTGTTCATTTATATTTTTACCGCATTATTGATGATATCCTTCACTTGCTGTTTGGTACTGTCTCTGTGCTCAGGGTCCTCTGGCATGCTGACATTAACCAGGTTAATTGTAATGACCACAGCATACGAGGTTTCTGAGAGTTCTGTGTGGAAATAAATGTTCATTTTTATTTGGGAAAATGTTGTCATTCATATCAGTTGTACTCATTCCCGTTTCAAAACGTTTTAAACCTTAAATCATGGGACTTACTCTGATAGGTGACATTCACCACCTGCACGGATTCATTCAGCTGTGACTCTCTGGAATTACGGAGAGTGTTGATAGCGCTGAGAACCAGAGCTTCACTGGGGACTGTAGATGAGGAGTTGAACACCAGCTTGCTGGTGACCACTGCTGAGCCAGATCTGTAAATAAAACCCTTTTGGTTTAAGGTACATCAAGTGTTTGCAATAAATTTCCTTTTCCCTTTTTGATTGTTCTAAAAATTTGAAAACCAACACTTACATGAGATTTGAAGGGGTCACAGAGAAACCGATTGTTGTTTCTGGAAGCACTGTTGTAGTGGTTGGCAGACGTAGCTCATTTAGGAAGCTGACTGGTTGTATGGCATCTCCATCCTGGAAGGTGTAGTCCATCCTGCCATCAATCTGCTTTAAAGAGCTCCTACAGGAAAAGCAGAACAGACACTGTATTTGCAAAATGCTTAAGTTCTTATGCATAATACAGCTTTAATGAGACTTAGATTTTTTTCTTTCTTTTTTAAATATTGGCTTGTTTTACTGTCTTGGAATGTCATGAGGCACTAAATAAACATTGTGGATCAAAAATTGTTATTCATAGTAAGAAATCAGATTGCATCTTACGTAAAATTGGAAGAGTTGGGTTCAAAAATGTTCTTGCCAGGTTCATTCAGAAGAGTGTTCAGCTGCAGGAGAAAAATCAAAGCTTTCATCAATCTCTGGGGAAGAATGGCATTGGACCTAAACCTTTTTAGACTGTTCATTTTTAATGTTTACCGCATTATTGATTATATTCTTTATTTGCTGGTAGGTGTTGTTTCTGAGATCAGGGTCTCCTGGCATGCTGATGTTAACCACGTGAAATGTGAAGAATACAGCATAGGAGGTTTCGGAAATTTCTGTTTAAAGAGAAATGCTACTTTTTAGATATGCCAGAATCCTGCAGTATATAACTTTTTGATTTATTCCCATTTCATTTTTTTTTTTTTATGTGAAAATCATGACACTTACTCTCATAGGTTACATTCACCACCTTCACTGATTCACTGAGCTGTGACTCTCTGGATTTCAGGAGAGTATTGATAGCACGGAGGACCTGAGATTCACTGGAGGCTGGAGATGAGGAGTTGAATAGTAGTTTGCTTTCCACTACTGCTGTTGTTTGAGTTGATGCATTTGTATATTCTGATAACATTGGCATGGTTTTGGGTGTGACAATTGTTGTTGCTGCAGCAGTTGTGGTTTTTGTGAAAAGTGGTATTGTGGTTGGAGATATGGTTGTTGTGCTTGGGGATACAAGAGAAGAAGTTGAAGATATTGAAGGAAGTGTTGTGGTAAGAACAGCATTTTCTGTTGCTGGAAGTGCAATTGTAGGTCCTGAGAAAACATGCCCGGATGTGGGTGTCACAGCTGTGGTTGTATAACCATTAGTGACTGAAGATGGTGTTGGAGCAGCACTTATTGTTCTTATAGGTGGACTTGTATTTGCTGAAGAGAAAGGTGTGGATGTGGGATTCACAGCTGTTATTTTAGAAGCGTCAGTTGTTGAAGTTACTGCTGTTGTTGGTGGTGCAGCATTTGTTGGAGGTCCTGGAAATACAGGCATGGTTGTAGGATTCACAGCTGTGGTTGTTGAAGCTTCATTTGTTGGAGACTGTGCTGTTGTTGCTAGAGCCACATTTTCTGTTGCTGGAGGTGCATTCGTAGGTGCTGGGAACACAACCATGGTTGTGGGGTTTTTCGCTTTGGTTGTTAAAGTTTCACTTGTTGTTGACAATGGTGTTGTTGTAGTAGCTTTTTCTGTTGTTTTAGATTCTGAAGATATAAGATTGGTTCTGGGGCTCACAGCTGTGGTTTCATAGCCTTCAGTGGTCAAAGATTGTGCTGTAGCAGCATTTGTTATTGTAGGTGCAGTTGCTGAGGATATAAGAGTGGTTGTGGGGTTCACAGCTTTAGCAGTAGAAGCTTTAGTTGTCGAAAACAGTGGAGTTGTTGTTGGAACAACATTTTCTGTTGCTGGATATAGAGAGAATACAGGCATGGTTGTGGGGTTCAGATCTGCAGATGCTGAAACTTCAGTTGTTAAAGATGTTGTTATTGTTGTTGTTGTTGTTGTTGAAGCAGCATTTGTTGCTGTTGAAGGTGCAATTGTACTTGGTGAGGATATGCGTGTAGTTGTGGGGGTCCCCTCTATAGTTGTGGAAGCTTTAGTTTCTGTTGATGGCGCTGTTGTTGTTGTACTTTGTGAAGATAGGAGTGTGGTTGTGGGGATCACATCTATGGTTGTGGAAGCTCCAGTTTTTGTTGTCATTGAAGATGACATTGCTGTTTGACCTGTAGCTGTTGTTGAGGGTGCATTTTCTGTAGAAGCCTCATTTGTAGATGCAATTGATGTTGAATCAGTAGTTGTAGGAGATGTAGTTGTGAAAGTCATAGCTATGCATTTATTTTGTTTGGGAGTCATAGCTGTGGTAATAGATGCTTTAGTTCTTATTATACAAACTTCATTGGCTGTTGAAACTGCTGTTGTTGGTGTTATGGAGGATGTACCTCCACAAACAATGCACCATACATATACTGTCAAGAAAAATAAAACATATTTAATTACTGTATTAACTTTTGACCGTTTAAAATTCAAAGAAGACTATTATTAAATTCAATGAACATTTTAATAGCATTTGGTTACGTCACATTTTTATTTAACAATTTCTCAACACATAATATCGAGATTAAAAGTTTACATACATATAGCGAGGAATACGGTCCTTTTGGCCTCATATTTTGAAGTGATACACCACCTAAAATAGAAGATAGATCATTTATATTATTTCTTTAATAAATTACAAAACATTCATGTATTCATGCTACTGAAAGCAATTTCTAAATCATTGTGTTTATTAAATAAAAACTGTAATTGTATTTAAGGAGTATAATTATATGAAGAAGCACTGTTAGTCAACGCAAAGCTCTCAGTTAGCCCTGTTTACATTATATGTTAGGGACCAATTGGTTTCTGCATTAAACGTATATACATTTTTATCAGCTTTCATTCCCTTGGAATCAAACCCATGCACAGTGTTATTCACACAAACACTAAACACCATCATGGTAACACACATGAAACTGAAATAATGCAATAAACATTAATTTAACAACATTAGATGTAACATACAACCGTAATGTATAAAACTGATAAGAAAAAACTAAGAAGAAACTGTTATTTCAACAAAAAAACATCAAATTTGAAATGTAACACAATTGTTTCTGGGAATGTCAATTCATAGTTATTCACTGTAAATTATATGTTATATTTCTCACTTCAAAAAACAGTATACTACCGTAAAATTGTGTGTAATATCCAATTCAGTTTTTCACCGTATATAGTAGGGGAACTTACCATTAACCATTTAATTCAGGTTTTTACTGTAGCATTTTTAAAGGTTTTTATGTTAAATTCATGGTCATTGTTTACAGTGTTCTTTAAGGTTAGCTGAAAGCTGTTCCTGATTAACAGAAGAAAATGCTGATCCAGACGACTGTGAATTGTTTCATAACTTTCTTTTGGCATGAATTTGCAGTTTTATCAGCTCTAATCAATGCTCATGAAACATCTAATGTGTATTCATGGTTTTGCTATGACTGCCACATGCTAATGCCTGTGAAGTCCACAACACCATAGCATAGTGGTTCCCAATCCTGGTCCTGGAGAACTCCCAACACTGCATGTTTTCGATGTCTCTTATCTAACACACTTTTGAGGTCTTGTTTTTACTAATGAACAGATGATTTCAATCAGGTGTGTTTGATTAGGGAGAAATATGCCATTTAAAATATGCCGTGTTGGAGATTCTCCAGGACCAGGATTGGGAACAACTGCCATAGAGTATCCCATTTGTCATTTCAAAAGTCTGCTCATGAGCACACCCTGGTGATTCAATACGTAGCCTCAACGCATACTGTACTTTTGCCATCTATCCAGTGTACTACCAAATAGTCTATACAAAATTAGGTCACCAATATATGACTGTCATG
The DNA here is from genome assembly GCF_936440315.1 of Barbus barbus. Classification (NCBI taxonomy): domain Eukaryota; kingdom Metazoa; phylum Chordata; class Actinopteri; order Cypriniformes; family Cyprinidae; genus Barbus; species Barbus barbus. The sequence continues at coordinate 10,973,821 of NC_136735.1, read as the reverse complement.
TCACCAGTAATTATAAATAATTACTGATTTAATTATCATCTGTTAAAGCTCAAAATGGGTTCAACATAATTCCAAATATAATAACTGGTTTCCTTCAATCTGTGAGATGGAATTTTAATTGAATCTAATTGGCCTCAACTCAACTTTTCATCAAACAAGGCTTTGTCAGGCCAACATTCTTGCTTTTCTAGATGGGAATGACATAGTTTTTAAAAAATGTAGTTTAATCCTACTTCCTTGCTTGGTACCTCATTTGAAATTTATCTTTAAGAAAATTAATTGTAATTTAAAAGGCATTGGTAATTAAATTCTTAATTGCTTTAATTTAAAGTTAATACAAGTTGACAACAAATCAGAAAAGCAGACACCTTTCAGGTTATTTTAAACATAACATTTTACATAGTATAAGTGTTGTTGTTTTGAACATTATGTATTATTCAGTGCTATACAGTATTATATGCTTTATGATTTCAATCATTTAATATGTAATCATTCACCTACCTCCTTCTGCTGTTTAAAGTCATAATCATGTACACCAAGCGGTATTGCAAAGCTCTGTGCGACTTGTCTTCTTAGTTCAAAAGTAACAGACTGAAAAGAGCGGTTTTGGGCAGTACTATATCAAAGGTATGTTGACGTGTAGGGTGTGGTAAAAAAAAGTGTAGTTCTGTGACCGAACACTGTAGTACGCAATACAGAATTATGATGGTATTATTCCCTATCCACAATGAAGGGTGTAAATACAATGCTGATTACTGCTAACATGAATGCCAAGAATCTTTGTCAGGATAATAACATGTTTTTTAGTGACAACAATGTTTCTATTTTGATGTAAAATAAAATAAAGCATAAAGAATAATGAAATAGATACGAAATATAATAAATCAGATTTTATTTACTACATATATTACATATTCAAAGGTCGTATCTAATTTAAATTAGCCCATAAACATTTCATAAAAAAAAGGTTTATTGATAAATAGAAGTTGATAGATTGTTATTTTAACAAAGCTATACTGTCAGTAACTTTATACAATGTACAGCTAAAATGATTTAATTACAATATATTTATTTTTATTTGATTAGTACATTCATGGCAATACTATAACAATTTGGTTTTTGGCTCTTAAGATATTAAGTTTGTTAAGGAATATTAGAGTACGTTTAACAAGAAAATACTATTTCTACTTACAAATTTCATGTTTAATTCAGCATTACTTGCTGTTTCTTTCTAATTGTTGGTGACATTTACTAGCATTTTCTGAGTGAAAATGGTTTCTACAGCAAATGCTTTGTCATTGTATGCTATCATTGGACCTGGCGTCCCACCCCACCTCTCTGCCAACTGACAACTTTCTCTGCTTTCTTCTTGAAATCTTTCTTCTTTCTCTTCTTGAAATCTCAGAATTGGAAGTAGAGGGGAAGTGATATTTGGTGACATGATAATCATCAAATGTGTAATGAAATGATTATTTTGACTATAATATTCTCTTCAGTCAAATTCCTTTATAGGCTAATGAGTAATAAATTAAATGTATTGGTTTAATAATTGTGTGAACATAGCCTATATGCTGGTACTGAAACAGCTGCACAGCAAAATACTTAGCCACAAACTAATCTCAGTATGCTTTCTTATAATAATAGAGTTAGGGTGTGAGTCTCAGTGTCACAAAATCTCTTTGATGCATGTGCAAGAACAACGTTTATCACAGAAAAATGTGATTGGTCTCATGTTTTGTAGTTATACTGGTATAGGGTGTGTCTTGGAATGTTCAGCAACGCACAAACTTACAACAATACACAGCAACTTACGTAGACAAACCTTTTGAGGTTATTCATTATAAATGTATTCAGAATGAACAATCACTACAATCTTAATTTAGGCTATGCAGCTTTTTCAACATTATAACAGCATATCTCAACTGACTTGTAATTTCCAGTTGAATTACTATTAATTACTTATCTGTAATTTGAATCACATTCAAATTGACCATCTCAGTAGGCTAACTGTTCATACAGCGTCTTGTAGCAAACCATCTACTGTATAAAACATCTATAAAATGTAAAATAAACCCAGTAGTGTGAATTGATATGCAAGTAAAAGCCAGTGTCAAATATAGGTTTGCAGATTCGCAGTTGTATTTTGATGTGTGCTCATGTTTAATACATCCCGCATAACTAATTATTACACAAATATATGTTGCTGTTGTTTTTTTCTATTGATAGGCTGTTTGCCAGTATGGGAATGCGTAGGCTAAAGGCAGACACACCCATCCCTGTGATGCCTTATCTCGTGCAAATTTTGAATTGAGTTTGAATTGACATTGTATTACTGACGTCCACAATAACACTTATTTTGTCACATGACATATGTCCAGAAAATTAACTGCTTTCGAACAGGAAAGGTTTTTATAGGCTTGGTGTGCTGTATCTTTCAAATTTTCAAAGTGGCTCAGACATATAGGCTATAATATAAAACAAAAACAACTAGCCTATATACAATATTGCTTAATTAAGAAAGTGGGGAAAACCATAAATAAATGTGTAGCCTAGATTTTATTTGTTACCTGTAGACTACAGGATAATGCAGCATGAAAATGACCAGTAATTCTTGTGCAACATCTCAATGCAATGTACAATCTAAACATAAGCTACAAGTGTAACGCGTTTAGTGTCGATTCATTTACTTCTATATAATGTGTTTATTCACTTTTTTCACTACTCATTCACTGTTTGTCCATATGAAGACTAATCATGCAGTTCACATGTTTTTACTATTTAATATTCACACTATTCCATTTTACAATTATGGTCTAATAACAACTGAAAAATTAATAATGACATAAAATAAGATAATTTACCTATGATATCAAATTTCAAAACTTTGCTTAGCTCCAACACAAGAGGGTGTGGACTGTACATGGGTAGAAATATCTCACTTGGGATGGGCCTAGTGTGAAGAAATAGTCGCTAGTTCAGTCCTAAATTTTAGATCACACAGCTGTAAATTTGGCAATACCAAATATTGTACATATACTTCTGTGATAAACCTGTTTCGCTTAAACAAATTATTGTGTAATAAAATGTTTTACGTAATTTTTATTTCATAATAAAAAAACATTTTATTGTATGGTACATTTACAGAGATTTCAGGATAGCAATATTATATACCTAGATTATATAAACAACATTAGGCCTATACCAACATGACAACAGAAACAAATGTTTACTTTTAGCAGAAACGTCCATAGGAAATTACTTTCAAACGATAGCATAATTTGTTAGAAACAAACAACAAAAACATTATTTTTATTAAAGGAAAGTAAATTCTAAGCTATATCTTTAGATAAAACACATATAATCTAAAACAGATATGAATTTTTGAGTTGTATCACACTGAAAGAAAATAGAAACATTTCAACTTCACATTGATGAGCAGATAATAACATTATTGAGCTGTTTCATAATTCTAAGAAAGCAAACAACAGGCTTGAGTTCTCGTGTAAATTAGTGTTTATGTAATATTAATTTCCTGTGAAACACAGTTCCAGCGAGACAGCTCGGATGCCCAGATTATGCAGAGTTGTAATAGCTGCTAATGGTGGATATTTTGATGAATCGAAAATTTTAGTTTTTTCTATGTATAAACTATTTATGTAATAAAATATGTTTTCGTAGTTTGTGTTGTCCCTTATCAGTGCAAAATTATCACAAATCAAAAAGGCTTCATGCCTATATTGTCCAAAACCCCACTTTTCTAGGGCGTTTCCAAACTTTTGGAGGGCAGTGTACTTCAAGAATATTATTTTTAAACTGGGATATAGGATATACTTCATCATCACCAATGTCATAATATAGCTTTGTTTTGCTTTTGTGATGTTTACACATATATTCATTATCATGTTATGTTGCAATCTGTTTCCGATTGGATGTGAGAGCTTAAGTCGCTGGTGATCACTGTGTGAACTGGACATACATGGAGGCTATTCACACTGAGTGCCAAGGCCCCGATTTAATAATTATCTCAGGCACTCACTTCAAAGTTTCAGTTTTCAAAATTTTCTAGTTGGTCTAAATGAATTTCTGTGAATTGAACTGTAGTGGCAGCAGTCTGTTAACAATATATTGAGCCAATAGAACAATTTAGTTTACCAAACAGTGTTGTTGGTGAAATTAAATTCTAAATTATAGTAGCAATTGTTTATTTCTTACTGTCCCAAAAGAAAAAAAAAAGAAAAAAATATATGGGTGAAGTCAGCAAAAGTGGGACAAATAAGCTTTTGATGTTGTGGTCCTTTAAAAAAAAAAAAAATGCTAAGATTGGGTGGTCTTAAAATGTTTAATAACAGTACTTAATTTGAATATCAACATTTGATTAGTCAAATGTAAATCACATGGGCGTGGTTACCACTTAAATACTGAAAGGTCTGAAAAAGTACATGTTGGTGCCCTGAAATGCTTTGAAACACGCAGCGTTATTCTATGTGTTGACGTCATTTTAACTGAAACAGGAAGATAGGGCGGGGCATATCAAGCAGCCCCGCCCCATTTTAAAATAGCCAATAACGTTCATTTATATCACAGCTTGGGCTAAAGCCCTTCAGAGCCGTTGAGCTCCGTAAAGCCGCATTTGACAAGGTATGACAGCCACAATCACATCTATATATGAGTTTCAAGACCCCTGCGTCCCAATGTTCATACTATCCACCCTATCTGCCCTAAATAGTATTGAAAATTACTACTATCACATAGAATTTAGGATGGATGGTATGAACTATGGGACGCAGGGATGCACACTAGCTTTGACATCTAATGACAAAACCTGACAGGCTTTTTGTGTGTGTGTGGGGGGGGGGGGGGGGGGGTAAATGCTGTTTCATGCATTCAGAGTTCTTTACACTGTTAAAGAGTTGGATTCATATGCTAAGCATGGACAAAGTTTCAAAAAACAATTTGGATGTATAACGTCTCGGGTTACTCACGTAACCCTTGTTCTCTGAATAGGGAACCAGATGCTGCGTAAGCTAAGACGCTTTGGGAAACGCCCCTGGGCTTGCCGATTAATTCTAGCCCCTATAGAATCACGCCAATTCATTGGCTGATGGCGCGGAAGCCGTCTTCGACATTCTTACGTCGCCTCCTTATACTGTTGAACTGTTCCTGTCGGCATCGTGAGGAGCTTGGCAGCAAATGCAGCGTCTCGTCTCCTATTCAGAGAACAAGTGTTACGCGAGTAACGCGAGTAACAGAACGAACAATGAAAAAGAAAGAGACAGAGAGAGAGAGCGAGAGAGAGAAAGAGAAAGAAAAAAAAGAAAGAAAGACCTCCCAATTTAGGTTAAGTTTCTCGTTAGAATAAAACAAATAGACCCACCGGGATCTTACATGCAACAAGATGTCAACCAGCAATTATTGCAACAACCACATTGTGAGTTACTAGGGACTATGAAATGTCCAATGAACTTCAAATAACAACTATCAGTGTATGTCCATTTTCACTCAGTATGATTAAATGTCAACATTCACTTTTTTACCTTCGATGTAAGCAAAAGCACCTATGAATGACGCTCTTTTGCCTTCTTCTCTAGCTTTCTGAACCAAAGGCCAAGCTTTGGCCCGAATCGCTCTTTCATCAGGTGACAAATCTTCTTTTAGACGGAGATGGGCATCCTCCAGAAATTTCGAGCCTCTTGCATCCCTCCATACGATATCACGATAGTGACGCATGCTGAATTGAATGATTATGCCTCTCGCAGTGTTACTGTCTTTCTTCTTTCCAATTCTATGCACGGAATCCACCACCTCCGGTAGCTTTTCAGCAATTTTCGGAGAAATCTTGCCAAGAATATTGATCACCAGATCCCGAGTGTTTTCCTGTTGATCTTCCTCCTTCACCCCCTGCAGTCTCAGCCCCCATCTTCGTCGATAGCTATTCGCCTCCAGCAATTGAAGTTTGAGTTGTTTGTTCTCCTGTCTCAGATCTAGGGTCTTCTTTTCCAACGCAACAATTCTCCCGTTGTGGTTAGCGGTATCTTTAAGTAGTTTTTCAACAGTTTCATTCATAAAGGTCATGGCATGATCCAAGTTTCTCACCGTTGTCTCCATAGAAGTAACCTTCTCAAAAATAACTTCACATTTTGCGGAGAGAGACTGAATAGCGGCCATAACCTTATTAATGTCAGAATCAGGAGATGCAATCTTTCCTTTTTTTGGTGCTGGGCTTTTAGCTGGAGTACAAGGTAGAGGAGTAGCTAATAATTTCTCTGAATCGACGGTCTCAGTAGATACCTCTGTCAGCATTGCATCGTCGGGATATGAGGTGAGGAGTTGGGATGGAGCAATTTTTTCATTTTTCTCCATGCTCGTCTCAGAGTGATGTTTCGCTTTACGTTTGCCCATATGACCGAATTTTCAAACAAAAATAATATTAATCCCTAATATGTCATTAGCAAAATAAGTTGAAAAAAGTAGTCACTCTTTAGCTCCGCCCACACGGCAAGCCTCCAGGATCTCAGCATTTTCCGGAGAGAATCGTAAAGCTGTATCTTTCTTTTATTAATATGATAAAACTAAAGACTTTTTGGAGATATGAAGGATGCAATACTACTCTATATGTACTCAAGATTAACATGAGATTTGGTGAAACTGTGTGTGTTAGGTCCCCTTTAAACCATTCTACACACATAATATCAAAGTAATGTTTCTTTATAATGAAGCTATAATTGTGAGTTTGCTGACATATTGCTAGAGTTGAGCTCCAACCATAATCAAGCACACCTGATCCAGCTAATCAAGGTCTCTAGTCACCTTTATTTATATAGCGCTTTTAACAATACAGATTGTGTCAAAGCACTTAACAGTAAGGTCTTCAGGATTACCAGAAACTGCCAAGCAGGTGTGAGTTGAAGCTTGTTGGAGCTAAACTTTGCAGAGCTGCGGCCCTCCAGGACTTGAGTTTGACACCACTAGTCTATAGTATTGCGACTGATCTCTCTTTTTTTTTTCAATCAGTGCAAAGAAATGCAAGTACTGGCAGTGCATCAGATGGAGAGATTGAAAAGTTAATCAAAAGATCGCTGCTGCTCACTTTGGACAGAGATAGGGGAAGAAAAGAACGGGCCCAAAAGCAAAATAATTCTATCTAAGGTATGTTCCAAATGTTAACATTTAACAGAGTTACTATTAATGTTATCAGTCTGAGATTGTCTAACCATACGAGTCATTGTCTATTCCCCTTTTTTATTCTCTTTCTGTCAATCTGTCTCTCTTTTAGGGTATGCTTACTTGAGGAGGCTCCTGCAGTTTTCTTTTTTGTTTTTTTTTGTTTTTTCATTACAGTTTTTTTTTTTTTTTTTAATGTTTCAAATATATTTAAAATAAGTTGGCATATCACTCAAGTTTTCGTTGTCATTTTTTTCTTGGGGGAAAAGGAGCACATGTGGCTATTATGGGGTAATTCATGGGGGTAGTAGGTGGGGATGCCATGAAAAAAACAGGGTGTAAGGGCCAAAGCTGACATGTTTCGTTTCAAGTACATGTAGGCTTAACAAGGACACTGTACATTTTAAAAAATATATATATATATTGTATGACATTTTAAGGTAATGTCATTTTGTGGGAAAAAAAATTATTCAAAGCTCTGTTTTCATAAAATAAAACAAATTTAATACACATATTTCAGATGTTATACAGAACACACTAAAAATGTTTTTAATTCTGTTTAAGAGGAGTAAGTGCAAGTATATTATTTAATTTAGCAAACAAGACTCAGACCAGTACCGGCTAGGTGTAGTATTTCTGGTGGTATGATTGTGGCCCAGTGCTGGCAAAGTTTCCCACTCTTGGACCAGTACTGGCTAAGTGTACCATTTTGGTTGACATGATTGTGGCCCAATGCCGGTGGTGTTGGCTCAGTTTCAGTACCCAGACTCGGGCCAGTATATTGACTAAGCGTTTCATTTCTCGTTGGTGTGATTGTGGCCCAATGCCGGTGGTGTCGGCCCAGTTTCAGTACCCAGATTAGGGCCAGTACTGGCTAAGTGTTACAATTCTTGTCGGCGTGATTGTGGCCCAATGCTGGCAGTTTTGGCAGCCGGACTCGGGCCAGTGTATTTGGGCCGATTCTGGGGCGTCATTCATCCCATGTCCATGCCGAATCTGGCAACCGCAGCCAGGCCAAGTTATTTCTTCCGGCCATTATCGGGCCAAACCGTTTTGGCTACCTGGGTTCAGCCCTGGCTTCAGCGTCAGGGGGCGGGCGCTTCGAATTCTAGAGAGCATTTGATTGGATAGAAGTTTGATAAGAAGATGAAGTACAATGTGACATCAAAAAATCGTTGAGCCGTTTTGGCGGAAATGACGAACTGCAAGCTTTGAATGTTTATATTTTCTAAATGCGAATTTTGTCACTGTTTTGGAGTACACTGGCATACAGATAACATATTGATATTAACACCCAACAAACTTCAATTTTGATTTCATGGGACCTTTAAGTGCACGTTCATAGTTTAAGTCTATTAAAATTGAAATTATTATTATTAAAATTAAAAAAAAAAACCTAACATGAACGAAAGTTCCCATGCATCATATTTGACAAGTAACAGAACACAAGTTGCTTATAAGCTCCATAATATAAAGCACCTATCGACGATTTTCATTATTCATCCATTCATTTAATTTCGCTCGTGTCAGTAATATTAAGCAGTTTAAAGATATATTTGCATACCTCGAAATAAAAACCATAAAACAATCTATACCGATTGACAGTCTCATTGACCGACGATCAGTCTAATTATATAATTAAGCCCCGAACAAGGAGAGTTTTGCGCATACGTGACCTGTGGAGAATAAAAATAGGCTTCCAGCAGATAATTATAGTATGGGAAGCCAAACCGAAAGTGGGACGAAACAGCGTTATAATCGCGCCGCGCTGACCTGTCATAGGCGCGGCTCAATATCACATATCACCCTGCAAGAAATGTCCATTGTCCTCTTAGAATTAAAATGTTTTATGGTTTCATTTATCAAGGCATATTTTAAGTAATTTTTACCTTTTAAGGATATATATTTTTTTAATTAATTAAACTGTATTTATTTAAAATGGAGTGTAGAGAAAAGCCTTACAAACATATAGCCATTATATAAAATTACAATGTTAAAGTTAAATAATATTACCTGGGACGTCCCCTGGTCTTTAGAGACCAAAAAAAACAAAAAACAAAAACAAAAAACATATGTGACCCTGGACCACAAAAAACACGGGTATGTTTGCAGCAATAGCCAACAATAGGCTACATTGTATGGGTCAAAATTATATATTTTTTTTCTTTTACGCCAAAAATCATTAGGATATTAAGTAAAGATCACATTCCCTGAAGATATTTTGTAAATTTTCTACCGTAAATAAATCAAAACTTAATTTTTGATTAGGCTAGTAAAATGCATTACTAAAAACTTAATTTGGCTGTAATTTATACATCATTAAAAACTTAATGATGTATAAATCTCAATTAAAAAATAAATAAATAAAAAAAGGTTTTATTTTCATTTATTTAACTTATATTTTTGTTTTTATTTTACAGTTTTTGTACTAGGGCTAAGAATGTGAATGCATGTACAAATAGATATTTATTTTTCATTAAAAGCTAGCTGTACATTTATGACTGTTACTGGATTACGCTATTACACTGCTACTGGCCAAATTATGTGGACATTAAATATTGATTTGAGTGAAATTATTTATAATACTGATTTATATCCATATATAGGCCTATAATAGACTACTGATTTTTATTCATGAGCCGCAAGATAGCGCCAACTGCCTTTGTGTGAAACAAGAGTGAGTCCTTGAAGGAAGTACTTGAAAGTGGCGCCATCATTAGGAAACATATACATAGTTGACGCTGAAAGCCTGGATTGACTGTTTCAAGAAGCATTCCAAAGCCTATTCTTATTTCTTCTTTTATTTTGATTTTAACTAAAATTAAAATAATAACAATAATAATAATCTATTGAATTTGACAAGATTTAAGTAATTCAATATTGTTAAATATATTTAAATATAACCACAAAACATAACAATGCATATTTAAATGTATAGCCTATGAACCCAGGAACCAAAACAAATATTATCGAATACATATTATTTTATTAAATACTAATTGGAGGTATGGGAATACAAATTTAAATCAGTTAATCCTTCCCATACAATTACATGAATAGCTAAAGTGATGCATATTGTATTGTGTATTCTGGTGGCAAATCACTTGGTGACAATGTCATCTAATTTTAGGTTAGAACACTGTAAAAGATAATGCACTGTTAACTTAGTCAAATTACGTTCATCTTAGTTGTTTCTGCTCTGTTGACATTACTCAGTTTGATCGAGTTTTTATTACTTTTTGTTACTTAAAGCATTGCAATTAAGTTCAATAAACTTAATTTCTTTGTGTTCAATGAAAAGGTCGAAAATGTGGCATGACATGTTATAGACAGAGGTGCACATTCGTTTTTCAGCCTGGTTCTCATAAGAGAACATGGAGATTTGGTTTGGTCCTCACACTGCGCATAGTGTGCCCCATTAAATAAAAAAAGTTAAAAAAATGTTTTTACAAATAAATAAATTAGTACTGTCAAACGATTAACAGCGATTAATCGCATTCAAAATAAAAGTGTTTTACAAAATATATGTGCGTATACTGTGTATTTATTTTGTATATATAAATACAAACACATGCATGTATATATTTAAGAAAAATGTTTATATATTAAATATGTATATATAACATAAATTATAAGTATATAAATATATAAATGTATATAGCTACATGTAAATATTTTCAAAATATATATACTGTATGTGTGTGTATTTATGTGTACATAAATATACACAGTATACATACATTATGTAAACAATTATGTTTTTATTGTTTTATTGTTTTAGTTAGCTGCATTTTTTAGTTATTTTTAACCTAATCAAAATAACAAATAATAATAAAATAAAGAGATTAATTGGAATGCACAATAAAAAAAACGGGATTTTTGAAAATTTATAAAAATTGAGTTATCTGATTTTGCAATTGAACTCCATATATATATATATATATATATATATATATATATATATATATATATATATATATATATATATAAATAAATAAATAATAGAGATAATATTATACTATAATACATTTTTTAAATATTGTAAAATAAAAAGTGAGTATTAAATACAAATACAATTATTGCATAGTAAACTTAAAAATAAAATGCTAATATTTACTTATTTTTTAATATGAATTTTCATCATTTTCAAACTTAAAATCAGCAGGCTTTTATTTTGGCGGGTTGCCGGCGCTTCCAACAGACTAGTGCCAGCGCGAGCACTTGTGCCACCGACCGCGGGCATTTTCAAAATACATTTGCTTGGTTTTTTTATATAGTCAAACGGCGGTAAGTTATTTACTTCCACTGATAGGTCTGGCTGCAGACCGTGGGCAAGTACAGCTCCACTCTCGAACAGGAAGTACGCCACCTCCACCTCCAGTGTTGCCAAGTCCTCGGTTTTCCCTCGGAATTGAGCTACTTTAAAATCAGTTGCCTCGGGTTATTTTTCATGTCCACGGGTTGAAGCGAACCCAATAACCTGATATTTCTCCCCTGCAATGCGAATTGTACCAGGGAAACCTCGCCAAATTTTAGGCACCAGGAGCGGGATTTTACCGGGGGACCCCCCTCGAAACGCGATTGTTGGCTTTTTTTTAATTTTTTTTTTAAGAACAATAACATGCAATATTTTATCAAGAAATAACATCAAAAAGATGTTACAACATAAAAATAAAAATAAATTACAACACAGGAGTTGCCAAGGGGAGGCAACTATAAAAGTTCAAAGACACAAAAACATATACATACAAGTATACATATCAAAATCAAATAAAGTTCACAAGCTTTCAAAGTTCTTACAGTTTTCTTATTCAAAGAGTCTCTGATACTGTCAATATATATGTACATGTATAGTTCAGCCAACAAATCCATAAATTGGGTTTCTTATTAGATTTAGATTAGATTCTTATTATAAATTAAATTTGCTTCACAGTATATGTAAATAAATTAAGTAAAAAATACTTCTCCTCATGGAAAGAAGTAAAAGAGTACATTTTCCCATAGGAGTGGAAAAAGGTCTTAAACACTGAATATATTCATTGATAAAATGTTGAACTTTCATATGTTGAACATCATAGTGTCACTGAATATGTACAGTGCCAAAATACGTGCAGTTTCCTCATATTCATTGCAGAAAATACAATTTGCATTTCAATTTTTGTAAATAATGATTTGCTAAAATCTGTGAATGAGCTTATAAGAAACTTCTTTAATCCAAACCAAATTGCCTATCACAGCTATGCTGATGATACCCAGATTTACCTAGCCTTATCTCCAAACGACTATATCCCCATTGACTCCCTTTGCCAATGCATTAATGAAATTAACAGTTGGATGTGCAAGAACTTTCTTCAGTTAAACAAGGAGAAAACTGAAGTCATTGCATTTGGAAACAAAGATGAAGTTCTCAAGGTGAATGCGTATCTTGACTCTGGGGGTCAAACAACTAAAAATTAAGTCAAATCTTGGGGTGATTCTGGAGACAGACCTTAGTTTTAGTAGTCACGTCAAAGCAGTAACTAAATCAGCATACTGTCATCTCAAAAACATTGTACGAATTAGATGTTTTGTTTCCAGTCAAGACTTGGAGAAACTTGTTCATGCCTTTATCACCAGCAGGGTGGATTACTGTAATGGTCTCCTCGCCGGCCTTCCAAAGAAGCCCATTAGACCACTGCAGCTCATCCAGAACGCTGCTGCCAGGATTCTGACTAGAACCAGAAAATCTGAGCATATCACACAGTCCTCAGGTCCTTACACTGGCTTCCAGTTACATTAGGATTGATTTTAAAGTACTTTTACTTGTTTATAAGTCACTCAATGGCCCAGGACCTAAATATATTGAATATAAACCGAACAGACCACTCAGATCATTAGGATCAAGTCAGTTAGAAATACCAAGGGTTCACACAAAACAAGGGGAGTCTGCTTTTAGCTATTATGCCGCCAGCAGTTGGAACCAGCTTCCAGAAGAGATCAGATGTGCTAAAACATTAGCCACATTTAAATCAAGACTCAAACCTCATCTGTTTAGCTGTGCATCTGTTGAATGAGCACTGTGCTATATGTCCAAACTGACTGCAATGAATTTTAAGTATAATCATTTTCTTTAAATTAAAATTTCTATATCATTTTAAAAGTCCTTGTTTTTGGAATTTTAAATTGATTTTTAATGTCTATTTCACTTTCTTTTATGTAAAGCACTTTGAATTACCACTGTGTATGAAATGTGCTATATAAATAAATTTGCCTTGCATTGCCTTGCCTTAATCTTATTTCTACAATGATATTTCTGCGGTAACAACCACACTTTTCTCCAGCAAATCAATTTTCCATTTAATAAAGAGTTCCAATGAGACAAAACAAGGTACAGTAACACTTTCTCTTTAAAAAGTAGTACGAATTGCTTTATTATTACTTCATGAAAAACACATTTAGCCAACGTAAAAAAAAAAAAACATTATTAACATCAAGAGATGCTGAATTGGGAGAATGGTCTTTATCAATACCTAACATGTGAGTACCTGAAGGGATTGAACCAATAACAATTGAGAACTCTCTTTGAGGAACTGGTATTTTACAAAGAGAAAGGAATTCATAAGAGTGTCCCTTCTTTGTTTTATAACTGACTAAACAATTTAATATTGTTGTCAAACCAGTTCTTAAAAAGTTATTGTGTTTGTATAGAATGTTTCTATGATTTCATATGAAATAGCGATGCAGAGAAAAATTATGCTTAAATAGGCTATTAATGACCAAGATAGGAGCATTTGTTTTATTTTTGTTAACTGCTTAAAATTTTGCATTTTCTGCATGGGTGTGTGTCATTTGCATTGTAGAGTAAAAGTATTGTCAAATTATGTTTATCCCAGACCTTATTTTATTTTTTTTGTAAAACCCCATTATAATTTCATGTTCATATTTCATGTTTTTTGTTAAAAAATCGTGCAGGCTGATTTTCTCACAACTGCGTGCAGGCTGATTTTCTCACAAATGCGTGCAGGCTGATTTTCTCACAACTGCGTGCAGGCTGATTTTCTCACAACTGCGTGCAGGCTGATTTTCTCACAACTGCGTGCAGGCTGATTTTCTCACAAATGCGTGCAGGCTGATTTTCTCACAACTGCGTGCAGGCTGATTTTCTCACAAATGCGTGCAGGCTGATTTTCTCACAAATGCGTGCAGGCTGATTTTCTCACATGTGCAATTGAGCAACTTTCTTTTCCAAAAACAGCAGATGGCGCTGTCGGTCAATTTACGCTAGTCTCCCGAGACCCAAAACACCTCTTTACCTTTTCAGACCAATATGAGTGGGGAACAGGTGAGTTTCTGTCTTACTAGATCTATAATTAACCATTTAGATGTTTTCACAAAGCGACCCTACTACAATATCAGTGAAATTCACAACAAGTGCTGTAAAGTTGTTAACATGTTTGATTAGTTCAAAAATCAGGAGTGACATGGCTAAACATTTAACTAGACAGTCTTTCCCAATAAAAACTGATCCATTCTCCGTACCTCTTATCCTCTGTTGGATAAACTTTGTTCTTAATATCCTCCTCCTTTTTTTCTCTAACAGATGTCTGTTGTATGTACGCTGCAGCTCCTCAAACTATGAGCAAAATAAAACAAGTAATTTTTTTTTTTTTTTTTCAAATTACTTTCCAAATTTAGAAATAATTTTCCTTCATTTAAGTAGTGTGAGAGCATTTGTGTGTACATCTACCGGTGCCGGCATTTTTCAAATTAACGATGGTTGTTTACAGCGATGCAAAGAATTGTGGGTTATCTGTAGCAGCGAAGGATACACCTGATGCATCCTCCGAATTCCTGTGAAAGGTCGCAATCGAAGGTCGCATTTGGAGTGTCCAGCTTGCTTTTCTGAAATGAGACAGCCTCGATGACGTATGCAACCTTCGAATGAGACCTCCGGAGGATGCATCCTTCTAAATGAGACACAGTTCATGTAATCTTAACTAGGGACATTTGAGTAACTAGGACTTTTAGCACAAATAGTAATATTTAATAGATCTACATCAGTAAGGTAAACAAACAATAGCACTTTATGTAAAGTCAACAAAAAGAATTGAGTTAGCGCGTTTGTTAGATTTTACAGTGTACACCAACAGGAACAAGCGCACATTACGATGGATGAATGACATGAAATATGCTGTGTTTTCCTCCAACTGGCAACCCCGGGTGCCAAAATTGGGTAAACTGCCAGTGGATGGGTTTCACAAACCAAAACAGAGACACACATTCTGTCCCGGAATGCACATTTTCAAAGGAGAATAACTGACTGTAGCATTGTTTTTCAGATAAACAATTATGTTAACTTAGCATGTTTCTTAAATATCTGCAAACATATTATGGTATTTTTTTGCTTTAGTAGAGTCAAAAACTTGCATGCAACACCTTTAAAGGATTAGCCAAAACTGAAAATTCTGCCATCACTCATTCACCCTCATGTTCCAAACCTGGGGGGTGGGGGCTTACATACAGCACTCAAAATAAATAGAATTTGTGTATTTATCAACATTGTAAGGTTTTTATTTAAATCATACAGAATGCATTGTGTTACACAGAGTAATGTTAGATCATTGATAGTCATTTGTTATATATACACATTTGGCCTTAAATGTATTAATATTTTTCTGATTTAAAAAGATTAAATAGGCTGTTTGCGTGATGATTTTTTCTTTGAGTTACATGGAACTAAAGTGTATAAAGTGTGAATAAGTTTAACATTACCAACATTGCCCCTTAAAATTAAATGTGTAATATGAAATAAATTAATTATTTGGAAATACAAAAATATTATAACATATAAATACTGTAAACGTTACAGAAATAGTAAATACATTTTTAAAATAAATACAAAATAAATAGTGTATCACAAAGGCTCTAAGACAGCATAATCATTATGGAAAGTTAAATGGAAACTTTAAAGTACCACCCTCACAATTTGGATTAGTAATATAAGTAATTAGTCATAAGTAAATTTTCCTGATGTGTTTCGAGTTCTCTAGAAAAAGCTGTTTCGCGTAGTGTACTCTATATTGTATAACCGTCTTCTGGACCACCGTCTTCTTATTGCTGCACAGCAGCCACAGAGCAAACACTGAGGACAGAGAGAGACTGGAATTGACCTTCATGACATTCATAGGTTTCGGGTAAATTATTATTATCAAATGCATATCATATTTCTGTTATCACTATTCACTTCAATTATAATATGCATATTTGTTATTAAATCTTTACACAACTTACACAAAGGAGAATCCAGCAAGGTACGAGGATGATGGCAATAGCACAGGGGACAATGATGGCCACAACCCATGCTGCACTAGTGCTGTTATTTGTGATTGTAGTGCTCAGCACTGTGGAGTAAAAGGTGGTTCTTGTTGCAGCAGGTGTAGTTGTGGTAATAGTCTCTATAGATGACAAGGTGTAAAATATTTAAGATAAAAAAAAAAATTCAAATAATTATAAAACTAATAATAGTAACATTTCTGTGCAGAAGAACATACCATTATTAACCACAATAAGTGCATAGAGAAAGGAACTGGGTGTCTGGATGTCGAATTTTGAGAAAACATAGTGTACTTCAGCTTGAATAGTGGTGGAATTACCCCTGTGGAGAAATTAAAATGAACATTGATGAAAATGAACCCTTCAAAAAGATCTCAATATGCTCCTTCCTTTACTTCTGATCTAACCACATTTAAACTAGATGTCTAAGAATCAATGAACATATCTGTTCTAATAAAAGTTTAAATCTTACGTGAAATTGGCATCTTTGAACACAAATGGAGTGGCAGTGGGCTCATTTAGGATCTCATTCAGCTAAAAAGGTCAGCAATTAAAACAAATTCATTGTTATATCAATAGTTGAAGTTGATACAATTTGAGCTTAATAGTTAAGCTTAATCAAAAACAAAGCTTAATAAAAATATGGGCATTTTAAATACAAATCATATCAGACTCACCAATTTATTTATAGATTGCTGGATTAATTTATATGTGGTATCCCTGAGTTCAAGTTTCTCAGACATGGTAACATTGTTGATTTCAAATCCAAAATTCAGGGAATATGACGTATCAGAAATGCCTTTAAAAAAAACAAAACATGAATTAATAGTAATAGTACAAATTAGCTGGCACTGTATGCATAGATCTTTTTTACTGAAATATGTAAATTTGTTTACTGGTGACTGAACAGAGAAGAGAAAACTCACTTCTGTAATTGACATTCACATAGCTCACAGGATCACTCAGGGTTTGTGCGGTGTCTTGTTTAGCTCTGAGACGTGCAGCCAACAGATTGTTAGCCAACTGTAATATTTTAGCTTCACTTGGTACAGGGCCCGGTGTGATAAATATGAGCCGAATGTTAATAATCACCCTCCCAATCCTGAAAAAAAAGGTAAATAAGAATACGGGTGAGTGAGATAATGAATAAAATGGCTACCTTGTACACAACACAATTTATTCTTAAATTTTATACTTACACATTTGGTGTCTCAACAGGTTTCTGAGTTTTTTTATTCACTGTTGGGGCTGGAGTTGTTAGGCCTGTAGTGCAAAAAAATATTTTAGGAGAAGAATAATGCATAAAAATAATATATATTTAATAATATAAAAGTAGTTTAAAAAGTAGTTAATAGTGTTAAACTGTCATATATTGAATAAATGCATCTCTATAATATGGAAAGAACACATACTATTATTAACTTTGAGAAGTTCTTGGAGAAAGCCACTGGGGGACTTGATGTCTTGTTGCCGGAAAATATCATCCATATTAGCAATGACCTCCATGGAACTTTTCCTGGGGGAATTTAAAACAGATTTTCTAAAATCACTTGAAACCACATTATTGCTCTGATTAGAGTATAAAACAAAAAGTCATTATGTACGTGAAATTGGCTTTGTTGAACTCAACAGAAGTGTCAGAGTCACTTAGGATCTGGTTCAGCTAAAGAGTTTATCAGATATATCAGATTAATCATTTTCATAATCATTAATCAGATCAGTCATCAATCAAACACAGATTAATCATTTTGTGATAATATTTTAAGGTTAATGTGTATTTAAATAGTTCAAATATCTCCTTACTATTTCCCGCAGACACATTCATGGTTATGTTTGCTGGGGTTTTGCAGCAAGCTTTAGCCTATTGCGTGCATTTGAACGCAGAACTATTCCGCTGCGCTGAAGTCACCTGCTGCTGCTGCGGGACACTAAACACCATCGAGCTGCTCTCAGTCGTGTGGTCTCCTGTTGTTTCCACCAGCGCGGTGATTTTTTTTTTTCATCACTAATCGATAGATGTCTACAATATAAAAATAATTTTGCAGGGCTCTAACACTCAACATAAACTGGTGCATAGCTTATTTATTCAGATCGGCTGGAGCAATGCAGAAATGGAAAATCAATCAATAGACTGACAGAATTCTTCATTTTCATATAAAGTTAGCCAACATATAAAAACAAAAGTAAAAAAAAAATAGGAACGTTTATCAAGGAATAGCATTAAAATGGCTTTAAAAAATTTACTTCATGTTGGCTATATTGTCTAAAAATAAAAGAATGCTAGTTTTACTTACTCCATGCACATTTGTTAACGTGGTCTGGCGAAAGACTGGGCTAGACGATTCTGCACTTGAAAAAACAAACAAAAAAAAACTTGCTCGGCAGGAACTGAAGTCACAGGCACGCAGAGAGTTTCGAAAAGAGCCTGGAAATCCCGCAGCACCACCGAAGTGGGTCTTCGTTTAGAAGAATAGATTGCGTGCATGGGATCACGGACCGCAGCGACGTATGAAAGATTGACATTGCTGGCTTTGGCTAGCCTCCAAGCTAACGCTTGGTCTTTCGTGTGGTCATTCTAAGCTCGCCGCAATTGACGTGAAGACAAGGCATGAGAGGTCTGAGGTAAAAATGTAGTTTCTGCCCAGATATGCTTTTAAAAATATTTAAATATTTTGATATGTATTCTTTTTCAAAAGTTTTATTTTAACTTATTTAAATTTTTTTAAAATGTAACGTTAAAATGATGGTAATTTGAATGATAAAATGTTTTTTTTTTGTTTTTTTTTTTCTCTCGTGTAATCGACTATTGTTTTCAGTGTCGACTAGTAGGAGCTGTACCGACTAGTCGACTAGACCCGCACATCCCTAATAAACACAGTAATTAGTTTCTCTCCACAACAAATCCTCGAAACTTAAGGATAGCCTATAGGCTATAAAAACGTCATTCCAAAAACAAATTAAAGGTGAAACTGATGCCTACCCCTCTCACTCGGCACGAATCCAAATGTTTCCATATTCTCGACGTATAGCCTACTAAAATATTATTTATTGGCTTTTACTTTCATCGAAGCACCGCTGGTGTGTAAGATCTGTTGAATCCATCTTACACTGACGTCGGATAAACGCTAACGCCGGTGTTCTGACGATTTGTGCTACCCTGTCAGATTTTCCATTAAAACAGATGGTAGCAGAATTCATTGCCATTGCCACTAGGGTTCACAGCTGAGCACGGGCGGGCATTTCACTCGCTGGATGCGTCAGCATCACATTTGTATAGTCTGTACTACTTGAATTCGTGATTGGTTGACAGCAAATTTTAAATATTAAATGGAACGATAAAATAACGTTATTAACCGGTTAATGGCCATTTCAAATTTTCGATTCTGTTCGGAACTATAAAATTTGATTTAGTTTCTGTTTCCGGTTCTGTTCCAGTCAAAATTTCGTTCGTTTCCGGTTTTCGTTTTCGTTCCTTGAACCGGTTCAGAGCCCTGGTTATAACATTTCGTTTCGTCTCGTTTTGGTCAACGAAAATGAAGAGAAATTTTAGCATAGTTTTTATTTTGTAAACCACATTTAGTCTCGTTTTTATTCGTCAACAATATTGCATTATATATTTAATTATAGTCATCGTCACATGACCAGCATTTACGTTGCGTCTCGTCTTGTTTTCGTCATGCCATAAAGGTTTGTTGACGACAATATTTAGTCATAATTTTCGTTGACGAAAGCAACACTACATGAGACCAAGATAAACTTCAACATTTGCCCTGGGCAGAAAAAAAATCACCTGATCTGAATGTTACCAAACTAGTTCTGAATATATAGATGGAAGAATAAAATGTCAGTTACCTCCTCCAAATTTTCTGAGGCAATTGTCAGCTGTTCTGATAGACTGACACCCCACTTCCCTCAAAAGTAATAATAGCAGCATAAGCCATTCCTTATTTATTGTTGAACCGGTTCTTACACCTTGAAATGTTGTATTATTCTGGTGACATGTCAGTGCAATACAGTGGGGGAAAAAAAATTACTTGATCCCCTGCTGATTTTGTATGTTTGCCCAATGACAAATAAATGATCACAGTCTATAATTTTAATGGTAGGTTTATTTTAACAGTGAGAGACAGAATAACAACAAAAAAATCCAGAAAAACGCATTTAAAAAAAGTTAGAAATGGATTTACATTTTAATGAGTCAAATACATTTTTGACCCCTTCGCAAAAACATGATTTAGTACTTGGTGGCAAAACCCTTGTTGGCAATAACAGAGGTCAGTTTCTTGTAGTTGGCCACCAGGTTTGCACATATGTCAGTAGGGATTTTTTCCCAATCCTCTTTGCAGATCCTCTCCAAGTCATTAAGGTTTCGAGGCTGACGTTTGGCAACTCAAACCTCAGCTCTCTCCACAAATGTTCTGTGGGATTAAGGTCTGGAGAATGGTTAGGCAACTCCAGGACCTTAATGTGCTTCTTCTTGAGCCACTCCTTTGTTGCCTTGGCTGTGTGTTTTGGGTCATTGTCATGCTGAAATAACCATCCACGACCGATTTTCAATGCCCTGGCCCTGAAAGTACATGGCCCCGTCCATCGTCCCTTTCATGCGGTGCAGTTGTGCTGTCCCCTTAGCAGGAAAACACCCCCAAAGCATAATGTTTCCACCTCCTTGTTGGACGGTGAGGATGGTGTTCTTGGGGTCATAGGCAGTATTCCACCTCCTCCAAACACGGCGAGTTGAATTGATGCCAAAGAGCTTGATTTTGGTCTCATCTTATCTGACAACAACACTTTCACCCAGTTCTTCTCTGAATCATTGGCAAACTTCAGACAGGCCTGTACGTGTGCTTTCTTGAGCAGGGGGACCTTGCGGGTGCTGCAGGATTTCAGTCCTTCACGTCGTAGTGTGTTACCAATTGTTTTCTTGGTGACTATTGTCCCAGCTGCCTTGAGATCATTGACACAATCCTCTCATTGAGTTCTTGGCTGATTCCTCACCGTACTCATGATAATTGAAACTCCACGAGGTGAGATCTTGCATGGAGCCCCAGTCCGAGGGAGATTGACAGTTATTTTGTGTTTCTTCCATTTGCGAATAATCACACCAACTGTTGTCACCTTCTTACCAAGCTGCTTGGCAATGGTCTTGTAGCCCATTCCAGCCCTGTGTAGGTCTACAATCCTGTCCCTGACATCCTTGGACAGCTTTGGTCTTTGCCATGGTGGAGAGTTTGGAATCAGATTGACTGATTTCTTCTGTGGACAGGTTTTTTTTATACAGTGTAGGATATCAGAGGCTGAATCAGAAAAAGTTAAGATTCCATCAGAACATCGAAACATGAGAAGCTGAGATTCCAGAAAGAGGGGCCTCAAAGCTGTAACAGGACAATGTCATAAATCGGATTCCTGGCTCCATCTAGTCTTTCACAAAACAGCTTGCAACATTGAGACAAAACACTTATTGATAATACCAATTCAGGAAAGAGACTGTCAAATTTGGGGCAAGTAATCAAGACTGATGGTCAAAGAGATGGCCGTCACAGGTAAACCTGTGATAGAAAATCACAAGCACAAGCAACTCTCTTGGGCGGGTCTCCAAACATAGAAGACCAAACCAAAATTCCTTTGTCTAAAAGAACATGCCTTTGTTCTCCATAGAACTACATAAAAGACTTTCATTTTCAATTTTTAATGAAACTAATAATTTCTATGCATAACTGCATATTATGTATGTAACCCACACATTTGACTATTCTTGTTTTAATCACTCATTGTGTATGTCTGGCTTTTAATAAGTATTGAATAGCTGAAGGATTAATATTCATGTTTGGTATGTATGAGTTTGAAAATTCATGCTTTAAATGTTTCTTCCAATCAATTCTTTGTCAAATGCATCATAGTCTTGTTATAGAAATCATGTTCAAAAAGTATACTTTGCAAGAGCGTGTAAAGTTCGGACCTCTGACTGAACAGATAACAACGATTTATTAGTGGGGTGGAGAAACAAAGCAATACCCCAAGCAAGGACAGTATCTAATTGGTCAAGACGTGCAGATGGGACAGTCTGAAAGCCGAGTTTAAAAACTCAGGACACCATCAAACTCTCTCTTACTCTTAGTCACTCTCTTACTCTTCTTCTCTTTTGCCACCGCGTTTTGAGGCTGCTCTTTGAGCGTGCTCTGGCCCACGTCCCAGCTGCTACCATAATGAGAAGAAAGCCACCTAGTCTCATTACCTCCTTTTATTTTTATTATTTTACTTTAGTTTATTTTCTTTCCGTGGAGTTTCGTGTTCTAATGTAAGTTTGCTACAAAGTCCAGCTCCGACTGCACTCGCTTCAAACTTCGACCAGACCAACTCCACATCCTCAGCCAACGCCCAAGACCTCACTTCAAAGACTACTGAACTTCCAGCCAATCAGCAACTTCGGGGGAACCCCCTGTCTGCAACGATGACACAAAGGAAACCCCTTAACACAGGCAAAGCAAGCAAGTAACACCTCCAGGTTCTAACGGAATTGGTTTAGTTAATATAAATTTTAACCTCATTGAGAAACTCAAAGCGAGGGTTAAATAAGTGATTGATGGTTGTTCAGGTCTATGCAAGTGAACATATTGCTATAAACTTGGTATTTCACATTTTCAATCTCTTAAACTCATCCTTTCCTCACTTTATCTCTTTCTGCAACGTGAGAATGTGTGAATGCTTGTGTTCATGTGTTAGATTAGTTTATGTCTTAGGTTTATATAAATAAAATCTTATTTATATTGAAAAGAGAAGTATCTTGTGTTTTTTGCTTACAAGTTAATGTCTTAATCTGCCGATTTTGTTACTGTGCTATTAAATAGTGTTTTCACTATATTTTGGATTTTAATATCCAGTGCAGAGTTTGTTATAGGGCTCGTTCAGTGAATCGCCGTAACAGTGATTCTGCTCAAATCTCTATAAAATCATAAATGATTCCCTTTGAGCTAAATTAAGCTATTTCTTTAAATTACATATTAATATTACGTTTTTCTTATTACGTTACAATAGGTAACAAGCTGAGATTAGGAGCACTCCCTTTAAAATAGGCAAGAAAAGTTTATTTAAATAGCACATTTGGTAATTCAGATTGCTTTATATAAAAGGAAGTGATTTAGTCTTTAAAAAATAATAATCACAACAATAAAAACAAGGAATTAAAATAATAATAATAATC
Organism: Barbus barbus; assembly: GCF_936440315.1. NCBI lineage: Eukaryota > Metazoa > Chordata > Actinopteri > Cypriniformes > Cyprinidae > Barbus > Barbus barbus. The sequence goes on along the minus strand of NC_136735.1, from coordinate 10,950,150 downwards.
ACTACAATAAAAACAAGGAATTTAAAAACAAACATTCTCAAACTTTGTTCAAACTCTTTCAAACTCAGCACTAAGTGAAAAAACTTTCCAAAACACCTAACCACTACTTCACCCCCTACTTACTTTGACCGTCATAAACCAAACAAATAGAACTCAGAGGTCCTACTTTCAACTGATTAACCAACACACTTGTCTTTCTTTGCCCACATTCTCTTTACCATCACAGCACTTACTTCAGCATTCTGTTTAACCTTTTAAAATGATAAATTTATTTAAAATGAATTTAAAACATTTAAGAATAGAAATTGATTATACATAAAATAAAGTGTAATCAGTTTGGATGTAGAATAAATGCACAGCTAAATAGATGAGTCTGGATTTAAATGTGGCTAATGTTTTAGCACACCTGATCTCTTCTGGACATCTAAACATCTAATTATTGCAATGTTTATGAAATGATAGTATGCTGATTTAGTTACTGCTTTGACATGACTACTAAAATTAATGTCTGTCTCCAGAATCAACCCAATATTTTGACTTGATTTTTAGTTGTTTGACCCCTAGAGTCAAGGTATGCATTCACTTTGGGAACTTCATCTTTGTTTCCAAAAGAATTGACTTCAGTTTTCGCCTTTTTTTAACTGAATACATTTCTGGCACATCCAACTGTTAATTTCATCAATGCATTGGCAGAGGGAATCAATGGTGGTATAGTCATTTGGAGATAAGGCTAGGTAAATATGGGTATCATCAACATTGCTGTGATAAGTAATTTGTTTTTTCTAATTATTTGACTTAGTGGGAGCATATACAGGCTAAACAAGAGCAGTGCAAGAATTGAGCCTTGTGGGACTCCACATGTCATGGACGTCCACTTAGACTTATGCTCTCCTTTATTCACATAATAACCTCTCCCTTCTAAGTATGACCTGAACCATCTGAGTACCATCCCAGAGAGCCCGACCAAGTTTTCCAGTCTCTCTATGTTATGATCGACAGTGTCAAACGCAGCACTAAGATCTAGTAGCACCAGGACTGATATTTTGCCAGAATCAGAATTAAAGAGAATATCATGTATTATTGTCACGGTGCACACACGAGGGAGGATCAAGGACACGCAGACGAGGATGTAACTCAAAACAAAGGACTTTAATGTCAAGGTAGGGCAAGACAAGGCAAGGCAGACACTGACATCAAACACCAGGGAGTAACGAGTAGACCAGACTGGACAGGAATTAACTAATGATAACATTTAACAAGCACAGGAAACAAACCAAATATGGACACAAGAGGCAGGAACACATGACACACATGACAGAGGACTGACAATTATCTTAATGAGTGCTGTCTCTGTGCTGTGATGCACTCGGAAACCAGATTGAAAATTGCTCAGGTATCCATTTGAGTTTAAGTAGTTGTTCAGCAGATTAAAAACTACCTTTTCAATAATCTTACCTATGAAAGGAAGACTTGATATTGGTCTATAGTTGCTCAATATGGTATTATCAAGAAGGGGGTTAACAACTGCAGTTTTCAGAGAGTTTGGAAAAGTCCCAGAAAGAAGTGAGGCATTCATTACTTCTAAGAGATCTGCTTCTAAACAGTTAAGCACACTTTTGAAAAAAGATGTGGGAAGAGTGTCAAGACAGCAGGTTGACGATTTAAGGTGCTGTACTATTTCTTCCAAAATTTTGTTAAAAATATCAGTTGCTTCAAAAACAGACATAGTTACTTCTTTTTGAAATTGTGTTACAAAAAAGTTACAATTAGTGATCGACCGATATTGATTTTTTAAAACCGATACGATACCAATTATTGCATGTTTATGAGCCCGATAACCGATATCCATAACCGATATTTATTTACTGTTATAAAGTAAATAAATGACTGCTTGAAGTAAGTCCATACTTCACTTTGGTTTTTCCTCCTTTCAGTCATCTTAACTTAAAACTGTTTTGAGAATTAGCAGTCTTTCATGCAGGTCTCTAGACTCATTCTTCCCACTGATCTCACTTTTGCGACTAACTTTCTCAGTTGGTCGCACAAGAACATAATTTGATTGCAATTTGTTTGTTTTTTTGTTTTGTTTTGTTTTTGCTACAACATTTGATTAATCAATGCATGCTGATGAACTTTTATCATAGTTTATAATTATATGGTAATGAAAGTTTTCAACATTCAACTCGTTCTTTTTCATCAGTATTATTTGTGATTTAAATTTTGTGAACAGAAATTCCTTTTTTCGTGCGCTTTCACTTTCACTATCAATTTTGCGATCTTGGTGTCACATTTTACAAGAAAAGGTAATTGTCTGTTTTGCTTATATCTACACCTTTCACTTTTTAAGACTAAAACAAAAGATGGATTCATTGTTATTCTTAATTAAAAAGCACAACAACAATAAAACAGTACGTTGACAATGACAAACTAGCTTACATAACATTTATCAACAAAAATGAATAACACGAGGCATGGCACAGGACACATCACATGCTGTCTTATATACCGAGTATATTACAGACTGTTTAGCAAACTCTGAGGAAGCAAATAAATATTAATATATTTTTTTTTAATTAAGGAAAGCCTCCATAGCATAACGTGAGGTAAACAGCAAAGACAACAAGCTTCTCAAAACGAAAACGAAAAGAAATTTAGTAAAAACTAAAAAGAAAGTAAAATTAAACTGGCTGTCGCTGACAGGACTTGCATGTTTTTTTCTACAAGAATACCGCCATGTTCACCTTCTCTGGTTTAAGAAGCGGTCTTTTACTTTAGTTTGAAAACAAAATCCTCCGCTGCAGTCCGTCCGCGACGCGCACCTTCGCGCTTGTCCTGACGCGGCGAGTATAAACCAGGGGTGTATTCCAGAAAGCACGGTTAACTTACCTTTGTGGTGGCTTCTGCCTTTTCTATGAAGAATCACTCTTGAATTCTTGGGGGTTCGATGCCAGAAAATAGACTTTATTATAACAAGAAAATAAAGCCGAGAAGTCTTCTGCAGAAAAGTTCTCTAAATATTCTCTGAGTTTCTCTTTAAATAGTCTTTCTTCTAGGCGTGTTCAGAACATTTCATACATGTGCATTTTTCCTTTTTTGGCAATATTCCTTATACATATGTTCTTTCCCTAGAAAGAAGGGGCTCCTAGACGTGTTTAAGGAAAGAAGCTCCCTTTGTATTTCCACATATGTTTCCCATCATGAGGGTCAGAACATTCCATCCATGCGAGCCCTTAACACACAGGCATATGCTTATAATGGAAATATAACTTAATACACAAGTGGTTAAATTCACATTAATTATACTTGATTAATTCATATTTTGACTAATAAAAATCTTCTACACCTTCAGCTAAACCCTGAACTTTGGGTTGATTAACCCCAAACCTTGCTTACTCGAGGTATGTGGTTCCAAAAACGCATCTGGGAGTAAGTTCATTCAACACAGAGTATGTTCCTGGTTAAGACTCAAGACATTCTCAAATCGACAAGTCAATATGGAAACGGACGCTAAGAAAAAGCACACAATGCTGTTTCTTTCTTCTTCTTTTGTTCAATGGTCATTTACATGCTTAGTGCATATCGCCACCTAATTGATGGTTGTGTAATCATTTTTTTCCCCGTTTAATCTTCAATCCTAGAGAATATGACTTATATTTTTAGTTTCATGCTAATTATATATTAAGTCATATCAGATATGGGTAACACTTTAGAATAAGGTTCCATTTATTAACATTAGTTAACAACATTAGTAAACATGAACTAAGAATGAACAATACTTCTACAGCATTTATTAATCTTAGTTAATGTTAATTTCAGCATTTACTGATGCATTATTAAATTCACAAGTTGTGTTTGTTAACATTAGTTAATGTAGTGTGAACTAACATGAATAAACAATGAACAGCTGTATTTTCATTAACTAACATTAACAGTTTAATAAATAGTGTAATAAATGCATTGTTCATTGTTTGTTTATGTTAGTTAATACATTAACTAATGTTAATAAATGGAACCTTATTCTAAAGTGTTACCCAGATATGTATTTTTATTATAGAAATACATTATAGAAAATGCCAATCCATGCGTGAGATGATAATATAAAATGTAATAAGTATATATAATATAATAAATTAAACATTACCTTGTCATAGTGTTTTATAAATTATACAGATAACTGTTATATATGCCAATAAAATAAATAAATAACCATATTAGAATAATATATTACCTTATTTATTACTTATATTAGCGCTGCTCAGTGTCATGTGTGCACTGATAGCACTGAAGTGAACTAACCCTGAACATAACTTGCTCCTGAGCAGGTTATCTTCAGAGAGCAAGTTACTATGGTTACTTACATACCCTGAAAGTAACCTCCGATTTTGGAACAGAAAGCCGAGTTTATCCGCTCGCTTATCCTCAAACTTACCCGGGTATGTCTCATAACATGCTTTCTGGAATACACCCCAGGCTCTACCCACGAAGTGCTCATGCTGAAAACACCTCTCATCACGTGATCAGTGAAATCTGACTCCTGCTATAATGTGCTGCGGCTGGCAGCGCGCGCTGTATGAAGCAGACGGTTTGGAGCATGCGCAGACCATGCAATCGTACAAATGCGACCAAGTCAAATTTTAACTCGCAAAAAATGACCATTTTGGTCGCAGTCTAGAGCCCTAGTAGCACACATACGTCGGGCCGACGTCGACCCCATGTACAAAATTCCGTCGGCACGATGTCGCTCAGGGAGAGTTTGCTAATCGGGAATACATCGCCGCGACGTCGGCCCCTGATCGGAAATGCCTTCCGGCCGATGTTGGGACGATGCAGCTGTAAATACCGGCCGCTCTGCGGGGGCGCGGTTCACCGGCGTTTTGCTGCCACTGGTTTATAATAAAACAATACACACCGCTCTCAAGAACAGTTGCAACTTTATTAATATTTTCATTTAACACATTATATATACAAATACATTTACATTTATCAGATGCTTTGATCAAAAGCGGATAATTCATGATTATTTGTAGTCTTCTGAAAATTAACCATTATTTTACCACAGCATTTGCAGTAAAACCATAGTAACTCAATCAACCATAGTTTTACTACAGTAACGGTTTAGCTGTGACTGTTGCAGTAAAACCATAGTAAACTCAATCAACCATAGTTTTACTACAGTAACGGTTTAGCTATGACTGTTGCAGTAAAACCATAGTAAACTCAATCAACCATAGTTTTACTACAGTAACGGTTTAGCAATGACTGTTGCAGTAAAACCATAGTAAACTCAATCAACCATAGTTTTACTACAGTAACGGTTTAGCTATGACTGTTGCAGTAAAACCATAGTAAACTCAATCAACCATAGTTTTACTACAGTAACGGTTTAGCTATGACTGTTGCAGTAAAACCATAGTAAGTACAAAACTAGATAAAAAAGTTTGTTGAGACAAACTTTAAGTTGGCTTGAGAAAGCCGGACCAGACAGTTTAAAAGAGTTTGAAAAGTTTAAAAAAGTTAAAGAAGTTTAAAAAGTTTTAAAAGTTTTTAGTTTGACGCTTTTCAGTCTGAAATAGTTTGAAGATTAACATAGTTTGAAAAGCTTAAAGTTTGATAGATAGATAGATAGATAGATAGATAGATAGATAGATAGATAGATAGATAGATAGATAGATAGATAGATAGATAGATAGATAGATAGAGTCAGATTATAGATGGATAGATAGATAGATAGATAGATAGATAGATAGATAGATAGATAGATAGATAGATAGATAGATAGATAGATAGATAGAGTCAGATTATAGATGATAGATAGATAGATAGATAGATAGATAGATAGATAGATAGATAGATAGATAGATAGATAGATAGATAGATAGATAGATAGATAGATAGATAGATAGATAGATACAGACAGACAGACAGACAGACAGACAGATAGAGAGAGACAGACAGACAGACAGACAGACAGACAGACAGACAGACAGACAGATAGATAGATAGATAGATAGATAGATAGATACTGACTAGCATGTTGCAAGCATGATTAGCAAGTGACTAGCACGTTGCTAGCATGATTAGCATGTGACTAGCATGTTGCTAACATGACTAGCAAGGTACTAGTATGTCGCTAGTATGTTTCTAGCATGATTAGCATGTGACTAGCCTGTTGCTAGCATGACTAGCAAAGTACTAGCATGTTGCTAGCATGTTTCTAACATGATTATCATGTTACTAGCATGTTGCTAGCATGATTAGCATGGGACTAGCATGATTAGCAAGTGACTTGCATGTCGCTAGCATGATTATAGCATGTCGCTAGGATAGATATATAGATAGATAGATAGATACATAGATAGATAGATAGATAGATAGATAGATAGATAGATAGATAGATAGATAGATAGATAGATAGATTAGAAATATTAGATGAGTTTAAATGAGTTTGAATGGGTTAGAAATAGTACATAGAAGGGAAGTCTGATTGAGCCTCAAAGGATTCTGGGAGTTTAGATTTGAATTTTGACAGTTGGAGTTTGAATAGTCTTGGCTCATCTGAACATTCCGTCAATGTAAGTCTATGGGATTTTTATGATTTTTAATCTTCAGTTTTATGAAAACCATACGTCCGATCAGTTAGAAAAGATATAGCACACCCGGCGAGATCAGTCTGAAGATCTGGGCTGAGTTTGGAGTCTGTAGAGTTAAAGCTCTAGGAGGAGATAGAGTTGTAAATTTAGTCTCAGAAGAATAATAATAAGAAGTTTATTAGGATTTCAGTAAGTTGGCTTTCTCAAGCCAACTTAATAACCGTTACTACAGCATTTTGTCACAGATGCAGACGGACTCAAGGGTAGGTGCAATAACAGTGATTTTATTTACAGGACTTGGGTGCTGGTGATCGTGAGACGAGGTGAGTAGCTTCTTTATAGTGGTTCTTGCGGGTGTCGGATGATAGTGCTAATAGTGTCTTCTTGCTTTGCAGGCGGGTGGTACGTGGCCGGAGAGGAGTCGGATCTCCGAATTGTTGATCACACACAGACGGGTCTGAAGACAGAGAAGAGGACGGGACGGAGATCAGGAGGTTAGTACACAAGGTAGGTAATCAGAGGTTATACTCATCAACTGGCGGTCTTCCGAGTAGAGTCCGTAAGGTAGCAACGAGATCGGACAACTGCGGTGACTGGGGTGAGTGCTTATGAAGTGTCCGTGATGAGGGTGATGACGAGGTGCAGGTGTGCGTGATTAGAAGTCAGGTGAAGCAGATCGTGGGAGTTGAGTGATGGGAGAGCCTGGCCGTGCTGTTACACATTTGCAGTAAAACCATAGTTACATCATTTACCATGATTTCAAAAACTATGGTTACTATAGTCATAGTCACCACAGTTTTACTGAAGTATTACTGCAATATTACTATAGTAGAATATGGCATCAAAACCATGGTTTAAAAAAAACCCCACATGGTTACTATAATCATGCTTGCTACAGTTTTACTATAGTAAAACCATGGTTAAATATTGTATTAGTAGAGCACTTTTCACAATACTTATCATTTCAAAGTAGGTTTACAGAATATGCATATTTCAAGGTTACAATTTAAAAACATCCTTTAATCAGCCAGAGGTGACTGAGACTCACTGGGAAGACCATCTTCTGGCAACAAAATAATGTCCATGACAGTAGTTCATAAAACAAGTCATGTGTTCAGTGCTGTCAGCATCTTCATGAGTTACAATAATACAACAGTTACATAAACACACAATAAAAACCAGGCAAACAATAATTAAGCAGTTAAAATGTTTTAAATTGCATGATAAAAATTCTAAAATATTTTCTGATAAAATCTTACTAAAGTCTCTATTTTTGTGTTCAGTTAAACACTATTCTTCAACATTATTAAAGGGTAAGTTCAACAATTTTCAGTCCATTTTGTTACAATGTTGGTAATATATGTAAAAGAACAATGTTCATGCTTTCTCTGAGATACCCAAGTGTATTTGCCAGCAAAAATGATGCAAAATAGCATTTTTTCATTTAGATGCTGCAAAAAGAGTTTGTAATTTTGTCCAAACTCGTCATTTCATTTTGCTTCATCCTGTGGAGTGCTGCTTGCAAATAAAAGAGGACATATAGATACACATAACTCAGAGAAAGAGTAAATATGGTTCATATACAGATATTAGAGACGTTGCAATAATACAAAGTGGGCTGAAAATAGTCAAACTTACCCTTATAGACAATATAAGGATAGTATTTGTTTTGTGTGTCCAATGTTGTGTGTGTCCATGTACAGTTGCCGTCATCTGAAGTCTTTGTGAGCGTTGGTGTCATCTGAAGCCTTCACAAGTGAGTTTGGATTCAGTCTGGAGCTGGTGTAATCTCTAATAACTTTGGGATGGGCATCCTGAGATAGAAACAGGAAATCAAAAGAAGAAAGTTTAGCATAGCTGCTGTTCATATTATTTCAGACAAAAGATTATTTATTTCATCACGTATAACTGGAGTGCAAGGTTATTAGATGTGTTGTGTGAATACTTGGCTAAAATATGTATTTTAATCTAATTTAAACTAAAAGAGTGTGTCCGAGCCCCAAATATTATTAGGAAGGCTATTTCAATGTAAAATACCAAAAAGCTCTACTTCCTTTAGTGGATTTTGATAAATCCTTGGTATTAGAATTTTGTGACCTCACTACAGTGGGGCAGTCGTGGCCTAATGGATAGAGAGTTGGACTTGTAACCTGAAGGTTGTGGGTTCGAGTCTCAGGTCCGGCAGGGATTGTAGGTGGGGGGAGTGAATAACCAACACTCTCTCCACCCTCAATACCACGACTGAGGTGAGACCCTTGAGCAAGGCACCGAACTTGGCCACACACCACTTCCCCCCCCCTTACAGACCAAGCACCATAGCTGCTGCTGCCCCTATTTGTGCTTATTTTGCTATAAATCTAATTTAATCACAAGAAGGTGTAATATGCGCACATCCAAAATCATTAGGCAGGTGCTCAATCACATGAAACACTTCATCTATCAGTAAACAAAAATCGGCACACTGCCACTAATGCTCTCAAAAATCTATTTATTGTTGAAGTGTTTCATGGGATCCCTTAGTAAATGTATTATTTTGTCCTCATTATTTGAGGAACAGGCAGTCTCTTTAGAATGGACAACACATGCCACACAGTATAATTTAAGTGGGTGGAACATCATATTTGTAACTTATAATAATCTTACTGACCTCAAACATTTAAGAGTAGTGTATGTCTTTGAAAGAAGTCTCTTCTGCTCACAAAGGCTGCATTTATTTGATCAAATTGAAGTAAAAATAGTAATATTGTGAAATATTACTATAATTTAACAACAGATTTCTATGTGAATATATGGTGAAATGCAATTTATTTCTGTGATCTAAGCTAATTTTTATTATTCCAGTCTTCAGTGTCACACGATCCTTCAGAAATCAAACTGATGCGCTGATTTGCTGCTAAAGAAACATTTCTGATTATTATCAGTCTGATCAATTATCAAAAGTTAGAGCAAACATTGGTTTCAAATAAACACTGTACTATTTTAAAACTTTATTTATCATATAATCCTGAAAAAATGAAGCAGCACAGCTGTTTTCAACACTGATAATAATCAGAAATATTTCTTCAGAAGCAAATCAGTATATTAGAATGATATTTCTGAAGGATCATGTGACACTGAAGACTGGAGTAATGATACTGAAAAATCAGCTCTATCAAGAGAATAACTGAGAAAGGAAGACCAACACCCAAACTGAATTTGCAAAGGCCAGCAAAGTTTTTATGCGCCATTTCAAAGATTGCAACTATGAGTGCTATGAGTGGCTAACAGCTAGCACCAAGCACAAGTTATTTTGTTGGCGTGTTTATTTTTTAATCCGAGTAAAGGGACATGGGATGATAGACCCAGGGACTTTATTTACAAGTGACAGGTGAATGCTTTATTATTTGATGAGTATTGTATCATGCACATTGTTATGGAGGTGTACGTGGTGTGTTGATAATACTGTGGTGTAGTCTGTGGATGTCCAGCATTTGTACAGTTTTGCTGCTTTGGGCGCATCGTCATTTTAGAGTGACATAAATGTGCATAGTGAACTGTGTATTGGCGGATTACTTTTACTGACCATGATGTAGGGAAATTTACTCTGCATTTAACCCACACTAATCTAGCCTACTGTTGAAATTGTTGATCAGCCGTCATTGTTGTTGAGAGCCTATGTGTGGCAGAATATGTGCATTATGCATATGGCTGTGTTAGGTGTAACAGAGATGTGTAAGATGTGTACATGTAGTTTACAGTTGCTTACTGAAGGCCCTGAATGAAACCCCATGGTACGCCACTGTCTGACAGTCGGTTCACTCCAACTCTGCTGGGTGCAGCAGGCCATCACCACTGAAGAATCTAGGAACAAAACAAGCAATCTGTCACAGAGCCAACAATATTTAGTTTGCAGATCCAGGTTTATTAGAAGGAAACAAGCTAGAACAGAGGTAAAATGCAAATAAAAGAAAAAGTAAAAAGTAATAACAATTATTATAACAAACTTCTTTAGTTCACCTGTATTTCTAAGTCAGTAGCTCCCTTCAGAAATTTTTAAATCTTGGAGCTTTCCTTCTGTTCTGTAGCGTCTTTCTGTCCTCCTGAAATCATAGAACAATTTTTATTAATATTTGTTTACCATGAAATATCAAAACTTGTTTTCAGTGATTACACTCTCCATGTAAGTGACGTCATTGATTCAGTAAAGAAGCCTTTTCCAATAACATATTGACAAATCACCAGCAAAACCTTTACAGAGATATCAAAATCTCTCACACGAATATTTGATTAAAAGCCCAGAGTTTCATAAACAAGAGCTCAGTCTATGGAGTTAGCCTACCTGAAAACTGCTAAAGCCTGGCTCACACTACAGGATTTTTAGCCCGATTTAGCCCCTCCTGAGAATCGGAGGAAAAATCTTGTGGAGCACCTCGATCGGTCCCGATGTTCGGCGTGGATTGTCTGGTAATGTGAGGCGTTCACAGATCGAACCTTGCACCTCCCGATCTGCTCGCACACAAATCGGGGCCACCCCTATCATATCAAACATGTTTGATATTTAGGATTTAAATCAGGATGATGACAGCTGATTACGTCATGTGCTTTCACAATAGCCAATTTGCAACTGCAAAACAGCTGCTGCAGGTCTGTTGGATAGTGGAGATGGAGGAAACGGCTTCTTGAAGTTTAGTAGCAAACACTGTCTGTATAATGTGTCGAAACCGTATCACAACCATGAGGAGAAAGAAGCGCCGGGTGAAATCGCCTCAGTTTTGAACTGGGTGAGTGCAGAAAGCTGCTAGCACACTAACATATGTAAACATTGCTGACGAGCTGCTGTGTGAGATCACGTGAGACGCTCCGTCTGGCATGATAATCTTAATATGTTTTAGTGTGTGATGCGCCACGATATTCAAATGTGTGCCTGTTTAAGATTTGAGGGAAGAAAATCTGCGAAGATTCTCCGTGTGTGTGTGCAGCTGCCAGATTTCATAATCGCTTAGGATTTTAAAACTCCTGTAGTGTGAGCCAGGCATAATGCTAACAGACTTTTTCGAAGACACTAAACCATTTCTATAAAATAAATATTTAATTGAAACATGTCAATAACAAGTAAGAAACTTGTCAGAAACAGAGTTTACTGCTTGCCAGTAGTTGTGTTGACGCCCCGTTTCCATGGCAACTCTGCTCCCCGCTCTTGCAGAGCTCAATGCACACACAGCATTCACACAAACAAACATCTAGCATTAAAACATTACAGTCTCGTTCAATTAATATTCAATAATGCATTTAAAACTCAATTTGTAGTTCAAAAAGCAACAGCAACAATAGCTCACCGTATAGAGATGGATTTTTTCTGGCAGCCTGTAAAAGAGAGAAAAACACAGCGAAAAAGCAGTTAGGACTTCTCTATTACTGTCACGGGAATAACAATAATATAAAATTATTATTATTATTATTATTCTATTCTAATTTCTTTGGATTGTAAAATACCAGCGTGAATGTAATTTAGACTAAGTACGCCATAACTAAAAAGAGGGTTGAATACCCTTTAAAGTACAGGTACAAGTCAATTCACTGACTTAAGTTTTAGGAACATGGGCTGGAGTTTTTAATTTTGAGCTCTCAAAGTGCATTATATAGAAGTAATTCATTTTAAAATGTACAAAAGTTTCTTTTTTTAGCCCAAGTCTTCATTTGTCTTTTTATAAATATTGTAATAAATATTGTATCGTGGACTTCTGAGATGGTCGGTACTTTAAATGGTCGGTATAGGTCTTTCAGTTCGGTACAAATATGTATAGGGCCCTATGAAATCAGTTTTATTTTTTCCCAAATTCCGTTTTATTTTTTTCTAAATTCTTTAGATTTAGTTGTTTTTAAAATGGTTAAATTTGAAACTTGGCTGGTGACCCCTTCAGGAACTCCCTTTGACCTAAATTTGGGTAGCACTAACCATAAACAAAACTATATTGTCTTTGAATAGAATAAAACTAATTGTAGAGGTGCACAGCTACCACAGAGTGCATTAAGTAAGCTGTGCATTATCCCACTTATACGATGGTAATTTGCCAGCATTGACAATTTAAAGCTTTAAAATGGTGGTTATTTTCATCAGTTATGGCTCGTTAGGTGTACCATTCTGCCCGCTTCAAATAAAACCGCATCAAAAGCAAACAGAAATTAAAATCTATCTAGCTGACTTTTAAATGCCTAATCATCCTGACGACATGAATAATCTAACTTTCATTAAAAAAGTAAGTCCATCCTTGTATTTACAGCAGGTGAATTAACCAATTTATGAGTGGGATATTACACGTCTGTAGGAATTAAGATGTACTTGGTTTTAATTTATCTTTATAGACTAATCAGTATGGCAAATCAGAAATGCAGAGTGACTACTATTGATCACTTACAAAAATCAGATATATGATCACAGAATTTTTTATTTTTTTTAATTGTATAAATTCCAGAAAAACTGCTCAATGAATATGCACAATAAAATCTGAAATGCACTGATAAGTCTGCATAAATCAACACAAGAAGTAATTAAGCCACAGTAAGACATTTTTTATTTTTATTAGGGCCGGGACTCGATTAAAAAAATTAATCTAATTAATTAGAGGCTTTGTAATTAATTAATCGAAATTAATCGCATTTTAATCGCATATAAATATTTGACCTGAGAACAGTGAGAAGTAAGTTTTTTTTATATGGATTTTTACATTTCCCATCCACAGGGCCAACCAAAGCGGTCTCATCAGCTTCTTTGTCCATGTTCACTGTGGTTTGTTTTTGGCTGTTTCTCAATATGCGTTCTTCAGCGATCTTGCGTCCTTGTGTTCTCGTTCTACGTCATCATTAACCGTCGAAGTTCAGTTCCAATTCTCAAGAACGCAAGTATAGAGGATGCATGAAAGTGCCCGGATATGTTCTTGAAACTGAGGATGCATCGAGTGCAGACTTGAGAGAATCGAGCCGTTAGAAATCCCAGAAAACACTGTGGGTGGCCGGTGTACGGAAGCCTGTAAGCTTTAAAGTCGCTCTCACAAATACTTAACGGCTCTTCAAGTTGAAAGTAAACATTTATCGTTTTGTTTTGGTTAATTTTAATAAAGTTATAAGACCCGGAGAAAGTCTGCATTTTTATTGGCATATTAAAATTAATCTTAACAGTAAAACATATAACGCTGTAAAATAAAACAATACAATTATATGAAAGTAATATCTATAATAGTATGAAATGTTTTAATTTTTAGTTATGAAAAAAAGTTATGACATTTTGTAATATTTATTGTTCATTGGCCGTTTCTTATGCTGAGAAGCATAATAGTCAATGTACCCACTATGAGTTAACCGCTGATTTAAATAGAAGAACAGATTAAATAAAGATGATGGACATCCTCAACATCTTCCTGTCAATCAGAATAAGCATGGCTGCGTCCGAAATCGCATACTTCCCTACTATATGGTATGCGAAAAACAGTATGCGAGGCGAGTAGTATGTCCGAATTCATAGTATTCGAAAAACAGTAGGCGAGAATTACCCGGATGACCTACTACTGCCCGAATTCTGTAGTAGGCATACAATGAACACTTTACTATCCCATGATGCCACGCGAGAAGAGGCGTCATATTCGAAAAATGGTGGAAGGCGGCGACGCGGCTGTTTTCAAGTGCAAGTACCTCAGGGACAAACGTTGTTTATTGTGGTTAAACTGCACTTGTTTAAAATAATCAAAGTAAACTGCTGATTTATTCAAGTTTAAACGTTATAAATCGATGAGATTACTTCGTGAATCGGCTGTAAAAGGTTTTTGTTTCTATTCATTCTCTCTCTCTCTCTCTCTATCTATATGTATGTATGTGTATGCATTCATTCAAGTTTATTCATTGATTCATGTGTCTTTTGTTTGTCCTGTGTATTTTTATATGTATTAATTCATAACAATAAATTACTTTATTTCGTTGCTCCAAATCAGCCTTTGTCACTGTGTTCATAGACGTGTCTTTTTATTCTGAGGTAAAACTTGCAAGCTAAATTGGTGATTATACTTGCATTATTTGATAAATATTTTATAAGCTGTGGAAGAAGGCATGATCTGCGAGAAGCTGACCTATGCCTCCTCTGAGCTGTCGATCCAATCAACGTTAAAACGGCGATGAAAACGGTAAGAATTATGAGCAACATTGCTGAAGAGTGGGCTCTTTAAATTTTCGCGCTGTTGTGACGACGCATGACACGTGACAACATGAACATGGCAGATGTAGTACGTCCGAATTCCATTCATACTACCCTCATTCATACTATATAGAACGTACTGTTTTAACGGTCGAGAAGTACGTTTGAATTCAAATGTAGTACCTACACAAGTAGTATGCGATTTCGGACGCAGCCCACGAGTCTGTTGGTGAACCTCTTTGGTGGTTCAGGCACAGCTGTCACAACACACGGGAGCGGCGAGCTGTCGGCTAGCATCAGATCCAGCGCACTGATCGCCAGACCCCCGTCACTTTGCGGTCAGTTAAGCAGGAATGCAGTACATCTCAATTCTCATAAGTGTGCGTTCTGTGTTCTCGCGTCCTTCCGAGTTCGTTCTTCCAAGGAAGCTTGGCAAGACCGGTCTCCACGAGAACGCAAGTCCGTTCTTTGCGTTCTTGGAATTGAGAAACAGAACGCTAGTTGGTGCTCCAGTATAATCGGTCCGCCGAAACGCATCCAGTGAGAAACGTTCCGCGGTGCAAAAATAAGTGCGATTAAAATGCGTTAAAAAAAATTAACGCGTTATTTTTGTGTAATTAATTAATCTAAATTAACGCGTTAAAGTCCCGGCCCTACTATTTACTAATAAACTAATGTTTTCTGAGTCCGTGTCGCAAGGATGAAGTTGCTAATCCTGACTCACCGTCTCCTCATTAGAAGCGCCTTTAGAGAGAAATGCATCTTTATTGATTATGATTAAGATTATAATAAAAGACTTTTTGTTTTCAATTTTTTATTTCGTTAAGTGATCATTTAAAGCTTTCTATAGATATATTTATCATGTCTGTGAGGCATGTATTCGCTCAGCTTCGGTTCATTTTTATGAAGCGCTCCTGTTCAAGACGAGACGGCAGAAAGCACATCATGTTTGTTTTCTTTGTTTTATAAAAGAACTACCTTTTTGTTGGTATTGTGAGTGCGCACAAATACAAGTAGACCCTTTACAGGTCGGAATGATGTATTATTCTTACCTTTATCAAACAAACAAAAAATGAAGGCGTAGGCTATTTTAATTTGTTTCCACTGAAAGCAATCCAAGTGTTTGCTGGTGCCTCCATGTCCTGCAGAGCGCGCTTTAGCTTCCACTCTCCGCACAAACTTACATATAGGCTAGCGCACATTATTATTATAGCAGGTTTAACGTTTAAACATTGTTATATAGGCCTACTTGAACTGTTTTAGTATATCTATAGATTTTATTTTAGGCAAGTCGTGATGATATGAGAAGGCTAAATTTATCAGACATAGGCTATGATCAGATCATGCCGCTGGCCGCTTGGTCGTTACTTTAAAAAAAAAAAAACGTATAGGCTATTTAATGAACAAAAATGCTCCCAACGTTTTTCTAAATTAACTTAATAAAAAAACAAAACGAAATATAATAATTTTGCCATTACACACAAAACGGAACTATTTTAATAGCCGAAACATTAGTATAAACTGTTTTAGGAGAAGGGGGAAAAAAACGGCTCGGGTCGGAAATTCTGATAAGCTGTTGGACGTGGGCCGGGCCTAGCCTGAGCGTCTCGGGCCAGGGCCGGGCTAGGGCCTAAATTTGAGGGCCGTGCATGTGTCCTATGTAAAGATGAAGGTTTGATGGGTTATTTACAGATGTACAGTACCGGGGTGTGTTATGTGTTGTTCAGGTGGGATACGGCCTGGGGGAAAAAACTGTTCTTGTGTCTGGCTGTTCTGGTGCTCAGTGATCTGTAGCGCCGGCCAGAGGGCAACAGTACAAAGAGAGAGTGAGCTGGGTGTGAGGGGTCCAGAGTGACTTTCTTAGCCCTTTTCCTCACTCTGGAGGTGTAAAGTTCTTGGAGGCTGGGCAGAGGGGCACCGATAATTCTCTCAGCAGTCCTAACTGTCCGTTGTAGTCTTCTGATGTCTGTTTTGGTAGCTGAACCAAACCAAACAGTTATAGAAGAACATAGGACATACTCGATGATTGCAGAGTAGAACTGTTTCAGCAGCTCCTGAGGCAGGTTGAACTTCCTTAGCTGGCGGAGGAAATACAGCCTCTGCTGGGCCTTTTTCGCAATAGAGTCAATGTGATTGTCCCACTTCAGGTCCTGAGAGATGGTGGTGCCCAGGAATCTGAATGACTCTACTGAAGTCACAGTACTGTTCATGATGGTGAGTGGGGGGAGAGCAGGGGGGTTTCTCCTGAAGTCCACTATCATCTCCACAGTTTTGAGCGTGTTCAGCTCCAGGTTGTTAAGACTGCACCAGACAGCCAGCTGCTCAACTTCCTGTCTGTAAGCAGACTCGTCACCGTCCTTGATGAGGCCTATGACTGTAGTGTCGTCCGCAAACTTCAGGAGCTTGACAGAGGGGTCCTTTGATGTGCAGTCATTCGTGTAGAGGGAGAAGAGCAGTGGGGAGAGAACGCAACCCTGAGGGGAGCCAGTGCTGATGGTGAGAGTCCTGGATGTGAGTTTGCCCAGCCTCACTAGCTGCTGCCTGTCTGTCAGGAAGCTGGTGATCCACTGACAGATGGAGGAGGGCACAGAGAGCTGTCTCAGTTTGTCTGAGAGAAGGTCAGGTATGATGGTATTGAAGGCCGAGCTGAAGTCCACAAATAAGATCCTTGCATTATTCCCAGGTTTGTCGAGGTGTTGCAGGATGTAATGCAGTCCCATATTGACAGCGTCATCCACAGACCTGTTTGCTCTATAGGCAAACTGAAGAGGATCCAGCAAGGGTCTAGTGATGTCCTTCAGGTAGGCCAGGACCAGTCTCTCAAGTGACTTCATGACCACAGACGTGAGTGCGACAGGTCTGTAGTCATTAAGTCCAGTGATTTTGGGCTTTTTGGGGACGGGAATGATGGTGGAGCGTTTGAAGCAGCGGGGAACTTCACACAGCTCCAGAGATCTGTTGAAGATTTGTGTAAAGATGGGGGCCAATTGGTCAGCACAGACTTTTAGACAGGCAGGTGAAATACCGTCTGGTCCTGAAGCTTTCCTAGATTTCTGTTTTCTGAAGACCCGGTTCACATCCTCTACACAGACTTTAAACGCAGGTAGAATGGTGGGGGAGGGAGTAAGGGGGGTTGCAGGGGGGGAAGGTGAATGTGTGAAGTGTAGATCAGAGCGGGTGCTGGGTGTCAATCTGGCCTTTTCAAATCTGCAGTAAAACACATTGAGATCGTCAGCCAGTTGTTGATTCTCTGCAGACTGTGGGGGTGGTGACTTGTACATGGTGATGTTCCTCAGACCAGTCCATACCGACGCCGGATCGTTGGCTGAAAGTTCTTTTTTCAACTTCTCAGAGTAGTTCTTTTTAGCCACTCTGATCTCCTTTGTTAGTCTGTTCCTGGCCTGGTTATACAAGATTTTATCCCCACTTCTGTAAGCGTCCTCTTTGGCCTGACGAAGCTGTTTGAGTTTCCCAGTAAACCACGGTTTATCATTATTGAATGATAAGAATGTCCTGGTGGGGATGCATATATCCTCACAGAAACTGATATATGATGTTACAGTCTCTGTGAGTTCATCAAGATCGGTGGCAGCGGCTTCAAAAACAGTCCAATCAGTGAGGTCAAAACAAGCTTTTAAATCTTGCTCTGCTTCATTAGTCCATCTTTTAACAGTTCTTAATACAGGCTTAGAAGATTTGAGTTTTTGCCTATAGGTCGGTATGAGATGAACCAAACAGTGATCAGAGAGCCCCAGAGCTGCCCGTGGGACAGAGTGATATGCATCCTTAATTATTGTGTAACAATGATCCAATATATTACTGTCTCTGGTGGGACATGTGACGTGCTGTCTGTATTTTGGCAGTTCGCGGGAGAGATTTGCTTTATTAAAATCTCCAAGAATGATTAAAAAAGAGTCCGGGTACCTTTGCTCTGTTTCAGATATTTGTTCGGCCAGCTGTTGCATCGCGGCGCTCACGCACGCGTCCGGAGGCACGTACACATTCACGAGAATGAAGGAGGAAAACTCTCGGGGCGAATAGAACGGCTTACAATTTATGAAGAAGGCCTCCAAATTAAGAGAACACATCTTCTTCAGAGTTGTTACATCTGAACACCAACCTTCATTTATGTAGAAACATAGTCCACCACCTCTCGTTTTCCCCGTTAGCTCCGTGATGCGGTCTGATCTGAACAGCTGATATCCCGGCAAATGAAGCATGTTATCCGGGATGTTTTCACTCAGCCAGGTTTCAGTGAAGCACAATGCAGCAGAGTTTGAAAAGTCCTTATTTGTGTGGGTGAGGAGAAGTAGTTCATCCATTTTGTTAGGAAGGGATCGGAGATTCGCTAGATGAATGCTTGGGAGCGCAGTTCGGAAGCCGCGTTCGCGGAGTTTAACCAGCGCGCCGGCGCGCTTCTCTCTTTTCCGTCTGAGCGTGCGTTTGACTAGGACCGCTGCCCCTCCGACCAAAGCATCCAACAAAGCGTCTGAATAATCAAAAACCGGAAAAAAATTGTCCGGTGTGTGTTGCCTTATGTCCAGTAGTTCGTCTCTGATAAAACTGACAGTAGGAGAATGACTAAACACAGAACAAACAAACAAAAACAACAAAAGTACGGGAGCGTTCCACACCACAGCAACCATACTCGGCGCCATCTTGAGTAATTATGTAATTATGTATCTTGAGTAAAAATGATGATAACGCGAGGCAAGCATAATCATGACCTATTTTTAGCAGAATTAATTGAGGGATTTGACAGTGTGATTCAAAGATTTAAGTATTTCAAGTGTAGGCTGTTATATAGACACAAGCACTTTTTTTTGCCATTTTTTGGGGGGTTTCTAGCTTTTAGACTAATCGACTAGTCGGATACAAAACTTCCGTTTAAACGACAGTCAAATTAGTCGTAGCGCACATCCCTAGTGTTTATAATGTTTGTAAACATTTTTGATTTACCGGCATTTTAGCCTACATCATTTCTGAATAATAGGCTAATAAAATGCAGGCTTAGCCTTTGTTTTTTTTTTCCTCAAAACTTTTTATACAAGTAGCGTTTTTTTTTTTTTTTTTTTACAATTTGCAGCAAACATCTTTAAAAAATTCTTTAATGTCTTTAAAGCATTAATAGATTTTTTTATTTTGTTTAGTAGCCTATATTTAGAAATGTAAAAATCTAGAAAAGATGATGCTGTATAGCCTATTAGCGCAGCGGGTTAAGATACCATCTCTTTCTGTATTTTTTATTTATTTTTTATTTTTATTTTTGTGTAAAGAAAACACAGTACTTTATTATTATTATTATTATTATTATTATTATAGGCAAAGACAATTTTAAAAATAACGGTATTAACCGTTATTTTTTCTACTCAAACCGGTTTCGGAACGGTAATAATACAGAGGAACGCAGCAACGGAAACGTTAAAATATCGATTCTGCTCGGAGTGAACCGATTGACATTTTTTTTCGTTTTCAAGCCCTGGTTATAACGTTATTTTGTCTCGTTTAGTCGCGTTATTATTATTATTTTGCAGTATTTCTGTTTCCGGTGTCTCACTTCAGGGGCTGCATCAGGTCGCACTGCGCACACGCGGTATTATTTAGAAGATGACAACAAAGTTAAGTCTGACACAGAGAAAGGGACCGATGGTCGGCCAGCCGGGGTTCGTCTTTGGGAGATGTGTGTGTACTTCTAACATGTTTGGTTGGTAAAATAAATGTTGTAAATTCAAATCAGAGCATCTTCCGTGTCTGGAATGGATGTATTCTTGAGTCTATAAGGTAACAATAATATAATAAGATAACCTTGTTTGAAATGGGCTTGGCTATACTACTATGTACTTATACTATATTGACTGGGTTAAATAGAACTGTATTACTAAAAAGAGACTAAAATACAATTTTCATTGACGAAAACTAGACACTAAATGTCATCACTTTTCGTCGACTAAAACTAGACTAAAATAGTCATGGATAATTCTCACTAAAATAAGACTAAAATGCTCAGACTTTTAGTTGACTGAAACTTGACTAGACTAAAAAGAGTATGAACGTGACAAAAACTAATTAAAACTAAAATGACAGCTTCACACAAAGACTAGACTAAAACTAAAATTAAAACAGGCCGCAAAAAACAACACTAGTCTCATGATCATTAATCTTAGACAGACAAATAGAGCACCATCTAAATTTTGCGGTTTTCAAGATTCAAGATTCAAGAGTTTTATTTGTCACATACACAATTATACAGGGTATAACCAGCAGTGAAATGTAGGTCAGGTCCGCTCCAAGGACAGTGCAATTATATAGAATACAAATATTAAGAAGGAGAAGTACAAAACATAAAATAAAATAAAAGAATAAAATAAAATAAAATAAGATAAAAAATATAATATAAATGTGCAGGTCAGTATGTTGTTGACTTAAATAGTAATAAGAGGAATGTGCAAAAATAATGTGCAAAAAGTTGTACAGGGTATTTGAATAGCAGCAATATGAGGTAGAGAAAAATTATGAATAGCTTATTGATATGGTGATATTTACATGGAGTCAAGTGATGTTATGACACAGAGTTAGAGTTTAGGAGCCTGATGGCCTGGGGGAAGAAGCTCCTCCTAAGTCTCTCAGTTTTTGCCATCAGGCTACGGAAGCGTTTACCAGATGGAAGCAAAGTGAATAGTCGGTTACCAGGGTGATTAGAGTCCTTGATGATTTTAACAGCTCTACTTTTGCAGCGTTTGAGGTAGATGTCCTGCAGAGAGGGGAGAGCAGACCCTGAGATGCGCTCAGCTAAGCGCACAACTCTCTGTAGTGCTTTGCAGTCCTGATTGGAGCTGTTTCCATACCACACTGAGATGCACTGAGTCAGTAAACTTTCTATGGTCCCTGAATAGAAAGTTTTCAGGATTGCTGGTGAGACCCTGAATTTCCTCAGCTGTCGCAGATGGTACAGTCTTTGCCTGGCTTTCTTAACCTGTGATTGGATGTGTGTAGTCCAAGTCAGGTTCTCAGAGATGTTTACACCGAGGTACTTGAAGCTACTCACCCTCTCCACAAGGGTCCCACTGATCCTGAGAGGAGAGTAGGGCTGCTGCTGTCTCTTCCTAAAGTCCATGATCAGCTCTTTAGTTTTGCTCACATTCAGAGAGAGACAGTTGTCCTGGCACCATGATGTGAGTCTCTCTACCTCATCCAAGTATGCGGTCTCATCGTTGTTGGAGATGAGGCCCAGAACCACAGTGTCATCAGCGAATTTGACAATAGATGTGGAGCTGTGAGAGGACACACAGTCGTGCGTGTAGAGAGAGTAGAGCAGGGGACTCAGGACACAGCCCTGTGGGGCTCCTATGTTCAGGGTGATGGAGTTTGAGGTGAACTGGCCAACTTTCACCACTTGAGGTCTGCCGGTGAGGAAGTCTTGAATCCAGTCACAGAGTGAGGAGTTTAGGCCGAGGTATGTGAGTTTAGATGCCAGCTTGATGGGGACTATAGTGTTGAAAGCTGAGCTATAGTCAATGAATAGCAGCCTTACATAATTCCCATTGTTGCTGTCCAAGTGTGTGAGGGAAGAGTGGAGAATGTGAGAGATGGCATCGTCCGTGGATCTATTTGGGCGATAGGCAAACTGAAGAGGGTCCAAAGTATCAGGGATGGAGGAGCAGATGTGGCTCTTTACAAGTCTCTCAAAAACCTTCATGACTATAGATGCGAGGGCAACTGGGCGATAGTCATTCAGGCAAGAGGGTTTATTGTTCTTTGGCACAGGGATAATAATGGATTTTTTGAATGAAGTGGGAACCACGGAGGTAGCAAGGGACTCATTAAAAATGGAAGTGAACAAACCAGCGAGCTGATCGGCACAGGACCTCAGAACACGGCCGGTTATCCCATCAGGTCCGGCTGCTTTCCTGACGTTCACTTTCTTTAGCGCCCTCCGAACCTCATCCTCCGACACGGTGATTACAGGATCGTCGCTGCTCTGCCTGTTGCTTCTTGACGCGCTGGTCGGCAGAAACGCGCCACCGCCGTTGCCATCGAAGCGGCCGTAGAAGATGTTTAACTCGTCGGCCAGCAACGGATCTGCTCTCACCTCCGCGGAGGATTTGTTTCCGAAGTCACAGATGGTCCTCAGTCCCTGCCACATCCGTCGAGAGTCGTTGAGCTGGAAATGAGACTCAATTCTCTCTCTGTATCTGTGTTTGGCGGCTCTTACTGCGCGTCGGAGAGCATAGCACGACGCTTTGTACTCGCTCGTATTCCCAGACAGAAGAGCCTCATTGTAAGCGGCAGTGCGTGTGTTAACCGCGGCACGGATTGTTCTGTCCACCCACGGTTTCTGATTGGAGAATGTCCTTATCGTTATTGTTTCTGTAGCTTGCTCGGTTAGCGTGTTTACAAAACTTAATGCTACATCCGTGAACTCGCTGACGTCAGAAGAACTCGCCCGGAACATGTCCCAGTCGACGTCATCAAGCGCCGCCTGCAGCATAGTCTCTGAGTGGGAGGACCAGCGCGTCACTACTCTCTGCACCGGAGGTTCTTGAACGAGCCTTTGTTTGTATTCCGGTGTTAGAAAAATGGTGGCATGGTCCGATTTGCCAAAAGCCGGTAGTGAGCGGGCTTTGTAGGCATCCTTGAACTGAGTGTAGCAATGATCCAGTGTGTTCGGTCCTCTAGTTGGACAGGATACATGTTGATGAAAGTTCGGCATGACCTGTCTGAGGTTGGCTTTGTTAAAGTCCCCCGCGATGATGAAGGCAGCGTCAGGATGTTTGTTAATGTAGCCGCTGAGCACATCGTGAAGTTTAGACAAAGCCAAGCCGGTGTCCGCCTGTGGTGGAATGTACACAGCAGTAACAATGATCGATGAGAACTCCCGGGGCAGATAAAATGGGCGGCAAATAATGGAAAGATGTTCCAGATGAGGTGAGCAGGAACGCGACAGAATGGAGATATTCCTGGGGTCACACCATTTCTTGTTAATCATGAAGCATACTCCTCCACCCCTGGATTTACCGGCCTCTGCTGTTCTGTCCGTCCGAAAAACAGAGAAGTTATCACTTGGCATTACAGCAGTGTCCGGGACCGAGGATGAAAGCCACGTTTCTGACAAACAAAGGATGTTACAGTCCCTAATGTCCCGTTGGAAACTAATCCTGGCTCTAAGATCGTCCATCTTATTCTCCAAGGATTGGACATTAGCGAGGAGAATGCTTGGAAGCGGAGGACTGTGAGCCCTTTTCCTGAGTCTGACTCGAATTCCAGCGCGCTTCCCGCGGTGTTTCTTGATCCGTCGCCTCGGGGGGTTATTGTTCGTCTCCGCGTTCCGAAGAATCTCCAGAGGCCACGCAGGATTCGTGGATAAGGTGTCCTGAAGCAGGTTGGTGTAGCGGTTTCCAATGTCCAAAAGTGTTTCTATGTTGTAGGTGATCAGTGCCGACGTGAAATGTGTAAAAAGAGAAAGTAAAAGTAAGTTAAAAAGTAAGTTAAAGCAGAATCTCAGTGGAGCGAACCGAACGGCATCCGAACACAGCGGCGCCATCTTGGTATCTTGGTCGTTTTAGCGACTGCAACAGTTGTTGGCTTTGTGAGGTTCTCTATTGTCGGTTTTTGAGGAAAGTGAGCCATTAAGGTGCGTATTGAGGTTTACTGTCACTATTGCTACAGTAATTCTGTGTTGTTTGGACACAATCCTTCTTTTGGCTCTAATGGTTGTTGACAAGGAACATTTTGTTCGGTTGTTTTGTAAAGAATCTTTTGTCTTGCTGCGTAAATAATTATGCTTTCATAACTATACAGTAGCTGTTCCAAATATCTTCTGGCATAATTGCTTTGAGACTGATCATATGGTTCCTTTGAATTCAACAGCATAAGTGCATGATTGCGTAAATCATGAGCCACTCCTCCACCCCTTGGCTTGACACATCTTTTGTTGTAAAGCATATTCAATGGAAACTAGAAATAGTGTAAATATTTTTGTCAGGCCTCATAGATGTAAAAATGGTTGTTTGAAAAGAGTTTTTTCATTTTTCAAATGGTGGGTTATTCTTGAATAATTCTACTGGTAGGGGAGGACTAAACCAACAAGTGAGGTTGCTTATTGGTATGATATCTGATTTTGGCAAACACACCAGTGTGTTGTGTTTGCTCTCTGGAAAGCGTCAGACGTTTACAACAAGCAAAATGATTATACATACCAAAAGATTAAATTAGTTAATTATTAACACAAAAAAATAAAAATTGATTTAGCTGTTTTGATTTATGGATTTTGATATAGCTTACTATACACTACTATTTATATGGCTTTAGAACAACGTAAGGTTGACTTATTATTTACTAAATTAGCAATATCCCAAAGACAAAAAATGTAAAGGGATAAATAAATTTCAAACTATAAGTGAGAGACAGCAAAATAAGGGTTATTAAAAGCAAAAGAGCACATAGTTGGTGTGTTAGGGTCCCATACCTGAAATTTGCTTAGGGTCCCCAAGTCACTAAATCTTGATGATATACAAAATCAGATTGCAGTTAAAGAGGTGTGGCTTATCCTTGGCATATTTCATAAATCACTGTGAGTGACAAGTTCATTTTAAGAAACAGGAATGGAAATGACTAGATATCACTATGAGTCACTGAATTGTTTATTCTTATTGATCTACAGTTACTGAACCAGAAAATCAAGATTAGATGCAGATAGATAGATGTCAGACCCAAGGACTGTTTGTTTGTGTTCCCTATCGATACTTGTACTGCGTCTACTAAGACGCTATAGGGGAAAACTCCTTTTTCTCCGATGACTGAAGCCTTTTCAATATCGCAGTGTAACTGCACGGCCATTGGTTCATGCAGTGAATAAAAAAACAAACCAATGGCTCGGCAGCCTAAGCTCGCCAGAGCCTGCCAGAATGGGCAGGGCCATCTGGATATATGCGGGCATTTCGCCATAAGATCATCAGATTTCTTCTCCTTCAGTGATGACGATCTTCTCTTCGCCCACGAGACTTGAAGCCGCTCGCCGTTGACCTGCCTCACTGCGGACAGAATCTGATTCAGTGACTTGCGCCGCTCTGCTGTTCTCGCTCCGGGCTTCCAGCCCGAGCCACTTTCAGTGCCCGCACAGCTGTCAGCTGGTCCCCTACTGCTATCCGGTGAGATATAAAAGAGCAAATTTCTAGTGACATTGTTGCAAATGTCACACTGTGAGTGTGGCTCGAGCAGGGAGTTCTGCACGATGCATAAGCGATGAGCAATGAGCGTGTCGCATGTCTGGGTCATGCAGGATTCCCTGCCGAGGTGACTGGGAGAAGAGAAATGTGAGAGCGGGGGAGGCAGGGCCGCCCAGTGCAGCATTCCACGATCCGCCTAGAAGGATTGAGCCACTCAATGTAAAGAGGGGCACTAATCGGTCCTGCCTCCCCCGCTCTCACGTTTCTCTTCTCCCAGCCACCTCTTATGTGAACACTGGGCCCATTCAATATCGCCCACACAACCAACCACTGTTGTAGCATAAAAATAAAACACAAACATTTTCAAAAGGAGAGAAAATTTCTCTTCCACTCATGTCAGGTCCCCATAAGGCGGCCCACCACTCGAACCAATCCAACCCCTTACCACACGGGCCGAGGCATGGCAGGCCATCCCCTGGAGTGTCCGATTGTTGTTTTGGGGATTATAAAACAAGGTTACTCACTTCAGTTTGCTTTAAGACCCCCACGATTCAGCAGTGTGGTCCCCACCTTAGTGCAGAGCACGGATGCTCACGTCCTGTGCTCCGAGGTGATGAATTTACTGGTAAAAGGCACTGTAGAGACGGTTCCGCCAGCTCAGAGCGAGTCAGGCTTATCAATACATGGTCCTCCAGTTTGGACTGTCCCTAGCTCCTCGCACTTTTATGAAGTGCACCTCCTCGCACCACATTCTGAATTACCATCCTGGCCCAGTCGGAGGACAAGTTACTATCTCACAGATCCTTCCTCCTCAGCCATTTAGAATGCCTGGGCCTCAGGATCAATTTTGCCAAGAGCACGCTATTCCCCAGCCAATAGATATTGTTCCTGGGAACAGTTCTCGGCTCGACCCAAATGAGGGTGGTAGCCACACCAGAACGTGCACTGGCCATTCAGCAGCTCACAGCCTCATTCAAAGTTGGAGACTCTCAAAGAATTTCAGAGGATGCTGGGCCTCATGGCCTCCATGTCTCCAGTATTTCAGTTGGGCCTGCTTTGCATGCGGCCCCTTCAGTACTGAAACCAGTTCCATCCCTGGCGACTTGGATGCCACCATGTCAAGGTGGACCAGGCCTGCATGGCAGCTCTAGCCCCTTGGAAAGGCTAGAGCACCATCTACGAGACGACTCTATGCCCTTAACCCTCTGAGCCCGACAAACGCGAATACGCGTTTTGGGGCAGATTTTCCTGATAAGGCAGAAATGAGCTTGAATTACTCTGCCATTTTTGATCGTTCAGATAAGAGCAATACTCCATTTGAATCTGTAAGGGGTCTACTTTTATTTGTATACACTCATAATAACAACTAAACTTTGTGCTTTTGAAGAATAAAGAAAACAAACAGGGTGCGCTCTCGGTCTTCCCCGTCTCTGCGATCTGTTTTCAGAAATGCGTCACTAAAATGAAGTGTAACTCAGCAAATACTCAACACACAGACATGAGAGTTATATCTATAGAAAGCCTGAAGTGTATTCTTTCAAATGCAGTAAGTCATATTGACAAATATTCTGTGATGAAGTAATCCGTATGAAACCAAAACGATGTTCAGTCTGTCCCGTCTAACTCATTATTTCTAATGAGATCCCGCCCCCTCGTGTTCACATGTAAATAACCACATGACCCAGCGCACGCTTGGAGACGCCCAACATAAACACAGTGACCGGAGACTTTTCATCGCTGCTATACTGTTAGTTTCTGGAAGAAGACGCGCTGAGTAAAGGCTGGAATTCCCTCAAAATGAGAGCAAGAGTTCATCAAGTAGAGAAGATCGATCTGATGAGTATAAGTAATGCTTATTTTCTGCATTAGTTAACGTGTTATTGTGACATAAACTTGAACACATTACTAGTTGGGTTGTTCCCAAATTACAACATGATGAATGCTACGCATCTAAGAAAGTTTAGACCATGTTTATTATTAATAATCTGTTCACAAATATATTTTTTATAGTACGAAGTACATCCTTTTATAGTACAAAGCATGCGTGAGTCTAAGACTGCAGAATCATATCTTCTATATTATAAAATTATACATGATGTTCAGGATGGTTATATGACTACAAAATCATTGTTGGGTTTTCCCCAAACTATAATTCCTGACTAAAATGTTTGAAATCCAGTAAAACATTGTGAATATGACGGCCAATTCATTGTATTTAAATTTCTTATGGCACGATGATGTTTTCATGCTCTATATAAAACAATAAGTCATATGAGAGTACATTGTAACATGATGAATGCTACGAGTCTAAGTATGTTTAGAACATGTTTATGATTAATAGCCTACTCTGTTCAAAAATAGATTTTAATAGCATGCTAAACAATAATAATTAGTTTCTCAAAAATAAAATGTCTTTTTTTATGATAATACAAAGCATGCATGAGTCTATGGCAACAAAACTTATATATATATATATATATATATATAGATAGATAGATAGATAGATAGATAGATGCTCCTGATATAAACATGCTCACAAATGTTTTTTCTTTTTTTTGGTTGTTTTTATTTTATTGAATCAGACACCTGCACCACAGATGATGAATCCTGCTGACTTTCAGTCTCTTACAACTGTTTTCCTCTGAGAGCGCTGCACCAACATCAGAAGTTCAACAGTTTCTTCTTGAATCCATGGAAAGTAGCAGAAACACTTAAATAACACGTAAATATCAGATATGATTTATTTGTTTCACTTGTTGAACAGAATCTGTTGCAGAAATGAGTCAAAGTCTGTTCACATATCTGTAGTTAGATCAGTGTTCACAATAATGTGTCTTTTGTCCTTCATTATGTATGTTTTGATTATACTGTGTTGTAAATAAAATACAAATAATTTTAAAACCCCATTTTTTCAGTCTCGTCACATTCTCTCTTACCTGCCACAGTCACACTGATGGGCCATTAGCAGCTTTAGGGGAGGGCCCTTTGTCTCTCAGGTGAAAATCACTTAATATTCAAGGACATTACCACTCCCTCGCATATTGGCTTTCAATCACAAAACATGTCTTTAAAAATTTAATTCAATGTATTTGTTTCTGTAAGCAAATAAACAAGATGATTTTCACATAATTTTGAAGCAAAAATTCTAAGCTACAAGAGGCAGTTCTCAAAAGTCTTGTGAACAATTGTTCTGTATGTGTTTTATGGTCTTATTTCCAGCCAAAATATCTATAAATAAATATTTTCTAGATTTTTCTTCAGGAAAAACAAAATTAAGTGAGTTTTTGCTTGAAACAAGCAAAGTAATCTGCCAATGGGGTAAGCAAAATAATCTTGTTTTCTGTTTGAAATAAGATTATTTTTCTTACCCCATTGGCAGATTATTTTGCTTGTTTCAAAATAATCTGCCAATAGTAATCTGAAAATAATTAAATAATGCCAATTTTTACTTGTTTTTACGGAAAACAAGACAATACTTTTTAATTGTCTAGAAAATATTTGTCTAGACCTCTGTGAGTTTGGCCCCATTGCCTCCTGCAGGGCTTCCCTGCACAATACCTGGTTCCTTTTATCCCCTTTTGGTGCTTAAGGCAAGTTCAAGTATTAGTCGTTCCTCTAACATAGCATGGTGAGACTGTCATAGCAGGGACCCCCATAGTGTCATAGCAGATGCAATACGAGTGAAGTATCGATAGGGAACGTGCTTGGTTACTAACATAACCTCGCTTCCCTGACATACCGGAATGAGTACTGCATTGCTGGCCATGCCATGTAGCTGCACGACTCAGTCGTTGCTTCAGTCGAAGTAACCTGAGAATCCTATTGTGAAATGCTCACTTATATAGCCAGATGGCCCCGTCCATTCTGGCGGGCTTCGTCACCATAGGCTCGTGCAGCTCCACTGCCGAGCCATTGGTTAATTTTTTATTCACTACATGAACCAATGACCATGCAGTTACACTGCGTTATTGAAAAGGCTTCAGTCATCTGAGAAAAAGAGTCTTAGCAGATGCAGTACTCGTTCCCATATCTCAGGGAACCGAGGATACGTTAGTAACCGAGTACATTTTCTTCTGTCATGTGCTCAGTTGACCTAGTTTTCCATCTATGTCTGATTATTGTCATTTGTTTCAGGTGTGTGTCATTAATTACCATCATCAGCCCTCCTATTTAAGTTGTGTTCTGGTCAATGTTTTTCATCCAGTCTACTTTGTTCCTACAGGTGTCTCCTGCCTGCCTATTCTGTTATTTACCCTAGTGTGGACTATTAAAGACTATTTGCATTCATCTTCGTCATGTGTGTATCTCACCATAGCTGTGATGATAGATAGATGGATGGATGGATAGATAGATAGATAGATAGATAGATAGCTAAAGATACTGATACTCTAAATTACAGTTGTTTGCTATTTTAATTCAAACTGATTTGCAATATGAAATACATTATGAATTCAGTTCTAAATTGGTATTTCTGGTATAAGGTTCTCTTCCACAGTTTAAAGGGGGACCACATAATTTCTGCACCACTAGCATCACCAAACAGAACTGCAAAATTACTGTTTGGCTGCAAGTGGTCCAGGAAGCATATTTTAAATACAAATTGTTCCTATAAATTATTTTTTCTTCTTCTCATTGTTAATCATTTTATGAGGAATTATGAATGAACATTCCAGTTGTAAAGGTTAAGTTATTTAATTTGTACACCATTCTGTGAATAAACTGGTTCAAATTTAAAGCAATTTACTTAATAAAGATCCAGCTTCTCCCATAGATGCTGATCACTTGATGAAATGATATAAGCTGCTCGACATGCTCCTCTGATCCCAATAACCTAATTTGCCTGGTCAATTTATGATTCATTTGAATTAGCTAATTAGTTTCATTCACCATCATGAACATTCTGTAAATAAATACACACTGCTACATTTGAATAGTTGTCAGGACTGTAGTTTTAAGGTTTAGTCTCAATGCTATGCTCTCTGACGCGCAGTAAGAGCCGCTAAACACAGATACAGAGAGAAAGAATTGAGTCTCATTTCCAGCTCAACGACTCTCGACGGATGTGGCAGGGACTGAGGACCATCTGTGACTTCGGAAACAAATCCTCCGCGGAGGTGAGAGCAGATCCGTTGCTGGCCGACGAGTTAAACATCTTCTACAGCCGCTTCGATGGCAACGGCGGCGGCGCGTCAGGAAGCAGCAGGCAGAGCAGCGATGATCCTGTAATCACCGTGTCGGAGGATGAGGTTCGTAGGGCGTTAAAGAGAGTGAACGTCTGGAAAGCAGCCGGTCCTGATGGGATAACCGGCCGTGTTCTGAGGTCCTGCGCCGATCAGCTCGCTGGTTTGTTCACTTCCATTTTTAATGAGTCCCTTGCTACCTCCGTGGTTCCCACTCCATTAAAAAAATCCATTATTATCCCTGTGCCAAAGAACAATAAACCCTCTTGCCTGAATGACTATCGCCCAGTTGCCCTCACATCTATAGTCATGAAGGTTTTTGAGAGACTTGTAAAGAGCCACATCTGCTCCCTCTTCAGTTTGCCTATCGCCCAAATAGATCCACGGACGATGCCATTTCTCACGTTCTCCACTCTTCCCTCACACACTTGGACAGCAACAATGGGAATTATGTAAGGCTGCTACTCATTGACTATAGCTCAGCTTTCAACACTATAGTCCCCATCAAGCTGGCATCTAAACTCACTGACCTCGGCCTAAACTCCTCACTCTGTGACTGGATTCAAGACTTCCTCACCGGCAGACCTCAAGTGGGTGAAAGTTGGCCAGTTCACCTCAAACTCCATCACTCTGAACATAGGAGCCCCACAGGGCTGTGTCCTGAGTCCCCTGCTCTACTCTCTCTACACGCACGACTGCGTGTCCTCTCACAGCTCCACATCTATTGTTAAATTCGCTGATGATACTGTGGTTCTGGGCCTCATCTCCAACAACGATGAGACCGCATACTTGGATGAGGTAGAGAGACTCACATCATGGTGCCAGGACAACTGTCTCTCACTGAATGTGGGGAAAACTAAAGAACTGATCATGGACTTTAGGAAGAGACAGCAGCAGCCCTACTCTCCTCTCAGGATCAGCGGGACCCCTGTGGAGAGGGTGAGATGTACATGTGAACTTGTGAAATCCAACTGTGAGTCAGCACAGCTGTTTCTCATGATGATTAATTCATTTGGGCACGGTGGTGTACTGCATTTGGCACTGTGGTGTACTGCATCCTTGACAGTGGTCAGAGTAAACACATGTAGCTTGCTCTCTGTAAAGGAGGAGCTCAAGTATGAGACGTATCTTGAGCCCTGGCTATACTTTAAATGTATCTTCTATAGAAAGATTAAAAATGATTACTTGTGGAGTGGAGGGACTGAAAGAACTGTCACTTGCTTGAATTAAGCACTCGCTTTAAAAGAACAAGATAAACAGGCTGCACCTGAACCTTCATTTATAACTCCAGTGAGTGGATATGGCACCTCCATTGTAGGTGGACTCATTGTTATCAGATATGGTGCTTTTGATGTTATTACAAAGAATATTTGCATTCTTTTTTTCCATTCACAGTTCATTTGCAAAGGGACATTTACTGACAATAAGCATGAATCATCTTCACTCGGCACATATTTTTTATACTATTGTTCTAAGTATTGTTCTATTATTGTAGGCCAGCTCTGTTGGCATTTCTTGTCTTCACCTCCTTTGATATTTGAGCAGCAGCTCATAAATCTTGATTGATTGATTCTGTTGCAAATTAACGCCATGTAACATCATATATATTCATTGTAAAGGATTAGCCCTTATTTTAATTTAGCTTTTAGGGAATCTATTCTTAAGATTCGATATTGATATTTACATGATTAATCGATATTAATCAAAACATCCAACTTATACCTTGTTAACGATACCTCATTAATGACTTGTCCAGCAAGCGTTAAAATCAGTACGTTATCTCTTAACAATTCAGTTTTATTCCCGTGGCCACGATAATAACACAGAATTGATTAGATAATTTTGAGCATAGGTAACGCAATCTTTGGCAGATAGTTGAAAATCACACAGCACCAAACAAAGATTCCTTTATAAAATCAAAGTTTATTTTACTCTACAACACCATACTACTAAGCTAAATAACACAAAACAGAATATTTAAACACACATACACGCTGCAGGCAATGAATTGTTTTAATTTGAAGAGAGTTTAAGGTTCTAAAGCTCGTTTCCAAGAATGCTCTAACTTCAACCTGAGGGAGTCACAAGCAAGGAACTTTACTATCTTTGCTCTTAAACTACTTCAACCATGTTCCCAGCAGAATTAAGGAGATTTCTTTGATATTACTTGCTTTAAGTTGAGTTTCCGTTCCTTTCCTGGTTGAGGGAACCCCGGGTGCGGATTGGCTGCTGATGTGTCGTCCCTTCGGTGGTTGGTTGGCTTCTTTGTGACGTGATGACGCTCTTAGGAAGTTTGTTTCAGTTCTTACGGCTTCAGATGTTAAAGTTTCTTTAGAAGTTTGACTAAGTCTTGATACTTGTTCAATGCTCGGCCAGATGTTAATGGCTGGGAGCGCTTAACAGCGCGATCAGAGCAGGAGTCAAAGTTTCACCAGGTCAGCACGCAAGCAAGCAAAAAGAGCCTACGCAACAAAGTTGGGTGTCTGTCTTTATTGGGCTGATTTCAGTCCGCCCCTTTTGCTGTTTGATCCAATCACAAGTGTTTCTGTAGGGCGGAGCCCCACCCCACACGGCTCAGTTTTCCGCGTGTAAATGAAGAATATGTCCTAGCAGATCCCTATAAGTGTTTTAATCATACATTATGATGATAAAAGTCAACTGTCATCCACACCGAATTATTGCTGACGCAACTAGCTTTCATTCAAAATCAAACAACAGGTATTTAGCATACACAAAGTACATACCTTAATTCTATATACTACATGGGTTAATGCATCGATTAACATGCTACCTTCTAAATAATCACACCAAGTATATGAAAGACATAAGATACAACGTTAGTATGTATTGTCTATTGAGTATATTGTTTTAATAGAAATAGGAATAAAGGAATATCTGTTGGCAGAGAGTCAATAAAAGTTCGGGTGTTCTGAATGAACCACGAAGAGTACTGTAGTGAGTGGGGCGGGGCCGAGAGCCGTGGGAACGGAGCGAGGCCGGTGGAGTTGATGATAATGAGCGACACCTGCGACACTCACCGGTCTCGAGTCCCACGGAGGAGCTCCGGAAGGATAAAAGAAGGAGTGACGACAGTGGAAGACGAGAGAGGACCAGGCCTGGACTTTATTTTGTGTTTTGTGTGCGGCAGTCGTCCGTGAGGGGCTGTCGCTTTACTTTTGTGTTTGTTTATTTTATTAAATTGTTTTTAAATGTTTGCCGGTTCCCGCCTCCTTCTTCCCGTTCTACGAAATACCACTACTCCTAGAATGCGATTTTAACTGTGCACCCTCAGATTTTTGAGGCAAGTGGATTTTGAATGCAGCTTCCAAAAGACAAAAAAAAAAAAATAGTTGAATAACATTTTTTTATATTTAATAAACGATCACACCAGTGTGATTAGATCATTCAGTGCAGCACATCGTCAGCTGCTAAATTAAAATCTGCGTTTGCTCAACTTCACTGGCTGGCACGGAGCCAGAGACAGCCTCGTTTTTCTACAGCACTGCTCATTATAACCAATCACACATGATTCTTTTGAACTAATGAGTACAATTGCCAATAAGAGGTGTCCAGATCAGGCATCGCTGAAACAGCTGTTTTGTTCAGTGCGCGCGCTCCCTGAATGAATTCTGCTCTCTGACGATTTCTCTCATCAGAAACAACAAAGTGCAGAAGTGCGTACGATGTAAGCAAGATATTAATTTCACAATGTAAGCAACTTCAGTGATTAATGGGAGTTTTTGAGAGTGCTTTAATTCTAGCTAAGTCAATGACAATGTTCTTTGATAATGTAAACGGAGTGTCTATTTACACTTAGTGTAAATAGAATCCATAAATAGAATCCATTTGAATTTAAGAAAAATGACCGCAATTTCAGCTGAGGGGGGCCTATAATCAGTCCGTGCCCGGGGCACCTCTGCGTCATAATCCGTCCCTGTCTATAGGCAGGAAAGTAGCACAAGGTATTGACTAAACGGGTGCTAATAATTGTGCCACACATACAGTATATTTAACAAAACATATTTATAGTGTATAGGTGTATGGGGAACTCCGTGCGTTTCAGAAGTTGCTGAAATCGCGTTTGGTCTCATACTGTATCGCGTATCTTGTCAGTGTGTGCACTTGCTTGGCCATTTTAAGTGATCAATAGGAAATAGTGATTTGTTAGATAGGTATAAAAAAGGTTATTATACCGCGGCAGCGGTCGTGTGAAGTGATCTTAGTGTGAAGACCAAATAGTGTAAAGACCATCGACTCTACCGTATGACTCCACCAGGCTAGGACACCGGCAAAGCATATAAGTATCGCTTTTTATTTTTATTTTATTAATTTTTTTCCTTTATATGTTTAATATTGAAATGTTGTTGCTGTATGCATTTGTCAATTTGATTTAATTTCTGTATTTTCTTAAATGGGTGTGTATAGAGTATTTACAGAGTGTTAACTTTTAGTTTTAGTTACTTTTCTTATTTGTAAGTCGCTTTGGAAAAAAGTGTCTGCTAAATGACTAAAAGTAAAGTAAAAGTAAGGAGTAAGTGTAGTTTATTGGAAAATCAGTGAACAACGTGAACATGTACTCTAGAACTAGACTGATGACTGCTGTATTTTCATACATAGCTTTCAGTCTTAAATTTATTCAAACACTAATCCACACATTATTAGCTAACTAAAACTAAAATATGAACTAAAATATAAATATTAACTAAAATAAATTATAGATATTAGTGCTGTCAAATGATTAAATGTGATTAATCGCATCCAAAATAAAAGTCTTTCTTTACATAATACTGGTACTATGTTTAAAAATATTTACATTTTAGTAAGTCAAATAAGTATTTGATCCCCAAGCAAAACATGACTTTGTGCTTGGTGCAGAAACCCTTGTTGGCAAGCACAGAGGTAAGACATTTCTTGTAGTTGGTCACCAGGTTTGCACACATCTCAGGAGGGATTAGTTTAGTTTAGTTACTTTATTGTCCACAAGTGGAAATTTGTCTTTGGCTTCACCACAAAAATACATTTAACATCTTCACACAAATCACAATCCCCCCATCTCACACTTAGATCACAGTTTTTAAAATCCTAACAGCAGTTGGCACAAATGACATTTGGTACACATTTTTCCTTACTTGAGGCTGCCTAAAACGTCTTTTTGATGGTAAAAGCTGAAATTTAATATTAAAGGGATGAGAACAATCTTCAATAATGACCTGTGCTTTTTGTTTGACTCTTGTTTGATAAATTTCATTCAGTTGTCTTAGTGGTTGTCCTACAATTGCACTAGCAATTTTAACTCTACCCAATTTTTGCTTTTCTTTAACTGGCAATAGTCCATACCACATGGTCATGTTAAAACATACAACACTCTCAACAAGATTCTTACAAACCATCTTTAAAATATGTTGACTCACTCCAAAATGTTGTAACCTCCTAATAAGATGTAATCTCTGCATTGCTTTTTTTTAAAAAAAAAACATACCCCACATTGCCAGCAAATGTCAGTTTACTATCAATAAACGTTCCTAAATATTTAAAACCCCCAACCATCTCTATTTGTTGTCCATCCAGTATCGGAGGTTCTATCCCTTCAATAAGATCTGATTTATTCCTACTAATGACCAATTCCTTGGGTTTGTTCACATTTATCTCCAGTGCAGTCAGTTTACACCAATTTTGAAGCACATTTATGTAACTGTAATACCGCGTATCTCCCTCTGTTCCAGCTTTACTCAACCGGCCAACAAGTGCCATATCGTCCGCGTATTTAATTAAGTTAAAATATGAATCCTGTATCTTAAATTCATTTATATACAATGAGAAAAGTAAGGGTGATAAAATAGTTCCTTGTGGAACTCCTGTATTTACAATGATTGTCTTTGACCCCATATCATTAACAACTACTTTTTGAGGATGATGTAAAAGAAAATCTTTAATCCACCAAATAAGATCACCATTCTCTCCTAAATTAATTAATCTTTGCAAAAGAATATCAATCCGAATCGAATTAAAAGCTGAGCTAAAATCTATAAATAAAATCCTAACATAATTTGTAGTCTTCTGGATGTGTTCAGCTACCAAATCACATAAGGTTATAACAGCATCATAGGTGCCCCTCTTTCCCCATAAGCAAACTGAAGGGGGTCCAAATCTTTGACCACATTATTCCAAATATGTCTTGTTAGTACTCGTTCCATACATTTACCCAACATAGATGTTAGAGCTATCGGTCTAAAGTCTTTTAACTGATTGTCATTAGATATTTTAGGTACTGGGACAATCTTTGTTTCTTTCCATGAATTTGGAACCACTCTACAATTTAACAGGAGCTGGAAAAATTGGGTAAGGACACTAGTTAGTTGGAAATCACAATCTTTTAGCACACGACCCTTTAGCCCGTCTGGGCCAGGTGCTTTATTTGGCTTAATGCTAGCAAGACTGGCTGCTATTTCATACTCGTTAAGTTTAATAGGCTCATATGCCGGAATATTAAGACATATTCTCTCACATTCGGTAGTACAATCCCCCCTATCAAACCTAGTAAAGAAAACATTTAAATATTCTACAAAATGTGCACCTTGTAAGGAACACACCTGTTTCTTCTTCTCTCTTCCAATAATGCTATTAAGCCCTTCCGATGCCTTCTTATCACTGCCTGTATATAACCTATTTTCAATCTTATCCTTATATGCTAGTTTAGCTTTCCTAATTAGACCCCTAAATTCCTTCCTTTTGTCTCTAATCAGTTCCTTATCACCATTTGAAAAGACAACTTTTTTTCTCATTTAAACACATTTTAATATCTTTAGTAAACCATAACCTATTATTTGAATAAACTTGAATTATTTTAGTCTTAACACAATTACGTTCACAAAAACTTATATAAGATGTAATGGTGTCAGTGGTCTCATGTATATCTTCACATGCATCAAAGAACAATTGCCACTCTGTGTCCTTAAAGCAGTCTATAAATTCTTCTTTGCTCTCATCCGCCTACAGTTGTATTTCTTTAGTCGCTGGTTTCTCTTGTTTAAACTTAGCTCGATATTTAGGTAGCAGCAGGGACGGATTAACGCACGGGCCTACTGGGCACGTGCCCAGGGCACTGGACCAGAGGTGGGCCCAGCTGAAATACCGCTACTCCCAGAACGCGATTTCAACCGTGCCCCCTCATTTTTGAGGCAAGTGGATTTTGAATCCAACTTCCAAAAGACAAAGGCCAGCCTCCACTTTGAAAAACACGGTCATTCTAGCCGCCACGTTATTTTGTGGTGCGCGCATATACTAAGCGTTGCGGTAATATATATATATATATATGCGGTAATAAGCGCCGCAGCCATATCACCCTGTAGCCCAAGACTGGTTGCCCACTGAAGCTAAGCAGGGTTGAGCCTGGTCAGTACCTGGATGGGAGACCTCCAGTGAAAACTAGGTTGCTGTTGGAAGAGGTGTTAGTGAGGCCAGCAGGGGGTGCTCACCCTGCGGTCTGTGTGGGTCCTAACGCCCCAGTATAGTGACGGGGACACTATACTGTCAAAAAAGCACCGTCTTTCGGATGAGACGTTAAACCGAGGTCCTGACTCTCTGTGGTCATTAAAAATCCCAGGATGTCTTTCGAAAAGAGTAGAGGTGTGACCTCGGCATCCTGGCCAAATTTCCCATTGGTCTCTGACCATCATGGCCTCCTAATCATCCCCTTACACTGATTGGCTTCATCACTCTGTCTCCTCTCCACCAGTAAGCTGGTGTGTGGTGGGCGTTCTGGCGCACTATGGCTGCCGTCGCATCATCCAGGTGGATGCTGCACATTGGTGGTGGACGAGGAGACACCACCCCTCACAATGTAGAGCGCTTTGAGTGCTTAGAAAAAGCAGAAAAGCGCTATATAAATGTAATGAATTATTATTATTATTATTAATAGCGTGTAAAAACTTATATCAAAGGAACAGCGATCTCTGGCATTCATTTATTAAGCCAGTTTCTCTGTCAATAATGAATAAATAAATGAATTAATGAACGAATAAATAAATACATTTTAAATAATATAAATGTTTAAAAAACGGTCTGATAAAATAAAAATTACTTCAAATGTTGAGTAATATTAAATGTAGGATTTCCAAATAATATGAAAATAACTGATGAGAAATAACACAATAAAAGCCTTTCATGAACTTTTGTAACCATGTAACCATGGTTCCCTGAGAGTAGGGAACTTCGAACTGCGTCCTCTACGGAAATTTATTCATATCAGATACACATAGTGTAAGTAACTATGAAGTTCATTCTATTCTTCACCCAGTTCACCGGCCACTTACTTTCATGTATTTTGGGAGAAACTGATGAATTCACATGCTGTAAATCCGACTGACAGGACTCTCTGAACTGCAGCGCGAAAAAACATGGCGGGGCCAATCTCACCTACACATCACGATCAAGATCATTTATAAAGGTGTTTAAACAACAAAACACACTCATTTACACATATTTGTGAATCGGAATATCAGATTGTCCATGACATGATAAGCAAGTTTGTGAATATATTTTCGCTATGGTCGCTATGGGGAATGCCTCGGCGTGACCGGTGTCTTGAAGCATATATCTAATCATGACAATAACATTGGCCGGCGACAGCCTATAAATTTTGTCTGTCAATTCTGATTGGTATAAAATGAAACTCCCTGTTTCCACAGACCACTTTCACTTCGGAGTGAGAGTACACCTGCTCAGAGTCACTCACGCAGTGCCAGGACTATTTTATGTATAATTCCAAAATAAAAGCCCCATAAAAGATCACATTTAAGCTGCTTTGTCTACACTCTAAAAAGAATGCTGGGTTAAAAACAACCCAGTGCTGGGTAATTATTGGTCAGAACACATGCTTGGTTGTTTTCAACCAACAACTGGGTTAAATGTTTAACCCAACCTTCTGGGCAGTAACCCAACCGCTGGGTCT
Organism: Barbus barbus; assembly: GCF_936440315.1. Lineage (NCBI taxonomy): Eukaryota > Metazoa > Chordata > Actinopteri > Cypriniformes > Cyprinidae > Barbus > Barbus barbus. Next base: position 10,910,104 of record NC_136735.1, on the reverse strand, counting down.
AAGCAACCCAATCGCTGGATTCGTCCATATTTTACCCAGCGCTGGGTTATATTTAACCCAGCATTTTTTAGAGTGTATCTATTTGGATTGGTTTAAAAAGGAAACTCCCTGTTTCCACAGACCACTTTCACCTCAGAAAACCAGTACACATCCTCAGTGTTGTTCCCACAATGTCAGGATTATCTGGTGCAATATTACAAGTTGAAGTCCTGCAAAAACTCATAAGATGTTTTGTATAACAGTTTAGATTTGTATAAAATGTAAACTCTGTTTCCCCAAACCATTTTCACTTCAGACTGATTGTACATCACCTCAGAATATCACTCACACAGTGTCAGGACTTTCTAATGATTCAGATAAATAGAAAAGAGTACCTCCTTGTTTACACAGACTACATTCACATCAGATTGATAGTACGCCTTCTCATTTACACTACTTTAAGACTGTGCAGACAAAACAGTGTATATAAAAGTTTTGGCGGGCTCTTATTTTGGAATTCAACATCAGACAGTCCTGAAATGGTGTGACAATGTGAGAAAGTGTACTGTTAATCTGAGGGGAAACTAGTCTGTGGAAATCAGAAGTTTATTTTTTATACCAATCTGAAATCACAGACAAAACCAAATTTATTAGATTTTTTGGAAGGCTTTCAATTTGGATTTACACATATAGTCCTGAAATTGCATACGTGACATTCTGGGGTGGTGTGCTATCAATCTGAAGTAAAAACAGTCTATGAAAACAGGGACTTTTCTTTTTAGAGCTATCTGAAAATATGTGAAATATAGGTTATATCCCTGTGACATATGTTAAAATGACCGTAATCTGTCCAAATTCCCGGGGCAAATAAAAAGGTCTGATTTTGGTCCACTCCTCTTTACAGATCCTCTAAATCATTAACCTTTTGAGAAGTCCGGTCCCACATATGGGATTTTTATGTCCGTGCCCCTGAGAGCACGGTCCCACATATGGGATTTAGAACGTTCAATGACGTTGCATAACTGCCAAATTCAAACTGGTTTCGCGCCTTAGCTGGCGCTGAGCCAGAGAGAGACGTGCAACTGCCATTGTCATGTTATCACAACTATGCAGAGGTGGGTAGAGTACTCAAAAACTGTACTCAAGTAAAAGTAAAAGTAAAAGTACTTCTAGAAATATTTACTCAAGTAAAAGTAAAAGTAATCGTCTGAATAGTTACTTGAGTAAGAGTAAATAAGTATCGGATAAAAAAACTACTCAAGTAGTTAGTTACTAGTTACTTTGGATCATATAGGTACTGAATATAGTCTATTTTTATTTAAATATATAGATTACATTTATGTTATGTGTGTGTGTGTGTATATATATATGCACACACACACACTGCCCTTCAAAATATAATTTTTTTTTTAATTTTAATGTAATTTAGCTACTTCAGTGATGCAAATCAGAATTTTCATCAGCCTTTACCCCAGTCTTCAGTGTCACATAATCCTTCAGAAATCATGTTGATTTATTATCAGTGCTGCTCTTTTTAGCTTTCTATTCATCAAAGAATCCCGAACAAAATGTCACAGGTTCCAAAAAATATTAAACAGTGTAACGGGTGACATATTAATTTCACTCAAAATGTATCTCCTTGTAATTATCAATTGTTTTATATTTATTTAATTTTTATATTCTCGAAGTTATTCTTTTGAATTTAATTTATTTTATTTGAGATATCATGTTTTCATAGTTACGTTTGTTTTAAGTGGCTGGTGTATTGAGACTATGGTATGAGGTTCCTTTAAGTGTTGTTTTCCGGTTCCGCCTGCTCTCCCTCAGTTCGCGGGAAGCGCGATTGAGGAGAGGTGGGTTGCTCTGAAGCTCCATCTAAAAAGTATCATATGGGTTTGTTCATCGTAATAATACATGTAATCTTGTTCTAAAATGCACTTTACTCTTATTTAAGCATGTATACAGTTTGTGTGAATAATATGAAGTATGTATTTTTGGAGCGAATTCATGGGTTCATAAGCATGAGTAGTATGCAAGCTTTGTGGTTAAAATAATCCCTTTCACTGATAGGTTGACGATACAAATGTGAAAGAAGGCCACAGATTCAAGCTTGTTACGATCTGTTCTTTTATTCATGCAGGTACGTTCTCATTTATGCTTCTAATATTGTTTTGAATTTATGCAATGTTTTATTTTCTTTTTATGGAATATGTTGAGCACTATTTGACTTGATTATATGAGAAAAGTGAAAATTGTAAAATGCCAGCAGTTCGCGGGAAGCGCGATTGAGGAGAGGTTGACGATACAAATGTGAAAGAAGGCCACAGATTCAAGCTTGTTACGATCTGTTCTTTTATTCATGCAGAATAAAATGTGTCCTGAGTAATTCATATCGCCTGATTCCATTCATCTACACACAACGCAGAGCTAAATTGAAGACCAGTCACAACAGCAAAACTGTTTCAAACACTGGTAATAAATCAATATATTATAATGATTTCTGAAGGATCATATGACTCCGGAAACTGGAGTAACAGCTGATGAAAATTCTGATTTGCATCACTGAATTAAATTATATTTTAAAGTAAATTAATTATGTATTATTCTATAACCTCTGACACTGAAACCTCTGAAAACTCCTCACATGACTGCTCTGAACATAACGAAACAAATGCATATTGACGGATCTTCTGTTCTGCAAAATGTAAACAAATGTAGCCTATATTTTTGCAAGCGTAAATATTGTAAAATTCTGAATATTAATTGTGTCTAGAACAGGTCGCGCGCCGCTGCACAGAGCTAACGCGGGTTTGGCGGGTGTTCATTTCATACTCTGTGACAGCTTATTTAATGTATAAATTATACATTGTATTTAATGTAACAACAAACTGGTAATGTCATAGTGGTATCGTGGCCTATACCTGTGGAACAGTGGACAGCACACGCGGTGTTCATCTAATAAAAGATCTTCATATAGCTCTAGCAAACAAGCCTTTGCAGATTTGCTTTCAACTGACTGTAGATCCAAAGCCACGTCTTCAGCGCTCTTGATGTTCTTAAACTCTCTGTTATCTGAGTGAGAACCGCTTCAGAGACTCAGCGCGTGCGCGGCAGGGAACTGAACGAATCATTCAAACTGATTCGCGAACCGATTCACTGGTTTGATAAAGCCTTTAAACAGAATCGACTCAAAAGAATGAAAAATAGACGGCGCGTTTGGAATAAACTGAAGCATTTTTAACTTGTATTGCATTAAGATACAGTAACAAGTGGAGAGTCGCCCACAGTAACGAAGTAAAAGTACCGTTTTTTTTCTCTAAAAATATAATTGAGTAAGAGTAAAAGTACCCATTTTAAAATATACTCAAAGTATTAGTTACCCAAAAAATGTACTCAAGTAAATGTAACGAAGTAAATGTAACTCGTTACTACCCACCTCTGCAACTATACAGTGTTCTTAGCTGCATAATGCATATTTTAGGTTTCAGACATTTAAATACATATAAGTACTAGTAAAACAATACATTTAGAGCTTGTAAAATACATACAGATGTCTATGGAAGCAACAATAACAATCCATTCAAATTTAATTTGCCGATGTGTTTTATTCATATCAAAAGCGCTATATAAATGTAATGAATTATTATTATTATTAATAGCGTGTAAAAACTTATATCAAAGGAACAGCGATCTCTGGCATTCATTTATTAAGCCAGTTTCTCTGTCAATAATGAATAAATAAATGAATTAATGAATGAATGAATAAATAAATACATTTTAAATAATATAAATGTTTAAAAAACGGTCTGATAAAATAAAAATTACTTCAAATGTTGAGTAATATTAAATGTAGGATTTCCAAATAATATGAAAATAACTGATGAGAAATAACACAATAAAAGCCTTTCATGAACAAACAAAAATGGGCGGGGCCCATCTCGCCTACAGATCACGATCAAGATCATTTATAAAGGTGTTTAAACAACAAAACGCACTCATTTACACATATTTGTGAATCGGAATATCAGATTGTCCATGACATGATAAGCAAGTTTGTGAATATATTAAATAAAAAATGAAAAACAAAATAACTAATAAAAAACTCACTCTGGGGGGACCGCTAGAATATTTTAAACTCACCAGTGAAAGGGTTAAGGTTCCTTGGCTGTCTCTTGGAAACTCGAAGTTTCAGCTTCCTCCACAGATTTTCTATAGGATTAAGGTCTGAAGACTGGCTAGGTCAGTCCATGAATTTAATGTGCTTCTTTTTGAGCCATTACTTTATTGCCTTGGAGGTATGTTTTGGGTCATTGTCATGCTGGAAGACCCATCCACGACCTAGTCTCGCGTAGCCAGACCTTCAGACTGACGGCTGAAGGTCTGGAATAGATGGTCGGTTTCATTGGCCAAGGCCCACCTTCGACGACTTCGACATTCCTGAAGTGTTTCCAAAAAAGTGTGCCATATGCATCAGACGTTTGACCAACGCGTGACGTCTGAGGCTGAGACTATCCACGACCCATCTTCAGCGTTCTGGCTGAGGGAAGGAGGTTCTCATCTAATATTTTACGGTACATGGCCTCGTCCATTGGCCCTTCAATGCAGTGAAGTCGTCCTGTACCCTTAGCAGAGAAACAGCCCCAAAGCATGATGTTTCCACATCTGTGCTTGACTGTAGGGATGGGGATCTTGTGGTGATAGTCAGCATTTCTCTTCCACCAAACACGACAAGTCGAGCTGATGCCAAAGATTTCAATTTTGGTCTCATTTGACCACAGCACATTCTCCCAAGCTTTCTCTGAATCATTTAGATGTTCACTGGCAAACTTCAGACGGGCCTGTACATCAGTCTATTGCAGCATAGTGTGAGTGGTTTGCTTGGTGACTGTGGTCCCAACTGCCTTGAGATCATTAACAAGCGCCTTTCTGTAGTTCTGGGCTGATCCCTCACCTTTCCCTTAGGAAAAAGACGTTTATTCAAGTGTGCTATTAGTATACTTCTTTTAAACTAAAAAATAGGAAAGTATACTTTTAATTTACTTTCTATGTACTTCTCAGAAATGGGCTTTCTTTACTTCTCAGAAATATACTTAAAATGACATTTAAGTATACTTGACTTATACTTAGAAAAAGTCTAAATATATTTGAACTATACTTGTGCTCCTAGAAGCCGTGTTTTCATTGTTATATGGTAGGGGGCGCTAGTGCACATCTTCTGTACAGAATTTCCAAAAAAAAACACAAGTGAAGAAGAAAAAGAAACAACAGATATTTCCACATGTAATCTAACACGATCATCTGACATAAAACAGCATCAAAACTGGGCAACGTAATGGAATAAAATGACCAGTGAAGAGGTAATAATGACTCTCAAGCTTTGGGGTGTTGATCGACTCCATCTACATTTTGATTAACATTCTGAGTTCAATTCATAATTCATTTTTTTATTTATGAAACTTACCCATATTCAAGTGTTTAAAAAAGAATGCATGAAGTTAGAATAAAATGTTTTTGTTTACAAGCAGATACCTGTTCTTTCTTTTGATGTTTAGTATGTTCAGATATTCATATAACAAAATATATACAAATTAATACCTAACTACGGACATAGTAGTATACTTAAAGTATGATGTAAAGTTCACTTAAAGAAAACTTACGAGTATACTTGCAGTATAAAACTACTAAACTGGTAGTTTACTGAGACTATACTTCAAAGTGTACTAAAGATGCTACTAGAAGTATTTAATTAGTAAACTATCAGTATACCTATAAGTTCACTTTTAGTATAGTTGCAGTACAAGCTAAAAAGATTGATGTAAACTAGTTGTGTACTCAAAGTTTGCTACTTTTATACTTAAAGTATACTTTTCTAATCTGTGAGAGCCAAAATTCTTGCCGGTTGGTAGGGGATCAAATACTTATTTAACTTACTAAAATATTAATCTTTTTTTAACATTTGTATGCTGCTTTTTCTGGATTTTTTTTTGTTTGATATTCTGTCTCTGTCAGTTAAAATATACCATAAAAATGATAAACCCTTCTCTTTTTTAAGTGGGCAAACTTACAAAATCAGCAGGGGATCAAATAATTATTTTCGTTTTAAAAGTTTTTCCTTTCCTAGCTATTCCAAGACAACATTTCTCATTTTCATTTAGTTTAACTTGCATGTGTAAAATTAATAAAAAAAACTATATAGACATACTTTAAAAAGAATAAAATAAAAATGGACAAAAAGACAATCTTTATACCTAAATATGTGACTTCATTTTTTATAGGAATACCACAAATGGATGGTAAATCGCACTGCTTAAGAGACATTAATTCACACTTATTAATATTCAAATGAAGACCTGAAGCTTTTGAGAATATACAGATAATATTAATAGCTTTGGGTATTTCCCCTGCATCTTTTAAAAAAAGTGTGGTGTCGTCTGCTAATTGGCTAATGGTGATGATGTTATCTGCAACTGTAATTCCTCTTAAAGCACTCTGTTTAATAGAATCAGCAAGTAGTTGTGAACAAAGTAAGAACAGGTAGGGAGAAATAGGGCATCCCTGTCTGATACCACGATTAAGATTAAATCTAGGTGAGGTGCCAGCACGCAGTTTGTAGAAGTATAAAGTTTTAATAGTCTTAATGAAGTAATTACCGAAACCAAATTTTTTAAGAGCTGAAAAATAAAATGATGTTCAACGGTATCAAATGCCTTATGGAAATCTAAAAAATGAATAAAGGTGGGGATAATCAATGAAATCTAAAACTAAACAAATATTATTTGAAATATGTCTGTTCCTCATGAAACCAGATTGGGCATCATCAATAATTAAGTCTAATGTCTTTTTAACTCTAGCGGAAAATATAGAGGCTAAAATTTTATAATCATTATTAAGCAAGCAAATTGGTCGCCAATTGTCTAAAAACAATGTGTCTTTTTTTGGCTTGGGTATTAAGGTAATTAAGCCTTGAGTGAGGGTGGGTGGAAGCTTTTCAAGGTCTATGCTCTGAGAAAAAAGTTTTAAGAGAAAAGGAGCAAGTTCTTCAGAAAAGGATTTATAAAATTCAGAAGTTAATCCATCCACACCAGGGGATTTATTCAATTTAAGTCCCTTAATAGCATATAGGACTTCCTTTATACAAATATAATTATCACACTGTACTTTTTTGTCTTGACTTAGATTTAGTATTAAAAAGGCTATCTAAAAAATCAGAGGTATCCTTTTCATTAAATTTAGATTCATAAAGAGAGCTGTAAAAGGATGAACAATAACCAGCAATAGATCTCGGGTCATGTGTTAATATACCATTAATATTCAAATGTGAAATTGTATTTTTTGAATGACTTTTTTCTAATTGAAAAAAATAAGCTGAGTTTTGTTCACCCTTCTCCAGCCACCTCTGTCTAGATCTAATGAAAGCCCCCTCTGCTCTCCTTCTATAAATATCATCTAATTGGTTTTGAAGAGCAATCAGTTCCATTTTTTCATTGTCTGAGAAAATAGGGGGAGACCTTTGAGTGAAAGCTGTAATCTTTGAAATTATATTTTCTTCTTCATGTTTCCTGGCTTTCGCCAATACACTTCCATAATTTCTTAAAAATTTCCCAATTTCGAACTTCAGTAATTCCCAGTTATTGCAATAATCATTACTCAGTTGAGCTAAATTCCAATATTGTGCAATCAATCTGCGAATGGTCACCTTAACAAGTTCGTTGTACAGAATTGAACTATTAAGTTTCCAGTAAGAATTATAGTGGTTGTTGGAAAAAAATTGTAGGCTAACATTAATAGAAACTGTTTTATGGTCTGTCAGTGGCATAGGAAGAATGTTAACTAAAACGTTTTCTTTCTGTAAGCTACAAGAAGCTAGCCAATAATCAATACGAGACATGGCAGTACATGCCTTATTGTTCCAAGTAAAGGATTTTAAATCGAGGAATTTCTCCCTCCAAATGTCTTTTATAACAAATTTCTGCATAAATGCCTTAAGTCTGAGATTAGAAGAGGATGGAGCACGAGGAGGCCATCTGTCAAAGGAATTGTCTAAAGTAATATTAAAGTCACCGCCAATTAATATAAGTGAGTTTGGGAATTTAGATAAACAGTGTGTTAAGCGAATTTCTAATGTATCAAATAAGTCGTCATTTTCACTTTTTGAGTTGTACCCATAAAAATTTACTAGAATCATAGTCAAAAGATCACATTTTCAAATTCAAATTCAAATTTTATTTCTCACATACATATACATACATAGTACGACATGTAGTGAAATGTATTGTACGACTGTCCAACAAATTGTCCAACAAAATTAAGAAAAACCACAAGTTTACAAAAATACAAATAGAAAAAGTATAGTAAACATATATATAGAAATAAACTAGCAATAAAATAAAATAACAAATCGATATGAGAATAAAAATAGATATGAAGAATAAAAATAGAATATGATTCTATATAGATTCTATAAAAAGTAAAGTGTATGTCAGTGATAAAGTGTCCGTGTGCTGTGCAGTGCAGTAAAGTGTATAAGTGAGTAAAAGGAATACTAAAGACAAAAGACAAATGGTATGTAAGTCCCACTCATTTATCCTTACGTAACCTTCTACAAATTAGTGCAGATTGTAATTGAAAAATGTGCAAAGTGGAAGTGTGGGGTGATGTGATTAGAGTGGAGAGAGGTTAAGACTCCGAATGGCCTGCGGGAAGAAGCTCCTCCTCATTCTCTCTGTGTTCGCCTTCATGGAGCGGAAGCGTCTCCCTGAACGCAGCAGAGAAAAGAGTCCATTGTTGGGATGGCTGAGGTCCTTCACTATCTTCCTGGCCCTGGTCAGGCACCGCTTGCTGTAGATCTCCTGCAGGTCAGGGAGCTCGGTGTGAATGGTACGTTCCGCTGAACGCACCACCCTCTGGAGGGCTCGTCTGTCCTGCATAGTGCAGTTCCCGAACCAGGAAGTGATGCTGCCCGTCAGGACGCTCTCGATGGTGCAGGTGTAAAAAGTCTTAAGCACCCGAGAGGGAAGTCTAAAGTCCCTTAAGCGTCTCAGATGGTACAGACGCTGCCTGGCCTTCTTCACCAGGGTGCTGGTATGACAGGACCAAGTCAAGTCCAGCGTGATGTGAACACCCAGGTATCTGAAGCTGTCCACTCTCTCCACTGGAGTCCCGTTGATCGTGATCGGCTGGTATGACCGCTCCTGCTTCGTACTGAAGTCCACTATCAGTTCCTTAGTTTTGCAGATGTTCAGGTGTAGACTATTCACCTGGCACCAACTCCAGGTTCTTAATCTCCTGTATGTAGGCCGTCTCGTCGTTGTCTGAGATCAGGCCCAACACAATAGTGTCATCAGCAAACTTGATGATGGTGGTGGAGTTGGAAGTGGCCACACAGTCATAAGTGTACAGTGAGTACAGCAGGGGGCTCAGAACACAACCTTGAGGGGCTCCAGTACTTAGGGTGATGGAGGATGAGGTGTGTTTACCCATCCGTACGGCTTGCTGTCTGTCCTTCAGGAAGCTGGAGATCCATTGGCACAAGTATGTGCTGAGACCAAGGACCTCCAACTTGGAGGTGAGTGTGGAGGGAATTATGGTGTTAAACGCTGAACTGTAGTCCACAAACAGCATTTTTACATAATTCCCTTTTCTGCAGTCCAGGTGACTTGTTGTGGTGTGGAGGAGGTGTGAGATGGCATCCTCCGTGGAGCGGTTACGCCTGTATGCAAACTGTAGTGGATCCAGTGTGTCTGGTAGTGATGCAATGATGAAGTCTCTGACCAGTCTCTCAAAGCACTTCATCACCACTGATGTGAGGGCTACAGGGCGATAGTCGTTTAGGCAGGTGGGCTGGGGTTTCTTGGGGACAGAAACAATGGTGGACTGCTTAAAGCATGAGGGGACTATGGACTGTTCCAGGGAGAGGTTGAAGATCTCAGTGAACACCGGTGCTAGCTGGTCAGCGCAGGCCTTCAGAACCCGACCTGTGATGCCATCTGGTCCTGCTGCCTTCCTGATGTTCACTCTCCTGAATGCCCTCCTCACGTCATGCTCCGTGATGGTGAACACGTTGTCCTCACCGGCTTCCTCTGCGTGCATGCAGTTAGCACTGCTAGCGCCGCTAGCGTGATTAGCTGCAGCCTCGAAGCGAGCATAAAAAGTGTTCAGCTCGTCAGCCAGAGAAGCGTCCGCATTCCCCGATCTGGAGGGTGGTGTTTTATAGTCCGTGATGGTTCTAAGTCCCTGCCACAGGCTCCTAGAGCCGCCATGTTGGAATTGCGACTCTAGTTTCCTCCCGTAGCGCTGCTTCGCCTCTTTCACCGCTCTGCGCGCGCTGTAAGATGCAGCCTTGTAGTCATCCATGTTCCCGGTGATGAGCCCTGTGTTGTAGGCAGCGGAGCGGGATCTCAGGGCGTCGCGGATGGTTTTATCCACCCACGGCTTCTGGTTGGGGAACGTCCTGATGATGGTTTTCTGCACCGTATCATCCATTAGTTTCTCTATAAATCCCACAACCGCTTCCGTAAACAAGCTGACGTCATCAGAGCTGCGCCGGAACATGTCCCAGTCTGCGTCATCTAGCGCGTCCTGCAGAGCGGCCACCGATTGGTCCGTCCAGCGTTGGACCTCCCTCTGCACCGGGGCTTCCTGTTTCAGCCTCTGTTTGTAAACAGGCATGAAGAAGATGGCGGCATGGTCCGATTTCCCAAACGGTGGTTGTGACTGTGCCTTGTAGCTGTTCTTGTATGGGGTGTAACAGTGATCTAATGTCCTTTCGCCCCTGGTGGGGCAGCCGATGTGCTGATGGAAGTTCGGCAGTGCACGCTTGAGGTTGGCACTGTTGAAATCTCCCAAAACAATGAATGCGGCGTCCCGGTGCTGTGTCTGGTGAAGGTGTAGTGTTTCATGTAAATCCCATATCGCAGTGTCCGTGTCCGCTTGAGGTGGAATATAAACGGCACTGACGATGACCGAGCTAAATTCCCGAGGGAGATAAAAAGGGCGACATTTGATGGTCAGAAGTTCAAGATTCGGTGTGCAGGAGCGTGAGAGGGGAACAATGCTCGCGCTGTCGCACCAGTGTTTGTTCACCATCAGACATACTCCACCTCCCCTAGTCTTCCCCGAGTTCAGCGTTCTGTCCATGCGGTAAACCGAGAAGAACTCGGCCGGCTGGATGGCGTGGTCTGGTACCGCTGGGTTCAGCCATGTCTCGGTGAAGCAGAGAAGGTTGCGGTCCCGAATGTCCCTCTGGAACTTGACTCTTGCCCTGAGGTCATCGAGTTTGTTATCCAGCGACTGGACATTGGCGAGCAGGACACTTGGTAAGGGAGCGCGGTGTGCGCGTGCCCTCAGCCTGTTCCTGACGCCGGCTCGTTTCCCTCGAGGACGCCGGTACGGGTTGCGTCCTTTGTTCCTCCTCAGGATCTCGCTCGGCCAGGATGGGTCCGGGTTCAAAAACGGCGAAAGGTGAGTGCATTGTGCACCAATAGAAATAAGAGTGGCCCTGTTGTATGTAAGAATGGCCATCTTACAAAAAAGAAACCGGTGTTTATAGTTTACAATACGAAAAAATAACAAAAGAAGACAAGGTTTGGTCGGAGCAGTCGTGACGGCAGCCGATCTTGGTCATTACATTCTTTTGCAACTAAAAGAATGTAATGACCAAGAGTGTCCACATCAGAATATAAAATATCTCCTGAAAACTTACTTTTCAAAATTGCTGCTCCTGCTGAGTGCTCAGACCCATGTGCAAACCAAATATCATTACCCCATTGTGCTTTCCAAAAACTAACATCATTGGGAGTTGAATGAACTTCTTGAAAAAAACAAAAATCTTTTGAAAAAAGACTTTTGCTGCTTAGCAAATAAAAACAAAGCCTTACGTTTAACATTTAACCTCAAGCCCCTGACATTGAGAGTAATTAACGAAAACGACATAAGGATTTATGAATTAAAAGTGTAAACAATGAATAGAAGGAACAGGAATAACTTGAAAAATTCCATTCCCAACAAGAATATATGAACAATGTAGTTATTAACCCAGCCATAGACCTATGAGAATTACTTCAAACAAAACGCAGTAATTCTTTGGCATTAGATGAAGAGAAAGAACTTGTAAGAACAACAGGTTGAAAAAAGATGCTCATACGTTATAAAACCGTACGTCCGTATCTTAACTCAGGGTGGTGGATGCACGGCTTTCCCATCGACAAACGCCCGTCCACCGACAAAGAACGCTCTCTTCCCTTCCTTTCTAGCAGCATCTACCAATGGCCACAGTTTCATCCTTAGCATCCTGTCTGCCTGAATCAAATCTTCTGTGAATCTCAGCTTGTGGTTCCTGAGGTAATCGGAGTGTTTTGCCTGCCGCCACACCAGATCCCGCGTAGATCTTCTCACAAAACGAATAATCACCGGTCTTGGCCTGTTGTTCAGCTTTCCCAGACGATGTACTATATCGATGTCATCTTGAATCGCCACACTTGAGTCAGAAACAACTGCAGCACAGATATTGGAAACCTTCAGCTTGATGTTTTCATCAGATTGTTCAGGGATTCCGTAAAGACGAAGATTCCATCTGCGCTGATATCGTTCGGTTTCATTCAGTTTTTGCTCAAGCTCAGAGATCTTGGTATTATTCAGATTCACATTAGATTTACAGTTTTTCACATCCGTTTTCAATGCGTTGACTTCTTCAAACACAAAGTCAATCGATTTCTTGAGACCCTCAATACTCACGGTGTTTTTGGATATCATTTTTCCGAGATCGTCTGCACTCTCCTTGATTTTAGATGTCAAAGCCACAATTATGTTGTCTTGCAATTCTGTCAGCGAAATGTCTCCTCGAGATTTCTTTTGCTGAGGTTTCATAGGTGTATCTTGGTTAGAGTCACATGCTGACTCGAGAACTGGACTCTCACTCCGAGAAAGACCGGGACATTGTTGGCTGTATTCATGGTCAGTTATAAGATGTGAGGTAGATTCAACTCCAGCACCAACAGGGATGCCAAATTCCATTTCTTCCGTTAGGATATTAGAAGTAGAGCACTTATTTTTCCCCTTGCGCTTCATCATGCAAACCGAAGCATCCATATGCAAGAGGACTTAACCGTCGTTAAGTTAGAAAACTTCAGTTAAACAAACCAAAACTACAAGCAACTAAAAACAAAAAATGCCTAATGCATAATAAAACAATATTCTTGCGACCAGATATAATTTTAAGTTGAAACTTGGGAATGGAAAAGATAAACACCTCAGCTGCACATAATTGCTTCCTTACCGGTCACCATCTTGCACTCCCTACCCCGGTGTTAGGGTTTAACTGGTTTCCGTGTTATCTGGTGACCAACTTGATGGTTCAGGTCCTTCGCTCCAGATGTGATGGGACGACCGCAGCAGATTCGCCGTTTCTGAAAGCACAAACTGACGTGATATTAAGCTGTCTAATATAACACTTGCTCATTACACGATTTTGGTATTCTTGTAATGATTACAAATTAATGGTATGATCGCCTGGAGCGGCTGAATTACGGAGAAAAAAAAAATGTCTGTTTGGCATGGGTTTCGAACACACCCAAAAATAGTTGTGCTGGGAGACGCCAGTAACGAATGCACTGAGCTGCATTGATTCAATCGCGGATTTTTATTATGATTTGATCATACGATCAGAAAAAATGCACATCGTCACAACGAATCCCATTAATGTAAACACTGTTATTGCATAACAACACACCGAAGTTTAAGTCTAGTTCTATGTTGCGATCCAGTGGATCATTGGCAAAACACATTCTTACACTGACAGGCTGCCCACATACACTTCTTGTTTTACAATGTTAAAAAAACACAAAAAAACCCTATAACATCTAACTATCCAAGACAACCTTTAAAGTGTAACTACTAGTAGCCCCTTTAAAGTGTAACTACTAGTAGCCTACTAGTAAAACACTACTAGTAATAATCAGGATTTCTATATGGACAAATATCTGATGGGTCATTTTCCCCATGCAACCTCTTAGCCACAATGTTTAAATAGGGAAAGGACAAATTTCCAAACTCTTTCAATCAATGCTCCACAAGTTCTTTCACAATCACAATCCCTTTTATTGCCAGATACAATGGGTTTACATGTACAAGGAATTTGTCTGTGTGTACTGGACAAAAATACAACATCCAAGGTTGTCTTGGATAGTTAGCAGATGATATAGGGTTTTTTTTGTGTGTTTTTTTAACATTGTAAAACAAGAAGTGTATGTGGGCAGCCTGCCAGTGTAAGAATGTGTTTTGCCAATGATCCACTGGATCGCAACATCAAGATCTTTGGCCATTGTGTATTGTATCCAAGCATTTGGAAATAGTGTTAAGTGTTTTGAAAAATTTGCATTTTGATCAACGAATGTGATTTATGTGTCTAGAGTTTTGAAAAATGACATGAAGGTTCTGTTATTAGTGCAAAAATGATTGTAAAAAAACTGTCGTTTTAATTTCTGTTAGATTTTTGTGTTACAGTTGTGTGTTGTTCTGCAAAAAAGCTTTTTATGAAATTGAATACGGAGTCAAAGGCCGAGAATTAGTGTATGGTTTTGCAGATTTGGTGTGTGATTCTGGTATTTGAGTGTCAGATTTCAGAAACTGTGACAAGTAAAGATTTTGTGAGTAAGCAGTTATAGCTGTATAACTGTAATAGTATCTCAACGATAATAAGATAGCACTGCATGCGATGTATGAGTACACACACACACACACACACACGTACCATTATGTACACATCTAAACACTTCTTTAGGTCTTTAGGTCACTAGAAGTGAGTCACTGTAAAACAGGTTAATTACTGACCAAACAAAAATTAGTGAAGTGAAGTGACATACTGCCAAGTATGGTGACCCATACTCGGAATTCGTGCTCTGCATTTAACCCATCCAACGTGCACACAAACAGCAGTGAACACACACACACCGTGAACACACACCCGGAGCAGTGGGCAGCCATTTATGCTGCAGCGCCCGGGGAGCAGTTGGGGGTTCGGTGCTCAAGGGCACCTCAGTCGTGGTATTGAGGGTGGAGAGAGCGCTGGACATTCACTCCCCCCACCTACAATCCCTGCCGGCCCGAGACTCGAACCCACAACCTTTAGATTACGAGTCCGACTCTCTAACCATTAGGCCACAACTTCACACGTGGCCTAATGGTTAATGGTTCCCACGTGGCCTAATTAATGACTAATAAACAGGGCATGTAACCTAATTTCCTCATGTGTTAACCACACATCTATAAACAGAAGTTACACTAGGTACTTTATATGGCCACAATACTTAAAGATGAGAAATATTGTGAATTGCCACAATAGATAGGCTTGCCTTAAAGGAAGTGAAATTAAGACATAAGAGGGACACATAAGAGCCTAGAGTTTCTCGTTCTCCTTAAATAGGGCTTGGTGTTTGTTAGGGCTAGTTCTCAGGGACATGAATCTGAATCATCAGCACACCTTAATCATCATCACACCACCAGGATTCAGCTGCCTCTAGTGGCAAGAACCTGGAAAGAGAATGTTTGTTGTGATCTGTATATTGAAGTAATTCTGGCCCTTCCTGATCAACTCATACACTTCGACCCAACTGATACATCAACTGCACTGAAAGGAATACCATAATAAATTAAATCACTGATTCTTGAGAAGTGGGACAAAATAGGGTGCAAAATTGAAAACTTGTACTCAACTATGTACTTTGTAGACAAATGAAACTACATTTATGTATCTTATAAGAACTAAGCTACCGTGCTCTGCTTTGATGCAACCTCCCAACTTTTCTCTTTTTATCAAAATGTGCTTTTTACCTTGGACTGTGTAATATAATTGTAACTTTATATTTAACAGCATTCAAGATGTTTTTAACATTTGAAAACACATTCTCATGTTAGCAGATATAGGTTCCACTTTCACATGTGACCAACAATTCCTCAACGAATATAAAATATAATAATGAAATATTATTTAAAAAAATATTCATCTGACAGAGGTGACAGACCTAACAGAGTTGACAAATCTGATAGTGGTGACGAAAACCTGAATTTGTAGTCATTTGAAATAATACATTGAATCAATCAGGTATGATCAGAATACAAACAAACTGTATTATATCATGTTTTATCCAGTGTTTGTGTTCCCTCAGCCTTATTATTTATTTATTTATTTTTTTTTATTTATTTTGTATAGCGCCTTTAAAAGTAGCTTTCTCAAAGCGCTTTACAGACAAGCATAACAACAAAGGAATAACACAATGTAAATACAAAACAAGAATAAACACATAAAATTAAGATCATGTAAAAGCAATCCTAAAATAAAATGTTTTAAGAAGAGATTTAAAAGACACTAATGTATTTGCTTCCCTGATGTCGACCGGGAGAGAATTCCAGAGCTTAGGAGCATAGACAGAAAATGCTCGGTCACCCCACGTATGAAGCCGTGTCTTCGGAACGACCAAAAGACCACTCTGAGAGGAGCGCAGATTACGACGTGATGTGTAAGGGATTAATAAATCAGTCAAATACTGAGGTGCCAGATTGTGCAGAGATTTATAGGCCAGCATAAGGATTTTAAAATCAATACGGTACCTAACAGGTAGCCAGTGCAGGGACTCCAAGACCGGGGTTATATGGTCCCTGGCCCTGACCCCAGACAGTACTCTAGCAGCTGAATTTTGAAGATACTGCAATTTATCCAAAGACGATTTAGATACCCCGGCTAGAAGACCATTGCAGTAGTCGATGCGCGAGTAGACAAAAGAGTTTATCAACTTCTCAGCTACCGAAAAGGACAACATAGGACGAAGCCGGGCTATATTTCTGAGGTGATTAAATGATGTCTTAACTGTATTCTGGACAAAAGGCTCAAATGACAGTGTGGCGTCAAATATGACACCCAGATTTTTTAATTTGGTCTTAAACTCCAGTGCAACACCATCAACAGACAGAGTAAGAGACCCAACCTTTCGCAGTTGATGTGGAGATCCAAGGAGCATAACTTCTGTTTTTGAGCCGTTTAGAGACAGAAAATTATTGGAGATCCAAGTCTTTATCTCAGCAATACAGTTAGAAAGATGCCCAACGTTCACTTGCTCACCCGGTCTAGTGTGTATATAAATCTGTGTATCATCAGCATAAAAGTGATAGTTAAGGTTAAGAGATTGTAGTAATTGACCAAGTGGATAGATGTACATACTAAAGAGTAGGGGACCCAAGACTGACCCTTGTGGAACACCCATACAAACAGAGCCAACTTTAGACCTATAACCACCCATATAAACAAATTGACTGCGGTCAGTGAAATAGGACTTGAACCAGTCAAGAACAGTCTCTGACAAGCCAAATACATGTTCGAGGCGATTGAGTAACAGTGCATGGTCAATAGTGTCGAAGGCTGAACTGAGATCCAAGAGAATGAGAATGGACGTGGAGCCGGAGTCGGAGGCAATTAGTAAGTCATTAGCGACTTTCACCAACGCAGTCTCAGTACTGTGTAATTTATTTAATTTAACTTATGTTCCCTGAATGTTACAGTGGGGGAAAAAATTATTTGATCCCCTCCTGATTTTGTACGT
Source organism: Barbus barbus (assembly GCF_936440315.1). Classification (NCBI taxonomy): domain Eukaryota; kingdom Metazoa; phylum Chordata; class Actinopteri; order Cypriniformes; family Cyprinidae; genus Barbus; species Barbus barbus. The sequence goes on along the minus strand of NC_136735.1, from coordinate 10,892,537 downwards.
TTGCCCAGTGACAAAGAAATGATCAGTCTATAATTGTAATGGTAGGTTTATTTGAACTGTGAGAGACAGAATAGCAACAACAACAAAAAAACAAAACAGAAAAACACATTTCAAAAAAGTTATAAATTGGTTTGCATTTTAATGAGTCAAATATGTATTTGATCCCCTATCAATCAGCAAGATTTCTGGCTCCCAGGTGTCTTTTATACAGGTAAGGAGCTGAGATTAGGAGCACTCTCTTAAAGGGACTTACCTGCATAAACTTTATAGCATATGAATGATTGAACCCTTCTCTGTGGACACACTGTTTTAGATGTAGTGAGAAGACAATAAGTGTCATAGATTTGACATAATAATAATAAAATTAAAGGGCATATTGCAGGTTACTCGATGTATAGAAAAATACTGTAGGAACTAGATTTTCTTTAAAATATACTTTAAAATACGCTATTAATGCTTCTGGAGTCGTTTTTGTGAGAGAATTTTACTTCCGCATCTGAAACGCGCCAAAACAGGAAGTGACGCATCAAAAGGGAGAGCAGTCCATTTAAACCACAGGAAAACAATGGATCGCAGATGCTGAGGAAATGTTAAATGTGTATTAACACTCGTATGACGGACCACAGATAAAATGATGAGCCTGCTATGCAGCCAAGAGAGCAGGACAGGCCAGGATTAGACAGAACAACGGTCAGAGAAGACAAATTGAGTTGATGTGAGGAGAACAGGACAGGTGGTTGGTGAGAGATCAGTGTTAGCTTACAGATATACACATGTTAGCTAATGTAATCAGGCAATAGCAATGCTAGTATTGATCATCTGAGTATTGATACTTACCAGTAATAGAAACTAATAAGCGTTGATCAGGCGTGTCACACTCGTTAATATCCGACACTAATATTACATGATAGTGGTTTCTTATCACCGCAGGAGAGAGAGATCAACACGTTTTTGATTCATAGGTGCTTGTGTGGAAAATGCGAGGCCATGGTCACAGCTGAGGAAAGTCAGTGCTGCAGGGAGTTAGATACGTTACATACTGGGTCTTAGTGGAGAATGTGAGAGAAGGGTCTGGCTGCAGACGTGCACTCTCAGACGCACGCATGCGCAATTGGACACATGCACTCTCAGACACACGTATGCGCAGTTTTAAGTGCACGCACAGGCCACTTAATGTGATACAGGATTTAACGCATATTAAAGCATATTAACATTGAATGTTACTAGCAGATTTTGACTTGGTAGATAATTTAATAATTCATTATGGAATGTTAAATACACAATTTATCATTCTACTCTGAAGGAATATAAACAGGTGCTTGTTAATGATGTAATTCATTACTAAGTTGTACATTTATATGTGTGTGTATAATATATATGTACACATATACAGTCTTTTCTACATTGAAGAAACTTTTTTTTCGATTTAATTACTATATAACTGACTTGAGGTCACATATTTTTAGGCAGAAATAATGTACAATTTTTAATGTATTAACATTATTTAGTAATGTACATATGCGAAGTAATCGGAAATTGTGTAGATGTTCAACAATGTCTTTGAGCTGTAATTTTACTACTAGGCTTTATGGTACTATTAAAAAGCAGTACTCTCCTCCCTTTGAAAATAGGATTTCACCTATTTTCATATGTATTTTCAGGCGGAGTTAACAGAATTCCTTTCTTTATCTTTTATGTCGTGCCTTTAGTTTGTATTTTGACGTATTTCCTCCTTCGACCCACTGCAAAATACGTGCATCTGAGAGTGCATGTGTCTAAGTGCGCATGCACGGCTGCGCGGCTGAGAGTGCATGTGTGTAAGTGCGCATGCGCGGCTGAGAGTGCACGTCTGCAGCCAGACCCTATTGGAGAGTGACCCCCACACTTGATGTGCAGTGTCTGACTCTACACCCAGGCTTTGAGGCTTGCTGTCTGGACCCATATGTGCTACAGACAGGAGCATAGACCTCTCCAAGCCAGCAGACACATGTTTTAGGGCAGAAATCATTTATTACTCTAAGCTAAATACTTGTATAAATACATAGTTAAAGATTTTAATATTAAAACAGTTAACTAGAAGTTAACTCTATTTAGGTCATGACTACCTATAAGTAACACTTTTTGATGCCATTGGTATAACACAATCAATAATGACAGCATACAGACAAGTTGTCCGCTGGGCCTATGGTGTTCTGGGCAGCCCTTACCTGCATGTGTTGTGTCAGCCATTAGAAGATAGTTTACAGAGGAAGGAGGACTTTATAAAGGTTTTGAATGGCCCCATTTTGTAGACAATCAGTAAAAAATAAATCACAATCAAGCAGATCTGCATTTATGGTTAATTCAATTCAGTTTTATTTATACAGCACTAAATCATAAATATTATTTCATAGCACTGTTGATACCCAACTCAAAACACAACATTTCAACTGTTAATATATATATGTAGATGTACCAAACATATACTACCAAAAGAAATACCATCTGACCCATTTAAAAACATTTAACAATCTTTCAGTCTGGGTATCACACTAATGTGTTGTTAAAGTGTGTTAAATGGTGAAGACTGTGCTAGATATACACCAACAGCCTCATCATGTTGATCCTCTGGAGGGATCTGGAAGGAGGAGCAGGTGTAGTAGACATGACTGGAGGGATCTGGAGAGAGGAGCAGGTGTAGTGGACATGACTGGAGGGATCTGGAAGGAGGAGCAGGTGTAGTGGACATGACTGGAGGGATCTGGAGAGAGGAGCAGGTGTAGTGGACATGACTGGAGGGATCTGGAGAGAGGAGCAGGTGTAGTGGACATGACTGGAGGGATCTGGAAGGAGGAGCAGGTGTAGTGGACATGACTGGAGGGATCTGGAGAGAGGAGCAGGTGTAGTGGACATGACTGGAGGGATCTGGAAGGAGGAGCAGGTGTAGTGGACATGACTGGAGGGATCTGGAGAGAGGAGCAGGTGTAGTGGACATGACTGGAGGGATCTGGAAGGAGGAGCAGGTGTAGTGGACATGACTGGAGGGATCTGGAGAGAGGAGCAGGTGTAGTGGACATGACTGGAGGGATCTGGAGAGAGTAGCAGGTGTAGTGGACATGACTGGAGGGATCTGGAGAGAGGAGCAGGTGTAGTGGACATGACTGGAGGGATCTGGAGAGAGGAGCAGGTGTAGTGGACATGACTGGAGGGATCTGGAGAGAGGAGCAGGTGTAGTGGACATGACTGGAGGGATCTGGAGAGAGGAGCAGGTGTAGTGGACATGACTGGAGGGATCTGGAGAGAGGAGCAGGTGTAGTGGACACGACAGTGCTGTGTTCTCCTGGAGCCTGTGGTGACCTGCAGTATTCCTCTCTCAGACGGCATATGCTGGGAGAAGCAAACACAAGTTTAGATCACATTCACTGCTGACCATGCTTTTCCACTGGGCCTCCATCACATCTGTGTCTCCATTAGGAGTGGAAGCTGTGGTCCAGAGGTGGTTCATAACAGCTGGCCTCCTCTGCTTCAGATCTTCACACTCCCATCTCCCAAAGCCTGAAAAACACACAACATGACAAAAAAATTACCAATTAGCTGTGCAAACAATGTCACTAAGACTAGTTAACAAATGTTTAAAACAAACAAGACTTACGGTGCACAGTTGACATTTTCGTGGAGCTGCATCTCTGCAGGATCCGTGAGCATCATGTCTCCCGCCGGCGGCCGAACACAGGCGGACCGGGACCCGATGAAGGTGCTGTGTGCACCGAAGGAACCGCACCGAGTCTCACTAAATTCTTGCTTCAGCATCTCATGTGAAACTCATATCGCCTGCATGAAAATCTTCCGGTGTAAAGTGATCGTTAAGTTACACACCACCGTGGTGTTTGAAGCAGATGCATTAGTGAAGTCCTGTCTCTTCAGCTGCACTAACGCACCGAGGCCCGGAAGATACCAGACTATATCTTGTTAGGAAACCTGTGGACTCGATGTCCTGACAGGCTTGAGTTTGTGCAACCTCCACAAACACAATAATTTATCATGACAATGATAAATTGAAATAAAAATAACTAGACTCGCGCGCGCTCAAAGCAGAGTGCGGCACACGGCTCCCTTATGTGACGTAATATGACGCGATGTTGAAAAAAATCGTTTTTTGAGAACTTGTCCAGGAAAGCGTAATTTTTCATCTAAATTTGTGCCCTCGTGTCTTGTAAAACATTTTCAAATCCTGCATTAAAGGTTCATATGATATTTTCATACAAGGTTATATATTCATTTGAAAAAAAAAATGTAACCTACAATATGCACTTTAAAGAGAAGGAGATAACTGTGTTAAATACATTCTATTATTAATCCCCCATAACATTTACAATTTAAATAGTTTCATTTTTAAACCTTATAGCAGTTACAATTGCTGGACGTTTTGTCCCATGTCTTAAGAATCAGTGAAATTAAACAACACCTGTCACTAGAGAGAGAGAGAGAGAGAGTCTACAGAGTCTACAGCCTACAGCCCCTGGACTCACTCTACAAGACAAAAACATCAAGCTTTTGCTGTACGCAGATGATCTAGTGCTGCTGTCATCCACCCCACAGGGACTACAGCAACACCTAGACCTGCTGGAGAACTACTGCCAGAACTGGGCCCTGGCAGTAAACCTCAAAAAGACCAACATTATGGTCTTTCACAAAAAGCCCAGATGTCAGGAACACAGATACCAGTTCAGTCTAGGCAGCACCGCCCCCAGAACACACGATAAAGTACACTTACCTCGGCCTGATCATCACTGCATCGGGGAGTTTCAGTATGGCAGTGAATGCTCTCAAAGATAATGCAATCAAGAAAAAAATCCAAAATATTGAAATACCGCTTCCAATTTGGTGTAAAATCTTTGATAGTGTGATTCAGCCCATAGCGCTGTATGGAAGTGAGGTTTGGGGTCCACTCAGTGATCAGAGCTACACTAGATGGGACAGACATCCAACAGAAGCCCTACGCATTATTCTGCAAAATGATTCTAAAATTACAAAGGAGAACACCCAATAATGCATGTAGGGCAGAATTAGGCCGTTTCCCATAGATTATAAATATACAAAAAAGATCCCTCACATTCTGGATGCATCTAAAATCAAGTCCCACAGAATGTCTACATTTTAAAGCACTACAAACCCAAGAACTGAACCCCAAAAAGAGTCCACTCAGTCAGCTGGTTCTGAGACTTACTAACCTGACTAACTCTACTAACACTAACCAGTCTCAGACCAGCACTGTTTCTCACCCAAACATCAAAATAAATCAAATTATCAAACAATCTAAAAATATATATCTGGAACATTGGGATCAAGAAACCAAAACCCAAAGTAGATTACAACTCTATCGAACTATAAAATTAAATTATGAATTAGAAGAATATCTCCATAGTGTTAGAGACACAAAGCAGAGACAGATCCTGACCAAGTACAGGCTCAGTGAGCACAGACTAGCCATCGAGACCGGCAGATACAGAAAGAGCTGGTTACCCAGAGAGCAAAGAGTGTGTGTTCACTGTGAGACAGGAGATATCGAGACAGAGACACGCTTCCTATTTCACTGTTACCAATTTAAATCAATCAGAGACATATACATCAACAAATTCACAAACATCATAAAGAAATTTACAGCCATGACTGAAGAGGAACAAATAAAGATTATACTAGGAGAGGGACAGATATACGCTTCGAGATACGTGTGGACGTGCCACAGTCTGAGAGACAGCAGGTGAACGTGTGTGTGTGTGCATGTTTATGTGGTTTATGAGGACACAAATTTGTATAATGACATGGGTATGACAGAGGTATTACGATATGAAGGTGGTTTATGAGGACACTGCCTATGTCCCCGTAATTCAAAAGGTTTAAAAAACATACTAAATGGTGTTTTTTTGAAAATCTAAAAATGCACAAAGTCTCCTGTGAGGGCTAAGTTTAGGTGTAGGGTTGGTGTTGGGCAATAGCACACACAGTTTGTTCAGTATAAAAACCATTACGCCTATGGAGAGTCCCCATAAACCACAAAAACCAATGTGTGTGTGTGTGTGTGTGTGTGTGTGTGTGTGTGCGCCACAGCCTGAGAGACAGCAGGTGAACGTGTGTAATGTGTGTATTATGTCTGACCTCAGTGTGTTTCCCTAATGTCTACCACAGTTTATTTAAGTTTATATTGTTATAATGTTTTTATTCTGTTATTTTGATATTTTCATTGTTATATTTCAAGCTTTGACAATATTGTATTTTTTACAGTCATGCCAATAAAGCAATATTGAATTGAATTGAGAGAGAGAGAGAGAGAGAGAGAGAGAGAGGGGCAAAGCAAAATAAACCTATACATTTATCTAAAAAAGGCCATTGAACATAAAACGTCATCAGTAAGCAAGAGATCATATAGTCCCTTAATGTGAGAAAGGTCTTTGATTCCGTGGCTGAGTAGCCTATGTCAATGGTTTAAATAAATAAATAAGTTTGAACGCACACCTGTCAGTTTCAGAACTGACTGAACAGCTCCTTCTGGTGGAAAAAAAGTGACAATACATGGTTACTTACTGGCACGAGTGTTTTTCTTTAAATACTTTACGTGCACGTAGCACGTTCTCACTTCCAACTCGTCACATGTTGACGCTTGGTCAGGACCCCTTTTTAACGCTCATTGTACCCCTTTAGCGTCTTTTTTTTGTTTGTTTTTGGACATACAGGATACTTCACTGCGCTCAGTTGTTTGCCTTATGCGTCAGATCAACATGCATTTAATGGTTTGCATGCATTTGTAAAAACAGAAATCATTTTATATACATTTATACTTTCATAGATATACAGTACAGCACCTTTGTCCAATGGTGCAGAACCATAAGAGGAACCCTATTCTTCTCCTTAGATTTTAGAGGTTACTCCACTTTCATGTTTGTTATGAATGGGAATTTACTACAATGGCTACAGCTGATTTGAATCACTTTTATGCCGAAGAACCATACTGGGCTTAACAGGTTCTTTATATGTTTTTTATTAGACATTTAGATTTTTTTCCCCCCACTTATTTCCACTCAACTCATGCCTAAGGGGAAGACAAAAATTGGGCTCCATTTTGAGCTTTTCTTAGGCTATCTGCCATATATACTGTAGTGCACTAAGATTCAGAGATGTGAAAATTGATGTGAAAAACATTTATAATATTTAATTCAACAAAAGGCTGAAACATAACCACAGCTGCAACATCAATTTATAAAAAAAAGACCAAAAAAAAAAAAGATGAAATGTTTTCTGAATGCACTTTGATCTTTCGTTTTGCATAAAAACTACAGATTACCATAACAAAATGTCCTTTGATGCAATGAAGGCGAAATAATTCGATTTCTCTTATTCTTTTTAATTTTTTTAATTTTCATGTACAGGTATTATCATGCTTGATTCTCCATTTGTCAAAAAGGTTTTTTTTCCCCTCACAAAATTACAAAGTTTTATTTGATAATTTTATTTTAATGCTTAACCGATTACAAATCTCAACATAATGCAGTTGGTCGACTTCAAAGCTATTTTTTCTTCATAAAAACTTCATATGAACAAAAATTGCATTTGTTGCGTTGGTAGACAGAAAAAAATAAATAAACCAAAAACTGTTGAGACTCAACTTTAAGTATAAAATTTCTCAGTATGAAACATTCTTAAAATATAGTAAACTAGGAAAATAGAAAACATTAACATAAAAGAGAAATACAAACAGAAATGCATGACAACAATTATGCAGATGAGTAACACCGTACCTCTGTGTTGTGGATGCATAGCATACACTCTTATATTTAATCCATCACAAATGCAAACATACACATTTTGCACGGGCTCACACATGCGCAGATACACACATGCAAACAATGGCATGTTCTTAGAAGTGGATCCTTATAAAACAGGTCAATAATTGACCTAACATAGACTGGCCTAAAAACAGGGTATAAGAACAGTTGAAAAGAATCGTCATATTTTATGCAAAATACTTTAGTTTGCAAAATTAATTTTGGCAAACATTACTAAACTGACCCTTAGGGATCGTTAAACTACCCATCTTTCTAGCCATGAAGTGCTTGCTATTCCTTCTGTCATCTCACTGTCTAAATTCATTTGCTTATAGCTTTCATCTGCATTAAAGCTGAACATATTTAATGCTGAATGTGGATTAAAGCAGCACTTCTTAGCTTAAACCACCAAATTGGTTTCCTGTACCATGAAAATGTGATATTCTACAATCTATAACTATAAGATGCATTAGAGACATCTTTTACCTCAATAAGCACATAAAGTACTCAAATTATCTGAGGAAGAACAATTAGTTGGTTTTCTCATGCTTCATAAACCAGCATAAATGAATTCAATGTTTCCATAAACGTGATTTTCAGTTGATAAAATGCTGCTGTATTTTGATTAATCAAAACCCTGAATCTTATGCACACATTATCATCCGTACAAAAATAGTACATGAAATACATGAAAACAAGGAATGATGATAATACAAATTATAATACAAGCATTCATATGCACTAAACTATTCTTCTGAGTTCTAGTAAACAGACTGAGAGTAAGTAATCCAGTTAGAGGTACCAGAGTTGACTAAATACACCCACACTGCAACATCGCTTAAGCAGATAAAACACATCAACGCTGCTTCAATAACCTGCATTTTCTACCTCACGAGTCCCCTCAACCTCCCATTCTTGCTTTTCACACTTTCCTTTTTCTTTCAAACCTCTCTTTCTCCTTTAACAAAATATCGTTCTCATGTCAGCTGTGTTACTTCATGCCCTAATTTGTATTGAGACTTGGATACTTGCTGACTTGTACCTCATTAACAGATATTTGTACCGATTGGTCACATTGTTTTATATCAGAGTTATTTATTATTATTCTTTTTTTTTTTTTTTTCACTGCCATCACATCCTCTTCACAGTTGCTGCTCCTCGTCTTCAGTGATGCCCTGGGCTTTAAGCTCTTCTAGTACGTTGTCAATATAGCCAGAATCTGGATAGCCATGTCCAGTAAGATTGGAGCCAAATTCTGTCTTGTGATGGATCTCATTCCAGATGACAGTGTCTGATTCTCCTGTGGTGCTGGAGGTGCCCACTGAGAAGATCAGCCATCGATCCCACGCCAACAATAACAGCCTTAACGCCTAAGAACCGGAAAACATACTGATATCATTGCACTAATAATAATAATTAAAACTACATTAAATTTAAATGTGTTATCAGATCCTCTTTGGTACACTTTGACAAATGTGCTGGCAAAATTTTGCTCATACTCTGATGTAAATATACCTGAAGTTTAACATCAGAGATATAGTGGCAATAAAATAAAAAAAACATTGCATTTGATTCGTTGACAGAAAAATACATGACTATTCTAAAATTACATACAGTCAGGTCCATAAATATTGGGACATCGACACAATTCTAACATTTTTGGCTCTATACACCACCACAATGGATTTCAAATGAAACGAACAAGATGTGCTTTAACTGCAGACTGTCAGCTTTAATTTGAGGGTATTTGCATCCAAATCAGGTGAACGTGTAGGAATTACAACAGTTTGCATATGTGCCTCCCACTTGTTAAGGGACCAAAAGTAATGGGACAATTGGCTTCTCAGCTGTTCCATGGCCAGGTGTGTGTTATTCCCTCATTATCCCAATTATATGTCCCCACCTCCGTCTGCCAGTGGATCAACAGCTTCCTGACAGACAGACAGCAGTTAGTAAAGCTTGGCAAATTCACATCCAGCACTCGAACCATCAGCACTGGAGCTCCTCAGGGCTGTGTGCTCTCCCCACTGCTCTTCTCCCTCTACACCAACGACTGCACATCTAAAGACCCCTCTGTCAAGCTCCTGAAGTTCGCAGACGACACCACACTGATCGGCCTCATCCAGGACGGTGACGAGTCTGCTTACAGACAGGAGGTTAAGGAGCTGGCTGTCTGGTGCAGTCTCAACAACCTGGAGCTTAACACGCTCAAAACTGTGGAGATGATCGTGGACTTCAGGAGAAACCCCCCTGCTCTCCCCCCACTCACCATCATGAACAGCACTGTGACTGCAGTGGAGTCATTCAGATTCCTGGGCACCACCATCTCTCAGGACCTGAAGTGGGATATTCACATTGACTCCATTGTCAGGAAGGCCCAGCAGAGGTTGTACTTTCTTCGCCAGCTGAGGAAGTTCAACCTGCCACAGGACTTACTGAAACAGTTCTACTCTGCCATCATTGAATCCATCCTCTGCACCTCAATAATACTGTCTGGTTCAGCTCAGCTACCAAATCTGACCTCAGAAGACTACGGAGGGTAGTCCGGACTGCTGAGCGAATCATTGGTACAACCCTCCCCACTCTCCAAGAACTGTACTTATCCAGAGTGAGCAAAAAGGCTGGTAAAATCACTCTGGACCCCTCACATCCAGCACACAACCTCTTTGAACTGTTACCATCTGGTCGACGCTACAGAGCTCTGAGCACCAGAACGACCAGACACAGGAACAGTTTCTTCCCTCAGTCAATACATCTCATGAACACTCAATAAATAAACGTAGAACACACAACTAATTCATTATCCATTCACCACACTCACTTATTTTATTTTTATTTTTCATTTCTAACTTGCACATACTTGACCTGTACATACATAGTCGCCTATATTATATATCGTGTATTTTTTATTTTTTTGCTGCTTTGTACATTGGTTATTGGCTATTTCTTGTTATTTTGTTTTATTACCTGTGTCCTGTCCTGTTACTGTCTTTCTGTTGCACTGTGGAGCTTGTGTCACTATAACAAATTCCTTGTATGTGTAAACATACTTGGCCAATAAAGCTCATTCTGATTCTGATTCTGATTCCAATAAGCAGATAAAAGGTTCAGAGTTAATTTCAAGTGTGCTATTTGCATTTGGAATCTGTTGCTGTCAACTGACAAGATGAGATCCAAAGAGCTGTCACTATCAGTGAAGCAAGCCATCATTAGGCTGAAAAAACAAAACAAACCCATCAGAGAGAGAGCAAAATCATTAGGCGTGGCCAAAACAACTGTTTGGAACATTCTTAAAAAGAAGGAATGCACCGGTGAGCTCAGCAACACCAAAAGACCCGGAAGACCACGGAAAACAACTGTGGTGGATGACCGAAGAATTCTTTCCCTGGTGAAGAAAACACCCTTCACAATAGTTGGCCAGATCAAGAACACTCTCCAGGAGGTAGGTGTATGTGTGCCAAAGTCAACAATGAAGAGAAGACTTCACCAGAGTGAATACAGAGGGTTCACCACAAGATGTAAACCATTGGTGAGCCTCAAAAACTAGAAGGCCAGATTAGAGTTTGCCAAATGCCATCTAAAAAAGCCTTCACAGTTCTGGAACAACATCCTATGGACAGATGAGACCAAGATCAACTTGTACCAGAGTGATGGGAAGAGAAGAGTATGGAGAAGGAAAGGAACTGCTCATGATCCTAAGCATACCACCTCATCAGTGAAGCATGGTGGTGGTAGTGTCATGGCGTGGGCATGTATGGCTGCCAGTGGAACTGGTTCTCTTGTATTTATTAGGGGGCAGTCGTGGCCTAATGGATAGAGAGTTGGACTTGTAACCCGAAGGTCGTGGGTTCGAGTCTCAGGTCCGGCAGGGATTGTAGGTGGTTGGAGTGAATAACCAACACTCTCTCCACCCTCAATACCACGACTGAGGTGAGACCCTTGAGCAAGGCACCGAACCCCTCAACTGCTGCGCCGCATTGATGGCTGCCCGCTGCTCCAGGTGTACCTGGATGGGTTAAATGCAGAGAACATTTAACCCGTCAGAACCCATCTAACCTAATGGTTAGAGAGTCGGACTCGTAATCGAAAGGTTGCGGGTTCGAGTCCCCGGCCGGCAGGGATTGTAGGTGGGGGACTGAGGTGCCCTTGAGCAAGGCACCGAACCCCCAATTGCTCCCCGGGCATGGCTGCCCACTGCTCCGGGTGTGTGTTCATGTGTGTGTGTGTGTGTGTGCATTTGTTCACTACTCACTGCTGTGTGTGTGCACTTGGATGGGTTAAACGCAATTTCGAGTATGGGTCACCATACTTGACAATACGTCACGACTTTACTTATTGATGATATTTACTTACTGCTGACAAAAGCAGCAGGATGAATTCTGAAGTGTTTCGGGCAATATTATCTGCTCATATTCAGCCAAATGCTTCAGAACTCACTGGGCGGCGCTTCACAGTGCAGATGGACAATGGCCCAAAGCATACTGCAAAAGCAACCAAAGAGTTTTTGAAGGGAAAGGAGTGGACTGTTATGCAATGGCCAAGTCAATCACCTGATCTGAATCCGATTGAGCATGCATTTCACTTGCTGAAGACAAAACTGAAGGGAAAATGCCCCAAGAACAAGCAGGAACTGAAGACGGTTGCAGTAGAGGCCTGGCAGGGCATCACCAGGGATGAAACCCAGCGTCTGGTGATGTCTATGCGTTCCAGACTTCAGGCTGTAATTGACTGCAAAGGATTTGCAACCAAGTATTAAAAAGTGAAAGTTTGATTTATGATTATTATTCTGTCCCATTACTTTTGGTCCCTTAACAAGTGGGAGGCACATATGCAAACTGTTGTAATTCCTACACCGTTCACCTGATTTGGATGTAAATACCCTTAAATTAAAGCTGACTGTCTGCAGTTAAAGCACATCTTGTTCGTTTCATTTGAAATCCATTGTGGTGGTGTATAGAGCCAAAAATGTTAGAATTGTGTCCATGTCCCAATATTTATGGACCTGACTGTATATATACACACACGCACACATACATACATACATATATATATATATATATATATATATATATATTAGTGCTGTCAATTGATTAAAAAATGTAACTAATTAATCACACATTTTTTTCTGAAATTAAATCGCAATTAATCCCACCTAACATTAGTTTTTAAATATACTTTTATATTGCAATAATTTCACATTCAATCTTCAAATTAATGTACAAACAGCATATTTTTAATTTTAATATTTGTTTAATGGCATCTTTTTTTATGACTGAATACCAAGTTTCCTGAAGGAAACACGATGCATTAAGAGCCGGGGGTGAAAACTTTTTGAATTTGAAGATCAAGGTAAATTGTACTTCATTTGTCTTCCAGGAAACATGCAAGTATCTTCTGTCGCGTCAGAAGGGCAGTACTAAATGGAAAAATATGATATTTCAACAAAATAAGAAAAATTTGGACATCTTCATCCTGTTCAAAAGTTTTCACCCCCCGGCTCTTAATGCATCGTGTTTCCTTCAGGAGCATCAGTGAATGTTTGAACCTTTTTTAATTGTTGTGTTTGAGTCCCTCAATCATCCTCAGTGTGAAAAGGTGGATCTCAAAATCATACAGTTACTGCTGGAAAGGGTTAAAATATGCAAAAGATGCTGGAAAACTGAAGATTCTGCAGGACCTGGAGGATTTTTCTGAAGAACAGTGCTCAGTTTAACTGTTCAGAACAAACAAGGGACTCATGAACAACCATCACAAAACAAAAAAACAGTCGTAGATCATCCAGGTAACCACACACAGTATTAAGAACCAAGGGTTCCCAAACTTTTGAATGTGGTTATTTTAATAATTTCAGCTATTGTTTTGTCTTGTGGACTATATGTAAACATCTTTTATGGAAAATATCTTACTCAGGACAGTACTAAATAAAAAATAACATGCATTTTGTATGATCTCTCTTATTTTGGTAAAATTATAATTTTTCACAGATTCTGCAAGGGGTTCCCAAACTTTCGCATGCCACTGTATATTAAGTACAAATAATTGCTAATATTTCACAATATTACTGTTTTTACTGCATTTCTGAGCAAATAACTGCAGTCTTGGTGAGCATAAAAGACTTAAAAAAAACAACAAAAAACAAACTTTACAGTAGTTTTGAACATGCACTGTATGGTAGGAGGACTTACCTTGCGTCCTTTTTCATTGTCTGGAAGATAGCAGTGACGGGGAAATCCTCTTGCAGTAAAAGGCTTCCCTGGATTTGGATGCTCAGGACCCTTGTGAGAGACAGGAGAAGAGATATTCTACTAAATATAATAATGATTGTGTGGAGTCCAAGTGTAAACGCAAGCAAGATGCACTGAAAATGGACTACAATCTAAGTATCTTTAATAGAACACAACTTCCTAAACCATATGACATAGTTATACCTGTATCCCGGGCGGTATGTTGTAGATGATGCGAATTGTTTTGCAGTCTGGGTGTCCTGGAAGTGAGTGTGGGATGACATGGTACTCCATCTTACCGGGTGGCTGGTTGCCAGTCTTTACTCCATATATTGTCTTGCATGTGGGACACTGCAGACTGCCATCTTTGTTGCCATTGTTGTACATGGCCACTAGGCACTGCAGGTGATAAAGATGCCCACATTGTGCTAATCTTCCAACCGAATCTGCACGCGAAACACTTGCTACGCCTGGACCCTTATATCCAGAGGGTCCCCCCAGAGCCTCCATACAGATAGTACAATACTGAAAGGAAACATAGAATACTGATATAAGACGTAGACATAAAAAGGTTAAGTGTTTTGTTTTTTGCATTATAGCCAATAAGATTTACATCTAGCCAGTGATATTATGGCCTTGGCTTTTTAGTTAGGGATAGTTCACCCACAAATGAAAGTTATATCATTAATTACTTACCCTCATGTCATTCCAGACCCGTAAAACCTTTATTTATCTTCATAACACAAATTAATATATTTTTTTATTTAATCCGAGAGCCCTCGGACCCTTCCATAGACAGCAAGGGTACTATCATGGTCATGGCACAGAAATACAGTAAGAACATCGTTAAAATAGTCCATGTGACATCAGTGGTTCAACCGTAATTTTACGAAGCTACGAGAACACTTTTTGTGTACAAAGAAAACAAAACAAAAAAAATATATTATATATATATATATATATATATATATATATATATATATATATTAGGGATGCTCCGATCAATCGGCCGGAGATCGGTATCGGCCGATATTCACATTTTATGACTCGATCGGTACTCATACATTTGGCCGATCTCATGTACCAATCACAATTTGATGACGTCAACGCGTGGCGACGTATATGATGCTTGGGGACATATGCTGCAGTCATCACCAGTGTGGAAATCCTATGACATTTCAAGAAACAATGAAAAATTTGCAATATGTCGTGTATGTTTTGCATTATGATACTATGAATGTTTGGTTAATTTTTAACAGCAGATTCAGTGACGTTAGAGATCACTGCACGCGTCTGCGGAGCGCAGGCTTAACGGCACGGGCACCGGAGCTGATCGTGGCCGCTCTATGAACCTTTATTAATAAAACAAAATATTTTCTTTGGCCATATTAGCCTACTCAATAGCATTAACAGAGGCTTTACTCCTTTTAAACTTTATCTGGAATGTCACCGTTTCTGTCACTGCAACTTCCCGATCAGGCGAACACACACACACACAAATGAAATCGTCTGCCTAATGAAAAAATTTCGCTAATATTGCATCATTTATGATTTTATCCACCGGCGACCCACCCGCAAATAATCAGAATGCATTTTTTTATTACCCGACCCGCGGATTATCCGCAGCGCCCATGGATAACAGTGAAACTACTCCGTTTTGTTCTTTCAGTAGTTTAAATGTTTCAATTTCTTTTTTCGTCTTCAGTCTTATAATGGACAGCATTAAACCTTATGAGTTACATCAGACTTCGCCATATTGAAGTTTAAATGTTTCTATTTGTTTTGTCCTCTCTCTAACATTGGATAATCTCATCAAACGTTCTCATCTTGAGCAGAAAAGAATAACAGTTTCAAAGTTTAAATTCCAACCTAGCCATCTAACAACAATTTTATATATATATACATATATAGCATACAGATTAATATTGCTAAATGTAGATCAGAAACGTCTTGTTACATCTGGTTTGAGTCATAAGTTATAGATAGATAAATAGATAGTAAGAAAAATAACTTTTTGCATTGTTTTTTTTCTTCTGTATTTTAGTGAAAGTAATCTATAATTTTGCCTCTCACCGTGTTTCTGTTGTTGGTAAAATAACCACGGCAGCTCTTGAATTTGGCACCGGCGCGCATCCGGAGAGAGAAAACGCACAGAGCTGAAAAGGCTTGAATAAAACGTGTTTAGCTTTAGATAAAAATATGAGGATATAGCACTGAAATATATTTACCATAAACAACCCGGAGCGCTTGTAATATGATCCGCTCCGCTGTTTTGATGTGCCGCACACTTAAAATGGTGCTGCTGTTACGGCTTGGAGTCCGGATGGATGCCGGGGTGCGGATGCACTTATAGAAGTATTTAAGGATAAAAGACTCGAGTTGCTTTTAAAATATTCACAAGTCCTTTTCCTCGAATCGAATAAAGTCTGGAGTCATTTCAGGTCAAGTCAAGTCTGAAGGCTATAAAAATGTGACTCGAGTCCTAGGCCATCTCTACCTTGGGTTGCATCAGACATTTTGTTTGCATTTATTTTTGTCTTATATCAAGTATCCCTGATATATATAATGTTATGCATAAACACCATTTTAAAGGAATATTAAAATGTTCACTGTATAAGGAATAATTTTTATGATTATTTATATTATTACATGTGTTATATAAAGCTTGAAGCATCAGAATCGGCATCGGTATCGGCCGATCACCATGACAAGAAATCGGTACTCGGTATTGCTGCAAAAATCCTGATCGGAGCATCCCTAATAAACAAAAATATCTTAATTTGTGTTCCGAAGATGAATGAAGGTCTTATGGGTCCGGAACGACATGAGGGTGAGTAATTAATGATATAATATTCATTTTGGGTGAACTATCCCTTTACGCATTTGGTTTCTAAATGTCTCTTGAATTTCAATGCTTGTGTGGTTTTGGCAGTCAATGAATCATCACACAACAGACAGTTTAGTCAGTGCAAATAATGTTTATATATATACTGGTTGCATATAAACCCATATCTAATGTAGTCTGGGTCATGGTGAATTCGATGTATTTATTTATTTATTTTTTGCTAACCTTGGATTGTTTCTTAAAGGCTTTTGAGGTTGTCATGCAACCTAATTTAGCTGGCTTCTATTTAGTCAAGTCTAACTTATTTGCATAGCGTTTTTTAATACACATTGTTTCAAAGTAGCTTTATAGAAAATAATATGTTTATAATATCTTGATATCTTCATGCATTATAGTCACATTTACCAGATTAGAGCTGGGTGATAATATATAGTAGCATGCATTTTGCAATGACTTAAGCAATCAAGCAGCTAAGATTTCCTATATATTATATATTTATAATTATATAAGGGAACTTTTATTATTATTATTATTATTATTATTATTATTATTATTATAGGTATTATTTGATTTACTCTACTAAAGAGTGTTCTTTAAACTGTCTAAATGCTTCATCAGTATGATTGAGTTTTGATGTGCTAAAAGACCAACAGGAAATGTGTGTGTGTGCGCGTGTGTGTAGCTGCAGGGCTCGCAAAATTTCTAAATCCCTGGTAGCCCTTCGGGCAGGTACTCTTCAGATTTTGGTAGCGCGAAAATTTATTTAACTAGCCCAAATAAAATAAAGACCATAAATGTCAATCAAAAACATTTTCAATACACAAATATCAACGAATATCAAGGAAAGAGTTTTATTTTACTATTTACAAGGTATTTTCAGAATTCTTAAAAATCTGTTTAAGGCAATTTGAAAAATTATTTCTTATACCATTTTACATTTAAAATTGTCTAAGGCCTTAAAAACTCTTCAATTTAGTTGTATCAAATTTAAGGACCCGTGGGAGCAATGTTCCCTCTAATTGTTTTTCTTGCTGAGCAAAACTTTTCTCTATTGGGCGGACATTTCAGGCACCTGAGCAAAAACATTCTTTATACCAGACCTGTACAGCACGCGCACAAAAAAGTGTGTAACTTTTAACTTTAATGTGCTAATTATATTTGACCCTTGATGTAACTAAATGTACATTTTAGGTTACCAGAGAAAACATTTTTACTGTACAATACACTGCAGTTCAAAAGTTTGGATCAATAAAGTTTTTTAAAGAAGTTTCTTATGCTCATCAAGGCTGTATCTATTTGATAAAAAATACTGAATATTATTTCACAAAATTATATTGTGAAATATTATTGCAATTTAAAATAAACTTTCTATTTTTATATACTTTCAAATTTAATTAATTCCTGTGAAGCAAAGCAGTATTTTCAGTGTCACACGATCCTTTAATATGCTGATTTTTAATCAATGTTGGAAACAGTTGTACTGCTTTATTTTATTTTTTTATATACTGTATTTTTTTGGGACCTGTGATATTTTTTAAAAATAAAAAGTTGAAAAGAACAGTGTTCAGTCAAAATAGAGATTTTGTGTTACAATATAAACTATTCAAAAGTTTGGGGTCAGAAATTGTTTTCTTTCTTTTTAAAGATACTTTAAAAAAGTTTAAAGAACTAAATACATAATTTTCCCTTCAAAAAAAAATCCTTCATTTAAAAACTGCATGTTGTGTTTATTTGTGTTATCTTTGATTAATATTTAAATTTGTTTGATGATCTGAAACATTAAAGTGTGACAAACATGCAAAAAATAAAAAAATCAGGAAGGGGGCCAACACTTTTTCACACCACTGTAGTTATAGTAGATACATAGTTAGACACCTTAAATGGACATTATTGGTATTGAAAATGTGTTATGATTGGATGAAATAGAAGCATCCGGATTTGATTAGTACAAATGCTAAGTCAGCACATTTCTCCTGGTCACGCTCTGCAGCCATGACTGTAATGACTGTATGACTGTCACCTTTTCTTGCGATAAAATACATTTTCAAAAGACTTTTCTCATTCCTTCATTAAAATGGAAAAGTGCCACGACAATGACAAATGAGTTTGCACCAAAATACTGTAGAAATATATTGCACAGTAAAATCCTTTAACTAGGATTGTATCGTCTTAACTAGGCAAAATTACATGGTTAGTTACATCTTACTATATGCACTTATATGTACGTGTACATGCAAAATGTCATGCTTATTTTGTACAACTTGAGAAAAATGTAGAAAGAAAAATAAGTTCTTTCTAAAATAAACTAATGTGCCTTTGAAAAAGACACCAGCTTTTCATGTCTCTTCATGTTTTCCAGGGGATTCGTTAATTCAGGTCTATAATGCTACTTGGCCTATGTGTACACTTTACTGCCAGCTCAGATTTGCTGCCAGGCTTAGATTGCATAATTAAGGAAACAAAATAACAATGATGTCTTACTTCTTCTGGTGGATTCCTGACCTTCTGTAAATACCTTTTTACCACTTCCTCTGGTTTTTTACCTGGAAACCAAATCACATGTTTAGTAGAGATTTCAAATTTCATTGGTTGTGTATATAAATCTGCTGAATGGCAATTGATGGCAACAGCTGGTAGTGATTGATGGCTGCTGCATTTATGTTTCAGTGGTTTCATCAAGTATAAATCTGTTATACCAAGCAAGGCTTCTTTCATCACTATAATGTACTGTGGCATGAATTGATAAAGTGCAAACTTGCTTAAGGATTTCAGTCATCGCTTCTGCAGCAACTTTCAGAAACAAAATCGTGCAGCAACACTGATACAGTGTGTTTATCTGTGAATTTGTATAATCCGTCTCAAATACCCATGCACGCTTACCTTTGCGTGCTTGTTTCTTTGTGGTCTTGCGGCAACAGTTACCAATGCCAGGAATTGTTCTTATGTCACTCTTGCTGAAAGGTGGGGGATGCAGATCTAGTTTTGGTGGACGGGTCAAACATACTGGTAGTCCTGCTGCACTCATCAGAATACCAGTAATACCTGCAAAGCATCATAATGCGTATGTTTTTACAGATTAGAATTATGTAATGTACAGCCAGTTTATCATTTCTGAAAATGTATTAGGAATGTGTCTTATTTTCTTACCAGCTAAAGCTGGATGGACAGGGCTGGAGCCATTAAGATTCTTCACTGGTACTGTCGGTACCCTAAGAGAGAGAGAGAGAGGTGAGAGAGAAAAGAAGCTCTATAAGACCAATGGACACACCGACTGCTGTATTACCGAATGTTCTCCTATATGTCACCAGGACCACAAAACCAGTCATAAGGCTCTTATATAGAGATTTATATCATCTGAAAGCTGTCCACTGATGTATGGTTTGTTAGGATAGGACAATACTTGGTCGAGATACAACTATTTGAAAATCTGGAAAAATCTAAAGATTGAGAAAATCACATTTAAAGTTGTCCAAATGAAGTTCTTAGCAATGCATATTACTAATCAAAAAGTCATTGTTCTGCCTCCAACATCAACAGTTATATGATACTTAACTGAAAGTGCATTTTGAAATGACTATTTACTATTATATAAGCAAATTTTTGGTCAAATCTGTGTGAAAAATGAGGAACAAAATACCAAATGCATCTCACAGCAAGTTTTGTTTAAAAAAAACAAAAAAAAAAAACAGAAAGCAACTCTAATGTACAGTCCTTTTACTTCCCTCTTTACACACTCAATGGTTTTTTATGCCGTGTTTTCTCACACTTATTTTCTTATCTCCTTTTACTGCAGTCTGTTAGTGGCTAGTCTTAAAATAGCTTTGTCTGTACATAAATACATTTAGAAAAACATGCATGTCGAAGCAGTTTCTGATTTACACTTTCAAATGCACACAGACACGCTTTAAAAGTCTGCTGTCAGAAAACATCATATATTTTGAGATTAAGAGTCAATGGTCCACTACTAAGTCATCAGACGATGAATTTAGACATTTTCTGACATTTTATTGTCAACAGGTGCATAGCTGACCTAAATCGCAATGCCACTGTTTGTTTACGTTTCCTCATTGTCATGCTCCCTTCCTTCTGAAACTCAAATAACAATACGTTGCTGATGCCAACAAAGGATACTATGTCAGATGACAGAAAAAATTGAGCTGTGATGTGACGATTAGGGACAGGTGAATCTGAAATCAACAACATCACAGTAATTTTATGAAAAATGGCACTACAACAGGTTTTAGACACTGATTAATTTGTTAATTGCCACATTATTTTTTTCTCTTGAATAGAAGTTCTGTTTGCAGCACACTTTATTTGCAGCATGATATTATTCACACGAAAGTGAAAACTGAACCAAATAGGCTGAAGTGGTTAAGTGGTAAAGGAAGGACTTGTTGCATGCTTCTTCAAATGATGACAGATTAGCTAACAGATTATAATAGGGTAAAACCATTTTAGCCAATCATAAACACTGCAGCAGTAGTTGTTATTTATATGCCTGTTTTGTTTTCCATTGAAATAACATAAGTGCCTGACAACTGCAGGGTAGATGGCTCTTTGTGTAAGGCCAGTGAGGAAGCGTTGGACCTTCCCTGACCCGTGATCCTGCCTTTACAACAGAATTGTTGCTTTGTTTTCTCTCACACACATGCTCTCAACAACTGCTGCTCTATGCCTCCAGATGGCTTTACATCTTAAACAGAACATACCATTAGAAAGAGCACCAGACTCTCATTGTTCTCTGGCATTTGAAAGCACACATGTACAGTGCTGCTTGAAAGTTTGTGAACCCTTTAGAATTTTCGATATTTCTGCATAAATATGACCCAAAATATAGTGAGTGACAAAAAGCAGTCTAAAGTGTTTGGACTCCACAAATCCACAGTCAGACAGATTGTGTACAAATTGAGGAAATTCAAAACCACTGAAAAGATCACTCCAAAGCAGAACGTGTAATAGTCTGCGAGGTTGCAAAAGTTCCCAGGGTAATTTCTGAGCAGCTAAAGGCCTTTCTCACTTTGGCTAATGTTAATGTTCATGAGCCCACCATCAGGAGAACACTGAGCAACCATGGTGTGCATGGCAGAGTTGCAAGAAGAAAGCCATGTTCTCCAAAAAAGAAAATTGCTTGCTAAAGATCATGTGGACAAGCCAGAGGACTATCGGAGAAAGGTTTAATGAATGGATGAAACCAGAATAGAACTTACTGGTATAAATGAGAAGCTATTATGTTCGGAGAAAAGAACACACTGCATTCCAGCATAAGAATTTTACCCCGTCTGTGAAACATGGCACCAGTATTACCAATAGTATCATGGCTTGGGCCTGTTTTGCTGCATCTTGGCCAGGACAGCCAGCCATCATTGATGGGACAATGAATTCTGAATTATACCATAATTCAACAATATGGAAAATACTAAAGGGTTCACAAACTTTCAAGCAGCACTGTATGTAACACCGGTGTTAGATTATTTAATTTGTATTTGATTTACAGGCTTGGTACAATTTATATATATAGGAGAATGAGATGCCTGTATCAGATGCAGGTAATCACAGTCGCTCAGTCCATCTCTCTCTCTCTCTCTCTCTTGCTTATGATACATAATACAGCAAGCTTTTACTGCAGTAATATAATAAGTTTTCAATGAAGCAACTCAGTTCCTTCGTTACTAGTTCTAAAGTGACGTTTTGGAATTAGTAACGGAGGCTTGGACTGAGCTGTTAAACTGTCAACTTTAGATTTAAATCTGTGGTGGAAGAAAGCAGTTCTGCACAAAAGAGGGCTTTTAAAGATACTCCGTTGTTGTTTCTAAATTATTTACACACTCATGCTGTTGCACTGTTGTATAAACGCAATCACACTCGTAGACTACGGCCGAATCACAGCCGTGCGATATACAGCCATATCTCACTTCTACTCGTGTGATATTGCTCATATATATCATCCCGCTCTCTTTAGCATGTAACATCAAAATTTGCCACAAAGGGAGTAAAAATAGGCTACTTCAAATCTACTCCTGGCTGTATTTACACAGTTTATTCACAAACCTCAATCCACTCAAGTTACATCCCAAACCCCCATCACCAAATGTCATGTCAACTAATGCTTCAGGAAACACCGGGACACAGTCGTTACAACAGTCAACATCGAAACCTTTTGCTCATCACCCCAAATCCTTCACAACATAGACATGCACACACACTCTACTATGTCAAATGCTTCAGTGAGAGAGCATTGTGTTGCTAATGCAGACCAGCCCATCAACAAAGGTTGCTGCAGAAACCCAGTGTCAACATGAAATCACGACTGAGAGCTGCGGGAAAAGCCAGAGAAACAGCTATAGACATAAAGGGGGTGGGGAGGGAACGAACAAGACCATTCTGTCCCCAGATGGTCATCAAACAGAGCAGACATGGATGATTTAGCAGTGTGAGAAACGTGAGAAACACACTCCCACACAGAGGAGGGGTAAAATACAAGAACACACTAATACATTTAGTCGGCAAAGTCTGTTTCCTGAAGGTCACAAAAGTTTCCGAGCAGAGTAACCACAGGTTAATATTCTTCGGCCACTGTCTGGTTGTCAGTAGAACATGTCGATATCATTGGGAAAACTGCTAAATTTGTTAATTATGAATAGTATATTTATTGTTTTATTAGCAATAATTCTTATTAAACTGTGCTTGTATCTTTCTTTAAAATTTTACACTTTTTATATTTTGTTATAATGCAGTAGTGTTGTCAAAAATATCGATATTTCGATAAATATCGATACTGAAATATCTGAACGGTACCAATATTAATTTCCCGAAGTATCGATACACCGATACTAGCCGAGCTGTCACTTTCACTTCCCTCCAAAGGCGCGTGGACAAGCACCACATGTGACCGCACTCGTCTCCTTCGCTCTGGTTAAATAGCAAAAGTGAAGTGAATAGAAAGATGACTGCTCTGGTTGTTAAAGAACACAGCAGGAGCGCTATCTGTAGGGATCTATGATCTCCGCGATGCAGAGAACGCGCTCGGAATCCAGTCATAAACACGGAATTTACAGTTTAACGCGGAATGTCACGGAATTTGTCAAAGTTTGGATGAATTAATCAAAAGTAGGTCATTACACTTAAATCAAATCGCGATATGGACTAGTATCTGTAAATATTAAGCTGCAAAAGTCGATTTAAATATGAATCCTGCATGTTCTGCGCGTCTCTGTGTGAATGTGCTGCACGCGGTTTTGTTTACTAATGTGGCGCTCGCGGTGATTTCAGCGTCTGCCGTCTCAATGAGGACATTAATACATCAACAATATCTCCAGAACTGCTCTGAAATGCACTTTACGAGCATTTTACCATTTAATTTGAGTAAAACTAGCATCATATCATACACACACAGAACATTAGAAGTATTCACGGCAACCCGTCAAAATAAAAGTTCGGCTTAACTTATTCAAGACCGTGTGCCAGAAATAGGCTATATTACTATTATTTAGTAGAATGTACATAACACTACTACTGTTAATTTTTTTTAAAGAAATAATCACAAAATATTTTAATTTTAATAGTAAATCCCCTTCATTTGCCAAAAATGTAAATGTTTAATTTTCATTAATTCAAATATAAATGAATTAAAATTGTTTTATGCCTTCATCTGATATCCAGTAAAATTTAAATACACAACACAGAATTTCTGAGGGGGAAAACACATTTCATAAGGCTACTGTAAGAATAAATAAAATAGTTTGTATGCATGCAAATAGCCTAATAGACATGCTAAAACACAGAATTTGGTAACAATAAAACATAAGGTGAGAAAAAAATAAAACATTTCATACGGCCCTAAACGTGTCATTTTTGTTACACTTTTAATAAATTAAATGTTAAATTGTATAATTTTCATGATTTTAATGAATTAGACATGCTTTTAGATTAATAGCATTTAATTTGACCATTAAAAAAAAAAAGAGTCCAGAAAAATTAAAACGGAAAAAAACGGAATCCAGAAAAATTTAAATGGAAAAAATAGAATGTAGAAAAAAATAAAACTGAATTTGGGGAAAAATAAAACGGATTTCATAGGGCCCTATATCTGGAAATATTTTGGTTATGAGGCAAATGAGAATATCAACAAATAGAACTTTGGATTTTAATTAGTACATATATTAGTAAACGTTAGTTTCAATTAACATTTAACTAAGATTAATAAAAGATTAATAAATAAATCAACAAATGCAGTACTTCAAGACATTTTTTTGTTCATGTAAAATATACCGCATGTTCTAGACTTGTTACATTTATCTTTAAATTAAAAAAATTACCCCCTTAATATTGTGGCAGTTTTTTTCACCGTGGTATCGAAAATGGTATCGAGTATCGATATTTTTCCAGGTATCGTATCGAAGTTAGAAATTCCAGTATCGTGACAACACTATAATGCAGTGGCATTCACACATCACAAAGTGTGGCATAAATGTCCAAGTAATATATAATATTATATGCACCCAACATTAGTATTATTATTTTTGTAAGACCTTATAATAAATCTAAATATACACTACTGTTAAGCATCACATGACCCTTCAAGAAATCATTCTAATATGCTGATTTGACATTTTTGATGTATGATGATATTTCTTCTTATTACTGAAAACATATTTGTCCACCTTATTATTGCAAACTGTTGTGCTGCTTTTTTTGGAAACCATGATTTTTCTTTATTGTCACTTTTGATCAGTTTAATCAATTCTTGCTTAATGAAAGTATTAATTTCTTCCAAAAATAAAAATAAAATCGTACTGACCCTAGCCTTTTGAACAATATTGTATATTATAGATTTAAATCATAGCATAACGAAATAAACTATAATGTGTACTGGGGGAAACTGAAAGAAAAAATTAAAATGGCTTTTCTCACCCAGAGGCAATAAGGGCCCGTGACTGTGCCATGGCAATTCTCTGCAAAACAGGCCGACTAAGCCCTGTCAGACTGGCACGAGATGGCAGAGGGGCAGTACAGGCAACGGAGCGTTGAAAACGCAATGGCGCTGAAGATGACGTCAAATCTGTGGATGATGAGGGACTGGTTGATGTGTTAATAAGCATGGCAGTTGGCACAAATGTTGCAGAAGATGAAGAGCTTGGGGCGGACGAAGGCTGTTTATTCGGCGATGGCAGAGTTGGAGGCGGTGGGCGGCTGGAGGAGATTGAGAGATTGGCAGTTCCCGATGTGAGAAGAGACAATGACTGATCAAAAGCAGCAGAATTCTTGGCTTCTTCTGAGAGCGAGCATTTTAAAGACGTGCCATGTGGTAGTGTTTGAGAATAGGAGTTTAAAACAGACATGGACGCAAAGGAGGATGGAAGTGTCCCAAAGTTGAACTTAGGACTGTTTGGCTTTGTTGCACGTCCCAGTGTCTGTGATGAGGTGCCATTTGCCTTTACACTCAACACCAGCATGCACTGCTGACAGGCACATGGCTGTCCAGGAGGAGCGAGAGATGATACCGAAAGCATCCCGCTTGGGTAAACCACACTTCCTTTTCTACTCAAGGTAGATCCAGAAACTCCTACCCCAAGAAGTGCCCCGGTTGAGCCCCCACCTGATGTAAGTCCTTTAGCAATGCCTCCAGACCCTGAGCCTGTACCCCAAGCCTGTGAGGTTTTAGACAGTGGCCCAGAGACTAGTGGGTAAACCATGTCTGAGCGTCTCTGGATGCGCCGCTGTCGCTGCGTTTGCCTGTTAATCTGGGTCATGGTCTGGAAGTCCACAAAGTAGCAAAAGCCCATTGATGTCAGGTCCAGCCAGGGTTGCTGTCGGTCCCATGCCACTTGTAAGGCAATGATCACCTCCATGTCATAGGTCGTCCAGGAACCTGCGTCATTTTCCCACTCCCACATCCAACCTTGGCCTGGAGCTGAGGTGGGGTCATAGAAACTCCGTCGCACTGGTCTTAACGTACCTGAGGAGGTAAAACGGTAGGGTTATGAATCATTTATAATAAAGTAGATGTAATCAACCAGTTAAAGAAAGAAATTCATGAACATCTGGAACAGCATGAAGGTGAGTAATTGATGAGAGACTTTTCATTTTTGGGTGGAGTATTCCTTCAAATAAAGTGTTTTCTTAAAAGAGAGGCAGCCTCTCAACAATGTTACGCATGTCATTTTCATTTGATCATCAGTAGCCCTAATTATACTTCTTTTATAAGTATCAGAACAATACTGAATCAAAGACACCCAAGTGGTATTATAGGAGGGAATAGCAGGATAATAATTACACAATGTCTTCAATATAAGCATTCAATTCCCCATTATATCCAGTGAATGCCTATTGTTGTGTTTTGTGCATGTTTAAATTTAAACCCATTCATCAGAACAGAAATGGTTTTTTACTCTTTCTAGATCAGATCAGGATCTGGAGGGTTTAGGGTAAGAATCTAACTAGGGCAATATATGCAACATCCATTTAGCTAATGCACAAAATGCATTTATGACAAAATGCC
Source organism: Barbus barbus (assembly GCF_936440315.1). Taxonomy (NCBI): domain Eukaryota; kingdom Metazoa; phylum Chordata; class Actinopteri; order Cypriniformes; family Cyprinidae; genus Barbus; species Barbus barbus. Next base: position 10,865,168 of record NC_136735.1, on the reverse strand, counting down.
AGGACACACAGAGTAAGCAAAAACCCATCTGAATAAATAGATTGGAGTATGAAGCAAAGAGCTGCTGAACACAAAAGATCCACTGAGGCGTGAACTTTAGCACAAGAGGAGAACTGGGAATATACACAGAACATATAAAGAACATTTTCTCTTTTTAACAACCAGATACACCTAGACCTTCAAACAGTACAAAACACTAATTAAGTACACATACTAAATTTTTAAAAAATCTGATTCTGTCAGTTTTACTTGATTTGCAGATGATTTTGCAGATCTAATGTAACGTCGGTCAAATTATAAAAGGCAAGTTCCAGAAATTAGGTGGAGTAAAGCAAGACATCAATATGCTTTGATCATCCTTCATTGTTTCTGAACTCACTTTACCAGCTCAGTGCCTCAATCACAGTCATTCCCTTTCAGCTCTATTATACCTGAATGATACAATTTCTTTTGATACAAAAAATGAATGCTATGCTTTTTTCTGTTGCTGTTTATGAGAAGTTATTTCACTGTATTACAGTCCAGCTAATGATAAAAACATGTATTATGGGTTCATGTGGTATTTAACTGCATGTGAGCAGCACATGCGCTTTAAGGCTGGGGCACTCAAAATATGTATCTCAGGGGCTGCTTTTTTCTAATTTCTGGGACCACCTTGATGAATACAAACTACCATTCAAAACTTTGGGGTGAGTAAAATTTTGTAATGTTTTTTTTAAAGAAGTCTCCTATGCTTACTAAGACTGCTTTTAATTTAATAATGCTTTAAAAAAAATAATCAAGTCAAAAGAAAACTTGATGAAATGCGACACATTTTGTGAATTAATCAGATTATTCTACGAATTAATGCAATTTTAGTTTTTCAACCCCACCTGCACTGTAAGAAACATGGCATGACACTCCCATAAGGCTGTCCACAACGCATTATAAACTGACACTGGACCGTTGATGTATTTTTCCACACAGACACATTTTAGAGAGCTAAAAAAGGGGGATTGTTAAAGTTCAATATTTTCTGCAGTCTGATATCACAAAAAACCCTCTCTCATCACATACATCAGTAAGTAAAATAAATGATTCCATCAGTATTGATCGTGACGAATTGAAATCATGCTATTTAATACTACATGTTTCAGTTCAATGGAGTCTGTCCTGTGCCTCCTCTCAACACTGCAGTACAGCAACAGATGGCCTTGTTCACTTTCACATGCCAATCATACTGCCTGCACTTAAAGTGTGCAAGCTTGTGCTAGTATGCGAGTGGGAGTAGAAGGCTGTGCTACAGCAGATCATAAACCGTGACATTGGGTTAAGGATCCCAGGACCTTTTCAGCAGCACAAAGCCCTACAACAGGTGTACAGGGACTGTCCATCTGTTCCATTGTTGTTGGCTCTGTGCCTCCATCATGGTCCCCATGTATATTTCCCTCCCGTCTTCAAAAGTAACAACTTTATTCCCCTCTTTTTTAAAAGAAATAATAATAATGCAAAATTATTATTTTCAAATCTCTGATAGATGTTTTATCTCTAGTCGATTATACTGTAGTGATTAAATAGCATCACTGATGGATGGGGGTTAACATTTCCTCCTTTGTGTTATTTTCTATTATGGAATATTTTCTGTTCATTTTTCTAGAATTCTGTAATTTATAAAGTGTAAACCTGAAGGGACACAAAAGGTCAGTAGTGGAAATATAAACATATTAACCAATAATCAAATATATGACTGTGACAAATGAGAAGGAAGCTATTTGAAAACGAAGCTTGATACTTAAAAAAAACTCTCCTTCATATCACAGCAAAGCAGTTAGACTGGAAAAGACTCTTTTAGAGAGACCTTTTTCATCATGGTGCATGAAATTATTAAACAATATTCTAGAGTGGAGTACATTGTTAACTGTGACTGTGATTTTGGTGTAAACACATTTATAGTCTGTGTAAAAATGTCTACGCTACAACATTCATAATGCCTTGAGGCGGCCCCCAGATAGAATCAGGGTCACCTCGCACCACAGGGGGTGTCCCATAAGACATTGGGCTTAAGCAAAACTGAAGCACACAAAGGATCCTTATAGCATGAATCCAAGGGAAAAAGAGAGTTAGAGTTGTAGATAAAGAGAAGAAAAAGAGGCCATAAACTATTTATAAAATGGTTTTCAGCACTGAAACGCAGTAAGGATGACAAACTGTTGCTTGCAGCTCAAGCAACACAAGCAGAAAGCAAACTCAACAACTATACTGCATTTACGGTTAATCATTTAGCAGATGCCTTTATCCAAAGTGACTTACAATTGAGGAAATACAACAAGCGATTCATCATAAAGAGGCAATTATTCAGATTTTATTCAGATTAGAAAAAGCAAGACAGGGAGGGATTAAGGAAAGAGAAAGGTTTTTATTATTATACTACCATCCAAAAGTTTGAAATAATTCAGATTTTTTTTTACCTTTTCAGAATCTCAACAAGGCTACATTTATTTGATTAAAAAACACTGTAATATTGTGAAATATAATGACATTTTATATCAACTTCTTTCTAAAATGTAATTTATTACTGTGATGAAAAGCTGAATATTCAGTGCCATTATTCCAGTCTTCGGTGTCACATGATCCTTCAGAAATCATTCTAATATGCTGATTTGGTGCTTAAATAATATTTATGTTGATGTTGAAAACAGGTTTTACGACTTAATATATATATTTATTTAATTTTATTTTTGTGGAAACCTTCATAAACTGTCATTCAAAATTTTGGTGTAGAATAAAAAAAAAAAAAAAGTTTATTCAACAAGGATGGATTAAATTGTTTAAAAATAACAGTAAAGCTATTTCTAGCCATTTCTAATTTATAATGGCTGAAGAAATGGCTGCTGAAAATCCATTTTTGTCAGCACAGAAACATTTTCTTTTACAATATTATATATTTTTTTACAAATATATTATTTTGTTATTATAATTGTAATGATACTTTACAATATTGCTGTTTTTACTAAGAAAAAAAATACAGCCTTGGTGAGTATAAGACACTTCTTTCAAAAACACTTAAAAAATCTATATTATTTGACTGGTAGAGCATGTCTGTGTGTGTTTATGGGAGGGAGTGATACCAACAGAAATGATTCACAGAATGGTCAGTCTGAAAGAAATTATTTTAGCTCAACCATGTGAGAGTCACTGGATGAGGAGAAATACAATCCTGCCCTATGTATGTGTGTGTGTGTGTGCGTGCGTGTGTGAGAGAGAATGTGAGAGTATGTGTATGTGTGTGTGTGTGAGAGAGAGAGAGAGAATGTGAGAGAGAGAGTGTGTGTGTGTGTGTGTGTGTGTGTGTGCGCATGTTATACTAATCTCCAGACTGCAATGGAAATCAGAGTAACTGACGGCACCCCAGGGGCCCAGAGTTGATGAAACTACACACTAGCCTGTTGCACAATAGCAACCACTCCCCTTTTCTTCCCCCCTCAATCAATCTTTATAGTTTCGTTCTTTCACATGGAAAGTCTGCTCATTTCCCTGGGTAGTCCTTTAAGGAACTTCACTCTCTGTGTACATGTGACTGAGCAAGTTACTTTGCAGGTTTTTAGGGCAAGTCTTGACAGAGCGATTAAGGTTGCAAATGTCACTAACCTCATTTTAGTTTGGTGACAAAACTTAACCTGAGAAAAGCCTGCATTTCAAAAAAATGTGGGTGTTAGCCAAAAGATCATTTTTGGGAGCTGCCTGGGTGTGTGTATCTGTAAACCATTATTCACATTAGACTTGTGCAGTTATGAGTTTCCTTGTGCATTTGATTACCACCAATGCACTTTATCCACAGTGAGTCACTTTAAGCAGCATCAGCAAAGATACAGGACTTTAAACACTTTACATATAAAACGAAATAGAGGTTTAGTCTGACTAAAAGCAAGATCAGACTAACAGACATGGATAACTCAGCTTCAAGTATTCGAAAGAATTACATCTACAAAATTAATTTCTTCAGCATGTTTGGTAAATTTTATAAGAGAAATTGGGTGGAGTTTTGTAACAAGCTGTGTTCACTACAGTGTGATATGCGTGCCTGGGGAAGTCGTAGCCTAATGGTTAGAGGGTCGGACTCATAATCCAAAGGCTGCGAGTTTGAGTCTCAGGTCCGGCAGGAATTGTAGGTGGGGGGAGTGAATGTACAGTGCTCTCTCCACCCTCAATACCATGACTTAGGTGGAACCCCCAACTGCTCCCTGGGCGCCGCAGCATAAATGGCTGCCCACTGCTCCAGGTGCGTGTTCACTGCTGTGTGTGTGCACTTTGGATGGGTTAAATGCAGAGCACAAATTGTGAGTATGGGTCACCATAATTGGCCATGTGTCACTGCTATTTTCTCACTCCTTCGATTTGTGTTGCTCAGTCATACATAAATCTACTTTTAATATTATATTGTTTAAATTAGAGGAGAACAACTGCACACTCACTTAAGCATATTTATTAACCAACGTTTCGGCTAGTAGCTTTTTTCCAAGGCATATTTTCATACTAGCCGAAACGTTGGTTAATAAATATGCTTAAGTGAGTGTGCAGTTGTTCTCCTCTAATTGATTCATATTTTTTGCTTCAACTTACACCTCATAAGGTGTGCGTTTGCCTTGCCTCACTTGCAATTTTATATTGTTTAACATATATTGCCTGTTTATGGCAAAAAATGTCTCTTGGTCTCATATTTTGCCATGCAATATGTGGCTTATATACGTCTGCCATTGTATATCTTTCTAAAACAACAGCTGCCTAGGCAGACAGTGGACAATATTCAATGTCACACTTCAAAACTCAAATAAGTGCAGAATAAGCGACTGAGAGAAAAAAATCTCTGCGAGAAACTAAGTCAAAATTGTAAAGTAGCAGTTACCTACTTTTACTTTTTTATTTTGTGGTACAAACATGCTTTCATATTTACAGCTCGGTCAGGTTACTAGTAACTATTTCAATAGTTATTAGTATTGAATCCAGCTTTACTAGTATTCACTTCCAAATGTTACTAACAACATTTCTCTTATTGGTTGACTCAAAATGCAAGGACTGCTCAGAATTGCTCATAGTTCAATTAAAAATGTCAATATAATAAGATTAAAAATGTTACTAATAACAACTGTATTTTTACACGTCAATGCTGGGGTCGTGATTAGCAAGAGCTAATATCTATTGATTGCTTGATAAAGGTATTTCAATATTTTACTAGTGAAATATAAATGCGTACATACAATTTGACCCTGGACCACAAAACCAGTCATAAGGGTCCATTTTTGGAAATTGAAATTTATCCATCTGAAAGCTGAATAAATAAGCTTTCCATTGATGTATGGTTTGTTAGGATAAAAAAATTAAAATGTTGAGAAAATCGCCTTTAAAGTTGTCCAAATGAAGTCCTCAGCAATGCATATTACCAATCAATAATTACGTTTTGATATTACTGTGGGAACTTTAAATATCTTCATGGAACATGATCTTTGCTTAATGGCATAAAAGAGAAATTAATAATTTTGACCCATACAATGTATTTTTGGCTATTGCTACAAAATATACCTGTGCTTCTAATGACTGCTTTTGTGGTCCAGGGTCACAGATAATAACATAAAAGAATTTTCAAGTAGATCGTTATAAAGAATGAATGCGCTGCTGATCTTCATCTTACCGGTATCCTGTCTGAACTGATGCATGGAGTGTAGGTCGATGATGTAGGGCGACAGGCGGCTGTCAGCTCGGCCTAAAACGACGCTGCCGCTGCGGGGATCGCTTCTTATCACCGCCTCTATGTGGTAAGACACGGCTGGGCTGTACGGCCGCCAGCGCCCGTGCTCGTTGAACCATTCCCAGACGACCACGGCGGAGGCCAGCGACATCGTGTCCCTACAAGTACACCGATTAGTGAACACTTGAGGACAGATTTAATGTTAAGCACTGTAATGTTGTACTGCCTGGTCTGCATAACATCGATAAACACACGAGTATGTGTTTTGAGCTCGTATATTGTGATTTCCTAAATATAAAATCGCAGGTGTACTCACTTTTTTTTTTTTTTTTTTTTTTTTTTTTTTTTTTTGCTGGGATCGCTTACGCGTGAGATCACAGCATCAGGAAAGAAATCTCCGTATCACTTCTTCCATGCCTGGGCTCCAGAGATCCCAACAACTCCTTAAGAGTGTCAACAGACCAATATTCTTCTTCCTTATTCTACACATTCGGCGTTGACTGTTCCTCGGTTAGTGCTTCGTCTCCTTCTTAATACTTCCTTGCTCCACGAGGTGCGATTTATCGAAATCATGTAGCGTTCGCGTAAACTATCTCTGGTGAACCGCTCGTGGTTTTGTGTGCGGTGAACTGAGTTGAAGAAGTAACACCTCCCCAGCGTGAGTAATAAAATGCACAACTCGTCCGATTCATTTACGCGAATCGGTTCTTTTGAACAGTTCATTTGAAAGAACCGCTTGAAAATGACTCTGTTGCTTTAAAGTTACTTGCTGGCTGGCGACACTACTTTATTTAAATCCCTTTAGCTTTGAGATTGATTGAGTCCTTTTCCAGAGCTTCGGGTCTCTGTCTAAATATCAACAAATATGAGTTAATGTCAATTAAACGCTGTGATGTTCCCTCTATATGCAACATTCCTGTGAAAGATCAAGTTACATTGTAATTCATGAAGACCAAAAAACAAGATGTAAACTAAATTTTGACCCTTTAATAGTGAAAACTCAAAGGAAGTTCAGAGCATTCTGCTCTCTAAAGCCGAAGGATTGTCTCGATTGACTTATGCAGCTCTTTCCTTGGAGGTTGATAAAGGAACATTAAAAAAGGTTGATAGCATGTTGATGATGGGGGGGGGGGGGGATTAGATTTTACTACCTTAAACAATACTTTTAAAATGAATTGGCTTATTGAGAATTTTCTTAAAAATCCCTCTTCACTCTGGAATATCCCCAGTTATATTTTCGCTAAAGTTGGTGGCCTTCTTTGTAATTATAATGCTTTGAATAATTTTCATAAGCAGATGCTCTTGGCCTGGTGCTTCATATACAAACGCAACGTTTCTCCGCAAGGATATTCTTTATAAGAATAAATCTTTTTTCTTTGACAGCTGGTTTGAAAACAACCTTCTTTTAGTTGGACAGCTTTTTAACTCACAAGGCAGACTTTATAACTATTCAGATTTCTTGCAAAAATATAATATTCCTGTATCTGCTAATGAATATGCTGTTGTTTTCAATGCCATTCCTTCTGGTGTGTCTTTTCTTTTGCAAGGTACCACGTTTCCATGGCCATGTACTTACTCTCTATCTTTTACTAACACAATGATTGGAAGTGTGTGCGTTTCTGTAGACCAACAAAGAAATAACTATACAATCAGAGCTCTCTTCCAGAAAGAGATAACAACAATTCCTTATGTAATACCATATTGGAATAATATTGTGGAGAATATACCTTGGGAGAAAGTATGGACTTACCAGTAAAATAAAGGAAATAACATTTAAGCTGATTCACAAATGTTACCCAACTAAAACCTTTCTTAGGAAATATAAGTCAGACATTGAAGTGAACTGCAATGCACCTACACTGGAAATTTTCCGTCAGACTTTTTAGTGTTTATCCAATCTTATTTTTTTAAGTGACTTTTCTTTCTGTTTTAAGGATGCTTTCTTTCTATTGTTTGACTATTCAAAAGAAAAACAGGAAAATATTGCGTAATTAATTTATGTTTTCTGTTAGCTAAATTTCACATTCATAAAAGTTTACTGGCTCTAAACCTCTTTTTCTTTGTTCAAAGTTGATTTAGAAAAGTATGTGCAAACTATCCAACATCAGCTAATTTCAAAGCTGTGAAGACTGTATCTCTGTATGCATCCTTTGTGTCTTCTTAAGATGTCATTTTATTACCTTATTTTTTTTGTTAACCCTGGCAACTCTGAGTGTATATTCTTGAATTTTATTATTATTATTATTTTATTTAGTCTTTGTGTATAATTGTAACTGTGCTTTCGTAATGTTTGTAGTGTTTAATTAAAAAAAACTCTTACTTGCTTTAGTTACTGTTACTCTTGCTGTTCTACAATATCTTGGCAGGAATAGTAACAGTAGTATGCTGGTTACTTTGTCACAGCATGATTTAAATATGCGAATATGAAAGAAATGGGCTGATTTCTGAATAATAGCATGCTGGCATTATTGTATAGCATGCTGGCATGCAGCCACGGTTCAGTTTGATTCCTGAACAAGGAACGATTCATTCACAAATCAGACGTTGCTAAACTTGTAACGCACCACAGATGCCGAAACCTGTTTGGTTGGTCATGTTTTTTCATGTAGTTTACAGGTGAGCAACTAATATAATGGATGATGTGTTGCAACAGAACGAAAAAAGCAATAATTCATAGATATTATCTAGTAAAAACTGACCTATATAAACACACTTAAGTTGTAGACTGTTGAATTCTATGTATCACTAAATATTATAAAACTTAAGACACAGAACATCACCAAAACATGCATTTTTATGCTAAAGTTTTTATATAAGGGACTAAAGAAATGAAAAGCATGGGTTGTTAAGCCAGGCCAGAGTCATGTTAAATCAGTGACACTACTGCTAGTAAATGTTTTGGATCTGTTTTTGTTATCATAAACACAAGTAGAATATTTTGTTGCCTAATTAATGTTTTAAAACCTGAGAATAAGTAAAAAAGTGCCATGTATTACATACAATAATAGACTATTATAATGTAATAAAATTATTGGAATGTATTTGTTGAGAACATGCTCACATTTTCACAAAGGAAATACTGAATTCCCTTTTTGCATCTTACAATGGCTGTATAGCGATGCAGCTACAAAACATGTCAGACTCTGACAATGATCTTCAGTTCAAGACCCTGAAGGTCGACATTTACATACAGCGCCATCTGTCGTTTATATAGAGAACCTCGCCAGGAATCTGCAGGAAAGCAAATAGTGTTGGAATTTATATTATCACGTTGTCTTTTGAAAACTAGTTATTCGGACATAAATCCCTCGCGCCCTCGTTAGGAAGGTTCCTTATTGGCACGTTTTAAAGGCATAAAAGAAGTACATTTCCTCAAATGCAGTTTCGTGCAACTACACAGTTAGGAAATAGATGTCGCTGTAAGAGCATAATCTTTCGAAGCCCGGATAGCTCAGTCGGTAGAGCATCAGACTTTTAATCTGAGGGTCCAGGGTTCAAGTCCCTGTTCGGGCGAGTGATCCTTTTGCAAAGATTTGAGCCTGGCAGCTGTGTTTCATGGCTTAATGTGAAGAGAAGCAGCCACAACTACAATAACAGAATTGTTTTATATAATTAGTGATAATTAAACTTAAATTGTGAACTAAGCCTAGTGATTTATATAAATAATACAGATGAAAGAGAATGCTCGCCCAGGGAGAGTTATTGAAATGCTGATAAAAACACGTTAATTAAACCATTGCCTGTCGTACGTCACTACGTACAGTAGGTGGCAGAAATAGGTCGCGCGGCGATCAAAGTTCAATCCCGCTCCAGCAGAAGAAGAAGAAGAAGAAGACGAAGAAGAGAGCTGCTGGAAGATTCTGGAAGTGTATTGTTTGGTAACACGGAGACATAAAACGACAAGGGATTTCACGGTACTTGACGATTTATTAAAATAAAATGCTATGGATCACGTGATTGTTGTCTTTGTTTTGTTTCTTTTTGGCTTTGTTTTTATCTAAAATTCTGGTTTTTAGTAACAGTCGCCGTATAGCTTGACATTTAATTTCGCGTGATTGTGAAACAAAATTTGTTAAAGAGGACTAAATCACTTGTTTTAAAACGGTTGGTCGAATTAAATCTGCGAATTTTATGGCGAGTTTGATGTAATTGTAATTGATTTCTACGAAGCATATATAACGAGACTGAAAATATGTGCAAGCTTTAGAGTAATTCTAACACGGTTAATGCTAATGAAATAATTATCCAACTGTCAAATGTATATTTCAGTGTATTTTTTTTATTTTATTTTACTTTTGACTAGAATAGCCTGTTGGGAGGCAACTATGGTGAAAGAGACTGGTTTTTATGATATGCTGGGTGTAAAGCCTAACGCCAGCCATGAAGAGCTAAAGAAGGCTTATCGTAAACTGGCACTGAAATACCACCCAGATAAAAATCCAACAGAGGGGGAAAGGGTAAGACTGACACAATATTATGTATAATCAATGTCTAGTATTAAGTACAAATTCTCTAATAGTTCCCTTATATTTGAGTGATTTTGTAATTTGGGGGAAATATATAAATATATATGAATATAAAGAGCAGTTTAGAGATCATCTGGATGGTCTCAAAGTGTGGACCTTGTGTTTAGATTTTATGTCCTTTTCACTGTTTTGTATTTCCAGTTCAAACAGATCTCCCAAGCTTACGAGGTTTTATCAGATGCCAAGAAGAGAGAAGTGTATGACAGAGGGGGTGAGAAGGCGATTAAGGAAGGAGGAAATGGAGGGCCAAGTTTTGGCTCCCCCATGGACATTTTTGACATGTTCTTTGGAGGAGGGGGACGCATGCACAGGGAGAGGAGAGGTAAGTAGCCTACATTTCTTTCTTAACTACAGACTCCACAATTTGTGCAAAACCTGATAATCTTCCAGGGACAACATGAATTTGTGTATGTTCCAAAGAACAGCTTGTTTTTCAAAGGAATCAGACCTTTTTCAGTTCACAACATAAGTTATTGCCAGATATTTCCATTTTCAACTTTTTTTTTTACAGTTTTCGAGGAGATCAAATGTTCTAAGGCTAACATACATGCGTTGCACTTTGAAAAAGACATAAATTATTTAAAATCTTACAGTGAAATCTTGTGGTTGCTCTACACAGGAAAGAACGTGGTGCATCAGTTGACTGTATCTTTGGAGGACCTTTATAATGGAGCCACCAGGAAACTTGCTGTCCAGAAAAATGTAATCTGTGACAAGTGTGAAGGTAATAATTGACTGAAATGAATGTATTTGTATAAGGGGTTCTTTTCTAAACTTTATTATATTACCATATATATTGGTAAGATTTTGTTTTCTTTGAAAGAAGTCTCTTATGTTCCCCTTCCATTCTTAACAGCTTGTTACTTCAGTTTTCAGTATTACGTAGTCGTCTTACTATTTTCACAGTTCAAAACTATTTTGTATCAAAACAAAATATTTTATATTATAATTCTTTGATGAATAGAAAGTATGTACTATCACTTTTGGTAAATTAAATGCACATTTTTCTCTAAAAAGTATCACAAATTTTAATGTATTTATAAGCATTGTATTACTGATATACTGTTTTGATTTTTCTGGTGGTATTTGTTTTTGCTGAATAGTTTATCTTTTTTTTATTACAGGTCATGGGGGTCGTAAAGGAGTGATTGAAGTGTGTCCTTTGTGTCATGGGGTGGGTGTCCAGGTCAGACTACATCACTTAGCACCTGGAATGGTGCAGCAGATATCAACAGTCTGTGCTGGCTGTCAGGGGCAAGGTCAGCGACTGGGTCACCGCGACCGCTGCAAAACATGTGCTGGTCGCAAGATACTACGGCAGAAGAAGATTCTTGAGGTGCACATTGATAAAGGTTAGAAAGTGACAGGAAAAGCACGGTTCAGTCCAAAACATCTTTTCTCTGCCGCTTGTTACTTTTGTTTATGCTTGATTATGTTATTGCAGGTATGAAAGATGGACAGAAAATAGTGTTCCATGGGGAGGGTGACCAGGAGCCTGGCCTCGAACCTGGAGATATCATCATTGTCTTAGATCAGAGAGCACACCCGGTTTTCACCAGGTAAAACCACTCTGTAGACATCAGTAAGAAGTTGAGCTAAATTAACATGACCTCTGTTAAGTAATACTGGTAACACTGAAGTTTGAAGTTAGTGCTAATTACACTGTCCTGCATCATATTTGCTAAATTAAATTCAATGCTTGCTTTTTTAACTAATTTTGGGGGGTGCTGATTCAAAAAATAGTGCATAGCACATCATATTTCTCACAAAATATGTGCATTTCATAGCATTTGTGCTTTCAAAAATCATTTGTAAGGTGAAGAAGTAATGTGTAAGTGTCAACCACCAGGAAAACTGCCACGAAGACATGTTTCCTATCTTTCTCTGAGTCAGGTTATAACAATTGTATCAATTCTCATCTGATTTTCACATGTAGAATTGATTCTGAAGATATTATTTTATGCGTAATCCTGATTTCAAGGTTAGAATCATGGCCAGTGAACGTTCACATTTGTGGGTGTTTTACTACATCTACAGAAGATAATTTTTTGAAACAGAAAAAACAACAACTTTATTTACTTAAAAACCTGTTTATGTAAAGCTCTTTATTATGTACATAACTTTTGTTATGCACCAGCATTAAATTGATTATTTTAAACACTTTTCAACTACTTCACAAATTGTTCAATTATACTTATTTTTAAACTTCACATTTGACCGCTTTCATTTTGTTATTATCTTAAGTGCATTAAATGAACAAAAAAAAAAGAATGATGGATTTTAAGTAACAATCATCGTATTAAGTCATATTAGGCTTTGTTTTTCAAGATGCAGGGCTATGCTATTTTCAGAGGTACAGTCAGGTCCATAAATATTGGGACATCGACACAATTCTAACATGTTTGGCTCTATACACCACTACAATGGATTTCAAATGAAACGAACAAGATGTGCTTTAACTGCAGACTCAGATTTAATTTGAGGGTATTTACATCCAAATCAGGTGAACGGTGTAGGAATTACAACAGTTTGAATATGTGCCTCCCACTTGTTAAGGGACCAAAAGTAATGGGACAATTGGCTTCTCAGCTGTTCCATGGCCAGGTGTGTGTTATTCCCTCATTATCCCAATTACAATGAGCAGATAAAAGGTCCAGAGTTCATTTCAAGTGTGCTGTTTGCATTTGGAATCTGTTGCTGTCAACTGTCAAGATGAGATCCAAAGAGCTGTCACTATCAGTGAAGCAAGCCATCATTAGGCTGAAAAAACAAAACAAACCCATCAGAGAGAGAGCAAAAACATTAGGCGTGGCCAAAACAACTGTTTGGAACATTCTTAAAAAGAAGGAACGCACCGGTGAGCTCAGCAACACCAAAAGACCCGGAAGACCACGGAAAACAACTGTGGTGGATGACCGAAGAATTCTTTCCCTGGTGAAGAAAACACCCTTCACAACAGTTGGCCAGATCAAGAACACTCTCCAGGAGGTAGGTGTATGTGTGTCAAAGTCAACAATGAAGAGAAGACTTCACCAGAGTGAATACAGAGGGTTCACCACAAGATGTAAACCATTGGTGAGCCTCAAAAACAGGAAGGCCAGATTAGAGTTTGCCAAATGCCATCTAAAAAAGCCTTCACAGTTCTGGAACAACATCCTATGGACAAATGAGACCAAGATCAACTTGTACCAGAGTGAGGGGAAGAGAAGAGTATGGAGAAGGAAAGGAACTGCTCATGATCCTAAGCATACCACCTCATCAGTGAAGCATGGTGGTGGTAGTGTCATGGCGTGGGCATGTATGGCTGCCAGTGGAACTGGTTCTCTTGTATTTATTGATGATGTGACTGCTGACAAAAGCAGCAGGATGAATTCTGAAGTGTTTCGGGCAATGTTATCTGCGCTTCACAGTCCAGATGGACAATGACCCAAAGCATACTGCAAAAGCAACCAAAGAGTTTTGGAAGGGAAAGAAGTGGACTGTATTGCAATGGCCAAGTCAATCACCTGACCTGAATCCGATTGAGCATGCATTTCACTTGCTGAAGACAAAACTGAAGGGGAAATGCCCCAAGAACAAGCAGGAACTGAAGACGGTTGCAGTAGAGGCCTGGCAGAGCATCACCAGGGATGAAACCCAGCGTCTGGTGATGTCTATGCGTTCCAGACTTCAGGCTGTAATTGACTGCAAAGGATTTGCAACCAAGTATTAAAAAGTGAAAGTTTGATTTATGATTATTATTCTGTCCCATTACTTTTGGTCCCTTAACAAGTGGGAGGCACATATGCAAACTGTTGTAATTCCTACACCGTTCACCTGATTTGGATGTAAATACCCTCAAATTAAAGCTGACAGTCTGCAGTTAAAGCACATCTTGTTCGTTTCATTGAAATCCATTGTGGTGGTGTATAGAGCCAAAAATGTTAGAATTGTGTCGATGTCCCAATATTTATGGACCTGACTGTATATCGTTTACGATAATGTCCTGGAGATGGCAGCACAGACTCATTCATTTCAGGATTAGTGTCACATCCTCTGTGTTCTGTATATGGGGCAGCCTGTTACAGTACTTGGTCAGTTAGACAATGCAATTAGGGAACAGAACATAGAATATATAGATATTATTTAAGAAACATAATGATTGACATACCATTTCTCCTTTCAGACAAGGAGAGGATCTCATCATGAACATGGAGCTACAGTTGGTAGAGTCATTATGTGGTTTTCAAAAACCTGTAAACACACTGGACAACAGAATTCTACTTATCACATCCCATCCAGGTGAACCATCCTACATGCATATTCAAGCACTGCATGCAGGTTTCTATAACATCAGCACCATGTTGGATCAGTGCTGGTGGATAAGCAAGTCATTGTGTACAGCATGATGGAATTTAGTCTTGAACCTGGAAGCAAATCCACTCTTAATAATGATCTGGCTGTGGGAAAATGGCAGGAGTGATATTATGTAACCTTGGCAGATGGCACTCTGATGGTCATTGTTGCTATTGCCTTTTCCAGAGTTCCTAATCCTTAGTGCTTTATTGATCTTGTATATCACCACGCATCCAGGCATGTGTGGAATATCACTTCTTGTAGGCTGTGCTTAAGTTGGTCTACCTGGATTTGGTGTAACTGGTTCTGATATCGTTCTCAATTTACTCCTGATCCATTTAGAGAGTAAAAACTACAAAATATAAGCTTGGCTAGTTGTTAAATTAATCTTAATAGCAGAGCTGATATGACTGTATATGTGTAAAGCAAATGTATTGTCTGTCTTTGTTGCATTAATAGGGGAGTTGATCAGACCTGGAGAAAAGAAATGTGTTCTGAACGAGGGAATGCCTTTGCACCGTCAGCCATTTGAGAAAGGCAAACTCATCATCCTTTTCAGCGTGAGTACTAATTATTGAATAGACCTTTTCAATGCGGTGATGTCACTGACCCATGAACATTTCCTGCTTCTTGTCAAACTATTTTGAAACTGTAATAGGATGTGCTTTTGTCATAACTAATATTAACACTGTTTTTATCAAAATGTTGACCTTTCTGGATTCTCAGAGATTATGGAAATTAAGTTTAAAACGCATATTCATGAGTGTGTGTGTGTGTGTGTATATATATGTATGTGTATATGTATTCATTCATTCATACACGTGCACACACTCACGAAGAGAGAGGGCTGGGTAGGATCTGATTACATTACCTAATCAGATTCCAAAAATCAAGTACTCGTAATAAGAGTACAGTGGCATGCGAAAGTTTGGGAACCCCTTGCAGAATCTGAGAAAATGTGGATAATTTTACCAAAATAAGAGAGATCATACAAAATGCATGTTATTTTTTATTTAGTACTGTCCTGAGTAAGATATTTTCCAAAAAAGATGTTTACATATAGTCCACAAGACAAAAAAATAGCTGAAATTATTAAAATAACCACATTCAAAAGTTTGGGAACCCTTGGTTCTTAATACTGTGTAGGATTTTTCTGAAGAACAGTGCTCAGTTTAACTGTTCAGAACAAACAAGGGACTCATGAACAACCACCACAAAACAAAAAAACAGTCGTAGATCATCCAGGTAACCACACACAGTATTAAGAACCAAGGGTTCCCAAACTTTTGAATGTGGTTATTTTAATAATTTCAGCTATTGTTTTGTCTTGTGGACTATATGTAAACATCTTTTATGGAAAATATCTTACTCAGGACAGTACTAAATAAAAAATAACATGCATTTTGTATGATCGCTCTTATTTTGGTAAAATTATCCACATTTTCACAGATTCTGCAAGGGGTTCCCAAACTTTCGATCCCCACTGTATGTTACACTTTATAATGCTCATTACTTTTACGTTTTATGGATTACATATTCACACAATGCCAGTAAATAATTCATAATCTAATGATTCTCTCTAATTGTTCTTTTAAGTGGATTCCCAAAGATTTTTGACAGCCAAAGCCACTTTGACATGAAATATATATATTTTTTTAATCTCTATTTAAATAATTTAACAACACATTTGCATGTTAGTGTTACATTGAAGCCATGAAGATATTTAAAAAATATATATATTTCAGCTACAATTTTCATTTTCGTCTTTAAGTTGAATAACTGAAATAACCAAAGCTAAATAAACAAAAATGAAAACTTAAAGTATATAGACATTTGTAATGGAAAACATTTTTATACATTTCAGAGAAAATACAAGAAATAGTTAAGCTACATTTTCTTGCTCTTCTCACTTACAATAATAGTTTACATAAACTAATTTTGCTAATTCTCTTCTTAAGGTTGTCTTCCCTGAAGAGAACTTCCTTCCATTAAACAAACTCAAGGAGTTGGAAAGGTACTTACCTGAAAAACAGTCAAACATTGAGCCTGAACGCATGGATGATGACCTCTATATATACGCTGACCTTGAAGACTGTGATCTGACGCATGAACGCCATCATTACCATTATATAGAGGAAGACTTTTCCCCGTCTGGAGGTGTGCAGTGCCAAACCTCGTAGAGATTCCTGTTCCCTTACCCTCCCTTCCACAACAAATGCCACCTCTGCTGGAACACAAGAAAAAAGGACCAAGAGGAAAAAAGTTATTTACCTCTCAAATAGTTCTGTGCCTAGAATAAGACCTCTTAGTGCCGACCTCTTGTGTCATTGTTTGGAAGTAACTTCTTATCCAGAATTTTGAGCAAATCATTTGTGAAATAAAAAGTAAAATGAGTTGAGACTGGTGCCATAGAGTGCCATAGAGGTTCAGCTGAAGGGAGAGTCTATGGAAATTTGTGTAGCAGTTACAGTGGAAATGGAAGGGATATTCAGGTCAAATTGGTTGTGCCATAATCCCACAAAATTTCATCATGAAAATGGATTTACTCTGAAAATGGATTTTTCTTCATCAGTTTGAGAAAACATTACAATCTTTGTGGTGTTCTGTTTATTGCCAATTAATTGTGGGTTACATGTTAGACTGTTTAATCTTGATGTTGTTGGAAATTTGGTATGTGCCAGTTCATTGCTAAATGTTTTTTCTAGAACATTTTGAACTAATAAGAGGGTTAATAACGAAGTTGTAAATACATTTCAACAAAGAAAATCTTGATGGCAGACTGTGATCCATCTCTTAAAAGCCTTATTTTGTAGAAAGTGATATTAGGTAGCTTCTTAATTGGCTGATATTATTTAGTCTAGTACCCTGTAACTTTTCATGTTACTGTTTTCATGTAACTAAGAAATAATAGCCAAGGATTTTATCAAAACTAAATGTGTTTGTTTGCCATTTAAGGATTGAAGAAGATATTAAATCCTTTCTAGAAGGAATTTATTTGATCTAAATAACAAACAAACTAAAAAATCATTAATGGAATGAGCTGTCTATAATACCTCTGCATAAAATCTTAAGTGTCGAGCATTTTGAAAGAATACTAAAATCTTTTTGCAAATTTATTAAATGTTAACTCTGCCTAAATTTGGAAGACACTTTTTTTGGATATTGCAAATGCACTTTTATCCCATTTGTTATTTTCATTTTTGCTGATAGTCTTATTTTATTATCTGTATTGACTGAAGATTAATTGAAAAATGTGGAATTTTAATTATGACCAATAACTTTGCTATTTGTAGTTTTCTTTATAAAATAAATGTCACAATGTTATTTGTTTAGTCAGTTTTGTATTTTGGGGGGGATTTAATATTTGGCTAATTATGCTAAAAAAAAGTTGTTTTTTTAAATCAGGTTGTACATCTTGTTTATCAAGATGTCTTTACAGATTTATTGGAGATCTGCAAATATCAAGCAATCCAACATCTAACCAGTTAATGATGCATCTTTTAATGACAAATCTTCTTCAAAAGATTGCCATGAATTATTCATGCTTGAATTTTAATTAAACTGCAGCAATATCAGCACATTAACACAGTAAGATACTCAAGAGACTTACACTGTAAAGCAGTGTTATACCAAAATTCAACAAAAATTGTGAATATCCTCGATAAAAATAATCTGTAATTATCTGAATATAAACCATACTGATTACTTCATACAGTATTGCAGTAACTGCATAATGTTCACTTGCATGCAGTACAAGTAGATGTGCTTGGTTGAGTGTTAAAACACACTAAACCGTTATAATCAACACAATATTGTACCATATGAATTCTAAATGTACACAAGTACAAATATGTGAAAATGTCCTCAATGAGTCCAAGACTAGCGCGAGGTCACATTATGAGCAAGTACACACAAATTATTTGTCTTTGGCCAAAATGATCAAAGAAATTACACACATTCACATATAAGATGTCAAAGAATAGTCTGGAAAGAAAACCAGTACAATTACCACATTAATGTCGATCGGGCTAAATCTTGCATGCAGATATTATCACAGACAATACTACAAAGCCCTTAATAATAGTAAAAGACTAGTACATCCATGCAGTTGTTCTTGTTTTCCACTAGAGGCTTCAGAAGAACGTTAGTATTACGAAATTGGATGTAGTTCGTTTCAGATGTCGAAGAGGTCCTTCATCTCAGTGCTGATACTAAGGTTCAACAGAAGCATGAATGTTTTTGAGTGCTTTAAATGGAAGACCAATATCATAGCAGTCATATAAAGGCAGAGACATATGCATGTGTGCTGGAATACCACAAATCCAGAACATAAAACACCTTTTTTATGTTCATAAAAAAGTCCATATTATGAAAGATGCAACTCAAGGCTTCCAGAGTTTGAGTAGGCCATCCTCGCTGTATGTGGCGATGAGATTCTGATGAGGGTGGTGAGTTATGCCAATCACATCTTTTTCATGTACCTATGGAGGATGCACACAGAAACATTTTTCATTTTTATATCCAATTCAGTTTTGGTATATCTCCAACTAGTCCTAACTAGAGTTATATGTTTTGAATATAAATACCAATTGTTCTGGAATACCGAGAAGACAACTTTAGCTGTGAACCTATCACACTTCACCCGACTAAAACAGATCTCGTGGATATGCAGCATAAGCTGTGAGGGCGGACGGTACCGTGAGGGTTCTCTCTAGCTTGCCAGTGATGGTGCTGAAGCAGTACAGCACATAGTCTTCTCCCACACAATAAATCCACTCTCCACGTGGAGACAACGTGCAGGAAACAAAGTCTGCCCCCTCTCTTACGCCTGAACAGAAACTCCTCATCACCTGGGAAGGAAAAGAGAGGGGGGCATGAGAGTGAGAGTGCAACACAAATGGATAAGGCACGCTTCAGAGAGTACCAAAAAGCATGCGAGAGTGAGTCATCAAGTACGTCAAGAAAAGAGTGGGTGAGACAGCTGAACAGGGTACGCCCTATACGCCATCAGTCGGTCTGAATAATAAGTGCGTAGCTATTTTTAGCAAACCTCACAACCTGCATTGGAAATTTGCTGCTTTTTTTAAACTTCTGCTCAACAAACCAGCCTTTAGTCAAGGTTTCTGATTCATAAATGGTGTTAATTTAAGCCAAATATGAAAACCGGTTATTGTAGTGTTCATTCTAGCGTGCGCATTTTAAAATAATCATGAGGAGTATGCAGAGAATCTTGCTGGTTAATTTTTGTACTCACCTGGCCATGAATGTTTGTAACAACCACCGTGTTGGTCCTATTGCACACTACAAAGTGCTCAGGAGTCTTTGGGACAAGCACGACGTTGTTAACAGTGATGTCTGTACCCTCAGGAATGTCAGGGGTTTTTATTGTGTGGGTGCAATCCATTGTCTTCATGATCCAGACCTGAATAAAAAGACAGTTAAACAGTTAAGCAAGGAAAAAACTAAATAAATATGCATAGTTCATACTGTGGTGAACCACTCGTAATAGTCTCTTACCTTTACTGTGCCATCTGCTGACGCGCTGATGACATGCTGGCCATCGTGTGAGAAGGTGACGTCATTTATATGAGCCGTATGGCCTCTAAACTCCTTCAGCATTTTTCCTGATTTCAAACCATGAAGCCTGATAAAAGAAACCCAAGAGTTAGAAATGTAACCACAGTTCAAAAATTCATTCTTTTGAAAGTGAAGCTTTAGCAAAGGTGTGACGAAAAACGAAATACAATATAACATTGTCCACAAAGAGACGTTAAAGATCAATAAAAATAATTTTCATAAAAAAAAAAAAATAATCAAGGTCACAATAGAAGACAGCAAAACAACTTTTGTCTGCAAAATATACAACATGATTCAACTTAATTTCTTTATGAAGGAACAAAAGAGTGACACCCAAAACAAAACAAAAAGCCAAACGCAACAAAAAAAACCTTTATGATGTCATGAAGACAGCAAAACAACACAACTTTTGTCTGCATTTTGATTGTATCATCATCACAATTCACAAATTCAACAAGTCTTTCAAAAGTAAAGCTTGAGCAAAGGAGTAATAAACAAAACAATAAACGAACCTAAACAAAAAAACAAAACAAAACATCAAACCACAATAAAACAAAAAGCAATATTTTGATGTCATCAATCAATCGTTATTATCAAAACTCAAAGAGAATATAAAAGTCACACATCAGGGTCATAACAGAAGACGACAGCAAAAAAAAAAAAAAAAACCTTTCACTGCAACTCTCAACGTGATTCTACCATCTTTACTGAAAAACACTCTTCTCTCATGCACATGAAATTCCACCCACATGCACCATGAGAGTCTAGCACTGCCGCCCAGCCGCAGAACTGCTGCAGTCAGGACTGAGAGAGAGAGAGATAGAGAGAGGGAGGGAGAGACTTTCGCTCTGGGCATGTGATGGAATATTCCTGATGACTCTTAACACCTAGGTCTTGATTCATTTCAGTTTTATCCAATTCATCTCTCTCTGTCCA
Organism: Barbus barbus; assembly: GCF_936440315.1. Taxonomy (NCBI): domain Eukaryota; kingdom Metazoa; phylum Chordata; class Actinopteri; order Cypriniformes; family Cyprinidae; genus Barbus; species Barbus barbus. The sequence goes on along the minus strand of NC_136735.1, from coordinate 10,844,072 downwards.
TAAAAGAAAACAAAACAAAAATACAGCATGTTCACTGAAATATGTCTACACTGTCATTTGTTTTGTGCACTTACCAAATCCCTTAAATGTACTACTTTCCTCCAAAGGCTTCCAAATACAATCACTGATCCAAAGGTGACCAATGACATAAACAAACAAGGAAGGTAACCTTTTATGCATCATCTTTAAACCCAGGGTGGCATTCACGTGTCACACACTACTGAGAGCATAAATCCAATCCATTGCAAAAGGGGAGGGGCTTGTATTTATCAATAAGGGGCCAATAGCAGAGCAGCTTGCCATTTCACCCCCCTCCCGTTCCCTATCCAGCTAAGGCGGTGGAATGACAAAACGTCTGCCTCAGTCCGCTGCTTTTTAGGTAGCTGAGCGAGAAACAGAAACACATTATCTGTGCGTGCTGCCTCTCTCACGCACGTGGCCAATCATGTTTCTTTCCACCCACATGCTCCATGAGAGCCTAGAACTGACACCCAGCTGTAGAAGTACTGCAGTCTGGTCTGCGAGAGAGGGAGAGATGCTGAGTCTAGGCATGTGACGGAATATTCCTAATGATGTTTAACACCCAGACCACGACTTCAGATTTCCTCCTCCTCCTCCGCCATTTCTGACTACAAAGTATCCATGGCAAAACATTTCACTATGGTAGCCTACTGTTCCTACTGGCACTTATTGGTTATTGAATAGCAACTGATCATCTTGCTTCTCATGCAAAATATGCTTCTATTGTGAGATCTCTACCTTTTGTCTCTTTTCCATCCGCTTAGCAATAAAATCACGGCAATTATCTTAAGAGTAACACAAAATCTGGGCAATGCACCTCCATTACCTAATCTGGGTACCAGCAAAATGAACATTTGTGGCCAGATTCACATAATATTCTTAATAAAATTCTTCTTAACTGTTATTGTCTTACTTAAAAGAAAAACTTTGAGAACTTTTTAGGAATGTGCTTGTTTCTTCTTTTTGATTGCTTTGAAAGGTATATAGTTCAACCAAAATGAAAGTTCTGTCATCATTTACTCGCCCCTCAAGTTGTTCTAAACCTGTATGAGATCCTCTCTTCTGTTGAACACAAGATATTTTGATAGAATATTTCATAGATATTTTGAAGAATGTTGGTAACCAAACAGTTGACAGAAGCCACTGACTTCCATAGTATGGAAAAAAAATAGTTTGGGACAGGTTTGGAACAACTGAAGTATGAGTAAATGATGACAGAATTTTCATTTTTGGTTGAACTATCCCTTTAACCCTTGTGCTGTGCTGAATATCTTTTACCTAATTTGGTGTTCCCCATCAAAAACCTTTTTAAAATGTCTTGTAAATCTCTAATTATGGTCTAGTACCACCAAATCTTGAATTCAGCTTTTGAAATTAGCATTTGCACCTTAGTTTTTTAATAAAAAAAAAAAAAGGATTAAAAAAAGCATTTTATCATTATAATTAACCTCTTAATTAACCTCTTTAAATCCCCATTGTTTAATGAATTTATTGTGTTGTTATTAATTAATTTTTGTAATTACAACTTAACACCAGCTATATATGATAAATATTAATACTGAGAATGTGCAAGATTCCTCTGAAGTTACACCACGGATCAATAAAGTATGATCGGTCATAATTATGCATTTGTGATTTTTTTGCTCAATTTTTACTTTTGTGACCTTGGAGTATCTGTCAAATGAGAGCCACTCAAATCATGACATGACAGAATTAGAAAACAGATGTAGAATGTCAGAAACCATCTTCAATACACAATTATGAAATAATTAGCAAAACAGTGCAAAAAGTCGGATTTGTAATATATGTTGAACCTGATGATCTGGTCAAAGGAGGCACTTAGTAGTTGACTGCTGTCCTTGTTGAAACAGACACAGGTGACTGCTTTGCTGTGGGCTCGTTCTATTCTATTCAGACACGTCCCGTTCAGAATCCTCCAAACCTGGAATAACAAAATGATACATCTTATTACATAACAGACTAAACTGAGAAAACTAAAATCCATTCAGCTGAACTGATGTGTGCAATGAGAGTCAATTGGGAACATCATCATTCAGTGAAGATGAAAAATCTGATTTTTTAGCTCTGTGCACTATGAAATGCTGAGCAGAGATCACATCTAAACAGGGATTTTTAAATAATAAAGATAGATCAGTTACTCTACCGCTCTACATGTTATAAAGGACTGCCTTTACAACTGTAATCAGATGCTGTATGATTAAAAGACTAAATATATAAGGGCTTACAGCATTTAATTAACATTTGCCTTCAGATCTACTGCCCCCTGAGACTGAGGTCTCTAACAATACCTCTGAAAAGCCTAAAGGGGTTTTTTAAGTGCTCACTAAGGCTGATTTATTTGATCAAAAAATACTAAAAACAGTAATATTGTGAAATATTTTTAGAATGTTGAAAAACTGTTTTATACATAATTATTTTTTTTTTAAATGTAATGGAAAAGCTGAATATTCAGCAGTCATTACTCCAGTTTTCAGTGTCACATGATCCTCATCATTCTCGAGAAACATTACTATTGTCAAAGTTGAGACCAGTTGTGCTGTGAAGTTTATTCGAAATTCTAAAAACATTCTAAATGACTTTAGTGTCGCTTTTGATAAATTCAATGCATCCTTGCAGAATAAAAGTATTAATTTCTTTAAAAATATACTGTATACCTTACTGACACCAAACTACATGTTGTAGCCATACAACAAAAATCTTTCTTCAAGTATGACTCAAAACGAGAAAGACAGTTTGTGAAAGTATTCATTTGTGATAATGAGTAAGAATGTCTCTTACTTCAAGAAATCAAGCATGTAGGTTCAAGTTCTACTACCTTTCAAATCTCTACCCCTTCCGGTATATATATGACCAATAGCATTTCACTCAACAAAGATTATTTTCTTTATATCAGTTTTAATTTCTGATTTGTCATTTTGAAAAATATAAATTATAGTTTCAAATGGACTAATACTAGAGATTGTGTACGATTCGAAACATACAAGTGGAAATGCTGATCGGTTAATTGAAGGGCCATACCTGTATCTTTCCATCCTGAGCTCCAGAGGCGATCATGTCAGAGTCGTGACTTACTGCCAGACACAGAACAGCCTCATCCATCATCATGAAATTATCCTGAGCTTGGTACTTCAGATCCTACTCACACAAGAAACAAACAGACAAGCAGACCATCGCACCCATTTAACCACACAAAATGGCATTACATCATGTTATAATAAAAAATAAGGTTTTCAGACACTGTCTAATTAGGGGACATGAAATAGCATATGATGAGACACCCACATGATGGGTTGATTGAGGTTGTAAAGTTCTTTCTAATGTCTACCAGAAAGAAGAACTACAACCACAACATATTATATTCCGTATTAGTCTGAGTTTCATACTGTACAATTCCCCAGTAGTTGTGGAAGTCCACGAATGGGGCAGGATTTATTTTTGGCCCCAATTGCCTCAACTCAACTTAACAGACGTCATAGAGTGTTGGGGTGACCCATATTCTATACCTCTGAGGTTTTAGTAGAAACCAAGGCTCTCCCGACAGAAAAATTAAGAATTTGTATTTTTTGCCCCCACTAAACAGGCCTAGGACAGCATACGTGGGTTGCCTCTTTCATGCATCAAGGAGATGATGTTCTTGAGCTGTGTAGTTGAGAAGATCAGGCTTTGAGGATATAGAGATAAACAAACTGAATCTGTTAAAAAATGCTATGTTAAATATGGACAAACCCAACAATTGGGTTGTTTTCAACTAACAGTTAGGTTAAATGTGTAACCCAACCGTTGGGTCAAAAACAACCCAATCGTTGGGTTTGTCCATATTTTATCCAGAGCTGGGTTGTATTTAACCCAGCATTTTTTAAAGAGTAATTACTTTTACATATGCGTTACTTTTAATTTATAATTACATTTCAAGGCGTTTTAGTAAACATACTGCATATTTGTCAGAGAACCTTGGAAGACATTGCTGGAAAGACAACCATCTCTGCTACACACCATAAATCGGGTATGGTACAGTGATTATATGAAGTCGTTTATCAAAAGGCAAATGAAAGTCAAGAAGTTTTATTATTAAAGAATTCAAAGAGTTTTATTGTTCATTTACAACACATCATTTAGTACAGTTACCAACTTTCATAGCTTTCATAGATTCTTTTGGTGATGATAACCAATTTAATTGTGTCTCCCCATCCTCTGACAACCAGTTACAGTACCCTCACAAATCATTTGTCTGGCAAGCATTTCTCCCTGGATGAATGCCCATCATCTAAAGCTGAATATATTGAATACTGGTGTGCTGCTGTTCATCCTGGCTAAGAACCACCCTTGCCAGTGCCTTGTCATTTCCCTATACAGCTCAAAGATTTCATCTACACAGAATGCCAAAAACCTTGGTATCACATTGGACAAAGACCTGTCATTTTAGAGCCCACATACCAACAAAAATCAGGACATGATACAGAACATTTGCCGAGTCATACATTTCTCAACAGAGAAGCTACTGGGATTCTGGAAGAGGCCCTGGTATGCTATTGTCTTGACTGCGGCGACTCACTCGTGACTGACCACACAGCACATTTAATTAAACATCTACAGCTCATCCAGAATACTGCAGCCCAGCTGAGACTCAACCTTCCCAAGTACACTCACATTTAAACTCTGCTGCTCTCTCCACTGGCCCCTATCCATCATAGGATATATATAGTAGAATATACACTGTTTGAAATAATTACGTTTTTTTAATGTTTTTGAAAGAAAGCTGCATTTATTTGATCAGAAATACAGTAAAAAAACGGTAAAATATTATGAAATGTTATTAAAATATTAAATAATTTTTTCTGTTTTAATATGTTTTAAAATGTTATTTACTCCTTTATTCGTAATATTTACAGTGTTGGTATTACATTTTAAAGTATATAAAAACTTTTTTATTTCAAATTCAAACTGTAATAATATTTCACTCTAATAATATTTGTTTTTTATCAAATAAATGCATGCTTGGTGAGCATGAGACTCCTTTCAAAAATCTTAATTATTCTAAACTTCTGACCAGTAGTGTATATATAAAAAAATATTATATAATTACATTATTATTATATTAAAGTAATATTAACTGTTACATAATTATTTTATAAGAAAAATGATTAAAAACAAATGTTTTTACTAATTTATGTGAAATACAGTTTTTTTTTATTTTGTTTTTTTGATGGCCAGTATATACTCACCTTGCGAATTTTACCAGTGGTGAAGTTCCAGACTTCAATGAAACCATCAACAGATCCAGTAATCAAGTACTGTCCATCAGGGGAGAATCGTGCACACTCTACATGGGACTTTGGCCCAAACTGTATCATACAGAAAATAGGGGGGAAAAAATTTAATAAAAATATATTAATCTTGTTTTAATAAATTGCTTTATAAATATTGTTCCAAAGCAGTTTTGAGTTAATGCAACTTTGACTACTCTGAATTTTTTTTTTTTTTTTTCATGTTTTTAATCATTTTATTTAAATACATTTCTATAGATCTTTTGGCGGATATCTTAGCACCCCTTTGTGATCCCCTAGGGTTCCCTGGATCCCAAATTGAAAAGCCCTGACCTAGACAATGTCAGCCTGCTTTGGGACACTATAAACCACCCAAAAATGGTGTGTTGATATTAATCCAAACGTGTGGTGTTAAAGTGAGCAAGGTAGAACACAGAGAGTTCAAGATACAGATGAAAGCCTCAGGTCACAAAAGCAATTAAACGTGCATATGCTGAGGCCTGAAGCATGTAGGATATTCAGATAAGATGCCTTATAATGCAGACAGGAATAGCATCCATCAACGATTTCTTTTATTCTATCTTATATTAAAACAATTGCACCACCTTTTCCAAACTGTAAGAATAATCATTTATAATACACTGTTGTATTTACAGCACCTTTATGAGGCGACTAAGCTGAGTAGGGAAGCGCTCTTCCTCCATGTCCTTCAATGCACCTTTGCCCCGGAAAAGTTCCAAAGACATACCTGGAGGTAAGAGACCCTGGTGCTGCTGCCACTTCAATGACTTCAAAGACAAAGTGTGGGAAATAGAGAAAAAGAGTAGAGGATGTAAAGTTGAAAAAGAAAAAGCCAAGTAATACTGCTCCAGTAGTAGAGATTTTCTTTACTCACCAACATTGCTAATGAGCCAAACTGCCTTAGTGCTTTGGTTTCCTGTAACCTGTATAAAGCCCCCTCACAGATACGGCCCTATAAATACAAAGGGCGTGTGATGCATGCAGTGCAATAGATATAGACTGCAACAGGTTAGGACAAAAAAGATAAAAAGCTAGCAAACCTGGCCAAGGAGAGCCATGAGACGGGAAGGTGGCACCAAACAGACTTCTCCTGCAAAAGCTTGAGCGATAGCCAGCCTGCGCTTCTCTTTACTGCTGCCCACTGGATACGCCTGTAGGCCGGTGGAAAGACGTATAAAAGAGTAAATCAAAAAATTATTATCCATTTTATTTTTTTCCACCACATTTTTAAGAGCGGATGCAGCCTTTTGTAACTTGAATGTGCCTGGCTTCCAGTGTGATCCATTCCGTTAAAATAAAAATTATGAAGTGTATCTATCTATCTACCCACCTACGTGACCCTGGACCACAAAACCAGTCAAAAGTAGCATGGTATATCTTTAGCAATAGCCAACAATACATTGTATGATTCAAAGTTATTGATTTTTCTTTTATGGCAAAAATCATTAGGATATTAAGTAAAGATTATGTTCCATGAAGATTTTTTTGTAAATTTCCTACCATAAATATATCAAAACTCAATTTTTCATTCGTAATATGCACTGCTAAGAACTTCATTTGGACAACTTTAAAGGTAATTTTCTCAATATTTTGATTTTTATGCACTCTCAAATTCCAGACTTTCAAATAGTTGTATCTCGACCAAATATTGTCTTATCCTAACAAATCATACATCAATGGAGGGCTTATTTATTCAGCTTATTTATTCATCCTTATGACTGGTTTTGTGGTCCAGGGTCACATATATGGTAGAATATACACTGTTTTAAATAATTAAGGTTGTTCATGCTGGAAGACGCTTATAATTATCAAATGTTATTATTATTATTTATTTAACAAGACAATTGTTTTTTACAACTATATTTATATCTTCAGTTTTTTAAATTAGAGTTTCGTTTTATTTTCGTAACTTTCAGGTGGGTGTACTCATTTTAGCAACACAACTTTATATCACTTTGATAAGACAATCATATTTTCCTGAATAACTCTTAATAAAAAATATTCAATATTTTAACATGGAAATGTGATTACATGTGACAAATTATTGAAATAAAATCTCAAAGGGTAAGTTAAATAAATATTTTACATTTGAGGTGTAGCCTACAGCTGTGGCAACCCCTGAACTCGAGGGAAAATTACCAATATTAATTTCCCAGCTATTTATGCATCTAAAAATCTCACCTAAACCATTAATCCAATTAATGAATGATACAATTTGAACACTTGCCTCTTGCGAGTCAAAAACTGGTTTTGTGAGAAGGGTCTCCAGGTGCGAGTAGCGCTCAGGTTGAGTGTGCTTCAGCATGATCATGGGATCGGTCTGCTTTAGTAAACTCTGAGCAGCTCCCAGCTCACCCAACTCAATCAACTCCAGCACAATCTACACATACAACCAGACATCTCTCAGTTCATTAAGAAAGCATGAACTCAAACTGAATAGTATATGGCTGCATAAAGACCATTTCTGCACTTGCGATATATATGAAATTTATTGAATTATGACACTTATTTTAATTTTACCTGTTCGTACAAGTCAATGAGCAGCTTGTCAGGAAGTTTCAGATACTGGATTGCTAGCAGCACTATATCCCATTGCCCGTTGTTGATGTCGGAGATGAAGCTGTCGATGCTGTCGACCGTGTGGAGCGAGACTGCCGTCTCCTCTTGAAGCGTCGCCAGAGTACGGTGCAAATTATTTTCCTTCAGATATTGCATGATCAGACGAATCACGCTGCGAAAAGTTAATACTTTAAAACGAGATGTCACCTGAACTTTACAAAAACAGTCTGTATCTGTATTTCACGGCAGGGTTTAATCGACATTACTTTTACTAGCTGTTGGGGTTGTGAAAAAAATTATCCTTAACTAAATATGCTGAGACTGGTAGCGGTTTTAATTATTAAATTCTACTCGAAACTTTTGTTTATCGCTATATAAGTCATAAATACTGACATTCGCGATATCATCCAGTTTGTGCTATTACAAAAATGATTCCAAATCACAAGCTTAGGTGTATCCATCCATAATAAATCATTGGGATTTTGTTTCTTTTTCTGGAATCATAAGATCATTAAACGCTCTAAGTGTTCGAATCATATCCATTCCATTAGAAGCGAATAGCGCTTTACTTACTCTGCTGATTCCACTTCAAGGTCCATGGCTGCGAGGCTGTGGATGAAATCGCGTCTAGATATATTGTGCCAGCCTTCGCCTTCGCCTGCGCTGCTGTGTTGGTCCTCAGCCACGTGAACACCGTGTGGCCGTGACCGCCCAATACACGTGCTGTTGTATTTATTGCTCACACGTCTGAAATCACAGAAACCTCTCACAAATTGTTGCGGATTTTTGCTACGTTGCCATCAGGTGCCGAGAGACCGTGCAGGCAGATGGTGCGCATCAAAGCCATAAACCTGATGTATTATAAGCAGCACAATGAATATGGTTCAATCAATCATCTTTTATAAGGAACACACAACTGCACAGACCCTCATCATCTTTAACAAAATATATAAAGATTTTATATTTTAGCATCACAGGTGTCGCACCCCCGCTTGGGTCTGTTATGGCAAGCCGTATTAACAAAGTATCTTATTTAGGAATCCGTGGTTTAGATTACTCGCTTTAAGCTAATAGTTTTACTATTAAAAAAAACACGCCTGCAACACTAGTATCAAAAAAGATTGTTGCTGGTACTATTATCATACCAACTCAGAAGAGGTCAAAAGAGGGTGACATAGTTCGTAATTTCACCCTTGTAGGGGGTCTAGAGGCAGAAGATTTGTTTGTTTTTTTGAGAATTTAACATGTAAATGAAGCGTTCTGGTGCACTCTGACAACAAAATAAAGGAAAAAGACAACATATGCTTCAAGTAAAAAAAAAAAGCACATTTATACCACAAACATTTTGGACAGTGCAACTCGTCATCGGTGTTCATACTTCTCTTTGAAATTTATTTTTGCTCATTTTAATGTTCACAGTGCGCATACTATCAACAATGCATGAATAATTTTACAAGATTAAGGTTTTAAATATTTTTGAACACAAGTTAAAAATGTTGGGAAAATGCAATACTTTTAAATATGAAACCAAAGCACCAGTAGACGGGGGTAAGTGACTGTTTTAATGAGCGAGTCATTAGTCCTCCATACAAAAATGAGTAAAGTGACAACTGTCTTTATGAATGAGTTACTGAATCATTGACTCGCTTGATTAGTTCAAACACGTGGATTCATTCAGTAACGAAACACTGCTGTGTTGCTCGGAGACACAAATCAGTTCTGCTGTGGCATTGATTGAAACTTCATCAGCTAACTTGAGCAAAAACAGTCACTATTGTATTACAAATCGCGACCTTTGTCTCTGCCTCACTCACGATGAAGTAGTTCCACACCGACATGTTTGCATGCGGACGTGAGTGTGACAAGCTCGTGAGATGGTGTGTGCAGCAATATTATCCGTCTGCAGTACCGGAAGCCGCACTTTCAGGACCCTAGTTTTTGTAACAGCGCCACCTACCGAGTCGGAGAACCGCAGTCCCAGGAACGCATTTCCAGGACCCTAGTAACTAACTTACACTTTTTTTTTTTTTTAAGTTTTATTACACCCAAACACTACTTTATTGCAATTAAACCTGGTTCCCAGGAATGTTGAGTAATTATTGGGTCTAAGTAGCATAATATAATAACTCAAGTAAAATAAACAAGGAATCATGGTGTAGTCTTTTCAGTCACTAGATCAACCACATTTTCAAGTACAGAGGGAAGACACAAGGATGACTCTGGGGGTAGATTTAAGATTGTGTATATTTTACAAAATATATTACAACAGTTTAACTTGAACACAAAAACTAATTTGTTCATGACATGAACTACATAGAAAGAACTTCATGGACGCCTTCACTGACTCCTAAGAGAAAGAAGTGAATGAAATAGTAGAACATGTTCAACTAAATGTTCCTTATCTAATTTAAAATTTCATATTTAAAAGATCTTAGTTACCACAGAGTGCACACGTATACGATACACAAATAATTATATCAATCTACATACCAGTTAATGTTCATATTATTGCATACCGTTCAAAGATTTGGAGAAAAAAAAATATTTTGATGTTGTGGGAACAAAGGTTCTTCAAACATTCATGTCAATAAAGCCCATCTGAACTGAAAAAAAAAAAAAAAAAAAAAAAAAATAGATGCAAGAAATCTGTATAGAAATAACATGGACATGACTTTTCCTGACCTTTAAATATTTAAAGCACACATTGTGATGTATGCAGCAGCACTACCTACCACCTGGATGAGCTCCACGCTTTTCTCAATTGCTTCTCTATCACCCTATTAAATTCTTCCACTTCACTGAAATGGTAAATGGAGAACATAATCACTGCTAGAAATACTGTTAACGCTTAAAAAAAAAAAAAAAAAAAAAAAAAAAAAAGGATACACTGGACATGGTGTAAAAATTCCATTTTGTACTCTTAACTGTGATAATAATCAAGACCAGAGAGGAAAGCCTGCTCAGCATCCTGCAGAGACCAATTCTGAAGCCCAGCCAGGCCATATATGATGGCCTATCAAAAGAAAATTAATTGAAATATAGCATAAGGTATAAAATACAGTAGGGTTCGAAAGGGCAGAAACATGCACAATACATTATATTGTTATGCACTTCATATAGAGTACAGTACATAGTAAATGACAAACACGTGGTATTTTAACAGTCAATTATTATGATGGCCTTATGTCTGACTATTAAAATGTCATGTCTCAACCAACATAAATCAAAATGAAGAGACGTATTTATAACATGTATTGTGGGGTAACGTTAAACAGGCTGACTGGGAGCACGTAACAGTTAAAACATAATATTATTTTAACTTCAGTAATTAACAAGCTTTCACAACGAACGTGCTACAATTTATTGTGCTGTCAATAAGTCAACAGGCTTATGCAACAGTTTCGCTTAATGAATGTGCTAAGAATTCATTTTACAGCATTAGAGGCTAATATATGATGGCTATGCATTCAAGACTATTTAGCAAATCCCGATCACTTCGGCTACGTTAACTTTCCAATTAAATGCATCACAATTGTTTTTAATGTTAAACAAATCAAAATTGATTCACATTTGATACTCACCCTCTGATTGTCAACCATCTTCGCTGGTCCTGTAATTCGGTAGGTGGCGTTGTCACTAAAAACCCAGGGTCCTAGAAATGCGGTCTTAGGACTGCGTTCCTGAAAATGCAGCCTCCGGTTTTGCAGGCAGATGCTACTCGCGCGCAGACCGATCGGCGTTTAACATCAAAGTACCACGAGAGCGATTCGAAAGCGTGCGGAGCCGTCTGCTCTCTGCTGCTTCAAGTCAAATAGAGAAAGGGACTTTGGTCGAACACACTACTGTCTACGTGCTTGCAATTTCTCTCTCTGCCCATTCTAGATGCAGAATGGCCAAAATAAACAGACTAACAAAATTCAACTTGTTACAAACACCACCTTCCAGGGTAATGAAAAAACAAGACACCATTTAGAACTTTCCAAAAATCATGTTTTATTTGTGAGGCACATGTCTCACTTCTGGCTTGACTCTGACTTGGATGTGGAGGCTCTCAGAGAGGAGAGACGGCGTCTCTTAGCAATCTGTTCTTGACGTTTTTCTTTGGCCTCCTATAAAAAATAACATTGATATTGAGCTTTTACAACAATTTACACAACGTGTGCTTTTTCAGTAATAACAATTCAATTGAGGCATTTCTTTTTCAGAAGTCAACAAAACTTTATGCATACACATAGCCAAGTTAAATTGTATGAAGACACCATTTAGAATCATCACTTAACAGCCACGTACCTTCATCCTCTTGGCCAGCAGTTTGGTGTAGTCTGCGGCCTCCTCCTTGTTCTTCAGTGTGCGCTGCCTCTTGAGAGCAATGCGTCTGCGCTTGTGCTGTAGCACACGGGGTGTAACCAGGCGCTGAATCTTAGGGGCCTTAGACCTGGGCTTCTTACCTGTCAGAAAGATCATGTTTAGTCTCTGGATACATTTAAAACCCTTCTGGTCCATAAATTTAGTAATAAATTAGATGCAGGGAATCAAATCCAAGTGAAATGATTCACTGAATACAAGGTGAGAAGCCACTTGTGACAGCACAAATAGCAAAATATAAGCACCGCAAGATTTGGCTGGAAAGCATGCGAGGGACCGAATAATTTATGTACAACAAATCTAAAAAGCCTGTATTTCCAAACAAAGCATCACTCTAGAACGTTTTCCCTCCAGGTTTTATTTATATATAGAAACTGCAGTATCACTAAAAGTTAATTCAAATGAATATGGACAACTTTTAAATGAATGCAAACCCAACAGAACATCTGTATGAAGACCCTATCCTAGTTCTGTTAACAATGCACTGCAGAAAGTTTGACAGCAATTCAGTACAACCAGCCACTAATAATATGAATGGGGTTGTTATCCAGTTAGCAGCTCCACTGTTTAAGCTACTGATCAGCCAAAAAGGACTTGCTAAAAAGTACCACAAAAATAAGGCTCACTAGGCAACCAATAGCTTCAGACTGCAATTTCCCCCCTTTAAGCGTTTGATCTGCCAAAAAGGGCCTGCAGGTGTGCCTCGAAAATAATGCATACCTTTCATGGATATTTTTTAAATAAAAAAAAATACAGCTCTTTAAGCAACCAATAACAAACCTATTGACTTATTATCAGGGTTTCTGCAGGATTTTAAGCTCAAATTTAAGACTTTAAGACCTGCACAAATAAAATGAATACCATATAGGGTAGGGCAATGTCTATAGTACCATATTAAACTGTAAAATGACTGTAAAAAGCATACATTTACAAGATACTATATAATTTTCACAAAAACAGTTTTGTAAAATGATAAACTTTACATTTCAGCCTTTACACCATTTTTAAGAAAATGGATAAGTCAAAAGTATTAATATTGATTTTAACAATTATCATCAATAAATAAATAACATGAATTGGGGGCGTGCGAAATTGGCAAACAATGACATCTTGATATTTTCTGGGATTTTATCGATAACAATAATTAGACGATATTTTGCTGAATGTGTTATTGTGCTGGTATCTTAAAGATTACCATGAACAGCGGACTCCTGAATTGTTTTGATATTCTTCATAATCTGTGTGGTCTGTTCACAGCAGTGATAGAAATGAGTCTTTTCCAACAAGTTTTATGGGCATTTTTACCTTTTTTCTAAAAGGGTGCATCATCTTTTGAGTCAAATTCTTGCATTTGGGTTGTTACCAAGCAAATGAAATCAGTATCGACAAAATTTGCAATGCATATGAAGTGACATTTAGATGCATTTACACACTTTAATGCAGCTCGGAAGGACATAGAATGCTAGCCTGCAGTTACAAATGCATTAATAATGTTTTGATATTTGAAACATAAAACGTTGAAAACTGATTTTTGAAATTTAAAAAAAATTGAAGATACTTTAAATGTGAAATTAAAACGGCCAATAGGTGGCAGTAAGTCAGCGTTAATAAGGGAGTCATTGCGATTGAACCAAATCATTTAAAAGGTTGATTCATTCAGGAATTGTGGTAAAGCGAGCACCACCAGCTCGCTTGGGGGACGTAATAAGTGTCCGTAAAGATGTTAAAAAAATGATGGCTCACCCGCAACAGCACTTTTGTGCACAGTGTAGTTTATTTACAGTGCCAAAAATGTACAGTCCTCAGTGAAGTATTTACGGGTGCATAATAAAGAAAAACCCAAAAGTAACAAAGAAACAACAAAAGAGGAAAATAAACAGGAAAAATCCAATATCTGTATATACAGGTAACACGTATCCACAATATACAAGGTTGGTGGGGTGGTTCGCTTGAGGCACCGCTATTGCCCTCTCGTTACGACTTGGTAAAACAAGTGCCCTCTTTAACTCCAGTCCCCCTTTTATAAGACAGGCTCCTCCCCATTCTAGGACCATTCCATTGACAGGTAAATATTATAGTTTAAAACCCAAGTACTTCATATACTTTCCATAATTATGCCCATCATTCAACAACAACTCATACTCTCCACGTATAATTCATAAATAAAAATAATCTTCATCAATTAATCCAGTTAACCCTTAATTTCAACATACACAAACTTAAGACTTAAGGCCTTAAATTTGATACAACTAAATTTAAGACCCCGCGGAAACCCTGTAATATTCAAGATAGTAGGCTCTGTCTCATGATGAAATATTTTCAACACATCATGAGAAATACTGAGCATAAGCAGTCATACCTTCTTTAGTGAGGGGTCTCCTGACCACATACTGCCTGACATCATCCTCTTTGGACAGGTTGAAGAGCTTACGGATCCTGCTAGCCCTCTTGGGTCCCAGGCGGCGGGGGACAGTGCTATCAGTCAGCCCAGGAATGTCCTTCTCACCTGAAGGAAAGAGGGGAAAATTTGTCAAACAGATGCTGTGGAACAGGTCTCTTGTGGTGTTGGACAAGATACCGGATTCTAGGGATGGAACGATTACCGGTTTGATGATAAATCAAGCTAAAATTCCCCACGGTTAGTATTACCTTTTCATATTTTAATCATCATTAAAATCGTATTCGATTACCGTGATTGAGAACCTGGATAAAGTTTTAAGTAACAGTCACACTTGCGCATGGAGTAGTTTTAGTTAAGAGTTAGTTGCCATGGTTTCTGTGAAAACATGGCAGAAAGCTGGGAGGTTTTAAAAAAGTGCTAAGGGAATTATACAAATGAATATATGAATGTATCTCCGAAGAAACGATTTGTGTGTCAATACTTTTTGAACATTTCCAGCACATTTTAACAACACTGTGATAATACTGATAACCGTGATAATTTTGGTCACTATATTCCTGATTAAGAAATTTTCATACCATTACATCTCTACCGGCTTCATGGTTTCTATGAAGTCCCTGCTCCCACTCACAAACAATATGCAAAGCAATAATTTTGGCAGAGCAATGCAGTACAACCAGCCACTAAAAACACGACCAGGTTGTTATCCGTTAGCAGCTCCACTGTTGCTATAGGCGCCACACTGTCCACCCCTTTGAGGTTACCATTCAACCAGAAAGGGTCTATTTGTGTGCCATCTATGAATCCATTTGCATTATTAAAGAAATGGTTCTTAAAATGACAATTCTGCCATTACTCATCTCAGTTTTGGATCCCATTGACTTCAATTATATCTTTTGATCATACAATAAGTGTCATTGGGACCAGAAACTGTTTGGTAACCACCATCTTGCTAAATATCTTCTATTGTATTCTAGCACCGTTATACAGTAGATTGTAGATCTATCCCTCACAGCCTTGTTTACATTTGTGTTCAATTCAGTGTCAAAGTGGATCCACAGCCGCGTACAGCCTCCTATTAAACCGTAACTTTCAACTATACTCACCCTTCCTGACAATGACCAAGTTGAGAACGCTGAGGTTGGCGTCAACGATGCAGCCACGGACAGACTTGCGTTTACGCTCACCAGTACGGCGAGGGCGGTAACAGGAGTGACCCTTGCTGAGGAGGAGACGCACACGTCCATGGGTCAGCACACCCTGCTTCATGGGGAAGCCCTGTTTGTCATTGCCTCCGCTGATGCGGACAACATAACCCTACAACATAAACACAGTTATGCCAGTGTTCATGTCAGTTTGAAGAAGTTTTCAAGTTACAACAGCAGCACTGTAAACATTGCCGTTGTCAAGTCCACTTAAATCTGGAGCACACAAGACTTTTGCCACAAATTGCACTCTAGAGAAGACTAGTTGCCAAAAGAAAGAACCAGTTGCAGATTCTGGGCATTCAGAATTCACCAATTTCACAGAAATCCCAATGGCGTATGAAGAGCACAGAGCTTCAGACTATCATTCCATTTAGTCAGAGGTCAAACACATTTGATATTTTGAGATGATTTTAAGGCTAAAAGTCCTGAACAATTCTCTGAATAATGCACTGAAGAAAGTTTGACAGAGCGATGCAATACAACCGGCCACTAATAATATGAACAGGTTGTTATCCGGATAGCAGCTCCACTTTTGCTTTAGGCACCACTGTCCCTCCTTTTAAGCTACTAATCAGCCAAAAAGGACTTGCTAAAAAGTGCCAGAAAAATAAAAGAAAATAAGGCTCATTAGGCAACCAATAGCTTCAGACATTACATTGGATGATTTTAAACAGGTTTCATGTTTTGAATCGATTTTAATGATGGAATACGCTACACAACACGCTTTTGTCATTGAGTCCTTGCTAGTTTACAGAAGTTCTTCAGATTTTGGGCAGTCCAAGTCAACAGATTTTACAGTAAATTGCATAGTATATTAAATTTAGCTGATTGTTCTCATTTGGCATGTTAATTTGTTGCATTTGGAATGACTAGAAAGTATGAGATCCGTCGTGTAGATGCCTAGTTTTCTACTGTAATCAAATTAGCAAGAAAATACCAAGTGTTTATTAATCTATTTAGATTTTAAGTCTTTTAGTGCATTTCAATCTTTTGTTAAATGTACAGTCTTAACCTGAAAGCACTGGTCAAAGGGGAACCTGAGCAATCAAGACTTAATGAAGTGTCAATCCTTTCTGCTTTACATGAAACATTAAAGTACTGGAAATATACACACGATTCAAGTTGCAACTACTTACCTTCCACTCATCACCCAGAGAGTCTGCAGCCACCTCTGTGGCCATGCGCTTCTCGTAGAAGATCCTCAGTTTGCGCTCATCATCAACTTCTATCAGCTTTTGGCAGCCAGTGGCGGGGAACGAGATATTGAGCTAGTTGGACAAGTAAAAAAAAAAGATAGATAATTAGTGACCCACAAACCGGGGCTGATTATTGGCCAAAACTGTTGAGGTCTTCACCTGACACGTCTCTGCTAGCTAATCAAGCGCTAATGCTACAGCAGCGGATGACAGTTTGACACTCAATACAAGTCTACTAGAACGTTTCTTACGTTCTTAATTTAAGTTACAACAATGGCGATTAATCTGACTTGTTTCCCTCAGCTCGCGTGAGTTTTCTACTTCTCTAATGTGTTCACTGCATGTCTATTCCGGGCGCCGCCATGTTGCCTCGCTTCCACCGCTGTCCTTCTAACCGAACCAAATCAACAGCCATCCCTCACTCGGTTTGGGCCTAACCGGATTACCAGAAGCTCATCGGATTGTTTTGAGACTGTAAAATGGAACTTGCGCGACATTTCCAGCACACTGTGAAATATAATCTTATAAAATAGCTTTTTCGGTCCTCCTACCTTCATTATGGAGGACTTTCTCGCCTGGAGTCCACCACCGAAAAGAGACCGGATATCCGACTCGAAGTCTCACATAGACTTCCAAGTTATCGCGAGAACACGTTCTGTCGTTTGAAACAGCAGGCGCCTATGTACACTTGACAACTATAAATACTACACGACAGCACTATAATATGCTGATTTCTATTGCGTAAGTAATAGTAATGCTTTTCAATTTAATTATGGTTTTCATATCGAACACAATGTTTTAAATTTAATACTTGGTTACCAGTCAAAATACACGTTAATAAGCATTGCGTAAATCATCTTTTTTATTGAATCTCTACGAGCTAGCAGCTGTGTTTGTTTACACTTTTTCTCATTTCCTCTTATGAACTCATGTTCAAGTTCTAGTTTTTGAATTTCCAGCATTCAAGGATTTATGACATGCACAGTCGATGTAAAGATATGAGTAACTTATATATCAATTATTTAATATCAACAGCAGCCAGAAACAACCATGTAGAGCGAAGACACTTCACACACAAACAGTTTTATTAGTTTTATTTACATTTTGCGTATCTTTTGTTCTAGTTGTGATATTAACACACTGGCTAGTGCAAGGTTATCGTTAATTAGGCTATATTTGAATATCCTGATGAACGCTTGGATCAACCAGCACGGGACAGTTATGATGTGAATATTGCGCTTCTTTTGTTTTGCATTGACAGTCCTCTATTATTTGAACAACTTTGATCATTTCTGTGTTGTCAGAGCACTTTAGTGTCACAGTCTTGGAAGTGATGATAACCGGTGAGCAGACAGAGCAAGGAAAGGAGCCTCCTTCATCCCCACTGGAGGGGGACGTGGCGCATTTTCCGAAACAGACGTTGTTCTGAAGCTCCGACGTTTCACAGTTTTCATGGACGATCCTCTGTTAAAAAAATAAAACATTTATACACCTATTAAACGTTTATGCAATATAAAAATGCGTAAACTAACAGTGAAATTCTCTGCCCACAGACAGTACCTGAGAGAAAGTGAGTGCTCGACACTTTTCTTGCCGGACCTCGACGTTTCTAATGGCCAGAACGTATCTGAAGTCTGATTTTCCACGAAACATGAACTGATTCCAGAATCCTTTTGCGTTTGTAGAGGATGACTCGTGAGCTGAATTTACTGCTGGATTGGAGGTCTTAGCGTTGTCCTGTATGCGCAGAAGCTCTTTTGAATTTTCTTGAGTTGCATTTCCCAGATATCCAATCCTGCTGCCACTTTTCGGACCGGGTGGTGAAATTTCACGAGATCCACTTGTGCGATGTGACTCAAACTTTTTAGCCAAACGTGACTGAGAGAAGATTCCGAATACCTGCATGCAGGGCCTGAAATTAACACCCGACCACGCGCCAAATGCGGGTGAATTTTGCAATTGGCGGGTAAAACCGTCAATCTACCTGCCACATTGGCGGGTAGCCAATGAGAATTGAGTTGTTGTTTTTTTGCGTTTTTTAAGTCTGCCTTTTCGTTGGATTTTAGCTCAAGGTACAAACGAACGGCTGAAACGAACAGCCAACAAAAAGATGAGGATGAGTCAAAGAAAAGTAAAAGACGACGTTTTAATACAAAGTGGCGACAATGGCAAGGTTCGTGAGTGGCTGATTTATGACCGCAGTAAGTTACAGATGAAATGTACTGCAGTGACTGCCGTATGTATGGCTCAGAGAAAGCGAAGTCAAATCCTTTTGTAATCGGGACTAAAAACTTAAAATTAGAAGCAATTAAGGACCACGAGTCATCAAAAAGCCACCTACACACAATAAATTGCAAAATATCAAAGACTGCGCTTCCGGAGGAGACCGCTGCGGTCAAGGCACTGACGTCCATGAAAGCAGCGCAGTTTGAGAAGATGCGACTTCTGTTTCGGAACGATCACGCGATCGGCAAGAACATGATGCCCTTCTCTGACTACGTTTGTGTGTCACAGATGTGTGTGCGTGTGTATGTTGGGAGTTGGGAACCAGTGAGCAAATGTCCGGTACCCAGTAACTTTACCAGTAATATTCATTTAGTTCTGCTTAACGGTTCTTGAAGGCTGTAATTAACAGTTGCCAGGAACTGTCTACAGACTAAATCAGCCATCAACACAGCCGTGTCCGTGTGTGATGCGTTTACATACGAGCTGCGGTAAGTTAGGTCTAACTTATATCTGTTGAGTTAGCACGGTGTGTGTATACCTGTTTTTCTATCCCTGTGTGACTATGACATATGACTATGTCTGTGACACAGCAAATCAATGAATAAAAAGATTAAAAAATATATAGTCTAAGAGTTATTATTACTTATAATGATTTCGTTAATAACTTGACAGCACTTAAATGTGTATTCTTACAAGTTAAAGAATAATGTTTGTGTGATTTCTATTTTTCACCTTTATGAGGCAAAAAAAAAAATGGCTGGTAAAAAGTTACTGTGGCAGGTGGATTTTTAAATCCACCTGCCACAGTGGCTGGTGGTCAAAAAAGTTAACTTCAGGCCCTGCCTGCATGTGTAAGGTAACAAATAAAATGAAATGAGCGGAACGCATGTTCTCGATACGGAGGGCCGCACAGCAAATGCAAGGTGAGTGCAAGCGGCGTTTGCTTTATCATCTGTGAAAACAAATGGTACAGACACCTCCGCAGACATCAAAGACACAAGATACTAGACATATTGCGTTATATTAGTCCTTTCTTTCTTTCTTTCTTTCTTTCTTTCTTTCTTTCTTTCTTTCTTTCTTTCTTTCTTTCTTTCTTTCTTTTAAAGTAAGGAACTTATTGGCAAACAATATTACCAAAGCACAGATAAACGCAATAAAAATAAAGGTGTTAATGTTAATAATGATAGGCTAATAATAAAATGCATTTCATTATAAATAAAATGTATAGATAAAATATGTATTTTCGCATATACACAGTTGTGCTCAAAATGATTCATACCCTTGGTAAATATGATCAAAGGCGGCTGTGAAAATAATCATTAATCCTTTTGATCTTTTATTTTTTTTAAATTCTAACCTTTCATTGGAGAATAAGAAATTAAAATGGGAGAGAAATCTCAATATGACAAATGTTTTTCTCTAATACACATTGGCCACAGTTAATCATACCCTCTTATCCAATACTTTCTGCAACCTCCTTTTGCCAAGATAACGGCTCTGAATCTTCTCCTATAATGTCTGATGAGACAAGAGATCAGAGGCCATTCCTTCAGTTCACCTCACTCATTTTCTACAGGGTTCAGGTCAGAGGACTGGAATAGCCATAGCAGAAGCTGGGTTTTGTTCTCAGTGACCCATTTTTGTTTTGGTTTTGATGTTTGTTTTGTAGATCATTGTCCTTTTGGAAGACCCAACCACGGCCCATTATAAGATTTCTAGCATGGACAGTCAGTTTTTAATTTTTTATATGTTGGTATTTAATTGAATCCATGATGCCATGTATCTAAACAAGATGGCCAGGACCTCTGGCAGAAAAATAGGCCCACAACATTAAAGATTTAACAGTATATTTCATTGTACACATGGGGTACTTTTTTATTTATCCCTGTGTGCACCAAACCCATCTTGATTGTTTGCTGCTAAATCGCCAATCCACATTATTACAGCTCAGATGAAGACAGGTGATTGACAAATTGGTGGGTGCCTTTAGTTTAGAAGTTCAGTTTCTAATAGATTTTTCTAATTGAATTGGCATGCTGTGTTCAAGGTACAGAGTCCCTTTAATGATGAAAATCAACCCTTCCAACACAAGTCTTCAGGGGCTGTAACTAATGCTATTGCCATAAAAATTATGTCCATTCATAAGTCATGAATGTAACAATAAAAAAAAAAAAACCTCCCGATCTTAATTTTTTTTTTAGTCTTTCTTAGAGACAAGAAACAAATATTACTTTCTATTTTCATATTCCTTTTGTTTCTTCAGTGAAATCAGACAGTGAACTCGCACAGCTTGCCTATTCTCATGCTGTCCTGTTCTTATGAGACATCATGTGTTAGTCGAATTAAAAACATTTAAAACAGATGAATCCAAAAATAAAAATCTGCACTTGTCTAACTGGTTGGATCAGCAACCAGGTGTGTGCTTGGCCTGTTGGTATGCAGACATACAGGTACCTGTTTCCAGGAGGTCTCCACTTCATAGTGAACACGTCTTATGTGCCACATCCTGAGCGGAACAGAAGAGAAGAGAAAAGGACAGACAAGAGGTTATTTTATGTAGCTGAATTTGTCTTTTAGATTGTATTTCCATATATTGTATTTGTGTTTATGTAAGGTTGGATTCTAGTTTATGTACCCATCCTAGAAATTATGATTTATAATTGAGTGAGACCATGAGGTTCTAACTATTTTGTAAACACAACATATTTGTATTAACACTTGTTAACATACTTCTAATTAGGGACATTTTTCAGAAGCAGCCCTACAGTGTAATTATAGACTACAAGATATTTCATGAAGCATGTGATTGTACTTTACCGCTAATTTGCCTTTGAGAACAACTCATTTGTGATGATATACTAAGAAAATATCAGAGTATTTTCTAGCTCTTGGTTTTTCTGACAGCCTGTTTTCTTTGATTAGTTTTTACATTATGTAAGGGTGGGAGGTCCTAGATCAGCTTTGTTGTATCTGTGGTTACAGCTGGTCTGACTTCATTCCAACATTTCAGTTACTAGTTTAGAATAACTGAAAACTGTTCCCTTTTAATGCCCGTTTTTGAAATGATTATATATACCCTACTAGTAAAACTTTTGGATTAGTTTTTGAATGACGTCTCTTATGCTCACTAAGGCTGTATATAATAAAATATATTTTAAAATGTAATTTATTCCTGTGATGGCAAAGCTGAACTTTCAGTAGCCATTACTTCAATCTTCAGTACATGATCTTTCAGAAATGTGGTGCTCAAGAAACATTTAATATTAGTAGTAGTAGTGGCAGTAGTATAAATGTTGTTTAACTGTTTAAAATTCGTGACCCTGGACCATAAAATCAGTCTTAAATCGCACTGGTATATTTGTAGCAACCAACAATACATTGTATGGGTCAAAATGATAAATCTTTCTTTTAAGAAAAAATCATTGGGATATTAAGTAAATATCATGTTCCATGAAGAAATTTTGTAAATTTTCTACTGTAAATGCATCACAACTTAATTTCTGATTAATAATATGCATTTAAGGACTTCATTTGGACAACTTTAAAGGCGATTTTGTCAATATTTTGAGTTATTTGCACCCATGGATTTCAGATTTTCAAACAGTTGTATCTCAGCCAAATAATGTCCTATCCTAACAACAACAGCAAAAGCTTATTTATTCAGCTTTCAGATGATTTAAAAAATTGACCCTTATGACTGGTTTTGTGGTCCTGGGTCACATTTTGTGGAAACCATGATACAATAATATAATTTAAAGGTTTGATGCATTATTATTATTATTATTAAAAATTAGTATATTAAACCGCAAGGACACATTGGATTGTTTAAGTGACCGTGAAGGCATTTATCATGTTTCAAAAGATTTATATTTCAAATAATGTTCATTTAAACTTTATTTTCATCAAAAATTCCTGGAAAAAAATCATTTTTATTTAATAACTGAGCTACAATACTAACAAAAAAAATAAAAATTGAGCATCAAATCAGCATATCAGAATGATTTTAAAGGATCCTGTGACACTGAAGCCTGGAGTAATGATGCTGAAAATTCAGCTTTGCCATCACAGGAATAAATAACATTTTAAAATATAAAAGATTTTTAATCAAATAACTACAGCCTTGATGAACATAAGAGCCTTCTTTCAAAAACATCTTAATTATTCCAAATTGTAAAAAAAAAAATATATATCTTTATAGTGGCTATGTATGCAACAATGGCTGACGTGTTTGAGTGCACTTGTGTATTTTGTGCTTTTCAATCAGTCTGTTTGCTTTCAGATACACAATGTCATTTGCTGGTGAATTCCTGTCAGAGGAGCAGTTTACCTGTTCTATTTGCTTAGACGTCTTCACCAATCCTGTCTCCATACGCTGTGGCCACAGCTTCTGCGCATCATGCATCACGTCTTACTGGGAGGGCCAGGGAAAAAACTGCTTCTGTCCTTTGTGCAAGGAAAGCTTCCGGAAGCGTCCTGAGCTCCACGTCAATCACACGCTCAGGGAGATCACAGAGCAGTTTAAACGGATGGCGGAGACCACGATGAGCACACCTAGGAGTGCACCTGCAGATTCACCATCCAACCCTTTCTCTGCTGTGAAACCTGGAGCGCAGAACAAGCCAGTAGAGCTGCCCAGAGGCCTCCTGCCAGAAATGAGGAGCCGCTTCCAAAGAACATCATCCAGTGAGCCTTTGGCATCCCATGATGCTCAGTCTCTCCCTCCTGCCAAGACGCCTAAGCGAAACTTTAGTGTGAGTGGAACAGGTTCCAATGGGCCACAGTGTCCCAGACATGGGCATAGTTTGGAGCTACTCTGCAAGACTGACCAGACATGCATTTGCATAACATGTGCAGAGAAGGAACATTACGGGCATTCTGTGATAGAGGCCAAGAGAGAGATGAATATTAAGAAGGTTAGTGTACATATAATGCACGTGAATGAGAAGTAAAATCAATGTAGGTCTAAAGGAAAATGTTTGTTTATGTATGCGTTGCATCTGTGTTAACAGTTTGTATCTCTGCTTAGTCCCAGTTGCGCATCTTGGAGGTGGAGCTACAAGGATTGATCACAGTCAGAGAGAAGAAGATAGAGGAGATCCAAACATCACTTGCAGAAATTCAAGTATGTGCATCTATGCCATACTAACATTTTAAAGGAATAGTTCCAACACACTCGCATGGTAATTTGTAGCTATTTTACGTTTGGGTAAATTTGTAGTGAATTGTCTGAATCTCATTTGTATGTATTCATACAAGCAGCTTTCGCCCCAGTGATGGTTATGTTTACGGGTGGGGTTACAGGTAGACCTTCAATTACTTAAAAAAAAAAAAAACTTGTATGATTCACATCACATGAATTCATACAAAATCATTAACTTGTAAAATAGTTACGTTTTCTTGTGAGATTGTTAGTAGTTCGCTAAAAAAAAAAAAATTGTCATTATTTACTGACTTTCATGTTCCAAACCCATATGCTGTTTTTTGTCCATTGGAACACAAAAGGATAATTTTTGAAGAATCTTCATGCAGCTATTTGTAAACATGTTAAGTTCTACAAATGGGAGGACAACGAGCTAACAAAACTCACCATAAAAGAAGTCCTGCATATTCTAAAGTTGTACTCACATTAAGGGATAGTTCACGCAAAAATGAAAATTCTGTCATCAACCACTCACCCTCAAATATGTGTGAGATTATTCTTCTATTGAACACAAAATAAAATATTTTGAAGAATGTTTGTAACTAAACAGTTGATGGTAGCCATTGATTTCCATATTTTCCCCTTTAGCAAAATGTGCAAAATTGGCAAAAAAAAAGGTCTATTGTTAATAGTGTAGCGATGTATGAAGAAGCACAGATCACACAGAAGAAAACAAATATCTGATGGCCAGTGTGGCGAATCCCAAACTTGTTGCAAAATCTGTTTAGGAAAATCTTTAATCCTCATGTGCAAATTTCCAATCGTGCGGATTCACATTGAAATGGGAATTTTGGGTCATGAAAATACTCTGACTAACCTGTGATCACGTCTTCTGAAGCCACACTGGCTAAAATTCACAAATATTTTCAGTGAGTAATGATTTAAATTCAGTTCTTTTCTTTTTATGATGTGTTTCGTCATAAGAGATATAAGAGATTAACCGTCAAGATCTGGATCTGTTGCTGCATGTGTTTGAATATTCTTCAAAATGCCTTTTTTTCCATAGAAAAAGTCATATGGGTTTGAAAGAACGTGGTTTCCTCATTCTCTTCATTCTCCTAATCGCTATATTTTCTTCTTCGTCTCGTTTGTTTGCTTTAAGGTGAATGCAGAGCAAGAGAAAGCAGGTACTGCGAGTATGTTTGCTGAGGTAATGAAAGCTGTTGAGAAGTCCCAGGCCGAACTTCTGGAGGTGGTGGAGATGGGACAGCGAGCTGCAGAACTCCGCTCTCAGGCCTTCATACGTGACCTGCAGACGGAGATCTCTGAACTTAGAAATAGATGCAGCACCATCAATCAGTTGACCAAGTCCCAAGATCATGTTTCCTTCTTTAAGGTAAAACCAGACTTAAACTTATTGATATTTGAGAAATTGTTCCATGTATTCATTTTAAAAAAACGTAACCTATGAAGGGCCAATTGTATTGTTTGTTTTATATTTATTAACCCGAAATATAACCAATATTTAATGTATTGCTGTTACTTTTCAGACATATCCAGCCTACAGTAGTTTACCGGAGACAAAGAGCTGGGCAGAAGTGGCCTTGACCCCTGACCCCACTGCAGGAGCAGTGCTGAGAAATGTCACTCAGATGGTGGAGGAGGTTCAGGAAGCCCTGAGAAGACTATCTGCGATCTGTAAGACACAGTTCCTTCATAAACTGCTCTTTAACAGATCATTTACATACACTTTCATTGCATTGTACACATAACTGTCATGTTTATGGTATGTATTTTTGTATATCAGGTTTGCGCCCTTCCACAGGAAACCCACAGGAAATATATCAACAAAGTACGTTTTTTTTCTTCTCCCTTTCCTCTGAGCAGTCCAATTTTAGCTTCCCGTCGCAGTATTCAGTGCTGGGGGCTAAGTCCTAAAAATTGCACAGAGTTTTAATGTCACTACAGAGAACTGCATTTTCTCTGTTACAGTCCACATTTCAAAGCCAGGTTCAAAACTAATCTTATTATTTAAACTTTAAAGATATTATCGACTATGACTATTGTTGGCTCATATGACAAATTAAATGCAAATACACTACATCTTACCCAAGAGCAGAATAAAACAAATTTGAAAAAATGCTGAGAATCCCTTTTTTTATATGTGTTGATAATATTATAACAACATACACTACAGGTCAGAAGTTTGGAGTAATTAAAATTGAGAACCTTTCTATTTTCCTATGTTTTAAAGTATAAGTTATTCTTGTTATTTCAAAGCTTAATTTTCAGCAGCTGTTAGTCTAGTCTTCACACATGATCCTTCAGAAATCCTTCTTACATGCTGATTTGATCCTTAAGCATTAACAATGGTTCTTATTTTCAATGTTGAAAACTGTTTCTGCTGCCTAATATTCCAAACTTTTGACTGGTCTTGTATATGATTGGAGTGATTGGAGAGTGCATGAATATGCAAGTATGAGATCATTTCACATTATTAGATATTTCAAATATTTATTATTTATGTCACCTTTTTCATATGTCTGCAAACATCTTGTTTTCAACTCTGTCCTATTTCTCTCCCCAGTGGACGTGACCCTAGATCGAGACTCAGCCCATCCGCGTCTGATTATCTCTGAGGATGGTAAACAGGTGCACTGCAGTGACCGCTACCAGACGGTGCCAGATATAATTGAACGGTTTGACCGTGTGGTTTGTGTACTTGGCTGCCAAGGTATCAGCTCTGGCTGCCATTACTGGGAGATTGTGGTGGGTGAGAAGACAGACTGGGATTTGGGCATTGCTAGTCACTCCATCAACAGGAAAGGAAAAATAGTCGCAAACCCAGCTAATGGATTTTGGTTTTTAAGTTTACGAGACAAACATGAATATGTCTTCCGCACAGAACCATCAATGCCTATAGTTGTACAACCAAAACCACAGCGTGTCGGCGTGTATGTGGACTATGAAAAAGGTCAATTGTCCTTTTATAATGCAGATACAAAGTCACTGATATTTACCTTCACAGACTCCTTTGCAGAGACTTTATATCCTTTTTTCAGCCCATGCACGAACAAATCTGGCAAAAATGAGGCCCCGCTTATCATATGTCCTGCCTATCCAGCTAACCCAAGCTGGCAGACTGAAAAATGAAAAAATAGTGGGATGGAAACAAAAATAAAGCTCACAGGGTTTGTTTACTTTATTATTTAATTCCAAATGAGGAAAATGTATATGGTTTTAATTTACTATCCATGAGATCATTTCATTGGCTTAATGATTTTTTTCAATATATTTTCAACATAACATAAACAATTAATCCTTATAGACTATGTGATAGACCTAAAACATGAAGACTTATGAAGTGCAAATGATTGCCAAGGCTTGAAATTTGGGATTTAATTTGACACTGAATACAAGATTGGATGGTGATGGAGATCTCATTGTAAAATAACCTCCCATTAGTATTTAGCTTGACCAAGCACAAAAATGTATAATATTCAAATATGTGTTTTGTACATCATAGTAAAACAAAAATAAATGTGAATATACCGCATATAGGTGACTGCATCTCTTCTATTTCAATGTCTTTACTCTCTGAATTTCTAGAGTCCATATTATGGGATTAAGGTCCTGGAAGACAAACCAGAGACCAAAAGGTCTCAAAAAGAATGTACAGTACAGCAACTTTTGCAAGTTAAGGAGTAACTGTGGCTTTAAAGGGATAGCTCACATAAAAACATTTAATTCTGTCAGTAATTACTCACCCTCAAGCCGTTCCAAACCCATAAGACCTTCGTTTATCTTCGGGACACCAATTAAGATATTTTCGATGAAATCTGAGAGGTTTCTGACCCCTGCATAGACAGCAATGCAACTACCACGCTCAAGGCCCAGAAGGGTAGTAAGGACATCAATAAAATACTTCAACCGTAATTTAATGAAGCTACGAGAATACTGTTTGTGCACAAAGAAAACAAATATAACAACTTTATTCAACAATTTATTTTCTTCTGTGTCAGTCTCCGACGCGTTCATGACGTATGTGTGTGCATTCCTCTGCTTGCGAACAAGTCAGAACGGTTTACGGTTGAACCACTGATGCCAAATGGCCTATTTTAATGATGTCCTTACTACATGGGCCTTGAATGCGGTACTATATTTCACAACTGCCACTTCTTTGTTGGCTTATGAAACAGCTGATGTATGTTGGCAGTCTGAATTATGAATTCTCATAAAAGCAGCTACAGCATGATTTTTTTCAGCTTTGTTTTCCAGTTAACCATTTGTTGTAATTCATTCTATTTTTGTTCTTGTATATCAGTTTGCATATACATTTGCAGTGCTGGGTGAGGCCAATGTGGTAACCAGCTCAGCTCAGCCCTGCTCAAACCAATGATAGGCAGAAGTTCTGCTAGGGCACTGGCCCGGATCTCTTGCCTCCACATTTCGTGTATAATGAGGGAGAGGTAAAAATAAATAAAAAAGAGAGCTAGACGTTAAGTAACAATCAGTAACCAATGGCTGTAGCTCCTTCCTTGTGACCGCGCGCGGCGTCAGAGCTGCACGCTGCGTTCAAGGGGACTGATGGCACAGCGCTCCAGGCAACGCCAAAAACCTGCTTCCACTGTTCAGTACATGCAAGACAGGTAAGTTTGATTTCAGTGAATTTCCGATTAAAATTATTTTTGATTTTCAACTATATGTGTGTTCACACGCACATTTTAAAGCGACCCTCACTGAAAATATTTGTGAATTTTCTTTAATGGGAGCTATTAATATAAGCCTCAAAAATTAAATAGTTCTGCATAAGCCGCATTTCAATCTTCCCCAGGAGTATTTGTGGTTCTGTCCATTAGACGACAATTTAAACATAAGGTAGCCTATATGATTATTATACAAAATGTGCTCATTTTGGCTAAACCACTTACTCTTTTAATGTCGAGTTATTGTTTTTTGCTTTTTTCATCTGTCCGTGGTGCCAAACGGGACACTGGCACGCGACGCTCAGTTTTGTCCCATTTTTACACAGACCATAACATGCTGTACTTTAATAAATTATGAACGAGAGATGCCTTGTCGTTAGGTGCTGCCTTCTAAGGGTTTGTTTAAATCCGGCAAAGGCGGACTCCTCGGGGACTGCCTATATAGGCATCTCTATAACTTGCATCGCCCATCTCACCGATTATTGTTGCATAAGCCGCTTTTTTCTTATCGTCATATTTGACGTGATTTTGCAGGGGTGCTTTGGAAGAATGGCTGGAAATAAGTCCGTCGGGATGAGCGCGGTCTCATAAGCCTCTTTAGTTTGAATGTGAGTGTCATTCTCTGAAATAACCTTGACTGAACTGGCGTAATGACCCCGATTAAAGCCAAAGATTTTCATGTGAAATTGGTGTTTATGTCACTATTAATCAGGATGGGTCTGGAGTCCCATCTGCCAGCATGATCTACAGGGGACAAAATCAGGGTTTACCTCTCTGCAGGTTTGCACATAGAGTTCTACTCCCAACTACATTGTAGTACAAAAACACTGTGATTACGACAGCTTACAAGATGACAGTTTTGGGGGATTCATTTAATAATTCGCCAAAGGTGCACACATATTAAAATTCACAGCCGTTCTGAGGAAAATTAAAATGATGTTGTCTAGAAAAAAATAAAACATTTTACATGGAGCGGGTCCACTCATTATGAGTGCAGCCATGTTGAGATCACATGACCAGCTGTATCTCGCAGTTCTCCCTTAAATAATAATAATATGTTTACTTTATATACCTTTTTATGTATCTTTTCTTCCATGCAGCATATCGTTAAGGGACTGAATCCAAGAATGTCCATTATATGGAAAAGCATAGCTCAAAATGAATAAAACAAAACATAAAAGCTTCCATATGAAACAACATCAGCAGAAAAGTTCATGCACCCATGCTGAATGGTGTCAGTATAAAGTCTAAAACTGACTTGGGGGTAAACAAGGAAGCATCTGAATGGGGTTTTGGCCTAATAACAGGCCTTATGAATGATAACTCAGATTATTCGCCATATTAACCTCAGTTATACTGCAAACTAAGATGATAATAAAGCATTACAGTTGTGGGGGACCTCCATCCTGTGGCGCTGAACCCAGCAGGACTATGCTGCAAAGCCAATGAAATGCAAATCAAGAATGCTCATGGGATGCACAATTAATAATTTAGAAGTTGGGGAAATAACCTGCATGCAATTTAAATATCTTTAGATCTCACTCTCTCTCACTCGCGCTCTCTCTCTCTCTCCACCTTTTTCTTGCTGTAAAAATGGGCGCGGCCACTTGTAAATTCTATGGGTCTAGCTTCCGGTCTCATCCGTGTCCGTGTACAAAACAGTTCATTTTGCTGCTTGATATTGAAAATTTGTGTCTTATGATATTATTTTAATGTATCATCTTAATTATGAACACACAACAGTTTTACCGTTTGCTGCACGTTGTTATTCTTCTCGTTATTTATCTATAATGGCTAAAGAACCGGAAGTCTCACCCATAGGCTTACTTCCGCGTTGAAGAAAAAGGTGGATACTGTCTGAAACATCAGGGAATAGGACATTACAAACTGATCATAGATTACATAACTCACAGGCATCTTCTGTTCTTCTGTCTGTTATTTAGAGATGATATTAAATTGACGCCAGTCATCATCCCTGGATTTCCCTGGCCTTATGTTGACATGGCAACAGGAAGGAAAAGTCAGTGTCTTTTCTGGGTTCATAATGTCTATCTGAATATGTGTGTATACATTTTTAAAATAATATTTTGATTTTATTTTTTACATCATCTAAATGTGCGTCATATATTTATACATTTATCCTTTCTCGTTTATTCTAACAGTTCTCCCACACTGGGTTCAGCCTGCATTAATCATCTCAGCATGTATCTTCTGGTCCAGTATCCATCTCTGTGATCTTAACTCAACCCTTGTTTTCTCTTCACCAGGCTCCACTTCAAAAGGTGGAGTACATTTCCCTGATGATGATGAAGACGCTCCCCTTAACAATAGCTGTGATGAAAATCTTCAGGACAAAGTCATCGCTGCTCTACCAGAACCTGATGGTGGATATCTCGTTAAGGTGAAAAAAATTGCTTTCCAAAAAAATAAACAAGCAAAGAAAAAACAAATAGTCTATAAGATGTGTTGCTTACTGAAAACTCTGTATCCAGGTGGGCTTTTTAAGGAGCCATCACAAATATGAAATCATCTTTTCTTTGCCGCAAGTCCCAACACTAGGCAAAGATGTCTCCCTTTCTCCCGCACTACGCACTACTGCAAAACCACGACTACGTGCAACACGCATCACACCACGGCCTGAGGGTATGTTTTTATAGTGTTCTTATGGTGTGTGTAAGTCACGACAGAAAGATTGCGGTTAGCTGAACACATGAAATTTGTACATGCAACTTATTGTAATTTTTTTTTATTCACAATGATTTGCATGCACAAAATACCATAGTATTGTACAGTTACAATAGAATATGGAATATATAACAATTCACAGCATCTTAATAAATAAAAACTTTTATCAAATTTGTGTTGAATTTGTAGGAGGAATGTTAAAAATGCATAAAAGAATTACCCATAAATATATTATCATGAATTATATTTATATAATGTATTTGGTATTTCCAGAAACATTAGATTATGTTTAGAAACATATATTATATTTGCATTTTTTATATATATATATTATATAACACATTATATTTTAACCAATATTTGAAATAATTTATAGATATATCCTTATATTTAATAAACCAACTTTCATTCATGAAGAACACTTTATTTCTTAGAATGTTGTTAAAAATAATACAAATGTGTGCGTGTCTGTATACTCACACACACAAAATGCCATAGCATTGTACAGTTATGATGGAATATATATGATTCAATTTACAGCACCTTCATAAATTGAATAAAAAGCAAACACACACCCAATGCACATTCTTTATTCACTATTTTATAGATTTGTAGAGTTAAAAAAAAATCTTGAATTTTACTTAGAAAATTAGCATCCAATTTTTTTTTGAATGCACCTGACATTGTAATTACAACTTTCCAACTCATAAATATAAATTTCCCATGTGGACTTGAACACGCAATTAGACCAGCTTTTACCATACAGATAGTCTTCTTTGTCACTTATCAAAGTCTGCTTACTACCCTTGCATTCTCATTTATTCAGAATTAGAAGGTGTTCATTAGTTAAACAGATGCTTTTTAAACCCAGGTTACATAGAGGAGACTTATTACAGGGAGAGTCTCACTGGAGCAACCTGGGTTAAGTGCTCTGCACAGGGGCACAAGATTAATGAACAATGCATGTGATCTTGAAACCATCTTAGTCTTGCGAGGAATAGAACAAGAAACTTGAGAAAACAGTCCAGATTTATATCCATTAGGCTTACCTGACTCAATAAATGATGAGAAATTTCAGAAAACTAGATACATATGGCTTAAACTAAGCAGTTACAATTAAAAACAATTTAAACAAGGTTGTAAAAACGTAAGCACTATCAGAGCTGTTAATGTAGATCTAAGATCATTTGTACCCCTGACTGATAATAACATCAAGCCAAATGCAAGACATCATGTTAAGATCAATAGTCACACTCCTATTTCAGTCTGTCATCGATCTCTCCATTAGCTGAAACTCA
The DNA here is from genome assembly GCF_936440315.1 of Barbus barbus. NCBI lineage: Eukaryota > Metazoa > Chordata > Actinopteri > Cypriniformes > Cyprinidae > Barbus > Barbus barbus. The sequence goes on along the minus strand of NC_136735.1, from coordinate 10,810,961 downwards.
TTTAGCGCGTTTATAGTAGTGTCATTTCTCCCACAGTCGAATCTCTAGGGAAATCTTAGCAGTTTTGCCATATCTTAGCATACAATTTGTATTCTAAAAGAAGCTGCAAGCGCTTTTTTGGTGATTGTTTCTCTATGATTTTAGTTTTCCAATCTTATCCTGATAACTCAGACGATTTCTTTTACCCATTTTTTTATTTTTTTTATTGTCCTTGTCAGTTTGTGTTATCTTTGTACTCCTCTGTATCTGTATTGATTCCACACATTCCCATTCATCTTCCTGTGCTCTTTTAAGGGGGGGTGTGGGTGCTTTGTGAGTACAGCGCTCAGCAGGAGGGGGTGGTGCAAGAGGAACTCACCCTGGTCAACAGGAGCAGAAGGGACAGCAGCATCCGAGTTCGATTACAGGCCAGAGTCATGGGTGAGATACACACACCAACTGGTGACAGATCTCTAGACATTCATAACAGAGCGTTCATGAGGTGAAGTGTATTGTTTCTTTACCAGTCTCTGCATATTCAGTTCAGTTCAATTGTTTCAAAGCAGTTTTACAGAAAAATTAAGCTGGGATGGGAGAAAGTATTTTTTTTAAATTAAATCCAAAAATCAAGTGTAGCGTTAGTTCTGGCAGGTCACGTTAGTCAAGCTTGCATCAGCTGACTCTCAGCTGATTCCCATCTACCTATAGGAATACGACACCTATCTAAGCATCCATATATAAGGTCCTTCAGTATTATCAGCAGTTTTCGCATTGCTCAATGGCTAATTACCCAACTCCATCCCCAACTCCTCCTCTGTCAGTCAGGATCCAGCCTTCTGATTCTCTTTTGAATCAGACTAATTCTAAATGTGTACATAAAACTACTGAACTTTAACAATAACTGCAATACTTTTGTTGGTACTGTTCTCTTTACCCTGGGGGATTGTCGCTGCTCACCCTGCTCCCATCCATGCTAGTTCTTGCCCAGAACAGAACCATACCGCCAATCCAAACTGTACGCTAATTGTCAATCATCTTTGACGATAGTGGTCCTGACAGAAATTAAAATTCTCTTTTCATTTATCAACCCTAATGCTGTCCCACTTGTATATGACTATCTTTTTTCAGATGAACACAAACTGAGAATTGTAAAAGAATAATCTCTATGAGTCAAAATAATGCAAGTGGATAGATCTCTCAAAGTTGCAGTAGCCCCTCACTGCAGAACAAAGATCCAGGGGGCGGGGTTGGATCCACATCTAGGGGGTGGAGATTGCTAGGTTTAGGGGTGGGGATGGGTGGGAGGAGTTGGATCTAGATCCAACCCCGCCCCCTGGATCTTGTGTTCTGCAGTGAGGACCATCTCCAAAGTTGTGCTTTAAAAACCATGCAAAACGACCATACGACCCCATTTGATGAATTGAATGCAAAAGAAAAATACTAATATTGTAAATTATAAACCATCTGTCATTGATAAGTTGAAAAAAAGTGTGGGTTATAAAGTTTAAAAAGTACTCCCTTTATTTTGTAGTAAGGATATAAAAACAAAGCCAAAATGTGCTTAATTTGATTAGAACTGTTAAGTAGCATTAAGTGAGAACTAATTTGTAAATAGAAAACTAACTCCGCTAAAATGTGACCTTGGAGCACAAAACCAGTCAAAAGGGTCCATTTTTTGAAACTGAGATTTATACCTACACATAAGCTTACCATTGATGTATGGTTTGTTAGGATAGGATATTTGGCTGATACACAACTATTTGAAAATCAGGAATCTAAGAGTGCAAAAAAAATAAAAAATATTGAGAAAATCACCTTTAAAGTTGTCCAAATGAAGTTCTTAGCAATGCATATTACTAATCAAAAATTAAGTTTTGATATATTTACAGTAGGACATTTATAAAATATCTTCATGGAACCTCACCTTTACTTAGTATACCAATGATTTTTGGTATAAAAGAAAAATCAATAATTTTGACCCATACAATGTATAGTTTGCCATTGCTACAAATATACCCATGCTACTTATGACTGGCTTTGTGGTCCAGGTTCACAAATAAGAAACTAACTATTCTTTTTTACAGATCGCCACCATGGGACACCAATGTTACTCGATGGAGTGCGGTGTGTCGGTGAAGAAAAACACACAAAATAATGGCATAGAGAAGATGAAGAAAGCGGTTTGCTTGTGTAAATGATGAGAATAAACCAAAATGAATGAATGCACATGTGAATGTGCCTCAGAATGTGAACAACCCATCACACACCCATCCACTGAGGATCATAACTTAATTTTTTCTGCACTAAAGCAAACATAGAGCCACTATTCTAGAGTCTATGTATCACAGGTCTGCTAATGTCATCACAAATTTTTATTACAGTCAACTTAATTAAAAAAGCAATTAAAAAAAAGCAATACCAATGCATCTGACCTTTTGCAAGCACTACCTGAACCTAATGCCTGAAGGTGGAATGTATGTATAATCATGTGCATAATACACTGTATAAACATGATTGTATATAATCATATGTCATCCACTTGCTTAAATGCTTTGCGGCCATAATCAATCCTTCCAACTGCTGTGATACATTTCTCAAATATGATGTGATTTGTTAATAAAAAAAAGTAGGCTGTATAAAACACTTGTTGAATGCTTCATGCACAAATAAGTTTGGGATATGCATTGCGATGCATTGGCCTACCCAAACATAACTTGGCAACTGACATTATTATCATACCCAGAGGGAACGTAAGCAGTTTGAGGACAGTACCACCCAGTGGCCAAAAGAAATCCCACGAGAAACCTGCTAGAATCTTTTCAATAATTTAGACACTGCTATTATTTTGATCCTCTTGTTATATTTCTTGGGAGTCTAGTGTCTTGGTCTAACATATTTCCTGTATTTTAACATGATTTCTTTTGCAACTCTTACTGAAATCTCATTCTTCTCAGCTTTTCAATTTGAGACCTTATAACAGACCAATAAGCATCCAAAACCTTTTAAGTATAATATTGTGAATAATATTGTGAAGTTTAATATTGTGATTGCTTTACAGCATTTTTGCTGTGGGCAGTAACACACACACACACACTCACAAAAAATGTGTAAAAAATATAATCTCACCTAATCTTAGTTTGCAAAGGAAGTTGCACCTTCTAACAACACTAGATGGTGTTGCTGCCTGTGTTACTCTACAAAAGAAAAAATGGGATTGTAAAACAAATGGAAGGTGTGCATTCTTAGTAATAACAAAATGTACTGGCTCTACTGGTCTGAAATCATGTGTTCAGAATGTTCTTTTGAAGAGGTATAAGGAATTGCATGGTAGAAGAGACATTAATGTCATAACACCACAAGAAAACAAAAGGCTTAGAATATCAACTGAATGAATGAAATACAAATAAAATATAAAAATCTTGTTAGATTCATTGCATTGACTTTTGTTCTTCACAGGGGCTAGTTTTCTACTTAATATTTTTCCTTTGTTCAGAACACTTTTAAATTTGTGACCAAATGGTGAAAAGATACATTAAAAATCTTGTCTTTAGTATCAAAGCAGCTGAGCTTCGTTTGAGGTCTGCAAATTGAATAGTTGTTAGGAGCTTCTTCTTGGTGACTAAGGCCTAGCTTAACAACCATGTATTCTCGGGTTCCTGCTGTTTGCTAAAATTATTTGAGCACTGTATTGTAGTAAATACAGCTTCTAAAATAAGTTTCTGCTATGAAAGTAAAGTAAATGGTCCTGCGTCAATAAAACATAATTCTTTAAATCTGGGAGTTGTACAGTTCATTTTTAGAGGATGTTTTTACTGCATATAATTCAGTTCATTTCAATATTGCTTTATTGGCATGACTGTAAAAAATACAGTATTGCCAAAGCTTGAAATATATGTGGAGAAATATAATAACAATGAAAATATCAAAATAATACAATAAAAACATTATAACAATATAAACTTAAATAAACAGTGTAACAAATAAGAACTTGTGTGAAAATTTCATACCACAGTGTTTAACATATAAACACACACAGGCTGAGGGTCACTGTGGTGGACAGTAGGGAAACACACTGAGGTCAGACATAATACACATATTACACACATTATGTACATTCACCTGCTGTCTTTCAGGCTGTGGCACGTCCACACGTATCTCGCAGCCAGTGCTGCTGTCTGTCCCTCTCCTAGTATAATCTTTAATTGTTCCTCTTCAGTCATGGCTGTAAATTTCTTTATGATGTTTGTGAATTTGTTGATGTATATGTCTCTGATTGATTTAAATTGGTAACAGTGAAGTAGGAAGTGTGTCTCTGTCTCAATCTCTCCTGTCTCACAGTGAACACACACTCTTTGCTCTCTGGGTAACCAGCTCTTTCTGTGTCTGCCGGTCTCGATGGCTAGTCTGTGCTCACTGAGCCTGTACTTGGTCAGGATCTGTCTCTGCTTTGTGTCTCTAACACTATGGAGATATTCTTCTAATTCATAATTTAATTTTATAGTTCGATAGAGTTGTAATCTACTTTGGGTTTTGTGTTTCTTGATCCCAATGTTCCAGATATATATTTTTAGATTGTTTGATAATTTGATTTATTTTGATGTTTGGGTGAGAAACAGTGCTGGTCTGAGACTGGTTAGTGTTAGTAGAGTTAGTCAGGTTAGTAAGTCTCAGAACCAGCTGACTGAGTGGACTCTTTTCGGGGTTCAGTTCTTGGGTTTGTAGTGCTTTAAAATGTAGCGATTCTGTGGGACTTGATTTTAGATGCATCCAGAATGTGAGGGATATTTTTTGAATATTTATAATCAAAGTGGAAACGGCCTAATTCTGCCCTACATGCATTATTGGGTGTTCTCCTTTGTAAATTTTAGAATCATTTTGCAGAATAATGTGTAGGGTTTCTGTTGGATGTCTGTCCCATCTAGTGTAGCTCTGATCACTGAGTGGACCCCAAACCTCACTTCCTTACAGCGCTATGGGCTGAATCACACTATCAAAGATTTTACACCAAATTGGAAGCGGTATTTCAATATTTTCTTGATTGCATATAGAGCGCTTCAAGCTTTATCTTTAAGAGCATTCACTGCCATACTGAAACTCCCTGATACTGTGATGATCATCATATAAAAACAATCATATATTGCATCTTTTAATCTGACTTATGAATTATAATGCACATAAGCATGACATTCCTTAAGTAATTAATTTTACTTTTAAATTGTTGATATATTTGATTTAATGAATATGTTTCTTGAAGACATGGGAATACAGTGGCCCCCAAAAGCACACTGCACATATAAAAATGTATGTCATTGCATTATATACATAATATCAATCCAAGTGGCTCCTGTAAACAAATGATGCTGGACCTTTTCTAAGAAATAACTTCATCTTAAAAATAACCTTATTGTGCATAATGTTGAATTAAAGTATTTACTGTCACAATATTATAAACTAATATATTGTTTGTAAAAGAGCACTTTTCTAATGGCAAAACAGCCATCATTCCTACTTAGAAGTTCCTTGATGAACCTGTTTCTTTCTTTTCAGGATGACTTTGAGAACTTCTTAAATGGAAAGAATGCATGCTCTCCAGTTCAACCAGTTAAATCGCCTCCAATTAGTCAGCGACGAGGATCATTCTCATTGGCTGTGCTGCTGCTGTTCATGCTTGCACATCATGCTCATGGGCATGACGGACGCATGAACGTAAAAGGTAGCTGATAAACATGACTGGTAAGGAAATGTCGAGCTGTTGTTTTCCCAGATGTTATCAGATGCATTTTTTCATAAGTGTTTAAAGTCACGTGGCATGAAAGGGACTGGAAGATCAAATCAATGTAATCAGACCCAATATGAAACAAATTTAAAAATGATCACACATCTGCTGAATCATCATACACCAATTGAGAACTTTCACAACATCATTTTTATTACCAGCAGTACTAACACCTCCTTCTCAAAATCATCAAATAAACATCGATATTATCATCTCTGTCAGTCAAGTACACATAATTATCAGCATCATCAACACGCATCAAATATTCTGGTTCGTCTACCACATAACACACACACTTAGCTTTCTAAACAGGAACATTTCATAAACTTCTATTCTATTGTCTTTATATACAGCTAGTACACATTTCCACAAAATATGAAGCACACACACATACACACACACGTATACAGTATGAAAAATCTCATGCCTCCCATTATTGATTGGTCAGATTTGGATCAAAAGTTTAAACAAAAAGTTATTACAGCTGGATAATGCATTTGTTAGGAACAAAAACCTTTAATAAGATGTTAATTATTAACATTTCAGTGGTAGAGCATTGCCTTAGCAGCGCAAAAGGTCATGGGTTCATTTCCCAGGGAACACACATACTGCTAAAAAATGTATCGCCTGAATGCACTGTAAGTCGCTTTGGATAAAAGTGTCTGCTAAATGCATTCATGTAAATGTAAACTCAACCAGAGGTCCCTGGCTAAAAATTTTGATTTTGATCATCTTTTTTCCCTGGTGAAACAAACACATAAAAAAAGCCATCTTGGTGGATTAAAAAATGTATGAACATTTCTAGCACTATACTTTGTGTTATACTGCTATATTTGTTTCCAATACAACTGCTATAGGAGTGACAATTAATTCATTCTCTCTGCTGCTATTAATTTCTCTGTATTTCTTTTTTTTAAAGTTAACTATCATGAAAACACTATCATGTAGTTTTTCTTTTATTATTTGATCAAATAGGATTTTATAAATAAATAAATATATACATATATATATATATGTGTGTGTGTGTGTGTGTGTGTGTATGAATGTATGTATGTATGTATGTATGTATGTATATGTATATAACAGAAGGAAACAGAAAGGAAAAAAGCACCTCTCATGTTTACAAACACTCCCCACCCCCCTCCCCCAAAGTGCATGTCTAAAAGTCAAGAATTACTAGATATATCGTAATATTCCTTTAGATTTTGCTTCTAAATAAAACCATTCTTTTGGTATCTTGTTTTTTAAGCCCTGTATGGTTCATGTCCAGAGATACAGGGATTATGGCTTCATGACTAAACTGTTAAATTGTACACATTTTCAGTGGTCAAAAACCTTATGTCACTTTGTATACAGCTGATACTTTTTATTTTAAAAAGGAATACTTGAAGAACAGTTTATTTGTTATATGTTTATCTTGTTTTCCTCTAAAACCAAAACAACAACTGCATGGAACATACCTGTACAAGTGCCAAACTATGCATGCCTGTAACTCAAGTCCCAAAGTTTGCATGCACACAGCTGATGCATATCTTGTTTAAAGAAGAATTAGTTTGAACTAGAAATGTAGGCTATCTTCTTTTTCTCTCTATTAAAACAATCGCACAGAACTGTGTGAGTGCTAAAAATATTCTTATTCCACAGTTTGCGTGCCTGTAACTCACATATCTTAATATCCTTTTATATTCTAGTTCCTAATAGGGGTTGCACCGATTAATCGACTAGTCGACTTCAGTGCGCTGCCATGACAGTTTTAGCTTGACGTCGACTAGTCGCTGGTCCTATAGAGGGCACAACAGGATGAGAAATTCACATTTACACTCCGTTTCCAAACAGTTAAAATTACAAATTAATTCATACTCTTAAAGAGCTCCACAAGACATGTGTGATTATATTACTGAATAAAATAGCTTAGAAACTAAAAAGTTCAAGCATATATTTCTTAATAAATAAATCCCACAGCTTCACTACTAGTAGAGAGACGCTGCCAGGTAGAATTCATTCACACACGCAATCGCTCTCACTAATGCATTCATCCATATGAGTGTAATCTTTACTGTGCTACTTATCTGTATCTGATTTAGAACGAGCAGAAATCTGTGAGAAATATAACGACACAAAGACGAAAGAACTGATAAAAATAAGTTGTTATAGGAGCAATAGCCATGTGGGCAGTGCTGTATCGTATGTGTGGTGTAGTGCTTAATGCACTTATTATGTAATTGCATATTGACTCCACTAGAGGGCAACCTGGGGTTATGGTGTGGGGTTTTTGGTTGGACTAATTTGCTTGAGTGAGTTAGCAGCAGGAGCTGCTCGGTTCTGTTCTGTATTAATAAACATGCAGTTTTGATATATTATTCTCCGTGTATGTAGCCTATCGCATACACTGCACGAGAAGAAACACGACATGGTGTCAGAAGACTCGAGCCTGCGTTTGACAGCACCGAGACACGACGAAGCGAGTGAGCGCATCCTGACTGAAGTGAGTCTGCCATAGTGAGAAAAATAAACATGGATCAGTTCAGATTACCAACACCATTAGTCCTGTCGGGGAATACAGGTGAAAATTGGAGAAGATGGATACAGCGCTTCAACATTTATATGACTGCTTCAGGATCAGAATCGAAACGTGAAAAGGTGAAAATCGCCATTCTCCTTCATGCTCTAGGAGAGGAGGCCTTAGAAGTATACAATTCACTGTCTATTGAGCCAGAAGGGGAGAATGAAACAATGCAAGATGTAGTAACTGCATTGGAGAAGTACTGCTTACCGAGAAAGAATGTTGTTTTCGAAAGGCACCAGTTCTGGGCCTACCCCATGCCTGATTCAATTACCATCGATAAGTATGTCACAGAACTAAAGCAAAAGGCCAAGGACTGTGAATTTGGCCCAACAGAATCTGACATGATAAGAGATAAGATTGTGTTCAGTATCAGTGATCAGCGTTTAAAGGAGAGGCTCTTAAGAGAAATGAACCTGACCCTTGAAAAAACTGTGGACATTTGTAGAGCGGCAGAGGCAGCAAAAACACAGATCCAAGCAATGGGAGAGCAGAGTAAAACTGTTCACGCCATTAAAACAAAGTCAAACGATGCAAAACAGACCAAGAGATATGCAAAGACATCATCTCAACAGCACAAATCAGATTTCTTCATCTGCAAAAAGTGTGGAAAATCTCACCTTCCGAGACAGTTCCAGCCCAAGAACCAGAAAGAGCCACTCATCTCTCATGAAATCCCAGAGCTCCCCTGGTTGAAAGTAGCTGCCGACATCTTTGAAATCAGAGGTCAGTCATTTCTACTGATTGTCGATTACATGTCAAAGTTTCCAGAGGTAATGAATATCAGAGACAAGACAGCGCGCACAGTGATTGAAAAGATGAAAGCAGTGTATGCAAGGCATGGCATTCCTAAAGAACTAGTGTGCGATCATGTACCCTTCGCTAGCTATGAAATGAAGACTTTTGCTGCGGAGTGGGGGATTAAGCTGACACACTCAAGTCCGGCCTATCCTCAATCAAACGGGTTGGCAGAAAGAACAATCAAAACCGTCAAACATGTCCTGAAAAAAGCGGAACAATCAGGGGTGGATCATCATCTTGCTCTCCTCTCGCTGAGAAATACTCCTATCACTGGTATGTCCTACTCGCCAGCTCAGGTTCTGATGGGAAGGGTTCTGAGGAGCACCTTACCAGTGTCCAGTGAAGTCCTGCGACCAGCTACTCCCAAAGGTGTTCATCAGGCGCTCCAAAACTTGCAAAAGAAGCAAGCATGTCACTACAATGTGGGAGCAAAATCCCTGCCAGAACTACATGCAGGAAATACTGTGCACATTGAAACAGACAGAGGGTGGCAACAAGGTCTCATTGTTTCAAAACGGGATGAGCCAAGATCGTATAATGTCGTCAACGAAGCAGGACGGCAGTTCCGCCGCAACAGGCGCCACCTGAGGAAAACAAATCACAGGCACACAGAAACATTTGATGCAGTGGATGAGACTCATGACGATGCACACTCTCACATCCCAGAGACACATGAAGAGACAGATCAGTCTGTACAGTGTGTGCCAGAGCAAACTTTACATAACATCAGTCCCACAACCACCAGGAGTGGTCGGGTTGTGAAAGTTCCGGTGAGGTTTCAGGACTAACTGTATTTGCCTAGTAATCAAGGTTAAGCATGCTTATGCTTTGAAATGCTTATTGGTCAAGATGTTTGCTATAAATAAGAAAGAAAAATGTCCCCGTTATGAGGGCCTATATTCAATGTTCATATATCTTGTTCATAGCTTGTATTGTTTGCTGTGAAAAAAGGGGGATGTGGTGTAGTGCTTAATGCACTTATTATGTAATTGCATATTGACTCCACTAGAGGGCAACCTGGGGTTATGGTGTGGGGTTTTTGGTTGGACTAATTTGCTTGAGTGAGTTAGCAGCAGGAGCTGCTCGGTTCTGTTCTGTATTAATAAACATGCAGTTTTGATATATTATTCTCCGTGTATGTAGCCTATCGCATACACTGCACGAGAAGAAACACGACAGTATGCCATAGCTCTGTGCATAAGGTGTTTGTTACATCTCCAGACTTGTTCATTAATGGCGTCATCAACGACTAGTCAACTTTGACTGGACTTCCATCACATAAAAGTCGTCTTTAAAAAATCAAAAGTCGTTCAACCCCTGGTTCCTAACAAACTTTTATTTTGGAATCTTAATTTTTTAAGGCCCTGTATAGTTAAACCCCAGAGATATGGATATCTCAATGTGGCTCCATGTCCAAATTGTTTAATTTGACCCATTTTCAATGATTAAAAACCAAATGTGGTTTTGTGTTTGTCCAATCATGACTGTTGACACTCCAAATATGAAAATAAGAACGTTAACCCTGGGTTTAGGAATGTACAGTGTGACACGTCAAATGTAATACCCAGTATTGATGAATAAAAGCAGAAGCAGTTAAACTGAACGAAATCCCTTCTTCCAAATATCCCTGAAACAGATTCAGATATAGAATTTTATGAATGCACTACTGAAAGCAATTTAATGTGCCTCAAATTTACCATTTCAGTGTATTCTTGGCACTTAGACAGGTTTGTTCTGCGCACTTTCAATATTATTTGTTCTTCAGATATTCAATAAGTATCAACTGCATCCAAGGTGACCCACATTTGGTTTTTGACTGCGTGGGTCAAAATGGGTCAAATGTGAAAATTTGAGCCACATTGAGATCGTCATTTGGAATTGAACCATATTTCTGTGTACTCAGTAAACATGCATGCATACCATTTAATATGTTGAAGTTTCATCACTATTTATATTTGTTTTTCTTCAGAAAACAAAATATTGTGTTGTTTTTAGGGAATTTTTTAAAATTTGGTTGATTTGACATGGAATGACTCATAGACAAACCAATCAGGCCAGTTTCAGTTAAACTTGATCTGTCAATGTCATTCATTACCTTAGTTGTTAACAAGTATTTGTCTGTCAACAACTTGTCTGTAAGACTAGAAGTATTTATCAGAAGTATTTATAATTTCTTCTCTTCCACTTGAGTACAGAGCGAGTTTTAAAATCACTTCTAATTCTTTACATTTCTCTAAAATTGCTGATATTTAACAGCACTGCCCCCTTCAGCAACTGTCACTATGACCGAATTTACTGTCACATTACAGTTTTAGGAGTTTCAGAAAACAAAATGCCAAGCCAAATATTTTTTGAACATTCCGGCGTCTTTAAATGTCATCATGAATTTACTTTCATTTTTTTGGAATATGAATCTGTGACAAGTCCTATTCTGACAGGGTAGTACTTTCATGACTCGCTTTTACTTCTAGATGTGATAACTTGGTGGCCTTAAAAACTATGAAAATAATGTAAAAATTAAGACAAAATATGTGAAATAAAAGCATTAGTAATTACAGAGAAGTTTTTACTGCATTAATTATTTGAATTGATTTATTTGTCAAAATGTTTTGTTAAAAGATAAGCAAGGTTACAGTTCCCTCCACTATTATTGGCACCCTTGGTAAATATGAGCAAAGGCGGTTGTGAAAATAAACCTGCATCCTTTTGATCTTTCACTCAAAAAATTAATTAAAGCAAAACAATTGAAAGTGGGGTGGGGGTGCTTTCTCTAGTTCATGTTGGCCACAATTATAGGCACCCAATTATTGCAGCATCCATTCCCAAGATACCAGCTCTGAGTTTCTCCTATAATGCCTGAAGAGTTTGGAGAACACCTGATAAGAGACCAGAGACCATTCCTTCATCCAGAATCTCTCCAGATCCTTCAGATTCACAGCTCCATGTTGGTGCTTCTTCTCTTCAGTTGAATCCACTCATTTTCTATAGGGTTTAGGTCAGAGGACTGAGACGGTCATGGCAAAAGATTAATTTTGTGCTCAGTGACTCATTTTTGTGTTGATTTTGATGTTTGTTTTGGATTATTGTCCTGATGGAAGATCTAAACATGGTCCATTATAAGATTTCTAACAGAGCCGGTCAAGTTTAGATTTTTTTATCTGTTGGTATTTGATAGAATCCATGATGCCATGCATCTAAACAAGATGTCCAGGACCTCCGGCAGAAAGCTGGTCCACAACATTAAAGATCCAACAGTATATTTAACCGTGGACATGGAGTACTTTTTATCCCTGTTTGTACTAAACCCATCTGGTGGGTTTGCTGTCAAAAAGCTCTTTTATAGTTTCAACTGACCATATAAGCCAGTGCCATTTGAAGTTACAGTTGTGTCTGACAACTGAATATGCTGGAATTTGTTTTTGGATGAGCAAGGAGAATTTTTCTTGAAAACCTCCCGAACAACATGTGGTGATATAGGGGCTGTTTGATATTTTTTAGGCTTTCTGACCCCAAAACTCAACTGATCTCTGCAATTCTCCAGTTGTGATCCTTGGAGAGTCTTTGGCCACTCAAACTCTCTTCCTCACCGTGAATTAGGATGACACTAGTGATGCAAAGTCCGATTCATTTCTGCGAACCGGTTCTTTTTGGACAGTTCGGCTCATTGAACCGGTTCAAAAAGCCAATTCATTGGTTCCTGACACCGTCAAACAATGATGTCACTACGCTTCTCTTTTCTAACAACTCAGTGTCATGTTGTATCAATAAAACATTCAAATAAAGTCAATTGTGTCAACACATATTGAAACTTAAATAAAAAGTTATTGTGTGAACGCATATTGCTGATTATTGCCGTTCATTCACTTAAATTAATGGTGTTTGTGGTCACAGTTTCATTCGCGGATCCTTTATGTCAGATACCACCAATATTGACAAGCCTACAACTTGGATAAGATTCTTAAACATTTCGCACCTACAGCACACACTACAGACATTGATGCACAAACGCGGATATGTCCTACATGTCTGAAGTATAAAGAAGGAATAAACCTCTCTTATAAACTCACTGATTTCGCCTAAACAACTTAAAAATAATCTGCAAGCACAATAAACTGTAGTGAAATTTATTTTTTTGAAATGTATTTATTTTTGCAGGTTTTAATAAAATGTTAATTTATAGCAGTAATCATAATAAGCATATTTCCAGTACGTGCCTCAGTCTTGCCCATTATCGTCAACTCACTCATCAGAATCCTTGCTCGGTAATCCTCGGCAAACTTCAACAGTTGGTTTAACAGACTCATTCGGTTCTTTTTAAGTCTGATGTGCTACTTCGGCTGTGCGGCCTGCGTCATTAACCTGGAACTAAAGTTCAATTCAAGTACGATTTTGTGAAAGTTGTGGGTGGGCCTACCTTCATATAAATGCAGTCGCATGCTTCAGTCCCTTTGTTCAGTCCAGCTCGTCACCGAGCCCCCGACTGCGCGGGTCCCAGAGGTGTTGTACCTCGTTTCCCTCCTTCTGGGAACAGTAGTTATATGCATAACTCAACGTTCCCATTTAGTTGGTTCACTCGGTACAACACGACTCTGGGACATATATACACGCCCTGCAAAGTCGCCGAACTAAACGTAAGGGAGCAGCACCGTCACATACCCTATGCCTCTCACGGGAGTGACGGCCCCTGGCTTGAAACTGCTGTGGTCAGCATAGACCGAGCCATTGTCGCTGCAGTGACATCCAGTCGGTAAAAGCAAACAAACGTGTGTGGCGACGCCCAGCTAGTGACCGCACAGATGTCCTCCACAGACACTCCCCAAAACAGAGCCCATGACGCTGCCATGCCCCTAATTGAGTGTGTGCACACCACCGCAGGCAGGGACAACCCTTTGCTCTTGTATGCTATCCAAATCGCCTCCACAATCCAGTGTGAAAAACACTGTTCAGATAGCAACTTCCCCCGAACCAGGCAAGCAAAACATACAAACAATTGATCAGCGGAACGCACCACCCGCGTCTGCTCAATGTACCTGCGTAGAGCTCACACGGGGCATAAGGCATGAAGCTTCCTGTCTTCCTCAGAGTCAATAGAGAGTTTTGACAAAACATGCAGCTCAAATGAGAGTGCGCTATATGCCCCCGACAAGACTTTAGGCGTATATGCTGTGTTCGGGCGCAACACCACTCTTGACCCATCCAGCACAAACTGGATGCACGTGGGGTGTACTGACAGTGCATGCAGGTCACCAACATGCTTTGCTGACACCAGCACCAGCAGCACAGCTGCTTTATAAGACAACATACTCTGGTCCAAGGCCTCTAATGGCTCAAAAGGAGGCTCACACATGGCCTCCAGAACCACAACCAGGTCCCATCATGGCACCATCGATTTTGTTACAGGCCTTAACCGTCACGCCCTTTTAAGAAAACGAATGGCAAGCGGGTGTGCGCTTGGCACGGCACCATGTATGCCCACATGACATGCAGAGATGGCTGCCAGATAAACCTTTAGTGTGGAATGGGAACAACCCTCCTCCAACAACTAAACGCATTTAAACGCATAAAGCCCCCTTGTCTTTATGCGTTTAAATTATGGCTACTACATCGACAGGGAGCCCTGCTGCTATCAACCTCTCCCTTTCAGGGGGTAAGCCCACAGAGACGCAGAATCTGCCCCTCTGCCTGGGACAGCAGGTCGTTGCACAGAGGAAGCACGGGGCCACCAGAATTAGCGACAGACCCTCCTTACACACTCAGTCTAGGGTGGGCTGTATCAGGTCCACTGGTGGAAATGCATACAGCAGGGTCTTGGGCCATGCATATGACAGAGCGTCCACCCCAGCAGGGCGATCCCGTCTGTGATTGAAATAAACAGTAGGTAGTGTGTATTCTCTGCTGACGCAAAAATATTCACCTACCGATTCCAGATCTGTGCCACTATCCACGGGTGCAAGTGCCACTCCCTGGCCCGCAGGCCACCTCTGGACAGCATGTCCGCACTGCCATTCAGATGGCCTGGAACATGCACTGCCCTGAGTGACGCTAAAAGTTCACTGCTCCATGTCAGGAGCTTCCGAGCGAGTTGTAACAGTAGAAGAGAGCGAGTGCCCCCTTGCCTGTTTATATACGACACCACCCTCATGTTGTCTGTCCTGACTAACACATGCCTGCCCCGCAAACGCTGGGCAAAATGTTCCAGAACCAGACAAACAGTTCGCAACTCCAAATAATTTATGTGACGCTGTCTCAACGCCGCTCACCACTCCCCTCTTACAGAGCTCACTTGGCAAAGAGCTCCACATTCATGTATTGATGCATCTGTCGACACTACTATACATGATGTAACCCTGCCCAGGGAACCCTCCGACAACAGAGTGGGGTTTTCCCACGGAATCAGAGCTCGAACGCATGATGGCGTAATCGTCTCTTGCCTGTTCAAATGCCGCACGGCATGCAACCCCGTGCTCAGCGCCCATCTCTGGAACGCACGTATAAAGAGGAGACCCAGTCGAACATCCGCTACCATCGAGGCCATGAGCCCCAGTAGCCTCAACACCAAGGCAAGGCAAGGCAAGTTTATTTATATAGCACTTTTCGTATACAGTGGTAATTCTGTGTATGAAATGAAAACGAACCCGCTTGCCCAGCTGAAACTGAGCCAGAAAGCTGCGAAAATCCTCGACCCTCCGTGCCGACAGCATAGCTGTGTTCAGTACAGAATCTATCTCTAAACCGAGATACGAAATCCACTGACTCGGAACTAAGGAGCTCTTTTTGAGATTTATCAAGTATCCCAGAGCTCGCAAATGTGAAACACGAAATGTGTCCCATGACATGTGTTGGGGCACGAAAGAAACTGCATTTGATAATCTCTCTGAATTGAGCGAGGAACCCACGGTGTTGGTGCGCACCACTGCTCGAGGCAGGCAGCTAGGATCCCCGTCATCACTCGGGGAATCCCTGCCCCTGCCTGCATATGCTCGATATGAGATATTTTTTTCCCCGTCGGCTTATGGCCAAACTGCGAGGCTAGTGGTTGTGAAGCATTCTGATTTTCTTGACCAATCAACACATGAGGCATTGTATGCTGAACACAAAATCTCTTTATTGAAATTAAACTTAAAGTTGGGCCCGCCTTCTTGCAGGACCCTTTCTGCGCTGAGAGAAGAACACGGCTGCCTCTGGACTGATATTCCACCCTCTTCCGCGGGCTAGCGACCAGACGGCCCTTTCCTTCCCAAAAAGAAACTTCCCCCTTTTGCCGTGGACGGAGCCCTCTTTCCCGGTCCCGCCTGCTACTTGGACTGTGCTCGCCCCCTTCCCCAAGTGGTTGGCCTTGGTGCTGTCACTGGAGCCAGCCTCTTGGTCGGAGGAGGTCGCTGCCCTGCTCCCTTGGCGCACAGCCGATTGCTCTGGCCTGCTGAACCTCCTCGGCATTGAACCCCTCAGCATTTCCGCCTGCTTTTTAGAGTCCTCAAATCGCACCTGCAGCATGCCGAGGCCTTCCCCGAAGAGCCCGGAAGGAGAGATCTGAGCATCAAGAAAAGCGTTCGTATCTCGCTCAGGCAGGTTCGCTGGAGTCAACCATAGATGACCCTGCGCCACCACAGTGCTAGCCATTGCATGACCCAACAACACCTGCGCCCCTCGAGTTGGATGCAGAATGTAGTCAGCCACACGCCACTCGAGCATAGAACGCCAGAGTTGCCGACAGTGCACACATTCTCCGGGGTCTGAGAGAGCCAGCTTAGCGTGGACATTCCCCAAACACACGGGACAGTACTCGTGAGTATCTTTACTGGACAGTGAATACACACGTCATAGGACAGGGGTGAGACTCTGTCTGGTGCTTAGACATCTCACTTGATAAAGAGTTAATTAGCCCTCGGTGCTAAACGTGAGCTAAAAACATTTTTCTTTCCGTGTCTGTTTCTTTTTTTCTCTTTACCTTAGTTTCAACAAGGATCAACACCATGAGCTTTCTCTTGTGACTGTCAGCCCAAATCCGATTCTTGAGCAAATCTGATTGAAATCCGATCATATTCAGATAGTCATGGCTGGACAATTTCATGCTCCTAGTCACCCTGGTGTGCTAGAAAATGTAAATATGAATGGGAATATACTTCATAGATATTTTACTCATAAGAATTTGTAGGGGTGCCAATAATTGTGGCCAACATGCATTGGAGAAAAACATTTATTTCATCATGGACCCCCCCCCCCCCCCCCCACACACACACACACTTTTAGTTGTTTTACTTCAATGAAATGTTAGAATATTTGTGAATGTTTTGAATGAAAGGTCAAAAATTCAATGATGCAGATATATTTTCACATCCACCTTTGCTCTTATTTGCCAAGGGTGCCAATGTTAGTGGATGGCACTTTATATACTGTAAAAAATATCATAGCTTGTGACAAATGCAAAGCAATTGTGTAGGGTGCATCTTTTGGAGATAGATGGCGCCAAAGTTTACCTGCAAATGTAATCTTCCAAACAGATCTATATGTGTCACGAATCTGGTCCATGCTCTCCCGGTCAACCACCACTAGAGGTCACCCGTTCACCACATTGACTTTTTCACTCACAACACACTGGCCTCCATTTCCCACAATCCATTGCACTGACGACACGCACAACTGTTCACTATCTCGCCCACACCTGATTACCATTTCACTATCACTACCACTCACTATTTAAGCCTGGTACTTGCTCTTGCTCACCGCCGAGTATTGTTAGCCTGTCTGCACTACAAAGTGTTCTCTGTTCCTAGTTTTCCTCATGGTTTTCCTGTGTTCTGATTCTTGCCCGTGTTCCTGGTTTTTTCTTTCTGCCTTGCCCTGTTTGGCTATTGTACTCTGATCGTTGACTACGCCTGTTTCCTTGACCACGCTTCTGTCTTGCCCTCTACATACCTGTCTGCTGTTGGTTGACCCTGCCTGTCTTGACATGTCCTATAATAAAGCTTTGTAAATGGATCCGTACGTCTCACGTCTCGTCAGCCCTGTAACAGAATACTCGGCCTTACAAGGATCCAGCAGCTTTCCCGACAAACATCGGTCAGGTATGGATGCAGCTTTCTTATTATTGGCCCTTAAGCAGGGTACACGATCCTTAGAACGTTACATCGCTGAATATTTGGCTTTGGCTAATGGCTCTAATCTACCAGATTGTATGTTGATAGATTTTTTTTGTGATGGCCTTAACCAGCCACTGAAAACAAAAGTAATTCACAAAGCACCTCGTTCATCATTAAGTCATTTCTTGGACTATGCTTTAATGTGTGTGGGCTCTTCTTTTACTGTGGGTGTCGCGGAGGAACGAGACACCGCACTCAATTGTGTGTTCACAACCACGCTAGAGCATGCTCACAAAATGGCGGCAACGACAACATCATCGAACCTCAATGCTGCTGGTAAAGAGCCAAGTCGAGTCCCAGCCTCCGTCAAAGAGCCAAGTCGAGTCCCAGCCTCCGTCAAAGAGCCAAGTCGAGTCCCAGCCTCCGTCAAAGAGCCAAGTCGAGTCCCAGCCTCCGTCAAAGAGCCAAGTCGAGTCCCAGCCTCCGTCAAAGAGCCAAGTCGAGTCCCAGCCTCCGTCAAAGAGCCAAGTCAAGCTC
Source organism: Barbus barbus (assembly GCF_936440315.1). Lineage (NCBI taxonomy): Eukaryota > Metazoa > Chordata > Actinopteri > Cypriniformes > Cyprinidae > Barbus > Barbus barbus. The sequence continues at coordinate 10,792,225 of NC_136735.1, read as the reverse complement.
CAACCTATGTCAAAGAACCAAGACAGGTCGCAGCCGACGTTAAAGAGTCAAGCCAGGCCCCAGTTGATCGTCACGAGCCAAGTCAAGTCCCAGCCGTTTTTATAGAGCCAAGTCAAGTCCCAGCCGTTGTTATAGAGCCAAGTCAAGTCCCAGCCGTTGTTATAGAGCCAAGTCAAGTCCCAGCCGTTGTTATAGAGCCAAGTCAAGCCACAGCCAGTGTTAAGGAGCCAAGTCAAGCCACAGCCAATGTTAAAAAGTCAAGTCAAACTCCAGTTGATCAGCCAGAGTCACACCACGTCTCGGCGCTCCAGCCAGAGTCACACCACGTCTCGGCGCTCCAGCCAGAGTCACACCACGTCTCGGCGCTCCAGCCAGAGTCACACCACGTCTCGGCGCTCCAGCCAGAGTCACACCACGTCTCGGCGCTCCAGCCAGAGTCACACCACGTCTCGGCGCTCCAGCCAGAGTCACACCACGTCTCGGCGCTCCAGCCAGAGTCACACCACATCTCAGCGCTCCAGCCAGAGTCACTTCACGCCTCCGCCGAACTGCCAGAGGCTGTTACCGAGACTGTTCCCCTGACCTCAGTGCTTCCTGTTATGGCGGTCGCCATTTTGAGTGTGTGGGCTGCACACTGTGTTCCTGAGGCCTCTCCCGTCCACGAATTTGTACCAATGCCACCAGAGGTGGCGGCTTCGGCTGCAGAACCTCTCGAAGTGGTGGCACCTACACCCGTATCCCGAGAATCCAGTTCTCAAGCCACGGCCAGGAGTGCCGATCCCGCATCCCGAGAATCCAGTTCTCAAGTCACGGCCAGGAGTGCCGATCCCGAATCCAGTTCTCCAGTCACGGCCGGAAGTGCCGATCCAGATCCCCGAGAATCCTGTTCTCCAGTCACGGCCAGGAGTGCCTTTCCTGATCCCCAAGTGTCCGCGCTGCAAGAGTGCCCTCAAGTGCCCGCTCCTCCAGAGCGCCCCAAAGAGGCCGTCTGTGAACACATGCCCTGTCCTGTCATGGCTAAAGAGGCCGTCTGCAAATCCTTGCCATGCCCAGTCACGGCAATGGAGGCCGTCTGCATATCCTCCTCCTGTCCGGCCACAGCCATGGAGACAGTTTACGAGCTCTCGACCTGCCCGGTCCCAGCTCCTGAGACCATGAAGACTCTCTCTGTGTTGTCTGTCTCTGTTCTCCCTGTGGTGTCTGTCTCTGCTCTCCCCAGATCCCTGATCCTGCCCTGGCTTCCTGACCAGTCCACTCTACCGTGGGGATTCTCTACCCAGTCTACGCCACACTGGTGGGCTCCGACTTTGTCTGCTCAGCGGTGGTGGTCAGCTGTCTGGTTCTGGGGGTCTCCTGCTTCGCCCAGGTGCACTCTGGTCCCGTCCTGCCCTGCAACAAGGACTCTCTCAGTGTTGTCTGTCTCTGCTCTCTCTGTGTTGTCTGTCCTTGTTCTCCCCAGATCCCAGTCTCTGTCATGGGTTCCTGCCCTGTCTGCCTCCCTGTGGTGGTCCTCTGCCCTGCCATGGTGGTCTTCTGCTCGGGTCTGGTGGTTGTCTGCCCCGCCGTGGTGGTCTTATGCTCGGGTCTGGTGGTCATCTGCTCCGCCGTGGCGGTCCTCTGCTCCGGTCTGGTCATCTGCCCCGCCGTGGTGGTCTTCTGCTCAGCCCTGGTGGGCTCTGGTCTCGCCTACTCCGCCCTGGTGGGCTCTGGTCTCGCCTGTTCCGCCCTGGTGGTCTCCGGTCCCATCTGCTCCGCCCTGGTGGGCCTCTGCTCTGCCGGTTCTGCCTCAGTCCCCAGTCTTCCCACTTCCTCACGGACCTGGCCCTCCGTTCCCTCCCCCTGTTCTGCCTCCGCTCCACCGCCCTCCTGGACTATATAGGAGCGTTATACCATATTTGTTTAATCAAAATTTGTTAATTGTTAATTTTTTACTAGCCAATAGGTTAGGGGTGGATAATTGTATCAGTTGTTTATTAATCATGCAACAATACATATTACTGTTATAGTTTTCATTAATAATCAATGCTATATCGATGATAACTTTGTCTAGTGTTTTGATGAATGTTTTTAGCATTTGTGAACATTTAACTACTGAATGACATAGCATAGACTTCTCCATGGCTAGTGTTTGTGTAGGCTATTTCATTTCATCATTACAGATAACCTAGTTGTTCCACAGATCTTTAGACTAGTGTTAAATGCTACTCTTTTTGATAATGTAGATAACATTTCAGACAGATATTATATCATGATATTTTTTTTTTCGTTTGCCTTATCGAATGTGGTATCCTGTCCATGGGCTTTTTGATTGCTGTCAGTTTAAGTGTCTAAATTGAATTATACATGTTATGCAGACATTTTTATGAGGAGTTTTAAACAGCAAATTAGTCATTCAGAGAACAAATTTTGGTAAAACTTTATTTCGATAGTCCACTTTAGACATTCTACTAACAGTAAGTAACTTTGCAACTTTGTCAACTAGCAGTTATTAGAGTATTAGTAGACTGTCTGCTTAATATTTTCTAACACTTTATTTTGAATACACAACATACAACATACTGACTATAAGAAACTTTGTACGTATATGTCAGCTTATTCTACTAACCCTAAACCTGCCCTACTGAGAGTTAGTAGACATGTAGTTGTAAATTAATGAGAATTAGTTGACATGTAGTTGACACATAGTTACAAAGTTACTTACAGTAAGTAGAATGTCTTAAGTGGACTATCAAAATAAAGTGTAATCCACATTTTATTTTTGAATATGAAAACTTTACTGGGGTCCGGACCTCAACCACCTGGTTGTGTATATTTAATTCTAAATAGTTTTGGATCTTCAGACAAAGTACAACTTATCCCTTTAAAGCTCCAGTTGACAAACATTATATCTGTAATACAACTGCAAAATTCAGTTTAAACTTTATAACTTGAACTAAGAAAAAACTAAACAAGCTAAACAAAATGTTAGCAAACAAATGTTTACAAATATTACTACTGTTCACAATTACATCTTTAAAATGAGGCAGAAGTAAAAAAAAATTATCCAGGTGTTACAGTATATAAAATCAAGTCAAGTTACTGATTGAGTCAAAGCAGCCTTACAGAGTCAAACAGGAAAATAGTTTATCAATAATGCAAGAGGACAATAACAAGTCATTTTTCCAGTTAAAGTCAGTTCATTGGTGATTCAATGTTGACATCATCCAGTTCAGCTCTCTTCCAATAGTGTCTGTGCAATCAGTCAAGTGTCCCCAAATAAGCAAGCCATAGGCGACAGCGGCAAGGACCCAAAGCTCCATCCGTGACAGAGATTGAGTAGAAAACTTTGGGAGCATCCAGTCTCAGTTGGGGGGCAGTTCTCTTCTGGCCAGACGAAACCAGCATGGCGTGGTTTAATTCTAGGCTGCAACACAGGTCAGATTGAGCAGAGGACTTTTCTGGTTCTCATGGTCTTGTCCCGATGGCCAATGAGGTCTTCAGAGGGGATCTGTCTCTGGAGCTCATCTAGCTGACATGGTTCCCACTGACATTCAGGGCTGTAGAGGTCATCTCTATGTGCTGATCCACCATCTGATCTGGATACGGACTGGATCTGGGTGGCTATGGTGACCTTGGAATAAGAAAGAAAAAGACAAATATTTACGTAGATGGCACTGAGAACAATAAAGCACATTATAATTGTTGTAAAAACTCTAAACATTTACACATATTACCTGGAATGAAAACAATAAACTCCTAGTCTTGAAAGTACACACAGTATGTAGTTGCAGTGGAGTGTTCTGGTCATGAGCCAGTGTTTGGTGCCTTGGAAGAACTGAATGGTTTGCATCTGAAATCTTGCAATGATGACAAAGCACCAATGAAGCCTTTGGCCACACCCTGATGGAGAAAGAAAAGTACATTTTAAGTTCAATGAAATTAAGCCTTTTAAATGATTTACAATGTATCAATTAATTAACTTTGTTATGAAACAGAAGTTGCAACCATTTTCCCTTATTGGCACAAATCTATTCCACAATCCATTGCACAACAGGGAGCATTGATGCAGACTGGATTTGTAATGGGATATGGTCATTTCATATTATAGGGCTAAGTTACCTTAAATAGCATAAAATAATATCAAAATATAACAGTCCGTCACAAATCTGGTTCGTGGTCTTCCATTCACTCGCCATCAGAGGTCGCTCTTCCATCACATTGACTCTTGCACTACATTAACTGCTGCACGTCACCCCCGGACTTCATTTCCCATCATCCATGGCACTGATCACAGCTGTCACCAATCTCACATTGCACTGATTACACAGTTGATCCCATCAGACACACTTTATAAGCATTGGACTTCCTCTCTGTCATCACCGAGTATTGTATAGTGTATATATCCCAGCGATAGCTACTCTATGGAACCCACTCAGTTATCATAGTCTTGCCTTGCCTGTTTTCTCGTGTTTTGATACCTGCCCGTGTGTTCTGGATTAACCCTTTGCCTTGCCGTTTGGACTCTGTTTGCACCTCGTTTGGACTTTTGCTCGTGTACCTGGGTTATCTCTCTGCTTTGCCCTGTTGGATATTATTCGCCGTTCGCAGACCTACGCTTGCCCTAGGATTGCTCTTTGTCTTGCCTCGTCTATGTCTGTTTGCTGTGTATCGACCAATGCCATGACCACGCCTTCTAATAAAGCCTTGCAAATGGATCCTCATGCCTCTCGTCTCGTTGGCTCCGTTAAAAGGTCCTGCCTGTTGTTGATAAATACCAATGGTGACGTTTTATAAATTGATTGATCAATTGTCTTCCCTAGACCCAGTGCAGGAACTCGTGTGCACGATCTACTGGTTCACTACCTAGAGAACTGACTACATGTGATGCTTTGAACGGCTTTGTGAAACGATTTAGTTGCACACTGGTGGTGGTTGAGGAGAGACCCCCCTACATGATTGTAAAGCGCTTTGGGTGTACGGCAATACACAATAAATGCGCTATATAAATGCATCATTCATCATTCATTGTTCATTTTCGTTCAGAACGACGAACTTCTCTTCTGAAGCGCCATTCACGAGACTAAAAACGCTGTGAAACGTTAATCCACCCCATTTGAAAAGAGCGACATTTCACTGTGGCTTTGTTGTTAGTCACATTTAATGTCGGTCTTTTTACTTCACGGGACAACTGCAAAAGTTCACACATGTAAAAACCCATTCAGCACGCCCATGTTAACATAGTTCACCCAAAAATGAAAAGTTGCTGTTAATTTACTGACCCTTAAGCCCATCCAAGATGTAGGTGACTTTTTTTCTTCATTCCTGTATGTTTAGTCTGTATGAAAAATGTTATAAATGGAGATTGTTATTCAATAAAGGCTATTTCTGTCAGGACCGCTATCGTCAAAGATGATTGACAATTAGCATACAGTTTGTATTGGCGGTATGGTTCTGTTTTGGGCAAGAACTCCCTCCGCATCCATGCATCCATGCATCCATGCATGGATGAGAGCAGCGATAACCCACCAGGGTAAACAGAACAGAACCAACAAAAGTATATTGTTAATGTTAATGTCATTTTTGTACACACAGGCTGGATCCTGACTGACAGAGGAGGAGTTGGCGATGGAGGAGGGTATTTAGCTATTGAGCAATGCAAAAACTGCTGATAATACTGACAGACCGTATATATGGATACTTAGATAGGTGTCGTATTCCTATAGGTAGATGGAGATCAGCTGAGAGTCGGCTGATGCGAGCTTGACTAACGTGACCTGCCAGAACTAACGCTACGCTAGATTATGTGTTGTAATGTGTGTGTTTTTAGTGATTGATAAACACCAGTTAATCATTGTTAATCATTTTGTTAAACTATAAAAATATATGTGTTTATGTAGTTCCCCAGCAATATCTTATGATTCCCAAATAATAAATCTTAGTTGAGGTAACATATAAAACACATGGAGTAAATGATTCAATTTTAATTAACATAACTTGCTGTGGTTTTGCTGTGATCCTTGATTGATTGCTTCAGTCTGTTCCTGTCTGTTGTGCTGCTGAGAGGTTTGTGATATAGCTCCGCTTTTTTATTGAATCTTTACCTTACTTTCACTTTCTGTTGTTTAAAGTGATCATATATAACTTAATTCCCACCATATGTCTGGTATTATCTATCAAACTAATCTAACTAATTTGATCGTTCGATTTTAGTGCAGTGCGTTAGCATTCGTGAGCCGGTTAGCTTGTTACTCGTGCCTCTATTCGCGCCTATTATTGTTTTCTTTTTTCTCGCTCCGTTTTCATTTCTCTCTCGCTCCGTTTTTCACGAGTTCATCAAACAACAGTGGTAAGAGGTAAGTTAAGTTGGTATCATTCATCAATCACAGTGAATAATGGCTTCTTCTCCTGCTATTGTTGTTTGCACTGCTTGCTACATGTATAGTTTATCTCTCTCTGTCAGCGACGAGGGATTCACATGTGATAAATGCAGGGAAATAGTTAGGCTGACAGAGAAGATTTTAGAACTAGAGACACGCATCCAAACTTTAGTTGAGGATAGTAAGAATGTGAGGGCTGTAGATACGGCCTTGGATGCGACTAGCTCAGGGAGTCCTGTACATTGTTCGGTTCCGGCATTAGACCCCATGCAGCAGGGCAACTGGGTGACTGTAAGGCGGCCTAGTCGTGGGTCAAAACACCCCTCTTCCGTTCTGATCAAAACATCAAACAGGTTCTCCCCACTCAGTGAGGCACCCACTGAGAAACCTGGTGTAAATGCTCTAGTTATTGGCGATTCTATTGTACAGAATGTGAAAATAGAGACACCAGCCACCATTACTTTAAATGAGTCTACCCCCCAAGATTACTGCTATAAAAATGAGCCACATCCAAAAGGTAAAGGGGGAGGTCTTGCTAAAATTTATAGCAATATTCTCAGTATTTCTCAGAGAGCAGGCTTTAAGTATAACTTGTTTGAAGTTATGGTGCTGCGTATAACATTATCTAGAGAAACACGTTTTAGTGATAAATCCCCTGTGATGTTTGTACTGGCTACTGTATACAGGCCAACAGGGCACCACACAGACTTTATTAAAGAATTTGCTGATTTTCTATCTGAATTAGTACTGGCTGCAGATAAAGTCTTACATTGTTGGTGATTTTTAATATCCACGTCGATAATGAAAAAGATGATTAGGATCAGCATTCATAGACATTCTGAACTCTATTGGGGTTAGACAACACGTTTCAGGACCTACTCATTGTCGAAATCATACTCTGGATTTAATACTGTCACATGGAATTGATGTTATTGGTGTTGAAATTCTGCATCAAAGCGATGATATCTCAGATCATTATCTAGTCTTGTGTAAACTCCATATAGCTAAAACTGTAAATTCTACTCCTTGTTACAAGTATGGTAGAACCATTACTTCTACCACAAAAGACTGCTTTTTAAGTAATCTTCCTGATTTATCTCAATTCCTCAGCATATCCAACAGCGCAGAAAAACTTGAGGATGTAACAGAAACTATGGACTCTCTCTTTTCTAGAACTTTAGATACAGTTGCTCCTTTACGCTTAAGGAAGATCAAAGAAAACAGTCTGACTCCGTGGTATAATGAGCACACTCGCACCCTAAAGAGAGCAGCCCGGAAAATGGAGTGCAGCTGGAGGAAAACAAAACTAGAGGTATTTCGTATAGCTTGGCGGGAAAGTACCCTATCCTACACATAAGTCTCTTCTAGAAGAAAACAAGCATAATCCTCAGTATTTATTCAATACAGCCACTAAATTAACGAAAAATAAAGCATCAACAGGTGTTGGCATTTCCAAAGAGCACAGCAGTAATGACTTTATGAACTACTTTACTTCCAGGATCGATACTATCAGAGATAAAATTGTAGCCGTGCAGCCGTCAGCTACAGTATCGCATCAGATATCACTATAGATGCCCTGAGGAACAATTCCACTCATTCCCTACTATAGGAGAGGAAGAATTGTATAAACTTGTTAAATCATCTAAACCAACAACATGTATGTTAGACCCTATTCCATCTAAACTACTAAAAGAGCTGCTTCTAGAAGTCATAGATCCTCTTTTGGCTGTTAGTAATTCATCATTGGCATTAGGATATGTCCCCAAAACCTTCAAATTGGCTGTTATTAAACCTCTCATTAAAAAAACACAACTTGACCCCAAAGATCTAGTTAATTACAGACCGATCTCAAATCTCCCTTTTCTGTCAAAGATACTAGAAAAGGTAGTATCCTCACAATTATATTCCTTCTTAGAGAAAAATGGTATTTGTGAGGAATTCCAGTCAGGATTTAGACCGTATCATAGTACTGAGACTGCTCTCATTAGAGTTACAAATGACCTGCTTCTATCATCTGATCGTGGTTGTATCTCTTTATTAGTTCTACTGGATCATAGCGCTGCGTTCGACACTATCGACCACAACATTCTTTTAAATAGACTAGAACACTTCGTTGGCATTAGTGGAAGTGCCTTAGCATGGTTCAAATTGTACTTATCTGATTGCCATCAGTTCGTAGCAGAGAATGAAGAGGTATCATATCGATCACAAGTGCAGTATAGAGTACCTCAAGGCTCAGTACTAGGGCCGTTTCTTTTCACGCTTTATGTTTTACCCTTGGGAGATATTATCAGGAGACATGGTGTTAGCTTTCACTGATATGCTGATGATACTCAGCTCTATATTTCTTCATGGCCTGGTGAAACACACCAAATTGAGAAACTAACGGAATGCATATTCGATATAAAAAACTGGATGACGAGTAACTTCTTACCGCAAAATTTTGAAAAAACAGAGGTGTTAATTATCAGACCTAAAAACCCCACATGTAATAACCTAGAACACTATCTAACACTTGACGGCTGCTCTGTCAATTCTTCTTTCTCAGTTAGGAACCTAGGTGTGCTGTTGGATAGCAATCTTTCATTTGAAATCCATGTTTCTAGCATCTGTAAAACTGCATTTTTCCATCTCAAAAACATATCTAAATTGCGACCTATGCTCGCAACGTCAAATGCAGAAATGGTAATTCATGCGTTTATGACCTCAAGGTTAGACTATTGTAATGCTTCACTGGGTGGTTGTTCTGCACGCTTGATCAGCAAACTACAGTTGCGTTCTCAACGTCCGCTGCGTTCTCAAAACTCTGTCTGTTTGATAATACCTAGAATATCAAAATCGACTGCGGGCGGCAGATCCTTTTCCTATTTAGCACCCAAACTCTGGAACAATCTACCTAACACTGTTCGGGAGGCAGACACACTCTGTCAGTTTAAATCTAGATTAAAGACACATTTCTTTAACCTGGCGTACACATAACACACTAATACACTTCTATTGTTCAAATCTGTTAAAGGATTGTTAGACTACATTAATTAGCTCAACCGGAACCGGTAACACTCCTCATAACACACGATGTACTCGTTACATCGTAAGAAGAATGGCATCTACGCTAATATTTGTCTGTTTCTTTCTTATTCTGTTTCTCAGTCTGTGTCCGGATCAGATGGTGGATCGGCGCCGGGAGATGATGTCTGCAGCTCTGATCGTCAGCGGAGACGAGGACACCTGGATTAGCCCTGGGGACATATCCTCAGTGAAGACCTCGACTAAAAATACAATAAAACTAAAAATAAAACAAAATAACTAAAAATATAATAAAATACCTAACTACATAATACTATTATTGTTAGAAATTGCAATAATATAAAAATAGAAATATAATACATTTATACATTTAAAATTTTAATTTAAACAATAAGTAAACAATAAATAAACAATAATATCCTGGCCAGAGGAAAACTGGCCCCCCGACTGACCCTGGTTTCTCCCAAGGTTTTTTTTCTCCATTCTGTCACAGAGAGAGTTTTGGTTCCTTGCTGCAGCTTGCTCAGTTGGGGACACTTAATTTCTAGCGATTATCGTCAATTTGATTTCACAGATACTATTTAAACTAAACTGAGCTAGACAATGACATCTCTGAACGCCTTTAACTGAAATTTGAGTGTTTAATCTTATTATTATACATTACTGACGCTATATCCTCCAATTTGATACTGTTAAGTGCTTTGACACAATCTGTATTGTTAAAAGCGCTATATAAATAATGGTGACTTGACTTGACTTGGTTTTCTAAATGTTTGACCAATTAAAACATTTTAGTTTAATGGACTATAAAACTAGTTCAGTAAAGGTTGAGCCAACTAAAAAATAACAATTCAGATAACACTTTTAAGTCAGAAATTGACTGAACGTAAAATTTCTGAGGAACTAGTTACTAAATAATAATTAGTTGAAACCGCTTGAATTTTTTTACAGTCTGTATGTTATATTTGCAGCAGCAGTATTTCTTGCATGCTCACAGCAGCATGTTGTGGATGTACTGGCAGTAGCAAGTCTTGGTAATTGCTCTGCCACAGCAGCAGCAGCGTAGCAGATCTATTCCGCCAAGACCAAATACATTAACATGGTCATGTACATTACCATGCCAATCCCTCCGAGAGTTGTCATGACAGAAATACAGAGTTCTGGCATGAAACTCTAGATGGGGCAGGCAGATAGGTCTAACTCAATCTGACCTAATGACATCATTACCACATGGCACAGTTGACTGGTTCTCTCCTGTATCGGTAGCCAATGAGCTCTCTGCTCAACATTCAAATATATAACTAGTGCTTGTTGTAGCAGTTTCACAGCATGCTTCAGAGAACCTCCACCTTCCCTAGTTCCACCTGTATAGATCTGCTACAAGGTGATTCATGTATGCTATAGGGCAGGGGTAGGCAACGTCGGTCCTGGAGTGCTGCTGTCCTGTAGAGTTTAGTTTCAACCCTAATCAAACACACCCGAGCAAGCTAATCAAGACCTTCAGGATTACCAAGGCTACAGGCAGGTGAGGGTTTTTTTCAGGGTTGGAGTGCAGGACATTGGCACTCCATGACCGATGTTGCCTACCCCTGCTATAGGGGGTTAATTCATGTATGTTATATTTGCAGCAGCAGTATTTCTTACATGCTCACAGCAGCATGTTGTGGATGTATTGGCAGTAGCAAGTCTTGGTACTTTCTCTGCCATAGCAGCAGCAACAGCAGCGTAGCAGATCTATTCCGCCAAGACTAAATACATTATCATTGTCATGTACATTACCATGCCAATCCCTCCGAGAGTTGTCATGACAGAACTATAGTTGCCGTGGGCAAATTACTTGTAAGTACATATCAAGGGGAAATGGGGTATACTGTTAATAGGTTAATAAATTAAGGTTATTGGTCTTGTTTAGTGCTTTTTTCTTTCATAATATCCCACCTAAAACATAACTTAAACCTTTCACTGATATCTCTTCTGTACAGTAGACCTTAATTGGTAACACTTTATAATAACGTTCAGTTATAAGTTATTTATAAGTGATTTAGTTAATGATGAAAAAATCATTTACAAAACATTCATAAGCGATTAATAAGTGATATGCTAACAATTTGTGTGTTTTGTTAATTCATTTACAAGTTATTTACAAGTAATCAGCTAATGATTAACTAATCATTTACAAAACATGACTGCTTCATAGATGATTAATAAGTGATGTTAATATTTTTATCTATGTTTTATAGATTCAGTTATAAATCATTTACAAGTGATTAAATGATGATGAACTAATCATTTACAAAACATGACTATACATTCACAAATTATTAAATAATATGCTAACGATTTACAAATCTGTCATAAATTATCTTTAAAAAAAAATAGCATCACGAAATAATCAAACAGATCCTTAATGGTTAATAGTTACTAGGTAATGTATTATTAATTACTTATAAATCATTGAAATGTCAACATTGTACTATTATCTCAATAAACATTTAAATAATTTACAAAGCTCTCTGCATCCCCTAATCTAAAGTGTAAACTATCCATCCCTTGTAAATGTGTTACACATCATTTGTAGATCTTTCTTACCTGTTACAAATGATCTGTAGGTATATACAAGGCATTTACAACACTTTCTGCATCCCCTAATCCAGTGGTGGTCAGTAAACTTCTTTGTTACTGTACTTTTTCAAGTATCTGTACTTTACTGGAGTAGTTTTATTTTGACTAACTTTTACTTTACTATATTCCAAAGCATAAGATCATACTTTTTACTTCACTACATTTCATAAAACATATCGTTACTCCTTATAATATATCACACGCTCCGAGACGCAGAAGCGGTGTCTGATTCATGAACAAACTGGTTCTTTTCAATGAACCTGTTAAATCGGTTCGCAAATCACACCAAACGATTCATTCAACGATTGCAATTGGAATGATCCAATTGCTGCTGTTCTCGAGTCGACAACTCACTGATTCAAATGATCCATTTAGAGCGAGTCTCCAGTGAACTCAACTCACAATGCTGCGAAAAGAAAGTTACTAATGTCAAATTTTAGGATTAATTATTGTAACTGAAAATCATATTTAGGTCAAAACTGTCAGTTGTTTGTGAACTAAATCTGCTGTAAAGGGTGATGTATTTAAGCTCACTGAAATGCTTGAATGCAGACAGATCAACATCAGTGTCTCTAACGTTATGTTTTAGGTCAAAAAACGAAACATTAAAATAACAGATTAAATAAAATAACTCATGCACGTTCATATTCCATGCTGCTGTAATGTTAGCAGTTTTATTAAAATGCTATGCATTTAGCCCTATGTCATGTCTGTTTTTATATTGTTTATCAACAGTATAAATTTGGTATGGGAGGTGCTGTTGGTGTCCCACTCCTTACAGATCATGTTCCGGTAGAATCCCCCTCGGTAGAAATCGCGATTGCATTCCCGGTAGAGCCCTGCACGGGCCTCAAATTTAGGCCCTAGCCCGCCCCTGGCCCGAGACCCTCAGTCCCTAGCCCGGTCCGTGTCCGACAGCTTAACAGAATTACCAGCCCGAGTCTGACCCAAGCCCGTCTTTTTTTCCCCTTCTCCCAAATCAGATTATACTGTTTCAGCTATTAAAATAGTTCAGTTTTGTATGTAATGGCAAAGTGATTATATATTGTTTTTCGTTTTTTTATTTTTTTATTATTAAGTTAATTTAGAAAAAAACATTTGGAGCATTTTTTTGTTCATTAAATACGTTTTTCTTCCTTAAACTAACAACCAAGCAGCCAGCAGGCTGATCATAGCCATGTTTGATCAATTTAACCTTCTCAAATCATCACAAATTGCCTAAAATAAAATCTATAGATATAGGCTATACTAAAACAGTTCAAGCATAGCCTATAACAATGTTTAAACGTTAAACCTAGATAAATGTGCGCTGCAGTTGTGTGTAGAGTGGAAGCTAAAGCGCAGGACATGGAGGCACCAGAGCAATCAATTGCATTTTTTTTCAATGGAAACTTACGGCGTAATTTTTGCTCATAAAAGTACGAGTAATACATCATTTGTAACTGTAAAGGGTCTGCTTTTATTTGTGTGCACTCACAATATCAACAAAAAGTTTTATAAAATATATAAAATTATTTTATAAAATAAAGAAAACAATGATGCGCTTTCTGCCATCTCATCTTGAACAGGAGCGCTTCACAAAAATTAACCGAAAGTCAGCGAATACATGCCTCACAGACATGATAAATATATCTATAGAAAGTTTTAAATCAAATCGAAAACAAAAACTCTTTCATTATAATCCGTGATGATGCATTTCTCTCTAAAGGCGTGTCTAATGAGGAGATGGCGAGTCAGGATCATCATCTTTGCGACACAGACACTAGTTTATTAGTAAATAATTCAAATTTCTCCTTGCTATTTCCCCCCCAACACATTCATGGTAATTACTTTTGCTGGGGCTTTGCAGCAAGCTTCAGCCTATTTCCCCTCCAGAAGTCTGAGATCTGCTAGTGAGCGACGCCTTGTGGTTCCATCACAGAGAGGCTCAAAATCACTCTCCAGAACATTCTCGTTCACCATTCCTGGCTGGTGGAATAATCTTCCCACCCCTATCCGCAATGCTGGATCCCTGTCAATCTTCAAGCAACAACTGAAAACTCATCTCTTTCGGCAGTACTTGACCTCACCCTAAACTCAAAAAAAAAAAGAAAAAAAAAAAGAAATTACTCTTTCCCTCTATCTTTCTCTCCCTCCCTTACTAGCTTGTACTTATTTGAACAATGACTGAGACTTGGTGTTACGAGCACTTCCTCTGATTGCCTCTTCAAGATGAATCGCTTTTTGTATTCCCCAATTGTAAGTCGCTTTGGATAAAAGCGCCTGCCAAATGACTAAATGTAAATGTATTTCCTGCATTTGAACGCAGAATTGTTCTGCTGCACTGCTGTGGGACTCTAAACACCGTCCAAGCCGCTCTTGACAGTCGCGGCACGGTCTCGTGTTGTTTCCACCAGCGCGGCAATTTTTTTCATCACTAATTGATGGATGTCTAAAATATAAAAATACGGAGAAGCCTAAAACAGCCCCAAGGCTCGGCCCGCATCTGAACTATGACGTGAAAATTGGCCCGAAGCCCGGCCCTAGAGGCGTAAAAAAGTCAGGGCCCATCGGGGTCGGGCTGAAATGCAGGGCTCTACGGCGTTCCCCTCGGTAGAAATCATGTTTTCCCTACATCACGTTTCCTACTACATCACTCTCGTCAGCATATCAACAAGAAATATATATCTTGACTCCATATAGTGGCATATATTTTGGGAAAATTCCAGGTATTTTGGGCTGTAGGATGATAAAAATATGTGCTAATATAAAATTGAAAGTGTTGTCAAAAGCAAGTGTTTGACTAAGCAATTGAAAAGCACCTAATCAGGGGAATGAGGAAAAGAAAAAAAAATACAATAGGTGACTTTCTCAAAGAAAAGAAAACAAAAATTCAGTGCAAGTTTTTTCGACAATAACTCCTTTATTTATAATTCCTTTTTTTCCCTTTTTTTTTTTAGGATTTCAGGGACTTCAAATGAAAACTCAGAAAACTCAAATGGGAAATTACAATCACCCTCCAACCACAAACTTCACATCAGTTAATGAAGTTAACCTTTTGTGTACTCCTTTTAGGTATCACTAATTTATTTCTTTGTTTACTCTGGAGAGAAGAAAAACACATTATTGAAATAAAATGGGGATTTTATCCTTTGTTCAGTCTTCCAAAAAAAAAAAAAACCTGCATCAATTCCTCAGTGTGCTCACTTTTTTTTCTGATTCCAGAAAACGTTTCAACTTAACCCTTATTTGGCACCCTCTTTGAATTATAAGGAATACATTTCCCTTTCTTGTCTCAATTTTTTAAAAGAAAATAAAAAAAATACACGATCAAATTAGGGTTAAAAAAACACAATTAGGAAGAAAATTCAAATAAACATGATTAAACCCAATTTAAAGCTCAGTTTTCAAGAGTCTTGTGATTTAGTAGGTTCATTCATAAACTTGTGAATGTAGCTGAATTCAGTTAATGACAAGGAAAATGTTCGTCACTCAGTCTCTCCCATTAGATCCTTCCAAAAGAGAACTGTGAAATGCGCTGTTTGTGCTACTAATTCACTTTCCAACCGTCCAGTTCGGCAACAGCAATGTCAATATCACTCAGTAGCACTTGTTGAGAACAGTCCTCTCTCTCCCTCTGCGAACACAAGAGTTAGGACGAAATCCAGGAATCCAGAGACTCCATTCCATGAAGCATCGATCTCCATACAGCATCAACTCCGAGCTTGCAACACCCACTCGACAGGGCAACGATGAAACCGAATCAGAAGTAGAAAAGAAAAAAAACCTGACCTTGAATAACAAGGTCACGAAACAGTCATTAATATCGTTTTCAGAACAAACGCATATCACAACGTTTAACAGAGTAACAAAATGACGATCTCATTTTTCAAATGAACACATAAGCATAAATGTATCACATGTGGTCTTGCAACATACATTCACGATTCATAAATGATCTCAATTACAGCATCCTGTTCCACATTTCACTTATATGAACCTTTACACAGATTAACACATGAAATAACATTATTAACTCACCAAGACCATGGATGAGATTGACCGTTTTGTAGCTCCAACAACTCGGTCTTTCACTAATAAACGTCCTGAAATCAATTCCCAATCGAAAACGTCTTTTGCTTCTGTATGAAACACTTAATTAGTGGATAACACACCATATGTGTCAAACGAGGCCTTCTCTCTGCATTCGCGTAAAACCAAAACCGACTTAACATTCACTTTTTACATCAAACTTTAAAAATCAATAAAGCTGACTTGACTTGACTTGACTTTTTACATCAAACTTTACTTCTGGTCTCAATACCGCGAATATCACTCTTTAATCGTTTTTTAATCAAATATTTCTACTGGGTTATACTCGACTCAAGATGGCGGCGCGATCAGACGCAGCGGCTGCTCCGGGTCCCAAAGACGGTGCTTTTATGTCTTTTAATGTCGTCTGTTCGTCTCCAAATAGTGTAAAATTACCGCTAACTCGCAAGGAAATCAATCCAAAACACATCTATGATCGCCAAAGCCTTTTGGATATCGGCAACGCGTATGAACAACAACTCTCGCCGGCGACTACTGAGAAGCTACGAGGCTTTTGTTTACTGCTGGAGGCGGACCTCGAGACCGCGGCCTTGCCTACTGACGCTACCCGCACAAGGCAGCATCGCAAGCAGTGTGAGAGAGGACGGAAGCGCGGTAAGCGCGGAGGTATACGAGCTAGGCTAAGAGCTAACCCCACAAGACCGGCTCTTCCAGCACTCATGCTCTCAAACGTTCGCTCTCTGGAAAAAAAACTGAACTTAATTCAACTCAGTCGGTCTACACAGCATGAGGCAAGGAATTGTAGTGTGTTTGTTTTCACCGAAACATGGCTAAACGACAACATCCCGGACTCCGCCATTCAGCAGCACGGGCTAACCAGCTTCCGAGCGGATAGAGATTCATCAATATCTGGTAAGACCCACGGAGGTGACTTATGTGTGTATATCAACAAAGACTGGTGTAATAATGTTGCGGTATTATCAAAACATTGTTCATCGCTGGTGGAGTTTATGTTTGTGAAGTGTCGACCATTCTATCTGCCGCGGGAGTTCACGGTCATTGTTATGGTCGCGGTCTACATACCCCTGTGTGCAAACGCTAAGGACGCGCTTCGTGAACTGTATAGCGCCATCAGCGAACAACAAACAAATAACCCCGACGGCTTTTTCATCATAGCCGGTGACTTCAACCACGCAAACTTAAAGACAGTTTTGCCAAAGTTCTACCAACATGTGAACTTTGCAACAAGGGGAAACAACACACTGGACTTTGTTTACACAACAGTAAAAACCGCTTACAAGGCTGTACCCCGCCCCCATCTCGTGTACTCGGACCACATCACTGTTATGCTAATCCCAGCATATAGACCACTTCTCAAACTCGCCAAACCGGTTCAAAAGCAGATCACACTATGGCCAGACAATGCCACCTCAGCACTGCAGGACTGCTTTCAGTGCACAGACTGGAACATGTTTAAAGAGGCAGCTACCTACAACAACCACACAGACCTGCATGAGTACACTGAAACTGTGACTGCTTACATCAAAAAGTGCACTGATGATGTGACAGTCACCAAGACCATCACCACAAACCAGAAGCCATGGATGACAGCAGAGGGGCTGCTAAAGACCAGAGATAAAGCATTCAGATCAGGAGATAAAGCAGCCCTCAAAACAGCAAGAGCCAATCTGTCCTGTGGCATCAAAAATGCAAAACGGTCATATGCGCAAAAAAATCAACAATCACTTCACAGACAGAAGAGACACATGGAGCCTGCGGCAAGCCATTCAGACCATCACTGACTACAAGCCCCCGCTACAGGCCTGTGATGATGACACGTCCCTCCCCGATGCACTCAACCACTTTTATTCACGGTTTGAAATGCAGAATGACACACCTGCACAAAAACTGCCCACACCTCCCAACTACCGGGCACTCTGTCTGTCTCCAGCCGACGTAAGGAAGACCCTATCTAGGATTAACCCACGCAAGGCTGCGGGTCCTGACAACATACCTGACCGTGTTCTGAGAGACTGTGCTGCACAGCTGACAGATGTCCTAACAGATATCTTCAACACCTCGCTGAGTCAGGCAGTCGTCCCCACATGTCTCAAATCCACAACAATCATACCGGTACCAAAGAAATCACCTGTGTCCTGTCTAAATGACTACCGTCCCATAGCACTGACTCCAATCATGATGAAGTGCTTTGAGAGGCTAGTCATGCACTACATCAAAACCAGCCTCCCAACACACTCCAGTTTGCATACCGTCCAAACCGCTCTACGGACGATGCAATTTCCTCCACCCTCCACCTGGCTCTTACCCACCTAGAAAATAAAGACTCCTATGTTAGAATGGTGTTCATTGACTTCAGCTCGGCATTCAACACAATAATCCCACAACAGCTCATAAATAAACTAAACCTGCTGGGCCTTAACAATTCCCTGTGTAATTGGATCCTGGACTTTCTAACCGGAAAAACCTCAGTCAGTCTGTGTCGGCCACAACACCTCGAGCACTACCACACTGAGCACAGGTGCCCCACAAGGCTGTGTGCTCAGCCCGCTGCTCTTCACACTGCTGACCCACGACTGCACTGCCAAGTTCAGCTCCAACCACATCATCAAGTTTGCTGATGACACAACAGTAGTAGGTCTCATCAGCAACAACGATGAAACACACTACAGAGAGGAAGTGGCACAGCTGGCTGAATGGTGTGGCACTAACAATCTGTCCCTCAATGTGGAGGAGAAAAAGGAGGTTGGGATGGACTTCAGAAGAAACTCCATTGACCACCCCCCACTGACCATCGACAGCTCGACTGTGGAGAGAGTCATCAGCACTAAATTCCTGGGGGTGCACATCACAGAGGATCTCACCTGGACCACCAACAGCGCCTACACTTTCTCCGCCGGCTGAAAAGAGCAAGTCTCCCTCCACCCATCCTCACCACATTCTACAGAGGCACCATTGAAAGTGTGCTGACCAGCTGCATCACTGTCTGGTACGGGAACTGCAGTGCTGCTGACCGCAAGACCCTCCAGCGGACAGTGAACACAGCTGCAAAGATCATCGGTGCCCCTCTCCCCTCTATCCTGGACATTTTCCTTACACGATGCTCCAGCAAAACCAACAGCATCGTGAAGGACTCCACCCATCCCTCCCACAGTCTCTTCCAGCTCCTACCATCAGGAAGACGGTACCGGAGCATCAGAGCACGCTCCGCCAGACTGCACAACATCTTTTTCCCCCAGGCTGTGAGAGCCCTGACCTCAAACCACCCCGCCCCCCCCTCTGAAACCCCATGCAAGCCCCTACCTCCTGAAACATGGACCACCCCCCACCCCCTCTGAAACCCCGTGAAAACCCCTACCTCCTGAAACATGGACAAATATTTTTTTAGTTTGTATAGGGTAAATACTTATATATAGTATACTTATAGTTAAAATCTGTCAGTAGGTTAGTGGTGTATAGGTTTATAGTGTTTTTTTACTTCATTGTTGTATGTCTGTATTTATGTAGCACCGTGGTCCTGCGAGGCACGACATTTCGTTCCACTGTATGTCCCCACATGTAGCGGAATGACAATAAAGCTCAACTTGAACTTACTTGATTAATAAATTCTGACATTTTAATCGGAGAGACCTGAAATGCCTCCGTTCACTTCTGCTCTGACGAAGCAAGCCAGAGAACCGCATGCGAATTCCAGAGAAAAACAAACAAAAAAAAATGGCACTATCCAGCATTCTCACTCATGATTGGTCAATTCTTCAATATACAAAATACTCTTATTCACCGTTTCAGAGCTCATGAAAATAACTACTCCCAGCTCAGTTGAGTGTTTGTAACCTGGGTTACATAATGTAGACAGGGAATTCGTGGCCTAATGGTTAGAGAGTCGGACTTGTAATCCGAAGGTTGCGGGTTCGAGTCTCCGGCCGGCAGGAATTGTAGGTGGGGGGAGTGAATGTCCAGCGCTCTCTCCACCCTCAATACCACGACTGAGGTGCCCTTGAGCTCCCCGGGCGCTGCAGCATAAAATGGCTGCCCACTGCTCCGGGTGTATGTTCACGGTGTGTGTGTGTTCACTGCTGTGTGTGTGTTCACTGCTGTGTGTGTGCACGTTGGATGGGTTAAATGCAGAGCATGAATTCCGAGTATGGGTCACCATACTTGGCTGAATGTCACTTCACTCACACTAGACACAGACAATATTAGTACTATTTCTGTCTGAACTGAAAGCAAAATCAAGACATTTTTTTCACACACCTTCAGCTTACTTTTTAGAGTCTTGATAGACAGGTTTTGCATATTATGCAGCTGACATGAAATGCTCAGCAATGAGGATGCTGTCAATCATTTAGGATACAATAATATTTAGACAGCATTTTCATACTCATGTTTTTCACAAGAGCTGTTGTGTTGGTCATTCACCAATACAGCACATAATAGGCTATATTATAGTTTGCACATGATTTTACACATTGATATGAAATCTGACCAATTTAAATATTACTATAGATAATTTTTGTTGATTAACAAATAATGGTTGCATTTTTTGCACTTACCTGTACTTACAGCGTTCTTACCAAGAAAGTACAGGATAGGGTAATTACATGGGTTAGGTTTAGAGGTAGGTTCAGGGTTAGTATTGTAATTACTATAACAAGTGCACAGTATGTACATGTGGAACAGGACTGTAAAATAATGTGCTACCAGAATAACAATACAATTTAATTCCTAATAGTCTCCAAATAAAGGTTAATGTTTTCAAACCCATTAACACAGACAGCTAAATTAAAATCATATTCTGAAATGCACAAGCTATTTCACATTGATATAATAATTGATATTGTATTGATATCTGCTGTATTAATGAAACACACACTAGGTGTTATCTGCATTTTCCCCATGAAGCCAGGAAGGTTACCTTCCTGACTGGCATCATGTCTTGTACATGAATCTGCTAACTGCATTTCAATATTACTGTTGCATCATGTTTCATGTTAATTTTATCAGTTGTTGCTACCACATTAGAGCTGTTTATCTTCAAGCTGTTTATAATACAAACATTTGATATTTTAGATAGAATTTGTTGCTGTCCTGCCCAGTAGAGGTCTATGATTTAAGCTTCTCCATGATAAATACCTATCTATCTATATATATAAAATTTAGAGTAAAGAACTGGCAGCTGTAGTTGCAAGAATTTTACCATAAAAAATACAGTACCAATGTTTTAGGGTTTTTTGGTTTTAACTTAAATTTACAGTTAAATACCGTAATTTCATTAACTGATATAATGTTAATATACCAACCTATTGAAGTACTGAAATCTGTTTTGTACCTTTGTAATACACTGATAACCACCAAAAGCAGGTGGTGATGTGAAAGTCACATGATGAATCAGAATCAGAATCAGAAAGAGCTTTATTGCCAAGTGTGTTTGCACACACAAGGAATTTGTCTTGGTGTTATGAGCTTCCAGTACAGAAAGTACAAACATAGTGCAGACAACATATAATCAAGGTGATAAAGAACACTAATAATGAGAATGACTAAACACAGAACAAACAAACAAAAACAACAAAAGTACAGGAGCATTCCACACCACAGCAGCCATACGCGGCGCCATCTTGATAATGAACCAAAGCCTATCACAAGCAGCTTTTAAATATTAACATATATAGGAGATGCACAGTGTCATTCACACAAACATTAAACACCAACATGATAACACACATGAAACTGAAATAATGCAATAAACTTTAATATAACAACATTAGGTGTAACACACAACCCTACTGTACAAAACTGATAAGAAAAACCTACGAAGAAACAGTTATTTCAACAACAAAAAAACATAAAATTTCAAATGTAACAGGGAATTCTGGGAATGTCAATTTACAATTATTCACTGTAAATTATACAGTCTTTTTCACTTCCAAAAACAGTATACTACCGTAAAATTACATGTAATATCCAATACTGTTTTTTCACCATAGGGGAACTTACCGTTAACTATTTAACAGTTTTATACTGTAGCATTTTTACAGTCTTTTACCATTAAATTCACGGTCATGTTGTACAGTGTATATATTAAATTTATTCTTAAAAGCATAATATCATATAAAAATTAAAGTGAGATCAGCTAAGCTTCCCTATAGGCAATTCCAGAGAGTGCGTCAAACAGAGATGCAATGCGGAAATTCAGGTAGTGATGTGCAAATTCAGAAACATGCTTTACATTTCAAAGATGTCTCTGTGCTGCTCCACTTGTGACAGCAGTGAAGAAAATTGCAACGTAGACTAAGGATCAACTCACTGAACTTTAACTGGAAGAAAAGATCTGACTAGTTTAGTCATCACTCAAAAAGGAAGAAAAACTAGGCTTATCTATATCATTTTTTGCAATGTGATCTGGATTTTATTACACTTATGGTAACCTAAAGACCTGAACAAAAGACTAATAATAGGTAAGGGCATGCAGCTAAAAAATGATCACAATGCTATGTGTTTGTTATTTATATATATTTCAGAATGGTCACACTGATAAATTAGACCAAGTATGAAGATTATTTTTTGTTATATTCAAATTGAATAAAATACTGCTATTTTATCAACTGCCAGATACAATTGTTAGGACAGCTGTAACAGAGCTGTGTGATGCTATTCTTACATGTTGCAAGTTACTTTAGTGAGATTTTTGGTTTCTCTTCCCTTCCTGAAAAACATTAGCAATTTATTTATTAGATTAATGTCTCTTTAAATGAAATGAATGTGTTCTCCACACATTTTACTGGATGTGCAGTTAACTATGCAAAACTGGTTTTAGCACTATTGATTTAACACAACATTCACACGTCATCTTTGATCATTGTTTTCAAATGGCATTTCCATGTGATAATCTTTCAATGCTGGTAATAACTTATTGTAAGCTGTGGACTTTTTAGTGATCTGCATTTGGATGATAAACATCAACACTTAAAATCACACGTCCATTAAGGGGGCATATGAACAATTTATGAAAAAGTCTGGGAACACTTTAAACCCCTTGTCTTTCAAAAATATTGGCAAATGTAGACAATTCTAAAAAGTGGGTTTAGAGTTTGACTGATCAACATCAATATTTTCTTATATTGGAATCTTTTTTCTTTCTTTTTTCTGCTGTCATGTGTATCTGTTTTGATATTGTAAAGCGACCTTGAGTTTGCAGAAAGGTGCTATATAAAATAAACTTGCATTTGTTACTTGTTGTATTTTCTTGGGAATTAATTTCCCAAGATAATACTGGTAATTTCCCAGGTAGATAATACTGAAAATGCCAAGCTCTAAAACATTTTATCAGGTAAATAATACACAGCCTTTAGTGTTTTACTGTACTAGCAACTGTAAAGCAGTATGATGTAATGTAAAATATAGCGTACCTAAAATTATGTTACATTGTTCTGCAAATTATGTACAACACTGCACATCATAACATGTCAATGTGCATGTGTTTCTTGAAAAAAAAAAAACCTTTTGAGTCAATTTGAACCACTTGAATTTGTAAACACAACAAACAAACCCAAATTCCTACAGTGAACCATGGAATAGTGCTGCTTCATGCTTACTGCTTAAGGTCAAGAGGCTTCATTTATTAATTAACAAAAATCAATATACAGGCAAAGTGTCGTTTGGATATTTGAATTTATTCTTAACACTTTCGTCTGCTATTTTTAAAGACATGAAAGAGAATGATAGTCTGAACTAAATTACTTAAAATCCAGCAGGTTAAATTTCAGATAGAATAGCAGGAAAATAATGTGTACATGTCTTAGTTGAATGAGAATATGTATATTTATATTTATATATTAATGTATATAAAATATTGAAGAATTCAATCTCTGGACTTTTGAACAAAGTCATCAAAAACTGAATGAATCTGATCAGCTGACATCAAGATTTTACTAATACTCCTATAATGTGGCCTGTGATTAAAAAAAGAAAGAAAAGCCAGTTTGACCTGTTTGTTCTGTTCAAGTTGCTTCGTCATCTTCCTAGCAAGCTGAAGAGGAAATAGATTTTCCCCAGCCATTCAGGCATTGACATTTTTGTGACTGGTAATACCAAATGCAACTGAGCTAAAAGAAAAGAAATCTGAAAACATCACCAGCATCAGTATAAGCATAAATTATGCTTTCTGACTGTAATATTATATCCAGTGTCTCAAAGTCCCCCTGCTAGAAGCACTGCCTTCTTTTGTTGTTAAGTTTTGTAATAATTTTTCATGTATTTGCAGGACGACAGGGTGACATGAAAAGGACCATGTCCCCCTTAATGGTTCTATTTATTATTATAGGTAAATATCTATTCAAGTTTTTAATGTTTGTACAACATACAGTAGCAAAATGTTTACATTTAAAAACACTGCAAAAAAGTGTCAAACTAATGGTAATTATATCTATTCCATCAGGATTGTTGGGGCCAACATGTGAAAATCTAAATAATTTGACTGATTCAGGTAAAAACAAATGATCTGTCATTGTCTACAATGGTAGACTAGTAACACCAGTAAATGAAAATAAATAAATTAAATAAAAATAAAATAAATAACAGAATCAATTATTGTTGTTATCGTCACATGCCCTAATTTTATAGCTAATATCATTTTTATCTCTTTCACATGATCAGCAGTTTCACACCAAAGAGTTAACGACAGGAGGCAATTGAATGTAAGGGCATAGCACATTTATCATTTTTCACTATCAATTTAATACATTTTAAATGGCTTTTTTTCTTTATTTCTACAGGACAGAGCACTGGAATACTGGCCTGTGGCCAACCGTACAGAAATTAAAACTTTTCGGTAAGTGAGAAAACACCTCATTCTGCTCTGACCTGCTATTTCAGACCTGAGATTTATATTTTATAGACAACTACTGTGTAGGGCCAGATTTAAATCCCATAAAAGTTGAAAACAAGAGTTCTGTTTAACTTAATTGTGAGAGAAATGTATTACTATTGTGCAGTAGAATGTATTTCTCAAAGTAATAATAATAATAATAATAATAATAAAGCTTTATTTTTAAAGGAATAATCACACAATCTTTGTTATTAATTTTAATAGTAAACCTCAGTTGTACAGCACTATGTTTACCAACAAATAAAAGGAATTGTTAAATTTTCATTTGATTACATTTTAAAAGATTGAATTGGTAATGTTTTATGTCCTCATTTGATTACCACCATGTTTGGTAATAAAGTTGTATTAAATTATAGAAACATAGAACAAACACAGAAACATCGACAACAAAGAATTTCCAAACAAACTGCATATGACCATATTGCACAAATTGTAATAAAATATTAAGTTTAAATATTGAGTACATTTTTATAATTCAATTTATTAGACATCCTTTTAGATTATTCAAATTTATTTCAACCATTAAAATGGAATGCAGAACAATTAAGACAGAAATCAATTAATAAGAAAACAATAAAACGGAATTTGAGAAAAAATAAAACAGATTTTATAAGGATTTCA